>NC_041055.1:6733288-8109537 GCF_900634775.1 Gouania willdenowi | reverse complement strand
TATGGCAGCTTTTCTTTCTTCCGCTCGTCTCCGTCCAGCTGCTGTTTTTTCCTCCGTTTGTCTTGAAGATTTTGTCGATCAGTAACAATAAGCTGCTCAATTCCCAGTGATTAAAATCCGCTAACAGAAGACAGCAGACGAAGCAAATGGACTTTGGAGAGGGTAAACAACATCTGAGCTAGCAGATACTAAACATGTTAGAGTCTCCACTGTTCCAATAAAACTCTGCCTTTCCTAGAGACGGCTTGTATCTAACTGACTTTATTGTTCGCAAGGGTTTTGTTTGCAAAGTCAGTAAAAATCAAAGTTGGTTAAAGCCAAGAGCGACTGTTTACATGTTCTCTGTCTGCATGTGAAAAGCCTTGTTAAACCCAAGCCGTCTGTGGCGTGCGGATTGTCTGTTCCCTGCACAGTTCGGCCTCTCCTTTAATCAAATTTGGGCGTCCTATGAATATGTAAATGCAGCCCGAGGCCAACGTCGCATGCGTTTCACGTGTTCAGGCCCTTTAATTAACAGTCGCCCTCAGAGGCTCGGCACAGCGTGATTGAGCTCTAACCAAATCGGTGGTGGCACTGCATCCATTTCCACAGACACAGATAGAGGGCGGCCATTAATCCACTGACAAGCACGTCGCAACGTTTTAAAGATGAAGCTTTTGTGGAGGAGACACAGAGCGACCGAGTGACATCATCATCATCATTGACGCTCGAGCTCAGGATACGTCCAATCACAGGCACCATCTGCTTCTCTGTGGGACTCTGGGAGTCATTTTCCTTCCAGAAACGAAGAGTCTGAGGACATGAGAGTCCTGGGTCATTGAGACTAATGTATGACGAGCTGTACAGCAGCCAAACGACACATGTGAGGAATCCTTGTTGAGATCCTAAATCTTCCAAAACGGAAATGTTTTGGAACAAAGGGTCAAATCTAATGAATTGATGGGGAAATTAAAGGAGGTGTCGGGTATAGTTACCACAGGGATGTTTGGATTGTAGCGGCCAAATGTTCATGGCTGTCATTATTTGTTCCTTCAATGTCAGCATTTCCTTTCTTTGTAATAACGGTGCTAGAAAAAAATAGATTCACAACCGAAACACGATTCTTATTAAGATTCTGAATCGATTCAACATTTTCAAGAATCAATTTTTTTTTTAGTTTTCTATTTGGGGAAAAAATTACAATATCGCCTATATGGATATACAGTATGTCTTTTTTATAGCTTATTTTGTATCAAAGTACTCTTTTTAGGAGTGGCTGCTTTTGCTACTTCTCAGAAGAGCGTGAAAAGCATAGTCGGTTGTATTTCTGAGTGTGTCCCAACCCAGACCTTCCCCTAAACTAGTCACACTACAGAGCTCACTCACACGTGCTGTCCCCACGAGGACAAAAAAACAAAAGTGACACATATTGTGCAGCTGTTTGTTAATAAATGTGCCGGTCGGACATTTTGCGTCAGCAAATTTACCCAGAATTGTCTTTCAGGTCAGACTTTTCATCAAGATTTATATCATATCTCCATGTGAGTTTTGGTCCACATCTCCCAGCTCTTCGCGCTGCAGTAGTCCTGTACTCTGTTTAATTTTGTAGTCTCATAAAATTGAGATGTACTTATTAGTATTTATATTATATCTGCTGATAAACACTGTGGGTACTTACATGTAATATTTCATTTTCATATATAATTTAAAAGGTTTTTAAATGTGTACTTTTGAAGCTAATAAGTGGGTATTCATGTTCTTTATTTGAACACAGATTGAACAGTTAGATTTATTTTTTGGTATTGATATAATCAGAGTTTGTTTTATTGTTTTCTTTTGTCGTAAGAAAGTTTTTATTGTTTGATGTTTCTGAATTGTTCAACTTTGTAGCCATAGAAACTTGTGAAGTATTTGACTGCTTTATTTACTATAAAGTGACAAAGAAATGTAAAATGTTGTACGGTGAGCAATAGGGATGTAACGATTAATCGTAAGGCAGTTAAAAATCGATTCATAGGTATCACGGTTGATTTTCTGAAAATTGAATCGCAGTACTTTTTTTATCCACAAATGTAGGCGGCGGGCGGAGTCTGCTAATACTTTCTTTCTGGCCGCCTTCTACTCTTAAATATGTTAATAAATGATTCATTACCCCTTTAGCACCGACAGAATACCTGTACTACTACTTGAATATCTGTAAAAGTCACGTTTTTCTATTAGCTCTGTCTGCTAGCATAGCTTCTCTTCTTCACTGCAAGATATCTGCATGCCAACCGACCACTGTATTACCAGCGCCCTCTGCTGGTCCAAACAAATATGACGTAAATCAGTGCAATCGTTTTTTTTTTTTTTTAAAAGTCCAATTGTTAAGGCACAAAATACATTTTCAGTTGCACTTTTAAAAGAAAAAGAACTATTATGCAGTTTTGCATTGTTTATTATAGAACCAGAATTTAAATTAATAGGCTTCATTTTCATTTGTATTATTCCTTTATTTATTTCATTCAAGATTTATTTTTAGTTAAATTGCATTGTTTTGAATAGTTTATCAAGGAATTCTTTTGACAATGAAAAATAAAAGGAAAATAGTAGTATTTTCTAGTTTTTTTTCCCAAAAAAAAAATTCGTCTACAGTCCTATTTTGTAAAATAAATTGTGAGAGAATCGTATCGTGAACCCAGTATCGTGAATCGAATCGTATCGGGAGTTGAGTGAATCGTTACATCCCTAGTGAGCAACATAAATGTTACCTCTCTGTCTAAAGTTTGCCTCTGTATGTTTACAATTTTAGAATCACTTGATTGAACCTTGGAAAGCAAACATTTCTTGAATATAATCCATTTTTATTGGCACCTTTTGTTATTAAGAGTATTATCAAGAATCGGTTCTGAATGGAATCATGAGTTGCTGGAAGATTCACATCCATACTTTGTAAAGTTAAATTGTTCCCGCACTGATAGGGAACATGAGATCGGATCAAACCGAGGGAACAAAAGTTAGTTTGACCTCACTGATGATTTGTTGTTATAAATATTGATACGCCAGTACCCATGTGGGGGAACCAATTCGATTTGACTCATCAATGAAACTGTGTGGAAATACTTTAAGGCTAGTGAGAGTGACATTTCTTAGGTGTGCAACAATTTGAATGTTCGTGTACAAAAGTGTAGAATCTATATATTACTCTTTATATTGATTCACATTTCACATGATCGACTGATGATCACGCCACAGGATAGTTTAGGTCTAACATGGGCCACTGGAAGATTTTGTGCTTCCAAATAAATACGCAACATAAAAGAAAAACACAGAAATTGACAGAAAAACCCACAAAATGACAATGAAAATACATAAAAAGACAACAAAATTACACAAAATGGCAACAAAAATACACAAAATAACCTCGAAAACACACCAAATAAACAAACTGGAAAATACAAAAAACAACTATAAGCTTACAAAACCAAAAATAAAAATACAACATCACACACAAGAAACACTCAAAACACCAACAAATATATACAAAATGGCAAAAGAAATACAAAACATTACTCCGAAAATACACAAAACAACAACAAAAATAAACAAAATGACTCCAAAAATATACAAAAATGACAGAAGAGAACAAAATGACTTCAGACTTACAAAACATCAACAAAAATACACAAAATGAACCCAAAAACACACAAAACGACAGCAAAACTGCACAAATTGACCCCCAACACACACTTAACGAAAAGAAGTATCACAAACTGACAGAAAAATTCAAAACACATTAAATATCTACAAAAAACACACAAGCTCATAATGGTGATTATTCTAAATGCTGACATGAATGTTGATGATGTGGCCCTCTGATCAAACAATGACGTTTTTGTGATAGAAGTGACCCATCTTTGATGTAAGTGATCAAAATGTTTGCCCTCCCCAGGGTAAGATGTGCACTTTGTGTCCATGTGTGTGTGTGTGTGGGACGTGACACTGACCACTGATGACTTGTCCGAACAGCTCCTCGGGCGTGTCTCCAAAGAACGGTACGCAGCCCACTAGGAACTCGTAGAGAATGATGCCCATGGCCCACCAGTCCACGGGCTTCCCGTAGCCCTGCCTGAGGATCACCTCTGGAGCGATGTACTCTGGGGTCCCACAAACCTGCACAGGAACAACACAACTACCTCAAAACACACACACACACACACACACACACTAAAGCTGTGGCGACTTAATGAAGATCTACCTGCTTATCGGAGAACTCTCTGGCGTCTTTCTCGATATGTCCCTCGTACAGGTTGGTGGTCATGTTCATCAGACCCACTTTGGAGAGACCAAAGTCTGTCAGCTTGATATGACCCATGGACGTCACCAGCAGACTGTCAAAGGAACAGGATTAGACTAAATACATTCACCAGTTTATCTAAGGCTCATCTTTGCTTTTTGGTGCTGAAAAAACTTTTAAAAACATGCTTCAATTGTTTATATTGGGATTACTAGTTTTATTTTTTTATTTTTGTTACTTTTTATTGTACTTATTTGTGCATGTATGCTTTTCCTTCTCTCTTTTTAATAATACTTATTTACGTTTAAAATTGAAACAAAAAAAACTAAATAAATACCTATTACTATTTTAACTGCTTAAATAAATGGACATAAAACGTTGTCTTTCATCAAAATCATCCAAAAAATAATTTGAAGATTAAATTAAATACTTCTGTGTACTTTTAGTGGTGGAAAAAACAGTCTAGGCTTTCAAAACAACAAAAATATACAAAAATCACACAAAAAAAAACACTCAAAACAACAAAAAATACAGTATATACAAAATGACAACAGAAATACAAAAAAAGTGACTCCATAAACACACAAAACATAATAATAATAATAATAATAATAATAATAATAATAATAATAATAATAATAATAATAATAAGCTAAATGACTATATATGAATATATGAAAATGTCATACTTGTCAGGTTTGAGATCTCTGTGGACGATGCCGTAGTTGTGGAGATACTCGAGAGCCAGCACCGTCTCTGCAAAATACATCCTGGCCATGTCCACGGGCAGCGGCCCCATGTTCTTCAGCAGGTTGGCACAGTCTCCTCCTGAACCACACATACACACACACGGCATTGTGGATGCCATCATCATACACTGAAAACCCGACACAAGCTGCAGCAGCTGCAGGGGGCACAAACCCACCTTCCACGTACTCCATGACCATACAGAGGTGCCGTCGCGTCTCAAAGGAGCAGTACATGGACACCACGAAGGGGTTCTCAGCGAAGGTGAGGATGTCCCGCTCCACAAAGGCCTGTTGGATCTGGTTCCTCAGGATCAGGTTCTGCTTGTTGATCTTCTTCATGGCAAAGCGCTGCTTGGTCTCCTTGTGCCGAACCAAATAAACAGCCCTGTGAGAAAGACGGGTCACCAGTTAGCTTTGAGTCCCCACTGAGCTGTTGTTTCCTTATAGATCATAAGTTTGTGTGTTGGTTTAGCTGAGTTCTCAGAAACAAATGCCCTCTCTCAAGTACCCCCTGTGATGTCATCGCATACCCCTAGGGGTACATGTACCCCCATTTGAGAAACACTGGTTTAGGTGAGGCTGTCACAAATACCCAGAGTTCCTCCAAATTTAATCGGTTTGGTAGCAATCCTCTCAAAGAAACATCCATCGCCGTTTCTGGCTAAAGGCAGACTTTGCACCTGCATAGAGCCCCAGGAGCCACTAGGGGGCCCCAAAGCTGAGTCTCAGTCTACATATGAGAATTTATTTTACCATCTATCCAGGATAAGCTTCAAACTACTTGAGGAGATACTATTTTTATCACATATTATAGATCATTTGGTTGAAAAAAAGATGTAAAAGCTTGAAATTGCTGCTTGAAAGTTTGTTTTATCTCCACTGTAAACACTTGGTTTATTGACATTGTCAGAAAAGTTTAGCGCATTGCATTGTGGGATGTGGAGTCACGTGGACAGATGCATGAAGTGTTTTTACTTAATTCTTATTGTGAATGCTCTTTGATTTCATTAGTTAATAGAGTAATTTCGTTAAATAATGTATTTAACGAGAACAACAGTTAACGTGTGGAAATGTAAGGACGATAACATTTAGATAACAGGTAGACCAGTGACAGACCACCTGCTGTCACACATTAGATCATCAGACTCACCCATAGGCGCCGTTACTGATGAGCTTGGTCATCTCGAAGTCTAACTCGCAGGGTTTCCGTCGGGACCGCAAGGACGTGCTGAGGCTGTGAGACTGACGACGAGAGGAAGGAGGCGTCTTTACTCCACTGCTCCACATATTCACTCACACTGTGTCAACACACTCACCGAATCGTCCGTTTCCGGTGTTTCTGCAATCCCGCTGTCGCAGCTGGTCAACTGAGCGATTTCTGGAAAAAAGAAGCGTGATTGGTTCATTTCAGGCACTTTTTTACCAAATCAGCAGACATTAGGCTTTATTTGCTTCCTATCCTGAAGGTGCTGACTCTGAAATAACCTGAATTGAGGGTTAATGGAGTGGAATTCAACACATGCAATCATTAAAACCCACATTGCATCTTTTTCACTCAAAGTCCATGTGAACAGTTTCAAAGGGGGGGTTGTTGTTTGTTTTGCCCCTGGAGGGCTTGTAAACACATTTCCAGCTCTATTTAACATCTGCCACTCCTCGTAGGATGGCTCACGAGAAGACGGCCCTGCGTGGAAGCGTGCGTGTGTGTGTGTGTGTGTGCGCCCTCCGTGGGGACGCCATTCCTTTCTAATTAGTCATAATGAATGTGTCTGTTGGTTAATTCAGTGGAGACGGAGCGTCATTAGCAAGAGCGTCTGTTCAGTGCAGGACATTAGACAGCATGTCTCTGTCCTCTCATTCCATCACAGCAGCCATCGCTGAAGTTTTACCAGGGCAAAAAATAAATAAATAAACAAAATAAATAAAAGAAATCGTGTGAAATTAAAATAAAAAAAATCTTCATTTAGCAGTTAAAAATTCTCCACGTCATAAACAAAAGCCTGTTTTTACAGACAGAAATAATAATAATAAAAAAAAAATGTCATTTTGTCAAAAACTGAACCAAATTTTGATTGAATTTCCTTCCAACATAGCCAGGTTTACCAAAATAAAATGTTTGGTTTTCTTCCTAATGGAGCAAAGAAAGGGTGATTAATTTCTGAAAAACTTTTGAGTTAAAACCAAACAGATTTAACACATTTCTGTCTCAAAACTGAAATACAACAACAACCGCCAAACTTCACGTGACAGTTTGGTGCATCACAAAGAAATCAGCAGGAGAATGAACATCACCAATGTGAGAACAGCTCCACGCTGGCTGCCATTTCACCAGGGACTATATGCAAGAAATGAAATTTATCACATTAAAAAACCATCAAACCAAGGAATTATTTATTAAGTCTGGGTATCGGTTGGGTTTTATTCGATACCGGTGCCGACTTGATATTTTTTTAAACGGTTTTGGTGCTTAAACCAGTCCTTTTTAAAAAAATGAAACCGCATACACTTTGTCAAATTACAATACCCTTTTTTAGACAATTTTTCCTTAAATAATATATATATATATATATATAAATATATATGTAAGTTACATATGAAAATAATAAATAAACAAAAACATTTAAATAATGTCAAATAAAACTATATTGTATTAAACTATATAATACTGGAGATGAATAACCCCCCAGTACAGTGCAATAAGACACAGAATCATTAACGTATGCACCATGGAGAAGATTACAGCAAGACTACAACTGAAGTTGGAACAATTTGAGAACATTTGGGAACCAATTTTTCTAAAACTGAATGAGCCCTAGACTCCTTTTCTATTAAGTATGCTTTTATTAATTTACTACATCTCGTTGTTTACAATGAAACATATTCTAAATAAATAAAAAGTAAAAAAGACATCAATCAAAATATTTTTCCTTAACAAACAGACATGGCGTGACAGCGGCTTTCACTAACATGAAGTGCTTCCAAGCTGCTTGATTGATGAAGATTACACTATTGTCACATATTTATCCCATCACTGAGGAGCGGTAGGTGGAGTTAAAGGCTTTCTAACCATTCTACAAACCCTCTCAGGCCCTTGTGCTAAAGTAGTTGTAGACCCATGCTTTCACGTTTTCAGAAACTATTGACATTTTAAAACTTGTAACTGTAAAATATGTTGATTATTATTTAGAACAATAACTAAAAAATGATTTCTGTTCTTTAAATTCAAGTATTTGAGTGATCAGTTCTCTGCATTCATCCATAAATACATAAATGTATTTTCTGTACCTTCGAGGGGATCGCGTGTGAGCCCCAGCTGGCTGATGATGTAGCGTGGGATGTCCGTTTTGATGCCCTGGCCCTCCTTGGCGTGGCCCTCTGCTGCCTCCAGGAGGTGGTAAAACTCCTCTGGATCAAACTCCTGCATGAGCACAATGAACAAAGGGAATCAAAGAAGGGTTGCGTCTCATTTAGTCAAAAAGTAAAGAAGAACACCCACAGAATAACCTTTTTTTATTTTGCAAAGGCTTCAAAAACAGTAAAATACACCTAACATTTATCCACAATCCTAAATATGAAGGCTTGAGGCTAAAGAACTGACGGTGAAGGAACATTTTTATCACATAGGCTTCCTAAAAATATGTAGAAAGGCACCAAAAACTCAAAAACAAGACAAAATATCTGTATATTAGATTGTTGTTGTTCCTTTAAAGGCTCCCAGGAGTTAGAAATGCTCTGATGTCAGGATAATCAGGATAATCAAAAACAATTTGCTTGAGAAAAAAAAAAAAGATGTAAAAGGTTGAAATTGCTGCTTGAAAGTTTGCTTTGATCTCCACTGTAAACACTTGGTTTATTGACATTGTCAGAAAAGTCTTGTGCATTGCATTGTGGGATATGGAATCCCGTAGGCCAGGGGTTCTCAACCTTGGGGTCAGGATCCCATTTGGGGTCGCAAAACAATTTCGAATATTTTTTCGAACAATTTAAGCCAATTTTTTACCTTTTTTTGCAACTACACCAAACTTGTCATATTTTAACTTATTTTCATCACTTTTTCTTGCCATATTTTTGCTCCTTTTAATGCATTTTTCCTACATTAAAGCCATTTCTGCCACTTCTCCATCAAATTTCAATGCCTTTTCTGCAAATTTGTTCCACTTTCAAGACATTTTTGACACTTATAAACCCTTACCACCACTTGTCCCCCCCCTTATGTCACATATGTTGTCACTTTTAACCTCTTTTCACCATATTTCATGCTTACTTTTGCCAATTTAACCACATTCACAATTTGTCATGCCCATTATTTGCCAGTTTACTCTTTAAACTCTACTCTACTCTTGAAATTACATTACCCCAACCCCCCAAAAACTTTATGGAAAGGCACCAAAAGCTCAAAAACGTGATGAAAAATCTGTATATTGGATAGTTTTTATTCCCTTAAAACCCTCAGTGAGGCAGAAAAGCTCTGGTGTCAGGATGTGAGGCTACTGTGAATGTGCCTGTATGTGTGTGTAATTCTAAAGTAGACACTGGAGCATCTGGCAGACATGGTGTCCTCCTCTGCAGGGACACATCAGGCTCCGTCTGTCTGTAGGTGCTGAGTCTGTAGAGTGCAATGAGCAGAAAGCAACAACCAAAGCCTTCAGAGAAAACGCTCATTAAAATAAGCACGGAAGTTTATTTTTCGAAGTAAGGATGTACAAGTGGACAGAAAAACACTGCCACTGCCACAACACTCGTCGTTTTTTCATTTGTTTTACAGTGACGTAAGAAACTAACAGAAGTTTAAGTAAATATAAGTGCGATACATGATTTCTATACAACTAACTAGTCTTTACAGAAAGTTGCTGGAGACGAAATATTATATATCAGATAAATCCAAAGTGTAGGCCTCATAGATCAATAAATTAAAGAGAATATACTAAAAAAAATGGATGTAAAAGGTTGAAATTGAAGTGTTTTTACTTCATTCTTACAGTGTTTTCCCCAAAAAAACCTCTGCCAAACTGACTTCCCAACACGTGACATTTTCAAGGAGTGAAAGTTACGGCAAATCAGTGCTGGATGTTTATTTTGGAGCTTATACGGAATGATCTGAATCCGTCAGAAAAGAAATGTCTCTGGAAGTGAGTTGATATCACGGGGAACAAACTAGAACAAAAATGGTATCAGTAAGAATGAAGTCAATTTACTTCTATGCATTCCACAATGCAATGCATGGAACTTTTCCGAAAAATGTCAATAAGAGGGTGTTTACACTGGTGATCAAAACAGACTTTCAAGCAGCAATTTAAAATTTTTACATTTTTTTTTTTTTTTGAGCAAATGATATATGATTTATTGATCTATAAGGACGGATTTATCTGATAATAGATTACAGTCTCCAGCAGCTTTAACTGCAGTGCTTCGTCAGCATTGTTCAGCAGGGGTCTGGGAATGTAAAAACATTAGTGACACATGTGGTCAATGAGATTGAATCTGTCTGTTTGTTGAAAAGGCAGCACACAACTATAGAGGTGTCACAGTATTATGGCTGAACAACAGACAGAAAACTAGTTTATCATCTATAGCAGGAAACAAGTCATGAATTGATGGGAGCAACGACAAGAAAGGATAAATCTTACCAAACACTCGAGCAGTCGCGCCGGCCGTGCGATCACGATCAGGATCTTCTTCACCAGCTCTCTGATGAAGTCCACCTCCTCGCTCTCAGACCTTTCTGTAGACTAAACACAAAGCCACAGAAATTAAATACCAGGTAAAAAAGGTAACAGTTTATCAACTTTCTCAACTTTTACACCATTCATAAACCCTGTTAGACAGGATTTTATAGTTAACATGTTATAGTTTCATTTATTCAGACAACTTGTTTTGACTTCCGTTGTCTGAATAAACAAAACCTTAACAGAAAACAAAATAAACTTGCTGGAATTATTACAAGGATTTCATCAAATGTATTTATCTATAACAGTAAAACTATACATTAATAAAATCTGTCAAATAAAAAAAATGTTTTCTTTTTTAAAAAGGATCAAATATACCTTACAAGTAGGTTTTTAAAAAAATAATAATAATTAAAAGAAATTAAAACAGAAAAATGTAACAAAAACTGAAAAGTTGAAGAATGAAATGTGATAAAAAAGCAAAAAATAAAATAAAAATTGAAACAATGAAAACCACCTCAAATCTTCAGAAAGCTTTATTTGCTGTTTTCTTTAACACAATCTGATTTGTGTCATTCACCGTCACGAGCTGGAGGTTTTTAATCTTATTATTCTTTATTTAATGTTTTTATAGCTGATTTTATTGTTCTCATTGATTTTTAAACTGTTAACGGTTTTCTGTGTATGAATCGCGCTATACAAAGACATTTGCCTTGGGCTCAGAAGCACTGAGCTTTACAACTAAACGTGCGCTGCATGTTTGGGGGACGCCCTCACCTCCAGAACGAGCCTCTCCAGCTTGTCCGTGAGCTCACAGAAGTAGCTGGAGGTGATCAGTCCCAGTCGACTCTTCTCCAAACAGTCCCGGGCCAACTCGATGATCTGATGGTGGGCGAAGCCGAGCACGCCGTCTGCCAGCGGGAGGACGGTGTCGGGGGAGTTGCTGTGAATGATCTCCTGGATTCTCTCCTCCATCTGAGCCGTGGCCTGTAGAGGAGGGGGTGGGTGGGGTGGTGGGGTGCACAGAGCACAGCGGTGAGCCAATTAACCAGCAGACACAGCTGGTGCGAGTGCGTCGTTTGCGTTCTCACCTTTGGAAAGCGCTCCTTATAGACGTGGTTCATCATGATGATCTCGTGGTCGTAACACGACGGGGATCTTCCAGGGCTGCAAAGATGAATCAAACTCAGTGCGCTGCCATGACGGCGTCAGTGCAAATGGAGGTGACCGGGGACTCACCTGAGGCTGCGGGAGCGCGGGCGCATTGTCGTGGCTCGGCGGCACTCCTCCCCGGAGATGCTCTCGGTGCAGAAGTGCTTGGAGAGGAAGTGCAGCTCGTCGGGCGTGGGCTGGTAGGGCAGCTGGTGCAGCTTCTCCTGTGATGAACAGGACGACTGGAAATGAAACAAATATATATTCAACACGAAAGGAGAGCAACAGGCCCAGAGTAATCGTTACTACGAAGCTGCTGTCCTGCATGTTTCAGACGTCTCCCTGCTCCAACACACCTGAATCTAATGATGCCATTACACAGCTTTACAGGAAGCCTGATCATGAGCTAGCATTTACAATCAGGGGTAGTGGACCAGGGAAGCGCCTAAAAAATGCTAAATAGGGGGCTCTGCAGGACCGGATGTGACCCCCCCTGCTTTAATGAAGATGATCTAGTTCAGGGGTCTGCAACCCACGGCTCTGGAGCCTCATGTGGCTTTTTGACTCTTTTGCAATGGCTCTTTGTAGCTTTAAAAAAGAAATTAAATAATGAATTGTTATTTCTTACAGAGGTTGTTGATGATTAATGACATTAACGTCAAACACAATTCTGATTAAACAATTACTTAACCTAAAAATAAATCACATTGTGCAATAACTCTGTCACCTTCCTACCTCACCTCCTACAACATCTACAAACCATCAACTTTCCCTGCACTTGTGGCTAACCTTAAGTTTTAAATCCCTTGCAAGATAACTAAACTAACACTAAAATTTTGTTAGATTGCATTTGTGTGGGGAACGATTTATTTAATTGCAAACATGCCGCCTTAATATGCATGCTTGATAAATTGCAAGAAATTAGCAATTAGCATGTGTTGACCAACATGATCATGTTTTATCAAGTTATTTTTTGTAGGCCTTCAAATCCATTCACTATTATTAAATGAAATTATTCAATATTATTTTATTTAACTGTGTAGAATTGCATACACTGTATTGTCTTCATTGAGAAGGTTTTTTTTTTTTTTCGGCTCCGGAAGGACTTTAATCCAGGTGAGCTTAGGCAAAAGGGCTCCATTGAGAGTAAAGGTTGCTGGTCTAGTTTTATTGTTGGAGAGCAGCGTGCATGAAGGCTGAAATTTAGCAAAGAAGAGCAAATGACCACCAAGCACCAAATCTCCTCTTTGCCAGATATTCAGTTATCTGATCATTCACACTTTAAAGGCTGAGGAAAAATTTGTATTCCCATTAATACCCAAAAAGTGCAGGGTTTTTCATCCTTGGGGTCAAATGGCAATAAAATGGGGTCAAATGAAATGACCAGTAATAACAAAAGAAAATAAATTACTGATTACAATTATGTATATATTTTTTAAGTTTCATATATTTTTTTTATTTTCATTTATCTATTACCCACAATTAAGAAAACAATACATAATATCACAGAACCACAAATTGTGCAGAAAGTAAAAAAATACAATACACATACAATAAAACACCACACACAATCTGAAAGAGCTGTATTCTATACTTTCACTTTCTCAAATACAAATCTTGTTCAGATAAAATGCAATATAAAATATCTGAGCTGGTGTATATTTTGACTTTGTGCAATAACACTGGCTACAAGAGTTGAGCCAGATGCTCGGCTGAAAGGAGTATCCGGTACGGAAAAAGCACTTTTGCCGAGTCCGAGTATTACACGAGTAATACGAGTCAATATCTGTGCACGGATTGAATGAAAATCCTCATTGGCTGGCTGACTATGTCTGCGTTCTGTGTCAGTCACAGCGCTCCTCCCCTACACACATACAGATGTGTTGCTGTCTGATTGTATCCCGCAGCAGCTCCGCATGCTCACTCACTGACAGCTCTGTCTCTGCGCAGTCACTCAGGTTTGTGGGTCTTATCCGTTAACGTTTAGGGTTTCTTCAGCTCCAGGTTGGTTTTTACTTCGGTTTGTACTTACTTATTAAACAGTAGAGTTCTGGTAAACGTGTGTCCGTTCGGACGTGCTGATGGGTAGAATGCGACTCGCGTTGCGTCTCTGCCTGTCGGAAACTTTTTTCTTTTTCTTTTTTAACCATCAGCTGGGTGGTCGAACCAGTTTTTTTTTTTAATTCACTGAGTGTCTGACACTTTCTTGCTGTACTTCTTAAAAAAAGTAGTAGTGGTATACAGTGGGGCAAAAAACTATTTAGTCAGCCACCAATTGTGCAAGTTCTCCCACATAAAAAGATAATTTTCATCATAGGTATACCTCAACTATGAGAGACAAAATGAGAATAAAAAAAATCAAGAAAATCACATTGTAGGATTTTTAATGAATTTATGGCGGAAAATATGTATTTGGTCAATAACAAAAGTTAACCTCAATACTTTGTAATGTACCCTCTGTTGGCAATGACAGAGGTCAAATGTTTTCTGTAAGTCTTCACAAGGTTTTCACACACTGTTGCTGGTATTTTGGCTCATTCCTTCATGCAGATCTCCTCTAGAGCAGTGATGTTTTGGGGCTGTCGCTGGGCAACATGGACTTTCACCTCCCTCCAAAGATATTCTATGGGGTTGAGATCTGGAGACTGGCTAGGCCACTCCAGGACCTTGAAATGCTTCTTACAAAGCCACTCCTTCATTGCCCGGGCGGTGTGTTTGGGATCATTGTCATTCTGAAAGACCCAGCCACGTTTCATCTTCAATGCCCTTGCTGATGAAAGGAGGTTTTCACTCAAAATCTCACAATACATGACCCCATTCATTCTTTCCTTTACATGGATCAGTCGACCTGGTCCCTTTGCAGAGAAACAGCCCCAAAGCATGATGTTACCACCCCCATGCTTTACAGTAGGTATTGTGTTCTTTCTCCTCCTCCAAACACGACGAGTGGAGTTCCTACCAAAAAGTTTTATTTTGGCTTCATCTGACCATATGACATTCGCCCAATCCTCTTCTGGATCATCCAAATGCTCTCTGCAATTCATTCACTAGGTCCCCCCGTGTGGTTCTGGGATTTTTGCTCACCGTTCTTGTGATAATTTTGACCCCACGGAGTGAGTGGAGGACAGAGGAGCCTCTTGAAGAAGAAGTTACAGGTCTGTGAGAGCCATAAATCTTGCTTGTTTGTAGGTGACCAAATACTTGTTTTACCGAGGGATTTACCAATTAATACATTAAAAATCCTACAATGTGATTTTCTGGATTTTTTTTCTCATTTTGTCTCTCATAGTTGAGGTATACCTATGATGAAAATTACAGGCCTCTCTCATCTTTTTAAGTGGGAGTACTTGCACAAATTTTGAAAGTTACAAAAAGAATGTTATGTTGAGTATGAAAACTCTTATTCATTACATTTTACTTCACAATTGCAACCGCATGTGTTGTATTCATTGTTGCGAAACTTGCTCTGTAAACATTTTGTTTGCTATCGTGATCAAAACCATTGATCTGACGCTCAATGCTGATGCTGTCTTGTAAATAGCTTTCTCATCAGAAATAAATAGAACAATTTCTGATCAACCCGTATCAATTGCATGCTTAAAAAAACATATTGGTTAAAGCCCCGCCCCTTCATGCCAACCCGACCCACTTCCGGGTTAATTCCCGTCTACATTCGGGTTAGGCCCCACCCACTCCAAGTACAAATAAATAATTCATATGGTTAACAGATACAGATACAGATAATGCTGTACTCGCTCATCCCTACTGGCTACTCTGTAATTAAAAATGTTTTCAACCTTTATTTATTTAACCAGAAAAGTCTCATTGAGATTAAGAATCTAAGTGACTTCCTCATGTTCCCACAGTGATGGCCCACAATGGATTTGAACCAGTGACCCTCTAATTACAAGCTCACTTCATTAACTTTTATTAACAGAAAAAAGTCGCTGGCTTTGCCAGAAATTTGTGATATAAAAATGAGTGAAGAGAAGAAAAAGGTTGTGAACCACTGATACAGTGTGTCCAAATGTATGGACACCACCATTTTTCACCAATGACAAGAAATATGACATTTTTCAATTTCTCAAACTGATCCAGAATCAGTATATTGATCCTGATCCCTTTCAAAATGTAATGGAATCTTCCATGGTGTAAGGCCCATCACATAAATCTTTGACAAAAGTACTTTTAAGGTAATCCTGCTTAAAGTCAAACAAACACACAAACAAATAAACCTCCTTGGCAAAGGTAAAACATTTTAATCATTATAGAAACTAGTCTGATACTTTTACTCAACCTTCATGATCTTCCTGCTAATATAGATATAAGAAAAATAGACAATCTTGCTTCGACAACAGTGTGATGCAATGTCTGTTATTAATGTAAAATAAGTGAAAAGTCAATCCATTCAGTGATAATGGTATATTTTCAAAGTGTAAACATATTTCCTACACAGATTTTATTGACCCAACAACTCTTTAGTATGCCATTGTTGCTACCATAGTAACCCGACGCAGACATTCTTCTGCATTGTCAGACAGTAAGATGGATGAAGACATTGTTGCATGTTACATCGAATACTTACAGAGACGGTGGAGCTGGGTGTGTTGGTGCCATATCCAGAGGAGGGCAGAGAGGCCAGCGACCAGCGGCGACCATCAGTCCTGTAACACATACACACACACACACATTCATAAATTAACCAGTCGACAGACAAAGCCCAACAATGAGCTTTTTAAAACACATTTAAAAACAAAGAACAGATGATCGACCACATTTCTGAAACAATGCTAATCTCCACAATTTAGTAAATCTCTGGTGACACACAGAATGAGGGCTACACAGCACATTAATGCAGGACCAAAACTAGGACACAATGAAAGATATGATGGTCTACACAGAGGTCAGTTACCTGTCTGCTCTGTGGCAATGACTGTGGATCATAATAATGCACAATATAGAGAATTACGTGACCAAACTGGTGCAACAATAACCAATCTTTACTGTCCCTTACATCAGGACGTGTGTTTGATGGAGGTCATGTTACCTTCGTGCAAAGGAGAAATGAGCAGAGGCACTGGGAGAGAAGTTACGGGGACTGTCTTGTGGACTTGATCCTATAAGAAAAAACATCCAGAGAATACCTCAAATTAGAAGACAACAACTCACCCAGGCTGATTTTATTTTTGAAAGTTATGAAGCCACTCATCTTTAATCCCAAATTACTGGATTGTCAGACAGTGACGCCAACACATCACTAGTAATGCTAGTGAGTGAGTGTATAAGTCCTTAAAGCTGATATCCGGAGGATGAAGAGAGAGAGAGAAAATTCAAAAGCGAACGTCTCGATGTTCCTCCCTAAACAGCTCCACTTCCTCCACCTGCCTCTACCAAAAGCCACGCCTCTAATTTTGTGCACGCGCATCGCGGAACATAACACGGTCGCGCTGGGTCACATTGATATAGGTCTATAGGTCATCGTGCGGTCCTCAAAATAAATACAAAAAACAATTTAAAAAAACACATGTAAAATGACAGAGAAATACAAAAAAAAGATCATGAGTATATACTGTACAAGTTGACTCCGGACTTACAAAAAAATAAAAAAATGAAAAAATTTGTCATACAAAACAAAAAACAAGAGAAACGCCCAAAGTGACAGAAAATGTTACAAAATGATAAGGAAAATGCACAAAATGGCCACAAAAATACATACAAATTGACAGAAAATTGCAACAAAAGATCATGAGTACCTGTATATACAAGTTAACTCCAGACAAAAACCAATAGAAACCCCAAAAAGAACAGAAAATGTTGATGAGAAAAAAACACAAAAATAGCCACAAAAATGACAACAAAAATACACTAAATGACTCCAAAAACACACAGATAGAAAAACAAACACAATTACTCCAAGAAGAACAAAAAACTACACACAAAACGACAAAATTATAACAAAAACACAAAATGAGAACAAAAATACACAAAATGACAAGGAAAACACACTGAGAGAAGAATATACAAAAATGAATTAAAAAAACACAAAATTACTCAACTAAAAACAAAATATAAACAGAAAACCACAAAATGAAAATTTTACAAAATGTTAACAAAAATACACAAAATATATATATGTAATTTATTAAAAAGATATTTAAAGTTGAAATGTGTTATTTATACTAATATGCATGATATCTTAAGAATAAAAATAGTAATTAATTAACAAAATGCAATCGCCTGCTGTGATGACAAGGACAGACTAAATCATGAGTCTAATCAACAAGGAATGTTGTAGAAAAACTACAATGTTATCCTCATCAGATCTGGTTCAAAAATGATGGCTGCTTTCCTCCGGATGTTGTTTTCTAATCTAACTGAAACTATAACAAATACAGCTGAAGATGATAACATTTGTGACGACAACACCTAAAACATGCTAATAATCCCCCTCCTTTCCTTACCTTTGGGACCAATATTACGTCTGTGCCACAGAGTTAAATCATCCCACAGCTGAGCACATTCATGAACATGATCTGCTTGGCCTTCTGGCTCTGAATCCATGTCACAGACTCCTGTGTCCCACTGAAACACAGACTAAACACTGGCGGCCGTGCTCTCGCTGACCAATAGCAGGAAATAAAACGCCCTGTGCTAAATGAGACCTCCCCTCCTTCTGACATGGTGCATTTCCGCTTTGCAGGAACTCAGAAACAATCCCAGCCTCCTCCTCCAACGTTACACGTTAAATATATTATTCTAAAAAAGGGGTTCTAAACTGGTCTCACCCTGGGACCCACATTTTGACACGGTCATTAAATCGCGACAGACTTTTTTTAGAATTCCACCAACTCAATGTAAAATAGCTGTTGAAAACACACATACTGTATATAATTTTTTTTGAAATATATACATTTTCCTGTGCAACATGCATTCTTACAGCATGGCTGTCAAATATTAAGTATTTATTTATTATGACCAGCTGTTCGCGACCCACGCACTACAGGTCTGCGACGCACTTTTGGGTCCCGACCCACCCGTTGAGAATCACTGTTTGAAAGGCTTTCATCTTTTCTAATTATCATGCTGTTAAGATAAATGACAGACTTTGACTCCTCTGCAGCACTTATTCCCAGAGTCCTTACAGACGTTATAATAAACTCCTCTCGGAGAGTGTCTTTCCTCCTCTGAGAACGTGCACGCACACGTGCATGAGCACTTACCTGTGAGGGAGGAAAGTGGGGAGTGTGGTCGTGGTAATCCTGACGACTGACCGCTTCCTATCAGGCTTTTTCTGTTGCTCGTTCTGCAGCTGGAAAACCAAAGAGATTGACGTTAAAGTGGTTTAAGACGTTCCTAAAATGTGGAGAAAAATCGTGCACACGCATTGTTTGATTAACACATGCTTAGTGTCCATGCGTATTAATAATGAGGTGTGGCTAACGAGACTCGCAAAAACACAACATAAATCAAGCCTGGTCTGAGGAGTACATAGAGAACAGCTGATCAGCTGTCGTGTAAGGTAAGTCAGTAAGTGCACACACACGCACTAGTGAGGGATTTTGGTTGTAAATATTGAACAAGTTTAATGTTTACGATTGTCTGCATCGACCAGTTTCAGAGCAGATTATCAGGACAAATTCACAATAATCAAACCTCAGACCACAGCATCCTCTGATAGAAGAATTTGATAAAAATTTAAGTTAATCTGGTGTTTGTCGTTCTTGGTTGGGAAGGAGGAAAATTGGGACAAAAGCAGCCTGATTACCTTTATGTGTGTACCCTGCTTGAAACAGTTAAAGATCAGTCTGCTAAAGTAAAGTAAAACAGTGATTTCGGAACGTCTCACGCTGCACGCATGTTTGTCGGAGAAATGAAATGAAAATGTTTAAAGCAAAACTAAGTAACTTTTTGACCTTAATAAATCCTTCTCATAGCCCCTGTGAGGGTAATACAAGTGTTTATGGGGTGATTGGGAGGGTCTTTCATCTCTCCCTTCTGTTTGAAAACCGCACTTGCAACGTTCCTGCCTCCGACCAGTGGCAAGACGTACTGCTTTACGGCAGCCCAATACAAACTAATGCTAGATCATGACCAGCCCCGTGGCTGCACATGGTTGTCTACAAATTCACTTTTCTCAAACTTATATCATGGTGGAGGCAGCAAAATATGGCAGAGAAGACCTTTGTCCGAGGAACGGAGCAACTCCGTGCAGTGACAGCTCAGCTCAGAGTGTGATTGCGTAACAGACACACACACACACACACACTCGCAACCCAACCCTCCATCAGGCAGCACACACACAAATATCCATCCATCCATCCATCCATTTTCAAAGACACTTTGTCAGCTCACAAACAAACACACCACACACATTTCCACACTTCCTTCCATATTACTCCCACAACATTCATTTATTTTACTTGTCTCTCTTCCTCATAATGTTCACATGGTCACATGGGACTATATGTGTGAAAGCACCCTTAGTGTCACTGTTGTATTACAATTTTTCAGTGATCGGTTTCTACCGTCTTGGGAAAGCAAAGGTGCGCATGTAGCTGTGGGGTGGGGCAAGCGGAGGGGGGTGCAGAGTTTTTATGACAGTGCCATAACCAAAAGAGACCTTTAGGGGGAGCGCTAAGCGCAAGTTACTTAGTTCTGCTTTAACTTAGCTAATTTTACACTAAAAAAGCGAGGCTGGTCTAAAAGAGATAATTGTGTTGCTGTTTAGGCTGTGGTAAATGAAGCCAGTGTGTGCCTTTTATATATTTGAATAATAACAGACATGACCTGTTCTTTCAGCCACTCCATTGAATTTACTTCATATTTCAATCAAGTATCTCAATGTTTCAGTTTTTCAGCGACCTGGTTGGTGCCGGGAGTATAATTTCAGTTTAGAGGCCAACACTTAACGCCTGAAGAACATGAATTCCCTTCAAGGTCAAAGACTCAAACGCATGCTGTTACATAAGCTCCTCTGAGAAGTGAACCATTTTAAAGATGTTCTTCAATAAACTATTTCTATCCTCCAAACGTCACTCACACACATTCACTCTGCAGCTTTTCCTTTCAGTGTGTGAGGACCCAAAACGATCCGTTTGGAGACAAATTAAACGATCCTAAGATGTGCCTGTACCCAGAACGTGGCTTTGCTACGGTTAGGTCAGGCTGGCCTTGTCAGTTTGTTTCAACAGCACGATCAAATTCACAGAAATGTGTGCACAAGCAGGCATCGCGTCTCTGTCAGCGCTGCAGCAACGCTCTGAGACGTGCCACTGCAGAGCCCTGAGGGCTTCACTGCCACATCAGCAGTGGCACCAAGACTCCCTGATTAGCAAATGCAGTTTAAACCCATCACAAACTCACTGTTCACCTTTTTCATCATCACATTTTGTCCTAAAGTCCTTCAGTGTCTGATTCTTTAACCATAGCAGAGGAAGGCTCAGGAAGCCATGGTGTTCAGCTGATATCCCAGTCTGGGGAATTCACCTTAAGTCCACAGAACAAACTAGATTGTCAGTTTGTTTTCAGGGGTGTCGTGATGTTAATTGTGACTCGTCTTCATGATGGATTGCAGCAGCACAGCTTCACTGACAATACAGCGACTGAGAGAAGCACCATTTACAGCCTTTAGAGACATGAATGTTCACTCTGTCCAAAGACAGACACTGTATATGTAGAAGCATGGGTTTATGGTAAATGCAGAGAAAAGCGTCAACAATTTTTCCTCATTGTTGCACCAATACGCTTTGGAAGGAGGCTTTGTAAATGCTCTCAGCCTCAATAACACCTGTTTCATTTAGATTTATTTAAAAAATATTTTATTTAAATATTTACTTAGCTTTAAGAGTAACTATACCACAAATGCACTTTTAATTGGGTATTAAGTAATGGTGTTGCTTGATCCTAGTGCAACTTTTTAACATTTTAGTAAAAGTATTTATATTTTGCATATTCTGTTGTCAAATGTCAGAGTGACTGCCCTATATGGGTTGAACGCTGGTTATTACAATTGAATTTTGCTATTGGCTGAGACAGATTGTGATGTCATTTCGACCATCGTGCTACGCCCCTGCTATAAAACCTGGTAGGAGATGATGTTTTTGACTCTGTGCTTCTATAAAGAGCTGATTTTGGTCTAATCAGAGGGTTCATCAAGCTGTGCGTGTATGCACAGACACATCACGTGTGTATTCCCGTCTGTCTCTGCGTGTGCGCTGACGTGCATGTACTTTTCGTCGCTGTGTGTGTTTCTTCCTGGTTTGTGTGTGTGTGAGTTTGTGTTCCTGGGCTCAGGGCTGGAGAGCACGAGCTGTTAGTTGTAGAGTGTCTGAAGGGCATGTCTTAGCTGCTCCAGGAGCAACGCCCATAATCAAGGATTGTTTTGCATTTCCCCCCTAGTGGCAGGTCCACAAAAAACCTCGGGGTTTAATTACACTTTAACAATACCACTAACAGCTAACTAATTAAATGACAGACTTCTGCCAAAGAACAGTCTGTATTCTTTGATACATTTTATTATATTTTCAAATAAGCCAATTTATCCAATATTTACAGTCTACATGAAAAAAAGCCTAATTTTTCATTTGTGACATTATTTTTATTCGGGCCTAAAACCAAAATTGAAGCAGCTTTAGATAGTAATAACTGTATCTATGTTATTAGTCCGACACAAGCAACACAAACCAACTATTGTGGCAGCAGGGCAGGAAAAATCCACTTTCATTCTTGATTCAGTCCCACTAACATAGCCCTTACATCAGAGGAGGACACCTGTCCGACTGACATGCTAGTTGGGCTACCCTATGAAAACAGGAAATGCTGTGAATCATGACGAGTGAATAATGTCTGACACAGGATCAGATTCAACGAGATCTATTTATTCCCTCTCACTGAGGATTAAGCTGAGAGGAGGCAGTGCCGCTGCCCAATCAACCCTCTTGTTGCTCTTCACCCTCTCATTGGTTCATGTAGTGCTAACACTGAGGGCCACTCAGGGCCACTCAGGGAGACGATGGAAT
This sequence comes from Gouania willdenowi, assembly GCF_900634775.1. Classification (NCBI taxonomy): domain Eukaryota; kingdom Metazoa; phylum Chordata; class Actinopteri; order Blenniiformes; family Gobiesocidae; genus Gouania; species Gouania willdenowi. The sequence continues at coordinate 8,086,697 of NC_041055.1, read as the reverse complement.
CACTCCCTGGATTAGCAGAGTGGGCTGCCACAGGTTATGGTGACATCCTAATGTTAGAAAGTGAGCTTTAAGAGGAAAGACGCACCTCTGCAATCATAGCGGGGGGCGGATCCTGTTGGTGTGCTTGAGATTTAAAGGAAGGGAGGGGGTAAAGGAGCCTTAGGCAAAGATGAGAAGTAGAAACTAGGCCAGTGTTTATGCTGTACTGCAGATGTGTGAGATTCCTGAAGTGCCTCCATACCAAGGTTTTGTGTGAAAACACTCCTCTCACTTACTTTCTAAAGGTCTTTATCAAAGTTTGAAAATCAAAGGTTTTTGGCTTCATAATCACCAACAAAGTAGTCTAAATATGTCAAAAGTAATTTTGTAGATTTCAGGCTTGTTTGAAGCATAAATAGATAAAAACACTTCTGATTTCCAGCGTCTGATCCTGACCTGTGTCGACGTAGAAAAAGCCATGAATAATCTTTTTTCTCTTGCTGGCTTGTCTCAGCTGTCAGGTGAGCTGACAAAACGCAATGACACATAAATTGCTGCTGCGCGCTGACGGACCAAAATTCAAAGTCAGGCGTGTGACATACACAGCTCTATTATTAGTATTTGGAGAAAAGGCCGGCGTGTGCAGTGAGGAATGGGAATCAAAGCGCGGCAGCTCGTCCCTGTAGCCGCCACAGACAGATGTTTCTTAAAGTTAATGTCAGGTTCCACATCTGAAGAGTCCTAAACAGGTTTGCACAGACAAATCTCAGCAAATGCTTAAAAGCTCCAGCTTTTTGTCAGGTTTTCTCCACTTTTTAAAAAACTCAAGAGTTGCATTAACTCAAATAACGCAACTGTTTTAGGAACGTGCTATGTAAACAAGCGTAAACTTTGATATCAGACACCAGCTTGTAGTTCTGAACATTTTGATGGAATCTAAATGTTCTCCTCTTCTTGTGTCAAAATGTGGTGTACCCCAGGGATCTGTTTTGGGATTTGGAAAATGTATGTATCCAATCAGTCTAAAATATTATATGCAGATGATACCAGTTTGTTTTATTCACATAAAAATCAAACTACTCATGAAAGTTGTAAATGAGGAATTGGAAAGAAATTGCAAAATGGTTCAAAATTAACAAACTGTCTCCTAAGCCTAAAATTAAAAAAAAAAAAAAAATTATTATTTTGTGCCTCTAAAGGCGAAAAAATAAAGAAACATTAAGAAACAAAAAGAAGATAAAATAATAACAAACATTAATTTCTGGTAAAGGTCCTATATCATGCTAAATTAACTTTTTTGAGCTTTTAACCTTGTTATAATGTTAATTCCTTATCAAAAACACCACCAAAGTACTATTGGGCTTCTTTCCTGCATCTCTGAGCAATCCTCACTAACCGTGCTCTCTGAGCTGCTGCTCCACCTTCTTCTGAAAAACGAGCGGCCCCTCCCCAACTGACTTCACTAGAGTCTGAACCGCCCACTCCAGGAAGTGCCTGCTGCCGGCGCCGTGCCTCTACAGTGAACATACATGCCCACTCTCTTGGAGCTAAAGGCATGCGAGCGGCCGAAGAACCGCTACATCATGAAATGTGCGGCACTCACACGGGGAGAGGCGGCGCTTCAGAGGAACCGTGCGTCTCAACTTCCGGGTGTCTTCATAAATTAGTATTTTGTTTTGCCAAATGTTACATATTAACCATATGTGGCTGTAGTTGACTTTGGAAGGTCATAAAATAGCGTGATATAGATCCTTTAATGTCTGTCTACTGTTAGTACTTTTATGCTTTGTTGTATTTTAAACTGTGCCAAATAAAAAGAATATTATTGAAGGACAGTTTGTAAAACATATTTTTTCAATGAATATACATGTTTTTAAAAATTAGCAGATGTGATTAAAAACATAAAAAGCAGTAATAGTAATTAAAAAAAGACATGTAACAATTAAATAAGAGAAACATAAGGGTAACATTTTACTTGACGTTTTATACATAAGGCTGACATTACGCTGTCATTATTATGACATGACACCTTTCATTAGCATAATCAGGGTGTCATCAATGCTGTCATTAAGTGTTGATCGTTACCCTAACCCCACTAGATCCCTCCACCTAACCCAAAAACGCTGGACCAAATACGTTTCTTTATGTTTCAAGCTGCTTTCAGTTGTACATGTGAGTATTTACAGATGAAAAAAGTCCAAAAACTGACGGTGTTTCTTGTTAAGCCTATGAAATAGGTCAGAAGAGGGATTAAAAAATAAATATGAATATTAATATATGGCCTTCCTAATACTGAAGCTCCACCATGTACACAAACCTGGGATCATGTGGCTTAGCTATAAACCAGTGTCCGCACATGTTTAAATCCCATAAAATATTCAAAGGTTTTTAACTCAGCTCTACAGGGAGTGGTGAGCAAATCAAATGAAATGCACGCTTTGGGGCTGCGACGGCGACAACGAGCACATCCTGTGTGAGAAACACGAGAAGACCGACTCGACAATAAAAACGCACAACAAATGATGGACTGACAAAGCAAAGGAAGAAACAATGAATCAGAAGGCGACACCCAGGTTCTCCTTGTTCAGTTTGGCCTTGTAAAACAGCTCAAATGATGAAGTGGAGACAGAAAAATAAAAACACGAACTAAAATCCTCTCTGGTGAAAATAATTAAAGAAATGTGTAAAGAGAAAGTTTACTACAGTGGCGAGGCAAGGCAAATTTATTTGTATAGCGCATTTCATACTCAAGCCAACTCAATGTGTTTACATGATAAAACATTCAATCGTTTAAAATCAATAAGAACATTTAAAATCAAAAGTAAAATCAATTAAAATCATCAGTAAAATCATCATGACATCAACAACATGACTAAAAATGTTGTTGATGTCAGTGATGTCAGTGCAGAAATTATAGAAAGTGTCTCATTCAAGACATCCTTTGGTATGGACTACATTTAATTAATGCAGTGTATTACCCAGGGTGCAGTGTTTGTTTAAGGTAAAAAATAAAAAATTAAAAAAAAGGAAAAAGAGCTAAAAATATTTTAGTTTAAGTCTAATATTCATGACCACAGTTTATTTTCTTACTTTTATTCCACCTGACTTATAAACCAGTAGACTGAACAGATTCATTCTGATCGACTTGGTCCCGCCCTTTTACAGAAACTGTCTTTAAGAGCAGCATTTGTTGAGAAAAATGCAAATTTCAGCCCATTCTCACTTCTCTCCCTTTTGATTGTGTTTAGTCTTGTTTTTATCATTAATATTATGATTAATATTCGTATAATACAGGCTTCACATGTGGAGCTTTCCCACTTAACTAAACCAGCATCCAGACATGCGTTAATCTGAGTTTCCTAAATACAGAGGGCGGGGGGGGGGGATTGCTGAGTGGGTCCTAACCCAGACCTTCCCCCTAAACAAGCCACAATACAGAACTCACTCACACATGCTGTCCCTTAGAGGAAAAAAAAAGACTAAAGTAGCACAAATTGTGCAGCTGTTTGTACGTAAATGTGTCTGTGGGGCATTTAGATAATCAAATGTAACTCTGAATTCATGTATATTATATATCGTTTTTTTTAGATAAAAATATCGAGATGAGTTTTGGTCAATAATGCCCAGCCCTAATTCACACTACCAAGGGAAACCTTCTCCACAGCCCAAGTCCAGTGGATTATTTGTGATGACATCACATAGAAAAATTATCATCAGTGTAGGGGAAGCGTCCACACCATGGCCCATCACCGTTTCTCGCTATAGGCGGAAAATGCACTTGCAAAGTTCCCCATGAGCCACTAGGGAGCCCTAAACACAGCCATCAGGTATTGTGGGAATAATTGATGGGTACCCATCATGCAGTACTTTATGGTTGGAGCCATTACACACCCTGGTAGATAACAGGGTGGACCTGCTCGCCCATTATAGTCCCCACCCTGCTCCTGAACCAGTAGCAGGTTGTGGACTATAATATGTTGTAGAGCGGCGCATTTCCTCAAGACAAAGGCTGACAGAATAAACCTGGCCTATTGCACAGAAAGCTTTGGTAGTGCATGTAAAACATATATAGATCCATTAATCAAATTACAAAAGAGAGCATTAAGAAACACACATAAAGTGGAATTCCGGGCACCTACTAACAAACTGTTTAAAAAACCTAGAACAATACAACTTATGAATATAGTAAGGTATAGTACCAGTAAGTGTTAGAGATTTTATTCCGAGTAAGAAATAAAAGCCTTCTTTTAGGTATTATATCACTTATTAAACAAAGAGAAGGAATGCATGATTTAAGAGGGGTTTATATTTTTGAATAAAGTAAATTAAGAACAAATGCTAAAAGAACATTAATCTTGAGGTTACACTAAGTCCATGAGTTAACTGTCTAAGTTGAAAAATTATTTAAAACACCTATTGAAACATAAGTTGATAAACTGATAAATTACGCTGTTATTGAGTTGTTTCTATTGTGTTTTTTTTATATCATTCTGTTTGAGGAGGGGCTCCGATAAGCAGTTACTGCTTCAGCTTAATCCATTTTTGGTTGTTAAAATGAATGTTTATTCTTTGTATTATATTGTATATGTTTGAAGACAGCCAGGAACAAATAAAAAATATTTATCTATCGATCTATCTATAAAAGTAAAAGAGTAGATTACAGAGCAGTTATTAATCTGGGTTCAATCGAACCCCAGGGGTTCATTGAGAAAATATAATTCTAACAACAATAAAAGTGAGCACAAACCTACACTAATACAACATGGCAACACCTTTATACCAAAGTTCAACAGTTCAAATCAGCGGAGAATCAAAAACACAAAAACTGAAACCATATCACAGTGCTTTAAATGCTGACTCAGCAAACACAGAGGTAAACAATCCACTGATACTGGTCAGAAGAAGTTTCTACCTCTTGGAGCGGCGTAGTCGAGAGCCGTTGAAGAAATGTGGCTTGTTAAAGTTGGACAGCACCATCCACAGACTGGGGTCCGACCCCGAGTCCACATCCTGCCACAGGGGCAGGTGGAAGAGCGGCTTGTGATGACCCAATGACGACGACGAGGAGCGATGCCTGTCCGAGTTTAGGAGTTCACTTCCCGCACTCTCCTGGGGTTCAAACCTGCGCTGCGTGGGCACATCTGCAGCCAGCTGTGGCATTAAAGCATCAGCACTTGGAGGACACGTCCTCCTCCTCCGTCCTCAGACAATAAAACAAGTCCAGAGTGTGTGATCCGGCTTTGTTGAGAATAGGACACCTCGCATCAGCTGACTTTTTGTTTTCCCGTCTCAGTGCGACTGCACACAGTGGCCACGCTCCCCTCGCTCAACATGCTTAGTATCATGTAACAGGCAGCTACCACTTCCCATCCTGAGCAGGGGGGTGTGAGACAGACGGCGCTGCATCATCGGCAGATACTGCTGCTGCTGCTGCTCCCAGATCTCACACACACTACCCCCCCCCTCCAAAAGTGCAGCGGGTCACTGAAATAAAGCTTTAAGCACGTTTGAAACGGACGCTCTTTCAGACGCTGCGTTAAGTCCTTCCTTTGTTGTCCTAACCAGGAATCACCTCAACTGTTTGACCTTTGACCCTCTTTCAGTGCGACTTTATAAAACAGATAAGCAGCTCAACACAGATCAGCCCCCCCCCCCCCCCACACACACACACACACACACACACACACACACACACACACCTTTCTGTCAGCTCAGTGACAAATTAAACTTCGGACTTCAGTGTGAGCGCTGATAGTCAGCTGATCACATCAGCACCATGACATCACCTCCGAACATTAAAACCAATCAATGATCAAACGTTCCCTGCAGCCTTCAGGTTAGCACACACAGGTGGGATTTACGCACAGACGTTGGCTGCTGTGTCCTACAGTGGGAGGTGTGTGCGTCACTTTCACATCGCAGCTTCAAAACTCACACGTCTGCCTAAGACTCAAACTCGGGCAAAGATACAGAAAGGCCTTTAGAAAGAGCAGGGGAGCAAAGGCTGGCGTTGCAGTCTCACACCTATACGGTTTGCATGTTAGACAATAATCAATATATCAGTGTTTTTCAACCTTGGGGTCGCCTGGAAAGTCTAGTAATTGATAATAAAAAGAAAAAGAAAACCTGATTAACTTATTTTTTCAATTATTATTCTTTTTCAAATTAAAACACCACATCGTCTCAAACTGTATTCTATACTTTCACTTTGTAAAATAATTGTAGAAAGAAAGTTAAAAAAAAAGTCTCTGGGGTCACCATAAATTTACAATATTAAAGTGGGGTCACTCACGACCCAAATAAGGTTGGGAAACACGGCATTACCTGGTATGAGAGAGGATATTTCAATGCATCTAAGTCTAAAAACAAGTAAAGAAGTGAGGATAAAATCAATTGAATGAAAATAGAATCAAATATAATACTAATAAATACTAATAATAATTGAATTAAATAGAATTATAAAAAATAAAATAACGTGAAAACAATTAAATAAGTACCAATTAAAAACACTCATGAAGCTCAGGTGCACACAGTCGCTCCAGGCTGTAGTTCACCTGGTATACCTCACTTTAGGCGTGTCAAACTCAAGACCTGCGGACTGGCAAAGCATCCAATTCGACTCTTGGGATTATTTTGGGGAAGTGATAAACTGCAGGGAAAACACTGAACCTGGGCTAAAAATGAACTTTTCCCAACCTAAAGAACTATTAAAGGGAAATAAACACTCATTTATAGGTGGATGTGTTTTGGGATATTTCTGGTCTGGCCCACTTGAGATCAAACTAGTCCAACCCCTATCGTACATGTAGTGTGTGTGTGTGTGTGTGTGTGTGTGTGTGTGTGTGTGTGTGTGTGTGTGTGTGTGTGTGTGTGTGTGTGGGCGGAGGCGGAGGACAGGTTTCATCTGGGAACTCGATTAGATAGAAAACGCTAATGCAGGGAGAACATGCAAACTCCCTGCAGAAAGCTGAGGGTGTAAGTCCTCACAGTTCATCTTATTAAGATCATCCAATACAAAAAGTGGTGGTAAAAATATTAATACATTTAGAGAAAAAAAAAAATCAAAGGAGGACACTTTTCTATAACTGTTAGTCTATTGTGAGTTTGTGGAGTGTATTTGTTTGGTATAGGTTTAAAAAGACACTAAATAGGTGGTTCAAATACTGTCTGAGAAAGACCAGCAGCCTGATGATCCGTCAGGTTCTTCTCAGAGAGACCCGAGCAGAAACGTTAGTAGTGCACACTGCACAGCAAACGTCCTTGTGTAATCCTCTGCTGCTTCCTCTGACGGTCCCGGTCCCTCTCCCAACAGACCGCCCTGCTGTGACAGCCGTCGCTCTAATTATGGCGCTGCTCTGTTTCTTTGCTCCACATAAGACATGACCGTTTGCACGGTTCAAAGTCAAACTGGCAGAGGGCAGCGTGACAGCGGAGGGCCACGTTTGTGCCGACGTTACGCGTCAAATCTGGGTTACCCTCGTCCTACTTATCGTTTTATCAGTAGAACTCATCAAGACCTATTGATACACATAATATATTTGACCATGATAGTAAAAAAATCCATAATTTTATATTTTTTGCCAATTAAACTTAATTCATGTGAAAAAAAAACGTGCTTCAGTGAGCTAGTTAAGGTTACTGTGCAGTTCCAACTCAGTTTGAAAAGCCTTTTAATATCTATTGTATGTGCTGAATATTTTGGCACGTATGTGTTGTTCTTTTTTCCAAACTAAAATTACAGATATGTATCTGTTAAGCAGTGATTCTCAAACTGTACTTAATACCACAACAAAACACTTTTCAAGGGGCCTCTAATTCATTTGATCGGAGATAGCGGACGGAGATTACAGAATTCACTTACTGGAACTGAAATGACAATATTGTTATTGTTTTTATTTATAACAAAACCAAGCTGAAATTGCAATATGACGCTTAATATACCCTCACATGCATTTTTTTAAACAATATGAAGCAATTATAGGTAGGGATGTCCCGATCCGATATCAGCCAGAAAACAAATATCGGATTTTATCGGACTGCATCTAAAATCTCCAATATAAGCGCTCCGATAAGTTTTTGTTGTTTTTGGCCCCGCCCTCAGTGGTTCCCACCATATACTGACAGTAAAAAATAACTGAAGTGAACTTGAACTGCTGACTATTGTTCTCTGTTTGAGTAACATCACTTGATCAAGCCTTTCTAACATTCCACACTACAATAATAAGTAATAAACGTATGTTTGATTCGTGATGATATCATATCGTATTGATATCGGACAATACGCAAGGTGGCAATATTGGTATCGTATCGGAAGTAAAAAAGTTGTATCAGGACATCCCTAATTATAGGCAATTTGTCTGGTGGGAAAAGTCTTGCTAGGAAATCTAGCGATAAGACGGTCTTCCCCTGCTTAAAACAGCTAAAAATAACCATGTTATGGATTTATGGGAAATCACCATAAGAATGAAGTAAAAACACTTCAATAAAGAAACCATCAGGTGACTGGGGGCGTGGCCAGCCTGACAGAAATGCCAAGTTGGCCACGCCCAAAAATAACTCATAAGGAGACATCAAAGCCTTTACTCTCCTCCCTTAAACAGTGCCTTTCCAACGCGAATCAAAAGACCCTTACATCGCCATCTTTAACTTTTCCTGTTTTTTTAGTGGTACCAAAAGCAGCACACGTTGGCATTTGGTACAAAAAAGCTGCTAAATGACCTAAAAAGCAGGCTGCATGCTTCACTCCATAGAAATCAATGGGATGTTTACAGTCAGTGGGGGAAAGTGACATCTTCATTCACTTGGTTTCAAAATAGCGGAACATGGGCTCGAAAACTGTTAAAGGTCCCATATCCTGCTATTTTTCACCAATCTCCATTTGTTCTAAGAACCCCAAAAACATAGTATTTGAGGTTTATTCTCTGAGTCACTGAGCAACTCTACACAAACAGGCTGATATGCGGCCTACTTATGCATATTCATGAGTGGGTGTGTCTATAGATGGGACACTGACTTCCTCCTCCCCACACAATGACGTAGGGACAGAGGACGGCCCACCCTCCTCCCACCCACTCCGTAGCCGAGCTCATGCTGCTTTATAAACACGAGACAGAGCGTGGGGGCGGGGCGTTCACCGGTACATACATAAACTGATGAAAATATATACATAGCACCTGGCTGATATGCTCACCTTCGTGGGCGTGTCTGTTTACATTACAATCATGGCAGAGAGCTTCCTGGAGGCGCGGCTTCTCCAGCTCAGTGCCGCGTCAAATTCGTCATCAAAGTGGGAACGCATCATCAAATTGGAGCGAGGTGTTTGGGCTCACCCTGTAGCAAGAAAGGAGCAAATCACACTCTAACTAATGATTGAGGGAAACACTTTGGGCATGTGTATGAAGCCCAAATAGCACTTTTATCATGTTTAAAGCACAGAAAAGTTCATTTAGCGTAACATGGGCCCTTTAAGTGGTCCCACTTTTAACAGTTAATAAAATGAATATGGTGCAAAATAACGCATTTTGTTGGGCATAGATCTTGTATTCAGTACGTTTCAAGATGCGAACATCAATAGATCTGATACAATCGATCTGAAGCTGAGGACGCTCAGACACTGACTGTAACCAACAAACTGAGCCCTGATGGAAAACCATTACCGCCCTGTGCTGTGAGAATCCTGCCAGGATTCAGACGGATTCAGACGATTCCTTACTTTGATGTATCGCAAATACCACAAATCCTGCTTAGCACATGAAAGAGGAGCATAAACCCCTGAACAGAGCGGGACAGGATGGGGGAAGGGGTGACACCATCTACGTTATATAACCATGTGTTCTTTCAAGGTCACTTCAATGGCAGATGAGTTTTTTTTTTTTGTCCAGGGAGGGCACACACCTTTAAACACTGTGATCACGGTATGAAACATGCATTTGTCCAACAGGTCAGCGACGCACACAAAGCAGCCATGAGAGAAGAGCTCATGCTTACCTCCAGAAATGGAAAGCGTGCAGCGGGCTGCACGGGCTGCATGGACTAGTGGGAGTTGGACTCAAGCTTCGAGGAGTTAAGCTGCAAGTTAAATGGAGTGTCGTGAATATTTGTCTTCACACTGGGACAGAAAACCCTGAAAATACAGCTCTTTCACACACACAAACACACAAGCAGCATTCTGAGGCATCTGCGTGGCTCTGCAGTGTTAATTTGACCCTGAACTGTACTTTAAAATACTCCCCAAAGCCCACAGTGGGGACGGAATAACCACGGCAACCACTGTTAGATATTGTGCTTTATGACATCACGCTCTTCTATTGAACTCTACACTGCAGCATGTAGAGGTCAAACAGAGGTCAGGAAGTTTTACTGCAGTGACCTTTGGAAGATCATCAAGCTTACCTATGACCATCCAGATATTTAATTACAATTCAGAGCAATGTTTAACTGAGCATCTAAATGTCAATGGCTAAAGTTATAGATTGTATTAGGGTCGTCTGACATTAGCACAGCTGCTTGATGATGGCTTTGTACTTTGGTGGCACAGGTTTTGCATGTTCTCCCTCTGTGTGAATGGATTACTTTCCACAGTTTAAAACATGTATACAGTGCTTAACTATTTTATTAAGTAAGGATTATGCCACAGCTGTCCTAAATTAACAGCATTGGTAATTACCAAAATCACATTTTATGTTTCTGCAATGGTTAATTCACCAATATGTAGAAGCACCTTAATAAAAATAATATTAATAGTGCTAAAATATCATTATTATTGTTATCCTTTCATTTTCAAATTTATTGACTTACAAACAACTGAAAAAATATTAAAGCACATTATTATTTATTGATTAACATGTCAAATTATAGCAATTTACGTGCATTCCTGAACAGAAATATGTTTTTTAGTGTTTGAATGTTACGCTACCGGTGAGCCTCTCAAATTTGAGTATGAAAAGAACTATTTGGTTTGTTATTTGCTAAACAATTTTAGTCTTAAAAAGCTTTTTTAAAAAAATCTATAATAATTATGTTTTCTTGTTTTTAGGCTCCATTAAAAAAAAGTCTTAAAAAAAAAAAAAAGCAAAAAAACGCACTACCAGCATTGTTTGCATTTTCAATTTTAATCAAATTACAATAAAGGATTTCAACATTTATTATGATCTAATTAAAAACAAAATAAAATACAGAATATTTATATTTTGCCTTTTCTTTCTAAACAAGGGCCACAAAGAAGCAAATACATTTTTTAAACAAAAAAAAGTTAATTTATTTCAATAAAAAATTAGACTTGCGTTAGAAACCTCATCATCATTATGAATTCATTCATTATCTCAAATCCATCATTGGGCTTCACATTGGGGACCCTTTTTTTCTCTTTGTCCAATCTGGGACCTTAGATGACATCTGTTGATGGTTCAATGTGAGAGATACAATCACTGGGTGACAAAAACCCGCAGTTATTACATATGAACACATTTTGTTATTGAAATTTGACACATTCAGCTTCACTGGAGTTTATCATTTTTCATATATATATATATTTCTTTCTTTTTTAAATCTATTTTAGCAGTTTTACCACGATACATTGTTATAGAATATATCTGAATTTAATAGAGCTGCATTATATAAAGGTGGAGGCTAATGCCTTCTGTAAAGTATGCACATTAGAACATGATTGTACTATTAGAGTAGCTTTTGCTCATTTAAAGTATGAAACCAGAAATCAGTGACCCACTTTAACAGATTTGTTGCATTAAAATAAGAAAAAAATAATAAAGATGTAACTGTTTAATTCTTATGGGTTTAGGGTTTAAGGGTGATGTTTGCAGACGCTACCAAGTTAAAACAGTATCTTAAGGATACAGTTTAAAGTCATTTCAGGGCAAGATCAGGACTCCACAGATCCCTTTTTAATGAGCACTGGCTACAATAACAGAGTTTGTGTAAATGAGGGGTAAGAAAATAAGCTTAATGAAAGGTTTTCTTTTTTTTTCTCCATTTCTTGCAAAGGATTTAAAGCAAATGCAACCCAGTTAATGATCTGCCCAATTACTGCAGACTCAAATCCTCCAGTGGAGGAAACCACAGCAAATGCCTCGCTGACCCAAATACAAAATGCATCATGACAGCGGCTGTAAAGAAAAAAGGGGGAAAGCTGGCATCCCAGATTCCCACCTTATTGATCACGAGCCACGTCTTGCCTGATAGGTGTGTGTGTGTGTGTGTGAGAGGAGTGTGACAATCAAAGCATTTAAACGCATGCTGCAGCAGTGACACCTTATCTGTCCACCCATCACTAAGAGAGCTTCTGATTCCGAGCTGGGAAAAGATCTGGCATGAGACCTCCTGCTGCAGATGCTTCTGCAGCTGCTGCTAATGCTAATGCTGAGAAGCAGCAACAACATGACACGGAGACGGATGGAGGCACCACACTGCAGAGGAGCTGCCATCCTGAGAGGAGAATGGAGGAGAATACTCACTCTAGCGTCAGCCCAGGGATCCTCAGCCTCTCCCGCTGGGCTTTCATGGCTCAACTGTGCTCCTTTGCTCTATTGTGGTCATGATACGCGCACACGCTGCCTGCTGCCCCCCCCCCTCATGCACTGACAAAGAGACAAACCCGGCCAACACAGTGCAGCGACACGGCTCAGTCTCTGCTCTCCCCTCTCTGTGGGGGAGGAGGGGTGGTGGCAGGAAGAGAGGGCTACGGCACTTGTTTTGGTCCTTCCACCTTCAGGCTGTCAATTGGGATCCACAGGCGCCTGCGGAGGGCAAGGAGGAAGGACAATACCTCTATTCCCCTCCCCTAATACACGCCCCCTGCTCCCTCAAACACGTTTGCTCAAGTTGCCCCCCCACTCCGCTTGCTAATGTGACGACCAGTCACACCAGCAGCCGACTGGTGACGATCGCAATTAGATCAGACGCACACGTGCAGCGTGCAGTCACCCTGCAAACAGGAGGTGCGCACTCTGCGATGTAGAGTCACCTCGGGCAAAAGGATGATGTCATCCTTTTAAAAAAAAAAAAAGCATACTGCACCACAAACTGATCGCCATAGAAACAGCAAACCAAAACAAACAAACAAGGTGCCCAACCTTTCAGGCGACAGAACACATATAGTTAGGGATGGGACGATATACAAAGTTCACAAGACGATACAACACACAATAATAGTATGGGACAAAATTCTTTAAGGCACTTTAAAAAAAACAACTATGCTTTTATTTGACTAACTCTAGACATACATACGTAGTCTGATTACGACCTTTTCAATCAAAGTGAATATAAAATATAAAATAAACAATAACATAAATAAGAGCAGTTTTTCCAACGAGCAACTCTGCAAATCGAACGCAAAAACAGAGACTGAATTCATGCCAGTCTCCAAATAAAACCAAAATTATGACATCATGACTTGACATTCTTAAAAAAATGCATAATAATAATATTTTTTTTCAAGAATATTAGCATGTCTACATCTTCTGGCAGTAACTGAAACCTTTTGAAATGGCTGTGTTTGAAATGTCATACTAACATGCTAATCATAGCAAGTCTGACGTCAAAATGAGTATGTAGTGAGTATGGAAAGATCGAGTAGGTGAGAAATACCAGGATGTGTACTATACCGGGACATTCTCGAAGTATGCACGGTGTGCACACCAGTCATACTAAACCGCCCCATGATGCATTGCGAGCAGAATTGTCCTGGAACCAGCTTCAAGCTAAATATCGAACATCCCCTTTTCAAAACAAAAGCATCTCTTCTTGTCTAGTCTTCCATTAGTTTTTTAAATAATAGTGCTCTTGTTTTGAAGTTAACCTGAAGTTTTGTCAGTAGCACAATAGAGGGTGTCCAAAAATCTTTTTTTTATGGATCAAATGACCACATGATATTGCACTTGGTCACTTTCTCGCTTAAAATGCTTTCAGAACTTTAAAAGGTGGAGAATTAACAGAGATAGTTAGCCTCAGTGTGCATCAGGTTTTTGCCAAAATGCATCTTGGGAAATTTGAAAGTATCCTTCAGTGGGAACAGTCATCATCCTAATCATCCTAACCATTACTTATAGTATATAGTAGACAGTAATGCTCATTTAGTTTGTAGTGCATAGTACAGAGTATGCCATTTCAAACACAGCCTATGTCTCCTGCAGTTGAAAAAACAATCGATTGGGACAGATTTAGCAGAGATGGAAATGCTTGACTGGTTTACAGCTGAACGTTGTGTTGTGTTGTGTTGTGTTGTGTTGTGTTGTGTTGTGTTGTGTTGTGTTGTGTTGTGTTGTGTTGTGTTGTGTTGTGTTGTGTTGTGTTGTGTTGTGTTGTGTTTATATATAAGGAGTTTTTTTGCAAAAGCAGATGACCCTATTTTGAGAACCAGGGTGCTTTCTTGATTTAGTTCAGGTGATATGAGTCAACTCAAAGTTGAGTGGCTTTGACCAATGAGAGGATGTCACCTCTCAAATGTCACTCAACTCTGAATCGACTTGAATCACCTGAACTAAATCATGAAAAAACTATTCCTTTATATATATATATACGCATATGTACACACACACATATATATATATATATATTCTGCTGTGACAAACATTTCCTCAATATGAAACCAATAAAGTACCATCTTATCTTAAAAAAATCTAGCCCTCTAAGCTAAACTTAAGTTGGCCGATATCATGTTGACTGTACCGTTAAAGGGATCCAGCACTGTTTTGGCCAAAAATCTTTGAAATGTACTTATTAAAAGACCTATGCATAACAAAAAACATTATTATTCACCATATTCATTTTATTGCCTTTTAAAAATTACTTTACAGTTTTAGAGCCTGCGTTCCACCATCTTGAAATCATGTCACACAGCCCCACTCCCATTGTTTTTTATTGGGAGTAAAGCCTTCAGCCTGCTTTTTAGATCATTGAATCAGTTTTTTTCGGTCACAATGCCAATTTGTGCTGCTTTTGGTTGCTCTAAAGAAACAGAAAAAGTTAAAGATGCAGATGTAAACATTGTTTGTTTACCAAAAGAGGATAAAAACAGTTGTGACCCCAAAGAAAAAAATCTGTGACCAAAGGGAGCAACAATTCCACCTCTGCGGTTTCATAGTAGACAATGAAGCAGAGAGGAAGCGCTCTCCAAAGGGACCTTTACTCTCCCTTAAACAGTGGAGAAACCCTTTAATAGAATGAAAGCTAATTTAAAGTGACGGACGGGCCAAAGACATGAGATATTCTGTTTGCTGAAGTTCTTAGACAAAGCCTAAAACACGCCTTCGCACATAAAACACGGGTAGCGACGTTTGCTACATTATTGTAGCTCACTTGATTAACCCTTTTTGTGAGAATTCTGACTCATCTGTTTTCTACGTTGGCCACAGTTACATGATGGTTTTTAATTTGGAAATAACTATTCTAAAGTAAATAATTCTTTGCGACAGGACGAGCATATGCAGAACAACCGGAATTAATTTAAAGTGGAATTAAACATTTACAAGATCGAGGAATTATTCCATTCAAAATAAAAATCAGAATAAACCAGCCACTTAATTCAGAATGGATATTTTCATTCGGAATTAGGTGTTTACAAGGTCAGTTTAAAGTGGATTTCACTTTTGTTCTGAATTAAAGGGGAATTAAAGCTCTCATGTAAACGTGGCCAATGATCTGTGTGTGATCATGTGTGTCTGTGGTGGAGTTGGGACCAGTTTGTGTGATCCTCGTGTTACATCCGATATGATCTGTGCAAGGGTCATAAGTGTCACGTGACCCCCAGAAGGAGAAGTGGTTAAAAAAGATGAGTAGATGAGTTGATGAGTCTTTGCTGCAGTTGATTTTCCGAGCTGTTGCCATTCAGGAATATCACTCCATAAATGGCCGTCCAAAACTTCATCTGCAGCTAATGAGCCAGACAACACATGCTAAACTGAATGTAACTAAATCTGCGTCAACAGGTTCTTCTTTCAAAGCCCACAGGATCACAGGTTTCACAACATCCCCTCGAATCAAAGCGCAACAGGACGTGTGCATGTGCTGACGCCGAGAAACCAGATCAGGATCTGACATAATGGCCAACAAATGAAACGAGTCCATGTCAGGCCATCGTTCAACTGGCTCTGGCTGAAGACTTCCAGCTATTAAGTTTGGTCTATAAATAGCTTCTCGCCATGTCTCATCTACAATGAATCACATTGAAAACAAGTTCTGATAAGCCTGTGAAATGGTGCGTCCGTCACTGCTGGGCTCCACAAAATGAATTACAATCATAAATCCATGTGAAGGGGAAGTGAGTGGGAAACGTGTGTGTGTCAGGCCTTCTGTTAATGGCGTTCCATGTGCAGTAGGTGGCTCTCTGTCACTGGAAAAGCTCCCTGTGTGCTGTGGGATCTGAAGCAACACTGAGCCTCACACTCACAGCGATAGCCTGTGATTGCACATAATTATCACCAACTATATTAACACGTTTTACACTGTTTCTATTACCGTCCGTGCGTAAGAACTCAATAATAACAGTTCACTTATAAAGTGAACCATGTGAGTGTGTAGTTTAATCAGAGGTGACGTGAAAACAGAAGCCTTCATTACTTCATTAGTCACACTTCCATAGAGCAGCGGTTCTCAAACTGGGGTCCGAGGAGCCGTAGCTTGTGGGTCTATGAAATAATAATAATAAAAACCACTATTATTTATGTTGTATCATGACCAAAGTGTATAACTATGTCACTGTGAAGTAGGGCTGGGTGATATATCAAATTTTCGATTTTGGCGATATAGAAAATTACAATATCGCCTATATCGATATATATATTTTCATAGCATATTTTGTTTTAAAATACTTGTTTTACGAGTCGCTGCTTTCACTACTTCTCAGAACAGCATGAAAAACAGCCGTTGGATGGATTTCTGAGTGCGTCATAACCCAGACCTTTCCCTAAACATCCACACTAAAGACTTGCTCACTCACACATGCTGCCTCTTACAGGAGAAAAAGCCAAAAGTGGCACATATTTTCATATTGCAGCTGTTTGTTAATAAATGTGTCTGTGTGGCATTTTGCATCAGAAATTTTAACCCTGATTTGTCTTTCTGGCCAAAATTCATTTGGATTAACATTATTGAGATTTATATTGTATATTGCCATTTTGAAAAAAAATATGAATGAATTTTGGTCCATATGGCCCAGCCCTACGTGAAGTGCGATGGATGTCTTAATGAATATAAAATCGTGAAAAAAATAAAATAAAATAAATAATAAATGTCTACATATTTGGTTTATTGGTGACACTAAACACATACATTTTATGTTATATAGAAGACTAGTACAGGTACTATTTAAATTCATTTCTACTCCCAAGATGTTGTAAATATTGATGTTGAATGGTTCAAACAATAAATCATTCCTATGATATTAAGGAGTACAAATGGCAGTAAATTGTGTTCAATTGATTCAAGGTCCTTGAAAGACGTTGAAAGGATCGTAAAAGTTCAAAAAGCCCAGCCCTAGAAGAGAGTAGACCTGGAACTAAAAACGTTCACACAAACTGTTTTTAACACCATTGGTGGAACTTTGCATTAAAATTCTTCTTGATTCCAGAAAGTTAATTTTCTTTTCTTTTTGAATAATACGTTATGGTTTAATTCATTCAAACCACTTTTTTCAGGAAATTTACTTTGATCTCCTTGGTGGGATCAAAGTAAATCTCCTGAAAAAAGTTGTTTGAATAAATGAAACCTTAACATAGAATTCTTGGCTCAATTATTCAGGACAGAGGATCGTACCTGATCTAAGGGTAGTAAGTGGTTTCCAAACATTTTAATAATTTGGACTACTCTTCTTGAAATCTTAAAAAAACAACAAAATTACACACTAACCATTTCTTTATGAACTCACTGAGTGCCATTCACAACTATAGACGGGAATTGATTCAGTAACGTGGAGTGCCATTCACGTCTATAGACGTGAATTGTGTTTTTCGGCTGGGGTTGCTAGGAGACAGTGTGACGAAGCTCTCTGGTGAATATCTAACTTGTACAATGATGTAGTGACCAACTGGTGCCATGTAGGTGGCAGCAGCGCACCTTTGGATGAGAGATCACCCGTGATGGGCAGAGCTCAGAGGGAGAGGAAATGAGTTTACGAGACAGAAAATGGCGCTACGAGAGTTGATGCTGAAGTTCACAGCAGCACACACTAGACCAGAGCCTGTGTGGACCTAAGTGGACTATTGAGAGTGTCGCAATGGTGAGATAAAACGATCAAAAAAATGGGGCAAGCCCTGACACTCATCATGTCTGGGAGGAGGAGGAAGTTGTGTGTGTGGAGAATGAAGGGGGGGAGACTTGGAGGAAGGCTAAAATACAGTAAGAAATCCATTCAATTCTGAACTAGATATCAAAATAATAATAATGTTGCCATCAAAAGCCCTATCAGTGTTGTTTTTGTAGTTTTATAGAAGTAAACCAATGTTGAGGTGCCCCTAAAGCAAAAAAAATAAATTGCTACAAAGTCATCGACAGATTTTTTCAGAAAAAGCAGTTTTTAATTCAGTTTTTTGTCACAAATTGGTGATTTGTTCTGAATCTTGCCTCAATTCAACTGCTGATTACAGAAGAACGAAACAAGCTAGAAACAAAATTATTTTTTCTGATGAAAGTAGAAAGTCTAATTTTTCAGATTTCATATTGTCATAGGACAAAATATTCTGTGGGTCTTTAAAAATTAGTCAACATGCTCTAAAACGGCTGGCACTGAGGGGGTAGAAATTTTGAAAATGGCTGGCACTGAAACAGTTAATAAAGTGTTTCTCATGCCGAGAACCCAAAAACAAAGCCTATCAAAGGTCAGTCAGTCTGACATTTACTCAAATGTACATGAAAATATAAACGTTAACCTATGATGACATATACATATGATCCTAGAGAGAAATATCTATTTTTTTTAATATTGTCATGAATCAATATTTTCCCCACTCTTGGTGTCACGGTCCCAAAACCTGCAGGTTTACTTTACTTTATTGCTATTTCCTTTTCAGGAGGTGAATGCAGTCATATTGTGTCATATTTCAGATTTCTGTGGTTTTTGCCCACCTATTTATAGAAATAAAATTATTTAAATGGGTGATATGGTGTCAAAACACAAATGTGAGAATATTCAGTCCGACGTTGCAATTTCTGCTTGATTTTTTTAAAAATAAAACACTACAGAAAAATTAATAAAAATATGGCTATTTCCATTACAGGAAGTTCATTTCCTAATTTTTGTCCATTTTCTGCCCTAAACATGGATCACATCTACAAGTGTCCATTACACCAATTACCATGAATAGCTCCATGCACTCCTCGGCTGGATTGTATTTGTGTGTGAAAGCAGAATAGAAGAGCGATGACCCACTGAGGATGCTTGTATTTGGGTGAAGTAATCAGGAACGCAGAAACAAGCAGTAACAGCTGTGCTTAGGTTTTCCCCTCAGAGTCTGTGGCAGAAAATGAAACCTTAAAACTATAAATGTTTCAGAGGCCCATCAGTACCAGGAAGGTGGAGGGTGTACTACAACAGTTTAAAGGCTGGGATACACTGTGTTAAGCTCACGATTCATGTTCTCACACTGTACGAACCGACACTCTGACACGATCTGACTGCTCACACTGTACGTTCATACGTCACACGCCGGGCTCTTGTTTCCGGAAATGTACCCGGAAGTTGAGAGACACTTGCAAATCTCAGCAAAAAGAGCTTTAAAAAAGAAAAGGTGGGGATGTGATGCACCAGGAACTGTCTGGACAGGTGTGGGCAGTACGGTCTGTCCATTTTACAGCGGTCCAATGGTGTTCACTAGGGATGTTGAAAAAAATTGATTCGGCGATATATCGTGCTATTACGTCGCACGATTCTCGATTCCAAATGCATCCTTATTTTTTAATTAATTTTTTTATTCAACCAGGAAAGTCTTTTCCACTGCAGGAGACATTGTAACTGCACAAAGAAGTGCTCTGAAACCTGGGCATGTTGACCAGCTTGTGTTTTTTCAATAAAATCTAAAAAAAAAAATCTCAATAATCGTTTTATACTTTAATATCGGAATATATCTCACCATATCATATCTTGACCTATGTATCACCAAATGCCAGGCAATACACACCCCTAGTGTTCGCGCAGGCGCAACGTGAGCGTTTGAGGTTAGCGGGTCCGTGGCACTGCTTCAACAGTGCGATACCCTCACGAGGAGCGACCAGAATTTCAAACATGATACGATTGCTGATCGGGACCTGGTCGTGAGGTGTTAATCGCTTCTCGTGACCCCACGTATACTACACGATGCACGACACACGATTTAGCAGAGACTCGGCCTGATCCCAAAAGAAGACACAATGGGCCAAAAATCGCACAGTGTATGCCAGCCTTTATGGTTGTTCAAAATAAGAGCCTGTGGCAAAAAATGTAACATTCAAACTAAAATTGTTTCAGAGCCCCAGCCCCATCAAAACCAGGATGCTGGATAGTTTTACAGAACCAAAAAAATAACAAGATGTGCTTTAAATTTGTTGTGTAGCTAAGTGTGACTAATAGAGTGGCCAGACTGCCAATTTCTCTTGTTGAACCATAAAGCTTCAATTTGGATTTGGATTTTGATTTTCAGTTATAAAGTGATTAAAAATAAAAAATGGTGCCAGTGCAAAACAAATTGTGGCTCTGTGTTATGTTTATGAGAGATTTGGAAGATTACTCACAGGCTGCCTCTTCTGGGAAGACTTAGCTCCTTCTGTAAAGAAAAAGAAGACATTTTTCATCAATTTCAACAACCACAATCTCATTTTCTATTGTCTTTATATCCATTTTATGCAAAAAAGCGAGACAAACGATGCTATGGTGGATGTAAAGCCACAGAACTTGAGAATACAGCAACCCTTTCAGCATTCCTCGTGGAGCTGTAGTAAATCTTTTGGAAAACTTCAAAAACCATGAACATATGGAGCAGATTTGTAACGGTGACATCCAGAATGTGACATGGGGGGGAATGAGATTCACTTCAACAATCTAACAGCTCCACATTGGATGTGTTCACACATAAGTAGTGTTTCATAACATTTTTTAATCAAAACATGTAAATGTGATGCTGATTTTCTTGGAAGTGCAATGGATATTTCCTGCATTTAAACCCACCTCAGTGAGTGCTTTTATTTTCCATCTGATGCAGATTAGGAAGAAACGATTGCACATTTCAATCTAATGTTGCTAATGCTAGCATTCATTCATCTGGATGTTGGGAGGAAACCGGATAATATGCCATCTCCACATTTATTTATACATCATTAATTTGTGCTTATACTTAAATTGTGTTTATATTTTCTTTCTTAATATATATACATTTCCTTTTTTTTTCTTACTATTTCTGATTTTTTTTTTTTTTTTTTCCCTAGAAACCGAGACTTCCAACCACAATTTCCTTGTGTGTCTGCAAAACATATGTACAATGATAATAAAAGGATTGTGATTATGATTCACAGTTATCCACCCTGGGGCTTGAAACCAACGAAGGTAACCACTACATCACTGTGCCACCCCTGATTCTGACAAAAAGATGAAAAATGGCCTTTGCATTCCCAAGACAATACGAGAAGCTGTATTAGAAAGCATATTTTTAAAAGTAGTGAATAAATGTGATTTTCAGAAACATGGAAAACATTATTCACTGATTTAGGGTTGCCATATTCAACATTTCTAGGAAGAAATAGTTACAGTATTATTCTCCATCATATCACATGTGAAACAGTCACTGACACAAACTTATTTTATTTAGTTTGTCTGTTACAAATTACAGTCTGGTAATTTTGTTACACAAACCAAAGTTTTGGGAAACTTGTTATCTTCAAGCAACATTTTCCAGTGATTTTTGGTACTGTAATGCTAAATTTGAGTCATTCACTGAATCCAGGTTCTTTGTCGTCACTCATTGATCTGGTTGATTGAACGATTTATGAACAGTTTAATTGGATCATTTGAGTCCTCGCTGTTTCCAAAGAGTCTGATACCCGAGTCCTTATTCCCAATTGTTTGAGTCCCCACTATTGGGGGATGATTGGTGATTGAAGGATTCTGTCTGTGAATCAATTCAACTGAATCATCAACTGAATTATTGTGAGTCATTTAATGCAGTGGTTCTTAACATTTTCAGCCCGAGACCCCAAAATAAAGGTTCCAGAGACCAGGGACCCCCACTGTACCTGAAGGTGGTTGAACACAGACATGAACATTGAAGAACAGTCATGTGGAGACAGGGCCATCTATAAGGGGGAATAAAGGGGGGAGATTTTTGGGGTCCATCCATAAAGTCAGTAAAATGACGGTCCATTGTTCTATGACTCTGTTATAACCACATTTATTTATTGATCTGACTATATCCACTGTTATCCAGGAAGTTTATTATTATTTGCACCATAGTATATAGTCATCTTAAAGATGTAAATCATTTTTTTTTTTTAAATCAGAAATTAAATGGGTTACAAGTGACAAAAAATGGTGGAAAAGTGGTGAAATGAGATTTAAAAAACACAGAAATTGGTTAAAAGTTACAAATTAAAGTGGCCAAAGATGGACAGAAAAAGGGGTAAAAAAAATTCAAGGCGTTCAAATTCAGTGTCAATGTTGGAACAATTCCTTTAAAATGGCAAATATTGGGCATGAAAAATCGTGAATGTAGTTTAATTGGCAAAAAAAAAAGCATGATATTTGGTGAAAAGCGGTTAAAAGTGACAATAATGGCTTAACCTAAGGAACATTAGGTGGGAAAGTGGTGGAAAGGGTTTATAAGTGCTGAAAATGTCTTGAAAGTGGAAAAAATGTGCAGAAAAGGCGTTGAAATTTGATGGAGAAATGACTGAAATGCGAATAATGCAGCAAAAATGTATTAAAATGAGCAAAAATATAAAGAGAAAAAGAGATAAAAATAAGTACATTTGGTATAGTTTGTGTACATTTGTGATTTCTGTAACTAATTTCTTTAAGTTGAGTTGATCACAGAGGACAGACCCACAAATACTCATAAATAAATGTATTGGTATTTAAAGCTACTATGCAAAGCAGTCGTACATAATCATCCCATTATGGCATTTGCGACTACTCTAAGCCACTTTGAGCTCATGCCAGCCATGGAGTCGCACAAAGGTCAGTAGAAACTGTGTGCACTCAAACACTCCAGCAAACAAACAATACCCTCATTGATTTCTGGTGGGATTATGTGCCCTGCATTGCTCATTACTTAGAGCATAAATCTACTTAAAAACAAATGCCTGTGACAAGTCAGCAAACAATCCCAAGCATTGCTCAAATGTTGGAGATAAGCAACTTTTTTCCCCCGAAACAAGTGAAACTGTAAAAAAGAAAAAGGAAAATCACTGTGTGAATTAAGAAATGATTTAGGCCATAGAAATAACTATAAATATATTGCTGGCCACCTATTAACTTTGAAATAATACATTTGACAAGGTCACGAATAGTGTCCTCAGAGTAAACACAAACTTTCTGCGTTGCAAAACATGTACGAGTACAAGCACTGTACATTGGAATGTCAACTTTTTTTTTGAAAAGAAGTAACAAATAAGCCAAAGAAGGCTTGTAGTTTCTGTTTTAATAGGAAATTGTTATAGTGTCCTTTCTGCCTTAGATATCTTGAATAATAAACTCCAAATAATGCAAAAACCATTGTTTTCTATATTAAAAGCTTTTTGGGGGCATATAGAAATATCCAAGTTACTCTTGGGTTGCTCAAAAGACTGGCAGGTGACTCTTTGGTTCATTTGATAATTCAATAAGGGTCAGGTTAACTAGGCCAATAGGCAACTCTTTGGCGATTTAATCAACCTACACAACACCCTCTGGTCGTATTATAGGCTGATAGGCAATTCTTAGGTCATTCAATAAACCAATAGGCAACTCTTTGATAATTAAATCAACCAATGCAAGACTCTTTGGTTGAAAAAAAGCCTATAGGCAAATTTTGGGTCGATGGATAAGCACATGGGAGACTCTTGTCTTTTAATTAACCGATACGAGACTATTCGATTATTTGATAGGCCGATAAGGCCAATAGGTGACTCTTTGTTCATTTAATCAACTGATATGAGATGTTTTGGTCGTTTGATAGAGCAATATGTGACTTATTGATACTAACATAGATCAGTGGGTGACCAGAAGCCAGGTCAAGGGTTCTAATGATTCTACATTGTTACAACTATATCGATCAGAGCTGGCTGATATTTTGTGTGAAAAGAAAACTAAAGAAACAGATACAGAATTCAACAATTCAAAGATGAGACAAATCATTGGTAATCTGTAAGTCATTTACCATTTCATGCTATGGCTTTCTACCATAAAAATTGCTCTAAACTTCACTTTGATGGAGCAGTGTTGACAGATGCTCCATTTTCACTTTAATGTGCAAGTCTTGAGCATATTTACCACCAACAAATGTGCTGTTTTGCTGCTTTTCCAAATATAAAAGACATTACATTAAAATTCAGCAGAGAGCATATGAGAGCTGCCACCGACGATAAGATAAAAGACATCGGACTACAAATGATGTTTTTCTCAAGCTACAGCATGTGGTGATGCATCACCGCCACAAAGACGCTCATGCAAGTCACGGATTGACACCCGCCACCATCATCAATGTTAACATAATGCTTCATTCCCCCCAGATTTACACTGTGAGAGCATAATTACATAAGATTCCTGTGGAGCATTTAATTTCACTCAAGCAAAAGATTCACAGTTTGATCATGTCAAGTTCTCAGCCCTAATTTGCTTTGTTCGGCTGCCACAGATCCAATTGATTTGATCATTGAAGAATTTGTTATCCATCAATGGCCTGATAAGAGTCGGGGGCCCTTATTAGAAACAGATCAGTTGTAGAGTTGATCCGTATTGGCTGCTATAGTCAGCAGAACAAGAGCTAAGCCCCATGTTCCCTTTCCTATCAATGAAGGCTTAAAGTCTGGATTCCGCCTACAGAAAGACCAAGAGATGATATTTTCCTTCACAGACACAAGTCACGCAGTCAACGTAACTTTTATTAGAAAAGAAGAATGCATTGCCAATGTATGCGGTGATATACTCTCGACATTCCAGCATGTAATTGTACCTCACACCTCTGGAAACATTTCCATAGAGTAACATAAATTTCCTTTGACGATGCGCCTGCGTATGCTTTTGATGCTTGACCCAGTTGACACCTTTCTAAGTAAGCAAAGCCGGTGCAGGCAGAGGAGGTTTACTTCCAACAGGAAATGTATTCTGAAAGCTCTGCGTGACAGGATTTTAATAAAAGGAAGCGGCACGGCTCATCCTAATTCAAGATTACCTCCAACTATCGTTCGGTTTTGCATTTGTCTCAAAATTGCATTTCCATGTACAAATAAAGGCGCTTTGACCTAAAAGACATTGGGAAATCAAACAAAGGCCCCTATTGGATAAATAACAGCTTTTTTTATTTGATGATTATGTAAAACTACAAACCAAGTCACACAGACTGCAGAAAGTGGAGATAATGAACTAAGCATGCATTTAAGGATAGTAAGATTTGTGAAACTAACTCTATAGAGTCAAACTTCTACACCTTAAGCCGTTTTAGACAATACTATAAAAACGATTACCTTTTTTTTTTTTTCAGACTATAAGGCGCACTTAAAATCCTTTAATTTTCTCAAAAATGCGCCTTATAATCAGGTGCGCCTTACGTATGAAATTAATATGTCAAAATGTTTTACTACAACTTTGGTAAACTATGAAGCTGCACCGCTTGATGGATTTTTGGCGCTTCAGGGCTACCGTAGTCAGGCTCGTGGAGTGATATGTACCAGTACTGTGCTTCAAGATACTGAACTGAAAAAGTGAGTGTAATGTTCTATATTTTATGTGTTAAACCTGAACAATGTTGAGAGTTATTGTTAATGAGTTGAATAAAGTTTGACTTATCTAACTATTTTGTTTCGCTTAATGAGCCTTAATAATAATAATAATAATAATTAAAGCCGCGAGCGGCGTCATAGGTTCCGATGAAACGGCCGGGGGCGGTAACCCACGGTCACGTATACCACTGTTTTGGGAATTGGCCTGAGCAAATTAGGTGTAAATTGGTGTAAAAACAACTGAGATATTGCATTTACCAAGAAATGGCGAAAGATTTTCCTGTCATGATAGGCCCCTCCCACTTTTCACAGCCTGCTCTATTTGCCATAGCAATGTGCTTCCATCTAATAAGATTCATCCTACAGTGTTTTGAAGTCAACACGACATATCGTCTGTCCGCTACAGCTGCTCGTGTAGGACGAACACAGAAGTGGCGCCCTCTGAGAACGCAAGGCATTATGGGTAAATTGGTTATGGAGTTTTGTTTATGGCTGGACAGTCGTCGTGTGTATCAAATATGAAGCAGTTTGAATTTAGCATTCTGGAGTTAAAAGCTTTTTCCTATTACAGCGTGCTGATGGCGAAGGATTCTCCTGTGTCATGATAGGCCCCTCCCACTTTTCACAGCCTGGTATATTTGCCATAGCAATGTGCTTCCATCTAATAAGATTCATCCTACAGTGTTTTCAAGTCAACACGACATATCGTCTGTCCGCTACAGCGGCTCGAGTAGAACGACCACAGAAGCGGCGCCCTCTGAGAACGCAAGGCATTGTGGGTAAATTGGTTATCGTTTGTTGTTTAGCTCTGAACAGTGATCGTGTTTATCAAATATGAAGCAGTTTGAACTTTGCACTCTAGAGTTATAAGCGTTTTTGTATAACGGCGTAGTTATGGCGAGGGATTTTCGTGTGTCATTATAGGCCCCTCCCACTGGCCATGATGGATAATTTGGTCATCGAGCGTTGTTTATGGATGGACAATCATCGTGTGTATCAAATATGAAGCAGTTTGAACTTTGCATTGAAGCGTTATAAGCATTTTCCTAATATAGCGTGCTGATGGCGAAGGATTCTCCCGTGTCATTATAGGCCCCTCCCACTGCTCACAGCCTGTTTTTTCTTCCATAGCAATTTGCTCCCCTCTGTGTAGGTTAATCCTACAGTGTTTTGAAGTCAACACGACATATCGTCTGTCCACTACAGCTGCTCGTGTAGGCCGACCACAGAAGCGGCGCCTACTGAGAACGCAAGGCATTGTGGGTAAATTGGTTATCGTTTGTTGTTTAGCTCTGGACAGTGATCGTGTGTATCAAATATGAAGCAGTTTGAACTTTGCACTCTAGAGTTATAAGCGTTTTCGTATAACGGCGTAGTTATGGCGAGGGATTTTCCTGTGTCATGATAGGCCCCTCCCACTTTTCACAGCCTGCTCTATTTGCCATAGCAATGTGCTTCCATCTAATAAGATTCATCCTACAGTGTTTTGAAGTCAACACGACATATCGTCTGTCCGCTACAGCTGCTCGTGTAGGACGACCACAGAAGCGGCGCCCTCTGAGAACGCAAGGCATTGTGGGTAAATTGGTTATCGTTTGTCGTTTAGCTGTGGACAGTGATCGTGTGTATCAAATATGAAGCAGTTTGAACTTTGCACTCTAGAGTTATAAGCGTTTTCGTATAACGGCGTAGTTATGGCGAGGGATTTTCATGTGTCATTATAGGCCCCTCCCACTGGCAATGATGGGTAATTTGGTCATCGAGCGTTGTTCATGGATGGACAATCATCGTGTGTATCAAATTTGAAGCAGTTTGAACTTTGCATTAAAGCGTTATAAGCATTTTCCTATTATAGCGTGCTGATGGCGAAGGATTCTCCCGTGTCATTATAGGCCCCTCCCACTGATCACAGCCTGTTTTTTCTTCCATAGCAATTTGCTCCCCTCTGTGTAGGTTCATCCTACAGTGTTTTGAAGTCAACACGACATATCGTCTGTCCACTACAGCTGCTCGTGTAGGACGACCACAGAAGCGGCGCCCTCTGAGAACGCAAGGCATTGTGGGTAAATTGGTTATCGTTTGTTGTTTAGCTCTGGACAGTGATCGTGTGTATCAAATATGAAGCAGTTTGAACTTTGCACTCTAGAGTTATAAGCGTTTTCGTATAACGGCGTAGTTATGGCGAGGGATTTTCTTGTGTCATGATAGTCCCCTCCCACTTTTCACAGCCTGCTCTATTTGCCATTGCAATGTGCTTCCATCTAATAAGATTCATCCTACAGTGTTTTGAAGTCAACACGACATATCGTCTGTCCGCTACAGCTGCTCGTGTAGGACGACCACAGAAGCGGCGCTCTCTGAGAACGCAAGGCATTGTGGGTAAATTGGTTATCGTTTGTTGTTTAGCTCTGGACAGTGATCGTGTGTATCAAATATGAAGCAGTTTGAACTTTGCATTCTAGAGTTATAAGCTTTTTCCTAGAACGGCGTCCTGTAAATGCTAACCGTGTACATGACCTTAAATGACACCGGTCGAAAACACAAGGCATGATGGGAAATGTTTCAAAGCAGTCATGACCAAGCTTGGGCACATGTCCTTTGTGTGAAATTTGAAGCTGATCGAAGTTTGTGTGTCAGAGTTATGGAGATTTGGAATTTTTTGCGTGCTAACGAAAATTAGCATTGCAGTTTTGTGGCGGCGCCACGACCAAACCGTGACAGATACGCTACGCGTGCGTTTTCTGTCCGTTTTCTGTCCGTTTTTTTTCACGCCACCAAATTATCAAATTTTTCGCCAGGCCTGAGGTGCGTGCAAATTTCGGTGAGTTTTCGGGCATTTTTAGGGGGTCGAATTAGCGATCAAAGGCGGGCGGGGTATAATAATAATAATAGGAAATAAAAGCGAAAACAATAGGTTCCTCTGTCCCATTCTGGGACATCGGAACCTAATAATAATAATAATAGTAACAAACCGGTGCACCTTATAGTCCGGTGCACCTTATGTATGAATATATAGACCCAACCAGACCCATTCATTGATAGTGCGCCTTATAATCCGGGGCGCCATATAGTCCGAAAAATACGGGTACTGTAAAAAAAATACTCAAAATAGATTCAGAGGTTAAACAGATGGCAGTATGTACGTGTCCCTCGAAACCTGCTGCCGTCTAATGCGCTCAATGTTTATGCGTCACTGATAGTCATGACAGCTGCCAGTTAACACCTGCCTATCCAAAATGGTACATGAATGCAAAAGTTCCCACATGTAGTTGTATTTTTAGTAAATCACATTACGTGCACTAAATTGATGTACCAGAGGCTAAATAATGTTAATCTGTATGTTTAACCATGACATTCTTTGTTGTGCAGGGTTAGTAGGTCAAAATGGAACTTTGGGAAATCAGGCCTAAAGTTGGGAGATTCAAAAGCGACCAGTAGTTTTGGAAAATATTAATTTCATAAACTTTTTTTTAACGACACAGAAAAACATTGGGACACATCTGATCATTCTAATTTAGATAAATACTTTTAGTTCAACGTCTGATTTTACAAAGCAAAATACTAGGAAACAGGGTTGGGGTCAATTGTACTTGTAATCGAATAATTGACTTTTTAATTGTAATTGGCATGAAAAGTCTATAAAAACTGTAATTTATAATATAATTAAACACAAGACTGGGGAACTGTGGTATTAAGTTCTATGACTTACACGTAGGCCTACCTACCTGAGGATCTTTTTACTGTTTAAAAATGTAAATCGAGGGGTACACGCACACACCAAAAATATGAATTTAAGTCATGGGTCAAACCTGACCCGATATCATAAGAGATCATAAAAAAGCTAACACAAGAGGATGGTTGACTTTTAAGGGTTTATTTATAAATTGGCTCAACAATTGTGATTAATTGTAATTGAACTGTATTAATTGAGAATTTAATTGTAATTGATTTCATGGGGAAATAATGATTATCATTTTAATTGTAATTAGCAAAAAATACTGGCAACGTAATCGCGTTGTAATTGAGCATGGATAATTAAAGACGTAATTGTAGTTGAAAAATGTAATTGACCCCAACCCTGCTTAGAAATAAAGCGATCAAATTAGCTAAATAACATAAATGCACGACTTTCAGCCTAATTATGGGATCCTTTTAAAGGGTGTTGTGCTCTCATGCAGGTGATATAAATAAAAAGTCAAAGCGGGAGAAAGTTCAAAGTTTAGGTGACAAAGCACATTTTTTAAATGTATTCGCTTGTTTATCATCACTTTCAAGCTCGGGAGAGAACAATGGTGACACCATGAACTTCAGTGTTTGTTTTCTTCCATGTGGGTGAATGTGAGCGGCCGCCCTCCAGCAATTCCACTCAGCTCAGAGAAAACACATCAAAGGAAGTGGGAGTGCTTCAGCTAAAAAAAAAATGACTTCATTAATAATTCCCCTTGATTTATTTTGGACTCTTCTACATCTAAAGATCTACCGTGCACTTAGCTTCACGACAGTTTGATGCTGAAGAGTGAGGAAACCCCTCGTCTCCCATAATGAGACATTACATCATTAAATCTTCAAATGACATAAAATCAGAGCAAAGAAAACTCTGCTAATTGCACTGTTTTCAAAATTATGAGTCTAACATAAAACCATTGATCGGATCTGTTAGAGCAGAGCAACGCTGACTCATAACTGGAAATCCACATCCAACATTCAGCTAATTGTGCCCTCGAGCTACGCATGGATTTGGTTTTTGGGAGGATTGAAAGTCAATGAATGTAAGGCCTAAAAGATGATTTAGAACCATTCAAAAGCACAAGCGGACAGGGTGACCTTCCTTCACAGGATGGCAGATGGAGGAATTCAATGTAGAATGCAAAGTGAACACGTCTCTCCAATCTGAGGAAGTTGGCGAGATTCGATCTTAAGTTTCCTTTTTTTCTGTCTCAGGCTCGGTCAACTCGGGCAAGAGTTCAGGCAAGGACTCAGTGGAGAAAAAAACAAAACAGGAGTCCAGGAATGACTCATGAAACCCTTGGAAAAACTAGGCTAAATGATTAAACTGACACTAAAAACACATTTATGACAAAAAAAACCAAACGATTAATAGACAATAAAACATTACAATAGGATGATCAGCTGCTTTTTGTAAAGATCAGCTGGTTCAGAACGCTGCAGCTCAGGTCTTAACCAGAACAAAGAGGTCAGAACACATTACTCCAGTTTTAAAATCTTTACACTGGCTCCCAGTCAGCCTCAGAATAGACTTTAAAGTTCTGCTGCTGGTGTATAAATCTGTGAATGGGTTTGGTCCAGAATACATCAGTGAGATGGTAGTCAGGTAAGGGTGGTTGCCAACTTTAATGTTCTTATAGATTTTAAGCTTGAATGTTTTCTGTTGCACTTTTTGATCATGTAACGCACATTGAGTTGCCTTGTGTATGAAATGTGCTATACAAATACATTTTCCTTGTCTTGTCTTGCCTTGGAAGTCTTAAGAGTAGTCATTCTTAAAGACTGACGATAAAGTCTGTTATAAGGAAAAAGTGGCTTTTAGTTTTCACAACTTTCAAACAATCAAGAATTCACACCCAGATACTTAAACTCTGCTACTTTAAAACTACTGTGTTTTCTGGGATAAAAGTCACTGCTATTTACCTCGATCAAGGAGGTAATATTTTCACCGGTGTTCTTTATTTGTTTGTCAGTAAGCAGGATTTAAAGCTAAAGTTTGTAGAATCGTGAGATGCTCCACACTCCCCCCTCCCCCCCCGAACGAAACTCACTGGTCCTCTTGTTAACGCTTGCGCGAACGCGTACAACTGTGGAGCTCTTAGTGACTTTTTTCTTAATAGAGACTAGTGACAAATGTAGGGACTTTATCTTATGTTATCAGAGAGTAGTCTGATGTTTTAAAGACATGAAAGCACGTATCACTCACTGCTGTGAGGACAGTAAGAGGCTCACAGTCACAGCTGCTCCTCACACACAAGCAGCCGCAGCCGAGCCCAGCTGATCAGAGCAGGCACACTCCACATCCAGACTGCAAATGAATTGCATCTGTTTTTTCCACCTAAGATAATGTTTCTCTTGGGTTTACAAGTGATTATCACACTCTCTCTGACTCGCTATGTGGGGCAGAGCGCGCACAGACTGAAAGCGGATGGCGCGCAGTCCCCCACATACCGAGTTGAAGGATCCTCCGCGGAGTCCGTTCTTCCCCAACACGTTTGTGACTTTAAACTGTTGCTTCTCCACCTCGGTCTTCCTTTTTCCTCTTGCTTTGCTGTGTAATTGCTGTGCCAAAAGCCACGATGGAGACCTCTGCTTGAACATCTGCCACGGCACTTCCACTACTCTCAGATCGTGAACACAAATAGACTTTTGACGAGCAGCTCGAGCAGCCAATAGCAACAGTTCATGGATCGCTCTGTTGGTAGAAAGAGCTCCACTTTAATGGTCAAATTGGTTTGAAGAAGTCGTATGTGTGTACACGCTGGGCGCGTCAGCCACTCAGTCCTTTGATAACCCGTCAAGGTAGCCAAGTAGTGGATTTGGTGACTACAAGGGTAGTAGCTGAACATGTTAAAGGTTGAATGGTCAAAATTGTTTGAAGAATGGCTGGGGATGAAGGGCTTGAAAGTTGAAAAACCTGAACTTTCCAATAGAAATTCATTCATTCATTTAATATGTAAAAAAGTTTAAGTTTCAAATTATAAAAGCAATAGCATAAATCACGGGAACTTTCTGAATTTTTTTGAGAGCTTTTTTGTCGGACAAATGGTGTAGGAGGAGTTAACGCAGACGGAAGAAAAAACCAATAACAATAGTGAGAATGCCTCCTGTATCCTCACTAATAATAGATTGACCTTATCAACCATATATAGATTTTTGGTATGATTTTGTGAAGTTTATTAGAAGAAGCTACATTATTTAAGCTCAATCAGTGATAAAGAGGTGAAAGGCACTGACACAGGGCTCAGGGCAGACACAGAGAGAGACGGAAATGTATTTACTGCCAAAGTTCATTAGAAGACTTTAACTTGGCAAGTTTTTGGACAGTGGAAGGAGAAAAACCGAACTCCTGAATGAACTTCCAGCCTCTGCTCTGATCCATGATCTCCGCTCACCTCCGCTCTCTGTTTTTAGCATTCGCTCAGCAAATCAGTTCAGCCCTCAGCAATTACTCTGTTTCCTCAAGGTCTTTGCTCTGCATCGTTTCCCTCATCATGAGGTCAAAAACTCTCGTTTTCCATGCATTTCATTTGCGCAAAACAAAGGGCTGCAGTTAAGAGCCTGCAGCACAGTTTGCAAAGTTTAGTCCCCTCGGGAACCAAAGTGAAGACTGCTGACAAGGCGTTAGAATTCACTGGCTTTTTCTCAGCTTCAAACAGACAAACGATGCATCACGACTCAACAATACGCTCAGAAACCTAGTCAGTGTCGACAAGAAGCTAATGTTAAAGGAAATGATGTACGCTGAAATTATCACACACACATGCTGACTAAAAATTTCTCACAACAAAATATTGAATTGGATGAAAACTGAAAATAATTGCAGAATAAAATAAATGATAAAATAAATTAAAAGTAAATTAAATTAAATAAAACTAAATAAAATGAAGTTACATAGAATACAATACGTGAGAAATCATATTAGATTAGATCAATCAAGACAAATTGCATTAACAGAAAATCTTACAATTAAATAGTGCGTTGGATGAAAAATGTGTGTGTTTTTTTTTTTAAAACAAACTACATTTACAGAGAAAATGCACGAGTACTTTAGCCTCCCTCTGGATGAAAATGTAAGATAAAAGTTAAATTAAATAAAACAAAAAATATATAGTTAAATGAAATGAATGAAAAAAATACAATAAAGTCCAATTAGATTAAATTAAAAACAACTACATAAAATAAAATTACATAGAATAACATTAAATCAAATAAAATCTTGCATTCTTACAAATATTGTAACTGGATGAAAAATGTATTTAAATAACGTATATCTAAATTAAATAAAACAAAATTAAATAATGTGAAATAAAATTAAAAAAAAAAAAAAATACATTTACATAGAAAATGCATGAGCACGTTAGCCTCCCTCTGGATGAAAATGTAAGATTAAAGTTAAATAAAATTGAACTAAAATAAATGACAATATAAAATAGAGTCCAATTAATTCAAATTAAATAAACCTAAATGCAACAAAGTTACATAAAATACAATAAGACTAAATATAACAAAATTAAATTAAATAAATAAAAAAAATTGCATTAAGGGAGAAAATGTAGCATTCTTACAATCACATATTGTATTGGATGAAAAATGTATTTAAAAAAAAAGTATAACTAAATTAATTAAAACTAAATGAAATAATGTGAAATAAAATAAAACAAATAAACAGCATTTACAGAGAAATACATGAGCGCTTTAGCCTCCCTCTCACCAGGGGCGCTAAAGCAACCCTGTTGAATTTTTCAGCAGGGAAAAAATCTAGAATAAATCAACAAGCATCAAACAAACACAAACAGTAGGACCTTACAGGACGGTTCTAAATATTCTAAACAAAGAAGAACCCTGATTGGGTAAATCGGAAATGCACGACAAGTTACCAACAAAAAAAATGACAGAATAATAATTATGAGAACTCTGTCTCTCTGTTATTCTTATTGTGAGAATGTTTTACAGTGTTCTCACAGTCATAAATGTGAGCAGCATCTAAAGTAGCTGGGTTTTTATGGTGCTGCTGGACAGCTGGGGAATTTAAAAAGTACACTGTTGTCGTCGCCTTGGCCTTTACAAGAGTATGTCTCTGTTTTTAAATTTCTGGGACTAGAAATACCACTAAGAATTCATTGTAGGCAGCTCGCCATGCAAAATAAATTGCTAAAAGGTCAATGTGACATTTTTAAAATTCTAGCACGTCAAAGTTACTTGAAAGTCAAGTAAATTATCGTAAAGGCATTCTGGCATCCATACTGTTAAGGTCACAGATGTTGGATTAGCCCAACTGAGCCAACGCCAGAGGTGACAAGTACTAATACTTAATTACTCTACTTAAGTAAACTACTGATGCCAGAAAAAACTACTCGAGTATTTTTTAAACAAATATATTTACTTTCTTTTCCTTACATTTTAAAAATGAACTTGTTACTTTTAAGACCTTCGAAGATGACGTCACGACGTAAGAAGACGCAAAATGTTGGTAGCTTGAGCTTTTTTCTGTTAGGCAGGTCCTTTAGTTTTGTGGTTAACATTTTAAAGTTATTAAAACATTAACCTCAAAGCTGCTCTGGGTTTAATTGAGCATTTGCTTTTTTTTTTTCTTCAAACATTTTATTTACAAATTCTATCAATAAGTGCTAACCATGTACCAGTTTTCTACAAGTTCTTAAACATGTCAAACTCAAAGCTGCTCTGGGTTTTATTGAACATTTGCAGTTATTTTTCTTGACACATTTTATTTGCTCTATATGCTGTAAAGTGTCCTTGAGTGTCTCTAAAAGCACTTTTAAATAAAATGTATTATTATAATTTGCTGGTTTGAAAACTCTGTTATTGAAGAAACATTTGTTTTACTTTTTACTTTTTTACTTAAAGCAGAAGTAAGTAACTTTTTCACCTTAATAAATCCTTCTCATAGTCCCTGTAAGGGTAATACAAATGTTTATGGGGTGATTGGGGGGCCTTTCATTCCCCCCTACTGTCTCTGGCCAGAAAACCGCACTTGCAACTTTCCTGCCTTCCACCCTTTGGCAAGACGTACTGATTTACGTCGGCCCGATACAAACTAATGCTAGATTATGATACACACATTTGTCTACAGATTCACTTTTCTCAAACTTATATCATGGTGGAGCCAGCAGAGGAACCCTTTGTCCAAGCAACGAAGCAACTCCATGCAGTGACAGCTCTGCAGCAACACACAATCACGTACTGTTGTCACGGCAACAGGCACGCGCACACACTCACAACCCAGCGCTCCATCAGGCAGCACACACACAAATATCCATCCATCTATCTATTTACTGTATCTATCATCCATCCATTTTCAGAGCCACTTTGTCAGCACACAAACAAACACACACACTTCCACACTCCACGTTCTCATGCGTCGGAACCATGCCGACGCGTGAGAAGGGCGCCGCCTTAGTGCTTCTCCCATTGGTTTTCGGGCCAAACGAGGTGTCAGCGGAAAGGTCCGCTCCACCCGAGTCTGTGCAATTCTCCCAAGTAGAGTCAGAACTGTGCCAGCTAGAGGCGAAACACACAATAGCGGTGCAAAAAAAGTGCTCATTTCATGGAAAATATGGCACCAGCGGAGGAGTTTTGATTCCCGAGTCCGAATATATGGTTTATTTTCAGCAGCAGGGTCGGGTTTATGCTAATGATGACACAGAAATTTGAAACACAGTTTGTGAAGCCTAGCTCCACAATTACATTATAAATGGTTGAATGGCTTTGTACATGTTTTAAGGAACACATTTATGACCTATTTTAATATGTTTAGAAGAAAATGTCAGAATTTGCTTTCCAAGGACTTTAAACAAGCACATTTGATTGGTTTGTGGACTAGGAACACCACAAACTCAACATGAGCAGCGTTTAACCTTCCTGCTGCTGCAAAGTCAAAGACGTGAAGTTTACATGGGGATAAGGAGAGGTGAAACCGATCGATGGAACTAGTTATCTACCCTGAACACACCTCGTATGAGAGGAAGTCTTCACTTCCGACGCTCTACTATCAGCCTGATTTTGTCCACATTGATCTGAAGTGGCCAACCAAGCAGCTTGTGCATTGATAAGCTGTCAGCGAGTTGAATTCTGCTGCTTGACTTTTATTAACGAGAACAAGATCATG
The DNA here is from genome assembly GCF_900634775.1 of Gouania willdenowi. Taxonomy (NCBI): domain Eukaryota; kingdom Metazoa; phylum Chordata; class Actinopteri; order Blenniiformes; family Gobiesocidae; genus Gouania; species Gouania willdenowi. Next base: position 8,049,973 of record NC_041055.1, on the reverse strand, counting down.
AGTAAAACCAAACCTTCTGTCTGAACTAATACCGTCATAGCTATGATGATTGCTCAATCTCACATTGATTCCTGCCGCAGCGGCAGAAAACTCAAAGGAAGGTCTTGATGATTACATCTGTTCTGCCTGCAGCTGGATGTTAGGCATCATGGAGGTTTAGGTTTCTGTGTTATTCCATGTTTTGACACAGTCAGAAACATTCAAAGGCTGAAAATAGAAGGGAGAAAGTTAGCAGTACAAGGAAGTTACAGTGGAAAATAATGTGAGCTATAGTCGACCAAGGACCGTCACGTATTCATCCATTCATCCATCTGAGCTGGAATAATATACTGTATGTTTTGGTCATGATTGCATTTTATTCCAAAAACTTGAGCGCCAACTTTCTACATGTATTGTGATTACAAGTCGAGCAGTGTATTTATGCTTATCGACAGCAGTGTTTCCCAACCTTTTCTGTCTCATGTACCCCCGAGGCCTCTCTTCAGATTAGGAGAACCCCTTCGTCACTCCAATTTAATTTCTTGTTTTATTTACATGTTGTTAATAGCTTGAAAATGTCAACCTGTAAGTTTAACATACTAAATATCAATTTTGTGCATTACAATTATTGTATAGCAGAGAATATATTTACCTCAATTGTTAGTAAGGTGCATAACATGTTAGTAACAATTAGTAGGATATTAAGGCCACAGTATTGATTATTTCATTAATGCAGTTTATTGTTAATGGGTAGGAAAGATGTTGGATGAGTATGTACAGTGTCTGAAATAGGCTTAAAAATGACTCTGCATGTTGGAAATAGATTACTCAATTTTACCAAGTACCCCATACAATGTGTTCAAGTACCCCTAGGGCAGTGACGTGCCGTCAGGGTAGGCAAGGTAGACAGTGCCTACCCAAGGGTGAATTTATATTTTGATTATTTGTTTTAATTATAATATAATTATAAATTATTTATTTTTCCATTTCCAAAAGCCTACATAACTATAAGTTTGAAAGTGTCCGCATTTTGTGAGTTTCATAGCCCAAATATTAGCCATGTAGGCTACAAATGGAAAAAAAATGTATGTATTGTACACATACATTTCATTTCCTTATTTTCCTTAAAACACAAAAGTTGAATCATACATTTCTATAAACAATATATAAGTCATAATTAAAAAAAAAAAAAACAATGCACATCACAACTGTTTAAAAACATTGGTCTAATAATAACAACGATAATATGTATTTTAAAAAATACATACATACATAAATCTGGGAGAAATATTGATGACTAATATTGTCACAATAAATCCATAAAAATCTGAAAAAAATATTTTTAAATATTTCCAACACATACTATTTATCAGAGGTGAAAGTAATAATTATACTATAAGCACTCACATTACTGTAATTGAGTTGCTTGCTTACATGGATACTTGTACATTTTTTAGTACATTTCAGTAATTCAGTATGAATCATTAATTTTACTTGTACTTAAGTATGTTTTAAGTGAAGTAAAGTAATTCATTATATTTCTACACCCAACCGTTACTGAGTAAATCATTATTTTTTGTGATTATTTTTTTTATTTCAATTTCATGGAGATTTTAGATTTCCATTTATGTGCAAGATTTGGTTTCTTTCTTTTTAAGTTTATACATAACAAGATTTATTGATGAACTTTTACATTGAGTTCTATTTAATTGAGCTACTTTTTACTTAAAGGTTTTACTTAAGTATCTTATGTATGACTTACTTGTACTTGTATTTGAGTACAATTTCAATGAAGTAACAGTACTTCTACTTGAGTAGGAGACTCCAGTACTCTTTACACCTCTACTATTTATCCATCTGCCTTTAATTACCATAAACATCCACTGCCTGGTGTTTGACAGCTGTTGAAAACAATTCCGTTTGAGTTTAACAACCGTCACAGATTTTTCCTCTAAATCCAAGCATCATAATATGTAACATATTGTGGCTGGCTTAAGCAGTGATTTGACAGCCACACACTGTTGATTGTGTCCTGGTGTCTGCTGATGTTTGACAGGAGCAAACGCAAACCGCGGGAAGTGAGACGACAGCGGGATGAACAGCTGGAGACGACACACGGCTGGTGAACAGGAACGAGACGAGACATCAGCGCCGGTTTGATCGCAGAGAGTTCGTTTGGGGAAAATGTTCACGTCAGCTTTTAATAAAAAAGTAAGATGAGGGATGTTTTTTTTTTTTTTAAAACAACATTTCAACAAACAGATTTCTCTGAATATATTTCAAAACAAGTCTCAAGGTTGCAAGTTGAATGTCTATGTACAAAAAAAAGATTTCTATAACAATTTTAAGGAAATGGCCAAAGATGGTTGTCAAAAATGAGGTTCTCAACCTGTGGATCAGAACCCAAAAGTGGCTCACGAACCTATTTTTAGTAGGTCGTGATCATTCTTCCGAGCAAAAAAATTGTTAAAATGTTTTTGTTATTTAAAATGGTCTACATTTTACATCTTTTTTTTAATTAAAACAATGTAAACCTATTTAAAAAGTAACAAGAAAACAAGTCTGTTGAAATTATTTCTATGATTTTATCTAAATGGAATCATCTCTAAGCTTTAAATTAAAAGTTAGCTCACTGATTGTAAAACTGTTTATATTTCAGGTTCAGATGCAGCATTTTAACATGAAAAAAAAATTGAAAAGCTACACATCTTATGTCTTTTGTTTGGGTTGTACTTGGAGCGTACATTGAAAAGAAACACCACCATCTACTCCATCAACAGAAATTAGGTGGCCCCCATGTGCCATGTAGCTAATTTGGCTATCAAACTTGGTGGTGGTGTAATTCAACCCCCAACCTGAGAGGCAGTAATGAGTCACGGTAGTATTCACCATGTCAATCACACACAGAGAGGAAGCCAATGTATTGACTATGATCGAAATGTTAAACTAACGTACTACTCATACTGTCTGACGTTAAAATTAGTATGAAGTGAGTTCACATTCTCATAGAAAGATTGAGTACATAAAAAATACCAGGATGTATACTATATCGGGACATTTTTAAAGTATGCACAGTGGACACACTAGTCATACTCAACCGCTCCATGATGCATTGCGTGCGGAACGTAAAATCATCCTGAGACCGGCTTCAAGCTAAAAGTCAAACATTCCCTTTTCAAAATAAAAACATCTCTTCTTGTCTTCCTTTAGTTTTTAACGCTATAGTAAACAGGGCTCTTGTTTTAAAGTTAACCAGAAGTTTTGTCAGTAGCACAATGGCAATTCTCCAAAAATCTCAGCGAGTTTTATGGATCAAATGACCACATGTTGATATTTTATTTGGTCACTTTCTCACTTAAAATGTTTTCAGAACTTTCAAAGGTGGAGAAAGAACTGAGATATTTAGCCTCAGTGTGCTTCAGGTTTTTGTCATAGGTTCAAAATGCATCTTGGGAAACTTGGAAGTATACTTCAGTGGGAACGCTCATCATCCTAATCCTCCTAATCATACTTGTAGTATATAGTAGACAGTATATACTCTTTGAGTTTACAGTGCATAGTACAGAGTATGCCATTTTGAACACAGCCTTTAAGCTAATCAATGCCCCGTTGAGCTTAGCTTTTTTTTTTGCACTTTTTTGCATTTGTTCTGATATTCAAATGAAACTTTTTGTGTTTATTTAAATTATTAAATGAAAATAAATAATCTAATCAACCCTGTGGTTACATGTGCATCCAATTGTTGAATTGCATGGCTCAGTGCCATACTCGTAAAGTAATGTTGGACACAATGAAAGTGGCTTTTTAGAAACTCTTTAAACAGGTCTTCTTAAGGCCTCCGATTTTCCATAATAGCGACAAAACGGACAAAAAACACTTGCTAAAATGATAATGGCAATATTGTACATATTTAATTTATTTTTTTATTTTTTATTATAATTCATTTTAAACAAATTTCCAGACGGACGGAACTGTCAATTCTCACACAAAATGTGATGTAATATAATAAGTCTTTATGCTACCAAAGTCTAGCTTTAGCAAGTGGCTGGGCATCAATTCTTGTGCAAAATCTTACGCAATCTCAGTTACAGTTCACACCATTAACCGTTTTGTTTGGCAACATTTTGGGAAGTTTGATAGCCTGTAATGAAAGCCGATGAAACAAAAACAAAATGGAAATATGCCAATTTATGCGGAAATGGGTGAACTGAAATGTAATTTGGGGAAATTTGGAAACATAAAATCAGAGGCTCTAACTTATGCTGTAGAAAAGTGTGAAATGCATCAATGTGTAGGTAAGTAAAACGTAAAAGATTGTGGAAAAACCTCCTCAATTGAATCGTGTTTTATGGCTCAATCGATTTCCCTTTCATTTCAAACACATCCTTTTTCTTCCTCGAGCAGAAATTCACCTTTTCTATCTGCCCTCTTTGTACAGCTTCAATGAAGCGCTGAAAACTCAGTGCACAAGGACACTTGAGTAGACGCTGTTTCTCCTCCTTTAGACAGAAACGTTTTCCCTCTTGAAGGGAGCTATTCATCAGTGTTTCTATAAAGCAGCTTCAAATTAGCAAAGCGGAGAAAAACTGCATTTCAAGCACTCACAGGATTACAGCTTCCACAGACTGATTAGTTAATAAAAACATAATTTATAGATCAGATTTGGGATATAGTATATGCTATAAAACATTGCAGCAAACAACCTTCCCAGAGGCCGTGTGGTTGTGTTGTGTCATCGACGGACTGCGGCTCAGGTCGCCTCACACGGGGAGCTCTTTAGAGGCACACAATGTCGCAGCGCTGGGCCGTGTTGCTACCTTTTTTTATTAGGAGTCGACGTTAGATGGATGTCAAAAGTACAGTAGAGCACAGAGGCTCCTGACAGCCTGCTCTAATTAAGATGAAGGACGTGTGGCGCTGCCGTTGAAGTCGTTAGGATCTATACAGTTCTCATAGATTTGATGTAATGAGGCGTCGTAGCAGACGAACACAAGGCCTGGGTTGGTCTCGAGACAGAGAGAGCAAGAGAGAGAGAGAGAGAGCGAGAGAGCGCGAGCGTGAGAGACGTGACACAAAGAGGGAAATTACAGAAACAGAAAGGCTTGTTAGCGAGTGTCAGTCATCTCATTCAGACTTCCTCTGAGAGGTTTCAACTAAGAGCTGCATTGAAAGAAAAAGATTAGTTTGCTAAATTAAAGTGCCTGCTAAACACTACAAATTAGCATAATAATTATAATACAGAATATAAAGAAGCTTTGAAGCATAAATTTGTTTTTTGAAGATCACGATGATCAGTTGGCTGAAAGTCTTTGTAATACCCCTCCTGGCCAGAGGGGGGCAGTAAGTAGCACCAATAATATATCAAGACTGATTATGATTGACAGCATGTGCAGACAAAAAAAAAAAAAAAAAAAGATTATTGTACGTGTAGTCTGTGGCTGTGTTCCAAATGTACGATAAACTACAGTATATACCGTCTACTATACATTACTAGTATGATAAAAAAAAAAAAAAAATGACCGATGATGAGCGTTCCCACTAAAGTATAATTTCAAGTTTCTCAAGATGCATTTCAAACCTACATAGCCAAAAACCTGAAACACAATGAGGCTAAATTATCTCTGATTCTCCACCTTTGAAAGTTCTGAAAACATTTCAAGTGAGAAAGTGACTCAGTAGAATATCAACATGGGCTCATTTTACCCATAAAACTTGCGGAAACACATTTAGTTCCAACATTTCTGAGATTTTCTAAGACACACCATTGTGCGACTAACAAAACTTCTCGTTAACTTCAAAACAAGAGCCCTATTTATAAAAGCATTAAAAAGCAAATGGAAGACAGGAAGAGATTATTTTATTTTGAAAAGAGGATGTTTCACTTTTAGCTTGAAGCCTGTCTCAGAAAGATTTTACGTTCCGCTCGCAAAGCATCATGGGGCGGTTGAGTATGACTAGTCTGCCCACCATGTACACTACAAAAATATTTTGATATTGTATACATCCGGGTATTTCTCTTGTATTCAATCTTTTATAATATGTTGAAGGTTTCATGCATTCAGACAATTTTTTTCAGGAAATTTACTTTGATCTCCCGACATGTTTCAACTGCCAACTGAGTTATTTCTGGGCGTGGCCCAGAACTCATAAGGACACATGAAAGCGATCAGCAGATACTTTCCTTAGAAAAGAGCTCATCGGGCTACATCAAAGCAATCACGAGATGTAATGAGGAAGACTGACAGCTGGCAGTTGACTCATGTCAGGAGATCAAAGTAAATTACCGCAACATACTTAAAACACGAGTGAACAGACAAAACAGTTCATTGAGAATATCGGTTTTGTGTTCATCTAAACAGGAAGTGCTGCATTAAAAGAAAAATATTGGGTACAATTGACTTGGAAGCGATTCGTCATTTTATTTTGTTTTTAAAATCACCATTTAGACTTATAGTCTTAGAGCTTTAATTGGCAACCTGAAGCAAAGATGCATTAAAATCAATATTATAACACAATAAATCCGAAAAGAGACCACCCACTGACAGCTTTTACTGACTAAATGCTGAAACAAAAAGTTATTTTGGTTTTTCTACCCAGGAAACATGAGATCATAATCATTCTCTGCCAACTTATTTTGTGGTTTATCACACTTTATCTTCCTAAAAAGCCTAATAATACAATGCGCCGATGGTCATTATTCTTTCCATAGTATGACAAACACAAAAAAGCTTTGTTGCTCTGAGTGATTAAGGATCACGCCAATAGTGGTGACAGTTGGTTTCTCAAAATTATACCGAGAAAGCAGATTTATGCACAAATCTTCAGTTTGACCTTTTTTTTGACAGTTTTCTCATCATTTGTAAATCAAAATGCTTTGTGAAGACATTTGATCGATAACATGCAGATGGTTTGGCAGCGTGCTTTATCCTGTCCTCCAGCAATAAATGTGGATTTGATTATGATTTTGAATAATGAACAGCATTGATTTAGCTTAGCATTGAAACATTTCACCATGCTAAGTAGGATATACTAAACTGTGATTAAAAGACATGACAGAGAAGAAAAGCACAGTTTTTCATGTCATTGTTAAAGTTAACAGACCAATTCCCACTCACACACTTTATAACACTTATCTTCCAACATGGCAAAATTTACAAAAATAAACTAAAACTGCAAGTAAGTAAATAATTAACTGACTGTATGTGAACACAGGACGACAGTATAACTCCTCTCCTACCCAGATGAAATGTTTAGAATAGACAGCAAGCTTACAGTTAACTTACACTGCTAGCAGTTAGCTCACACTGCTAGTAGTTAGCTCACACTGCTAGCAGTTAGCTCACACTGCTAGCAGTTAGCCCACACTGCTAGCAGTGAGCTGCATTCTGAGCATATCGTAAACATATGCTTTCAAATTCTTGTTCAATACATTTTCAATGTTCATATTCAGATATTTTCCAAACTGATTTTTTATTTATTTATTTATTTATATATATATATAATTATTTTTTTATTTTTTTTACAGCATTTTGAATTTTACTGTCATGTGAACAATTGGAGTAAATGCAAAAACTGCTTTTTAAACATCAATTTTTCACTTATGCCATTTTTCACTTAGCCAAAAAATCATTGTTAAAAACAAATGACCAACATCTCCATCCTGCCTAAATGCAATGTGCGTATTTTGTCTTAATAACTGAATTATTAACAGCTGCTTCAAATATGCCTTTAAACACCAACTGCTGCCGTCTTCTTTGGACTAAAATTACCTGGCCCCAACCATTGCTGTGCAGCAGCTTTTTTCATTATTTAGCTTTAGGCAAATTAACCAAAACAGTTTTTGTAAATTGAAATAGAAAAAGAGAAACTCAAATATATAGTAAATGGCGCATCAATTGATTAGATATTGGCTTATCTGGGCTAATGTTATACCAATTAATGCTTAACCTCGTGTGTTTTTCAACCTTGGGGTTGGGAACCCATGTGGGGTCGCCTGGAATTAAAATTTCAGGCGAGATACCTGAAAAAAAAAAACTTTGGTAACAAAGTAAATAAATATCAGATAAGTGTATCCTACACTTAAACTTTCTCAAATATAAATCTAGTTCAAATGAAATGCAGTATAAAACTATCCGAGGTGGCGCACTAATCCTGGCTGATCTGTATTTGTAGTACACTTTAATGAATATGATCAAAAATGAATTCTAGAAAAAAAATTGTTTCTGGGGTCGTCAGATATTTATGATATTAAATGGAGGTTACAGCCCATGTGTGATTCTTTTGAAATGCGAAAAAATATTGAACTAGTCTTTTACTATGGTCTACTGTCAGTGGTCATTCATAAACATTAATGTATATAAGTCCCACCTTCGTCCTATAGACCCCTATACAAATGTAAAGAAGCGCTGTGATCGCCCAGCCAATAGACTTCGACTTCCTGTAAAACTGCCAATACAGATGGTCAAAATACACATTTTTTCTGTGCTGCTTCACTGCACACGGAGAATCTAAAGTTATTTAACAGATTAACAGTTCTGAGACACCCAGCATACATTCAAAGCTCACTTCCCTTTCTCTCTCTCCCTCTCTCACTGCTTAACACTATCCAGATCTGACACCAATGATGTCATCCTTTTCCATCTTGAGAATGAATGGGAAACTGGCGCCCAACCAGCTGCATTCACTTGCCCGACAAACTAACTTCTACATTCTTCTTTGAGGCGGTCGACCCACAGAAGTGAGCGTTGTGTGTGGTGTAACCGCTGAATGTTAGGGAGCATAAAGAAGTGCTGTGTGTGGAGGAAGGACACGGCACCCAGACGCTGGTGCAACAGGAGCAAAAAAAAAATCATATTTACAAAAGGCAAATTTGACTTATTTGCATAGTAAATGGAATGTTACAGCTTTATAATAAGTTGTGGTTTTACAGCTCAATTAATAGCGATAATGAATAAACCTAGCTATGCATTAATAAACACACATTTTATAAACTACAAAGGTCAGACACAGTTAGTCTGAAGGTAATGAATCATCAACATTCACACCACATACTGCATCTCCAGCTGAATTCGAAAGAGGCTTCTTTTAAACTTTATCAATTACGCACATGGCCCCTGACTGGAGCCGGCAAATTAATAAATCAACTTCAATTTATGTTTCGTTCCAGAAGCCGCTGCAAAGTTACATGGCAATGATTAATGTCTCGATGACCCAGGGATAAAAAAGAATGACAACGTGCGGTGAGAAGTAAGCAATTTCATATTCCACGGCGCTCCGACCCTTCAATTTCACACTTATTTACATCTGGTGTGGAGCACTAATTTGCTGCGGTTGGTTTTTGTGTGCACCGTTGTCCTGGAGTCGGCTCACGATTCAACCCGTGGATCCCAGGCAGAGCGCGAAAGCCCCGCTGTGCGCTCAATTATCATAAAAGAAGTCAATAAAGCTCAAGAAAGCTTTGTAACAGTCATCACTCCTGTGAGCGTGCACACACTCACACAAACCTGGAGGAGTGAGTGGAAAAGTAAATACAAGATGAATATTCACAGGGGAAAAAGAAGAAAAGTAGAAGATCCATGCACTGCAATGACATGAAGGGAAAAGCTCTCCCAGTGAAAAGTGTGGAACAGAGGAATAAAATCAGAATCTGAGCAGCACAGCAGGCAGACACTGATCCATGAGCCCGATTGGCTGTCCTACCTGTAACCCTCGCCTCCGCAGAATGCTGGACTCGTCCATGGCGAGGAGCGCCGGTTTCTCCTGCAGCACTAACAGAGCTCTGCCATGCTGCACTGCCTCCTCCCTCCCTTCAGCTAAATCTGATCTTAGCAGCTGCTAAACACTTTCATCACAACTTATCTGATTGGAGGCGGGCGGTCAGCTGACACCTCCTCTTGTTTCTCTGCTCTGTAACTTCAGGAGTGAAGCATAGAGCGGGAGAGAGAGGAGATGGGCAGCTCTAGTATTGCGTAGCAACGGGGTGGGGTTGGGGGTGGGGGTGGAGGGATAGGGAAGGGACAAGCGGGAGCCCCCAGACTCATTTCACCCAGCCGCCACGCTTTTTTAGCACCCGAGATGACCGTGAAAATGAGAGGATATCCTCCCTGGGATTGTTCTGCTCCAAGCTGGACAATGAATGGAGCATCCTGTGGAGCTCACCGCTCTTATCGCAGTCGGCGGAAAGAGCACAACAACACACACCTGAAAGTAAGGGAAAGGACAGAGGCATGAAGGCTGCGATTACAGCTGGCATTTAAGGTGAGAGGGGGAAAGGAAAGGAGCGAAGACAACAATAAGCATTAGCAGGAAGGCTGGTTTTTAGGAGCTTTCAGTAAAAAGACAAAAATGCCCTTTAAAAGTAAACCACAAAGACCTGAAGTTTATAAAGTTTGAAGAGGAAAAAAACACACAAACAAATGCAAACAAAAAACATCTCCTTTGGCAAAAGGTTGGGCGATATATCGTGCAACAAGATATTGCGATATTAAAACGTCTCAAGATGTATAGTTGAGTGCTATCTCGTGGCAAGGAGGTCAGGAAAAAATCTACATGATCTACGACGAACCAGATTGTTCTAGTTTGTTTCATTTTTTTCCTATTCCTATTGAATTGAAAAGACCATACACAATAAGTACACAAATGTAAATAGTGTCTGGTTGATGGGTTCGGGCTTAAAGAGACATCATTCAGGTAGGACAGCAGCCCCGCAGGGCACCGTCCAAGGAGGAGCCGCCCCATGCCGCACCCGCAGGCATGCAAGAGCACGGCCCTCGCCCCCCGCCAAGATCGGCCCAGCAAGCAACCTGAGCCCGCTGGACCCCGAGGGCACCCTCCGGCACAAGGACAGCAGCCCAGGCCACGGCGAGAGGGAGGCACACCAACAACACATACCTGGTGTGGTGCAGCAGCCCCCCAGCCAAGGGTGGCCGGACCCACCCCCCATCCTAGACAGCAAGACAGACCCACCAGGCAATCGACAGCATCCCCAACCACCGGATCAATGAGCACCACCAAGCAGCATCATACCTAAGGGCCACACAACCCCGTCCCAGCACAGATGATAGAATATCCCCAGCGTGCCCACTTACAACGCACCGGGCCGGGCCAAAACACCGCAGAGACTGCCACCAAGATCCCTGGGAGAGGAGGCCAACATCCAGCCACAACAGAAAAGGAGGGGATCCCACACACCCCGCAAGGCCGACACAGCTTGGAGAGACCCAACGAAGCGCAGGAACACCCCCCAAAAGCGAACCGCCATAGCCGACTGCAGCTTCCCAATGTAATTGTGTTCTACGCGACGGCCCAAGCCTCAACACACAGGCCGAGCACCCACCTGCTAGGCTTAAATGTGTGAACCCACCGACCACCTCTCCATTCCCCAATGGAATGCAGATCTTCCGTCACCACTTGGGATAGCGGGGGTCGACAGTCTCCGTCACCTTTATTTTGTCTGTTTTACAATAAAGTGTTAGTTTAGCTTTAGTTTAGTGCAACAATGATGCAGTGGCGGCTGGTGCATTTTTCTCAACTATTACCAGCGCCCTCTGCTGGTCCAAACAAATATCTGACGTAAATCAGTGCAATGACTGTTAAGGCACAAAATACATTTTCAGTTGCACTTTTAAAAGTAAAAAGAACTATTATGCAGTTTTGCATTGTTTACTATAGAACCAGAATTAAAATTAATAAGCTTGTTCTTCATTTGTATTATTCCTTTATTTATTTCATTCAAGATTTATTTTTAGTTAAATTGCATTGTTTTGAATAGTTTATCAAGGTATTTTTTTGACAATGAAAAATAAAAATAAAATAATACAGTATTTTCCCAAAAAAAATAAAGGAATATTTTTCAGTCATCATTTGTCTACAGTCTCATTTTGTAAAATAAATCGTGACAGAATCGTATCGTGAACCCAGTACAGTGAATGACATTGTATCGGGAGTTGAGTGAATCGTTACATCCCTAGTATTTTTGTATCTTTCTGTTGTGTTTTTGTGCATTTTTTGTATAATTATTGTTTTTGGTGCCATTGTAGTGTGATTGAGGAGTCATTTTGTGTATTTTTTGTGTAAATATTTAGTTTTGTGTATTTTTTGTATAAATATTTAGTTTTGTGTATTTTTTGTATAAATATTTAGTTTTGTGTATTTTGAGCCATTTTCATATTTTTGTTGTATTTTTCTGTAATGTATGTTTTTGAAGTCATCATTGTGTTATATTTATCTTTCAGTTGTATTTTTGTGCATTTTTCGCATCTTGCTAAGAGAGACATGGAAGTACAACGAAAAAATAAACGTTTTGCAAATGGTTTAATTTTACGGGACATGTGCATGATAAATGTGTTTGTTGTTTTTAATACTCATTTTTATTTATTTTTGTTTGATGTATTTTTCTGTAATGTATGTTTTTTGGAGCAATTTTGTGTGTTTTTGGAGCATTTTTGTATATTTTTATGCATTTCTGTTGTAATTTTGTGTACTTTTTGTATAAATATTGTTTAGTTTTTTGTTTTATTTTACTCATTTAGTATATTTTTATTATAAATACTGTGTGTGTGTGTGTGTGTGTGTGTGTGTGTGTGTGTGTGTACATCCATCTCCTCCGTGCGTTATCTTCACACACACACGCGTCTTGCTAAGAGAGACACGGAAGTACCGTGAAAAATAAACGTTTTGCAACACCAAAGTCGCAACTCTCTCTAAACGGCTCTGTGTGCTCCGCATCAGCCGTGTGTGCGTGTGTTTACATTGTAGCTGCTAGCATCCTTTCTTAGCACATAGAATAATATAAGAACACTTAACCTTGCGCAGAACAAACAATAACCAAAGTAGAGCCGTGTTGTGGACCCACAAAAACGTTACATTCCTCTGTCTGAATAACCAGATAGTTTGTGATAAGGTTGAGTAACGTCCGTCAGCACAGCCACTGCTCACAGTCATGAGACGAAGGGAGTGAAGTCCGTGACCGGAGGTTTAAAGGAAGTTTGGAATCACGGGAATAATATTAAATAACCATGAAAAATTAACTTTAATGAATTTTAGCGGTACAAAAACGTTTTTAATATTGACCTTTTTTTTTTTTTTTAACCCAAACAACCTGCGACATGGTGATGTCATGAACCCGGAACCGGAAGTAGCACGCTGTAAGGGAGCCGTAATTATAAAATTAATGTTTTGACATGCCGGAAGTCGTCTCTCAACAGATGGTGCGCTAGCGCCCCCTCACACCCTGGGGTCAAAAGCTGAATAGGTTTCATTTCGGGCCGTCCAGAAGTGAAATAAAATTAAAATAAACATTTTGAAATGACCAAATTTCTCCAAAATAACAGATACACACACTCGGGGTATTTGGAACCCGTTGACCGAGTTTCAGGTCGAACTGGCACCGCGTCGGGGAGATATTTGTTCCACATCCACACACCTCCCTGGCTTTTATAGGTAGATGGGGGGCTACAACTCCAAAATGGATATACAGCAAAAACAGGGTTGGTGCAGCTTTGAAAAATGAACATACATAAAATATGACCTGACAAAATATATTTTAAGACCTAGTTTAAAAAATATGGACAAGATTGGAAATCATCAAATTTAGTTGTTCCTAGTTTGTTCATGTTTCTTTGCCTTTTCTGAAAAGTGCTTTAAAAAGCAAAGTTATTTAGTTTCTCTTTCATCATTTTGCTTCTCCTATCAATCAGTCACTGTATGACGGACAACTGTGACGTTAGCCCCTCCCATGGCGGGAGGTGGTGTTGTGTAACTGAGCTGCTGATTCAACTCTGCGCAGCCCCAGAGCTGTCCATAGACTTGTATTGAAGAGAAGTTACTGCACACGTACAACTTTTAAGGACAATGAATGGGTAAAGATTAGTGCGCCCCAAGGCAGAAACACGTCACAAATCAGACACAGATAAACCAAACAACTTTACTCATCATTATCTATATAATATTTATTCTGATTATCTAAATACAGACACAGTATATACAATTGAAAAAATTTGAAATATTATTAATGTTTATTATTTTTTTATGTCTTACTCAAACTAACAAGGTGAGTGGAGGGAAGGCGCCCTAGCGCTCTCTATTGGCCAACCGCCAGTGCAAAGATGCATTCTACTTTTCATTCCCCAATGAAATGCAGGTTTTCAGTCACCACCTGGGATAGCGGGGTTTGGCAGTCTCAGTCACCCTTATTTTGGAGATCGTGGGCTGAAAAGTTTGGGAACTCCTGGTCTAAACTAAAGGGTTTGGTGAGGAAGAAGAGGATGAAGAAAGGGTGTGGCTCTCTAACTCAGACCCATCCTTGGATGAACCAGCAGTTTCTTCCACATCTTCATTCTTGCGTCAAAAGATTTTGCGGATCCAGCTACGGTGATCACTTTTCTTCTTCTTCTGCAGTTTGGCCTCCACCTGCAGACGGCTGTACTCTTCTTCTTCACGCTTCTGCAGTTCGAACCAGACGAGCATTTCCTTGGTGATTTGGTGCCTTAGGTATTCATGCTTCTCCTCCGGGAAAGTGAATTTTCCCTTCCAGACGTGTCCTTTCTTGATGAGATCTAGTTTCAGCTCCTCTGCGAGGGTTAGCTGTTCCTTCTGCTCCATCACCTCCTGCTGGATGTCATCTTGGGAGGAAACCGTGGTGATCTGCAGAATTTTTATCTTCGCAGCCTCAAGTTCATTACTGAGACGATTGATCTCTAGTTTGTAGTTAAAATCATTGGTCTCCAGCTCGTGGCGCACAGCATTGAGCTTAGATTCCAGTTCAGAATTTTTGAGGACTATTTCAGTCTTCTGTTGATCAATCTTCTCATATTGTTTCTTGAAGTGCTGCTCTCGCACTTTCAAGAGCCTCTCCAGCTGCTCATTCTTGCGGTTGGCGTTGTCAAGCTCAAACCAGACGTGCTGTCGTTCTGTGAAGAGTGTCTTTACATGCTGGTTCTGGTGTCCCAGCTCTTCTTTGTATGAATCCATTTTAAAAACACGGATTAATTGTAAAAAAATCTTACTGATATTTGACAGTGGTTAATAGACTACAAAAACTTCAAGATATATAGGTACAAGGTGAAGTGTTCCTCTGGCTGCTTCCTTCCGAAAACTTCCAAGACTGAGATGAAAGGCACTGAGCTATAGGGCTTTGATGTCGTGATCACCATGGCATCCAATGGTCACATGTTTAACTCCTTAACTGCTGAGTTCCAAAATAGAATGCAGCTCACTGCTTGGTGGTGTTGCTGATAGGTAGGTTTAACATTTATTACAACATTATTACAAATTGACCACAAAAGGTCATTTTTTAGCAAGACCCATTTTAAATGTAGAAATCGCTGACGATCAGGTTAATTTAATCATGGAGGCCATAATCGTGATCACAAGTAAAATTTTATTCAAAGTGCAACTGTAGGTTCTCGCTAGCGCAGATAAAAGTCGGGGGCCCCATTGCCAGTATTTTGATCCCCTACACTGTGATATTCCCCCCTGCGCCGTGTTTCAATCAACGCAGTGGGTTTTCTGTTGTTTTTTCTTATTCTAATCAGTAACGTCGTAATAATTGTTGCACACTTGGACACAAAAGGGACTTATAGGCATGCATGGGTTGTTTTAACTATCTTTTAAATCTGCATAACTGAGAAACACATACATCTGCCACACCATTTAATTACTACATGCGATCTGCTTGGATGGCCCTCCATTCACCTGAGGACACCTGCAGCCACTTTGCTACCCTTTGTTCTCCATTCTCTGAGGTGTCCCTTGCGCCAAGAGCAAAGTAACTAACACCCGTTTGTGCATCATTGTTTAAAGCAAGAGAGAAGCCCGCCTAGGCAATATGTCAAGAGGATGTAATCGATGCTCGTGTATAATGCTGTGTGATATACCGATATACTGTATGTCGTAGTGCGAGATAAAAACATGTACCGTTTGATATAACCCTCTATTGTTTATATCAAAAAAGAATGTGGTAAATGAACATACATAAAATAAGACCTGTCAAAATATATTTTAAGACCTAGTTTAAAAAAAATGGACAAAATTGGAAATCATCAAATTTAGTTGTTCCTAGTTTCTTCATGTTTCTTTGCCTTTTCTGAAAAGTGCTTTAAAAAGCAGAGTTATTTAGTTTCTCTTTCATCATTTTATGTCACTTTATGACGGACGACTGTGACGTTAGCCCCTCCCATGGCGGGAGGTGGTGTTGTGTAACTGAGCTACTGATTCAACTCTGCGCAGCCCCAGAGCTGTCCATAGACTTGTATTGAAGAGAAGTTACTGCACACGTACAACTTTTAAGGACAATGAATGGGTAAAGATTAGTGCGCCCCAAGGCAGAAACACGTCACAAATCAGACACAGATAAACCAAACAACTTTACTCATCATTATCTATATAATATTTATTCTGATTATCTAAATACAGAAATACAATTGAAAAAATTTGAAATATTATTAATGTTTATTATTTTTTTATGTCTTACTCAAACTAACAAGGTGAGTGGAGGGAAGGCGCCCTAGCGCTCTCTATTGGCCAACCGCCAGTGCAAAGATGCATTCTACTTTTCATTCCCCAATGAAATGCAGGTTTTCAGTCACCACCTGTGATAGCGGGGGTGGGCAGTCTCAGTCACCCTTATTTTGGAGATCGTGGGCTGAAAAGTTTGGGAACTCCTGGTCTAAACTAAAGGGTTTGGTGAGGAAGAAGAGGATGAAGAAAGGGTGTGGCTCTCTAACTCAGACCCATCCTTGGATGAACCAGCAGTTTCTTCCACATCTTCATTCTTGCGTCAAAAGATTTTGCGGATCCAGCTACGGTGATCACTTTTCTTCTTCTTCTGCAGTTTGGCCTCCACCTGCAGACGGCTGTACTCTTCTTCTTCACGCTTCTGCAGTTCGAACCAGACGAGCATTTCCTTGGTGATTTGGTGCCTTAGGTATTCATGCTTCTCCTCCGGGAAAGTGAATTTTCCCTTCCAGACGTGTCCTTTCTTGATGAGATCCAGTTTAAGCTCCTCTGCGAGGGTTAGCTGTTCCTTCCGCTCCATCACCTCCTGCTGGATGTCATCTTGGGAGGAAACCGTGGTGATCTGCAGTATTTTTATCTTCGCTGCCTCAAGTTCATTACTGAGACGATTGATCTCTAGTTTGTAAATAAAATCATTGGTCTCCAGCTCGTGGCGCGCAGCATTGAGCTTAGATTCCAGTTCAGAACTTTTGAGGACCATTTCAGTCTTCTGTTGATCAATCTTCTCATATTTCTTCTTGAAGTGCTGCTCTCGCACTTCCAAGAGCCTCTCCAGCTGCTCATTCTTGTGGTTGACTTTGTCAAGCTCAAACCAGACGTGCTGTCGTTCTGTGAAGAGTGTCTTTACATGCTGGTTCTGGTGTCCCAGCTCTTCTTTGTATGAATCCATTTTAAAAACACGGATTAATTGTAAAAAATTCTTACAGATATTTGACAGTGGTTAATAGACTACAAAAACTTCAAGATATATAGGTACAAGGTGAAGTGTTCCTCTGGCTGCTTCCTTCCGAAAACTTCCAAGACTGAGATGAAAGGCACTGAGCTATAGGGCTTTGATGTCGTGATCACCATGGCATCCAATGGTCACATGTTTAACTCCTTAACTGCTGAGTTCCAAAATAGAATGCAGCTCACTGCTTGGTGGTGTTGCTGATAGGTAGGTTTAACATTTATTACAACATTATTACAAATTGACCACAAAAGGTCATTTTTTAGCAAGACCCATTTTAAATGTAGAAATCGCTGACGATCAGGTTAATTTAATCATGGAGGCCATAATCGTGATCACAAGTAAAATTTTATTCAAAGTGCAACTGTAGGTTCTCGCTAGCGCAGATAAAAGTCGGGGGCCCCATTGCCAGTATTTTGATCCCCTACACTGTGATATTCCCCCCTGCGCCGTGTTTCAATCAACGTAGTGGGTTTTCTGTTGTTTTTTCTTATTCTAATCAGTAACGTCGTAATAATTGTTGCACACTTGGACACAAAAGGGACTTATAGGCATGCATGGGTTGTTTTAACTATCTTTTAAATCTGCATAACTGAGAAACACATACATCTGCCACACCATTTAATTACTACATGCGATCTGCTTGGATGGCCCTCCATTCACCTGAGGACACCTGCAGCCACTTTGCTACCCTTTGTTCTCCATTCTCTGAGGTGTCCCTTGCGCCAAGAGCAAAGTAACTAACACCCGTTTGTGCATCATTGTTTAAAGCAAGAGAGAAGCCCGCCTAGGCAATATGTCAAGAGGATGTAATCGATGCTCGTGTATAATGCTGTGTGATATACCGATATACTGTATGTCGTAGTGCGAGATAAAAACATGTACCGTTTGATATAACCCTCTATTGTTTATATCAAAAAAGAATGTGGTAAATGAACATACATAAAATAAGACCTGACAAAATATATTTTAAGACCTAGTTTAAAAAAAATGGACAAAATTGGAAATCATCAAATTTAGTTGTTCCTAGTTTCTTCATGTTTCTTTGCCTTTTCTGAAAAGTGCTTTAAAAAGCAGAGTTATTTAGTTTCTCTTTCATCATTTTATGTCACTTTATGACGGACGACTGTGACGTTAGCCCCTCCCATGGCGGGAGGTGGTGTTGTGTAACTGAGCTACTGATTCAACTCTGCGCAGCCCCAGAGCTGTCCATAGACTTGTATTGAAGAGAAGTTACTGCACACGTACAACTTTTAAGGACAATGAATGGGTAAATATTAGTGCGCCCCAAGGCAGAAACACGTCACAAATCAGACACAGATAAACCAAACAACTTTACTCATCATTATCTATATAATATTTATTCTGATTATCTAAATACAGAAATACAATTGAAAAAATTTGAAATATTATTAATGTTTATTATTTTTTTATGTCTTACTCAAACTAACAAGGTGAGTGGAGGGAAGGCGCCCTAGCGCTCTCTATTGGCCAACCGCCAGTGCAAAGATGCATTCTACTTTTCATTCCCCAATGAAATGCAGGTTTTCAGTCACCACCTGTGATAGCGGGGGTGGGCAGTCTCAGTCACCCTTATTTTGGAGATCGTGGGCTGAAAAGTTTGGGAACTCCTGGTCTAAACTAAAGGGTTTGGTGAGGAAGAAGAGGATGAAGAAAGGGTGTGGCTCTCTAACTCAGACCCATCCTTGGATGAACCAGCAGTTTCTTCCACATCTTCATTCTTGCGTCAAAAGATTTTGCGGATCCAGCTACGGTGATCACTTTTCTTCTTCTTCTGCAGTTTGGCCTCCACCTGCAGACGGCTGTACTCTTCTTCTTCACGCTTCTGCAGTTCGAACCAGACGAGCATTTCCTTGGTGATTTGGTGCCTTAGGTATTCATGCTTCTCCTCCGGGAAAGTGAATTTTCCCTTCCAGACGTGTCCTTTCTTGATGAGATCCAGTTTAAGCTCCTCTGCGAGGGTTAGCTGTTCCTTCCGCTCCATCACCTCCTGCTGGATGTCATCTTGGGAGGAAACCGTGGTGATCTGCAGTATTTTTATCTTCGCTGCCTCAAGTTCATTACTGAGACGATTGATCTCTAGTTTGTAAATAAAATCATTGGTCTCCAGCTCGTGGCGCGCAGCATTGAGCTTAGATTCCAGTTCAGAACTTTTGAGGACCATTTCAGTCTTCTGTTGATCAATCTTCTCATATTTCTTCTTGAAGTGCTGCTCTCGCACTTCCAAGAGCCTCTCCAGCTGCTCATTCTTGTGGTTGACTTTGTCAAGCTCAAACCAGACGTGCTGTCGTTCTGTGAAGAGTGTCTTTACATGCTGGTTCTGGTGTCCCAGCTCTTCTTTGTATGAATCCATTTTAAAAACACGGATTAATTGTAAAAAATTCTTACAGATATTTGACAGTGGTTAATAGACTACAAAAACTTCAAGATATATAGGTACAAGGTGAAGTGTTCCTCTGGCTGCTTCCTTCCGAAAACTTCCAAGACTGAGATGAAAGGCACTGAGCTATAGGGCTTTGATGTCGTGATCACCATGGCATCCAATGGTCACATGTTTAACTCCTTAACTGCTGAGTTCCAAAATAGAATGCAGCTCACTGCTTGGTGGTGTTGCTGATAGGTAGGTTTAACATTTATTACAACATTATTACAAATTGACCACAAAAGGTCATTTTTTAGCAAGACCCATTTTAAATGTAGAAATCGCTGACGATCAGGTTAATTTAATCATGGAGGCCATAATCGTGATCACAAGTAAAATTTTATTCAAAGTGCAACTGTAGGTTCTCGCTAGCGCAGATAAAAGTCGGGGGCCCCATTGCCAGTATTTTGATCCCCTACACTGTGATATTCCCCCCTGCGCCGTGTTTCAATCAACGTAGTGGGTTTTCTGTTGTTTTTTCTTATTCTAATCAGTAACGTCGTAATAATTGTTGCACACTTGGACACAAAAGGGACTTATAGGCATGCATGGGTTGTTTTAACTATCTTTTAAATCTGCATAACTGAGAAACACATACATCTGCCACACCATTTAATTACTACATGCGATCTGCTTGGATGGCCCTCCATTCACCTGAGGACACCTGCAGCCACTTTGCTACCCTTTGTTCTCCATTCTCTGAGGTGTCCCTTGCGCCAAGAGCAAAGTAACTAACACCCGTTTGTGCATCATTGTTTAAAGCAAGAGAGAAGCCCGCCTAGGCAATATGTCAAGAGGATGTAATCGATGCTCGTGTATAATGCTGTGTGATATACCGATATACTGTATGTCGTAGTGCGAGATAAAAACATGTACCGTTTGATATAACCCTCTATTGTTTATATCAAAAAAGAATGTGGTAAATGAACATACATAAAATAAGACCTGACAAAATATATTTTAAGACCTAGTTTAAAAAAAATGGACAAAATTGGAAATCATCAAATTTAGTTGTTCCTAGTTTCTTCATGTTTCTTTGCCTTTTCTGAAAAGTGCTTTAAAAAGCAGAGTTATTTAGTTTCTCTTTCATCATTTTATGTCACTTTATGACGGACGACTGTGACGTTAGCCCCTCCCATGGCGGGAGGTGGTGTTGTGTAACTGAGCTACTGATTCAACTCTGCGCAGCCCCAGAGCTGTCCATAGACTTGTATTGAAGAGAAGTTACTGCACACGTACAACTTTTAAGGACAATGAATGGGTAAAGATTAGTGCGCCCCAAGGCAGAAACACGTCACAAATCAGACACAGATAAACCAAACAACTTTACTCATCATTATCTATATAATATTTATTCTGATTATCTAAATACAGAAATACAATTGAAAAAATTTGAAATATTATTAATGTTTATTATTTTTTTATGTCTTACTCAAACTAACAAGGTGAGTGGAGGGAAGGCGCCCTAGCGCTTTCTATTGGCCAACCGCCAGTGCAAAGATGCATTCTACTTTTCATTCCCCAATGAAATGCAGGTTTTCAGTCACCACCTGTGATAGCGGGGGTGGGCAGTCTCAGTCACCCTTATTTTGGAGATCGTGGGCTGAAAAGTTTGGGAACTCCTGGTCTAAACTAAAGGGTTTGGTGAGGAAGAAGAGGATGAAGAAAGGGTGTGGCTCTCTAACTCAGACCCATCCTTGGATGAACCAGCAGTTTCTTCCACATCTTCATTCTTGCGTCAAAAGATTTTGCGGATCCAGCTACGGTGATCACTTTTCTTCTTCTTCTGCAGTTTGGCCTCCACCTGCAGACGGCTGTACTCTTCTTCTTCACGCTTCTGCAGTTCGAACCAGACGAGCATTTCCTTGGTGATTTGGTGCCTTAGGTATTCATGCTTCTCCTCCGGGAAAGTGAATTTTCCCTTCCAGACGTGTCCTTTCTTGATGAGATCCAGTTTAAGCTCCTCTGCGAGGGTTAGCTGTTCCTTCCGCTCCATCACCTCCTGCTGGATGTCATCTTGGGAGGAAACCGTGGTGATCTGCAGTATTTTTATCTTCGCTGCCTCAAGTTCATTACTGAGACGATTGATCTCTAGTTTGTAAATAAAATCATTGGTCTCCAGCTCGTGGCGCGCAGCATTGAGCTTAGATTCCAGTTCAGAACTTTTGAGGACCATTTCAGTCTTCTGTTGATCAATCTTCTCATATTTCTTCTTGAAGTGCTGCTCTCGCACTTCCAAGAGCCTCTCCAGCTGCTCATTCTTGTGGTTGACTTTGTCAAGCTCAAACCAGACGTGCTGTCGTTCTGTGAAGAGTGTCTTTACATGCTGGTTCTGGTGTCCCAGCTCTTCTTTGTATGAATCCATTTTAAAAACACGGATTAATTGTAAAAAATTCTTACAGATATTTGACAGTGGTTAATAGACTACAAAAACTTCAAGATATATAGGTACAAGGTGAAGTGTTCCTCTGGCTGCTTCCTTAGACTCTCGAAAACTTCTAAGACTGAGATGAAAGGCACTGGGCTATAGGGCTTTGATGTCATGATCACCATGGCATCCAATGGTCACATGTTTAACTCCTTAACTGCTGAGTTCCAAAATAGAATGCAGCTCACTGCTTGGTGGTGTTGCTGATAGGTAGGTTTAACATTTATTACAACATTATTACAAATTGACCACAAAAGGTCATTTTTTAGCAAGACCCATTTTAAATGTAGAAATCGCTGACGATCAGGTTAATTTAATCATGGAGGCCATAATCGTGATCACAAGTAAAATTTTATTCAAAGTGCAACTGTAGGTTCTCGCTAGCGCAGATAAAAGTCGGGGGCCCCATTGCCAGTATTTTGATCCCCTACACTGTGATATTCCCCCCTGCGCCGTGTTTCAATCAACGCAGTGGGTTTTCTGTTGTTTTTTCTTATTCTAATCAGTAACGTCGTAATAATTGTTGCACACTTGGACACAAAAGGGACTTATAGGCATGCATGGGTTGTTTTAACTATCTTTTAAATCTGCATAACTGAGAAACACATACATCTGCCACACCATTTAATTACTACATGCGATCTGCTTGGATGGCCCTCCATTCACCTGAGGACACCTGCAGCCACTTTGCTACCCTTTGTTCTCCATTCTCTGAGGTGTCCCTTGCGCCAAGAGCAAAGTAACTAACACCCGTTTGTGCATCATTGTTTAAAGCAAGAGAGAAGCCCGCCTAGGCAATATGTCAAGAGGATGTAATCGATGCTCGTGTATAATGCTGTGTGATATACCGATATACTGTATGTCGTAGTGCGAGATAAAAACATGTACCGTTTGATATAACCCTCTATTGTTTATATCAAAAAAGAATGTGGTAAATGAACATACATAAAATAAGACCTGTCAAAATATATTTTAAGACCTAGTTTAAAAAAAATGGACAAAATTGGAAATCATCAAATTTAGTTGTTCCTAGTTTCTTCATGTTTCTTTGCCTTTTCTGAAAAGTGCTTTAAAAAGCAGAGTTATTTAGTTTCTCTTTCATCATTTTATGTCACTTTATGACGGACGACTGTGACGTTAGCCCCTCCCATGGCGGGAGGTGGTGTTGTGTAACTGAGCTACTGATTCAACTCTGCGCAGCCCCAGAGCTGTCCATAGACTTGTATTGAAGAGAAGTTACTGCACACGTACAACTTTTAAGGACAATGAATGGGTAAAGATTAGTGCGCCCCAAGGCAGAAACACGTCACAAATCAGACACAGATAAACCAAACAACTTTACTCATCATTATCTATATAATATTTATTCTGATTATCTAAATACAGAAATACAATTGAAAAAATTTGAAATATTATTAATGTTTATTATTTTTTTATGTCTTACTCAAACTAACAAGGTGAGTGGAGGGAAGGCGCCCTAGCGCTCTCTATTGGCCAACCGCCAGTGCAAAGATGCATTCTACTTTTCATTCCCCAATGAAATGCAGGTTTTCAGTCACCACCTGTGATAGCGGGGGTGGGCAGTCTCAGTCACCCTTATTTTGGAGATCGTGGGCTGAAAAGTTTGGGAACTCCTGGTCTAAACTAAAGGGTTTGGTGAGGAAGAAGAGGATGAAGAAAGGGTGTGGCTCTCTAACTCAGACCCATCCTTGGATGAACCAGCAGTTTCTTCCACATCTTCATTCTTGCGTCAAAAGATTTTGCGGATCCAGCTACGGTGATCACTTTTCTTCTTCTTCTGCAGTTTGGCCTCCACCTGCAGACGGCTGTACTCTTCTTCTTCACGCTTCTGCAGTTCGAACCAGACGAGCATTTCCTTGGTGATTTGGTGCCTTAGGTATTCATGCTTCTCCTCCGGGAAAGTGAATTTTCCCTTCCAGACGTGTCCTTTCTTGATGAGATCCAGTTTAAGCTCCTCTGCGAGGGTTAGCTGTTCCTTCCGCTCCATCACCTCCTGCTGGATGTCATCTTGGGAGGAAACCGTGGTGATCTGCAGTATTTTTATCTTCGCTGCCTCAAGTTCATTACTGAGACGATTGATCTCTAGTTTGTAAATAAAATCATTGGTCTCCAGCTCGTGGCGCGCAGCATTGAGCTTAGATTCCAGTTCAGAACTTTTGAGGACCATTTCAGTCTTCTGTTGATCAATCTTCTCATATTTCTTCTTGAAGTGCTGCTCTCGCACTTCCAAGAGCCTCTCCAGCTGCTCATTCTTGTGGTTGACTTTGTCAAGCTCAAACCAGACGTGCTGTCGTTCTGTGAAGAGTGTCTTTACATGCTGGTTCTGGTGTCCCAGCTCTTCTTTGTATGAATCCATTTTAAAAACACGGATTAATTGTAAAAAATTCTTACAGATATTTGACAGTGGTTAATAGACTACAAAAACTTCAAGATATATAGGTACAAGGTGAAGTGTTCCTCTGGCTGCTTCCTTCCGAAAACTTCCAAGACTGAGATGAAAGGCACTGAGCTATAGGGCTTTGATGTCGTGATCACCATGGCATCCAATGGTCACATGTTTAACTCCTTAACTGCTGAGTTCCAAAATAGAATGCAGCTCACTGCTTGGTGGTGTTGCTGATAGGTAGGTTTAACATTTATTACAACATTATTACAAATTGACCACAAAAGGTCATTTTTTAGCAAGACCCATTTTAAATGTAGAAATCGCTGACGATCAGGTTAATTTAATCATGGAGGCCATAATCGTGATCACAAGTAAAATTTTATTCAAAGTGCAACTGTAGGTTCTCGCTAGCGCAGATAAAAGTCGGGGGCCCCATTGCCAGTATTTTGATCCCCTACACTGTGATATTCCCCCCTGCGCCGTGTTTCAATCAACGTAGTGGGTTTTCTGTTGTTTTTTCTTATTCTAATCAGTAACGTCGTAATAATTGTTGCACACTTGGACACAAAAGGGACTTATAGGCATGCATGGGTTGTTTTAACTATCTTTTAAATCTGCATAACTGAGAAACACATACATCTGCCACACCATTTAATTACTACATGCGATCTGCTTGGATGGCCCTCCATTCACCTGAGGACACCTGCAGCCACTTTGCTACCCTTTGTTCTCCATTCTCTAAGGTGTCCCTTGCGCCAAGAGCAAAGTAACTAACACCCGTTTGTGCATCATTGTTTAAAGCAAGAGAGAAGCCCGCCTAGGCAATATGTCAAGAGGATGTAATCGATGCTCGTGTATAATGCTGTGTGATATACCGATATACTGTATGTCGTAGTGCGAGATAAAAACATGTACCGTTTGATATAACCCTCTATTGTTTATATCAAAAAAGAATGTGGTAAATGAACATACATAAAATAAGACCTGACAAAATATATTTTAAGACCTAGTTTAAAAAAAATGGACAAAATTGGAAATCATCAAATTTAGTTGTTCCTAGTTTCTTCATGTTTCTTTGCCTTTTCTGAAAAGTGCTTTAAAAAGCAGAGTTATTTAGTTTCTCTTTCATCATTTTATGTCACTTTATGACGGACGACTGTGACGTTAGCCCCTCCCATGGCGGGAGGTGGTGTTGTGTAACTGAGCTACTGATTCAACTCTGCGCAGCCCCAGAGCTGTCCATAGACTTGTATTGAAGAGAAGTTACTGCACACGTACAACTTTTAAGGACAATGAATGGGTAAAGATTAGTGCGCCCCAAGGCAGAAACACGTCACAAATCAGACACAGATAAACCAAACAACTTTACTCATCATTATCTATATAATATTTATTCTGATTATCTAAATACAGAAATACAATTGAAAAAATTTGAAATATTATTAATGTTTATTATTTTTTTATGTCTTACTCAAACTAACAAGGTGAGTGGAGGGAAGGCGCCCTAGCGCTCTCTATTGGCCAACCGCCAGTGCAAAGATGCATTCTACTTTTCATTCCCCAATGAAATGCAGGTTTTCAGTCACCACCTGTGATAGCGGGGGTGGGCAGTCTCAGTCACCCTTATTTTGGAGATCGTGGGCTGAAAAGTTTGGGAACTCCTGGTCTAAACTAAAGGGTTTGGTGAGGAAGAAGAGGATGAAGAAAGGGTGTGGCTCTCTAACTCAGACCCATCCTTGGATGAACCAGCAGTTTCTTCCACATCTTCATTCTTGCGTCAAAAGATTTTGCGGATCCAGCTACGGTGATCACTTTTCTTCTTCTTCTGCAGTTTGGCCTCCACCTGCAGACGGCTGTACTCTTCTTCTTCACGCTTCTGCAGTTCGAACCAGACGAGCATTTCCTTGGTGATTTGGTGCCTTAGGTATTCATGCTTCTCCTCCGGGAAAGTGAATTTTCCCTTCCAGACGTGTCCTTTCTTGATGAGATCCAGTTTAAGCTCCTCTGCGAGGGTTAGCTGTTCCTTCCGCTCCATCACCTCCTGCTGGATGTCATCTTGGGAGGAAACCGTGGTGATCTGCAGTATTTTTATCTTCGCTGCCTCAAGTTCATTACTGAGACGATTGATCTCTAGTTTGTAAATAAAATCATTGGTCTCCAGCTCGTGGCGCGCAGCATTGAGCTTAGATTCCAGTTCAGAACTTTTGAGGACCATTTCAGTCTTCTGTTGATCAATCTTCTCATATTTCTTCTTGAAGTGCTGCTCTCGCACTTCCAAGAGCCTCTCCAGCTGCTCATTCTTGTGGTTGACTTTGTCAAGCTCAAACCAGACGTGCTGTCGTTCTGTGAAGAGTGTCTTTACATGCTGGTTCTGGTGTCCCAGCTCTTCTTTGTATGAATCCATTTTAAAAACACGGATTAATTGTAAAAAATTCTTACAGATATTTGACAGTGGTTAATAGACTACAAAAACTTCAAGATATATAGGTACAAGGTGAAGTGTTCCTCTGGCTGCTTCCTTAGACTCTCGAAAACTTCTAAGACTGAGATGAAAGGCACTGGGCTATAGGGCTTTGATGTCATGATCACCATGGCATCCATTGGTCACATGTTTAACTCCTTAACTGCTGAGTTCCAAAATAGAATGCAGCTCACTGCTTGGTGGTGTTGCTGATAGGTAGGTTTAACATTTATTACAACATTATTACAAATTGACCACAAAAGGTCATTTTTTAGCAAGACCCATTTTAAATGTAGAAATCGCTGACGATCAGGTTAATTTAATCATGGAGGCCATAATCGTGATCACAAGTAAAATTTTATTCAAAGTGCAACTGTAGGTTCTCGCTAGCGCAGATAAAAGTCGGGGGCCCCATTGCCAGTATTTTGATCCCCTACACTGTGATATCCCCCCTGCGCCGTGTTTCAATCAACGTAGTGGGTTTTCTGTTGTTTTTTCTTATTCTAATCAGTAACGTCGTAATAATTGTTGCACACTTGGACACAAAAGGGACTTATAGGCATGCATGGGTTGTTTTAACTATCTTTTAAATCTGCATAACTGAGAAACACATACATCTGCCACACCATTTAATTACTACATGCGATCTGCTTGGATGGCCCTCCATTCACCTGAGGACACCTGCAGCCACTTTGCTACCCTTTGTTCTCCATTCTCTGAGGTGTCCCTTGCGCCAAGAGCAAAGTAACTAACACCCGTTTGTGCATCATTGTTTAAAGCAAGAGAGAAGCCCGCCTAGGCAATATGTCAAGAGGATGTAATCGATGCTCGTGTATAATGCTGTGTGATATACCGATATACTGTATGTCGTAGTGCGAGATAAAAACATGTACCGTTTGATATAACCCTCTATTGTTTATATCAAAAAAGAATGTGGTAAATGAACATACATAAAATAAGACCTGACAAAATATATTTTAAGACCTAGTTTAAAAAAAATGGACAAGATTGGAAATCATCAAATTTAGTTGTTCCTAGTTTCTTCATGTTTCTTTGCCTTTTCTGAAAAGTGCTTTAAAAAGCAGAGTTATTTAGTTTCTCTTTCATCATTTTATGTCACTTTATGACGGACGACTGTGACGTTAGCCCCTCCCATGGCGGGAGGTGGTGTTGTGTAACTGAGCTACTGATTCAACTCTGCGCAGCCCCAGAGCTGTCCATAGACTTGTATTGAAGAGAAGTTACTGCACACGTACAACTTTTAAGGACAATGAATGGGTAAAGATTAGTGCGCCCCAAGGCAGAAACACGTCACAAATCAGACACAGATAAACCAAACAACTTTACTCATCATTATCTATATAATATTTATTCTGATTATCTAAATACAGAAATACAATTGAAAAAATTTGAAATATTATTAATGTTTATTATTTTTTTATGTCTTACTCAAACTAACAAGGTGAGTGGAGGGAAGGCGCCCTAGCGCTCTCTATTGGCCAACCGCCAGTGCAAAGATGCATTCTACTTTTCATTCCCCAATGAAATGCAGGTTTTCAGTCACCACCTGGGATAGCGGGGGTGGGCAGTCTCAGTCACCCTTATTTTGGAGATCGTGGGCTGAAAAGTTTGGGAACTCCTGGTCTAAACTAAAGGGTTTGGTGAGGAAGAAGAGGATGAAGAAAGGGTGTGGCTCTCTAACTCAGACCCATCCTTGGATGAACCAGCAGTTTCTTCCACATCTTCATTCTTGCGTCAAAAGATTTTGCGGATCCAGCTACGGTGATCACTTTTCTTCTTCTTCTGCAGTTTGGCCTCCACCTGCAGACGGCTGTACTCTTCTTCTTCACGCTTCTGCAGTTCGAACCAGACGAGCATTTCCTTGGTGATTTGGTGCCTTAGGTATTCATGCTTCTCCTCCGAGAAAGTGAATTTTCCCTTCCAGACGTGTCCTTTCTTGATGAGATCCAGTTTAAGCTCCTCTGCGAGGGTTAGCTGTTCCTTCCGCTCCATCACCTCCTGCTGGATGTCATCTTGGGAGGAAACCGTGGTGATCTGCAGTATTTTTATCTTCGCAGCCTCAAGTTCATTACTGAGACGATTGATCTCTAGTTTGTAAATAAAATCATTGGTCTCCAGCTCGTGGCGCGCAGCATTGAGCTTAGATTCCAGTTCAGAATTTTTGAGGACCATTTCAGTCTTCTGTTGATCAATCTTCTCATATTTCTTCTTGAAGTGCTGCTCTCGCACTTCCAAGAGCCTCTCCAGCTGCTCATTCTTGTGGTTGACTTTGTCAAGCTCAAACCAGACGTGCTGTCGTTCTGTGAAGAGTGTCTTTACATGCTGGTTCTGGTGTCCCAGCTCTTCTTTGTATGAATCCATTTTAAAAACACGGATTAATTGTAAAAAATTCTTACAGATATTTGACAGTGGTTAATAGACTACAAAAACTTCAAGATATATAGATACAAGGTGAAGTGTTCCTCTGGCTGCTTCCTTAGACTCTCGAAAACTTCTAAGACTGAGATGAAAGGCACTGGGCTATAGGGCTTTGATGTCGTGATCACCATGGCATCCATTGGTCACATGTTTAACTCCTTAACTGCTGAGTTCCAAAATAGAATGCAGCTCACTGCTTGGTGGTGTTGCTGATAGGTAGGTTTAACATTTATTACAACATTATTACAAATTGACCACAAAAGGTCATTTTTTAGCAAGACCCATTTTAAATGTAAAAATCGCTGACGATCAGGTTAATTTAATCATGGACGCCATAATCGTGATCACAAGTAAAATTTTATTCAAAGTGCAACTATAGGTTCTTGCTAGCGCAGATAAAAGTCGGGGGCCCCATTGCCCATATTTTGATCCCCTACACTGTGATATCCCCCCTGAGCCGTGTTTCAATCAACGTAGTGGGTTTTCTGTTGTTTTTTCCTATTCTAATCAGTAACGTCGTAATAATTGTTGCACATTTGGACACAAAAGGGACTTATAGGCATGCATGGGTTGTTTTAACTATCTTAAATCTGCATAATTGAGAAACACATACATCTGCCACACCATTTAATTACTACATGCGATCTGCTTGGATGGCCCTCCATTCACCTGAGGACACCTGCAGCCACTTTGCTACCCTTTGTTCTCCATTCTCTGAGGTGTCCCTTGCGCCAAGAGCAAAGTAACTAACACCCGTTTGTGCATCATTGTTTAAAGCAAGAGAGAAGCCCGCCTGGGCAATATGTCAAGAGGATGTAATCGATGCTCGTGTATAATGTTGTGTGATATACCGATATACTGTATGTCGTAGTGCGAGATAAAAACATCTACTGTTTGATATAACCCTCTATCGTTTATATCGCAAATTTAATGTATGTGGTCCTAGTCCCATTATCACAAAGCAGGCTCATCTACTGACAGGAACACTGCTACTTTGCAGTAGCATGTTTACGTCACCCAGAGATACTAGTTTACAGCACCGTTAGAGGAGCAAGCTGGTCCCGGTCTATGTTACAGAAGTAAGTCCGCCTTGTGTAAGCCACCATCAGCTACGAAAGCCTCGAAGTCGTGCCGTGCTCGGATTTGAGCATTAAGTGTTTGGTTTAGCATGACAAAGATGCGTTCCACTCTACATTCCCCAATGCAGGTTTTCAGCCAACACCTGTTCCTTCAGCTCCATCACCTCCTGCTGAACGTTGTCTTGGGAGGAAACCATGGCGATCTGCAGTATTTTTTTTTTTTTTTTTACATTTTCAAAAAATGTTTATGCCTTACTTTATCCTTTCCTCTGTTTTAGGGTGTTTGTCATGTTTTTATTTGTTTTCAGTCTTTAAAATCAGGCTCCAATATGACACGGAAATACCTTACATGGACATTTTGGGACAATATTAAACAAATACCCCGGAAAACAAGTGACTGAATGTTTAGCAAGTGTATTAAACAAAGAAAGATGTCAAATTTTGCTTATAATCTTGCTCAAAATCATGCGCTATGCAATGACTGCATACGACAATGAATAAACCCTCACTTACATGTTTTTGGACCATATCACACATGTCCATGAAATTTTTCTCATAAAACGGATAGCTGTGGTGTCTAGCAGTGTAGCTAAAGGACACTGGCAACATTTACATGGGAGCTTTAATTCCCCTTTAATTCAGAATAAAAGTTAAATCCTCTTTAAACTGACCATGTAACCACTTAATTCCAAATGCAAATCCAAATTTAACTTAAATTTGAATTAGGTGGCTGTTTATTCAGATTTTAATTGCAAATTAAATAATTCCTCGATCTTGTAAATGGTACTCCCACTATAAATTAATTCCGACTGGTGACGACATAGTCCAAGATCTATTTTTTTGATCGCCCAGACTCGAGCCGAGACTTAGAAGACAAGGATATAATGAAAAGTGGATGAACGGAAGCATAAACATGCGCACATTCACACAAACTTATGACACACACGGACATTGGCAAACGGAATCGGGGCATTAAGCTTCACCAATGACGTGCTATTCATTAAGTAAATTTTTGATTTTTGGCTTTGACTGACCAACGTACTTCTATCACCTTCTCCTGCTCAGCTGACGAAAGTGAAACAGTATGTTATTGTCAAGCTGCTGCTTCATAACTACAATTAAAATACAAGTGAAAACAGTTATTATGATGTGGTCTTCTATGTTGTAGCCAAAAAGAAAGGGTTTGTTGTGCATTTTTTCCCGATAGACGTGAAACGTCACGTTTGCCAATCAGGAGCCTTCCCAACCCCCAGACCTAAAGCAGAATTAAATAAAGCTGAATAAACTTGTTTTCCATGTAAACCTAAATTCAAAATTACTATTTGCATGTAAACACAAAGCAGAAAAATTTAATTTGGAATAATTGATTCTGAATTAAAAACATGTAACCGTATCCACTGTTGCGACGTAATCTTGCATGATTTCAGCGTAACCCTTTCGGCTTTGTAAGTCATCAGAAGCATATACATATATAATTTAAAAAATGCATACACTTTTTGATATTGGTCACATTGGTCCAATAAAATTATGGTATAAATGTCAATAGAAACATCACATATTCAGTAAAACCACAGCTGATAGTTTAATGTCTCTCCTCCCAAGTGTTATGGATGCCTAAGTTTCTTGTATAAACGTTGAACAATTGCTGGCCTTTTTACAGAGCTGAGCCACGTGAGCACAGATCTTCACACTAACTCCATGTCCCAACACCGGTCTGGGTTTGTTGCTGTCTGTTGTACACAGTGATTCATTGCATTCAGCCTCAGTGTCTTGGTTTTACCTCCCCACCCCTCCTCCTCCTCCTCCTCTCATGCATTTCCATTCACTGTGGCGCTGCTCTGTGAATATTAAGTGGGCCTCTTCTACTCTCCTCATCGCCAGCTCAACTCAAATGATTTTCCCTCAAAGAGGACGGCCTGTGACGACAGCGGCCAGGATTAGGTGCATGAGGGGAGGAGCAGGGTCCAAGGCGACACTCGTTTGTGTCACAGCGCTGATAAGAAGGCCAAGGGTTGGAAAGCCCAGAGTCTACGCTCAGGCTAATCAGGTGTCGCCTATTTTTGAATAAACCTCTTTAAAACCTTGAGAGGATGAGGATTACAGTAGTCAAGTTCTCAGCTTTAACAATGGCTTTCAGATTACCTGAGGGAATTAAAGAATCCTGCTCGGTTTAACTGGCTGCTATGGGGCTGCCGAGGGACAATAAGGAAACCTCCACAACGAGCAAACAATGAAAGTGAACACAGGACAAGGTCATCTGTCTATACATAAAGTCTCTGCTGTAAATGATATCCTAACATTACATTAAATGGCTAAACATCTAAAAATCAGGAAAAGGTTTTTAGTACAGATGCATCAAACATAAAATTCATCGCCGAAATCGAAATCGAAAATGAGAAAACCAAGGCCGAAATGCTGAAAGAAATTATTGTGCAAATTATTAGTCCCATTGCATTTCTGGCGCTGAATGTGTACTAACCTAACCTCACTAAAATTAAAACAATACTAATGCTTCAAATAATACCGGTAAATCAAATAAAAATGACATTCCAACAATGCACGATATAAAGTAAAATAAAATGTTTAACTTGACCCCAATCATACATTACATAATATTGTACAGACCTTTAACTGACTGAGCTGCTGAAAGAGAGTCAAATCAAATGTGTTTTCTCGTTAAAACACAATGGGCTCTATTCTCCCATGCGCGTAAGTCAAAAAAGCTGTTTTTGGCTGCACGCTATTCTCCTCCTGGACTCGTGTCAGTCGCTGTGTGCCTCCATTCCAGTTACGCACTCTGGCCTTGCACGCATTCCTCCATCTGCTTAAGTTATTTTCCTCTAACATTCTTCTGAACCTGGAATAAGTGCAGCGCCCCAATAAGGTGAAACATTATATTGCACTAGAACATACCTAGTTTTGGATTTGAAAATAAGGGAAATTTTCTGGTGCCCACAACCAGCCGTCCCACCACCCCAACCAAGCTCCAGTATCCCTTATATTTTAAGATAGGTGTACAAGAAATCTAGAACATCCACTTGTCAACCATTTACTACAATGATGTGATTAGAATCTGGTAGGTCGACCTTTATTAACATTGAAATGCTGAGAACATTCCTACTAGGGCTGGGCGATATGGACCAAAACTCATATCTCAATATATTTTCTCAAAATGGTGATATACAATATAAATCTAGATAATTTTATCAAATAAAGTCTGACCAGAAAGACAATTCTGGGTTAAATTTGCTGATGCAAAATGTCACACAGGGACATTTATTCATAAACAGCTGATCAATATGTGCACTCATTAATCATCTGAGCTTTACATGTTGTTCTGAGAAGTAAAAGCAGCGACTCCTAAAACTAGTATTTTGTTTCATATGACATATGAAATATTATAGTTTTCTATATCGCCAAATTAGAAAACTCAATACATCTTGAATCTCGATATATCTCCCAGCCCTAATTCCTAAATTATAAAACAGCCTAAATAAAAACATAAATGTGTATATGAAGCACATGTGTTTATTTAATATACTTACAGTTTATATACAAGTCAACACGTTGCATATTTACTGTGAATTTCACATTGCTTGTCTTTAAGTTAGACATTAACATTTTATTTTATTACATATTTTCTTTTAATTTCTCATTCTCACTCATATGGTTCTCTGTTATTCACTAATAACTTATTAAAGACATTTGTTACAGACTTTACATCCTTTAACACTTTTTAAATCAGTGTATATTTGTGGAGCTTGTGATTGGCGAATTTTTCATGGTGACGTACGTGGTTCCTTCCACTGTGGTAGACGTTAAAATCTCAGTTATTAATCTAACAGAATGTGTAACTGTGTCCCATCCTGCTGCTCTTTAGGAAGATAAACTCTGTCACATTTTACAAGGTATTTACACCATTTCTTTGTTTTTTTTTTCACTGGAACATCTTCATTCATCATCTCTGTTCTGAGTTGTTTTCCGGGTTTGTTGCCGCTGTCGGCACTAATCTCGCGAGAACTGCCACTCAGGCCATTTCAGGTGGTAGTTCTCGCGATGCTAGTGACGGTGTTCAGTTTAGTAAGGCATCTTTTAATTATTATTACATTAAAATACGGGATATTTATGGGAAAATACTAATACGGGAAGATAGCGGGAAAGAGGGGTAAAATACGGGAGTTTCCCGGCTAAAACGGGATACTTGACAGGTATGCACTAGAAGTTTGGACTTAGTTACATTATATTGCAGAAGAAACACCTAGAAATTACCTATTCAAACTGATACCATCACACTCTTACATTGTCAAGGGTTTCAAAATGTTCACATTTAACAGTTCTAAACGGGACAAAATGTGTTACATCCAATGTAACATCTAATAATAATAATAATAATAATAATAGATTAAATAATTCAATAAATAAATAAAGAGACTTGTCAATATAACTTGGGAACATCTTTGAAAAAAAAAAAAAACATGTCAAAAAATATTCACAACGTTTCACCTGCAACTGTCAATATTTTCTTGCTCCTTCCCTACTTTAAGAGAGTGTTTCCCAAGCCATGTACCCATTATCCATTTTGTGTATTTTTTTGTTTGTTTTTTCTCCTATTGCATTTAAAATGAGTAATTGCACCGACATGAACAGCTTAGCTATTTTAATGTATTACCTTAATTATTTCAGGGGCCAAATACGGAGTAGTTTGAGCTTAAGTGGGCCACAGTTTTTTGATGGAAAAAAGAGCTAATTCATTCCCTGGTATGCAAATTGAGAGTTCTTTCAACAATTTGTGATTAAAAATGACTGCCATCATGTGATAAAAGAACAAGAAAACTGAGCACTGCGAGTATTGAGGATTTTAATAGAATTTTCGTATATAAAAGGACTGAAGTCGTTGGTAATTTACAAAATGTTACATCATTTTTACTTTTTCGAGCGGGCCAGATTTGGCCCCTGGGCCTCGAACTTGACACATGTGCCTTACGCTGTCTTATCTTAATATTATAATATATTATTGTCATTTTTTTAAAGACGCTCCGCCTCCTTGCTCTATGTTGACAATGAGATTCATTGACATGACATGATGATCAGAATAGGAGAGTAAAGCAGATGAATGGATGTGCTGAGAAAATCAAATATTACAGTGGCCACTCAGTCAATCAAGCTGTCCGACTTTGGCCTTTTTCAACAGTTTAGCTGAAGGCCTTGCAGTGAGACCAAAGAGAGGCCTCTATGACTTGATCTTCTATCGCAGGTCAAAATCTCACGCTGTGTAGACCTCCTCTAGAGGGAAAAGTGAGATGGAACACTGTAGGCATGCAGTGAGAGCTGATTGAGTAAGCCTGAGCCACAGCCTGAGCTCATCAGACCGAGAGGCGACCTGCAGATGTAAATCAGCCTGTGGAGAGAACGACTAAGCAGGTGAAGTCCATTCAGTTCAGCCCAAAGAGCGCAAATCCATCTGAGTGAGATCATCCTGCCACGATAAAACCTCCAGGAGTCAACCTGCCACAGCATGACGCCAGCCTTAAAGGTCCAGTATTTTGCCATTTACAATCTCCAATTGTTCCAAGAACCCCGACAACATACTATTTGAGGTTTATTTTTCCAAACTCGCCTGTTTTCTGGAGTTTTAGCCCTCTGAAAAGTCACTTTCATGACCGCTCCTAAAAACAGGTCATTTTTTGGCCTTCATGCATATGCACCTGTAGACGCAGAAGCCACACCTCACTCTTGGAGAGGGCTTGGCTTGCACTTATATTATACTGCGTCTGTGTTTGGTGTGTGTGGTTCCAACAGCTGGTTACCATAGCAATTGTATTTTGCTATCCACACACTCTTGTTATTGTTTTTAGAAAAAAAAACTACACATTACAGTAAAACACAAGGCTATTTAAGCAACTATTGTGATTCTGATACCGACAAACGCTGCTTCAGGGTGTGTGTTTATCACAGCAGCAGGACTGTAAATCATTAACAGTCACTTCCTTCTTCTCCTCACCCTGTCTAATCACATTAATAGTCAATTTAAGATGATAATTAGGCTTTACACCGCTCTGAATGGCTATATCGGATCGGCCAATATTTAGCATTTTATGCAATTAATGTGATCAGCTGTAATGTCTTAATTTGCCGATCCGATCAATGGCATCATTGTTGTGATGAAACTTTCTGTAGATTTATTTATTTTTTATTTTATTTATTCAGTTCATTTCCGACATGGTTGCATTCACAGAAATTCATTTGACATTCAGAGCAAAATCACATCATTGTTTTTTTTTTTTTTTTTTTCTTTTTTGTCCTTTTGCATGCCGGAAAGGGCGACGGAAAAAAGCATTATGCTTATCCAGATCCGTCCCCTAATTTGAACATAGATCATTTTACATCCAACCTCGTTTCTTCCTTTTTTTTTGTCCTTTTTTATGTGATGTGTTCTCGTCTGCAGTCATTGTTCCTGGTGTTACTCCTCTTCACTGTCCTTTTTTTCCGTATCTCCTCGGGCTTTCTTTTCCAGTCGTTGTTTACGTTCCTCCAACTCTCCAAACGTAAAGTTCTTCTTCTTTCGGAGTACCTTCATATCCTCTGAAAGTCGCCTCAGCTTACGATCCATCCGGAAGGCACATGCACATACACATACCCCCATCATTAGCAGGCCAAAGATCATGACTCCTAGATGCTCCCATCGCATTGTTTAATCGTCTCATTTACACCGATGAGTTGTTTGCTTTACATGACACGGCTTTCTTTCACTCACATTTGTGCACAATGGTGAAAACCTATGTGTGAACGGCGAAAATGTCGAACGAAGCGGCTGAGCATCGAACTTCTTCCCCACTCTACTGGCTCTGAAAGCGGGTGCAGCATCTGCTGTTAGTGTGTGTGTGTGTGCCCCACCTCCACTGTGCACCT
The DNA here is from genome assembly GCF_900634775.1 of Gouania willdenowi. NCBI lineage: Eukaryota > Metazoa > Chordata > Actinopteri > Blenniiformes > Gobiesocidae > Gouania > Gouania willdenowi. The sequence continues at coordinate 8,012,364 of NC_041055.1, read as the reverse complement.
GTGAATACGGACTATAAGCAAGAGCAGGTTTTGCGATGCCACAGTCAGTAAATATGCTAATGCTAATGCAGGCTTCACGTACAGTAGTTCCAGTGTGGTCTGCCTCCACAGCTTCATCTCCAACTATCTTGTAGTTGCTTCACAGCAGTCATTGACTATGACATGGGACTATAATTCAACAGCTGCAACGTTTATTATGCCAATCACTAAAAATGACATACAGTTTATAATCGATCTGCTCCGGTCTCACACGCACCCTCACTCCGCACATGGTCGAGCGACTAGGGCATTCATTCGCAGTTAAAGGGCCACCCACCCACCCACACCCACACACACGTACGTTATGGAAATTCTTCAACTATTTCACTCCCTCACAGTCACAAGGCTGCGTTTAGGTCCCAAAAAATAGTACCATTTGATTTTCCGTGAATCTGTATCAGGTAGTACCGAAGGTATTCAGTCGTTACCTAAAAAAACAAAAAAACTGAATTCATATGATCGGACAGTGATCGGTTATGGTTTTTTTTAAACTCACTTACCGATGATCGGCCCAAAAATCCTGATCGTGTAAAGCCTCATGATAATCCATTGTTTTGTCCCATAAAGGCACTAATAGTTGGTATAAGGTTGCTAAAAGTAAAACTCAGCTCGCTGCACTTTATATACTGAACATAAAGATATTAACTGTGGATAAATCACAGTGATGATGTCCTGCCTTGGTCATGTTTGTTTCACCTCTGAGGTAGTTTGAGAGGGAGGAGCTCAGATTCTAATGTAGGTTAGGAGGAGTGAGGATTGTTAGGAGGAGGAGTTTCCCCCTTATGAGTCATTAAAGGATAAAAATCTAATTTGCCCATTTGGAGCCCTTTTTTTTTTTTAAATCAAAATGTGGAATAGCAAGGGAGGGAGGAAACAGAACTTATCGTCCTCTGAATGAGGCTAAATGAATGTATATCACTGTAGCAAAATCATAATACACTATATTATATAATTTTTCACAATACAGTAGTCCCTCGTTAATCGCGGGGGTTACGTTCTAAAAATAACCCTCAATAAGTGAATCCGCTAAGTAGTTAGCTTTATTTTTTACAATTATTGTACATGTTTTAAGGCTGTAAAATCCCTCACCACACACTTCATACACTTTTCTCAGACAGGAATGAACATTTCTCTCTTGTTAAAACACTCTAAAAATTCAAACCTTCTATATATTAAAACATAAACCTGTTTTCAAACATACAGCACACACTGCTAGCGATCAGACGTTGATGCCGAACGCATTCAGAGTCTTTGTTGACGATAACATCAGGCCGTCAACACGGACACCGGTCTGTTCCCCCATTCAACCATGGAGTAGAAGCTGTGTGTGACCACCTGGAGCTGTATGACACAGCCTTTATAACCGGGACCGGACTAGGAAGGATTTGGCGTGGAGGAGAAACAGCGAGGAGGTGGTAGTAGCAGGTAAAAGTTCTCTCTGTAGCACTGAGCTGAGATAGCATTAGCCGTGATAGCAATAGTGTGGGACTACTGCACTGCCCCTTTAAACCTCAACAACAGGAGCGCACATAGCAGGAACCAGAAGCATTGCTCACATTTCATGCAATAAATAAATTGAAGCTGCAAAGTAAATGTGTGCAGTCAGTGCATTAGTAAAATGAGAACAATGAAACCCTGATGCGTTTGCTTTCTCAATTCATTTTCTTTAGTTTCACGGGTCGTGACACTCTGCATAACACGGACACATTTGAATATCACAACAGGAGGAACCTCAAAACAAGGTGATGAGTGAGAAGCGTCTCGACAGCCGCCACAATATTGAGATTGACAGTTTCATTTATATCACACACAGAAATGCACAAAAGGTGATTACAGTAACAAAGTGTAGATGCAGATATGAGGGATGTGTGCGCGATTCATTTGCATGTTAAAGCAGAAGGGAAAAAAACTAAAAGCTTTTTATTTTGGGTCCATCGTCTGTAGCACTAATATTTATTCTGTAATTGATTATTCAGTCAATTATATTCTTAGATTTAATTCAAGTGATTTTTTATTTATGTTTTTAAATATGAGCCAAAACAACTTGTCCTGAAATAACAAAACCAGTGTTAATGATCATTTTTAGTTAATTATTTTAATGTTCAAATGTTACTGTATGTTTTGGACAAAATGAGAGTTAGTGATGGGTTCATATATTGCTGAGTGTGCCTCTCTGCCTCTCGTAGAGTTAGTTTGTATCTTTTTTAATTTGTCTCAAAGGGTTAATATCTTTGGGCGTTAATAGCATTTTCACAGAAAAAACCAAAGCTTGTTTTATCTTTTCCATTCCTTCTATTTCCCATTCTTTCCTTCTTCCTTTCCACCATTTTCCCTTTTTTTTTCAAACCCTGCCTTATTTATTTGATAATATATATTAGGGATGCATCGAAATAAAAATTTGTGTTTGAAGCCGAAGCTGAATAAAATATAAATGCTTGGCTGAATACCGAATGCGATTGTTAAGTTTTTCACTATTTTTCTTTTAATACTGCATAAATAGCCTAGAATACATTTTTAGACATGTTTTTTTAAAGAAAGTAAATGTTTTTCATTAAAATTACACCTTCAGATAAAACAAAACATGCATTCCAAAAAAAAAACTAAAGTGCATTAAAGTGGAGGAATGATGAAAAAAATTACTTTAAATTGGTTTTGCTACAGTGATATACATCCCTTTAGCCTCGTTCAGAGGGCCAAGTCTAAAAAGTTCTGTTTCCTCCCTCACTTGTTATTCCACATTTTGTAAAAAGTCAGCTCCAAACGGGCGAGTTGGATTTTGCCCACGATGGCAGGTGACGTCACCTAACACGCCTCCTAGAAGGTGAGCTCCTCCTTCTCCAACTATCTAACAGCTAAAAGAAATACTGCGGTTTAATATAGAATATATATTATACTTTGCCATATATGGAAATGCAAACTACACTACTTTTTCTGCTGCCGATCGTGTTGGGAGTCACTGCCTAAAGACGGACATTGTTCACACACATCAGCTGTAAACACTATGTGCTAATGCTACACCAGCCTATGCAGCGAGATCCGACATTGCTTGTAAACTGAAGAGGAAACGATGGAGATGTTTACGGATTCATGGCTCACAGCGCTAACAACAGACTCTGTTGTGGAATTGGATGACTTCCAACTTTTACGCGATGATGAACGACGGAGAGCGGTAAGCAGAAAGGAGAGTCTGGTGTGTTTGTCAGCAGCAACGTGCACACACTTTTCCGAATCAAAATCACTGCATGTTTGATTGTGTCATACGCTACTATTCGGTGTCATACGCTACTATGCGGCTTTTTTTGCAATAGCCAGCCGAATATCTTCGGTGCATCCCTAACATATATACAGTATTTATTTATTTCTCCTCCCTGACCTCCCCTACTCTTTGACTCTCTTACACACATACAGTACATAAAAACACACCCTTACTATGGACATACTGTCAAACATACAATATGCATGAACACACTTTTAAAACATAAAGGTGACAAAAAAGGATTAGCAAAATTATTATACAGATAAATCAATAAGATCGAACTAACATCTTTTATAAATGAAGCATCACAAAGAGCTTGTTTGATTAACCAATAGCTTTATTTTTTATTGTGTGCATTAGGCAACGAATGAACTGTTGACCTGTCCTCGGTGGACCTCCACCAGGGTTAAATTGATGGATGAATTAAATTAATGTTTGAGAAAAAAAGCAATGCATGCATTACATTAGAGAGCAGGTTGTAGAAAACACATGCACAGAATATAAACCTGTGAACATGTTCCCATGCAGGAACAACAACAACAACAACAACAACATCCCCGAGGCAAACAAATCAAAGAGGACTTTCTTTAGGACTAATTTGTACCTCCTGCTTTGTGTGACTGCATAATATTAAAAGTTAATTTAAGTATTCTCCCATATCTGCAGATCTGGTATAAAAACAAAATGAAATCTGCAATATTTGTGAAAAACATGGAACCCGTGGACCTCAGCTCCTTCCTTCCCAGCAACAATGATATCAGCAGAGGACATCACTGACTGACAATCACCCAGAAAATGGGAGTCCACAAAGGCACAACACCAGGATTATGACAGTCTTATCTCCATATCACACCAGAAGTGAAGTATTGATTTTCTGACAAAAAGCATCAAAGTCAAGAGGGACGTGGCGCGCTGGTCAGAGAGCCACACACACCCGGGGGCCACGACGCTGGAGCACAAAGCAGAGGGAAAACAAAAAGCAATAAAAACAGGCGAGCAGTGAGGCCGTGGTGTAGAACAGGAGAAGGTAAAACCTGCACTGATGCTCTGATGTGTTCATGTATTCACCCAGTGTTATTCATTAGTAATCTTCAACACCAGTGGTTCCCAAACAGGGGTACGTGCACCCCTCGGGGTGCAGGATCAGATTGCAGGGGTACTGGAAAAGAAGTTATTAATTTAACAATTAATTTAAAAATAATCAAAAAATGTTCCTAGTTCCTTTTTAGCATATTTTTTGGACAAATTCACCAAAAATGACTATTGCTTAATAAAATGCTACATTTTATTGTAATTTATTGGGATTATTTTATGCTGTAGTTGACACTTTATCAGACTTATGACAATAGGAGACAATAATTAGCAACATTTTACAAAGGAGATTGTATTTACTTACTATTGAAGCCAACTGTCAGTCTTCCACAGAGGCATCTACTGGTCGCTTTCATTCAGTCATTATGAGTTCTTTCTGGGCGTGAACTTGCTGGAATTATAAACTCTGGAACTCTTTTCACTCATTTTCGTTCATGCATTTACAATCGGTTCAGTATGAGTTGTCTTATTGCTTTTCTGAAACGAGCAGACTTTCTGAATATAAAGCCTTTAACCGTAAAAAAAAAAAACTATGAAAACAAGTTCAACGTCTGGCTCTTAAAATAACTGATTTGTATTTCTCTCATTTATTCCACAACGTTTTTCAAAATAAAGTATTCATTCATTCAAAACTGTCACAATTCCTGGAGATGTCATGGAGCTAAAGCCTCGGCAGCTACATTTCAACCGACGCTCAGCCTAAACTGAAGTGGCAGTAAACAAATCCTGCAGCGCTCTGTGTAATAAATCTCTTTCAGCATGAATGTATCTGCCCAATCTGTCTGTGCTTCCAAGTGACAACAATGACACGCTGTGACTGGCTGACAGACCTCCGTTCATTCATCGTGACTGAGGCCAGAAATGTGTCTCTCGTTCTTATCAGCTTCATTCTGACAAACGCAGGATTGAGTGAGAGATTGTTATTTTCTCATCAAACCACCACAGCAGTCCGACTACGAGAGGACACCACAAATATCTTTTTCCATTCTGTAGCTGGAAGCTGTTCTTCCAAGGTCGACCAATGACTGATCATCTCTTCCTGAGCTGGCTCTGAAGCCAGGATCACAGAGGAACCCTGGAGGTGTTCAGCTCGGCCGCGAACATCAGACATTCAGCTCGCGTCGACGGCGACGGAGCGGAGAGATGGTCAGTAGCATCTCATTTTCTCCCCGAGTTAACCGCGGCATCACAGTGGACGTGCAAGCAGTGGAGAGAATGAGAATAGGTAGATGATGGTGTTAAATGTTGACTCAAAGTGGCTCAGAGAGAAAAAGGTTCCTGTTAGAAAACTGCAGAGGAAAGCATCAGCTCCATCATTTTACTCATTGTTATCCGGAGAAGGAGACACACTATGTTTAATTCAGAGGTGAAAGTGACGGATTACAAGTACTCAAGTTACTGTAATTGAGTTGCTGTTATGGGTACTTGTACTTTTTTGAGTATTTTTCTAAATCAGTAATTTTACAAGTAATTCGTAAGTAATTTATTGTTTTTTGTTTTAAAATGATCAACGAATATTGTGAAACTATGTCCGTTGACAACAGAAAACAATCAAATGTATCACATCATAGCCGACCAGTCAGATTAAATGCAATGCCTTGAATTGCTGGTTATTTTCTCACTTTTAGAGTTCATAAATGTAACTATACTTGGAGCTTAGTGTTATTTTATTTTAAAAAATAATAATTGTACGTTTTGACGAACGTTTTAGTTTATACAGATGCCTTTGAGGAAAATAAATTAAATTCCAAGATTTCCTTTTTAAGTTTATACATGAGATGTTTACTGTATGAAAGGGAACCGTGGCAAGATCTAGTATCAAAAATAAACATGGGGAGGTGAAAGTAACTAGTAACTTTTATTTTAAGTACTATTTAATTGAGCTACTTTTTACTTGTATTTTAAAAAAATCATTAAAAAAAAAAAAAAAAAATCAAAGATCATTTGCTCCAAAAAAGATATAAAAGGTTGAAATTGCAGCTCAAAAGTTTGTTTTGTTCATTTTATTGACATTATCGGAAATGCCCCCCACCCCGACGCCCCAGAGACCACAGGCCAAGATACAGCCATCGCCCACCACACACACCCGAGGCCCAGCGCATCCCACCACCAACCCCAACCCCCACCTCCCCACCCACACCACAGCACCAAACCCCCCAAGGGGAGGGCAGCTAACAGGCACCCGCCAGCAGGCCCAGAGGCAGCAGAGACCGGACCCCAGGTCAGTAAGGGCCAGGTACAGAAGCAGTACCAGCAGCAGCCCGCCCAAGTTTGACAGCCGCACCCCCAGCCGTCAGAGTGCCAATGCAAGTCCCCCCACGGGCCCCCAGGCACACCGGCCGAGCCCCCCAGATCAACCCCCACCAACGCGATGAGCCTTAATTATTGTCCAAATCAGGACCTCCTCCAAGGGCCCCCCCCAGACCATCATACCGGTATACAACGTGAACAGCCCCGATGCGGTAGAATCGCAGACAAAGGCCATGCAGGGAACCGCCCAAGCAGGGGCCACCCCACGTCACACCCACAGGCATGCAAGGGCACGGCTCGCGCCGCCCGCCCCATAAGACCCCCACTGAGAGTGGCCTATTTGGTTTTAAAACAGAATAATAAAGAACAATTGGTACACAGTTTTATAACATGCATTGCTGTCATGAAAACATTACACTACATATTGTGTTGACCTCCGAGAGCATGTGCAGACAAGGTAAAAAATAAAAATAAAAAAAGATTTATCTCTGCTTTAATCACAGCAGAGCCAAACACTCCTGCTCTATATATTTGATAAGATTGTGGAGTCGAATGCTGGTGGTCAGATCCATGTCTGCGGCGATCTGTTGGGACTCACAATAAAAACTCGGGCAAAGACAATGTGGTTAGAGATTCTCTCAGGCCATCATGGTGTAAAGCTGAAATTGAATCAACACAGGAGCAGCAGGCATCATCCACCGGAGAACAATCCAGTTAAGGACAACCTGCATTCATTCACGCTGCAAGCAAAATAAGTGAAAGGGAATCATTCGTGCTTTGTATAATCTCTGGTCCTTCTGTAGTCAATCAGCAATGGATGCAAAGACTCTAGCGCCCTCTAGTGTTTGATATTGGCTTTTATTGTCAGGATATGAATGATGGAAATAGCTTAGTGGTCATATTTGTGTCTTGAAATACCACAGTGCAGCAGAGGTGTGGTGTTCCTTCCACTTCAGTTTACAGAGCCTTTCCATCACTCCACAGACAGTCTGAAGGTCTGCTGGCTCAAATAAATGCCCCTCAATGCACATGCATGTGTTTTTTTTTTGTATAGGTTTGACTTTTTATTGGATTAACCTTTTCTCAAACCGATGCTGCGCAAACACAACAGATGAGTCAGAGCCCCATGGCATCGGATTAGCTCCGGCCTCAGATTGCATCTCGCTGCTGAGACAATAAAAACCCTGATAGAGCAAATCAGAGGATCTATCGGTGCCATCTGGACCAAAGCCAGGAGGAGCAGGCTGAAGGTCACCTGTCGGGATGACGGTATTCATCTCAATCCAGACACATTCAGCATTCAAAGTCTTGCTTTCATCTTTACTCCCTATTTGTCCTTTGATTTCTTTCAAATTAAACACCTTAAATTACCATGTAACGACACATACAGTACCAGTAAATCAAACACAAGGATGACATGTAGGCAAAGGTGGAAAAAGTACTAGTCTTCAGTACTCAAGTAAAAGTATAGATACTTGAATAAAAAATAAATGGTATAAGTATTGAAGTTGCTCCCATACTTGAGTAAAAGTAAAAAAAAAAAAGAGCATGATACTAAATTTACTCAAGTAAAAAAGTAAAACAAATGTCCCTTCAATAATAACACAGGGTTTTTAAACCAGCAAATTCCATATATTTTATTTTTTTAAGAACTTGTAGAACACTAGTATATGAAAACAAGTTAAATCCGTTACCTTTGAACACCTGGAGAATTTAGCACTCACAATAAAATACATTTTAAATAAAGTGTGTAAAGAGAAAAAAAAGTGCAATGCTCAAGAAAACCCAGAACAGCTGAGTTTAACATTTTTAAGAACTTGCAGAAAACCATACCGCGGACCCACTCTGGAAAACTGGTACATGGAAATAAATTCATTCTGTGACCCTTTATGAATACCTGGGGAACTTAGCACTCATTATAGATAAAAATGTCTAAATAAAAACGTCTTTTTACATGGTGACGTCATCTTTGAAGGTCTTAAAAGTAACAAGCTCATTTTTAAAATGTAAGGAGGAGAAAGTACAAATACTTGTTTAAAGAAGCAAAGAGTAAATGTAAAAAGTGCCCAAAAAAAACAAATACTGAAGTAAATGATAGATACCAGAAAAAACGACTTAAGTACGGTTGTCACACTGACAATATTATGATCGATTAGCGTTATCAATCATAACAGAGGATTACCAGAGCCTCCTCAGAGCACTCCCTCAGTAGAACACACACACACATAATCAACATTTCATAATTACACAACAACTGACCAGGCTGGAGGTGAGTGACGGGTCTGACTTTCCAAGATTCTGCGATCGCATCCGGACCAGGTTGGAGGTCTCAGACGTCGAATGTCCTCCTGCCTGAGAGTGCTGGGCGGTGGACGGCAGTAACAGGTACTTTCCTGTAAAAAAAAAAAGGTGAAACTCATCAGTTATACAAGCCACAAACATGTCATTTTGTATATTTGACGTTGTCGTTTGGTACATTTTTCTGTTATTTTAACATTTTATTTTGATCGTCCGTTTTTGTGCATCTGCAATTCACTGTTTTTTGTAGTAATTTTGTGTATATTTTTGTATTTATGTTCTTGGAGTCAAATCTAAGTATTCGAGTTGTTTTGTTTATTGTTCCGGTATTTTTCTGCATTTTTGTAGTTATTTTGAATATTTTTCTGCCCATATTATTCAATGTGTTTCATTGTATTTTTCTGTAATTTTATATGGTTTGGGTTTTTCGAGTCATTTGGGTGTCTTTAATGTTCTTAGAGACACTTTTCAGTATTTCTGTTGTTGTTTTGTGTTTTGTCCATTTTCTGAGATTTTTGTAGTCTTGCATTGTTTTTGTATAATTTTGTATTTTTTTTACCCCCATTATTTTATGTTTCGTAGTATTTTTCTGCAAGTTTATATGGTTTGGGTTTTTTAAGTCATTTGGGTGTATCTTTAGTGTTCTTAGAGACTTATTTCAGTATTTCTGTTAACATTTTGTACAATGTCTGTATTTTTGTGCGTTTTTGTAGCCGTTTTGTCCATTTTCTCATATTTTTGTTGTAGTTGTGTATTGTTTTTGTCTAATTTTGTATTTTTCTACCTCCATTATTCAATGTGTTTTGTTGTATCTTTCTGTAATTTTACATTGTTTGGGATTTTTTGAGTCATTTGGGTGTATTTCTAATGTTCTTAGACTTTTTTCAGTATTTCTGTTAACGTTTTGTACATTGTCGGTAATTTTGTGCATTTTTGTAGCAGTTTTGTCCATTTTCTCTTATTTTTGTAGTAGTTGTCCTTTGTGTACTTTTATAAAACTTTGTGCGTTCTGAGAGTAAGTCTGTATTTTTGCTGTTTTGTGTATTTACTTTGGGGGCCGCACAAAATTAGACCAAGGGCCACATGTGGCCCCCAGGCTGCCAGTTGCCCATGCCTGTACTGGACACTAGACTTTTTCATCTACTGACACGCTGGATGTAGTTGAATGGCACAGTATTGTTGTTTAATGTGATGGACATGGTAGTGTTCATGTTTATTTACATGTACAGCAAGGGGCTGCTGTGTGTAGTTAGTTCCCAGTAAGACGGCCGTGTCTCCTGTGGCCCATTGAGAAAAAACATTTCCTATCTACTTTTCTACATCTACATTATGTAGGAGGCCTCCACAGAGCAACTGTATTCATACTGTGATTGGAATGGACCAAGGTGGACTCAATTCACTAACGAAGGACATGTGAAGGCACTTGGTTGATTTTATTTGTGTGCCATCAGATTAAATAAAGGATGCTGTGAACAAAGAATCATTTTCCTTCCACTTTACAATGATACAGCATAGTACAGCTGTCTAGATATAGCACATAAAATTCCACTACAATACCTTTACATTGGTGGTTGTAATGTGACAAAAAAATAAAATTGGGGGAAAAGCTCTGTTTTCAAATCCCAAACCCATTTTGGTGAAATACTGACTTCTGCTGGTAAAAAGAGGTTCAAAGTTCATGTGTTTTAAGCCAAAACCGTTTCACAGCAGAAGCAGACAAATCTATCTAAGCCAATCAGAGCAGCACATTTAGGTCATGTGACAACAAAATGGCAGATATTTTTAAAATGATATAATCGATTAAATGCAAAGGAAAGTTCGAGGTTACATGATTGTGATACTGAAGTTGTTTGTTATGTTCTTACGAAGGGGGGGGAGTTCTGTGTTTGAACAAAAGCTAAAGCAAAAAGGTTCATTTTATGAAATACCTTTATTTCATGAGAACTCCACCTTGTTCAGAGCCACTCAATTTAGATTTGACTAGTATCACCTAAAATAAATTATGGAAAAACTAGAAAATGTAATGTAAATTAATTGAATTTAATTTGAACCTTTTGGTCTTTTTCCTGAATGGGAAGTGCTTTAACAACTTAAAAAGGTACAGCTCTGTTTAATTTAACAGTTTTCGCTGTAGCTCCTCCCTGTGGTGTCATGGTGACATGGGTTAAAAGAAACAAAAGCCTCCAAATCCCCACCGTCATCTCTTCTTACACTGTTAATCTGAGGCGTTTGACCTTGTAATCACAGGCCGGATGTCAACAGGTCGATTTAGGCCAGAGGAGGAGGAAAGCACATTAAGAGATCAGTGATAACGCTGAGGTGACATAACCACTACCAGCACAATGTGGCAACAAGTCAACAAAAGAAGCTGCAATTCTTATGAACACAGGATTTAATATTAACTCATTCAGTGCCATTTTCTACCCCCCTCAGTGCCAGCCGTTTTTGAGCATTTTGACTGATTTTAAAGACCCACAGAATATTTTCTACTATGACTATCTGAAATCTGACACCAGATTCTGAAAGATTGAAGCCTCTACTTTCACCAACAAAAAAAAATTGTTTCTCATTTCATTCTTTTGTAATCAGCCGTTGAATAGAGCAAGTTTTACACAAATCTTCAGTTTCAGAGCAAAAAGCTGAGAAAAAAAGCCTTTTTGTAAAAAAAAACAGTGACTTTAAAGCTTTTTTTTTGCTTTAGTGACAACTCTAACATCTGAACATCGTTTCCTTATATAAAACTAAAAAATTATGTATTGTATTTTGGCGTTCCGCCAACTTTCTCTCCCGTCAGTCTGCACACACACAACTTCCTCTTCCTCCCGGACATGCAGAGGGTCACTGCTTACCCCGTTTTTTTATGGTTTTATCTCACAATCGCCAGACTATCCATGAGTTCCACACTTGCTCTGGTCGGAGTGTGCGCAGCTGGGAACGTCAGCTCTGCACGTAGCGCCATTTTCTGTCTCGTAAACTCCTTTCCTCTCTCCCTCTTAGCTCTGCTGAGCATGGATGATCTCTCATCCAAAGGTGCGCTGCCTCTCCTACATGTCACCTATTATTTTGCTATCTGGCTCACAGGCTGGGGGTATTTTGGATTTGAAATGACGAGATATCTAGTCAATGACACTGAATGAGTTAAGTGTCTCACAGCTAGATTACACTAAATGCGTTGTACACCTTTCATCAAGTTTCTGGTAGAGAATGCATCCATTTGAGGATACTGTCCTTTCTTGTGTCTCTAACTTGGTCAACTTTGATGCAAAGCAGAAGAAAGAAGCAACAAAAATACTCCGAGATGAATATCAACCACTAGGGATGTAACGATTCACTCAACTCCCGATACGATTCGATTCACGATACTGGGTTCACGATACGATTTTCTCACGATTTATTTTACAAAATGGGAATGTTGACAAATGACTGAAAAATATTCCTTTAATTTTTTGGGGAAAATACTATACTATTTTCCTTTTATTTTTCATTGTCAAAAGAATCCCTTGATAAACTATTCAAAATGATGCAATTTAACTAAAAATAAATCTTGAATGAAATAAATAAAGGAATGATACAAATGAAGAAGCCTATTAATTTAAATTCTGGTTCTATAATAAACAATTCAAAACTGCGTAATAGTTCTTTTTCTTTTTAAAAGTGCAACTGAAAATGTATTTTGTGCCTTAACAATTGGACTTTTAAAAAAAAAAAAAAAAAACAGTCATTTTACTGTATTTACGTCAGATATTTTTTTTAGACCAGCAGAGGGCGCTGGTAACCCAGTGGTCGGTTGGCATGCAGTTATTCCACCAGTGAAGAAGAGAAGCTATGCTAGCAGACAGAGTTAATAGAAAAACCTGACTTTTACAGATATTCACGTAATATTACAGATATTCTTTCGGTGCTAAAGAAGTAAAGAATCATTTATGAGCATGTTTAACAGTAAATGGCAGCCAGAAAGAAAATAGTAGCAGATTCCGCCCGTCACGTCCGCTTCTGGAATGATTAATATATAGCGCCCTCTGCTGGTTAAAAAAAGTACTGCGATTCAATTTTCAGAGCATCGATGTGAACCGTGGTACCTATGAATCGATTTTTAACTGCCTTACGATTAATCGTTACATCCCTATCAACCACACATCATACATTTATCTGGCCTTGAAGATAACAGCACTTTATTTACAAACCCAGGCTTTGATTGGATAGAGGACATGTTGATAAATGTACTGGCTTCTACCAAAACCTAGAACTAGAGTCTTAAAAAAAACATTTCCATCAAAAGTGTCTGATTCAAACCATTTGCGGATTACATATCCCTCATTGAGGCTCCTCAGTTTGGAGCATATGTTTGTTTTTAATCAACCTTGACCAACATCTTTAATGTAATTTCTTGTTTATAAGAGCCTAAAATGATGTTTGCTAGACCTGTAGTGACTGTCCAATCCATTCTTGTTGGTATCTAGGCTGTGTTCGAAATGGCATATTCCGTACTATGCACTACAAACTTAATAAGTATATACTGTCTACTACATACTATAAGTGTGGTTAGATGGATTAGGATGATGGCCGACCGTTCCCACTGAAGTATACTTCAAAGTTTTCCAAGATAAATTTCAAACCTACAATGTCAAAAGCCTGAAGCACACGGAGGCTAAATATCTCTGTTGATTCCCCACCTTTGAAAGTTCTGAAAGCATTTTAATCAGGAAATAGACCAAGTACAAAATCAATGTGTGGTCATTTGATCCATAAAACTCACACAACACATTTCATGCCAATATTTTGGAGATTTTTTCAGACCCGCGACTGCCAAAAACTTCTGGTTAACTTCAAAACCAGAGCCCTATTTACAAAAGTCTTTAACTAATGGACGATAAGAAGAGATACTTTTGTTTTGAAAATGGTTATGTTCCGCTCGCAATGTATTATGGGGCGGTTAAGTATGTGCAACTGTCCCGATATAGTATACATCCGGTTATCTCTTGTATACTCAATCTTTTCAAACTATCTAATGCAGTGGTTTTCAAACTTCCTTAGCTCAAGTACCCCATTTCTCTTATTTCTGAATCCAAGTACCCCCTTTGTCCAAAAACAACATTTTGCTTAGAAAACTATTTAAAACAACTATAAAGCATAAACATAAAATTAATGAGTGATAACTAATTTTAAAGAATCTAATTTTGTAAATAAGTGGAAAGAATTGAACAGTATTTAGTGCAGTGGTTCCCAAGCTTTTTTGGATTGTGACCCCATTATATCAAAAATTTCATGTTTGAGCTTAGATATTTTTTTCAAACACAGCCGTAGTCTCATATCCTGTCCATGTTGTGACACTTTGTCCTCCAGCTCAATAAGTGGCAGTAAAGTGCTCCTAACAGTCCTTTAAAGCCATAAATACAAGCTATTTTGTATTTTGTTAAAAACAAAGGGCGACAAATTAGGTTGCTGTCTAAATATCCGAGTTGTTAAAGGCAAAGCCACAATTGTGAAAAATAAAGATTAGTATTCTAGCTAATGTTAATTAGGTTACAGTTCAAAAAGCTGCTTTGGGCATGTTCCAGTGTGGACTTTATGGCCCTTCTCTAAACTAAAGGCTAAAAAACATGGTGTGCCGTCCATCTAATTTGCTTCCGATGGTAGATTAATGGCTAGTATGGAACGCTGTCACCACTGGTATGTGTGTGTGAATGGGTGAATGTGGCTGATATTGTAAAGAGCTTTGGGATTAATGTGGTCAGGCATGTCAAACTCTTTTTAGTTCAGAGGCACACAAAGCCAAGTTCAGTCTCAAGTGGGTCGAACCAGAAAAATACTGAATTATTGTGGCCTCTTTTAAACAATTCCATATGTAAACAACTGTATTTACAATTCTTAAGGTGTAATGCATGCATTTATGAATATTTGGAACGAGCTATGCATCATGAGTCAATATTAAGTAGATGTGACGCATTTAGCATTAACCTTTGCTAATTTGAAAGAGAAAATGAATGGGAAAACAGGAATTAAGAAGTAAAACACTGTATAGTAATGTTTCAGATGTTTGTACATCACCGTTGTGCTTTTAAGCATATTATTTTATTATGTGTAAGTAGTCAGTTACACTGATTCATGTCAATGTAAGTAATGTAGGTAAAATTCTTGTTATTTCCTTCATATAAATGAATAAAGTTTCTAAGGTCATTTTCACTGTGAGTAAAATCATTCCAACAGGCTGAAATGGAGACTCTGGTGGGCTGAATGCAGCATGCATGCCTCGAGTTTGACAAGTGACTTATGTGATAATTAAAGTGCTTTATAAATGACTTCAGGTGTCTCTGAGGGTGTGACTAGTTTTAAAGATTGGATGAAGTTATTTACTGTATTGAATTATCCACCTTCACACCCTGTGTGTAGTAAACATGAGTGCTGGTTATTCCAGTCATGCTTTTTGTGTATTTCCCAATTCCCTGCAGACAATTAAATCTAAATCTATTCCTGCGCAATAATAAAAATAGTAAATCAAAATTACTCTTCATTTACTTTCATTTGTCCTGCTGCAGACAATGAACCTGTTTGGTCCACAATGAATGTGGACCAAACAGGAAAAGGAGGGAATGCTGGAGTCCTTCCTTCCTTACCGGCAAAGGTTTATTCCACTAGAGACCAAGAGAACAGCACCTCCTGGCACAGAGGAAACATGTTGTTGAAAGGTAATCAACACTTACAGAAAAGGAGGGAGGGCTTCTGCAAAGTCACTTCCTAACCTTAACCAGGTGTTACCTTCTGCTGCAAAATCTAATATAAAAACTCTACGCGAGGTTTGTTGGTTATAAACACCTCGACTACGTAGACTTGCACATGAAATATGGAGCATTGGAACAACATAGGCTAAACATAAACAGTAGATAACACTGCCATACATTGCAAAACCTAATTCATTCATTCATATTTTGACCCACATGTTCCTGTTTCTCTTCAAGGTGAGTTCTGTTGACTCCAGCTCTCATCGGACAGTAAACACACACAGAACCATTCACAAGCCCATTCACTCCTATAGGAAATTCAGATACTGAAATTAAGCAACATACAGTACGTGTTTTTAGATGCTTGGAGGGTATCGGAGAAAATTTACGCTTATCAGTCGACAGAAGAAGGACTCAACCGTCCACTTCGGGGCGAAGCCAGGACCTTCTAACAGGATTAACATACTGCCCATGAAATCTGACGTTTTATGTTAAAAATTAAAGATTGTTACTGTTATGGAACTTGACTATTGATATGAGTAGGGACTCCAATTTTCCTGGATCGCAGAAAAAATTTGATAAAAATGCCAATATCATTATTATGCATGTGAAGGTATATTACGTGTCATATTGCACTGCTCAGGTGTTATGAGAGCCCAGGTTGCTCTGATAGTGGCCTTCAGCTCTTCTGCATTGTTGGGTCTGGTGTCTCGCATCTTAATCTTCACAATACCCATAGATTTTCTATGGGGTTAAGGTCAGGCGATTTTGCTGGCCAATCAAGAACAGGGATACCATGGTCCTTAAACCAGGTACTGGTCGCTTTGGCACTCTGTGCAGGTGCCAAGTTCTGTTGGAAAATGAAATCTGCATCTCCATAAAGTTGGTAAACAGCAAAAGGCATGATGTGCTCTAAAACTTCCTGGTAGACGGCTGCGTTAACCTTGGACCTAAGGAAACATAGGGGACCAACACCAGCACATGACATGGCACCCCACACCATCACTGACTGTGGAAACTTTACACTGGACCTCAAACAACGTGGATTCTGTGCCTCTCCTCTAGGGATGCAACGATTAATCTTAAGTTAGTTAAATATAGATTCATAGGTATCACGGTTCACATCGATGCTCTGAAAATTGAATCGCAGTACTTTTTTTTAAACAGCAGAGGGCGCTATCTATCCTTCTCGTCTAAAAGTGTAGGCGGCGGGCAGAATCTGCTACTACTTTCTTTCTGGACGCCATCTACTCTTAAACATGTTCATAAATGATTCATTACCCCTTTAGCGCCGAAAGAATATCTGTAATATTACGTGAATATCTGTAAAAGTCACGTTTTTCTATTAGCTCTGTCTGCTAGCATAGCTTCTCTTCTTCACTGCAAGGATATCTGCATGCCAACTGACCACTGGGTTACCAGTGCCCACTGTTTTGTTTATTTTTTTTTTTAGTCCAATTGTTGAGGCACAAGATACATTTTCAGTTGCACTTTTAAAAAGAAAAAGAACTATTATGCAGTTCTGCATTGTTTACTATAGAACCAGAATTTGAATTAATAGGCTTCTTCTTCATTTGTATTATTCCTTTATTTATTTCATTCAAGATTTATTTTTAGTTAAATTGCATTGTTTTGAATAGTTTATCAAGGAATTCTTTTGACAATGAAACATAAAATGATTTTAAAAAGCCTGGAATGACATCTGGTTAGAACCCAAGTCGATGAAAAGAAAAAAAACAAAAGGTAGACCGACGTGGAAATGTGTAAAACAGAATCTGAGAAATTTTAATATGGAAAATCAGAACCTCTACATACAAACATACTGTATTGTCTGTATTGTATCATGCACTAATGATTGGACATGTCAATTACTATCTACTGAGCTACATTCTGATAATCAATGTTTAAGTCTGTAGACTTTGATATGTTGAGCACTGTAACTGCAGCGCATTGAACCAAAATAAGTTAATTTAGTGTCTGTAATTGAGCCAATTTCAATGTTTTATGGTATTTTTTCACTTTACTAATGCTGCACACTTTCAATCAGCTCTCTGTCTGGTGTGAACTCGATTGAAATGATCCCAAATCTTTTACCCGATTCACGCGAGAGTTTTTTTCTTAGACTTTTCAGGGAAACGAATCAGTTAAAACAAGCCTTATCCACTTAAAGTGGTCCACGTCACCATTCTTATAATGTTCATAGTTTAGACTTTAATTCATAATGTATATTTGAGTTATTAATCTAACCTTATGTACTTACTGTAACTGTGACAATTGCTGCTAACAGAGATTTTATTATTGCTGTGTAATAATAATAAGCTTCCTCTTTTTCTTCTTCCTTCATAAAAACTCCCCTGAGGATTGCTATCATCCTTTAATATGACAACACAAGTGAAAGGATGTGTTGGAAAACGAGGAACGTGCTGCAGCCTGATGTTTACTTCAAGAACATAATTTAATTATTATTTTCCTGAATCGGAGAAAAGCACAAACATCTTCCCCTCCCACTAGTTTCCACGAGGATTAATTAGTAAAGTGTCAAAGTGGCACGTCGTAAAAACACAATCTCTCCCTGAACACGAAAAGGTCAACATTGAAATTAATCATACCAGGTCCTCCAAATACAAATATTTACACAGCTCATAAATCCAAAGAAAGTAAGCTGCTTAAGGCCATAACACAGGCCATCAGTCTGTGAGTCTGACACTGGTTACACTGGGAGAAGATTCATTATGGACAGAACAGAAACAGAAGCTTCCCTCTAGGGCAGGGGTTCTCAAACTTGGGGTCAAGACCCCATTTGGGGTCCATTTTTGCTTGTTTTTACCCTTTTTCTGCAACTACACTTAACTTTTACCCTATTTTCATCACTTTATACTCCTTTAAATGCATTTTTGCTACTTTGCCATCAAATTTCAATGCCTTTTTTTGCAAATTTTTTTTTTCCACTTTCAAGACATTTCCAGCACTTTCCACCACTTCTGCCACCTAATGTTGCATAATGTTGACCCATTTGTGTCACTTTTAACCTCTTTTCACCACATTCCAATTGGCAATTTAACCACATTTATGATTTGTTATGCTTATTATACTTTGAATTATACCATTGACACTTTGAACCCTTTATAACACTTTTTCTGTCTGTTTCTGGCCACTCTAATTTGCAACTTTTAACCAATTTTTTTGTTTTTAAAATCCCATTTCACCACCTTTTCCACCATTTATTGTCAGTTTTAACAATTTAACTTCGAATGAATGCGCTGGTCGCTCGGCCAATCACATTAATTGCAGAAAATGCACAACATCGGCCGATCCGATATAGCGGATCAAATCGGTGTGAAGCTGAGTTTCAGCAATGGCTGATAGAAAACTGTCGTATGGTTCCACTTTTTAAAATGCGATGCAGAACCTGCTGAACCGCTGCTCCATTCAGAAACATAACAGGTGTAAATGTGAGCTTCACTCTGGAACATCTACTGTACGATTACAAGTGAGTTTGAGAACAAGCTGCTAAGGGGTTTCAGAGCTACTGTACATCTGAAGCATCCCTAAGCGGAGCGCAGAGATATTTCCTGCTTCTCTGGCACACCCACGGCCAATGAAACAAACAGAAATGTCCACTATTAAAGAGAAAGCATCAGGGAGCGCCTCGCTCCGCTCTTTAATGAGGCACATTCTTCACCTTGTGGCTGCACAGGGTGAATAAACAAAACGTGCTCACAGGATAAACTCAGATTAGAACCAACTAAGCTCTGGCACTAGCAATAGCACCAAACGAAAACTCAGTTCTTTTGGCCAAAAAGACATCACATTTTCAACTTTGTGCACAAATGCAAGTGAAATACTCGCGGAAAAAAAAACACTGCATAGTTGTAGCTAACGATTTTCATGATGAAGAAATTTGTATTGTAGCATTTTTTTTTTTTTGCTGTTGGTTTGATATATTTTTTAAAGTTTGCTATTATCATTATTATGAGAAATAAATATGGTAAATTGTAACATTTGAGATTTTATCATTTACCATTGTTACCACAAAAAAGTACTAAAAATTGGTACAGTTGGGTTACCGAGGTACAGAGTCTTGGTTTAAATGTGAAAGGTACCGATCCCTACCTGTGAGTCCACCCCCAAGGCTTCGCCGACGTAGGTGTGTTCCATCCTCGCTGAGGTGACGTTTAAACTTGAAAGCAGGACTTAATCCAAAGGAAAGCTCCGGATTACTGGACTTATTCAAGTATATAGAGGGTGGGTAGAGGATGTTGTCCAACTAGAAACAAAAGATGGAAAACAAGTTCAGATTCAATAAATAGACTTTATGGTAGCCCCAGCATCAACAGTTCAAACATTTGACAATAGAACACAAACATAACATTGCGTAATAAAGCTTTCTTTTGTAGTCTTTTCTCTTGTTTCCTACATTTAATAGTTACGTATTACAAATGACCAGAGACGTAAATGCCAGGGGGGGCTTGGGGGGGTCTCAACCCCATCTTCGTTTGAAATTGAGTACATTCAATACATACATTCAAATCATGCGATATGATTATAAATAACTAATGTACGTGTTCTAATATAAACGCTGTGTGTCAAATGCATTAGAACTTCAGTACACCCACCCCACCCTTTTAAATGTGTTGGTCAGGTGCGCTTACAGACCCATACACATCTGATCAGATTATGGTTCTTCATTGCTGGGTTCTTTTCCGACAAATTTCATATTTTGATAGCGCTTTGAGTTGACTTTTGTTGTAATTTGTGCTATATAAATAAAGTTGAATTGAATTGAATTGATCCAGTACAAATAATCCAGTCACTAAAAATCCTTCATTATTTCACTTTAATTCAAATTAAGGTTGTTTGAGATAATCTTATTGACGATGCCCATTATTGTCCAACACTTAATTTTAATTTGCTGATATATATAATAATTCCACTTCCATATTTATTTTTAACATATCTCAAAGAACAGCCCATATTTGTTTTTTGATGTCAGTGGGGTGGGAGGGGGTATAAATTGATTTAAAAATTAGAAAAGTATTTGCAGAAAGGAAGGCCTAACAAACTGAGCATTTCAGTTCCTGTTCTGGCCTTTCAAAGTAAAGCAACAATAAGTTTGGCCTTAAAATTGACTTTTTTTTTCATTTTCTTGAGTTTTGTTGGTTATTTGAACTACATGGACCAATTTTTGAGTTTTCTTTTTCTGAACTGGACTGAGAAAGTATTAAAATATTGAGAGTATCTAACCAGGAACTTAATTCTGAGACATCCTAGTGTGCAGCGGGTATAAGTTTAACTATTAAATGTTAGGAGATAAACCAAAACAACCAAACTGTCACCCCCCCCCCATTGCCCCCTCAATAAATCTTTACAATTCATCTAAAAATGGATTTTTAACCCAGTGTTTGATAGGGTTCATCCGCTACGCCCCACCATTGCTAAATTTTCATGAAGTGAATGCAATAATCAAATATCAGAGATGGCTGATCCAATTGTTCCATGCATTATTATATCTCATCATTTGTTACAGTGGTTCTGGGATAAACCCTTGCATGCAGTAATATATGAATGTTCTTATTAACACTCAGTGGAAAGGATTTCTTCTTCTCTGCAGCCCTAGTTTAGCTTTATTTTGCTGCTAACCCAATGGTTCACAACCTTTTTCTTGTCGTGACCCCATTTTTTCATCATGTTTGTTATAATGTGTTACAAACACAGAGTAGCTTGTATTAGTGGACAAAGTGCAACCAGCTCAGATATTTCTGTAGTGCATTTTAGAAAGTGAAAGTACAGAAATACAGTTGTTTGAGAGATTGTGTGGTGTTTTAATTTGAAAAATAATAATTATTTAAGCTCTTTGAGCTTCCTTCCTCTACCTGCACTGTATATCTATTTCTGTTATATTGTGTATTGTATTTCTAATTATGCAAAATAGATCAACATAAAAAATTTAAAATATTTTTTTTTAAATTTAAAAGTTGTATTATTAGACATTTCAGGAAACCTCATTTTAATTTCATTTCCAGGCGAAGCAAGGTTGGAAAAACACTGCTAGAGTGCAATCAAAAAAATACATCACTTTTAAATTAAAAAGTATAATTTTAATGAGTAATTTGTTTTATTGTTACGAGACATTTCATCACGACCCCCAAAGTTGAAAAACCATAACCTGTGGTATTACATCAGGGTTTTAACTGATTGTATATGAAGGTACAAACAGAATAAATCCCAGAGATGAAGGTTTTCTTATCACTGTTTTGTACCTTTTTATCTCCTCCACCAACACTTATCTCCTGCCCTACTGTAGTGAAAACACAAACAGCTCAAACGTAAAGCATCAAGGTCAAACCAGAATAACACAATTGTTTTCAATCAACAATGGAGGTCAAATTTAACTCGATTTTGTCGGTCAGCCTCTCAGGAACCAACATCAACAGCGTAATTAAGGAGCCAAAGCTCGACCAATCAGAGCACAGGGTCTGTATACATTTCTGTAGGTCAGAAAATTCCTCTGGGATGTTTAGGAGAAATACTTGGATGTATTTTAGTCCAGGCTGTGCTTAGACAGAACACAAACAAACTCTTTAAAAGGAGTTGGTTGAATAAAATAGAAAGGGCTTTCATTTATATTATTAGAATCATCTTCTCAAAATGAAAAGTCTGTCGTTTTATGTCAATAAAAGTGTAACGTGTAAATAAATTATACATTTTCTTCACTCGTTTTATAATTCCATGGTTCCCAAGGCAAGCTAAACGTTCTGGTTTGAGGAAAAAGCCTCAAGAGCAAATATTTCTCCACACATGAAAGAATGAAAACCAAAGAATCCAGCGTTGTTCTTTAAAAGGACATCAGTGACAGAGTGAAAAGATGAGACAGCCCCAAGGGCAGCACTCAGACTCTTCCCACAGTGTTCACCAACATACTTCAACCTCCACCATCTTCCCAGGATTTTAAATTAAAATATTGCGCAACAGTATAAACTAAAGAGTGGTGGGACTACGTGAAGATAATGGAGCTCAGAGCTGAAAAACAAAGCCCTCGACGCCACAGTGAGGAAGAGGCCCTCCATGAAAACATAAAGATCTGCAGGGCCGGCGGCGCTCAGTGGAAGGAAACGACCTCTGCCTCTGTCTCACAGGGAAGATTCATCATCTGACAACACGAAAAACACAGAGCGTAACACGACCTCCAAACAAGCTCCCACATCTGGAGCAAGAGTCAAACTGTATAAGACCAAGGAAAAGGTTCAAACCACTGTATGCACTCCTCAGGTCCCTCAGTTTACTCCCACCGTGCAAAAACATTGATTAGATGTCAAATTCCTGGAAAATGTATGGATGAAAAAGAGTTCTGTGTTATTAAACACACAAATTAATAACAATCTATGATTTATCAGTGATTACTTCTTTTAGTATTTAGGAATTCATTAAAAATTCTATTGATTATTCCATCCATTAATTGTGTAATGAAATAAAATAAAATGTACTTAATTTTTTTTATTTAATTAAAGAAAATAAAAATAAAAATAAATAATTTAATATTACCGATCCAATTTGTTTCCTTTTTAGGAAAAAAATGCATTTATTTGTTACATATGTATTATGCAAAGTAGAAAAAGATAAAACAGGCAAGTTCAAATAAATACATATATGTACATAATAATAGGGGTGTTGAAAAAATCGATTCGGCGATAAATCTTGATATTACGTCACGCGATTCTCGGATTGATTCTAAATGCATTCATATTGATTTTTTTTTATTTAAAAATAAAAAAATAATAATTTTTACCTTTATTTAACCAGGAAAGTCTTTTCCACTACAGGAGACATTGTAACTGCACAAAGAAGTGCGGTGAAACCTGGGCATGTTGACCAGCTTGTGTTTTTTCAATAAAATTTAAAAAGCAAATTCTAACTTTCTGCATTTATTTGTTGTTCTACGCATATACCTCAGTTAAGTTGCACTAAAGTCAAAGTTGGTTTAAAAGCCACAGGCAGATTGTATGTTATTTTTTTTATTTTAAGTTGTTGGCACATGGCATTTTAACGGCAATGTTTTGAGTGTAAAATATGCCAATAAAATATATTTCATGAATAATGTTCTCATAAAGGTGTACACATTTACAGATTAGTTGTTTCTTGAGTCATATAATAAAAAAAAAATTGCAATAATCGCCTTATATTTTAATATTGGGATATATCGTATCGTATCGTGACACAAATCGTATCACCAGATGCCAGGCAATGCACACCCTTACATAGTAACATATAAGCAAGGCATCCAGGCAGAGAAACAATTGTTTTTTTTAATTTGTAACCAAGGTATTTGAGGATCTTTGCAAAAATGTTGCAGCTCAATTCAATGAATACGACTTTAAAAATACTGAGTCTGGGTTATCGCTGGGTCATTAACTAAACTTTGGTTGATTGATGATCATTTTAGGTTGAAAAATAATAGATTAGATTTGAATCTAATCTTATTAGATAAGTATCATTTCACGAGGTCAGTATTGCTTAAATGAGTAACATCGTGTATTTTTGGAGGTAACTTGTACTTTAAAGCATTACTTTTTTCAATACGGTAACTTAATTACAGTTACTTTATTTAGCTGTACTATATTTATTTTAGGTAGATTAATAAACGATTCATTTTCTCCCCAGCTGTAGTGTGAAGTAGGCCTTTGTCTTATTTCCTGTTTCTAGGCACACTTGGAGTAGTGTTGCTGGCGTGTTTGTTTACTCTGGACAAAATGTGTCGTCATGACAACGCTTTGTTCCTTTAAATTAGGGCTACTTGATTTTAGTCATAATTGAAACCACGATTATTCAAACAATTATTTGTCAACCAAAAAGTTGTTTATTTTTTGTACAAAAAAACATAAAATATATTCTTTAAACATAAATAAAATCCTTCAAACACTAAAATCAAGTGTGTTCACTTTTGCACAAAACAAAACACTTGTTGCACGTGATGTGTTTTTGCTCTAGGTCTTCATCATCAAACCCAAAGTGTTACAATAGAAGAGAATTTGACTTGTTCACCAAGTGTTTTTGCTGCGTTTCTCCTGCCATGTTTCAAGATCATTAGCAACAACTTTCCTCGTGTTGGCCTGCAGGCTAGCTATGGCTTTGAGAGGGGCGGGGCGGAGGGGAGGAGCTTGCATGTGTGTGGATTAAACAACTTAAAGTTAGTATTAATGACGTGTGTGCCAAGATTTATAATAATGGGGTTGTTTTATTTAGCAAATAGAACATATGTGAAAAAAATAAAAAAAAATACAATTAATTTTTTTTTTTTTTAAATAATCGTTTTTTTTCTCAATTATGTTATTTTGTAATCGTTGGATGTAATAATCAAAATTGTAATCAAATTTTGATTATTTGAGCAGCCCTACTTTAAATGGAGATATCTTCACTATTTCTCTGTTATTGAGGACAAAGACAAGAACCTTGCGTTTAAATGTAAGTTGTGAGGTACAACTAAGCTAGGAGCTAAAGGATTTAAGCCACTACATCTACACAACAGAGATTGGATATTATACACAAACAGTCCTGACATGAAGCGGTCCTTTTTTGGTGTCGTGACTCGTGACTCCATTTTTACATCACAGATTTCTGGTGATATTTGCTCTATTTTTGATCATGTTTGTTTTATTGTGGTACAAATACACAGTAGATGTGCCAGCTCAGATAATTTTACACTGCAATTTATTTGAACTAAAGTTATATTTGAGAAAGTGAAAGTAAAAAATACTCGTAAATAGGGGTGAGTATTGGCAAGGATTCATATCATGATACTTGGGCCACGATACGGTATCATTGCAATATCTACTAGTTAATGTCAAAATTAAACGTAGAGATGAAAAAAGTTGCTGTATATGTTCATCAGAAGACATTGATCACTCAGAGGACAAATTGAGTCAAAACTATTTGCTTCAAAACATCCTATTTATTATTTATTATTTATTATTAGTATTTTTGCACATTTTCACTGAAAAAAAGAAAATCCAGTGCTACACACTGCATCATAAAATAAAGTGCATCAAATAACTTTTGCAACATAATTGTAACTGCCACTGAAATATTGCACAAATACACAAAAATATTGATTAAATATCCAAAAGAAAAATTATATATATATATATATATATATATATATATATATATATATATTTACATTTAAATTTTAAAAAAACAATTTCAAATTGGCACCCAAAAAATCGCGATATATTGTGAAATCAATTTTTTTCAGATCCCTCGTAGTAAACAATAACAATTAAATAATGATAATAATATTTTTAAATAATAATTTTGAATCAGTAAGTTTTTTATATTTTATTATTACTAGACATTTGAAGCAACCCCATTTTATTTCCAGTGCAGTAACTAGTACAACACTGAAATGAGCACTAGATTGATGAGATAAAATCCACATTATTTAAAAATCTGAGCATTTAGAGATGGGAGCAAAAGGAGTGAGATAATAGTGATGAGATGAGCAGCATCATGTGATCTCATAAGGAGATGTAAAAACATGTCATTGAGAAGCACGAGGAGGAGAGTTGATCTTTATGCATGATGACAGAAATGAATTAGCATCAGGGATAAAATGAACGTCATGAGAAGCTTAGAATAATAATTCATGCCGAGCACAAAAACACAGCTCATGCTATATGAACATTATCATCACAGAAACACACAATGACCATCACATGTAGATACACTGAGGTGCACTCAGGCCTTCACATTATCAATGAAAACAAGTGTTTTCACAGGTTTGTTTTATATAACCACAAGCTGTGCTGGGAACAAATTAACAAATTCAAAATGGAAACAATCATGGACATCACCATCTGGGTGGCAACAATATCCATTAGAAGTAGAGATGAAATAAGTGAGGTGTGAAAAAAAAAAAACTCTTATTGTGTCGTTGATACTTTTAAATTGGGGTAAATTTATGTATTTGGTTATGAAGTAGTTTTTAGGGATGTCCCGATAATACTTTTTAATTTCCGATATGATACCAATATTGCAGTCTTGCGTATCAGCCGATACCGATATTGATTCGATACAATATCAGCACAAATCATACACAGTTTTATTACTTATTTTGTAGTGTGGAATGTTAGAAAATGCTTGATCACGTGACGTCACTCAAACAGAAAACAATAGTCAGCATCAGTAGGTTACTTTGTTAAAGTGTGAACCACAGTCACCTATGGATAGAAGTGCTGGATCGGAAAATTTATATCAGTGATTTTAGATGCAGTCTGATAAAATCCAATATTCGTTTACTGATATCGGATCGGGACACCTCTAGTAGTTTTGTGATTAATTCTTGTCTAACTCTTAAGATTTTAGTCGATGCGTTTCAATTTGGTACATTTTTTTGTAAAATGTAGGAGTGACTGCCCTCTATAGGTCGAAACTAGGGGTGTGCACTGCCATGAATCTGACGATACAATACGATTCACATGTCACGATACAATATTTCTCATTAATAAGCAATACGATATTGCTGATATATTACTATATCAGTAATTACAAATTTCACCTTTACAAGTACAAAATGGCATGAAATACAATGTCATTTTTTTTATTTTTTTTTACTTGCGAGAACAAGGAAATGGTAATTAACTTTAATTCAAGTATCAATATCAAAACCAAGTGGTATGTTTAGCAAACTGTCAATTTACATTTTTCAAATTTTTTTAATTTTTACAACAGATTCTGATTCTGTCAAGTTCTAAAATTCTTTAAAAAAAAGTAACCACCTGCATCTATAATATAGCTAATACAATAAAGTTTTGCTATTGGCTGAGAACGGAGGCGGCATTCATCACAAACCACCACCGTAAGCCCCGCCCCTCCTATAAAAGTTAGCACTTCGTCGTGACTTATTTAAAGTGTCTTTGCTTGAGAAAACATCAGTCCTTATAGAGATTAATTGATAAACTAATCATGTTGATTCATGGACCCCCTCTGACCAGGGTTGGGGTCAATTATAAATGTAATTGCGTAATTGATATTTAATTACAATTATGGCTTGAATAAATGAATGAATGAATAGCTTTCTTGTTTTTGCTTGGGATGAGCGAGTACAGCATTATCTGTATCTGTTAACCATATGAATTATCTGTATCTGTATCTGTACTCGGAGTGGGTGGGGCCTAATCCAAAAGTGGGCAGTATTTAACCCATAAGTGGGTCGGGTTGTCTTGAAATGGGTGGTGCTTTAACCAGTATGTTATTTTAAGCATGTAATTGATATGGGTTGATCAGAAATTGTTATATTTATTGCTGATTAGAAAAAACAGTTTACAGAACAAGTTTTGCAACAATGAATACAACACATGCTGTTGCATTTAATTGTGTTTTTTTAAATTAAATTTTTTTTATTATGATCAGTGTGATTTCTGTTTATTTTTTAGGTTATTTTTTTATTTTTTTAATTTCCACACCAGGTGTGTGTGTGTGTGTGTGTGTGTGTGTGTGTGTGTGTGTGTGTGTGTGTGTGTGTGTGTGTGTGTGTGTGTGTGTTTTAAAAAAGGAAAGAAAAGAGGGAGAGAAAAAGAAGGGAGAGACGCAACGCGAGTCGCAACACGTCTCAACAAACCCATGTAAAAACCAACCTGAAGCAGAAGAAACCCTAAACGTTAATGGAAAAGACCCGCAAACTTGATAGAGAGGTAGAGGCAGAGACGAAGCACATAGAGCGGAGCTGCGGGACACGTTCAGTGACAGCTGTATGTGTAGAAGAGGAGCGTTGTGATTGACACAGAACGCAGACACAGTCAACAATCCAATGACGATTTTCATTAGATATTGACTTGTATTACTCATATAATACTCGTACTCTGCAAAAGTTCTTTATCCATACCGGATACTTGTTTTAGCCGAATATCCGGCTCAACTCTAGTCATTACAATCACATATAACAATTCTAACATGGGAGGACAGGAGCGGGAGGACTGTGCCACGTATTTAGATGAAAAAAATGGGATAAGAGGAGAGGATTTCCAGCAGCTGGGGGACGCGGGCGTGCAACCACTTCTGGGCGCTCCATGACGCCTTCCCTGTAGCTCGGAGCAGAGGAGGGTGCAAGCAGATGGCCAACAAGGCATTTGAAATATAATCCCTAAACTCCATTTCTGAAAAAGCCAGATGTAGTGTGACCACCTTGATTAAATCAGTTCAGAAACAAATGTTCCAGGTGGCAGTGGGGTCCAAGTTGGTTCCAATTCGGCGTAAATGATGCAAAAGCAGTTCCTGCTCGCTTTTGAGTTCATTCATCACATGAGTCTGAGTGTTGAGAGGCCTGCCCCATCCTTCAGAAAACACTGACAGCCTTCCCAAAACAATTGCCAGCGTAATAAGGACTTTGTGATAGGTCAGAAAGCTGCCAGCTCCAATCAGCAGCATACCTGCTACGGTAGCAGGAATTTTTTGCCATGAAAATTCGACAAAAACTGTCAATTATATTTTAACGCATAACTGGGGAACCATGTTACAGTTTTATGTACAGATGTACAAATATGTAGTTAACATTAAAATATGTTTCATATCAAGCTTTCCTACATTTCACCATTAAAAAAATATATAAATCTAGGGGTATAGTGACAAATAAAAGGTCCACACCAAAAATATTAATACCAATATTTTCATTGATTAGGAAGCCTAACTAGGTAACCAAGAAATAAGAAACACATTAGATGGTAGATATTACAAATATACAGCTGATTTAGGATTCGTTATCATAAGACATGCTAACAGAAAGCTAACACAAGAGGGATGTTAACTTTTATTTGGTTATTTATTTCAGGCTCAATAATTGTGATTAGTTGTAATTGAACTTTAGAAATTGAGAATGTAATTGTCATTGACTTTGAGCATAAAAAAAAATTGTAATTTAATTGTAATTAGAAAAAAATGCGGTCACTGTAATCGTAATTGAACAGTTCACCAAATGTTCCTTCATATAACACTTCAGCCTGACTTTTCAAAAAAAGAACTACTTTAATTGGTGTAAATCTGATGAAAAGGACTTAAGGACTCGTGCAAAAGGAGCTTAGACCAAGAGCCACACATTGATTCTGTAAGCCGCCCACGGGTTTGCTGGGAGCATGTCAGACCTGCAGCCTCATGCTGGTGCATTGTTTTCAAACCAGGATGGGTCACTGGGAGCTACACAACACGGGTTGACTGTGGAGGGGGTGACATGACCCCATGGTTTCCTCCAGGATGTGTGCCAGGTTTCAACATGAAAGAGGAAGCATGCATCATTTCCTCACTTATGAAATCATCTTCATACAATTTGCCTTCAGCAGTGAAGCAACACAATCAAACACAAATCAGTAATAGGAAGTACTTCTTATTTTGTGTCGGCCTGAAATAGATAGTTTAGCTACTTTCATCACAGTGGGGCCCATAAAAATGCAATGATCCGAGAGCCGGTTTCTTTATTTATTCATTATTATCTACATTCTTGTCAGCATTTAGAATATTGACCAAGTTGAGCATTAATACAGGACAGAACCAAAGGTTTGCTTGTTTTTATGAGTAGTTTTAAGTGTTTTTCTGCAATTTTGTGTACTGTATTTCTTTTGTTGTTGAGTTGGTTTTTCTTGACATTTTTGGGTGTATAGCCTGTAAAGACATTTTGTCCATTTTTATTGCTATTTTGTGTATTTTCTTTTTACTTTTTGTGTATTTTGGAGTCATTTTGTCTGTTTCCTAAGTCATTTTGTACAATTTTATTGTCTTTTTGTTTATTTTTCAGCCATTATTAGTGTCTTTGGAGTCATTTAATGCATTTTCATTGTCATTTTTTGTATTTTTCTGTCATTGTTTTGTATTTTTCTTGTTTTGTAGTGCAATTAGTTTAAGATAAATTAAATAATTTGTGTTTGCTTTGAGGGAAGCACAAAATGTCTGATTTAGGGTGCATCATGGCGTACATGCAAGATGAAGAGACAAATTAATGTATGGATTTTCAAGATATGCTTTTGATTGTGTACAGCTTTAACCAAATATTCTTAGAGAAACGACCAAACGTAGCAGGTTATTGACTGAAGCCATCTGTGTGTGTGGATTGCTGTGGTAGAAGGAATACGGAGGCAGAGCAAACAAAGCAGCGTTTGCTTTGGTTGATCTACAGGTGGGCCCGCTGTAATAAATTATCACCTATTCAACTCATAAAAGGAGATCTCATCTTTATTGTCTGCTGCTGTATCTGAACTGGGTCAAAGTCTAAGATTTAGAAACGACAAACAACTCAAACTGAAACTGACCTACGCTACACAAACACTGCAATGTTTGACTAACATAAGCAATGAAAAGGACAGACTGCAGGTAAATAACCTAAAAAGAGGTACCACGCTGTAACAAACATCAGGGTTGGGGGTCAATTATCATCGCATAATTGATAATTAATTACAATTACAATTGTAAACGTAATTTTAAAAATATGTTGCTGTCGTATTCATAATGAAATTGTAAGTGAGTTCCGATAATTGACTTTGTAATTGTAATTGCCATGAAAATTCTATAAAAATCAATTATAATTTAACGCAAAACCGGGGAACCATGTTACAGTTCTATGTACAGTTCTACACATATGTAGTGAATTATTAAAATGCGTTTCATATCAAGCTTTCCAACATTTTACCAATTGAAGAAAATTTTAATTGAGGGCTATACTGACACACCAAGATATATTTTAGTTGATTAGGAAGCATAACAACGTAACCAATAGACAGGAAAGAAATTAGATGGTAGATTTTTTTCCAGTGTATTTTACAGCTGATTTATCATAAGAGATGCTAACAGAAAAATAACACATGAGGAAGGTTAACTTTTATTTAGACTTTACACCGATCTGATCTGCTATATCGAATCGGTCGATATTTTGCATTTTATGCAATTAATGTGATCAGTTGTAATATCTTAATTTGCCGATCCGACCAATGACGTCATTGTCATGATGGAACTTTCTGTAGATGCTCCCATTGTATCGTTTTATCATCTCATTTACACCAAAGAGTTGTTCACTCTACGTGACACAGCTTTTTTTCACGCACATTTGTGCACAAAGGTGAAAAACTACAGCGAAAATGTCTCTCGGTTGGGGCAAAGTGGCTGAGCAGCGGAGTTCTTCCCCGGTCTACTAGCTCTGAAAGCGGGGGCAGTGTCTGCTGTTAGTGTGTGTGTGTGTGTGTGTGTGTGCTCGCGCTTGTTTAGTTTATGCAGCTCGAGCATGTTAAAAGGGAAAGTCCTAGAGCAGAGCACTGGGCTCCCATTTACTTACCGGAGACTTCTGTCCGTTTCAGGGTGATGGTGAACACAAAAGCGTGTGTGTGTGTGTGTGTGTGCACCTGTGACTATAAGCAACAGTAGGTTTTGCGATGCCACAGTCAGTAAATATGTCTTTGCTCCTAACGCTAATGGGGGCTTCATGTAGTTCCAGTGTGGTCTTCCTCCACAGCTTCGTCTCCAACCCTCTTATAGTCAACACAGCTGCTGTTCAGGGACTAAATTAAATGTTTAGCTCATATTTACACCTGCAAGTGCTCGGTCTGCATCGCATTTAAAAAAGCGGAGCCAGGACTCTCTTGTGCGTGCAATGTTATGTTCAGGTCCTGCATGGAAACTGTTAACTCTTCCACTCCCTCACAGTCACAAGGCTGCGTTTAGGTCCCGAAACATGGTACCGTTTGATATTCCATGAATCGGCATCAGGTGGTACCAAAGGAATTTGGTCGTTACCTAAAACAAACCAAAAAAAACAACCAACCTGAATTCATATGATCGGAACGATGATCATTTTTTTTTTAAACTCACTGATCGGTGATCGGCCAAAAAATCCTGATCGTCTTATATTAGGTTATTTTTTCAGGCTCATTATATCAGAATCAGAATCAGAATCATCTTTATTCGCCAAGTGTATGTTGTACACACGAGGAATTTGACTCGGTCAACTGTGCTCTCTCCAATAGTGAAAACATTCAATAATAAACAATCAACTAGAAAAGATGATAATAAGTATAAACATAAGTATAAATATAAACAGTAGTTAGACTAGAATGTGCAAACTCGATAAAATAACAAGATAATAATAATAATAATAATATTAATAATAATAATAATAATAAAAATAAAAAAAAAATAAAAAATAAAAAGATAAGATAAAAGAAGCAAAATAATAGAAAAGAAAGATAATAATAAAATATAATAATAATAAAAGGAAAATAGTGTGATGAATTGTAATTGAACTGAAGTAATTGAGAACATAATTGTAATTGACTTTGAGGATAAAGAATAATTGTAATTTAATTGTAATTGGAAAAATGCTAGTCACTGTAATCATAATTGAATTGTAATTGAACATGGGTAACTGAAAAATATAATTGACCCCAACCCTGGAGTAGGTTCTTGTGTAATTATTTGGCCTTTTCTTTGTTGGCAGAAGAGTAAACCAATGGAAACCACATCTTCTGTTTTTAGTTTGGTCCAAACCATCAATAAACTGGGAGGAATGGTAGAATATGAGCTCCTTCAGTCCTGAACACCTGCATGGATTCAGTCTGTGGGTGTAGACGCTTTAAAAAGCTCTTTGATCACACAGAAAATACTTCCATCAGCAGCTGCACAGCTTCTACTGCAAGATCAAACCTGACTGGCCCCTCCCACCTTCATTCTCTTTTCAACCGTGCACACACACACAGTGGACAGTAACAACAACCATGTTTTGCCAAAGCGCAGAGCCAACAAAAAACAGAAGATGGTAGGACTGGGCGGAATACCGGTTCATACCAAATACCGGTATATATTTTATTTTCATTATGATATGAAATTTTGTTATACCGCCATACCGGTGTATTTGATTACACAATTTTCAGAATGCTACGCTGCGCCGCGTTTCGGACCGAATCCGTTTCAACGTTGCACTTCTAAATAGAAAGGTAAACAGTAGCGCTCTGGTGTTAGTTGGGGTGTAAATCATACGTGTAAATGGATAAGAAAGACAACTGAAAGCTCTGAAGCTGCATGTGCCTTCATGCGCATGCCTCTGCTACAGGAGAACAACACTCACGGACACGGAGGCACCGTTAGCTTAGCATGTCGGCAGTAATACACAAAAAAGAAAAAAAAGAGAACACAGGGTTGCAATTCCTTTAACATGGAAATAAGTCCTGGTGGAGCTGCAAACAAAACGCTACTTTATTCACCATAAGAAACCACCACACCACTGAGTATGCAGCAATTAAAGCTAGAAATCAAGCTAAAGCTAAAGCTAATGCTAAAGCTAAGCTCGCGCGACAAAGCACCATTGGGCTGCTGTTGCAACCTTGTATTACTACTAGTGTGGAATTATTCTATAATATTCACTCATGACAGTAAAATAGAGCATCCTAGGTCAATCTACTGCAGTAAATTCTCTCTCAACCAGTAGAAAATGCTGTGAACACCTGATTATGTATGAAAAAAAATACAGTGAAACCATTAGAATTTTGAAAAATACCATGTTATAAATTCTTGGTCATACCGCCCACCCCTAGAAGATGGTTTTATTTACCAACAGAAAAACGCTAAAGTCTCCACCATCACCTTCATATCTACTCCAGTGACGAGCAGTCAGGGGAGGCAGAGCAAAATTAATGATCAAATAAAATAAATAGGAATATTTTCCTACTGATCTGTGCAATAAATGTTCCAAATTCCAAAACATTTCAATCATTTTTATGATCAAAATCGCTGAATATGCAATATTTTCTCTGTGGGAGGCGACGACGAGGTGATTATACGTCCTCACTTTCCATAGAATAGGTAATGTATGTTTATTACACCAGTGGTTCCCAACCCTTCTTGTCTTGTGTTCCCCTCGAGCCTTTTTGTCATACCATGAGTACCCCCTCACTCATACGTGTTCATGATTCTCCAAAAATAGAACATAACACAACTGAATATTCAACGCAAGTTATTTTATTTCATCTTCTTAAATTGAACAATAAATATTCAGGCATTGTCTTCTTTTTTCACTCAAATTAAACATAAAATGATAAATATAAGAAATAATATTATAGTGAACGTTTGTATTATTAATACTAAATATGATAACATTGTTATTAAAGAAAAATAATAAAGTTGAAATTAGAAAAAAAATAATATAAATAAATAAATACAAAACAAATAATTAACCCGCCTGTGTTATATATACAGCAACTTTTATGATATTTAGCACAAAAGGAGCTTCTTTGAATACGTCCCCTTTAAACAGGCATTTAAACTTTAAAAACAAGTCATTGCGCACACACTTATGAAATGACTGAGAATATTTTTTATTATCTTGAAAATAAATTCTTATTTTTTTCCACGTACCCCCTGCAATGTGCTCACTTGCCCCTAGGCATACGCGTACCCCTGGTTGGGAAACATTGTATTACACTAGTACAGTGCCCATCAGAAGTATGTATTCATATAGTGGGAGCTTAAGTAGAGTTGTCACTTGTGGCCAAATGAGTATATATTTGAAGGTTGGATGTACAAAGACGTACATACTCTGTAGTGTTATAAAGGGGTTTTTTGGGTGCCACGATTAAACTAACCTGATTGTCTGCAATATTTACATTTATAATACGGGCTCTGCACTCTGTATTAGTGTAATTATTCAGTTAGCCATTGGTACATTTTTAATTCTGGGGTTATTTTTTTTATTTTTAGTATACCGATAATTCCATTTTAAAACTTGATTTTTCACTGTAAAATCTGTAATTGGTGGGCGACCGTGGCTCAGGTGGTAGAGGGTCGTCTTCTGATCGCGAGGTTGGGGGTTCGATCCCAGTACCTGACTATGTGTCGAAGTGTCTTTGGGCAAGACACTGAACCCTAAGTTGCTCCCAGTGGTCGACTAGCGCCTTGCATGGCAGTCCTGTCCCACTGGTGTGTGAATGTGAGAGTGAATGGGTGAATGAGCTGATATGTAAAGCGCTTTGAGACTGCTTCAGTGTGGTGATAAAGCGCTATATAAATCTAGTCCATTTACCATAAACCATACACCTATTGTTTTGTTCAAAAGTAGTGCAATAAAAACACAGACATAAAACAATTGTGATTACAATATTAATCAAAATAATCGTGATTATCATTTTGGCCATAAATAAATTCTGAAATTTTCACCAATTGTAATTGTTTAATAGGCACACTGTACAATTTTGGTTTGATCGTATGAATACTTTTTGGAGATATGGACAATTTAGTGCGGGGTGTACAGTATGTGTCGATTTTCATGTGATTTTCGCTCATTATTTTTTTCTTCCATTATCTCAGGAATTATACCACAATGAAAATTGGTATAGTATTACAGCTCCACCTACTCTCTCAGAATATACAAAAATACCTGCTATACGTCCTATCATGTCCACTGATAGGAGGTATTGCAGATATTTAAGTTATTGAATAATTACGGAACAATTGGTAACTGAAGTGCGTGGGATGTCCCTGAAAATTTACTGCAATGACATGAAAAGACCCACAAGTGTTCACTTGAAAAAGCCACTAAATGCAAATGATGTCAATTAGTTAAAAAACATAAATATCAAAATACTAAGACAGTTGTCCAAAATGTAAATATATATATATTTTGAATTAAAGTTTAGCAAATATTTAAATATATTGAATTTCAAAAGGAAGTAAAGTTAGAGTAAAGTTCCAAACATTTTGCACTGATTTAACATATCTATTAAAAAATAGTAAAATAGTATAATCTGATCCTCGAATTTAAAAAGGAAAATGCAAGATGAGCAAAATGCTAAAAAAAATGAAGGGAAGAAGATTCATTTGATTTTAGATGATAATACTTAAAAGTTAGCGTTGCTTCATTATATCATGAGTACGACAACAAGGATCAGAGACGGGCTGTGATGGGTCAACACAAACATACAGATATTGTAAAATGCTGACTTAGCAGAAACAGTTGTTTCTGTGTCGACCTTCAGAATCCGGCACTTCAAAGAGCGAGGACACTGAAGGTGTGTTTGTTTTGGGGGGGGGGGGGGGGGACTTTCTGCTCTAACGGTACACAAACAGGTCTTGCTATGCAAACACAGAGACAAACAAAAGGGCAAAGCAGCAGCAGCTACAATCGCTCCACGGACAAACACAGATGAAAGAGGCGCGTCGTGCACTGCTACACGGTCCTCAAGGCTGGCCTGGAAACATCACAACTACAGGAAAGAAGGCAGGAAACCACAAAATAAAAAGATGAAAACACAAGAGACCAAACTGCTTTCATTACCAGCGTGTTATATGGCGAGGGCGTGCACGGCGTGATTAGCACAGCACATGGAGAGCCTAGACACCAGAGGATATCCAGCCTCTTAAAGGCTTTGTGGTGAAATGTTGTTTCTAAAGTAAGGAACAAAATCTTATGATTGTCCTTTAGCGGGTTGCTAGGACACGACGGGTGCACGTTTACGGTAAGGCAGGAAGAGAAGGTGCACTGGTCATTAGTCTCCATCTGAGCCCCATTATTGTTCCTCCATCACGTCACATCACATCCATCTCTGAGGGACACACACAGCAACACTTACTCAGATTTCTACCAACCAATCAAAACTGATAAATCTTTTTCACATTATTTTGAAAAATAGAGGTTTTTCCAACTTTGACATAACAAAAAAGAAAGGGAATTTTAACTTTAACTTTTCCTGTTGTAGTTAGCTTAGCATGTAGCAGTGCAAGCTGGGCAGGGTCAAAGGGTAAAGGAACAGGTCCATGTTATTGAGTCACCCTATTGGTAAAAAAAAAAAAGGTGATAAAAAAAGATTTGCCGTCATAAGTCGTTACTAGGGCTGTAGTCAACCAAGAAAATGGTTGGTCGACCAAGACTATGGCACCAAAAAAAAAGGTACCCTGCTGCAGCTGTCAGTGCACTGTCCTCTGATTGGAGCAGAGGGACAGAATTGAAAGTCAAAGTCCCTGCATATTTAAAAAGTCTGGTCGACCAAAGTTGGCAGCCCTAGTCCTTACGTGATTCGTCTAATACTTATCTTGCATCCCTAAAACACACTCGATTAGACGTGGGCGACTAACAGCCCGGGGGCCACATGAGGCCATCGCTCTAAATATGTGTGGAACCCAAAGTAAATGCACAAAATGACTTTAAAATACATACATTACAGGAAAATCCACACAAATATTTACAAGATTACTCCAAAAATACATAAAAAAACATCAATAAAAACACAAAATGAGGGGAAAATACAAAATAATGATAAAAACACAAAACACAAAAAAGAGACAAAAAATGATCCTAATACAGACTAAACCATGTTTATGCTCTTCCTGTTTTAATGCTTTAATGCTCTCGATCTTTAAAAGCTAAAGACCAAGTCAAAAACCTTGGTGTTCTGATTGACTCAGATCTTACACTCAGCAGTCAGATCAAATCTATCACAAAAACAGCTTCTACCACCTAAAGAACATCTCCAGAGTGAAAGGTTTAATGGCTCAGAAAGATCAGGAGAAACTGGTCCATGCTTTTATCTCCAGCAGACTGGACTATTGTAATGGTCTTCTGACAGGAATCCCCCAAAAGAGCATCAAACAGCTACAGTTGGTTCAGAACGCTGCAGCTCGGGTCTTAACCAGAACAAAGAGGTCAGAGCACATTACTCCAGTTTTAAAGTCTTTACACTGGCTCCCAGTCAGCCTCAGAATAGACTTTAAAGTTCTGCTGCTGGTGTATAAATCTGTGAATGGGTTTGGTCCAGAATACATCAGTGACATGATAGTCAGGTATGAACCCAGCAGGTCTCTCAGATCTATGAACACAGATCAGATAGTGGAGCCCAGAGTTCACAGTAAACATGGTGATGCTGCTTTTAGTTGTTATGCTGCAAAGAAGTGGAACAAACTGCCAGCGGAGCTGAAGTCAGCATCCAATGTGAACATTTTTAAATCAAAG
Source organism: Gouania willdenowi (assembly GCF_900634775.1). Lineage (NCBI taxonomy): Eukaryota > Metazoa > Chordata > Actinopteri > Blenniiformes > Gobiesocidae > Gouania > Gouania willdenowi. The sequence goes on along the minus strand of NC_041055.1, from coordinate 7,973,750 downwards.
TTAAAGGCACTTTTTTTCTCTACTGCATATGATTGAGAGAGAGACTTTTTGTCATGTTGTTGATGTCATGATGATTTTACTGATGATTTTAATTGATTTTACTGATGATTTTAAATGTTCTTATTGATTTTAAACAATTGAATGTTTTATCATGTAAAGCACATTGAGTTGCCTTGAGTATGAAATGCGCTATATAAATAAATTTGCCTTGCCTTGCCTTATGCTGGTCGTTATTATGGATGTAGATGATGGACCACATACAGTCACATTTTGTCATAACAGTAGCCCACATCTTCTTTAGCTCACTCTAAAGCTTACACACCATTCATGTAATTCCAACTTGAATTACATGAATGGATGTAATTACATGAACGGATAATGTTAAAAGCATCCAGCGGTTGCCATGGTAACATAATTCCCTGTTTTAAGTAGTCTTCCTTGTTCAGCTGAAGGCATTTGTGAATCTGTAGTAAGATGGCCGATAGTGGCGTCATAGACTGTCTACAGCAGGGGATCTCTACCTTGGGGTCAGGAGCCCATTCGGGGTCACTGGGAGGGGGTCACCAGATCCCTTCAAGAAACAAAGAATATTTTGACAATTTGAGCCCATTTTTGCTTATTTTTACCTTTTTTCTAGAACTAGATCAAAATTGACATATTTTTACCTATTTTCATCACTTTTTCTTGCCATATTTTTGCTCCTTTTAATGCATTTTTGCTACATTTCTCCCATTTCAATCAAATTTCAGCACTTAAACCCTTTCTACCACTTTTCCCACCTAATGTCACATGTTGACCCATTGTCACTTTTAACCTCCTGTCACCATATTTAACCACATTCACAATTTGTCATGGCCATTATTTGCCAGTTTAAACTAATTGTTCATACTCTTCAAATTTCATGCAGTTATATATTCATAGAACAATGAACCATCATTTTACTGACTTTATGGATGGGCCCCAAAAAGCTCTCCCCTTTATTCCCCCTTATAGATGGCCCTGTCTCCACATGACTGTTCTTCAATGTTCACGTCTGTGTTCAACCACCTACAAATACAGCGGGGGTCCCCGGCTGTGTAACCTTTATCTTGTGGTCGTGGGCTGAAAAGGTTGAGAACCACTGACCTATGCGAAGACTGATTGGCTGAAATATCCAAAATGTCAACATATAAAGGGATATTTTGTGTGTTGATATAAATGACTCCAAAGAGATTTCTTGTTCCTTTTATTTCATGTTTATTCTTTCTTCATCCAGATGTTTTTTTCCTAACCTGTCAAACCCTTCTTCTCTTTTGTTGTGTTTCTCTTTGCAAAGACAATGTCCTCATGGACCTCATCACTATCACAATTCACTCAACTCTTTCCAGATCTGTCGTCCCGTCTCATCTTCTCTGCTCAGACGATCCTCAGTAGGAAATCAAGACTTTGTTTTTAGGCTCTCAAGCTGTGAGAACTCACAGTGACCGAGTCTTTAGCATTTCAAAGCTCAACATGCAGTCAGCGGACTCTCCTGCCCTCCATGAGTTAACAGAAGAGGGATAGAGGGTGACTTCAAAATATTTGAACTCAGTGCGTGCGCGCGCACACACACGGGAATTCTGCTTCCTGTTTTGACAAGTTGTGAAGTTTCAATGAAGCAGCTTTTTGTTCCCATGTATTATTTTTGGTACCCAGTAGTAGTTAGTTGCATGAAATTAGTTGAATCGTGGAGTTCTTTTAACTACAACATGCATTCCACTGGTGACCAACTGGTGGCCCATGGGCCAGATGTGGCCCCATGTCTAATTTTGTGCGGTCTCCAAAACAAACACGCAAAACGACTCCAAAAATATACAAAATCCCTCCAAATATACAAAAGATTGCTCCAAAACACAGAAATTACACACAATACCACTCTAAAAATACACAAAGAGAAACCAAAAATACACAAAATTACTCAATACTCAAAACCAAAAATACACAAAGCAAAACAAACTCTGAAAATACATTTAAAAAAAACATTAAATATATACACAATACCACTCCAAACATTTGCAAAACCATAAGAAACCACACGTGAAAATTACACAAAACAACTCCAAAAATACACAAAACCAATACAAATATACAAAATAAGAGTAAAAAAAATAGAAAAATATACACAATACCACACTGAAAACAAACAAAGCAAAACCAGAAATACCCAAAACTCCAAATATACGCAAACTGCAAAAATACATAAAAAGTACTTCATATATACACAAAACCACTCCACACATTTACAAAACCACAACCAAACCACACATGAAAAATACACTAAACAACTCCAAAAAAAACACAAGAGCTCCCAAATTAAACAAAAGCCTCCAAAAACACACAATATCACTTTTAAAAACACACAATAAATGTACTTTCCTGTATTAATGCTCAGATGGTCATTATTCTGAATGCTGACATGAATGTGGATAATGTGGCCCTCAGATCAGACACTCCCATGTTTGCGGCCCCCGCAGAGATACACTCTGAATTGTGCAGTGAAATACATCAGTGTGTATGATGAAACCCTGCATTCAGGAATTGTTTCACTCGTTTGCTCATTCATTCATTAACCTTTAAGAATTAAAACTCTTTGGTTAGATATTGATTTAATTGCATCACTTTAACCTTTCCTTGAACTTTGTAGTTTACATCCAGCACAGTGTGCATCCCCCAAAAACACATTACAACAGACACAGACAACTTTTATCAACTGACTCTTACCTTGGATCCCTCAGAGGACGGTCGACGACCAAAAGGTGAATATCTTCCTAGAGACATCCTGGGATGTCGTGTCACTATCCGAGCTCATTCATATCAGACAGCGTGGGATAAATCCAGTATGAGCACAACACAAGAGTCAAGAATCAAAGGAGGATCCTGCAGTGAAAGAAGAGTCTTAACCATTGGCTGTTAATCCTCTTAACCTTCAGCGTGTGTATCCGTCCCTCTAATCGACTGTTTAGATAAGAGGCTGCTGCTTCTGGACGCAGAGCGCACACTCAATCATTGGCAAACGGGAGCAAATATTGGCCACGCTGGAGCAACATGTGACAGCAGTGAAGTTTAAAACACTTTGCTCAACGACGCAGATGATGTCAGGGTGAGTTTGTGTGGTCGGGTTTTAAATGAGACGTGAGAAAAACGTGAGGATAAACATTAGAAGGTGGCGTGCCAGGTGAGTCACTGATGGGAGCCCAACCCCACCTTTAGCTGTTACTCGAAACACACGCACACACACACAAACACTCCTCCTGTTTGAAACTGTTGAGACATGCTTAAAAAATAAAACTCATTTTAATAAAGTGAAATGTGTGCTGTTAAAGATTGCATCACTGGTAACACACTAAGCTTTTGATTATTTCACTGCATCTGTTTTGTGTAAAGTGAGCCCTTATTATGAGCTTTATTGATGCAGGTGTCAGCAGACATGTAGGTGGAAATTATGGAATTCAGGAGAAATGTTCGAAATGAACGGAAGACAGTCCACAGCAGCTGCACAAACAAGAACATTTGCACCAGTAGCACCACAATTAGTTTCAACTGGCAAATAATGGCCATGACAAAAAAAATGCACAAAAAGAAAACAATAACACAAAAAATTAAAGGAATAAATACCCAAAGTTATGCAAAAAAAAAACAAAAAATACACAAAATGACCAAAAAAACATTTTTAAAAAACAAAATGAAAAAATATACAAAATTTCTCAAAAAAAAAACACACAAAATACCACTGACGCAAAAAAATTACTTAAAAAACCCACAAAATTACAAGAAAGATACAAAATCAACAAAGGCACACAAAACAACAACAAAACTACAGCGAATGACTATTAAAGCAAAATGACAGAAAAATATACAAAACAAAAATAAACAAAACTGAATCACTCAAAAAACACAAAAATACACAAAACAACTACATAAACACAAAGGAAGGGGAAAAAAAGAAAAGGACTCCACATAAAATAAAATAATCAAAACCTCACGTCATGCTGCTCCCTCTTTGCCAGGTGCTAAGCAGACTCTTTATAAAACATAAACACTCAACCACACAGGAAACACATCTAGCAATGGTTTAATGTTTTTTTCCACAGCCTTCACTGCCAACATGCCTTCAGGTGAGAAGAAGAAACGTGTTCTGCTGAAAGCAACTCCTTCACTGTTTTGGTTTGGCATCGGCAGATGTCAAACAAACTCCAGTCCAGTTCAAATACAGTGAGCAGAGCTCCGTGTTTACTTCAACAAGCTCAAACAGAGACGAGCAGACACCCACTCACCACACAGATGACGCTCTGCTCCATCAACACGCCATGACCTCATTTCAGAGTAATGATTTCACATCTGAAATCAGGTTTTTACGAAATTATTGCTTTGCAATCAGAGTAGGGATGTAACAATTCACTCAACTCCCGATACTGGATTCATGATATGATTCTCTCCAGATTTATTTTACAAAATGAGACTGTAGACAAATGACTGAAATTTTTTTTTTTTCTTCGAAAATAAAAATACTGTACTATTTACTTTTATCTTTCATTGCCAAAAGAATCCCTTGATAAACTATGCAAAACAATGCAATTTAATTAAAAATGAATCCTGAAAGAAATAAATAAAGAAATAATACAAATGAAGAAGTCTATTCATTGAAATTCTGGCTCAACAGTAAACTATGCAAAACTGCATAATAGTTCCTTTTCTTTTTAAAAGTGCAACTGAAAATGTATTTTGTGCCTTAACAATTGGACTTTAAAACAAATCCCATATAAAAAAAATAATATAAATAAACTATGGCTTTCATTCTCTCTCTCTTGTTTCTCTCTTTCCTCTCTGAGCCCCTCTTACACAAAATACACAAAACGACAAAAACACAAAAATGACAGATAAATACACAGATGACACAATAACACACACAATAACAGTTTCAAACCTTTGGACTTTATATCTACAAATGATCACTAACGCAATCAAAGGTTTGGTCAGAGTTTTATTTTGAAAGGCTTTTTTTTTTTTACAGCTGTTCCAATTCGACAAACATTGTTTGTTGATTATTAACAGTGTTTCCCAACCAGGGGTGTGTGTACTTGAACAGATTTCAGGGGGTACGAATTTATTTTCTAAAAATATGGGACAAATTTTCACACACACACACAGACATTTTCTTCATCCATCAATGATAAATTGTGACAACCCTTAAAAACATATGAAAAGACCTGGGGGGCACTGGTGAGCGCAGACGTGAGGACATGTTTTGCAGAGCTCCGTGATGGGGCACATCATTATTTAACTGCTCCAACACCTGCTAAAAACTTTTTTTGGGTTGCGTTTAGATCTCAGTGAGCTACACGGATGCGGTTTTCTACAATTTTGGAACTTTATTGGCGGAAATATGAGCAAAGCCAAAGGTGGTAAAGACCAGGCCGCAAAAGCCTCGGGCTCCGTGGACCTGTTGCTGCAGCCGCAGCCTCCAGATATGTGTGTGGTTATGGAGGCTATTGGTAGCTCAGAACAGAGCGATTGTGGTAAAGTTTCACTACTTTCAAAAGAGGGAGGAAGTTTTCCGGAGGGCAAGTTCGGCCCCAATGTTTCTACAAGGCAAAAAAAAAAGTCGGATGTCAGGTTTGGGCTTCTCTACCCTGCAACTCTTCGCATTACTACGACATTGGGTCAGGAGCAGCGGTTCACGAACTCAAAGGCAGCAATAAAATTTGTCAGGAAGGAACTTCTCAATGAGGGACACTAACGAGGGCCACACTCTGTACAGTCCATGATGGAGACGAGTCATTGAGGTGGGTTGGGCTAATCAGCAGCGTAGAGCCGACTTTTCCAGCTTTATGAAAGCCAGCAGCTGCTGAGCACAGAGTGGAAATGAGCGATGAAAGAAATCGTGAAGAAAGAAGGTTCTCTGCAGACTGGACTCTGGACGGACTCTGGACGGACTCTGGACGGACTCTGGACGGACTCTGGACGGACTCTGGACGGACTCTGGACGGACTCTGGACGGACCCTGGACGGACCCTGGACGGACCCTGGACGGACCCTGGACGGACCATGATGCTCAGAGCAGGTAGCAGGTGCTGTTTCCTGTCACCGCTGTAACACTAACACTGCAGCTCTGGTGATGTAAGATGACGCTCTCTGCAGCAGCTCTAGTGATAAGTCACTGGTTGAACAGGAAACAGGAAGTGCCCTGCCTGAGGCCAAGGTTGGATCAGGACACACTTTGAACCATCAGTGTTCAGAGATCTAAGGAGCTCCTAAATGGACACAAAGATCTCCCTTTGACTGTTCTACGTGTTCTAAACACAGCTCGTATTAAATCTATGCTCATAGACAAGTTCACGTAACAACCTACTGTTAAGCATGAATTAAATATTTATGTCTTCCACATGTTTTCCATCAAGCAGGAGAGGTGGATTTACTTCATTTAGAGCATCAGTAGCTGTGTTTCCATTACCATTGGAAATGTACACAATCTTATCAGCACTGTAAAAACTGCTAATGGAAAAACCTGAATTTTGAAGAAGAAAAAAAACACTCAAATGTCGCTACAAAGTTTTACACTTTCATGAGGAGGAATTTCAGACATTCCGATATTGAAATGTATCGCAAAACGGCAATGGAAACTTTTTCGACGAAGTACCTGGTCACATGATCACTTCTCTCTGAGAAAACATGATTCTGTACGTATGGACAGAACGAGATGGATAGATATTATACTTTAAAATTATTACTGCCACTTTAGACAGCAAACAACAAAGGAATGCAGAGCGTTTTAAGAAGTGTTTGAGCATTAATCTTCCTGCAGCAAAGTCTCGGTAGATGGGATTTCACAGCAGTTATGAGGCTTCTGCCCAAAACTACTTTCAATGGAAACCCAGCTCTGTACCTTACAGGTTTACCCTCAAGCATGATGTTTTGGTGAGCACAGAAACACAATATAAAAGCATGAGCACAAAAGATAGATTATAGGTGATAGAAAGAGATATTTCAGTGCACACACCCACTTCACTCAGTGTAGCAGTTTGTGTTGGTGAAGGTTTTATCCATGCAATGTTGATCACGTCCAGTTGCCTCGACTGAGCTACCAACACCAGGGCTCGGGACCAAATTGCTAGCATATGCAAGTATTTTTTCAGTGCGTGCGAGTGAAAATGTAATCTGGTCGCATCTGTGAGAGTGCGCAGAGTGACCTTATTTGGAAAATCTAAAAGGAGGAAACAGGGAGTTTCGCGCTGAGGCGTCCGGGCACACGCAGCAACAGAACTCATGGAGGGTGCACCGAGCAGACGTGGGGCACAGGGGGCATGGTAGAACGCGCTGAGCAGATACGCGCTTATTGGACCTGGGACAAGGGGCGGGGAAAAACACGCCGAGGTACCGCTCGACGTGTTTTTCCCCGCCCCCTGTCCCAGGTCCAATTTTTGGGTGGAATCGCACATACACGATTCCACCCAATATCAGCTGCAGTCTGCGTGAGAGGCTTCTCAACACAAAATTGGATAAAGTCAGATATGAGGAATCCGTGTACCCTTCGTTCTCTGGTTATTCCATTTTAAAACCAAATCAAATGAACAAATAAACAGTGAGGTTATTTTGTTTTACGGATTTAAAACCAAAACAGAAATACAGAAAAACCAAAAACCAGATAAGCAGCGTTTTTCTGTTTTTTTTTTTTTTTTTAACTCTGAGATATTTGGATATTTACGGGGAATATAAAGTGAGAACTGAAATCCGCTACACCTCGTTTCCCTCTGCAGGTCTCCTCACATAATAGGACTGTTTAGAATTTATTTCAGCTGTTTTCTGCTCCTGCTCATCACATTTATGATTTGTTTTGCTGTGTTACGGTCCAAATAGTATCTAAATAAACTGGTGACTGACTAGTGAGGAACAAAATAGATGTTAGAACTTCTACAATTTGACACTTCTGCAAAAACAATAACAGCTTTTTTGAGGGCAGTAAAAATGTGAATTTTGCACGTTATAAATACCGCTAACGGCAGCCAACAACACACATAAGAAACGAGGAGCACCAGTAGATTCATTACACCACCTTTGGTTCCTTAAATCACATATCATGTTCATGTTTTATGTAACATCCATTTTTTGGTTTTGATTTATTAATGTATTAATAACATTTCAATTTATCAGTAATGTGACTTATGCGTTGCTAATTTTTTTGTCCCGGAGCAAAAGTCCGGCCAGTCACCAGTTTATCTGGATACTATTTGGACCATAACACTGTTCCTTAAAGTTGGCAGATATTTACAGTTTCGAACTTCCAGCATCAATAACTCTTAAACAAAACATCATCAACACACAAATTACAACTCTGCCAACATTGTGAGGTGGACAACATGCTACAAGATCATTTTTTTTCTAACGCAGCAGAGTAAAAGTCCATCTGTCGGTTGTTGTGTATTGAGATCAAAACATGAAGCTCTCGTCCTAGTTTTCCCGTAAATATCCAAATATCACACAAACAGAACAAGATTTAATCTTAAAACAAAAATAACGCTCCTTGTCTTGTTTTTCTGTATTTCTGTTTTGGTTTTAAATCAGTAAAACAAAATAACCACACTGTGCTGCCGTCTGGTCACACCTGGGATAATGGACGAGGGTTACGTGGAACAGCTACCTTCAACGAACGAGTGTGTGTCTTCACTGCCTTGCGCTTATGAAACTCGGAAGAGCTACTCGTGGTAGTTATTCTATGGCACCGCCATCTTTGTTTTGGTCGGACGACACATCGGTGCGCATATTTTGCATCGACATCATCGATGACGTTGGCGCATTGTCTCGGCCCTAATACCTATACTTTCAGTTAAAAAAAAAACTACCCCCCCCCAATCTGAACCGAGATTAATTGATCATTTATTCACCCGCACCGCCCCGCCCCACGGGTAGCCCGCATCACTAGTGTGCATGTATATATGTATGTATGTTTGTTTATATGTGTGTCTGCATGTGCATGTATGAATTTGTGTTGTGTGTGTGTGTGTGTGTATATATATATATATTAGAGCTGAACAATTCTGGAAAATAATCTAATTGCAATTTTTTCCCGTCAATATTGCAATTGCCGTAACCGTACCGTTACCGTGGCCCAAAAACGTGATGCATATCGAACCGTGGGAAAACTGTACGGTTGCATCACTAGTGTACAGTGAACCAAAGCCCACACGTGGACAAAAATAAAACAAATGTGTCAGCCACTGCTTGTTGCAGAAAAACTTAATATTGACACTAAAACATTTAAACATTTTGCAAATATATCTCGAGTCACTGTCAATCTTTACTTCATACAAAGGTACGGTATGCCAGTGAAGTCAACTGGTTGGTACAAAACATCGCACAGTCATGTGATTGGAGATGCTAAACCTGTCTTTGTAACACTACCTTTGATTTGAATACTGTGATAATAATCTGAACCGCTCCTTCACCACACCATTAAAAACACACATAAGACAATGCTTAGCATTTTTCAGATCACATGATTACTAGATGAACCGTAGCTGGAGATTTTTTTTTTTTACGTAGCGTGAAACACTTTCTAGATTTTCAGTCACCTATTTTATGGTGAAACAGCGTGTAAATGTGCAGCAGGATATATTATTATCCCAAAACATGCATGTGAAGCATTTCCGTGTCAGGTTTGGGACTGATTTTAAATAAAGTGAGAAATTTAGAAATTCAGAACAACAATGTTGTTTTATTCCATCCATTTTCTGTGATCACTGCAAATCGGAGGTCCTGCTAATGAAATTGAGCAGATATGGGGTCACATACTTGATTTTAGCCCAAAATAGATTTGCAATATTACGAAAACATGCATTTAAAGGGAACCTTTATTTCTTTTCGATTCCAGAATAAAACCAAGCTAATATGATCAAATCTACAGAAATATATTTAACTAAAAACAACACTGGAATATGCATCACCACATCTAAATCAATTTGCTAAAAATGTCATAAGTTTCTCCCGGGTGACTGTATCAGAGAAATGGCTCATTTACAGAGACAGTTGAGGAAGCCTGATTCACCTCATGCATTAAATATGGATCATGCACAGAGCAGCAGCAGCAGCTCTACTGAGCGGGTCACAGTGAATAATGACATCATGCAATTTCCCAGAAGAGTTTCCATCTATAACTCCACAGCAGTGCGAGTCAAAGGTCAGGGTTTCCCGATTAACCTCAAGTAATACCTCTGGTGGGCGTCACTTGACTAGCAAGCTATCAGACCGGCTCTGGAGTTTTACTGCGTGCCGCCTCCTGAGTTCAGTGCAGCAGGTCGGGTTACAGCTCCTCTCTCCTGCAGCCAGCACGGACCATTTTCCCTACACTGACATTCTAACTGGGCAGAATGGGAGAAAAGGGCAGCAGGTTCGAGCTGCTGGGAATGAAAATGAAGGTGAAGGACAGACAGTAGCTCCGCATAGCTGCTGGGCCACGCTGACATGAAGCTCCGCCTCCAATGGAGGAAAGGTGACAATTCATTACTGAAATATAAACATAGGCCAAATGTTTGTGAGCTCACACTGGAAGACGAGAAACCTGTTTGGCCTTCGTCATGTCCTATAACTAAAGCTTAAAACATGTCTGGGAGTCAAGTTAAGTTTACTGTCACGCAAATATTCATGTAAAAATGTAAAAGTTCATAGATACAAATTTGCATTTGAGAATCACAGTTGCATTGGTGGATTTTCTTCCTGTGGATACAAATCTGGCATTACAAGCAATAATGTGATTCTCACCATAATAAACTATTTGAAGCTAAAAAGTAATTGTGGCGATGTTTACTTTGCAGAGACAAGTGTGACATCGTCTCATTTTAAAACAGTGTGGTTACTTTCCACCTGGTAGAAACTGACAAATAAAATACTGTGGAGTGAATCTTATTTGTCCATTAAATAAATAAATGAAAAGGAGATCATTTGCTTTAAAAACATTTTGGCAATTGCACTGTGGGATGTGGAGTCCCATAGACAGATGCATAAGTGTGCTTATTGTGATTTATTTTCTTTATTTTTTTGGTAAACCAAGAAGGCCATGATTTACTGGACTACATAATAAACAAATAATTATAGGACACAGAGGCAAGCTACAACGGCCCCGTGTTAAGGATTTTCAATATGGGCGAGTGGTGAAATAGCCCCAAAGTTGGGGTTCAAAATAAAAAATTAAGTCGCATGAAGAAAAATTGTTTCATATCCCAAGAAAGAGTAATCTTTATACTATAAATTAAAATTGATCAGTTTTTTTACATTCCTACACGCAGTTATGGGCCAATGAAAATAGTACAAAAAAGGTTTTTTTTTTTTGTTTTTTTCAAAAGACTCACCCAAGAAACAATGCTTACATGCGACTAATCATTAGTGATTTGAACAGTCTATGTACATAACTCAAAGCTGATCAAATTACAGGGAGCTGAGGCATATGCAAAGTTGTTTACTGAAGGCTCAAACATGTTCCAGCCAAAATGTAAATCAGATCTATTCTATTCTAAAACAGTAGGTGGAGCTGTATTATTATACCAAATTTCAGTTTCCTATGTGATGTAGTTCCTGAGAAATTGAAAGCTGAAAATGGAAGAAAAATAAGGATGAGCCAAAATCGACCCCCCCCCCCCCCCCCCCACCACCACCACCAAATTGGCCATATCTCAATAAGTATTCACCAAAGTGCATTGCCCATTTGTGAAATTACATGGAATGACCCCTTTTGAATCTTTTTTTGAGCAAATTATCTTTGATTTATTGATCTATGAGGCCTACACTTCGTCTTTATCCAATAAAGAAAATGATTGTCTCCAGCAGCTTTAAACATCAGAAGAAATGGCAGCCAGCGACGTCAAATCATTCATGCTTCATGGATTAGAAAAAGTGACGGGTTAAACAAGATTAAAAACCCTGCATGACGTCTCAACCACGCCCTCAAACCAATCAAGCGGCCTTTGGCTGATCACAGCCAGTAAAACCAGTCGACCAAACCAACTGTGACAAGTCATAAATAAATTAAACTGCAGAGACACAAACCAAGCTTACTTTTCCTTCCTAAATAAAACAACACAATAACTGTCGACTTGTTTACACTTTCTGGAGGAAACGTGTTGCACAACAGTGATATTTCAGTCAGAATACAGTGAAGTTTCTCAACCGAGGAAGTGGAAGTGATACATGTCCACACAATTCATGATTCATTGGAGAGTCAGCAGCAAGGCTTCATTCTTCATTCAAACCTGATGTCACTGCTTCAGTATAAACAAGCGTCTAACACATCAGACATATTGGTTTAACTAATCAGAGAAATATTGACAACATGGATGAAATACTTGCAGACTCTAATCAAAACTTAATTTAAATCATAAATTACAAGTATTAGAAAATGTTGAAGGGCCTCTGACTTTCCTCAATTGCGTAGAGGGGATGAAAGTTATGGACTTTGCTTGTTGAAATGGAAATACTTCCATAACATGGACTAAAACCTCCCCTGGATGCTTTGGGACGATTTCACTCTTTACTGGCACGATTCAAGAACATGGAACAATAAAACCTTTCACACCTCTGATCTCTAGTCATTTTAGTAAAGATTCAAAAAATAAAAAACTTCAATCTTTGTCTCCTCAGACCAGAGATTTTTGTTTTCTTTCTGTCTTTTAGGGGCCTTGTGGCAAACTCGAGGTGGGCTGCCATGTGCCTTGTACTAAGGAGTGGCTTTTGTCTGGCCACTCTACCGTACCATGAGATGATTGGCCTTCTGGAATGTTCTCCTCTCTCCAGAGAGGAACTCTGACAGTGACCATCGGGTTCTTGGTCACTTCCCTGACTAAAACCAATTTAGACGGCCAGCTAGCTCTAGGAAGTCGGGGTGTGCATTGCCATGAATCTGGGGCTCACATTCTATGAGGCATGTTAGGTGACGTCACCTGCCAACATGGGCAAAATCCTGGAATATTTTAAAAATGGCAGAATATTCAATAAACATTTACTTACTTTAAAAAACAAGGCTATTTATACACTATTAAAAAAGATAGTGACAAACTTATCGATATTTGGTAATAGGCCACAAATTTTCATTTCGGTGCATCCCTATATCAATCATTACAAATTTCACCTTTACAAATACAAAATGGTATAAAATACAATCTATTTCATTTTTTAAACTTGCAAAATCAAGTAAATGGTAACTAAACGTAATTCAAGTACGAATATTAAAAACAAGTGGTATGTTTATCAAACTGTCAAATTACATTTTTCAAAAAAGTTTAACAATTGCTTCTACGAATATACTCAGTTACCAAATATTCAGTGCATCCCTGATTTAGAATAAAGAGATTAAATAGGGTCTTTGAGCGTTTGCGTTGTGTGCTTTTGTATTTGTGGGCGCTTTTGTTTTGTGTTGCATTGTATGGTTCTTCATTTTGAGTTGTGCTGTGAGCTTTTATGGCCACCGTAGATATTGGGAGGTGTGACAATAAGAGTTTCCTTACATGCTGTGATCATGACAGTAAACGTCTGGATTCTTGAACCTAAACAAGGAGCAGCAGAACGAGGCAAACGCACTGAACTCTTACAAGGACACTCCCATGTTAAACTGGTCCCAGACAGCAGAGCTGATAAACTCAAGGCCCCACTATCACCAGAGTTCCTCCCTTCAACTCAGACATGCAGCAAAACAAACCCTTTATAAGAATATTTGTGTGAGAAAAATTAAATAAAATATGCAATAAATCCTACATTTAAACACCTTTGGGTGGTATTTCCCACAAATGAATAAATAACTTATGAGAATTAAAATGTAATAAGTAACATTAACATGTGAGTAAAGGATGATGTGAGACAGTGAACTTTAAAAAAAAAACAGCAAACAAAAAGGACAATGTGTGTGTGCATGAGTGCATCCTAAAATAGTCTGTAATTACACACACGAACAAACGCAAAATATTTAAAAGTAATTGTTATGACAACATGTGAATAAAGGTGGAGATGGTTTACAATGCACAGCTGAAGAGTTCCCACTGTTCATGTGAAACTGGTTTACAGCAGAACAAACATGGAAGAGTTTCTCATTTAAAGCTGATGGAACGCACTGCAATGATCTACAATCTGTATTTAAACAGGACTCAACCACTTTATCAATGAAAATTAACTAAAAAATTAGAGCAGACATGGGCAACTGGCAGACCGGGGGCCACATGTGGCCACACTTGCACAAAATTAACTGAAAAAAGATACAAACAATCACAAAAATATACAGAAATAAACACAAAACCACTAAAAACAAACAGCAAACATCAAAACGACAACAGAAACTCAAAAACTTTGTTCTTCCCTGTATTAATGTTCACATTGGTCACAATTCTAAATGCTGACTTGAATGTTGATAACGTAGCCCCCTCAAATCAAACATTTCTGTGGCCCCTGCTGTGATGAAAGTGTCCCATCTCTATATTATATAGTGAACTCGGTATAAGTTTTGTTTAAAGTGCACATTTTCTAATTTTAGAACAGATACTGTATGTGCAACATGTGACCCATAAAGTTAAACACACAAAATGACTCCAAACACAAACAAAATGACATGAAAATAAAATGAAAAACAATACACAAAAACACACAAAATCACAACTCGACTCCAAAACCACACATCATAACTCAAAAAACATCAACAAAAATACTCTGAAACACACAAAACAGCAAAAAAATTACTAAAATGACAGGAAAATATACAAATAAACAAGGCAATCAAAAATCTGTTCTTTCCTGTATTAAAGCCCAGATTTGTCATTCTTCTAAATGCTAAAATTAACATCGATAATGTGGCCCCTCAAATCAATTCTGTCGCCCCTGCTGTGATAAAAGTGGTCCATCTCTGCATTATATTGTAATATTGGAGTAAGTTTCCATTTTCCAGTGATCTTTTTGTAATTTCAGAACAGATATGGGCCACATGCTGCCCCTAAAGTCAAATAGACAAAATGACTCCAAACACAAACAAAATGACATGGACATAACAATTCAAATGAAATAAACAAAATGACTATAAACATGCAACTTGACTCCAAAAACACAAAAAACATCAACAAAAATACTCTAATCACACAAAATTCTAGGATAATATACAAATCAACAACAAAAACCATTCGTTCTTTACTGTATTTTTCCCTCAGATTTGTCATTATTCTAAATGATGACATGAATGTTGATAATGTCGCGCCTCAAATCAAATAATCACATTTCTGTGGCCCCTGTTGTGATGAAAGTCTCCCATCTCCATATGATAATGTCAACTTGGTGTCAGTTTTGTTTCAAGTGCTCAATTCATTGTGTAAATTCAGAACAGGTATGGGCCACATGCGTCCCCTAAAGCTAAATAGAACAAAATGACTCCAAAGACAAACATGACATGAAAATTTAAAAAAATAAATAAATACTCAAAATAACAATTATACTAAAATGACAGGAATATATATAAATCTACAGGAAAAACTTTGTTCTTTCCTGTAATAAAGCCCAGACTCTAAATTCTAATGTGAATGTAGATAATGTGGCTCCTTAAATCAATTCTGTGGCCCCTGCTGCGATAAAATTGGCCCATCTCTGTATTATATAGAAGGTTTTCACGGCGCGTCATCCACTGCGTCATCAACCCGGAAGACGCCACTTTGGAGATAAAGCAGCAGGTCTACTAACAGCACGCAGACAATTAAATCCCGAGTTTTGAGACGAAATGGTGAACTATTGCCGTGTTTTTGGCTGTGCCAATCGGTCAAACAGTGAGACACATTTGGAGTTTTATAGATTACCAAAAATCATAACAAATGTGGCAGAAAAATCTCACAAGTTATCAGAGGAAAGAGGCGCTTGTGGCTAGCAAAGCTAAACCAGGATCTACGAGGCAAAAGATCTGGACAACATCCAAATTTGTCAGGTAAATAAATTGTTGTTTGCAGCAGCTTTTAACTAATTTTCTTGTGTGATGATAATAACATAATTCATATAAAGGCCAAAACAACCCGTCATAAGAACAGTTTCTTCCCCCAGGCTGTCACTCTAATCAACGCTAAACAGTCAAAGAGTGTCAGACCTGCTGTTGTGAAATAACCCTGGAACTGTATTGTAACTGAATGTACATACACGTATATTATTTAATTTAAATGTACATCTATGTACACTCCTTAACACAACAACTGAAAAAGATAATCACATGTTTACTTCGTCATCCTTTTGCACTACTCACCGCTGCAGGTTAGTTTTTACCCTACTGATGATGTGTTGTTGCAATATTCAGATGTTGTCCAGATTTTTGCCTCGTAGATCCTGGTTTAGCTTTGCTAGCCACAAGCGGTGCAACAATGGTGAACTAGTCTCACTTCACTGCTTTCCTGATGTAGAACTACTGACTATAAAATGCAAACATTGGCAGTCTATCAAACTCCACATGTATTTCACGTTCTGATTGATTAGTACAGCCAAAAACACAGCAATATGTCACCATTTTCTCCCACAATTCAGGATTTGTTCGTTTGTGTGCTGTTTACCTCCAAAATGGCAACTTCCGGGTTGATGACGCGCTGTGAAAACCCTCTATAGTGGTGTCTGTTTCATTAAAGGAGACATATCATGGTTTTAAATTCTTCCTTTTTAGATATAAATCATACAGTTGTGGTCTATGTAAAGCTGAACTGCAATGCTTGGGTCTGAATTCCTCATTATTATAGCTCCACAGGCCCCTTTTCTGATGTGTTTCTGAGAGCAACTCGTTTTGGTGCCGTCTCTTTAAATGCAAATGAGACACTTCATACCCCGCCCCCTCTGCAGGTTGCAGAGGTGATATTCAATTCAACTCCACCCTGCTCGGCCATTTTTGTAGTTTGATAGAAGAGATACGGCTATGTAGCGGTGCATAAACTTTTTATTCAGAGGTTATTTACAAAATGTCAACAACAGAAGACTTGTCCATCCAGCCTTACATGTTCCAGCCAGAGTCGGACCCGGCGGAGCGAGATGAAAATGAAGATGATGAACCTGCAGAACCCTAACAAGTGAGCTAACACAAGCACCGAGCTAACGCTAGCGCCGAGCTAACGCTAGCGCCGAGCTAACGTCACGAAATGCATTTTAATACAGTCTTTTCGGAGACAAAAACGGCAAAATGAAATGACTAATGAAAACTTTAGACTTAAATTAAACCACGTAGGCCATATCATCAAGGATCTAAAACGAGCACACAGCGCTAACATATGAAGACGGTGCAACTACTAATGCTAACAAAACAATGACAGGGACGTCTTATCATCACACTTTTTAGCGTTATTTACAGCTTACCGAAGTGCTCTGTTCGTCGTCTCCAAAGATAGAAGGAATTGAACCCTCAATCAGACAAAGTCTTTCTGCAAATCCTTCTTTATACTGGCGGAGGTTGCAGAAGCAGTCATCCTTGAAGTGCTTCACGCACACAAAAATGACCTTACCCACAGATGTGGGTACATTTCCATAAAAAATAAAACTCAACCAGGCACTTTGAAAAGGTTCTGATGCTGGGAGACGGTGTAATGAAGCGTGTGGGTTTCTACATCCAACAACCCAACATTTTGATTTCTCTTAACTTCGGCATCCTTGAGCGTGGACTACAAAATAAAAGCGAGAAATAAAAATGTCGGATTGTTCTAAGTGTTGGGCCTGGAGTCGATGTCCTAAGTTGGCAGTTCCGCTGCAAATACTGTGACGTAATAGTTCAAAAAACGTAATAGAGAATCAAAAAATCGAAACAGATTGAAAAATATGACCAAAACAGAATATAAAGATATCAACGGAGCACCTGAAGAAATTAATTTGAACTTTTCTGTACTTCTAAACAATCTAAATATACATCAAAATGCATTTACGGGCTAAAAAAAGTGGATTTAGCATGATATGTCCCTTTTTAATGTGATCATTTTGTAATTTCAGAACGAATATGGGCAACTTGCGGCCCCCAAAGTCACATACACCAAATGACTTAATAAACACACAAATTCGCAACAAAAACTTGCAACTGGACTCCAAAAACCCAAAATAGAAACAAAAGCACACAAAAAATAAAAATCAACAGAAATGCTAATAACCAATGCAAAACGACACACAAATGATATACTAAAATGAAAAGAAAATATTCAAAAAAACAAGCAAAGCCCTTTGCTTTTTCCTGTATTAATGCTCATATATTGGTCCTTATTCTATAAATGCTGACGTTAAGCCTAAAAACGTGGCCCTCGAATCAGACATGTTTTGTGGCCCTCAACTCATGTAGAAAATTGGCAGAAAGCTAGATATTGTCAAAATTGTGTTTTTGTTAGCTTTGGCAGAGGTTTTTCCTCCTCGTGAACTTCCACGACCTGCATTAGATGTTTGTGTTTACCTTCTCATCCTCTTCCTCCTCTCCGGGCTCGTCCTGTCCGTGTCTGGGTCTGTCCCCACAGACATGTCCCTCCAGAACGGACCTGACCTCCTCCTCCTCTTCCTCCTGCTCGGACAGAGTCTCAGAGCCTGAGGACAGACTCTGTTCGTGGTCCTTCTCCTGCTCCATAGTCTGTCCGCACCGCGTCGATCAGCCCCGGTGCACACCTGTGCAGCTCATGGTCGGAAACAGCCGAGGACCTCCGAGGACAGCCGAAGCTCAACCCACGCCGCTTGTGTCCGTGTTTAGAAACGGAGCGGAGTGACTGTCATGTCTGTATCAGGCCTATAGTGTTTCTATAGTCTGTCTGTATCTGTCTGTGGTGCAGCAGCCGCTGCTCCGTGCGTCTGTCCTGACTTTGAGTCCACGCTGCCTGCGGCTTCATAAGCCCGCCCACAACGGCACAACGGACCAATCAGAGGCCTGAACGCCTGCAGGGGCGTTCTCAGCTTAAACAAACTTCAGACGCGACACCAGATACAGGGGCGGAAATATGGGAGGGAGGGAGGGAGGGAGGGAGGGGGCCACCCCACTGGTTTTACTGGAAAACTTCGTCATATACTCAGAGGTGTAAAAATTACTGATGTATCTTGAAGTATTGCAAGTAAGTCATGCATAAAATAGTCAAGTACAAGTAAAAAAGTAGCTCAATTAAATAGTTCTCAAAGTTACTATTAACTTTCACCCCCCTCACGTTTGTTTTTGGTAATAAATCTTGTCACGGTTCCCTTACATACAGTAAACATCTCATGTATAGACTTAAAAAGGAAGAGACCAAATCTTGCACAGTTGGAACTTGTTTTTTTTTCCCACAAAGGCATCTAAAAAAGTTAGTCAAAATGTACAATTCTTTTTTCAAATAAAATAACACCAATGAATTCAATTAAAAATAAAATAAATTCTCAGGCTCTAAATATAGCCACATTTACAAACTCTAAAAGTGAGAAAATATTCATTCAATGCTGTTTTGTCGCGGTGCATAATGTTTAATCTGATTGGTTGGCTATGATTTGATGCATTTTATTGTTGTCTGGTCATTTCTATTATTGTAGTTTCACAATGTTCGTCAAGCATTTTTTTAAAAAAAAAAACCAAAAAAAAGCATTAATTTACTCAGGAACAACTGGGTGTAGAAATGTAATTAATTACTTTACTTCTTTTAAAATGGGCTTAAGTACAAGTAAAAATACTGATTTAGAAATATTCTTTAAAAAAAAGTACAACTACCCATAATAGCAACTCAATTACAGTAATGTGAGTTCTTGTTACCCATTACTTTCCCCACTGCAAATATTCTACTGAGAAACAAGGAAATAGTATCATCTTTGTTATTTCCAGCTTCTTTGGAGCTAAAATAACCACTTACACATATTTTTTTCTTCTAAACATTACTTTACCTTAAAGTAGAATAAGTGCTAAACCATAATAGGCCGACTGCAATCTTCATTATCTCATCCACTCAATGAGGGGGATTGAACACATTATCTATTTATTTTCTCCCCAAACTCTTTTCATTAGACATGTTGGCACTCAAAGAAAAATGTTTTCCATATTTGGTACAGTCATAAGTTATGTGCATAAAAAAACAGAAAACAAACAAAAAGCAACAACAAAGAAAAAACAGGGTCAGGGATGAAATAAAACAAAAGAAACCTGACAATAAAAACAGCAGCAATTATACTAATAGTAGGAATAATAGCAACAATAGTGTTAAACAAATAGTCACGCAAAACAAAACAATAAATATTGCATACATACTCACATTATCTTTTTCTCCATCTCAATATTTCTATTGATATCATTTTGCACAACATTATTATTATATTATTATTATTACTGTTCAACTGGTAAATTTTACACGTGGTCTGTTTTTTATGATTGCATTATTTTAGTCACTTTTGTCTAATTGTTGCATTTTTAATCATGTATAGCACATTCAGTTGCCTTGTGATGAAGTGAAATCTGCTATAGGCTACAAATAAATTAGCCTTGACTTGCCTATAATACTTAACATGTTCCTACGATTGATGACGTATGGTTATTAATAATAATAATAATAATAATAATAACTATATCTTGACAAAACATTACTTACTCTTTCTCATCGTATGAATTATTTCCTTTTATGTCAGCATGAAAAATACGTTTTATTCCATTCTCAAATCTGATGTATTATTTGAAATTCCAGGATTTCCCATTAAGTCAGGAATGAGGACTGTTGTTCAACTGAGGTCACATTTTTTGACCAAAAACATTGTGTGTTTTACATTGTTTGTATACTATTTACTGTGAAGCACTTTTTGACATAGTATATTTTATTAATTATATGAAAAGTGCTCCACAAACATTGATTAAATGGATATTTTGTATCATCAACTTCAATTAGAAATATGTTTAAAATAATTGTGTTTTTGGTAAGAGACAATATAGGATTAAATAATCCTCAACTTCTTTTTTGTCCTAATTCTGAAGACATTCTTTGCTGCGTTTGTGCTTAAATTAAATACATTCAGTCATGATGAAATTTTGAAAAACAGATTGAGGGATCACTTCCCCTACAGCCCACTAGAGGGCAAAGTTGCTCAACTATAGACCCTTTGATTGTTTGTAAACATTGTGACGTTTTTTGTTGGGTGGGGCTTAGCCTGAAGGCAAAACCAGTCCTCTGGAATCATATAAAGCTTTCATTTACGTCCAGTTATTCCTCCTATTCTGGCACCTAAACACACAACAAGACGCCATTCTAAAGCTGTAACATTACTAGCCTCCACAGTCTTTAGCCAGGAGCGTTTCCTGTTTGCCTCCAGCTACGTCACTCATGACGTAGGCCATTAAGGGGTCAGACAGCTCTTTGAAGGTTTATTTGTTAACACTGATGGTGTTTATTCTAGTGCTTCTTTACACAATGAGGGAATAGAAAACTGATGGATGGATGATATAAATACATATTTACATTTGATTTAATGTTATTAAAACCTTTGCTATGTTATTCTGGGTACAGGAGCATTACTGAAGATATCCCACATCCTAAGAAATCTTTAATATCCACAGAGCATCGTATCAAACATTAAAAAAAAAAACATTAGTGCAAAAAGGAACTACACAAAATCCCAACTCCTCTTATTGAAAAAATTGCCAAAAAAACAATCAGTCACATCAATTAATATGTGAATAATATTTCCATCCATCCATCTTCTCCCGCTTAGCCATTTCCGGGTCGCGGGGGCAGCATCCTCAGTAGGGAGGCCCAGACTTCCATAATGTAATATTTTTATTACATTATTATTATTATTATTACAGTTTCGGGTTATAATTCGGAATTTCACAACAGAAAACATTTTGTCTATTGGGATTTTTTTCCATTGGCATTTTGTACAGTAGGGATTTGCAGTGGATTAAATGCAGAGCAAATGCTCAATAAAATCCAGAGCAGCTTTGAGTTTAACATTTTTTTAAACTTGTAAATGTTAACCATAAAACTAAAGGACCTGCCGAACAGAAAAAAGCTCAAACTCCTCTATGTTAGCATGTTGACTAGCACTAGCTTCTTTTCCTGCTTTGCAGTTGTTGGTTCCCATCTTTTTTACGTTGTGACGTCATCTTTGAAGGTCCTAAAAGTAACGGGCTAATTTTTAAAATGCAAGGAGTAGAAAGTACAGATATTTGATTAAAAAAGAGAGGAGTAAAAGTAAAAAGTCACCAAAAAAATAAATAGGCTACTGAAGTAAAGTATAGACACCAGAAAAAACAACTTCAGTACATTAACAAAGTATTTGTACTTTGTGAGTTGTCATCTGTTCAATAAACACAACGGGTAAAGTTTCATGTGTAAATTAACTCTCTTTTTTATTGTTTTTCACTAGCTCACCCAGCAGACTCAAGAAGCGCTCATTCTGCTCCAGGAGAGCAGCATTGAACGCATCATCTTTTTTGGCCTGCTCCCTCAAGAACGTCAACAGGGGCCCCACCCGCTTCCTTTTGGTGGGGGGCTGAGACTCCTCATCATCAGTGGCAGGCTGGAGGGAGGATGATGAAGGCTCAATCTGCTCTACCTTTGGCATCGGGCATGAGGAAACCAAGGTGGGAAGCTGAATGATAGGCCCATCCCCCAGAACCTCATGCATGACATCAAACCAGGGCCAGTTGGCTGCAGTGGCCTCAACGTTGTCTGTGTACGATCTGCTGAGGGGGTTCCTCAGCTCCTGGTTACACCCACGCAGAGAAGAATGTCACACACACATGCGCACATACACACAAAATATTTTTTTTGTCAAATTACATTTAAATTACAACAATTTTTTCATCCTCAGAAAGTCAATTACAATTACAGCATGCTCTCAATTACTGAAGTTCAGTTACAATTAATCACACTTACTTAGCCTTTATCCCCTTAATAAGTAACCCAATAAAGGGTAGGGTGTCCCGATCTGATATTGATTTTGGATATCGGTCCGATATCAGCCAGAAAATTCTAAAACTATAAAAAAAATATTGGATTTCATCGGACTGCATCTAAAATCGAAATTAGGTTATATTTATCAAATTATGGAATACTGTAAATATTATGTTGAAGGTTAAAATGTATGTAACCAATTGGTTAATAATAAATAGGTCAGTTTTTGTCATACCTACTGTTGCTGACTATTGTTCTCTGTTTGAGTAACATCATTTGATCAAACCTTTTCTAACATTCCACATTACAAAATAAGTCATAAAAGTATGTACTGTATGATTTGTGCTGATATCATGTCGGATTGGTATCGACCAATACTAAAAGCTGCTATATCGGTATCGCAAACGGAAATGAAAAAGTTGTATCGTGACATCTAACGCGACTAGTCCTAGATCAGCGATATATCGCGATATTACGTCACGTTTCTCGGATCATTGATTTTTTTAATTAAGAGGTGAAAAAATAATAATAATAATAATATATATATATATATATATATATATATATATATATATATATATATATATATATATATATATATATATATATTGTTTTTGGGGCATTTTTCTTTAACCTTTATTTAATCAGGAAAGTATTTTCCACTGCAGGAGACATTGTAACTGCACAAAGAAGTGCTCTGAAACCTGGGTATGTTGACCAGCTTGTAATTTTTCAATAAAATCTAACTTTCTGCATTTATTTGTTGTTCTAGGCTCATACCTCAGTCATATTGCACTGAAGTCAAAGTTGGCTTAAAAGCGACAGGCAGATTGTATGTTATTTTTTTATTTTTAAGTTGTTGGCACATGGCACGCCAAAGCCAATGTTTTGAGTGTAAAATATTCCAATAAAATATATTTCATACATAATGTTCTCATGAAGGTGTACACATTTACAAAATAGTTTTTTCTTAAGTCATATATAAAACAAATTGCAAAAATTGCCTTAAACTTTAATATCGGGACATATTGTACCGAATCGTTACCTATGTATCGGGATATGCCAGATGCCAGGCAATACACACCCCTATTTATCAATGAAAATATAGGTTTTAATATTTTGAGACTTTTTTGTGTCACTAAGTTACTTGTTACTTTCACCACCCATGTTTATTTTTGGCAATAAATCTTGCCACGGTTCCCTTGCGTACAGTAAACATCTCATGTATAAGGACAAGATAAAATTTTGCACAATTAAAACGTAATTTTTTTTCCATAAAGGCATCTGTAAAAAATCAACGATTTGTTAAAGTGTACAATTCTTTTAAAAATAAAAAAATAAATTGTAGGCTCTAAGTATAGCTACATTTATGAACTCGAAAACTGAGAAAATACCCAGCATTCAATGCTATTTTGGTGCCGTGTTTTGTTTAATCTGGTTGGTCGGCTATGATGTGACGCATTTGATTGTTGTCTGGTAATTTAATTTTTTGTAGTTTCACAATGTCTGTTAATCATTTTTAAACAGTAACGGTTGGGTGTAGAAATGTAATGAAATACTTTACTTCTTTTAAAACATACTTATAGGGGTGTGCCATCTAAGGGACATCACGATTCAGGGTCGTACGATTAGATTAATCAACGATTATCACAATATTAACGATTATTGCGATTTTTCATGAATCTTTTTAATTTTCCTCACTTTGTGGCTATTTCATACTTATGTGTCGGTATCCCTTCATTAAAGTAACCAAAACAAATGTATCACTATGACTTTTTTTTATATCAAATCACCAAATCCAATCGTAATCATATTACAAAAGAAATAAACATAATAAAAAATAACTAAAATATTAGCTTGTTCAGCTAATTCAAACTGATCTAACACAACAGCGTATTCCTACTTGAGTAAGATATATCAGTATTCTTTACACGTCTGTCAATTTCTTGGCAGCAGCCAAAAAATGATTGCACTAATACTTATTTATTATTTATTTCCCCTCATCTGAGCTGGTCGCGTCCCTAAATATAAGGTCAAATGGTCATGTGGTACGGCCACACCAAGTTTGTACATCACTTTGATTGAAAGCATATTAACAATAAATGTATTATTAATAAACATTGTGTCTCGTCATAATTACTTTTCCCACAAATATGTAGTTACATACATAATATGCACATACAACTGCAATGAGACTAACAACATGACACTGTTTTAAATGTAAAAGTAATGAGAAGAAGAAGAAGAAGAAGAAGAAGAAGAAGAAGAAGAAGAAGAAGAAGAAGAAGAAGAAGAAGAAGAAGAAGAAGAAGAAGAAGAAGAAGAAGAAGAAAGAAGAAGAAGAAGAAGAAGAAGAAGAAGAAGAAGAAGAAGAAGAAGAAGAAGAAGAAGAAGAAGAAGAAGACTGGTTGTCATTATAACTCACAACCTTTTCCGAAATGTCCTCAATCTAAGAACTTACATGTATACATATGAAAATATTATCATATCAGAATATCAAATTACTAACTATCTTAAACGGTTTGTAAGAAGTTCCAAGTTCTTGGAATTAATAATCGACGATAAAGTTTGTTGGAAGTCTCACATAAAACATGTAAAACTAAAAGATAACCAAGTCTATCTTTATTCTTTACAAAACAAGAGGACTACTGAATAAGAACTGCCTTCATTTGCTGTACTTTTCAATTGTGATGCCTTATGTCAGTAATTCCCAACCAGGGGTACGCGTACACCTAGGGGGACGTGATCACATAGCAGGGGGTACGCCGTCTTTTTAGTAGGAGTAGAAGATGGAATTGTTGACTCTTCTGCTTGAAAGGTAATTACTGCTGCTTATGTTTGATTTGTAATTATGACGCTACAACTCTGTAGTGCATGTGTTGTTCATGTGCGCACAGCAGCCTCCGTGTGGGCTGCTGTAAGTGATACTGTTGTTGCTGCTGCTGTGTGTGCACATAGAGAGACAGAAGCTCTGCAGTAACATGCTTTTACTGTAACAGAGCATGTTATATTACTGTGATGTTGCTGTCGGACTAACGTTAGCTTGTTAGCTCCTCTGAGGGAGGGACTATGGAAAGTTTAGAGGCAGGGCAAGAGAGCAGCGGGGAGGGAGGGATCTGAAAGTCACGGACTGCACCTTTAACCTATTATATGTTTTGTAACGATGTACTAGTACTGATGTTTTATTGTGAATGATTTAGTTAATCCTATGATGGTACAGGATAGACAAAAATAAGCCTTGGAGCTGCAGCCTATTGCTTTTTCTATTGCTTTTTTGATAAATTCTGTTGTAAAAACATGTTTTTAAGTTTGTTTTTGTTTATTAAATAGAAATAAAAGCATTCATTCATAAGAAAAGCTGTCTCCTTTGAAGATACCACGAACAGAGGAAAAAAAATGGCACAAGGACAAAAACTCCTATAAAATATTTGCGCACTTCTCATTTTCGAACTCTATCAAGGTATTGCTACCCTGAAGCCACACACCGAATTTGGTTATCATATCTTAAACGATTCTAAGAAAAGATGTCCCCTTTGAAGATACCTTGAACAGAGTAAAGAAAAATGGTACAAAGGCAATAACTCCGGAAAAAATAATTACGCACTTCTCATTTTCTAACTCTATCAAGGTACTGATACCCTGAAGCCACACACCAAAGTTGGTTATTGTATCTTAAACAGTTGTTGATAAAATCTGTCCCCTTTAACTCGGATGCATAGACGGACGGAGCTCAAACCTACAGTGTATCCCCCTTCCACACTTTAGAGGTGGGGGATAAACACTCGCCCACCACAGTGTCCAGCCATGTGCTTTGACCTACCTTGTATTTAGTTTTTAAATTGTCCCATTTTTTTGAAGCCTGCATGGCAGTGACCTGGCCCTCCAGCCCCATCTCCTTCACCACCTGCCTGTGGGAGAGAATTAGCTTCATTCAACATATAATATAATAGAATAGAATATAATGTAATATAGGGATCAGCAACACGGAGCCCGTGGACACCAAGGAGCCCACATGGACCATGTGAAGGGCCTCCTAAAATCTGATTTACTTTCAAGAATTCTCATAAAGTTTTAGTTTTAAATTAGGCATCTTTTTTAAATGTTTATTTCCACTAAGACATTGTGACAGATGTTTTAAGTGGTGATTTATGTTATACAGTATATTATTTATTTAAGATGTATTTTCAAAAAGCGCAAGGTGGATTTTCTCCCAAATTTAATGAAAATGAAACAACTGCATAAAACAGAACAAATAAAGCTTTTTGTGTTGAAACCTTAAGATTTCCTAACTTTTTAAGTTACTGCTAGCCCTCATTATTAGCTTACCTTCTAATTAAAGTGAAACCATGAAAATGTAGTAATTAAGAATTGTGCTTCTAACTGTTAGCCCTTTGGACTATACAGGACCTATGATGTAGTTCACAGTTTAAGAAAGGTTGGTGACCCCTGATAATATTATATATAATAATGAAACGGCTTTTCACAACAATTATACTTACTCCCAGCCAAGCTTTGCCGAATTCCTCTTCCTCCCGAAGAGTGTGTTCAGTTTAACCCTGGCCTTAATCAACGCAAGGGTTTCAGCGTCTGTGACTGAATGAAAATGTCACGTTATTTATGGCAGTGGTTCTCAATTTTTTTGAGTACCCCTTTCTCTTATTTCTGAATCTAAGTACCCCCTTTAGTCCAATGACAACATTTTGCTTAGAAAACTATTTACTATTCAAAAACAACCATGGAGCATAATGATGGAATGAGCGAGTGATAAGACACATTTAAAATTATCTCATTTTGTAAATAAGTGGAAAGAAACAGTATTTAGTGCAGTGGTTCCCATACTTTTTTTTTTTGGATCTTGACCTCATTTTGATATCAAGAATTTCTGGCAACCCCAAAAACATTTTTTTTCTAGAATTGATTTTTGATCATGTTTGAGCTCATACAGTATGTGTGTATATATATTCTTTATTCTTTTTACTGTATTTTAGTTTAATTACATTTATATTTCACAAAATAAACGTATAGACATACATCTGTTTAAGATTGTGCGTTTTTTTTTAAAAAAAAATAATAATTATCAAAAGATTTAAAAAATCTAGTTAAATTTTTCCAGAAAATTCAGGCGACCCCACATGGGGTGCCGACCCCAAGGTTGAAAACCCCTGATTTTGTGTCTCCTGAATAGATTTATTTCTATAGTATGTATCATTTCTTGTATGTCATCTCACGCTAGGTGTAGGACCAAGACTGACACGTTATTTCTTCCTTTTCCCCTCTCTCTCATGCACCCCCTGCAGTGCCATTTGAGAAACACTGATTACGGTATTGTCAACAGCTACCACGTGAATAAACAACGAACGCAAACTGAGAATACGCTGCATAAAAAGTTTACTTTACAACATCCACATAACATTCATAGTTCAGATATGGGTTTTAGATTATCTAAAGTTGTTCAAGGCACATTATTGCATTGGTATCTTACATGCTCTACGTCCCTTTTCAGTCATCGTGGGTTTCGGTGAATGTTCGGACGAGCGGGTCCTTTTTTTAAATGTTGTCTTTACTAAAGGATAAATCGGTGTTTCCTAAGATAAAGGAGGTTATGTAGGAAGCTTTAATCCTACTTTCCTTAGCTTTTAGAGAATTCGGACGCTTCTTATCATGGCCGCCACGCTTCCGGGGTTTAAGGAAAAGTGGATAGGAAAAGGAGAGAGGAGGAAGTGACGTCGACCACGCGCATGCGTTGAGAAAATCCGACGGGCTTAGGCCCGCGAAAGGACAATCTTGTCCGCACTGGCGGCCATCTTGCCACAGTCAGCTCTCTGACTCATAACATTGAGTAGTAGCGGTGCATGCACGTTATAATAACCATAACTTGCTCAATTTTCAACCGATTTTCAAACAGTTTGGTTTGTTATAAAATTCAGAGGTGTAGTTATAACACTGCAGTTATGGATAACTACGTTGCACTTCGGGTCAAAAGTTTGGGATCACCTACTTATTTCCCCATTGGACTTGAGATAGGTGCAATGAATATACCCACATATACAAGGTATTTATGTCAAATCAATATATATGAGCTGCTAAAACTCAGCATACAGAATGGCAACATGAGATATATGTGTAGTTTTATAATAGGAATATTATTACTAATA
The DNA here is from genome assembly GCF_900634775.1 of Gouania willdenowi. NCBI lineage: Eukaryota > Metazoa > Chordata > Actinopteri > Blenniiformes > Gobiesocidae > Gouania > Gouania willdenowi. Next base: position 7,944,748 of record NC_041055.1, on the reverse strand, counting down.
TGATGAAACAATTTCACATTTTTAATGTTTTATAAATGTGACATTCATTTGCAATAAAAAAAAATAGGTACAAGATTTCCCTATATGTGTAAATCCCTCAAGAGAGAACTAGACTACTGTGGAGGTATAAACATGGAGGACAGAGATAAGAAATAACACAAAAACATAGTTAAATCAACAATAATAAATAATAGTTATTACATGGTAAGGATACTTACCATACTCAGGCACCACAGACTCCATCAGAGAGTTGCCTGTGCTAAGATGGCCGCCGGTGATGACGTCAGAGACTCCGCCGTGAGACATCTAGCATTTATTATAGATAATGCATTGGATTTTATATAGCACTTTATCATAGACACTGAAAACGCTTTAAAGAATAAAAGCAAGTATAAAAATGTGTGTATATATATATATATACATACGGTGTGCACGCCCACTCATCATTACCCATCATGCATTCTGTCGCAGCAACCCAGTTGGGGTGTCTCTCTTCTTTCATTCCACAGCAAAACAATACACCCTATCCTTTATTTTGTGGCTTTGATACATTGCTTTTATCCATCACACCGTGGGAAACACGAGGTACACGCACAAAATGACTCCAAAAACACACAAAATGACAGAAAAATACTCAAAAGGAAAATTAAAAATATATAAAATGGCTTCAAAAACATATGCAAGATGAGAACAAAGATACATACAATTAGAGAAAAACATACAAAATGACAACAGAAGCACCCAAAATGACTTCAAAACACAATTAATGAAAGAAAATTATACAAAATGACAACAAAAATACCCGAAACAGCTCCAAAACATATTAAATGAGAAAAGATTTTACAAAATCGCAACAAAAATGAACAAAAAAGGACTCTGAAACACATTAAATGAATGAAAATGATGCACAATGACAACAAATATACACAAAACTACTCCAAAACACATTAAATGAGATAAAATTATGCAAAACAAAACATCTAATACAAAAAAACAAACAAACAAAATAATTCCAAACAAGCTGAAACCCCCCCACAAAGTTTCAACTCTTCTCACAGTGAGAAAAGTCACAAAAGTTTGGGAAATACTTCAATGAGAAATACCGTACATCAGCAGCCAGTGAAAGTTTTGTTGTTGTGGTTTAACCTTTGCAGCACAGCAGAGAATTGGAAAACTAGATGAGTCGTTGATGATGATGAACTGAAGTCCGACACCATAAAAACCATCTGATGAATCATTCATTGAAATCATTGGGGCTGTTGTCTCTCCCACAGAAAGATCACATACAGTAAGCAAACACAAAGATGTCTACTACAGTTTATAGGCTGCTTTCACATAGAGCAGGAGTGTAAAACTCATTTTAGTTCAGGGGCCAAATACGGACCAGTTCGACCACAAGTGGGCCACAGGTTTTAGGCGGGAGAACAAACTATTTCAACATTAATGTGCCTAAGTTTGCACTTCCAGTTATAAATTAGACAAAGTAGGGAAGGCATCAACAATATCTTAGCAATAAGTGACAGATACCTTGATCCTTGGTCCTTTGATCCTTGGTCCTTTGATATTTATTTTTATTTAATTCAGGGAGATTTTGTGAAATAATTTGAGTAAAATTGCAGGATTTTGGGAAGAGTTATAGTTCTTTCAACAACAATTTACAATTGAATTATTTGGTAATTTACACAATGATTCATGTTTTCCCTGTCATTTTCACTTTCTCCTGCGGGCCAGATCGAATGGTCTGAAGGACTGGATTTGGCCCCCGCACCTTGAGTTTGACACGGACAGAGTCCGGGACATGGACAGCTTTCAGATACAAATAAATAATAAAAATATTGAAAGAGTAGATGAATTCAAATATATTGGAGTTGTGGTGGACTCCCATCTTAAGCTTGGAGCTCATGTAAAGAAAATAACTAAGACTATTTGGATTCATTTGAATTGTTTTCGTCTAATCAGTGCAGCCAAGTTGTACTTTCACGCAATGATCTTGTCTCACTTTTCATATTGTGAATCCAGCCTTAGTGTTGTTCTGTGTTGCCATGTCTGGGTTGCCACGTTGGGTGTTTCCGTGTGTGTTTGCCGCCCTGAATTAATGTATGTGATTGTGACGTTTCCTTTTGTTTGTGTCCTCACTCTCGTGTTAGTTCGTGGTTGGCGGGAGTAGAACGAGGATTAATCAGTGTGGGCGGGAGGAAAAGGAGTGTGTTAGTTCATGTGCTGACAGTGTGGATGGGTGTAAGAGCACTGTGTGCGATTCTCCTGCTCCCTTGTTCAGCAATAAAAGGCGAATTCTGAGAAGACTTCAGTAACGCTTACTTCACGGCTCATCCACACTACATTGGTGTCAGAAGTGGGATGACGGAACGTGACGGAAGTCCAGCAGAACTGCTGGAAGATCCCCGCCGCCGCCGAGAGAGAGCAGCCTGGGTCGCGGAGAAGTGGAGAACCCCATGTCTCCCCGACGGCTCCAGCGACAAGGGGCCACACCACCCTGAGTCACTAAGGCCCACTACGGTTCGAGACCAGAAACCTGCGGAACGACAGAGCTCCAGCCCCGAACCGCAACAGCCCGTGTAGAAAAGGCTCCAAAGTTAATAAGTTGTTTGTGGAGGTCTCTATTTTTGTGTGCTGACGATGTTTTCACCACTGTTAACGCGAGAGGTGGACTTACTCACGTGATCAGCACGAGACTCGGAGAATGGGTGTTACGTAGTAAGTGGTTGACAAGTTGATTAGTGGGCTCCGGCGGTAAAGTGACGAGTTAACTAGGAGTCGTGTACGTAAATGAAAGCGTGAGTACCAACCTCTCGTATAGTTGTCATATTGTTGGTGTTTACCTGTGTTCATGTGAGTTTGGTTGGTTAATGTGAGTGAAAGCACGAGCCTGCGTGCTCGCGGTGTGCGCGGTGCGTCCACGGTGGCGCACCTGGCTTGGCGCGTCCGTTCTGGATGTATTATGTCTGATTGAGAGCATGTTTCTTTGTACTCTTATAACGTAGTGTTAGTATGGGTTATGTTTGAGCAGTAATTCCAAGTTGTAAGTGTGAATTAAGTGCGTTTAATCAGGCTGCTGGTCAGTTAAGTAATTCAGTGACAGGATGTAGTAACATGCTTGGTATTTCACAATAAAGGCAGCCTGTGAGTTACTGCAGTTAAAAAGGTTCATAAAACCGGAATTGTGACATAAAGTTGGTTAGCAGTAACTTGATATAAGATTGGTATGTTTAAGTAACTGTGATTTCTGTGTTTTATATGTTAGTTCACAATGGTGTGAATGAGAAGGAGAAATGTGATACTAACAATTGAATTACATTATCTGTGTGAGTATATTTTATATTAAGTTGATCCTGTTACTTTACATAGGTGAAGTTATTTTACGTTTGTTATTCTTCATTATTGTAGTTGTATTTTGTTATTCTGTCTTTATCGAAACCACACACACACGTAAATCAAGTAAAGAAGAAGTTAAGCCTGAAACCTCTCTCGGCTCTTTTCTCCATTATACTTCGGAACGGTGGCCTTAAGTGGTGTTCTGGCCGACACCCTGGTGTGAACCTAGTGCATAACATAGAACCAGTGCCTAGCCTGAGCTATCGTCATTATCTCCACTTCAGCCCGCCGCCACTACAGTCACACCCAAGGCTGCTGTCAAGTTGCCAAAATATGACGTCACGAACCAGCTGGAGTTATACCTCAAACAGGTTCGAATCGCTGCAGCACACAACGGATGGAGCGAAGGAGACACCGCCACACATCTGGCCCTCGCACTGGAAGGCCGGGTGCAGTAGGTGCTTCTGGACTTGGCCCCAGCAGAGGAACGGAACTTGCTCGCACTGTCTACGGCGTTAGAACGGCGGTTCGGACAGTGCTCATCAGAGACAGTAGTCAGAACAGCCCAGCTGGAGGGAAACGACAGCGGGATGGCCCGATGAGGGGGTCGCCATCCCAGCCCACCATACCCCTCCAAGGCCGTTGCACGCTGGTGGAACGTTTTGGTCATACCAAGGGACTGTATTTGACCTGCCAGCTTGATGATCAGAGCTGTCAGGCGCTCATAGACACGGGGTCTACCATCTCCCTGGTGCGACTGGGCGTTTTAATGGGCACCAGCGGACCACTGACGAATGCATGGACCCCCCACCCAGACCCAGCTGATGACAGTGATGGGAGAAAAGACGGGGCTCACGGCGAGGAAGCTGCTTCGGGTCCGGGTTGGTGGTCAAGAGGTGGTGCACGAGTTTTGGCTGGCTGACATTAAGGAGCTGTGCATCATCGGCCTGGACTTACTGTCACACTGGGGAGCCTGGATCAACGCCACCAAAGCAAGCATCACACTGGGGGCGAGACCATCGGGCTGCAACGTGGAAGGAAGGCGGGCTTAACCAAGAGAATTAAGGCAGTCAGCAGTTCCAAGCCAAACACCTGAAAAGCACCAGTGAGGATCCCCTCCAGCAGCAACTCCCCCTCCGCGGAATCAACGAGAGCGGTGCAGGAGCTTTTACAATGCAGCTGCAATGGATTAAATCCCCTACAAAAGCAAGATTTGGAGGTCCTCCTAAAAGACTTTGTGGACATTTTTGCTGCCAAGGACGAGGACTGTACACAGACGGGGTTGGTCCAGCACCACATTGACACGGGTTCAGCCCCGCCTGTTCGCTTACGTCATCACAGATTAGCGTTCGCCAAGCGACAGGCAGCATCAGACATGATCCATCAGATGGCAGCTGATGGAATGATTGAGCCGTCTGACAGCCCGTGGGCAGCACCAGCCGTGCTGGTTAAAAAGAAAAGTGGGAACTGGCAATTTTGTGTGGATTATCGACGTCTAAATAGTGTCACTAAGAAAGACTCTTATCCCCTCCCCCGGACGATGACGCACTGGATTGGATTGCTGGTTCCAGTTGGTTCAGCTCCCTCGACCTGTGGAGTGGTTACTGGCAGGTGGAGTTGGCCCCTGACGCTAAACCGAAAACGGCTTTCACCATCGGTCAGGGACTGTGGCAGTTTCTGGTGATGCCGTTTGGGCTCTGCAACGAACCAGCAACGTTCGAGCGGCTGATGGAGCGGGTGCTGGCTGACGTACCCCGAGACCGGTGCGTCATTTACCTGGATGACCTGCTGGTGCACGCTGGAAGCTACGAGGGTGCCCTGGCTAACCTACGGGAGGTGTTCACTGCCATTTGCCAAGCCGGACTGAGGTTGAATCCAGCCAAGTGCAGCCTTTTGGCTAAAGAGACTGAGTTCCTGGGTCATGTGGTGAGCGCTGACGGGGTAGCCACTGACTCCGCTAAGGCCGCCACTGTCAGAGACTGGGCTGTTCCCACAAATGTCAGCGAGGTGCGGAGCTTCCTGGGACTGGCGTCCTATTATTGGCGTTTCATTCAAGGTTTTGCGACCATAGCCAGCCCTCTTCACCGCCTGACAAATAAAGGTCAGGCCTACCGATGGGATGACGCATGTGCTGCCGCATTTAACCAACTCAAAGCAGCTCTAACGGAGGCTCCGGTCCTGGCTTTTCCAGATCCACGCCGACCTTTCATCCTCGACACGGACGCCAGCAATTCGGGGGTTGGAGCGGTCCTGGCACAGCAAGGAGATGATGGAGAACGCACAGTTGCTTACTTCAGCCGTGCTCTGAACCGAGCTGAAAGGAATTATTGTGTAACACGACGGGAGCTGTTGGCGGTGGTCTCAGCGGTGCAACACTTATGATCATACCTGTAGGGCAGCCATTTCACTCTCTGGACTGATCACGCCTCCCTCACCTGGCTATTGAGCTTTAAACAGCCGGAGGGGCAGGTAGCACGGTGGCTCGAGACTCTGCAAGGTTATGATTTTGACATTCAGCATCGGGCTGACCGTAACCACGGTAACGCTGATGCACTTTCCCGGCGGCCCTGTGTGACAGTAGTGTGCCGCTACTGTGACCGCCAGGAGGAGCGGGACCAAGCACCGACAGTGGCTGCTGCCGAGGCTACTGAGGAGTTTGCTACGCTGTCCCCGGCAGAGCTGAGACAGCAGCAGGAGAATGACACTACACTGGCTGCGGTGAGGAGCTGGCTGGAGGCTGGACAGCGACCGGAGTGGGCTGCCATGTCGGCACAAAATCAGGAGCTGAAGTCCTACTATTCCCAATGGAACAGCATTGAACGTCACAATGAGATGCTGTATCGGCGGTGGCAGGCTCCGGAGCGAGGAGGCGACATCCTCCAGTTGCTGGTTCCCCGAGCGCTCCGTCCCCAAGTCCTTCGGCTGACCCACAACTCAACGGCGGTGGGTCATTATGGGAACGCTAAGACTCTTCGTCATCTCTGAGGACGGTTCTACTTGCCCGGCTGTCGCAGAGATGTGGAGCTGCATGTCCACTGCTGTGACAAGTGCACTGCTCGGAAGGGCCCTTCCCAGCGCTCCCGAGCACCGCTGCAGCAGTACCTGGTGGGAGCCCCGATGGAGCGAGTGGGAGTGGATATCCTCGGCCCGTTTCCCGTGACTGACGCCGGGCACCGCTATGTTCTCATGGCCATGGATTATTTCACCAAGTGGCCGGAGGCATATGCGGTGCCGGATCAGAGTGCCATCACCACCACAGAGAAGCTGGTTGAGGAGATGTTCACTCGTTTCAGAGTTCCGGCAGAGCTCCACAGCGATCAGGGCCGAAACTTCGAATCCCAGGTCTTTAACGAGGTCTGTCGGCGACTTGGGGTGCACAAGACCAGAACCACACCTCTTCACCCCCAAAGCGACGGGTTGGTGGAGCGGTTTAACCGCACTCTTGCTACCCAGCTCGCTATTCCGACCAGCCATCATCAGCGGGACTGGGACCGGTATTTGCCGCTGATCCTCTGGTCGTACTGCACTGCAGTCCAGGAGTCCAGTCAGTGCACACCGGCGGTCCTTATGTTCGGGCGGGAGCTCCGGACACCGGTGGATTTAGTGTTCGGAGCCCCACCTGAACCGGAGATCGCTGGTGGAAAAGAAATGGATTATTATCGGCAGCTGAGGGATCGTCTTCACGAGATCCATGATTTCACCCGCCAGGCTCAGACCAGCGCTGGTGCACGTCAAAAGAGGGCGTATGACACACGGTGCAGGGGACAGGTGTTTGCTGCGGGAGACAAGGTGTGGGTATACTGTCCCGCGCAGAAGAAAGGAGTTTGCCCTAAACTGAGCAGCCAGTTTCAGGTGAGGTGATGGACAAACTGAATGATGTGGTGTACCGAGTGCGCATGCCGATCAGGGGACGAGTCGTGTTGTTGCATCGGGACAAACTTGCACCATACCACCCACAGGCTCCACAGACTGCCCAGGGAGAAGATGGACTGATTTCCGCTCTCGCGGGTGAGCCCCACTCAGCGGTGACACCCGAGAAGCGCGAGCGCCCTGTGCGGACCCGCAGGCGCCCTGGTCACCTAACGGATTATGTGGACTAATGGGGTCGCCAGGACGGCTGACCCTTTAGAAAGGGGCTATGTGATGCCGGTGAATCCAGCCTTAATGTTGTTCTGTGTTGCCATGTCTGGGTTGCCACGTTTGGTGTTTCCATGTGTGTTTGCCGCCCTGAATTAATGTATGTGATTGTGACGTTTCCTTTTGTTTGTGTCCTCATTCTCGCGTTAGTTCGTGGTTGGCGGGAGTAGAACGAGGATTAATAAATGTGGGCGGGAGGAAAAGGAGTGTGTTAGTTCATGTGCTGACAGTGTGGATGGGTGTAAGAGCACTGTGTGCGATTGTCCTGCTCCCTTGTTCAGCAATAAAAGGCGAATTCTGACAAGACTTCAGTAACCCTTATTTCACGGCTCATCCACACTTCAATATTGTATCACTGTGTGGGGCCAAGCTAATCAGTCCACTCAGAAAGGTGTGATCTCCCTGTACAAACAAGCTTTAAAAGTGCTTGATAAAAAGCCCATGATGTGGCACTATTGCAAAATTCAAGAGAAGCATAATCTTTTAAGTTTTGAAAATCTCGCTCCCTATATCGCTACAGGGATGAGTGAAAAATGTGCAGCTCACGGGATCGTCACTAGGGGCGCTGTCAGTGGAGACTGCAGACCAGCCAGATGCAAAAGAGCTTTTGGACAGACAGCATTCGCAGTACAAGGGCCACAGATCTGGAACACTTTACCTGCTGATCTGAAAACTTTAACAGACCTGCACGAGTTTAAAAGTAAAGTTAAACAATGGCTCAAACTTGTGGACACAACAGACGTGTATAATATTTTATTGGGTTTTGTAATTTGCATTATTTGTGATGATTTATGTAAATGTGTTATGTATTTTTATGTCTTAGGAACCAGGTCTGCGAATTAGCTGTTAGCTATATGGCCCATGAATTTGGCATCGGTTACTTGTAACAATGCTTCTTGTTCTGTCCCTATCAAATAAACATATACTGTATATAAAGAACAACTGATAACTGCAACACTTTCATTTACCTTGGCTTGTGATTACAATTCACTTTAGGAATCGCTCCAAACTGACAGGAAATACATACCGGGTTATTTTTATGAGTTTCTATTGTTTTTTTGATGTTTGATGTTGTGCTTTTTTTTTAAAAAAACTTAATATGTTAAGGTTTCATTTATTTAGACAACTGTTTCTCAGGAAATCCTCCTTTATCTACAGACATGTTTCGACTGTCAACTGCCAGTCTTCGTCAGAGGAGTCTGCTGATTGCTTCGATGTTTCCTTGACTTCTGCATAATAATTCAGGCAATCTTTGAGGATTTTGTAAGATGTTTTTGTCATATTTCTACAAATCCAAAGACACAATCAATACGTAAAATAGCCATGAAGTTTAGTTCAACTCGAGACATCACGGTTCCCCTAAAGTTGTGCAGTAGAAATTATTTATTTATAGTTAATTTAAAAAAAAAAAAACACTTACAATTTCACCCAAAGAATTCCTCAAATCACAATAACATTTGGTCTACAGGTGTCTTGAGAGGACTATAAAAGTCTTCAGCTTCTAAAGTTTGAAATCCTGGAGTTACTAATATCTGTAACTTTAGTTAATTATAGACATTTTTTTCCAAAATCAGTACAAAAATATTACAATTGCCGTTTCACAAACTGTATTTTTCTTGTCTGGTCCACTTGAGATCATACACAGAGTTTGTGGGGATAGTGGTCAAAAGTTTATTACAGTTTTCCCGAATTTCTAAAAAATAAAAACAACTCTTAATATATAATGTACTTAATATAGAAATGTTTTAAGTGCCATAAAACACAGTGACTGTACAAAATATAATTGAAATCATATGTTGTTCTATTAAAAAAAAACTAGTATAAGTTTTCAGTGAAATGGTCCCAAACTTTTGAGAGTTTAGGTTGGTTCTTCTTCTGTTGCATAATTGTTCTTCACAATGTAAATGGTGAAGTGACACTTCATGTATGGTACTGCAGTAAAAGAAAGAAGCAGAAAGCGGCAGCCGGCTTGATGTTATCATGAACATTTTCAATTATGTTGCTAGTTATTTTTGCATCGTTGTATGTTGTTGCATTATTGTACGAGAAAACCATCCAAACTGACTGAGCTTTTGAGCAGCTGTTGCAGAGGAATGGACGAAAACGCCCAGAGAAGGTGAAGAACATCGTGGCATCATAAAAAAAAGACTTGAGGTTGTAAATACTTTCCAGATTCACTCCTGATACAAAATCAATAATCAGAATCAGAATTCCTTTATTTATCCCAGGGGGAAATTGCTGTATATACTCCTTTTGTGATTGGATCTTAACTTCAGTGTCTGTGGGACAAATCCTGGCTCTCAGTTAAATGTTTTTTGTTTTTTTTTTACATCTTCTGCATCACAGAGTTACAGGAGATGAAGGAAGATCGATCATGGACTTGGATCCTGGTCCTTTTCTGTTGTTTCCCAGATTTCAGGCCTAATAACCAGGCTTAATTGCACTTACAATTAATCATTAAATCATTCAGTCAAATTTGTAATTTAAAATTAAATTTGCATTGTAATTTAATTTAAATGATAGATTTTATAATTGCAATTGACAAGCAAATTCAATTAAAAATGACAATTACTATTCAAATGCATGTCAATTACACAGAAATTTGTGGGAAATTACAAACAGTTCTTAAACTTTAGTAATTGAGATTCTAATTGTAATTCACTTTCAGGAAGAAAAAAAAGGTCATTGTAATTTAATTGCATTTGAAAAAATACTGGACACTGTAATTTTTATTTTTTTTTAGATTCTCTAGATTAGAATCCTGCATTTGTTTCCATATCTTACCAAATAAATTGGGTCCAAATTCTATGCAAATGCATTCATGTTTAGAGGTTGTACAAGACACTTCAAATTTGCTCCACACTAAAACAGCGAGCTAAAATAAAAAAGGTGTATTTGAATAATTTTCTATAATGTTAGTATGTATATGTAATTAAACCCAATGCAGGGTTCTAATTGGGGTTAACGGAAACTATTTTTTCCCATGCTTTGATGGACCACTCTACTATAATATATAATAATGATGAATTAATGAATATTTGAAAAAACTTGGTTTCCTGTACTAAAAGGTGTGTTTGGGTTAAGATAAACACTCTTTGTGAAACCATGCCTCGTTGGTCTGTGAAAAGAAGAAGTATAAAGAATGTGTGTGGGTTTCTGATAACGATCAAGACTCGTCTTCAGTGTGACACCGTTTCTCCATCCATCCTGTGTGAGAAACGATCTCTAAGTAGGTTATAAGTTATCAGGAGTTTATCGGTGTGTGATGTCCTTTAAAACACGGCTGTTTTCTTCAAACATGGTTGGATTTCAGTTGGATTCTATATCTCAAAGGTTTACGTGGCATTTCTATACCATCGGTGAGTGATCTACTTACACATTCTTCCTTTTCCAAATAATCATATATAGAGGATATAATATTAATGCGCAGTGATGAACTGTCTACCCATGAGGGAGGGGCCACATGTGGACAAACAAAAAAAAGTGTGTTCATCTTATTTGTTATAGTAATTTTCTATTTAAGATATTTGGGATTTTTTGTTAATATGAAAAAATGAGGCGAAACTAAACTACATTGCAAAGCCTATAATATATAATAACAGTGTAACAGAATTTGATTGAGTTCTTGCTCTCGAAAAACAAAAGAAATTGTCAGATATTCAGGTTCTTATGTGAGAATACGTAATATGGCAACGGAATTTACTGTGATGCATCTAAACTTTGCTTAGAACGCTAAATGTCTTTTTTACCGACTGTAACTAACTCAACTCCGTTGTCCACTATCCAGGTCTCATGGTGACCTTGCTGTCAACGCTCTCCTTCCATCAGAAAGCATCTCAAGGTTTGCCAATTCTGACACATTAGCAAAGCTTCCCCTCAAGTCATTAATTTTCAGATGAACAGATGAGTATCGTCAGCATATCAAGAAATGTGTCAACCTGTGCATGAAAAAGCAGTAAAAGTTGTTTTTTTCAGCTTCCATTCTTACACTATTATGGTCAAACCAATCAGATACAACCATCTAATCTCCAACATGTTCTCTTCGTCTTCCAGTGAGTTGCAATATTACCCACATATATCAAAACTGCAGTTCACAGCCAGGTAATAGAAACATCTCAAAAAAAATGTTTGGATGTACGATGACAGCAGCGACAGCTGGAATGTTTTTGTCCAACAGATGGAGTCCGTGATTTAAACTGCTTTGGTAAACATGATTTAAAAGGATATAAAACCTGTACATGGAAACCTGGGAAGGCCAAAGCACAAACAGTGTACACAGTTATTGTACTCCAGAATAAAACGTAAGTGTCACTTTCCTCTGTGAGAAGCACAATCATAACTATTGCAACGTTATTAGTTTGGATCTTTACATTTTCTAGAAAAGGAGATCATTGCAAAGTTTACAGTGATATCCGTGAGTTCTCCAGTGGAATCGAGCTTTATGAAAACTACAACGTGACGGTCGTGGCTTTGGAAAACATGAAGTCCACAAACTGTACACTGGCGGTTTTTAAAGGATCACCAAAGAGCCTGTGTGAGTCCAGTATGCACATTACAGAGGGACGCAGTGTCAGAAAAAGTGTCTGATACATGGTCTGATCACAGTTCGATGCGGTCCGCCAAAAGATGTCTCATTTACTCGCCTCTCTGGAAAACTCCATGTGAATGTGGAATGGCACCAGGAGGACATGACAGCCATCGGAGAATACTCTGTGAGATACAGAGCAAAGGGCGCCCGCCTATGGTCGAAGGTCAGTGTTTGGAAAACAACTGGTTAATAAGGTTGGCAGAGGACGAGGTGAATAATGAGCACCTCAGTCATGGTCCGGGAAAGGACAGTTGTTTAAAACTGCTGGAGACAATGATTTTCTACAAGATAAAGACATAGTGAAGGCCTCATTAATCAATAAATGAAACTCACAAACAAATGTAGACAGTTGAAATTGCCGGTCAAGTTTGTTTTGAACTCATTCAATAATAGTGGGTTTGTAAACATGGTTGGTAAAGTTTTGCGCATTGCATTGTGGGATGTGGAGTCCCGTAGACGGATGCATAGAAGACTTTTTACTTTATTCTAACCACGATTTCTTGAGTTTCTTAGACAAGAAGGACAGTGATTAGCCTAAAACCATTTTTGTTCTACTTTGTTTCCCGTGATCCCCGTGATATCACTGCACTCCATGAGACATTCAATTTCAGGATTCCACATCCCACAATGCAATCCGAAATTTCAACAAGCCAACTATTTATGGTGGAGATCAAAACAAACTCTGGAGCATCAATTTCAACCTTTTACATTTGTCTGAGAGTAAATAATCTTTGTCTTATCAAGGGTTAAATTATATCTTTATCTGATAAAAAAAATTGTCCCAAGCAGCTTTATTCACATTTTAAATGATATATGTGGGGTCTTCGTTTAAAATGTTCCCAAATTCTGTCTTGAGGTAATCCCATTTTTAGATTATTTTTTGCTTATCTAATGTAAATGCTGACACGATAAGTCATAAAATAATGCCAAAATGTTGAATAGAAATTCATTGAGTAAAGTCTTGCAATAAATTGTATTTTCTAATGCTTCAGAAGTCAAAATGGTCCATTCAAGTAGCGCCAAATCTCATGAGATGAAGCGGGATCACATAGTCTGAGACTTTGTGTCATATATGGATACATGGTTTATTTAGGACTTTCAAGCACTTGCTACACATTTAATAACCTGTTTAATGGAAAAGTATGGTGAAAATGTGTAATAGTATACCAAAGCATGTTGGAGAGGGTATATTCCATAGTCATACCACTTTTTCTGCTTCAGGAATTTAAGTCCGTAATTTAATTTTCCTTGATCACGAGAAATAAAGGGTCCTATATATGTAATGAAATGATCACAAACTTTAAGTAAATGAAACTACAAGGCACTTACATATTAGGGTTGTTGCTGTGAGGATTTAGTCTCCAGTAAGACGGCGGCTGTTGCGACCTGTCCGAGTTACGTTTCTATATCCATGTGTCAAATCATGTTAGCTACAAGCTTGTTTGTGATTATGGTAATCACTCTTGGCATGTGCATTACTTTGCTGTTTACAGTCGACTGTTAGATCCGACAACAGCAGCAGCTGCATGGTGGAGAACCTGAACACCTCGCAGGTCTACGAGGTGCAGATAGAGTGCCTTACAAACCTACAATGCTCCCAGTGTCCCTGGAGTGAAGCCTACATGGTCCCACATGGTGAGTCTTCACGTGTTATCCTCCTTCTAAGATGAGGACTTGAGTGTTTGGACTTCCTTGATGACTCCAAGAAAACTGTGCTTCCTTTTTCCAATAAACAGAACTGACAGAGCAGCCTGTTATTGTCAACCTTTGGTTTATCGACATTGACGAGAAAAAAGGAAAGCGGTGGACATTTGTGTCCTGGAAGGTGACTTTTATTCATCTTTCCCCTTCAATCAAAGACTAGCACAAACTGAAAGAGCTTCTGATTTTAGCTCCCTGACACAGAGACGCATCACAGCTACTGTGTGAGCATCTGGAAAACATCTGGGGAGACCCCAAGTGAGCTGAGGATAAACACTTCTCGTTCTGAGATCAGCCTCATTCTCTCCTTTTCATCGTATCGCATCAACATCAGCGCCTTCAACGATGTGAGCACATCCCCCGCCGTGAGCCGGACCATTCCTCAGCGTGACGGTTAGTTTCACCTTTCATTTCACTCATTAGACACTGAAAACAAGATGTCTGCCACCATATTGTCACGCCTGACGAACTGTACATTCACAGGTACAGAAGGTGGTTTGCTGAACGTGACCGTCCATCATAATAATTCATTTACCATCCACTGGAGGGACGATCTTATCAAAAGCTACGTCTGCTTTTCTGCTGAGTGGAGGACGAAGACACACAAAGGGTTCCACGAGTCGTTTCATGAGCAAGATAAAAACTACAAGACCATATCTCCATTACCAGGTCAGAAACTCAAAACTACTGATCCCATGATTCCTTGCTGATTCATCAACTAAAAGGAGCTCTTTAACGAGGACAACAGTCAATGCTAATAGTTCAGTGTGCTCTCACATGTATCTCTTATCCTTTTTTGTTTTTATAATGCAAGTACCCCTTAGTTTGAATGACTGTATGCATTACAATTTTGTTAGAAGGCTCGTCTGAATGCTTTACTGTGTCTAGACCAACATTAACCACATATTTAAGGCTTTTTCTCACCAATTTCTTATTTTTTGGTCATTTTAGATTTTGTACTTCACCTCTTAATGTATTTTGAAGAGTTGTGCCACAAATTATCATCGATGGATGAAGAAAATGACAGTGTACATGTCAAATTTGTCCTAAAATGAAATTAACAGATGTTTCTGTGTACCCCGTGAGATGTGTCCAAGTACCCCTAAGGGTACACGTACCCCTTGTTGAGATCCTCAGTATTAAACAAGGTTAGGACGTCACGTTACGCCTTAAACTGGATAAAATTACTCTCTTATGGGCCTTAATCATAATTTTTTTTAAAAAAGGTATTATAGCTAACAATTAACCACATGCTAACGGCTTTTTCTGCAACTAGACAATGAGGTCACGTATATATAATAACTGAACATGACTTACAACAATGCACAATACACTTTATATTTTACTTTTCTATCTTTTCTACCTTTTACATTGATACCTTTATTACTTTTTAAATTATTATTGCCATTGTTATTATACTTTTCTCTTTATTTGTTTGGTTTTGTTCTTTGTTTCAAGTTTTTTTTTTCTGCTACATCCAGTGTGGCGAGTAAAGTAATTTCATTGTGCAGGGAAACATCGAGCTACAATTTCACGTAAACCTAAGCCATTTTCATAGAAATTAATTAATATCACTGTTTGTATAGTTTGTTGAAAGTGAAACTCTGTGTGAACTTTGAATGTTCTCCTGTGCTTGTGTGGGTTTCCTTCAGGTTCTGCATCGCCCGCCCCCCTCCCACCCCACCCCCCTGAGTCATGGTTGGCTAACTGTGGCTAACCATGACTTTGCCTGATCTACAATTTAATTGCTACACTTCAAACTGGACAGTGTTGTTCTTTCATGGTCTTTTTGATAACGTTTGAAAGTGAAAGTGTTTTTGTTAGCCAACAGTTAACAAATGCTATCCCTAATAATGCTACTAAGCTAGGACATCATATATTCCTGAGGTAAATCGATCACATTTATATTAAAATAGATGCAAATGTTAGATTTAATGACATTTTTATAGGGCTGTGCATTGCCGAAAGGATTTGATATATCCCGATACTAATTGACACGATATACATCGCGATATAATTGCAATATCAATGACAAATGTAAAAGTACAAAATGGTGTGGAATACAAGTTATTTCATTTTTTTAAAAAAAACCTGTCAGAACAAGTATATGGTAACTAACTGTAATTCAAGTACCGATATAAAAAACAAGTGGTATGTTTATCAAACTGTCAAATTACATTTAAAAAAAAAAAAAAGTTTAACTTTTGCTTCTAGAACAGATTCTGATTCTGTTAAGTTCCTAAAATAATAAAAATAACCACATACATCTATAAAATTTCCCAGTATGTTTCATGAAAATAAAGTGTAATCACCTTCAAAGCTAAAATGCATTGAGTACCGATGTATTTTAAGGTCTGATGTGGTTTACCGACACCTAGTGACCGGGTGTTTACAAGCTATGCAAATGTTCGCGCAATTAAATGTTTTTTCCGTGAAAAAACATGATTAGAAAAATCAATTTGGGAATATTTTGGATCGATATGATAATCACGCGGTGAAATAGCGCAAAATATCGCTTAATCTATTTTTTTCTTAGACCTTTAGTCATAGTTGGCTACACATGGCTAACCAAGGCTACGTTTGAGCGACTTCCCCTGGTATCGCTACATATTTCAGAGGCCAGCAAAACACATTTTTTGACTAATGCTGTCAGCGTTGAACCCACCGCTAACTAAAAATGTCCTCCAATGGGGTTTTTGATCCTTGACGTCTTATTGTTTGGTCCTCTTCAGAGCCGTTGGAGCCTTTCAAGAGATACACCCTCACTCTGCACACGCGAACAAACAATGAAACTTGTAACATGGTTCATATCAACAACAGCGAGAGCACCTACGGGAGCAAACCATTCTATTTCATTGAAGGGTGTAAGTCAGTAACTGACACAGTAACTTTCTATAGTTTGTCGGCTTCTTACATTTACTTTCCAACAGCACCTGTCAGTGCTCCTACAAACGTCAGCGTCTCAAATGTGACGCTGACCTCGGCGCTGCTGTTCTGGACTTCCATCCCAGAGGAAGACACCAGAGGTTTCCTGCTTGGTTACATAATCTATTATAAGAAGTACGACCACAAAAAGACCAGCACTGAAAACAGTAGGTGGACAAACAAGCACCAAGACACAATAGTAGTAGTTCAAGTACACGTCTCCTGTCACACCATAACAAAAATATAGAAAAAAAAAAAAACAACCTTCCAGTAAACAGTGACTGAACTTTAACTGTAAAAAAAACAAACAAAAAAACAAAAAATCAATAAAATATATGTACAAATTAGAAACAAGATAGATGTTTTTAATCAGCTTGCTCAACTTAAAAAAAAAAAAATAAATATTTGTCTGAATGTGAAAACAGCCTTCCATAAAGAACAGAAACATCTCCCATATATTCTTGCAGAAATTAATTTACCACAACCTCCATTGTCTTACCCTGACTTCCTCTTCCCAGTTCCCTTCCCCCTCACCAAGGTGCAACACTGCCCTCTCTTTTTAATTCTCCCCTTAATAAACCTTTTCTTACCCTTCCTTAGGGAAGGCTGGTAATGGTCACAATTATGCAATAAAATAAATTCACTTATCTAATTACAATTAAAAAAAATATTCTTTGAATATATGGAATGGTATAAAAAACATCAAAACAAAATGTGAAAAACTGTCAACAAGTTAATGAAGTACCTCTAACTTTCAAAGGAAACAGTGCAACCGTGGTTTGAAGAACACAACGACATACTTTAAAAGTTAGCATCTGCTGCTAGCTAGCGTCTTGGTCAGTGTTTGTTTTCTTGCAGACGTCACCGTGGATCCGTCCCTGAATGTCTATGAACTGGAAAATCTCCAAAGTGGGACACCGTACCAAGTCCAGATATCGGGTTTCACTTCTGGAGGAACCGGAGTTCGAAGCACAGCAAGCTTCTTTAAGACAAACCTTAAAGGTTATTTCAACTCCACACTTTTCCATGAACCAGTCAGTCATCAAATGTTCTGACATTACTTGGATTTTACCCTTTATTCCAAAGCAAATGTTCACATCGGAGGTATCATCGGAGTCTTTGCATTTGTTATTCTTGTGACGTTTGGATCCCCACTCATAAAAAGGTATATATCTAAAAGTACAGTAGTTAGCACTGCTGAATATCTTCACAGCTACTTTGTGAATACTTTGCACTTCCTGCTTTTCCAGAGCAAAGACGGTCCTGTGGCCGAGTATTCCCAACCCTGGAAACAGCGATACGATGCAGAAAATCTTTGAACAGGTGAGTTGCTTTTAGTGATGAGAAAACCTGAATCTTCAAGGCAGAGAAAAGTTTAAGTTCAGTTTCTGTTACTCAGGCACATCTTGAGGCTATTGGTACGCTAACGGTTGAGGAATGGCACTCAGGAATTCTCCAGGTTCTCCAACGTTCTGATATAGAAGATCACACTGAAGCATCATGTAGTGGAAACCAAGAGGAAGCTGAGAACGTGACTGGAGAAGAGTCACGTGAAGACAATGGTGATGTTTTCTTCCTGGATACCAAACAGACAAATGTCCAAAGTTCTACATGTGCCTTGGTGAGTGGATACACCACAATGGAGATGTTTCAGCAGGGCATGAGTACGATCCCCACAGAGAGAACACAGCATTTTCAGAGCAAAGCAGAACACGACGAGTCCTCTGGGTCCAAGCAGAGACTGGACTACGTCAGACAGTTCAGTGAAAAGTCCACAGTCCAGTGAGATCACAGCACGTATCCAACAGATTCATCACGACTGGACAGGAATGCCCCATCATGTTAAGTTTTCATTTATTCAGACAACTGTTCCTTAGGAAATCCACTTTGATCTCCTAAAATGTTTCGACTGACAAATGCCAGTCTTCATCAGAGGAGTCTGGTGATCGCTTTGATGTTTCCTTTGAAGTTTCTTTGACTTCCGCGTATTAATTCCAGCAAGATTCGTTTTAGTTTTTTATAATGTGTTAAGATTTCATTTATTCAGACAACTGTACCTTGGGAAATCCACTTTGACCTCCTAACATGTTTCGACCGACAACTGCCAGTCTTCGTCACAGGCGTAAGCTGATGGCTTTGTAGTTTCCTTGACTTCACATATCAATTCCAGTTGTCAGTCGAAACATGTCAGGAGATCAAAGTGGATTTCCTAAGGAACAGTTGGAAAAATAGGGCTGTTCAAGTTCGGGGAACATATCATGCATTTGCCATATATCAGGAATTTTGTATTTAGCGATTTAGCTAATGGACATTTTTGCTACATAAGCTTGCGTCATTTTAGTGTGACCCATCCCAGCTTCTGTAAATCATCAGAAGCATATAAATATAACATTAATTTGGTAGCATTTTGTGATGTTTAATAGCCAGTAAAGTATCGGTAAACTGTGAAATGCTTAATTACTTCAATGGTTTCTTAACAGATTTGATGTTAGGAGCAACCATCAAAATACATTATAAACGTTTACAGTTTCACTTTTTCTTTTCTTTTTAACAGAAAACACAAAACTATAGTAGTGGTGCGTTAAGATATTAAAAAACATATATCATTGCTCTTGTCATAATTTAGTCAATTTGGTTTACAAAATAACATGATAAAAGAAGAATTGAACATAGTAAAAGCAACATCTAAAGATGAAATTAAAAGTTTTTTCCAAAAAACTTTGAAACCAGTTTAAAGATAATCTTGTAAGAAACTAAAACACGTTTCTTGTTTAAATGTCATCACTAAAGACAGGGAGGCACACTTTATTAGAAGATATTTTCTTTATTCAGCGTCATCAACAAGTCTCCATGTTTCATTAGAATACTCTGTACAATCTTAGTCTAGGCACTTTTTGACCGTTCTGTGCTTGCCATAGAATTCACTGACCTATGTTGGGCTGACCAGCCGCTTTTTCTTCTTTTATACAGTAAAGGCTTGTATTAATAAAACAGGAAAATCCTTTTTTGTCTCACAGCAATACAACCATAGCAGAACTAACGCGACAACAACACATCTTAAACTTACATCCTCAAACAACCAATCGTATCCATTTCTGATGTATTTATAAAAAACACAAATGTGTACACACAACAAGCAGGAGGGGGAATAAAAAGCATATCATTCACGTGGACTGTACTTATTATTTACAACACTTTACAGTTTGCAGATGAATTGAGGGCGTTGGATGTGTTTTTTGTAACCAATCAGAGCATAGATAACAAACCGCTGGATACATGCAGCTTCACTGAGGGTTGTTCATGTGTAATGCCTCCACTGGAGCACTTTCTTTTATTCTGAAAGGTAACAACACCCAGCTCCAGCCTAATGACTCATTGCAGTAAATGTAGCTTTATTAAATGATGATTTTTTGTTAGCTTGATGCTAAAACATTGTAACCTACTTCATATTCAACAATGTGACTGTGCTTGGCACTTTTAAAAAGGTTCCTATGGTTTTTTTTTGTCTTTTCTTGTGCCATTGCTTTGATTTTTCCAGCCACTTATCATCCAAATTAATTACATTTAAAAGTTGTGTTGCCTTTAAATTAAAATAAAGCATAAATCAATAAAGACTTACGTTTCCCTGGGTTCTCTCATTCCCACGTATTGTTAAAAGCTGCAGCAGATATGAAACGCAGTAGAGGTAGTAGAAGGATGAGTTGGTGCTGACGTCACCAGCAGTGGTTGGTTGTATTGCATGAAACATGGTGATTGGGTAATGGTTCTCACCTGGCCTGTGGAGAATCACGTTTGAAGGAGGGCAGTCCATGATGAGGAGCTGAAACATGGGGAGGAACGGTGGTTTTCATTTTCAAAGTCAGTGGTTTTACCGTCTTTATGTACAAACATCAAAGAGTTCACTGCAGGAGTCACATGGTGCAGACAGCGACCAATGACGACGCGTTCTGCTAAGCTTCCTCGTCTTCCTCCTCATTCTCGTCTTCTTCCTCCTCCTCCTCCTCTTCTTCTTCTTCCTCCTCCTCCTCTTCTTCTTCTTCCTCCTCCTCAACATCCTCGTCTTCCTCCTCAGCTTCCTCTTCCTCATAAGTTCTGTAGCTGCCGTTGTACCGAGCGAAGGACGATGATGTCACTTCCTCACTGGGTGAAGGTGAGCCCCGCCCATCACTCTCACGCGCTGCCTTTCTTCTCTCCTCGGTCTTCACCTCCACCTGGACAGAGGACGACAATCAATACTGATATTGATGTTTGGATCAATGTTATTCTCAAACATGGCACCAGTCTAAGACGGGGGTGCTCAACCTTTTTCTGTTCGTGAGCTACTTCCACCACGCACACCTCATCGCAATCTACTTCGTTGGGGGTTATAACTGTAAATAATCTGATTCTAATATTTACAAAAAATTCTGTATAATATTAAAATACAATTATAATATTGAAACATTAACACTTAAAAACTGAGTTAGATTGAAATTTCTTTTAAAAATGTAAATACAATCAACAAAAATATTATGAAAAAGAGTAAAAATGTAGCATTTCCATTTCATCATGGAAGAAACCAAAACTGTGAAAGTGTGACGGTCTCCAGCAGGGTTGGGCTCAATTATTATTGTAATTGCGTAATTGATAATGAATTACAATTATGGCATAGTTATAATTGTAATTTAAAAAATCTGTTGCTGTCGTAATCATAATTAAGTTCAGATAATTGACTTTCTAATTGTATTTACCATGAAAATTATTATTTAAAACAAAACTGGGGAACCATGTACAGTTCTACACATATGTAGATAATCATCAAAATGTTTCATAACAAGCTTTACCACATTTTACCATTTAAAAAAATATAAAAACCTATATTTTTATTGATTAGGAAGCCTATTTCCAATAGATAGGAAATAAAATCAGATGATAGATAAGACCCGTTATCATAAGAGATGCTAACAGAAAGCTAACACAAGAAGGTTAACTTTAATTAGGTTATTTACTTTCAAGCTCAGTAATTGTGACTAATTGTAATTGAACTTTAGTAATTAAGGATGTAATTTTAATCAACTATCTGAGGATAAAAAATTTTTGTAATGGGGAAAAAATGCTGGTAACTGTTATCATAATTGAAATGCAATTGAACATGGGTAATTGAAATCGTCATTGTAACTTTATAATGTAAATGACCCCAACCCTGGTCTCCAGTTTGTTTATCTCAGATTATCTCACAGTTCAAATCCACAGAAGCTCACACGTCATAATGACCCAGGTGAAAGAATCGAATCCTTGCACAGAATCAGAACACACACATGCCTTGTCTGGATTAACGCAGTTCTCCGAGAGGCTGATGTTCATACAATGGAGAAGTAGTAAAATCAGGAAAACTCATGAAAAGCCGAATTTAACAAAGGACAACACTTAATAATATATAGGTAATATGTTGGTATATTGATGAGAAAACACTTAGGAAAGGAGGAAACGAAGATATAACGGACCTGTGATGGTGACAGACTGCAAGGCTTATTACGGGACTAAGCATTTCACGCATTTACACGCTATTTTTCACTGGAAAACAGGTCATTGTATCATCTCATCACCTGTCTTCCAGTAAATAACAGCTTACGAGACATTTCTAGACCCTCAATTTGAATGTCTCGAAAAGTGTAACAAAAAAAAATCCAAATTCTTGCACTAGGGGTCACAGTTCGTCTAGTGATCATGTTATCCTGTGGCTAAAAACAAATGCAGAGCTTCATCTGAACAAGCGGTTCAGATTATTATCACTGCGTTGAAATCTGAAAAAAATCTGGTACAAAGACAAAGGTTTAACTTTTGGTGTATTAGCTGAACTGGTGATGAGTTTACCTGATGACACATCACAGCAAAATCACTGCACCTCCAATTACATTGTTGAACAAGGTTTCGGGCAAAACATGACGCTGGGTTGGCAGTTAGCAGTTCATTACGGTTTCACAAATAATGTTTCAATGCGATTTTTTGTCCAGTTAAACTGGTCCAGCAGTAATTTCTCATGATTTCACTGTAACCATTTGTACCAAACATTAGCATGTTTGGTAAAAATGCGAGAAGTTCAATAGCCAGTAGAGTCGTCTAAACAGGAAAAGATGATGAACCAAAAACTAAGTGGAAAAGTGTGACTCAGAAATGAGTAAACAATAAAACAGAAATTAGAAACATTTTTCAAAGGGAAAATTGGAGCAGGTAGATGTGTAACTATTTCATTTTGCCTACATCATTGCTGAGATTTATGACATTAGAGTAGACTTCACACCTTCTCTGGTTTTGCTTTTCTCATAATCCGCTCTTCGTCTTTGCGGCTGCGCTTCCTGGACGTGGAGCGCTCTCGTCTGTCTCTGCTGCGCACTGAGCGTTTGTCTCTCCTCCCTCTGAAAACAACAACAACACTGAATGCTCAGGAACTGAATCAGAAATGCAGATAATGGGCTTGAAACACAAAACAACCGACCTCCTTTGAGAAGGGGATGGAGGTTTTCTTCGAGGACTCCTGGATCGTTCCTTGCTCCTCCTCCTGTGACCCCTAAAAACAACAGGCACAGTTACCAAAACATTTACTTTGTCACGTTTCCCCCTTTGATGTGCAGTACAGTGAAATATAGGTTGTAAATTAAACTATTAAGAATTTGAAGCCCCCTAGTGGTAAAGAGACAAACTCGTATCTTAAGGTTTTATTTATTCAGACAACTGTTCTTGAGGAAATCCACTTTGATCTCAACATGTTTCGACTAACAAAGGCCAGTGTTCATCAGAGGCGTCTGCTGGTCAAAGAAGTTTCATTGTGTAATTCCAGCAAGATGTCTTCGGGGTGTTGTGTAGCTCAGTGGGTTGAGCGCCCGCCCCATGTACAGAGGCTATAGTTCCTCACCTGCAACGGGTCCAGGTTCGATTCCCGGCCTGGGACCCTTTCCTGCGTGTCATTCCCTGCTCTCTCCAACCCTCTTCCTGTCAAGCAACTGTCATATAAAGACCACTAGAGCCCAAAAAATCCTTTAAAAAATAGAATCTTGCTAGAATTACTACGAAGTCAAAGAAACTCCCAAGGAAACATCAAAGCAATCTGTGGATGCCTTTGATTTAGACTGGCAGTTGAAAAAATCAAAGTCAATTTCCTAAAGAACACTTGTCTATTCAAAAAGAATATTGCTGGAAAGACAAAATCATATGTTTGGAAGAGATATACACTTCCTGATAAAACAATCTTCTAAACCTGGTGGGTCTCTATCCTGCATGTCTTTTTTTTTTATTTATTTGCAAAATAAATTGTGACGCATACAGTTTTGCTATTGATTTTTTATTTATTTTGCAAGTCCACAGTTTATGCTTTCATGTAGTTGATAGAATGTATTAGGAGAAGATGCAACATGCTACGTGTTTGATGTTTCCATGGCTGCTTTAATCTCTGACCTTGACCGACTGCTGCTGCGTCTTCTGTCTCTGGAGCGAGATCGCCTCCTGTGGCTGCTCCGTGAACTGTGGGCGTCTTTCCCTGTCCATGTCTTTGGTGCTAGTCTGCTTCAGTGAGTCAGAAAAGTCAGAAACCCAAAGTGCAGCAAAGTGAGGATGGAGTGTGATCGTCTACCTGTGTTTGGGCCGTGACGTTTTCCTCTGTGTCCTCGATCGTGACCTCGAGCGTCGTGACCTCCTCGACCAACTGGAGGAGCGTCTTTTTGGCTCAACTGGAGCACAAACAGCTGTTTTAACTTTAAAGCCAAACTATTTACTGTAGATGTGGTTCTGATGCTGGGTCCTACCTGGTTCTATGGCAGCTGCGATGGTGGACTGGGCCTCTCGTACTCTCTTCATCACGCTTTCCAGCTCTTTAGCTGCAGCCTGCGGCGTCAGCTCTGGAGGCTTCACGATGGCGTTGTTGGAATGGTTCACCCTACGAGACAAAAACTAAAGCAAGTAAGTTTCATAGGGAAAAAAATGCTCTTTGCTTTTGAACTTATACATTTTTTAAACGACAATTTTACAAAACAAAACCAAAAAACTAAAAAGTAACTCGTGAAAATATGCACTAAAGGACAAGAAAGACTCACAAAAATAAAAATATACAGTATTAATTAGCAACCAGAAATACACAAAGTCAACCAAAAGTTGCACAAGACTAAAAAAAAAATTATTATATATTGTAGATTTTAGATACAGGCCAATCCAATACTAATTTGTTTGCTAATATTGTACCAATATCGCATATCAATATCGGAACGGGGCACCTTAAAAAACAAATATTAAGTTAAAAACAAAAAATAAAATAATGTTACCTCGCACAGAGACATAAAGCATAAATATACTTAGACCCAAATAAGATAAGTTACATACAAAAAATAAAAACACTTCTTGCTTTTGAACTAATTTTCATGCAAAATGACATAAAAATATGCACAAAAAATATAATATTTAACTAACAGAAATACACAAAATAAACCAAAAGTTGCACAAGACTAAAAAAAAAAAAAAAAAAAATTTTTTTTACAAAATGTCAACAAAAATACAGACTAAGAAAAAAGAGAAGTAAATAAAATCACGACACAAATATGACTCCAAATGCAAAACTCTTTCCTATATTAAGGCTCAGATTGGTCATGAATATAAATTTTTACATTACATCTACATTATGTTAATAAAAGTTAACTCAATAATAAGTTTACTCTTTTTGCAACAACTGTGCATGTTTTGGAGAAAAAAAAAAATCTAACAACAATGAAACTGCGTACTTGAGTGGTCTGTCTCCAAACATGACTCCATTGAAGGTCAGCGCTCTGGCAACGGCGTCCTGGTCAATAAACTCCACGAAGGCAAAACGTGTCGGCTGGGTTTCGTCTCCTGCCATTCTCACAAATTTCACATCCCCGACCTGCCTAAAGAACTCCAGCAGCTGGTCGGCTGTGGTCGTCTGAGGAAAAACAAGGATCCACTCACAACTTGGATTTGACCGGATTTTAATATTGAATAAGATTGTTTTAATCAGAAATAAAATGGATTCAAAGTGACCAAAGATGGAAAAGGTGGTGGAATGGGATTTTAAAAAACACAAAAATTGGTTAAAAGTGACAAATTAGAGTAGCCAAAAAAACAGAAAACGTGGTAAAAACAAAGGGTTCAAAGTAGAGATGTAATGATTCACTCAACTTCCAATATGATTACATTCACTATACTGGGTTTACGACACGATTCTCTCACGATTTATTTTACAAAATGAGACTGTAGACAAATGATGACTGAAAAATATTCCTTTATTTTTATCGGAAAGAAAACTAGAAATTACTGTACTATTATCCTTTGTTTCATTTTTAAAAGAATCCTTTGATAAACTATTAAAAAAAATGCAGTTTAACTAAAAATAAATACTGAATGAAATAAATAAATAAATACTACAAATGAAAAAGAAGCCTGTACATTTAAATTCTGGTTCTACAGTAAACAATGCAAAACTGCATAATAGTTCATTTTCTTTTTAAAAGTGCAACTGAAAATGTATTTTGTGCCTTAACAAGTGGACTTAAAAAAAAACAAAAAAAAAAAAAAACAGTCAGTGTACTGTATTTACATCAGAAATTTGTTTTGACCAGCAGAGGGCTCTGGTAAGCCAGTGGTCGGTTGGCATGCAGCTATTCTAGCAGTGAAGAAGAGATGCTATGCGCTAGCAGACAGAGCTAACAGAAAAACGTGACTTTTACAGATATTTATGTAATATTACAGATTCTTTCTGTGCTAAATGGGTAAGGAATCATTCATGAACATGTTTGAGTAGTAGGCGATTCCACCTGCCGCCTACACTTCTGGACGGATAAATTATCTTCGACATGACGAGTGCTGTTGTTTGTATCAGGCATTTTCTTCCACGCTACTTGCTTACAATGAGCTGACCAATCGTAGCAAGGTCAGGTCCAACATCACTCTCTAGGATGCCAGTTTGTAATTACAAACAAATGCATGGCTGGATAGATTACTGAAAATGCACCCTAAAGAGTTGAAATGAATAATGCACAGCAGTACCAGTAATTCCACTTAGTGCAACAGTGCACTGAATGTTTATTGTTTGTATATTTCCTTAGTGTGTGTTAGGCAGGATTAAGTTTATAACTGTCATGAATCTAAAACAGACAATATCTCAATGGTCATCGTTATTGTTATTATTGCTGCAAACTGTGCCTTCCTGTAAAACCGTGAGCTTTCACACAATTACACAATGATTGTTGTACCGTGACGTTACTACCGTGATTACAGCGAACTGTGAGATTCAGATATCGTTACATCCCTACTGAGAACCCCTGCAATAGACATGTATGTGTCGCGTACCTGCGAGTTCAGGTTGCCAACGTAAACTGTCCGTCGGATCTCGTCGATCTTTGTGGGGTCTACGTTGCCCATGAGAGGAGGCTGAGACGACAGCGACGAGGTGGAATCCAGACTGGGAGAAACCCGGTTCACTACGGGTAGATTCAGCTATAGGAGGTTAAAGCACATGATCAAGAGTCTGGACTTTTCTACTTTGAGCTCAACTTGTTCCTGACTTACATTTTGAAGTGGAGGGGGGGTCGGAATGGGAAGTAAACCCCCACCAGAGAGCAAACTGGGTGCTGGGGCGAGCAGAGCTAAAGCCTTGGCCTCCTCTGGAATCTTCCCTGGAAGAGACAAAATGATTTTAGTGAAAGCAATAATACAGAGCTGCTTTCTTTCCTTTCTGTCTCCTCTAAGTCTGCACAATTAGCCCACTGAACTCTAGAGAGAAAGAGAGCATAAATAAACCCTTCCCCAAAGAACCTACCAGCACACTACTCATGGTAAACTGGACACCGAGCGCATTAAACTAACCCTCTCTGTGTAATTTGATTATTTTCACTTAGATACACCAAATTAACACTGATTTCATCCTTTGTCTCTTTTCATGGCTCAAACAACAAAAAGGAAAAAACAAAAAACAAAAAAGTCAAAACAATGCTGAGAATGAGTCAACAACACTTTGATGTATGGGTCACCTGTACTGGAAACCTATTGGTCATGAACCCAACCATATCAAGCATGGATGCGTTTCCGTAGGGGCGTTTTCATTTCGCACGCAGTGTTGAAAAGTTGTGCAACACATGACAACCCCCAATGGCTGCATCACTAATAGCACACAACACATCAGATACACAAAAAAAAAAACAGTTTTAAAGAAGTGTTGGAAAGATGAGCCAAAACTAACTAAAAAAAATAATTCCCCCGACTTGAAACATTATTTTGTCATTGCCAGGGCAACCGACTCAGTTAACTACCACGGTAACTGGAACCCCTCTCCTCAATCAATCTGTTACCATGGTGATAAAATACAGTTCTGTTGTCACGAGCTTTGTTGTTCTGCTCAACTGGGTTCCACTATCGAGATTAATTATGGCATGCTAATGTACGGGATTAGGCTGGTGCTAATCCGTTGCTATTAGGGGTGTTGAAAAAAAAAAAATCAATTTGGCGATATGTGATATTCTGTCATGCAATTTTTTTTGACCTTTATTTAACCAGGAAAGTATTTTCCACAGCAGGAGACACTGTAGCTGCACAAAGAAGTGCTGAAACCTGGGTATTTTGACCAGCTTGTGTTTTTTCAATAAAATCTAAAAAGAAAGTACTAACTTTCTGCATTTATTTGTTGTTCTAGGCTCATACCTCAGTTAAGTTACACCATGTTGCACTAAAGACAAAGTTGGTTTAAACGCCACAGGCAGATTGTATGTTATTTTTTTATTTTTAAGTTGTTGGCACATGGCATGTTAAAGCCAATGTTTTGAGTGTAAAATATGCCAATAAAATATGTTTCTTACATAATGTACTCAAGAAGGTGTACACATTTACAAATTAGTTGTTTCTTTAGTCATATATATATATATATTTTTATTTTTTTTTAAAAATCACAATAATCGCCTTATACTTTAATATCGGGACATATCGTATCGTGACCTATGTATCGGGATACGAATTGTATTGCCAGATGCCAGGCAATACACACCCCTAGTTGCTATGGTAACATAATCCAACCTTGTGATAATTTTTTTTTAATGCCATAAAAGAAGTCTATTACTGCCAAAACTGAATTATTCAATTCCTGAATGTGTTGCCATGGTAACAGATTAATGCTCCTTTGGAGCACACAAATTTTGTTAAAGCCAAACGTAAACGTTGGACTTCATGTTGGAGTGGAAACGGTTACAGCTGTCACTGTTGTGTTTCATTAGCTGTTCAGAAAGTTGGAGAAAGTGGGTTTAAGTCTGAATTAGTCAACTCAGACTTTGTTAAACCTACTTTCGACAACATGTCCAATGTTATAAACAGGGAAATTAAGTAGATTTTACTGTGATATCAAATAAATAAAGAGTGTCCCGATACAACTTTTTCTCTTTTGATTTGATAGCAATATTGTAGCCTTGAGTATTGGCCGATACCGATATTGGTCCAATATGATATCAGCGTGAATCAAAATTTTTTTTTTGTAGCGTAGAATGAAAAATTTGATCAGATATGACTCAGAGAATAATAGTCGGCAACAGTAGGCATGAGAAAAATTGACCCATTTATTATTAACCAATAGGTTACATACATTTTAACCTTACACATAACAATATTCTACAATTTAATGAAACGAATCAAAAATAACTTAGTAGACCCTGAAAAACCAAATATTTAATCTATTGGAGATTTTAGATGAAGGCCAACTGATTTTTACTCATATTGAACCGATATCAGATCTCAATATCGGATCGGGACACCCTCATAAACAAATATTAAGTGAAAAAATAAAAATAACGTTACCTCGCACATAGATATAAAGCTTAAAAGTACTAAGACTGAAAAAATATAACTACATCTCACTGGTGAAGGAGACAAGAAAGTTTAAGAGTTAGTGATCCTCCTAGCATCCAACATGTGATACACATCCCACCGGTATGCCGCAGCAACCTGGTCAGAACCCAACCACACACAAGCTGCAGCTGTAGCGGAGAGAGAGAGGAGGGTGGGGGGGTTGGACAATAATCAAAAAACAACAAAACAAAAAAAAAAAAACAAAAGATAAAAAACAAACATAAACAACGCTTGAAAAGTTAAATAAGCAAATACTGCAATATTATTTTTCTCTTTTTTTCCTAGATAGAGACAGCAAAGAATGGACAACATGGGAAAGTATGAAAGGAAACAAACCAAAAGAAAAAAGGGAAATAAAAAGGAAATAAAAAGAGACAAGGTGTCCATCTTGGAAGGTTCAGCAGGCTATTCTCCTGGTCACATTCTCCCCTTGAAGGCTGCGTTGGCCCGTTCGGGGATAGTGGCTTGGAAAACAATGCCTGACTCAGGCTAGTGTAGTGTAACAGCTGGGCCAGGCTAGTCATCTGATATGCACACATAATCACACAGAAAAAACATACAGAACCAAATTAATCATCTCAGTAGCCATCCAGCACCAAGTCAGGTGGACACAAAGCATCAAGTTAGAGCTGATATCAAGTGCTTCATAGTGTTTTGTTTGGTTTTAGACGTAAAAAATAATGACACCAAAAAGCAGACGGGGGGAGATAATCTGAATCAAAAAGTGGATTGATGTAATTGTGTGGCATTTTTTTTGTACAACCCCAACTTCAAAAATGCTCAAGCGAATGCAGCGCTTCTCAAAGTGTGTGACGCGCACCTTGGTGGGGAACAAAGTAGGACAGGTGGGGCGTGACAAACAGGAGGGCATTTTTCAATTTCAATGCGAATCTTCTTAAAAACCTTTCTTCATTGACAATAAAGATCATTAACACAAAACAAAAACGCCTGCACACAAAGAAAGTAATAATGAGAAGCATAGAAATGTATTTGTTATTGTACTGTATTTCAGTTTTGATTTATTTATGAAATATGTTACTTGCTTTTATAAAGCATAAAGCAAGTAACATAGCCCAAGCAAACTAATTAAATAAATTAATAGATTAATCGATTACTAAATGAATCGTTTACTGCAGTGCTGGAATCAATATATACATTTTTGAAATTTCTCCAATAATGTTACTTTTTCCTGTTTAGTTCATTTCATTTTTCCACTGAATTTCCTTTTGGGTTTTCTACTGCACCTTTACATTTGTTTTTTAAGCAGGTAATTAAGCTACTTTTTGATTTTTGTTTTATTAAGCAACATAATGTCAGGATTATTTGGGGGGCAATGGGCGTAGGTGGGATATAAAAGTTCACCTTCGTAAAAGTGGCGAATACCCAAAAAAGCTTGAGAACCACTGGGCTACAAATAAAAAATGTCGTATAATTTTTATATATTTTACACGATCGAAAAAAACGGACAAAAAAACTACATAACTGAATAAAAACATTGTATTTTGAAAGGGAATACACCCACAAATATGTGTTTTGGGTCATTATCACGCATTTATACACAAAGTTTTCTCCATATACAGGTGAGTAGAGAGAAATGTCAATTATCGCACAAAATCTGATATATGACATGATATGATGGAGTTCAGCTCCTAAAATAAAAAATGCTACAGTACATGACACAAACTAAACCAACATAATACAAGTGGCATAATGCGTAGCAACTTTAGCAAACGTACCGATATCAAATATTGCGCCATTTGAATGCGTGCATTCGATGCAAATACAACGAATAAATGTGAAATTAATGACAATCGTTAACTGAAGTCCTATACTTATATCAAGCATGTTTGATAGATTTTGGAAAGTTTTAAAAGCAAAATGTGTGATTTTTTCTTATATGATTAAAAAAAAAAAGATTACTAAAAGTATTGTTTACTGCAGCGCTGGAATCAACTTGAGAATTTTTTTTTAATTTTGCCAATGATGAGAGATAGGGATTTTTATTTATAATTTTTTTAACTGATCCAGACTCAGTATATTGATCTAGATCCCCTCCAAATCTTGATGGCGTAAGGTATATCTTTGTCTTGGGTTAAACTGTTGTTACATTTTTAACCACACTTTGGAACGCACCCTCATTTGCATCATAATTTTTGCTGCATTTCTAGCTGACACTGACTGCAGAAGGAAATTAATATGACAGCAGAGCAATTCTTTATTGATATTGAATTAAATTTATATTTAATTTTTTTAAATCTAATTTTCGCATTTTTCTTTTCTTTTTTTACTTTTATTTATTCATAATTTTGGCATGTTTGGTCCTCCATAGTCTCCAGCTTCTTATCACTCCTGGCTATAATTCTTTGAAGTGTCTATTGATACGGAAACTTATCAATAGACCCTGGGACGATTGATAAGGAAATGTACATTTTCCAAACCTTTTCTACATAAGCGTAATATGCCTGAGTGGTCTAAGGCGCCGCACTCATGGATCCTTCATTCTGCCAACGTGGGTTCGAGTCCCACTTTCTTCATATATATTTTTTCATTTTAGCATATATAACACGGCAAATTCCCCCTTTAAAAATACATATATGAAGGAGAAAAAAAAAAACATTTTAGAGTATTTCCTGGGTTAGGGCTAAAATAAAAGGGTTAGCGGGGTAGCTAAAAATAAAAACTGACGGAATTATACGTCACGTGGTGCACCAAACTGGCCAATGAGGGGCCAGTATGAACAGACTAGTCGTCTATTGATACGTTTCAGTATAATTCTTTTCTTGCTATAATTTCTGCAGAGCCATTGTAACGAAAGTAATTTGCACCTGGGATTATTCAAGTATTTCTGATTCTGCAATTGCCTGTGTCGAGTTATGTGGTTACATTTTTCCATTTAAACCAAGATCAAAATTTGTGTGAAACAATTGTTACACACTGAAGCAATACTTCTGAAATTGGGGTTGCACTTCCACTGAATAAAAACCCGGCATACAATCACTGTCCATACGGTCAGAACTGTCAAAAACAAGGATAATGTAGCCACACTGAGAAAAATGGATCTATTTAAGCTTTGGAAAAGGCGTTAGGAGCGTCCATGAATAGTAACACAACAAAGAAGTGTATGGCACAAGGTGAATGGAAATAACCCAGAAGCCAAAACCCGATAAATAGTTGATATGATAATTACAGGAAGGCATGAAGACGCCCAGAGACACATTTGGAGTGTTTGACCTGGGCTGGACACTCACCTTCTGCGCATGGCACCACGATCAGAGCTCGGTCAATAAACACAGTGTTGGTGAGATGCTGCGCCACACCAACACTGGACGGCTCTCGGTACTTTATGTAACACACTTTGGACGAGTAAGACAAAGTGGCGTTGCTGTGGAGGGGACAGACAGCAGGAAGACAGATGAGTGGTTTACGATGAGTGTGTAGTTTAAAAATCGCAATTCACAGGCAAGGCCGCGGAGCCCCGTTGTTGCCTGGCCACTCATGCCCGTGTCAGAGCGCTTACTCGGGCGGGTAGAGCCGCAGCTCCTCGATGTCGCCTAGGAAACCGAACAAGGTGCGCATCTGCTCGCTGCTCACAGCCGAGGAGAGGTTGGTAACCTGGACGACGGCGGTGCCCGGTATCCCGCTCATGGTGGTCAAAGCCCTTCAGCAGAGGAATTTATTCAACCTTTTTAATCCGTTTTTACTGAAAGAAAACCGTTAGCAGGCTTCACGTTCTTCTTCGAGGTGTGTTAACCGAGAGCGATAATTGGGGAAGGTACATCGTAGCGCCCTCTGCGTTCAGTGGTGACACCTTACAGCCGAAACACTTCTTCATACTGAGGAGCAGCTTTGTGGAGATAAAATCACGATATTCAAATTTTTCGTGTTTCACATGTCGTTGCTCGTAGATAACATGCACAGCAGGTTTCAAAAGTCTGTAAATTTAACTGTGATGCGACGTCAAAACACGAATATTGTAAGAGAATCACAAGGATTAGTTTAGCTTTAAGGCACATAAGGAGGCAAGTCATGTATCTTTTGTTTGGGTTTTTTTTATACAAAGAATGAATACAACATACATTTTGGGCCTGTACTACGAAGCTGGATAGGAATATCCGGGATATTGCTCCGTTGGCGTGCTTCACCTAACCAAACATTCTCCATCACAGAGCATCTGTACTACGAAGCTGCATATCAATTCATTTAAATTTTATTTAGATTTAGATTCACAACAAAGTCATCTCAAAGTGCTATCAAAATACAGAATTAATAATTAGAAAGAAAAAGAAAAAAAACAGCAAGATCCACATGAACAAGATTTTAGCGACAGGAAGAAATCTCCAGCAGAACCAAGTTCAGAGGTGGCAGCCATCTGCCTCGAATGGTTGGGGTTAGTGGACAGAAAAATGAACAGGATAGAGCGATAGAACATCAGAGTGTCTCAGACTAATGGAGCCGTGAACCACAGATCAGAAACGGCCATCATCAGCTTCACGACACCTGAAACAGAGCAGAGAGAGAAGGACGCGGAGAAGGCACTGACTGCAGAAAAACATGATACAGTATTATCAAGTCGGCCTCACTCCCAGTGGCCTCGTCAATACTTATTGTAAAGGCGACAAATCTCTTTCCATTTATTGGTAAGCAAACAGCGACTCCAAGATCTGTAAATGCGACCGTTTACAGACAAGCCCATGTCCGCTCTCGTGGTTATGTTATGATATTATTCAATCCTGTTTATGCAGACTGTAAATCATAACGAGCTACATCAGAATTCCAATTTCTTACAGTGTGCACTGTGCGTTTCCTCTCAGGGCAAACACAAAATAGTGTGAACTGTAGCACCTTGGATACAGTGTGTGATAACATTAAATAATCTAATGTTCCTAGTTATTGAATCATCAATAATGAGTGTGGTTGAAGGAAAGAGTGCTAGGAATGTGTGTCGGCTTGTTATATTGACCAGAAGCGTCCGGCGGCGAGCAAATGACAACTGGCTGTAGTGGAGCCTCCGTCATCGGGGTTGACTTGCGTTAGAGCAGCTGTGCCTAAATGTCTGATGGCGATCAAGTCGCTGAAGGCTGCGGGGAAGTCTCTGTTATCGGCTCCGGTTGGCTTTGAAGCAGCTCTGTGTCCAATGGCGAGGGGGTCGCTGATGTCTGCGGGGAATCCTCCGTCATCAGCTGGCATTGAAGTGGTTCAGCAGCAGGTGGATTAGAGTGGTGTTTGTCAATGGCTGTGCGTGTGGTTCTAGAATGCCTCTGGACTGCTGCTTTGAAGATTTTTCGACGAGCTATGGAGGAGGGTTTTGACTGGTGGGAATTTAATCCTAGTGGAGACGTTTTCCTGGTGGTTGTTTCAGTTGGCTTAATTGGGCTGAGTTTATATCCATTTTCGTATGCGAGGGCTTCAAAGCGATTATGGAGAGTAAGCGGGTGGACGCCATTTTCTGTGTTTTTCCCTCGTCTGCGGACAACATCCTCGGCCCACGATGGCAGGTGTGGTGTGGAACAGGACAGTCTTGAACCCGGATTCTCCCAGGGAACTGTACCGTTGTCACATAGTATTATGGAGAAAGGACGACAGCGCTATTGACTGTTGTACGACCCGTGTCTGTAGCCCCACACGCCCACCCACCTTTTATAAACTTGACGGAATTCTGGCAGAATTCCGAGCCACAGACACACGCAGACAGACAAAGAATCCTTGCAATGAAAACAGAATCCACTGTTGAGTGTGGAAATAAACAGAATCGGCATAAAACGCTGTCACCGTGAGTGGATTGTTTTCATTGGTCGATTTTGTGATTCCAACCGCGATTTCGTTACCGTGGATTTTGTAATGCCCTAAATAATAATGTATGGTGGTTGTCACAAAATCCCATGACATGTTTACATACTGACTACTGACATCTAAGCAATCAGGTGAGAAAACAAGTTTATAAAAGCAAGGAATCTCTGCCTGTGTGTGTTTATGTGTGCGCAATTCCGCTGGAATTGGAATTCCAGCTTTTACCCGGGCCCGTTAGAAAGGCAACAAATCTCTTCCCGTAGTTTGGTAATTTATTTGTTTTAGTATAATGTCTTTCTCTGACGGCAACTGAGGAGCAGCGTCTCCACCGTCTCTCGATGAGGCCATCTTAGTGGTTATCAAGTTCACTTTAGCGAGGTGACTTTAGCCTGGTTACGTGCACGTTCCAGTGCGCACAGAGACCACAGTCAGACCAATCACAAACACAGAAACTGTGTAGAGTAACTTATGTCACAATTAGTAAATCATTCTTTAAAAACATAACGATTTAATATCCATAGTTTAGACCAAAAACAACACCATTGCTGTAGAAAAAGCAGGAAGAAAAGAGTACAGCAAGCGTGAGATTATACAATATTAATCCATGGGATGACAAACGGACAGCGCTCTGATCATTTTCAATCCATTAATAATCTTTCTTTCCTAAACGCAACTGTCTGTACCAACCAGGATCTTCTAACAACAGGCAGGTCATTTTCCAAAAGAACTGATTAGTCAGGAGGCGGTACTTTAGTACTTGCTCAGTTCTTATCCAGAACAAAACCTGGTTTCGACAAGATCCTAAATTACCATGGTGATTTAGCCCAGTAAGAAGTTAGCCTGCGTCATAGTACACCTCACACTGATTAAATCCCGGAAGTTAGCGCAATTAGAGGAAATCCAGCTTCGTACAGTAAGGACAATTTGGAAAACAACGTAAGGACCTAGAAAAAGGAATGTTATCTTTTCCTGCTTCAAATAAAAACATTTTTGAAGTTTTGGAATTGCTAAACTAGCTTACAGTTAGCATGTTATTTGAACTTAAAATCTACAAACAAAAATGCATATTTTGCAAGACAGTTAAGAAAGTTAAAGTACAACCAAACAAATACATGATCTATAGTATATCTGAATGTCTTTAGGCTTATTTAATTAGGGTGATTCATTTTTGAGAAAATAGGATAAAGCTAGATAACTCAGAAGTTAGTTGATGCTTGCTTAAACTACAATTTAACAAATATTATGAACAATTCACCAATTATGTACATAATTAATTAGTAGGACATCAGAATCTGTTGAACAGCCTTGGTTTTATTTGCCACAGGAAGTATGTACAAAATGTGGAATGTTGGAAAAAAATGCATTTCAAGCAATGCATTTCATGCTGTTTTGACCCTTTCCAGAAAAATCTTAAAATACGTACAAGCTACACGTGAAAACGGGTGCCGGTGTCACCTTTTATTGCTGGTTTCATCATCGCAAAAAAATCCTAACGTCGTTATATCATCTCTCAATTTGTTTGAAGTGTATTTACAATTTGTTTAGTAAAATGTAGAATCCACAGAAGACTGCTCAATAAATACAAACAAACCCGGAGCATAAGAAACAAACTGTGGGGGAGGAGACGTGTGAATCACTCTGAATTGTCTACTGTATCAGGTGTTTTCTTATGTTATATTAAGTGCATTCTTTACATTTAACAACTTCATATTGTCTGTTTTTATCTATTTATGCAACATAAGTTTCTGTAGAGTATCTGGTAAACCACCATTTGCGTCGTTTTCCCTATAAATACACAACACCGTTCTCTAACTAAGGGTTCAATCAAAACAGCGACTATAGTTAATTATTACTATTATTATTATCAAAGGGTTAAAACATAATTATGAACCCCAGTGTTAACATTTTGGTTGGCCAGTGCTACGAGCATCAGATCACGTGGTCACACAAACAAAAAAATTACAGCTGATGATTTTCTGTCATATTAAGGTATTGCTATATCTGATCAAATCTGTTTTTTATACACACCAGCCAAAACATTATGACCACCTTCGTCCTCTTTCATTGGTCATAATGTACGGAGCCTCTAAAGGGACAATATTTTTTTACATTATCTTTTTATCTAATGAGTTTCACGTACTAGCGTAAAAGTTTGTTACAGGCACACGTAAACAATTTAATGTGAGTGCGTCGATACATAGAGTTGGTTAAATAGAATTGATGCCGGTGTTGTTCTCCGCTGATGTTGACCACGTATGAAAGGTGCGACAAGATATTGCGATATTAAAACGTCACAAGATGTATCGTCAGGGGTACCAGTGCTATCTTTCCACGCCAGATTATTATGGTTAGTTTTACGCAAGCACGTATAACTACTACGTGCTCGTTTAAAAGTTTGTTACAGGCACATGTAAACATTTTATTGCGAGTGCATAGATACATAGTGTCGGTTACATGGAATTGATACCAGCGTTATTCTCCGCTGATGTTAAACAAGTACTAAAGGTGGTGCGATATATCGTGCGACAAGATGTTGCGATATTAAAACGTCACAAGATGTATCGTTAAGAGTACGAGTGCTATCTTTCCACACCCGATTGTTTTGGTTTGTCAGAATTGAAATCGCAATGATACGCAATTTATTTAGTCTTTTATCCTTTCCAAAAATATTGTACCGTTATCACAAGCCCATTATCGTCTATTGTATCGTATCATAAATATTTTCCTTTATAAAATAATGTCTACGTGCTTGCGTCTTAGTTTTACGCAAACATGTACAACTATTACGCGCTTGTGTGTAAGTTTACCTACGCACATAGATGGGTTAAGCAAAGACACTGTTACTCAAACTTGACACCGGTGTGGTTCTCAGCTGATGTTGACCACGTACTAAAGGCGGTGCAATATGTTGTGCGACAAGACATTGCGATAATAAAATGTCACAAGATGTAGCGTCGAGGGTACGAGCACCATCCTTCCACACGAGATTGTCAAATAAAAGCATGTTTTTTTTCTTTCCCAAGTGCAATTTATTTTTGTCTTTTCACCTTTCCAAAAAATATTGTACCATAAAATAAAGTCTACATACATAAACTGGTTAAGCGAAGTGTGTTTTCGCACTCATGTAAAACTTTTAAGCACTCTCATGAAACTGTGTACATAGTCACATATGAATTTAACTTTAGCACAACCATTTGTTTAATAATTATAAAATCATTATGTCACTTTATCGGCTCCGTACGTAAACGCTCTAGGTGGGCAAACCCTAAAGAGAAGGTTACACAAACTTGTGGATCTCCTACGAAATTTTGCCCCTTGCTGCCCGTCACCAAATCGGATGGGTGACAGATTTCAGTGCAACACCGGCATCACTTCCATTAAACACGGTCGCATAAGCTCACATTAAACTTCTAAAATAAAAAAAAAAATAAAAAAGACGTACATTCATGCCAATTTAGGAGCTCCGTAATAATGTAGTAGTTAATAAAAAAAATATCTGTGATCACAATTGCT
Source organism: Gouania willdenowi (assembly GCF_900634775.1). Classification (NCBI taxonomy): domain Eukaryota; kingdom Metazoa; phylum Chordata; class Actinopteri; order Blenniiformes; family Gobiesocidae; genus Gouania; species Gouania willdenowi. Next base: position 7,905,897 of record NC_041055.1, on the reverse strand, counting down.
GCCATCATGCAAGTTTTTACTTTGTCACTATTTTGGGAAATTTTTTGGGAGTGTGTGTGCACCAACTGATGGATTTTAGGAGGCAAACTTCTAACAAACTCCCAATGGCGTTTAAGTCTAAAGAGGCCGCTGACTCGTTCAGGAAACACTTCTGTGATTCCAAACATTATAAAAGACAGTTTTTTTACTCTTTCCCAACAAACATGTCATTACAAAACTGATCAAGCAGATATTTGTGTTATGTTGATTTTTTTTTTTTTCCACAAGTGAACATCAGAATATTTTTACATAACAGTTAAAAAAAAAAAAAAAGCCTCAGACAAAGTGACAGACTTTCTACACAACGCAGGTTTGAACTCTACCACATTTATATTTCATTACAAAAGATGATTTTTTTTTTTTTTTTAAATCACATTTTTAAAAAAATCATGTAAAATCATTGGGGGTGTGCTAAAAGGTTGTGTGTAAAAACATTTCGGTGAGTGAAAATAAAGGCTTTGAATATTGCTTTTCAGCTGAAAACAAAAAAAGAGAGGTTTGTGAGGATGTGATATTGCTCGAGTTTCCGGGGTCAAAGGTCGGCCCCTCCATTCAAACAGTTCAAGGTCTATGGCACTTGTCAGTTCTCCCAAATCTGCTCAGTACAGCAAAAGAAATCTCCCACAAAAAAAAAAAAAAAAAAAAAAAAAAAAGTCACTGACAAAAAATGAAAATGAGCGTGACAATGTTTTCACAGACACAAAAGGCATCGTTTGGTATTTCACCCGTGTTGACAAATAAAAACTGTCTCATGTTGGAGCCGGTTTCTCTCACTAAAGCCCTTAGCAGTGATAATCTGAACTTTATCAGAACTCTTTATTGAACTTTACCTCTGAACTTCAAAACTTCTGTTAGTAAGCTAGCTTTAAGACAACAATTCAGCTAGCTTAGAATAGATGGAGAATTTAGCTTGGTTAGCTTAGTCTTTGACATACTGGACACTTCAACAGCAAATATGCATTCTCCTTAAAATACTGAAACTTTACTTGTAAAATAAGAGTAAGCAGTAATCGGAAAGCGGAGCATCTACCAGTGCTTTAGCCTCCTTTTTGCTTAGCCACGGCTTGCTTGTTTCATAGCATCCAAATATCAGCTTTCCCACGCAAATTTAGATTAAAGGTATTAAAATTTCTAGCAAAATAGGTGCTTTATTTTAAAAAAATCAATTTTTGCTAAATTATCAACTTCGTTCGTCAAAGTCAATAATTGGTTACACAAACTATAAGAACTACATTAGTTTAAAGTTAGCATGTTTTTGGAAACAAATGCATGTCATTGCCCAAATATTATTACTTTCTGACTTGGAAAGTTTGGGAATTTGCTAGCTTAACTTTTAGTTAGCATCTTGTGTAAATTTACAAGTAAAAATGTGTACTGTGCAAAAAAAACAAAAAAACAACAGTGTGTTTAAAACAAAGAGTAAGCCCAGACACATATATGCTCCACCTATTAGATTCATTTGGTTAAAATTAGTTGGATTTTGGGGGAAAATAGGATTCTGCTAGCTAAATTCAACGTTAGCGCGTTTGTAAGTCGAGCCACACTTTTACAGAAAATATAAATAATTTACCTTTAAAAAAAAAAAAAACACATTTAGAAAACATTATTAAAAACTGGCAGAAAATCGTCAAGTGGAACAAAACTGAGTAATCTGAACGTATTAACATCCGTATTTAGTTGTTATGGAGAATTTGTATATTTGCTAGCTTTGCTGAGCTAACACCCCCCCCCAAAAAAAAAAAACAAACAGTACTTCCCAGTGTGTCCGGCTCTACTTGCACGGGGTACCTTTTCTTTTCTTCTGTCGGAAGCAGCGATTGCACTGTAATCCTGTTGGGTTTTTTTCAATCTGCTCCTGTGAATACTTCGAGGATGAAGTGAGGACAGACAGATGTACGTGTGTGTGTGTGTGTGTGTGTGTGTGTGTGTGTGTGTGTGTGTGTGTGTGTGTGTGTGTGTCTCTCTCTGCACAGTTCTTCATTTGAAAGAAAGTGAAAGAAAGGGACAAAAAAGCTCAATGAAAATCCCTAAAAAACACATGGAAAGCCTCTTTGATGAACATTTTTTGTCTCAACGTGTTCGTCCGGAGACGATGAATCTCACTGCAGGCTGAGTTTACGCATCGTACACCAAAGTAAAGGCAAAGTGGATGAGAGAGGAGAACGTCCATCTGCAGAAGTCAAAGCTCACCTGCCACGCCTTGTTTCTGATTAACAAACAAACAAATTGGAACAAACACAAAGACCTGTACAGAGACCACAATATTTGCATCAAAGTTCATCATGTCTTCTGCTTTTCTGTATAAAAAAATATATTTATATATACCACAGTGATGACCTCATGAGGACATGTGTTTTTTGTAGATGCTGTCTGTCTTGCTTCCATCCCTACATTCAGTGGTTTCCCCCCCGTTTTCCACAAAGCTGTAGAGATTCCTAAGATAAATAGTCCCGACTTCCTTCTTCTCCTCTGCTTAAAAAAATAAGACTGTTCACGTTAAAATTGGGCTTTTTTCGTCGCACGCTCTCATTGGAGTCTATGCTTGAACGTCTCGAATGATAGTCAAATCCACAGTGGTTGAAAACGTCTTCAGGAGGGCCACGGCGTTCCCATGATCGATGTTCACAAAACTGTATCCATTCGCCTGCAGGAGGAGAAAAGAAAGATGAGTTCACATGATGGAAAACAAAACAAAAACTATTATTTCCATTATTTGAGGAGGAAACAGACTGAAGAAAGAAAAGAACCAAAAATAATATCTTCATATTTACTGCTCAATAAACTTTTCCCAGGATGAGGATTCTGGATAAAAGTCAACGAGTTGCACTGTTGGTTTGTGTGTCATTTTGTGTGTGTTTTTTTTGTGAGTAATTTCTGTGTATATTTGTTGTTGTTTTTGTGTGTTTTTGTAGACATTTCGTATATTTTACTCATTATTTGTTTTTTTTGTTCTCGTTTTGTGTTTTTCAAGTTAATATGTGCATTTTTGTTTGTATTAGAAGTCATTTTATGCAAATATGTTGTCAATTTGTGTTTTTGGAGTCATCTTTGTGTATATTTGCTGCAAGTTCTGGAATAATATCTGTGTAAATTTTTTTATAGTTTTGTGTGTTTTTGTTGTTGTTCTGGCTGTAATGAAGAGCTCTGTATTCTGCATATTGTATTCAGTTTTGGGAGGTGAGTGAGTGCTCTGCCGTTGTGTGGATCTTTACACGTTCTCTTTTGTCCAGTGTAAGTGAGTGCTGTCAGTTGTGAGTGGATCTTTGTGTTCGAGGTGGTGCTGCCTGATTGGAGGAGATAAAATGCACTGATTGGTCCTCCACCTATGAAAGGGCAGCTAGCAGCTGACACCGTGAATCTCTGACAGCAGCACACCTCGTTTTGTTCCCCGCCTCCAAAGAATAGAGTCGTTTGAAGGGTTTCTCTGATACCTGTAGTTGTAACTTTGCTTAAATTGTCTTCATGAGTTGATTTTTGCCAGTGTTATTTGGAGCGCTTTATTTTTGAGTGCTAGACTGCCTGTTTAGTTTGGATCCAGCTTCTTGTTCCCATTGATGGTGATTTGTTTTGTTTAGTGCTTTGTAAATTACTTGAGAAAAAAAACAATAAATTGTGAAGAACCCTTATCTTTGTTCGATCATTCATTTGGGGACCGGAGACAAACACCTTTTTCCTTAATATGGTTATGGTACCCAACCTACTAGACGGGTGCATAACAGTTGTCTTTTTGTAGATTTATCTGTCATTTTGTAGCTCTCTCTTATTTAGTGTTTTTTGAGTCATTTTTGTGTATATTTATTGTTGTGTTGCACGTTTTTGGCCTCATTTTGTGCACTTTCGTTATTGTTTTGTGTATATTTGTTTTTGTTTTGTGTGTTTTTTGGAGTTAACGTGCATTTTTGTCTTCATTCTTTTTTGTAGCCTTGTGTGTTAGAAGTTTATGCACTTTATGCATTTGCGTCGTCATTTTGTGTTTTTGGAGTCATCTTTGTGTTTATTTGTTGCACATTTGTGATTCCGGAGTCATTTATGTGTATAATTGTTGTCGTTTTGTAGATTTCTCTGTCATTGTGTATATTTTTTTCTAATTTTTTGTTGTCGTTTTGCATATTTTATTGTATAGTGCACTTTTCTACAATTTCGTAAGCTTTTAGAAGTTAATTTGAGTGTTTACTTCAGGGGCCAGAATGCTACCCACACACTGCATTTCCCAAATATAAAAACTATTCTTTAAAAGTGGAATAAGGAATGACCAGGACTACTGTTTACCTGGAGGATTTTATCGCCAGGCTGAAGAATCTTAGATGCTGGTCCTTCAGGTTGAACCCTCGTCACAAAGATACCCTGAAACATCATGAAACAGAGAAAATCCAGTTATTAAACAAACAGTGTGTGCAGAGGCTGTTAAAATGATAAAATTATTTTACATTGTCATCTGGACGAAAGGGGTTTCCTCTGCCTCCAATACCACCTGATATACTGAAACCCAGCTCAGGATTTTTCTCCACTTTAACACGTAGCTGTAAAGCAGAGACAAACATGTTGAATCAGGACCAGTAATAGCAACGCTTGTGTCACTCGTGTGGAGACACACACAGAGCCACACTCGTCCCTCACCTCCTGCTGCAGGGCGTCGTGCTGGCCCCGAGAGGGCCCTTGAGGCTGCTGGGACACTTTGAGCATCAGGTAGTCAATGAGCTGCTCTCTGGAGGGGTGTCGGGCCATGGAGGCCTGAGTACGAGGGGACGGGCCCATCTGGCTGTTCATCAAAGGCACCTGGAAGCAAACACACACACACACACACACACACATTACTGAGGCTTCTTTGAAAAAAGAAAAAAAGTTTACGTAACACACTTGAATCTAATGATGATGTCATCATGCATCAGACTACTTACTGTAGTGTTATCTCAAAAAATATTTTTTCCAATTGTTTGACAAGGACATGGCAACAACACATACATATTCAATTCCATAGAAAAGAATTAAAAACCCCTTCAAAATCTACTTTTTTCAAATTTGGTCTGGGAATTATTCTTACCAGCGACTCTTTGTTGAATCCTTCTTAAAGATAATGTTTATTTAATTTACTTGAATTCAGTAATGTTGTGAATGTTAAGATTTATTATATTATTGGGGTAATGTTTAGACAGAATGATTGTTTTCCTTCAGATGCAGCTGCCAGATATTTGTTTCGACCAGCAGAGGGCGCTGGTAACCCAGTGTTCGGGTGAGATGCAGCTTTTCTGTGCAATGAAGAAGAGATGCTACACGCTAGCAGACAGAGCTAATAGAAAAACGTGTTTTTTTTTTTTTTTTACAGATATTCACAAAATATTACAGACATTCTTTCGGTGCTAAAGGGTTAAGGAATCATTTATGAACATGTTTAAGAGTAGAAGGCGTCCAGAAAGAGAGTAGTAGGCGAGTAGCCTTACCTCTAATTTTGGGTGTTTGTCATATTTTTGTAATTTTAAAATGCTTACTGTAGTCTAACCACCTCGAAATGAATTTGTTGTATATTTACTAGTTTTTAGGGTCTTACTGTAGCATTATCTCAAAAAACATTTTTATTCCCCCCCCCCAATAGTCTGATCACAAGCTAAAACCCAAGTGTCCAGTTTGTAAATAATACGCACTTGTCATGTCTCAAACCTACTTTTCTGTGGGGGTCCATGGTGTTTCTGTGGGGGTCCATGGTGTAGCTTGGTGGAGCTTGTGGAATAAAAACATCATCCTGCAAAAAAGCAGTAAAAAAAAAAAGTTACCTCCAAAGTATTCAAACACATTCACCCAGGGACAGCCACCTGTACACACACACACACACACATCTCATGCTTCCATTACAGAGATGGGCAACTGGGATCATCTGATCTGAGGGCCACATTGTCAACATTAATGTAGCATTTAGAATAATGAACTGATCTGAGCATTAACGCATGACAGAACAAAGAGTTTGTGTGATTTATGAGTCATTTTTTTGTGTTTTAAGATGCGTTCACACCAAATGTGACTTCAGCGACTATAGTTGCTTAAATCGCCCCGGGATGAGTCGCTTGAACATACTGTAGTCGCGCTTTTTGCTCTCTTCATCAGTGACCAGTGACGTGACGACTGGTGGGAGGGACATAGGGAGAAACTCTTTTCCGATTGGACGTCGAGACAAGGCGTAACTTGAAGTTGCTTGAAAAGTTAAAAACGTTCAACTTCCAGCGAGTCAGATCGCGCGATTGAGTCGGTGGAATTGCATGAGATGCGTTGCTTGACGTTGGGTCGGTTACATTGATTTTGAATGTTATCTAGTTGCCGCAGTCGCTTTCGGTATGAACACACCTTTCCTCTCATTTTGTGGATTTTTGTTTTATGAATTTATTGTTGTTTTGCGTATAATTCGTGATTTTGTGTAAAATTAGTCATTTTGTGTATTTTTGGTGTCATTTTTTGGTATATTCATTATATCATTTTGTGTGTTTTTGTCATAATGTTATGTACATTTCTGTCATTCTGTATATTTATCTCTTATTTTGTATGTTTTGGTTTCCTTTTAAGTGTTTTGTGGCCATTGAAGTCAATATAATGTTCTGGTTTTGTGTGTTCTTGTTTTCATTGTGTGTTTTTTGAGTCACGTGTTTTTGCTTGGTTTTCTAAATTGTATCTGTTATTTGGAAAAACATCAACATGACATCATTTGCATTAATAAATCCGGTTTTGTGAGTTTTCAGTGCAAAAAGTGAGCAACACCATCCATCCAGGAGTGTGAGTCCAAATATAACTTTCAGCCTCAAAACATGGGTCAGATTTGTGAATCAATTTTTTTGGATTTCTTTCAAGTGTTTTTTCCGCTGCAATTTAGTATGTTTTTTAATGTCAAAATTAGAGCGAGAGCTGCCAGCTGCCCACGTCTGCTCTATTAGGCAGTGAGACGGTGAAAGGAGGGTTAACTGCACCCGCAGCACTTCTTACTCCCCTCTACACACACACACACACACACACTCCCCATCTTTCACCTCCACATGTTAAGAGTTAATGAAAAGATGAAGCAGAGTTGATAAATGAGCTCATCAGAGGGTCACGTGCAACTGAGGGAAGTGATGAGGTTAGGGTTGAGGTGTTATTATGAAGCAGAGAAGCCAAGCAGGTTAAAGGTAAAATGATGGTCTTTATAATCATCAGCTCCACCACAGAGGAACAAATGAGGGCTGATGGCTTCTTGGGGGGGGGGGGGGGGGACTTCAGCCTGACAGCTCACAAATATAAATCAAGATTACGGACAAATCGGATCAAATTTTCCCACTACCTGTCAGTTCTGTTAAAATAAATTAATAAATCGAGGGGTATAGTGACAGAAAAATGGCCCACACCAAAAATATCAATACCAATATTTTCATAGATAAGGAAGCCTAACAAGGTAACCGAGAGATAAAAAAACTAATTATATGATAGATAATATTTTTTAGTGTATTTTACAGCTGACCCAACTCAAAACTGGGGAACCATTTTACAGTTCTATGTACAGTTCTACACATATGTAGTTAACAATTATAAAGATATGTTTCATATCATAAACACATTTTACCATTTCAAAACATTGAAATCGAGGGGTAAACTGACACAAAAAAGGCTCAGACACCCACACAACAAATATTACAACCTATATTTTCATTGATTAGGAAGTCTAACACGTTAACCAATAGACAGGAAAGAAATTAGATGATAGATATTTGTCTTTAGTGTATTTTACAGCTGATTTAGGACCAGTTATCATAAGAGATGCTAACAGAAAGCTAACAAAGGAGGAAGGTTAACTTTCATTAAGTTATTTATTTCAGGCTCAATAATTGTGATTAGTTGTGATTGAACTTTAGTAATTGAAAACGTAATTGAGAATGAAAAGTAATTGGAAAAAATGCTGGTCACTGTAATCATAATTGAATTGTAATTGAACTTTAGTAATTGAAAACCTAATTTTAACTGAAAAATGCCACCCGGGCCTTGAGTTAGACACGTGTAGTGTAAAGGCTTTGTAAATAGGAAGCCAACATTTCCTTCTCTTAGAAAGGATGTGAAGCCATCAGAAACTGGAGCCCCCGCCCCCCCCCCCCCCACACACACACACATCAGGTCTTTGAATACTCACGCTGTAGCCCGTGGCGCCGTAGGCCTGTCCGTCCCTGACGCTAAGCGCCAGAGAGCCGTGGCTGCCACGCATGTCCCTACAGCTGCCATAGTGGGAGCCGCTGATAGCGGCGCTACTAAAGTTATAGGAGCGAGACAGCACGCTCTGACCACATCGACACGGCCATGCAATCCACCCAACGAGTGGAGACAAAACAAGAGACAACAGACACATGCAGTGAGTCACAGATCGTGCACGTACAGACGAGGACACTTTGCATTCGCTTTTATAAGATTCTGAAACCTGCAACAAGTTGGGGAAATTATAAAACATCAATGCTCCATATTTAAAAGTGTTGAGACAACACTTTCTCCATTTATAGATCTATAGATAATTTATCATATATATTTCATATATTAATAGATATTCAAAAACCACTTTACCAAAATTAAATAAGTAACAAGAAATGTGATCGCTTTAAGTTAAAATGTGGAATACAGAAACAATGCACATTCTTTTAGGTTGAAAATTATACAAAAGTTTATTTTATTTATTTATTTTGACAATATTTATTGAGTCTACAAAAATAGGCAAATTTAAATGTAACAAAACATCTATAGTTTAAAAATTATTACAGTACTTGTATGTATTTTGATACTATTTCATATAATGTAGGTCAGGACAAAAATGAAACGCTGATATTGAATTGTATATACAGTATATTTTTTTAATTCTACATGAGATTCTTTTTATATCTGATGGCACAAAGGCCTTTATTATAATTTTACAAATTAATATAAATTATTATTATAAATATTGTGTTAATATTTTAATAATCCAAATACAATTTTTTAACACAATGCAAAATCCAAATAAAGCAGAAGAGCTTTTGTTCATGGTGATATAACTGAACACTGTAAACATTTATTATCTATTTTTACCTTTTCCATCTTCTTTGCCTCGATGTGCCTCATCACTTGGTCCCTCCAGTCCGTGGGCACCCGTCCGGTCCCCGGTCCGTCCAGCAGCGAGTGCTCCGACCTCACCCGGGCGTTGGGCCTCTTCCCGGGGCTGCCGTGCTGGTAGTTGAAGTCGCTGACCGACATGGTTCTCTCTGAGAGCTCGTGGGGCTGTGGTCGGGTGCTGATGGGCCTGGAGCTTCCTGGGACGTCGATGCTGAAGGTGCGGGCGGACAGCGGCCTCTGGGCGGCGTGGCTCATGGCCAGCGGGCCCCTGGCCAAGGTGTGGATATCCCTGTAGGTCATGTACTCGCCCTCGGGGAGCTGCAGCCGCCTGTGGTCGCTGATGGAGGCGGTGGAGGAGATGCTGCTCTGCCTCTGCAGCGTGCTGCTTCTCACGGGGACCGCTGTGGCATGGAGTCGCTCTTTGGACCACATGTCCCCGCACGGTTTGGGGGCCATCAGGGGCGGCCTCTGCTGGGGTTGCAGCGGGTACGGGGGGGCCTGGTTCCTGTTGGAGTAGTTGGTGTTAGCCAAAGAGTGTGGCGGGGGTGGAGGGTAGCCTTGGTGCTCCAGGGGCACGGCGGTTCGTTGGGCCCAGTGGGTGTCCTTGGGAACGCCGCTGCTTGTGTACTGGATGTTATACTGGGGCGGGGGGAGGCCCATGGCCATGCTGGAGGACACGGGGTATCTGCTAGAATTTGCAGGTTTGTTGGAGGACAGGAGGTCTGAGGAGGCCGAGGCCCCGGGGCAGACCAGCTGACTCTGCTCGTTCAGTAACTGACCAGCTGATTTGCTCCTGATGATGCTCTGGCCCTGATTGGTTGTTCCTGCCCCCCCTGACCTCCCTCCCGTTTCGTAGGCGTCATCGTCACCATCAAAGGAGTACAGCTTCAAGCCGCCCGCTTCCATGTTGCTGATGCTGTAGGACTTCACCACCTGTGGGGGAGGACACCTTTTCTCTGGGGACAGTTCCTCAGTGCTGCGTGACAGAGACATGTCGCTGCAGGCCGTCACGCCCGTGGACGCCACGTACACGCCCGTCTCCGCCTGACCGTCGCCCTGCAGGTTCCCGTTCTGCACGTGGTCCACCACGTCGTCCTGATGGGTCGATCCGTTCCTGCTGGTGTCCAGCTGCACCATGTTGTCGGTGACGTTCATGTTGATCTGGTCCCACTTGGTGAAGGCGTCTCCGTTGCCGTTGTTGATCCCCTTCTCAATGAAAGCCAGTCGGGCCTCCATGGAGAGGTCGTAATCGCCAAGCTTGTCTGGTGGCGACTGCTGGTTTTTCAAAAAGGACTGAAGGGAAGTTTCAGACCCGTTGCCGTTATGGAGGAGGGGCGTGGTCTCCTTTGGCTGGTTCATGTTCTCATCCTCATGCCTTAAAGAGAAACGAGTCACACCCACATCAGTCAATTCAGTTCGAACCCATATATATATAGTTATATTTTCTGGTTGGTTGTCTTGTTTTACTATTTCCTACAGTAAGTTGCTTCTTTGTTTTTGTCTGTTTTTACCTTTTTTTGCAAATTCAAAATTGTTATGTAGTACAAAAACTCTTCAATCTTTTTACTGTACTGTGTTGGCTGAAATAACAATAATAAAAAACTAATATGAAAGGTTAATATATATACGTATCTAGTCATGGTCTTGTTTTCAGTTAGCTGATTAAATAAAATAATGCCTTCCTAAAATAGGATTGGAAAAAGACAGCTTTTATTTTGAAATGCTGTACATCTGGGGATCCAATCGAGAGCAGTAAAGAGAAGCAAGGAATTTTTCAAAATAAAACATTTGGAGAACCCATAGAAATAAAATATATTTCATTGTTTTAAACTGTGTTTTTTCTCTTAATGGACCTGTGGTTGTGGACCTGTACATTATTAAAAAAATAAACTTGACAGAACTTTCAAGTTGGCCACACTGAGAAAAAAGTCATAAGGACACATCATAGCAATCAGCATACGCCTTTGAGGAAGACTGACATTTTGGCAGTCGAAATATGTCAGGAGTAAATTTCCTGAAAAAAGTGGTCTGAATGAAAGAAAACCTTAACATATTAAACCTGCTCATGTTTATTTGTTAAAAAAAAATCCACAAAGCCAAAAATTGTCTGTGATTTGTGTCATGAGTGCAGTTTGCATGTTCTCTCAGCATGTGTCTGGTATTTGTTGGGTGCGGAACTTCTCTTCAATAAACAGGCTCGTTTCTGTAGCACAGGATAAGCAGGTGTAGACAGTGAACAGTGTCGATAAGCTGTTACTGACAGAGGACTAGCGTTAGCGTAATGCTAATGAAATGCACGCACCGGCTTTTTGCTAGGAAAGGCATCTTGGTCTCGCGTTCCGGCGTGCACAGAGAGTTGTCCTGGCTGCTGTCGGTGGTCAGGGACACGGAGTCGGACATGCGCGATGGCGAGGAGCAGTTACTGTTGTTTTGGTTGCTGTTAGCAACTGTGTCATCCAGCAAGGAGTCGGCGTCTTTCCCGTCATCTGTGAGGAAGACCAATGAAACGCTCAGTGTTCTCTGACTGCTGCCCACTTCTTTAACAACAAATCAAAGTGTGAAAGTGGAATTCACCTTTTTTATCCTTACTGAGAGTCACCACTTTGGGCTGGTTGATGGAGATCTCGATAAGAGGTGGTCTCATCTCTGCGATCTTCATTTCCTCCTCTTCATCAGACAGCTCCTCGGAATCCTGAAAAACACAACGTTAACGCTTGCCGCTTGTTTATTACCACTACTACTCACTATGTCTTTATTCTTGTGTAGGGTTGGGGTCAATTATAATTGTAATCGCATAATTGATAATCAATTACAATTGTAGAGTGATTACAATTGACGGTGTAATTGAAAAAATCTGTTGCTGTTGTCATCGTAATTGAAATATAATTGTGTTTAAATAAATTACTTTATAATTGTAATTCTATGAAAATTACTATGGAATTTCATTGAAATTTCACAAAAATTGTTTGTTACAATTTAATTAAATTCAAAACTGGGAAACTAGTGACAGGCTTACACATACATAGTTAATAATTATTAAAATATGTTTCATACCAACTTATCTTCAGGATCATTTTACCATAAAAAAAAAAAAGGAAACCGAGGGATCTACTGACTCAAGAGACCCACACCAAAAATATGAATACCAATGTTTTCATGGCAAACAAGGTAACCAAGAGATGAAAAACTAATTGGATGATGAATAATATTTTTTGGTGTATTTTACAGCTGATTTAAGACATGGGTCAAAAGAGATGATAACCAAAAGCTAACACAAGAGGAAGGTTAAAATTTAGGGGATTATTTATTTCAAGCACAGTAAGTGTGATTCATTGTAATTGAACATTAGTAATTGAGAAGGTAATCGTAATTGCCTTTTAGGGGGAAAATAATAATTGCTATTTTAATTGTAATTGCAAAAAATGCAGGTCATCGTAATCGTAATTGAACATGGATAATTGAGTACGTGATTGTAGTTGAAGAATGTAATTGACCCCAACCCTGGCCGTGAGTTTGTCCGACCTCTAACGTGTCCTCGTGGTTCAGCGTGGAGCCCTCAGAGGATTTGAGGGCCACTCTCTGGGAGCTGTAGGACTCTGACGTTTCATCTGGCGCAGTGGAAACCAGTGGCGCCATTTCTGGTGCTACTCCATTTGGACAAGGAGATTCAATCACCTTCGCGACAAATACGCCGGACATTTAATAAATGGGAGGCGATGGTTTCTCAAAACACAATAAAAAATAAAGGTTTGTTCGCTTACCTTTACGCCCACATCCTGCACTCCGATGTGATTCCTCTCAACGGGCTTGGGATCCTTCCCGGATTCGTCGGTCGACTCGTCTTCCTTGAGCCTGTGAGCCACCGACTGCGCCGTCTTTACCATGTTTTTCAGTTCGTCTGGGTAAGGCGTGGGGTATCGCTTCAGATTCCCCTCCTGGAAGGAAATAAGGACACATGAAAATAAGATTTAGAGTCAAAAAGGTGGACAGCAATAAGAATGTGCGATATCTTCCCAACGGTAAGAATTTGTCATCCCACGATAGAAACGATAATTCAGTCCCAATTTGTGAAACGTGTTCACGAGACAAAGCTGACCCCATTAGACAGTAATGTACGTATTGTGATTATTAAACCAAAAAGTCCTGTTTGTACTGCTCACAGTAGATAAATGATTAAAGCATCAAGTCTTATCTAATTATAGGAAATCAGAGTGATATTTATCAACCATAACTTTTTGTAACTCATTATTATTCAGTATAAATGAGGAAACAAATGAATTGCATACAATAACACTATAGATTGACCGACATACAGAGATATATATTTCATAAAATAGAAGCCCACGAGCTCTTTGAATCAGCAGCTATTGTAGTCTTTTTTATGCATAAATGCTATTACTGAAGCACATTCTAGTCTATTCAACTTGATTTGTGTTTGTAAGGAACCCTTTTACACTTAAAGTTGGGAATTGTTTTATTTATAGGTTTATTGTTTTTATTTATCGTAATTATTATCGTTATGATGAATACCCAAAATTATGGGGATACATGTTTTAGTGCCTAGACAGCTGAGAAAATAATTAAATAAATGACAGTGAAAGAATTCAGTTCCAATATCAAACACTATTATTATGGAAAGACTTTCTGCAACAAATGCTCTGAAGAAAAATACATCATTTACTTCGGTGTATGAAACACAACTGAACAACTGACCCTGGGGGGCGCCTCCCTCTCATCTTTGTCCTCGTCGCACTCGAACGCCACCTGAGCACGGTGCTTTCGCTGCTCCTCCCACAAAACAGGATTGAAGCTTTCTGAGTCCGAGTTGGGAATGTCTGAAAGAAAACAGAAGTGATTTAACATTAAACTTTCAACATCCCACTGTGACCAGCAGGTGGCACAAGGTAATGAAGACTTGAGCTTTTACATTTTGAAATAGGGACAGATTAATGAATGATGGAAAACAGGAATTGGCTCAAAGTGACTTCCTTTCCTTTTGCATGATTATTGGAAATGCAGGTCATTCACTTCCTATAGAAACAGACCAACTTTCAATTCTAATTCAATTTGAAATGTTTTCAACAAATTCATATGAGACACATTCTAGGACAGAGATCCAAGCAACTGTTCTGCTAATAAATAAAGATCTATGCACTGAATGACCCTGTGCTTAAAATGATATTGGTTGAGGATAAAGTCAAAGAACTATCTATCTATCTATCTATCTATCTATCTATCTATCTATCTATCACAGCAGGGGTCACACATAAGTGATGCCCTAAATTATCAACATTTGTCATTCATGTTGTAAAACAATGACCAGTAAGAGCATTAACACAGGAAAGAACAAAAGGTTTGGGTGTTTTTGTCATTGTTTTAATATCCTTCATTTTAACCAATTTGTGTATTTTATGTCATTTTTTGTATTCATTTTGTGTATTTTTGTTATTATTTTGTGTATTTTTGGTCTCGTTTTGTGTGTATATTTGTTTTAAAAAATTAGACCTAGTGCGTACATGTCTGCGCCTGAAGAAAATAGAGATATCCGATTTTGACATGCACTTTATCAAAAATATCTCAAGTTTTAGTCCAATTTAGTGTCAATAGGTGATAATGATGTAAAAAGAGACTAACTGTGGCCTAAACAAGAGGTAATTGTTTTAGTTAAATTACTTTGATGCTGAGAACATTTTTCTGGGTTGACAACATCATAAAGGTGGTAATCTTATGAAAGAGAACTGGACTATTGAGTTCTTCTTTTCACTTCTGGTTAATGACACCTTCCAGGACCACACAGCCAGCGTACAGCACAGAGTTTAAAGCTCAGGTTGCCTTCAGTTGAGGTGCGAAGGATCAGTTTGCCTGTAAAGTCAAGCTCATAGATTTGAACCTCTAATTGTGACACGGCGGGTCAGTGTGAGTCATCGACTGAAGAAAAACAAACAGATGCTTGACAACAAGACGGTGAGGGTGTTCACTCATCTCCAGTGATGAAAAAAAAAAACATTTTGATTTAAATAATCAGATTATGGTGAAAAGGGATTCTGTAAATTATGAGTGAGTGAATAAAGTGCGGCACACACAGCAACCAAAGCAGTGTCTTCATCCACTCACATTCCTCAGTCCTGGTCTGTTGGGGGAACATGTAGTTGGTCAGCATCGTCTTCTGGGTCTCTGGGTCCTCCTCTTTCTGGAGCGGAATGAGGGGCTTTGACTGTGAACAAAGAAAACCAGGTTTCATCTTTCACAGATTTATCCCCAACATTTCTCAAACAGTGGCTTTGCATCTCAGAAACAAGAATCCATCTTTCTTCGTGTCCTCTGGTTCCACAATAAAAAAAAATATAGATGATATCAGACGGTATATGTAAACTTTCTACTGATATTATGAAAGATAGCATCATTACGTGTTTTACATTTGATACACATTGAATCTGAGATCTCTAAAATCACAAAAATAAACTATTCTTTGATTTTAATTGCATTCATCCTTTCATCTTGTATATAACTAGGGTTAGTAGAGCCTATTCCACCTTTGGCAGGGCGTGAAACAGCCCAGCAGAGAGAGATTCAAACTAACCTCACATACACTGTTACAAAGAGACATCACTGTGTGAATCACTGGTTCCAAAGAGTTTAGAATATATGACAAAAATGACTCGTCACCCAGTTAGTCTATTGTCATCGTCAGCCAAGCACGTTCATGTGGTTACTCAGGCCTATTTATAATGTTTTAAGATATTTATGATATAAGGAAGTGGTTGTGCAAACATGAATGCGTCAGAGACATTGGTCTGTGTCATCAATATCTAACTTTTGTCTGATAGAGCAGGGATTCTCAAATGGCGGTACGCAATAACACTGCAGGGGGTACCTGAGAGAAAAAGAGTTTTATATTGGGGTTTTTTTTTAGTTAAAAATGATAATCATAATAATGATGAAAATTATCTTGATTAGAACATGAACTGAAAATATAAAGGTCAGTCTTGGTCCCACACCAGGTGGGAGATGACAGGAAATTATAAAAACTATTAAAATAAATCTATTCAGGAGCCTCTAAATACTGCTTCATTCCACTCATTTACAAAATGAGATTCCTTACAATCTGTATTATCACTCAGTGTCTTTTTGTTGTTGTATTGTGTATTTTTCAATCAATCAATCAATCAATCTTTATTTGTATAGCGCCAAATCATAACCAATGGTATCTCAAGGCACTTTACAGTAGAGCAGTCTTAAGGACGGACTCTTCATTTTATGGATACACACATATGCATATATACGTATATACACATACATATGTATCCCACACCCAACATGAATTCATCATGGCGGCAAGGAAAACCTTCTGTTAAGCAGCAGGAACCTTGTGTGGATCCCATTCCTATGATGAACAGCCATCCACGTTATGCTGTGTTGGGTGTGTGCAGAGAAAAGGGTGGAGACAGAGCCGCTGAGTCTCTGTAACTCCACAATGAGGATCCCACGGACCTGCAAGACAAAAGCCAGAAGGAGTACAGGAGCAAACACACAAGGGAAGAAGCAGACATAGAGGGAGTGTTTGAGAGAGGAATGGGACCCTCTCCGGTCCCTCTTTAGCCTAAATGACCTCTCTCTTAACGCCCTCTCCAACCTCTCTCCAACCGAGCATGCCAGACCCCCCCCCGGCAGTCTATGCCTATTGCATCTTAATTATGAGCTATGAGCTGGTTCCTAACTAAAAGCTTTACCAAAGAGGAATGTTTTGAGCCTAACCTTAAAGGTAGAGAGGGTGTCTGCCCCCCGAACCGTGGTTGGTAGATGGTTCCAGAGAAGTGGGGCCTGATAACTGAAAGCTCTTCCTCCTATACTACTTTTAGAGATGAATGGAACAACGAGTAGTCCAGCATTTTGAGAGCGTAGTGTTCTGGGGGGATTGTATGGCACTACAAGCTCCTTGAGATAGACTGGTGCCTGTCCATTTAGGGCTTTATAAGTGAGAAGAAGAATCTTGAATTCTATTCTATATTTTATGGGAAGCCAATGCAGAGAGGCTAATACAGGAGTAATGTGATCTCTTCTCCTAGTTTTAGTCAGTACACGTGCTGCAGCATTTTGAACCAGCTGAAGTGTCTTAAGCGACTTGCTCGGGCAGCCTGCTAAAAGAGAATTACAATAATCCAGTCTAGAGGTAACAAAAGCATGGACTAGTTTTTCTGTCATTTTGTGTACTTTATTTGTCATAATGTTGTCAAAAATTTAAAAAAAAAAAAATCACTGATAGAGCATGTTCTAGGTGAGTTTACACGAGACAAAAAGGCATTTCTGTGTGTTTTTGTAGTCATTTTGTATAATTTTCACTCATTTCGTGCATGTGTTTGTTGTTTTTTGAGTTTTTTGATTAATTATGTAATTTTTTTGTTATTTCATGTGTTTATGGAATCATGTTTTTATTGTCACCAATTTTCTGTCATTTAGTGCAATTTTTGTAATTTTATATATTTTTCCTCAATTTTGTGTGTGTTTGCTGTCGGTTCATGTTTGGGAGAGATTTAGTGTCTCTTTGTTGTCGTATTGTATATATTTCTGTCACTTTGTGTACTTTTCTTGTCATAATGTGTGTTTTTGGAGTATTTCTGTTGTCATTCATTCCATCATTATGCTCTGCAGTTTTTATAGTATTCTGAGCAAAATGCTGTAGTCGGACAAAGGGGATAGCCTACTTGGATTCAGAAATTAAAGGGGGTACTTGAGCCAAAACAGTTTGAGAACCACTTTGATAGAGCATGGTCCAGGTGAGTTTACACTTGAGTCATAGTTCTGGTGTGACTAGTTTACTAGTACTAGATTCAAAAGAACAAGTTAAAATAAGTACTTTTCAGAAATGTATCAAATTGCTCGTATTTTCCACTGTGACTACCTTATACCATTTGACTGCACTGATTCATGTGCTCATGTGTGAATCTAACTCAACTTGTTTGTTCTTTGTTTGGCTGACGCGACTCACCTAAACTGCTGAACTGGTGTGAGCTCAGCTTTAAACTGTAGCAGTTAAAGTCTCCTTCGTACTATGACAAAGCGGGATTCAAAGCTGCTTCATGACACACGAGCTAACCACTCACACAGGTTTCCACTTCTGACAGCCTTGGCATCCGTCAGCACGCCGTCAGCGATATTTTGATAAGCGCATTGAGATGACTTTGTTGTAAACTGTGCGATACAAATAAAGTTGAATTGAACTGAATTGAATCCAACCAAGCATTCCTAGTATTTAAGATAACCTTGACCTCTGATTCACTCCTGGCTCTAACCCCAGTGACTCACTTGGTCCTCAGAATTTTGCCCATATTTGACTTCTTTTTAAAGGAGCACAGAGCAAGATCAAGAAATAATGATAACTCTGGCGTTACTTAGACATAAATATAGCTCAAGTTGGTGTTTGCAGGTTTTTAAATCTGCTAAAAAAAAAAAAAAAAAAAAGGATTTCAAAACATTGGTCTATCCTTCTTTTCTATTCTGTTTGCCCCTCTGTTCACTAACCCCAACCAGTCGAAGCAGATGGCTGCAACCTCTGAACCTGGTTCCGCTGGAGATTTGTTCCTATAAAAAAAATAGGGAGTTTTTTCTTCCCACTGTCGCTAAATGCTTGTTCATGTGGATCTTGTTGGGTTCTTTCTTTCTTTCTTACTATGAACTTTAGATTTTGTTAAGCGGTCTGAGATGACTTTGTTGTAGTTTGTGCTTTTTAAATAAAGTTGAGTTGAGTTTACTCCAGGTGTGTGAATGAAATCGTTTTGGTCTCAAAGCCTGATCAATATTATCAACCTAGAACATACTAAGGGACGTCTTAACAAGCCTCCACCAGCGACTGCTCAAGCATGGAACTCTTTTTCATCCAAGTTCATCTCTTGGACCAGAGACAATGACTCGGCAATCACTGAACTTTATCTGATGCCTGCTTTATGTTTTGTGCCAATGAAATGCTGTCAGTAGCTGGGTTTCCATCACAGATTTTCTATAATATATATAAATAATAACGATATTTCTAAATGTCGACAAAGTATAATTGGGCTTTGAACGCGTTTCCACTGAACGTTGTTTTGGGCTGGAACCTTGTAACTCCAATTAAATCTCATCCCACAAGACTTCGTTGAACAAAGACGGACGTTCAGATCCTCCTTATAACACTCTGTATTCCTTTGTTATTTCACGTCTAATGTGGCAGCAATAATGTAGTATAATGCTAAGAAATGTCCGGGTCGGCTCTTCTGTTTACACGTACCGCGTCTCGGAGAGCAGTGGTCATGTGACCAGTTTTCTTTTACCAGTCTTCATTGCACTACAGTAGTTCCTTGTTTATCGCGGGGGTTACGTTCTGAAAATAACCCGCAATCGGCGAAATCCACGAAGTAGTTAGCTTCATTTTTTACTATTATTATACATGTTTTAAGGCTGTAAAACCCCTCACAACACACTTTATTCAAACAGGAATTAACATTTCTCTCTTGTTTAAACACTCTCAAAGATTTTGCGCATTTCCAAGGGTAATGGAAACCCAGTTAATGATTGTGATTCTTAATTTTTAGGAGGTAACCGTTTGAAGGTTAGGATCAAATGTGGCGTAAGCATTCTGCTGCTTTTAAGCGGCTTAGGCGTGCTGCTGTGATTCACATGCTTTGCTATGATTGCAGCTGTGAGGCGTCTGAAAGCCACAAAGAACCTTCTGTGTTCCGAGTTCATAATGTCGCTCTCACCTGATTCTCAGACAACCACATCGCAGTCATCTCGTTCAGTTTGGTGAAACTGTAGGGGAGACTCTTCAGCCTGTCGTGACATAAAAACAACACTATATTTAATCAGTGATTCCAAAGACACAGAATGATAGCGTCTGTAAGTGAGATTTTCCTTTGGAGCTAAACGCTGCCTGAGCATCTGCTGACTCACTTGTTGTTGCTGAGGTTGATCACTTTCAGCTTGTGCATGTCGCCCATTTCTTCAGGCAACGACTCCAGCTTGTTGGAATGTAGAAACAGCACCGTCACATTCTTCCAGCTGCCAATCTGTGAGGGGGAAATAAACAAAGCCACTCAGCTAGCAGTCAACACACAAGTGAAAGCTGTCAGCGTGCGTGCCCCTCACCTCTGGGGGAAGCAGGCTCAGGAAGTTATGGTCAGCAGCGAAGGTGCGGATGTTGACGCACTGACCAATGGAAGAGGGCAAGGCTTCGATCTCGTTAAAGCTGCAGTCCAGTTCATCGAGGGCCATCAGTCTGAGGGACAAGCAGAGAGATTGGATTTATTACAAATCTGCACAACAACACACATTCATTAACTGGGTTCGACTCAGCATCACAGCTGTTCCTTCTCATTAGTCAGGATGTAGGAGGCATCCTCAATATTGTTTTTTCTTCCATTGTCGCTAACTCCTCCAACACCGTTTGTCCGATTTTGACAAATAAGCTATCAAAAAATGTAGAAAGTTCCCAAGATTTATGCTTGTACTTGTATATTTTTTATAATTTTTTCTTTCCCATTCATTTCTATTGGAAATTTCAGCTTTTTCAACTTTCAAGCCCTTCATCCCCTAACAATCTTTAACCCATTTTAACCTTTATCAACCTTATTGCTAATGTTCAGCTTATGCTAGGTTAGTGCTATTACTAGGTTAATGCTAATGGTAAGCTGATGCTAATGCTAGGTTAATGCTTGGCTTGTGCCATACCAGCCTGTCATTGCCCAATCTAAGCAGATCTGGGCCTGGTGGCGCACTATGGCAGCCCCAGAGCAGCTGTGGCTTCGATAGTAGCTTACCACCACTAAGTGTGGAGTGAAAGAATAATCCATTAATTCTGTAAAGCACTTTGAATGTCTATGATAAAGCACTATATAAAATCCAATGCATTATTATTAATGCTAAGTTAATGCTATTGCTAAAGCTAATGATAGCTAATGTTAATGCTAATACTAATGCAAGCTAATGGTAATGTTAGCTAATGCTAATGCTAAGCTAACGCAGTGTGACACGGTCCAGCAGTAGGGCTGGGCAATATGGAACAAAACTCATATCTCGATATTTTTTCTCAAAATGGCGATACGCGATATAAATCTCGATTATTTTAATGCAAATGAAATCTGGCTAGAGGACAATTCAGGGTTAAATTTGCTAATGCAAAATGTCTTACAGGCACATTCAAAATCAAAAACTTGATATATCTTGAATCTCGATATATCGCCCAGCCCTAGCCAACTCCTGCTTCCTCGCTTGCATTTTATTCAGGATATGCAAATATTCTAGTTGTGTTTATTTCTCTTTGGTTTGAGCTATTAAAACTTTTATTTTTAAAGTTTTTCTTTAAACATTTAAAAAGCAGAAATCAGCCACATCGGTAGGAAAAACGTACTAATTGTTTGTCGTTAAATGTATGTAAATAAAAATAGAAATCAAAAAGACATCTGTAGTAAAAATAAAATAAAAACATTGGGCGAGTGATTTTGTGCGTGTGAATTTTGTGAATGACATCAATGTCTGTCACTTTCCAATTTTCTGTCATTTAGTAATTGTTTGTGTGTGTTTGTTGTTGCGTCATGTTTTGTGTAAGTGATTTAGTGTCTTTTTTGTTGTGGTATTGTATAATTTTCTGTCATGTTGTGTACTTTTGTTGCCACAATGTGTGTTTTTTGAGCTGAACGTAAACGAAAAGCAACAAAAATGGAACAAACTGCCAGCAGAGCTGAAGTTAACATCCAATGTGAACATTTTTAAATCCAAGTTAAAGGCACTTATTCTTTGCTGTATATGACTGAGAGGGAGATTTTTGGTCATATTTTTGTTGATTTAACATTTTTTCTTTTGATTTTTGATATTTTTACTGTTGATTTTGATGTTATTGATTTTTAAACTGTTAAATGCATGTCTTTGGAGTCACTTCTATCAACTTTTAGCCTTTAAACACTTTATGGCACGTGTCAAACTCAAGGCCCGGGGGCCAAATCTGGCCCTATAGAACATCCAATTCAGCCTGCAAGAGACAATAAAAATGGCAGAGAAAACATGAATTATTGTGTAAATTACTAAATAATCCAGTTGTAGATATCACAATATTTTAGGGGCTTGAAGCTTCCTTTGTTATCACATGAATGCAGTCATTTTAAATTGCAAATTGTGAAAAGAACTCAAATTTTTTTCCACAAATCTTGTAATTTCTCAAAAACAATTCCGCAAAATTCCTCTGAATAACACAAAAATTGGTTAGAAAATCAATAATTTTTGAAGTGAAGATCCAGCTGGGATTGATAGTAAAAACGAGGGCACAATTGATGTTAAAATTGTTCTTTTTCCCTCCTAAAATCTGCAGCCCAGTTGTGATCAAACTGGTCCATATTTGGCCCCTGACACCCCTGCACAATAGCATTCACATTTGGCAGAACTTTTATCACAGCACGGCCACAAAAATGTGATTCTGTGACCCGAGGGCCCCATTATTAGCATTTGTGTCAGCATTTCGAATAATGACCAATCTGAGCATTAATACACGTTTGTGTTTTTGTTGTCATTTTGTATATTTCTGTCTCGTTTTGTGTGGGTGTTTGTTGCTTTTTGGATTCATTATGTAATTTTGTTTGTCATTTTGTGTGTTTATGGAGTCGTGTTTTTATTGTCACTTTCCAATTTTCTGTCATTTAGTGCAATTGTTGTCATTTCATTATTTTTTTCTCCCCAGTTCTGTGTGCGTTTGTTGTTGTTTCATGTTTTTTGGGAATGATGTAGTGTCTTTGTTGTCGTATTGAATATTTTTCTGTCATTTTGTGTACTTTTCTTGTCACGATGTGTGTTTTTGGAGTATTGTTCTTTGTCATTTTGTATATTTTTCTCTCCTTCTGTGTGTGTTTTGTTGCTTTTGGATTTATTGTCACTTTCTAATTTTTTGTCATTGAGTGCAGTCGTTGTCATTTCATATAGTTTGTCTCTAATTTTGTGTTGCTTGTTTTTTGGGAGCAATTTAGTGTCTTTTTGATGTCATATTGTATAATTTTATGTCATTTTGTGTACTTTTGTTGTCATAATGTGTATTTTTGAAGTATTTCTGTTGACATTTTGTGTATTTTTTACTGTTTTGTGTATTTTTTCTGTCATTTTATGATTTTTTAAGTAATTTTTTGCACTAAAAATCTTTTCGCTTTCCACTCTCCTGCTGAGTTACACAATCTGATTCCTTTGCACCCAAAGTTGAACCATTTCAATCCCTGTTTGCATTCGGATGCTTCATAATTCAACGGCAACAGCTTTACACACTGAACACTGCAGCAGTGCACGCTGGGATTTCTGCAGCACAACAAGAAAAAATGAGAACAGCTCTCGGGATTTAAAAGAACACAAAGCGAGAGTGAGCTGGTTCCTGTGCTCTAAATATATAAAGTGAGGAGAGCAGCCCAGCGTACAGGCAGTGAGTGCAGTCAATAACATCAGTTACACACACATGAAAAGCATGTGTCAAGGGATTAAGAATAAACCCCAGTCCTTTGTTTTAATCTGTGTGAAAACAAACAATGAGACGCACCAACATCAGGGATAAGAGTGTGTTTGGAAACAGTGAATGTGTGTTTTTAGTCTCTTCTTTATGCACGACTGCACTAAGGATTAAACGTAGCCGGACTCACTGGTGGCTGTGCAGCTGTTTACCTGTGTGCTGCACACAGGATCAATCCCAGAAGACTACATGGATTTAATCTGCCAGTGTCAGTTCACAGGGTCATCTGACTGCAGATTACTGCACCGGAACGCAGGATATTCCCGTAAATCAAACAGCAGACGGAAAACCGTGACATTCAATTACTGTCCTCGTAATCTTAGTCATTACACAGTTACTCAATACCCTCATCGTCATCATCGTCAGCAGCAGGGCACAAATAAAGCATGTGGACACTTTCTGTTTAATGACAATATCTGATTTAGCCACACAGACGGTTTACAGGATCAGAATAAAAGCAGCTCAGCAATCCTCTGATCTCTGTGGGTCGGAACCCTTTAAGGCTTAAACCCACCAAAGAAGTCAAATTATTAGAAATGTGTTCATACCCGAGTGTGAATTAAATCAACTTAAACAAAATTCAATGAAAAAAATGAAAACTGTAATAAAATAAATCAAAATGAAACAAAACAAAGCAAAGCTCAAATAAAATAAAGCAAAATTTTATACATATTTACAGCAAAAAAATAATAAGAGCAAACAAAACAATATATAAAAAAACAAGATAAAATAAAATTAACTAATTAAAGTCAAATTAAATTAAGATAAAATTAAAATTAAAAAAAATCATAAAAACAAAGGAAAAATACATGAAACAAAAGAATTAAATGAGATCAAATAAAACAAAACAGCAAAAAACAAGATCAAATAAAACTAAACTGAATCAAATCAAACAAAACAAAATAAAAAATACACTTTTTGCACACTTAGCTTTATCACATTATGTTACAATAATAATAAAAAAACATTAGCCTATGTCTGCTGTTAAAGTAAATAATTAAAAATAAAAATCAAACCTTTTCCAATGTGTTCAAATCCTAATGTGGACAATGTGAATTTAAGATAAAACAATCAGTTTTAATATGTGTCATTCTATTAAAATATATTTGAATAAAATGAAAATATATAAGCTTTAAATGTAAGACAAATACATCCCTAATTTTAGCTTTTATTTTGATAAAATTAAATGTTTTTGAGACATTTTGCATTGACGTTGACATACTGGTGATGGGATGTTATAAATCTAACTAAGATATACATGTTTGCAATAAAGAAATGCATTTGGTGATGAGTTGAAGCTCTGACTCACCCTCCAATGGAGTCAGGAAGATACATCAGCTGGTTTTCGTCCACTTTCAGTGCAGTCAGTTTCTTCAGGGAGCCTGATGACACACGCACACGCACACACGCACCATCAGATGGATGCATCCATCGGCTCAGGCCACTTATTGATCATCATCACATTGTTGTTGCTCCAAAGGGAAACATCAATCAGTGCACTTAATTAGATTCATGTGTGCCGTCATCGATACAGTGATACGTTTAGCAGTAATCAGAGCTGATATGGATGACAGCGCCTCGGGACGCGTCCGCTTTCATCAGCCGGGACGGAACTCGCTAAAAATACTTTGTGGCTTGCACGGATGAGACTAGAATTGTCCAATTAATGAGATTAAAATGACAGTCGTATCTGCAGAGGAACTCCTTCATCACATTTGTAACCGTAAATCCAAGGAAACACAAAAAGAAGAAGCAGAAGCATTATGACACTAGGCATGGATTCACTGGTTTACACGATGAACAATAACAATAATAAAAGGCTTTTTAGGTTTATTATTAATGAGTAAGTATTACTGGTTTTCCATTGGATCACATGCAATGTTAATGAATAACATTAGGTAATGAAGTTTTAGCTTCAACTATGACTCCTTCATATATAATATAATATATAAATTAATATTAGGGATTGGGAAACTGTTGCAGCCCTCAGCGTGATGTTATGAGGCCTCCAAAACAAACACACAAAATGAATCCAAAATGTCAACAAAATTATACATAGCAGAAATTCACCACTCTCAAAAATATATAAAATGACTCCAAACAAACTCAAGATGACTACAAACACACACAGTGATATCAAAAAACACAAAAAGTCAACAAAACAACAGAAATACACAAACTGACAACAAAAACACAAAAAAGGTTATCAAAAACATGTTTATGTTATTTATTCTTGTTACTTGTACAAAGACCTTGGGTAATCTGAAAGGTGCCACTGAATGTATTATTATTAATAAAATGACTCCAAAACCCCACAAAACAACAAAATCACACAAAACAAAAAACAACACAAAATCCTTTCCTGTTTTAATGTTTAGATTGACCATTATTCTAAATGCAGACATGAAAGTTGATCATGTGGCCATGAGATCAGATACAATCACATGTTTGTGGCCCCACTGTGAACCACGATGCCCATCTCGGATACTGTATATACAATGTATTTTCTCTGTGTGTGTGTGTGTGTGTGTGTGTGTGTGTGTGTGTGTGTGTGTGTGTGTGTGTTTACCGATGGAGCCCGGCAGCTGTGTCAGAGCATTGTTGGACAGCAGGAGGTCTTGCAGGTTCTCGCAGCCACAGATTTTTTCATCCACCATCTCCAAGCTGTTTTTGGACACATCCAGGTAGACCAGCTGTTTCAGCATTCCCAGCATCTGGACACAATGAGGAACAGGTTGGCAGTGAACTTCTTCACAGTTGCTTAAAACAAAGCAATGAAATCAAACTGGAACCCGAGTCTTGTCCTGGTTGTAAATCATTCTAGTGTTTTACTTGGTTTTCAATGAATGTTATTTATTTGTTTGCACATAGAAAATATTTTTAAAAATCCATCAAACATTTATAACATAACTGTGCTGGTGGAGGTTAAGAAGGTCAAAGGGTCTTATAAAGCCACCACACCAATTACAACTACAAGTAAGTAATTTACGGTACATACAGTATACAAAGCAACAGATGAATTCGAAAAAAATCTGCAAATGTTTTTTAAAGGAGTTCAAAGTGAATATAGATTAGAAAGGCGGTCAATCGTTCCAGAGTGATGGGCCTCTATATTTCAAAGTCCATTGGTTTTATAGCTTTATTTAGGAATGTTCCGATACAACTTTTTCACTTCCGATACAATTCCGATATTGCAGCCTTGAGTATTGGCCGATACCGAATTGATTCGATACGATATCAGCACAAATCATACATACTTTTATTACTTATTTTGTAGAGTGTAATGTTAGAAAAGGCTTGATCAAGTGATATTAATCAATCAGAGAATAATAGACAGCAACAGTAGGTATGAGAAAAAACTGACCCATTTATTATTAACCAATTGGTTACATACATTTTAACCTTCAACATAATATCTACAGTATTCTACAATTGAATAAATACAATATAATATATATCAGAGATTTTAGATGCAGTCCAACAAAATCCGATATTTGTTTTCTGGCTGATATTGGACTGATATCCGATATCAATATCGGATCGAGACACCCCTAGCTTTATTATCTAACTCCTTCAACATTTTACCAACGTTTCTATTATTATCATTTCCTTATTACTTTAACAGCTTCATGTCTCATAATTATTATCAGTCTTTTATTTTTAATCGAATTAACACCATTGTTTCCTCAGCATCTGGTTGACTGATCATTTGCAGTTGTACAGTATGAAGGAAGTCCAGCAATGTGCGACAGGTGTAAGTTCTGATTTCAAAATAAAAGGCCTCTTACAAACACTAAGCTTTCCCACAGTTCCAAAATGTGAGAGAACTTTTATGTTGTTACTACTATGAGATGAGTGAAAACATCATGACTTAAAAATTCAGTAGAAATGTTAATATTGAGGCTTTACTGGGGCTGTAAACACTAAAAACACTGATGTAAACTGGTTCCAGCTCATTGGCTGATGGGTGTGGGTTCTTTCCTACCCCTGGTAAAAACGTCAGCCTGTTGCCGTCCATCCACAGTTCCTTGATTGCAATCAGCTGCTCCAACACCTCAGGCTGCACGTGAGGAGAGAAGAGCAGAAACATGTGAGTGTAAAGACTGGAAAGTAAAGAGGGAGTCAACAATTTTTTTTAATACACGTTCGTTTGTTGTACTAAAAAAAAAAAAAAGATCTCAAGTTGAGCAACTCGTGCAGTCGTTGATATAATTTTGTGGCCCCATGCACAACATGAATTAAAAAAGCACACAAAATGACAGGAAAATACACAAAATGTCAACAAAAATTAATAAAATGACAGAAAGGTCATCTTTGAATAAGAAACAAAGTGACTGAAAAAAAGCACAAAAATGGCTTTAAAAACACCAAAATGACTCCTATAACAAAAAAAAAAAAAAATCACAAATTGAATACACAATATGATGTACAAAAATGAAAGGAAGAAATACAAAACCTTGCTTATTTTGTTTGTGTAACTTTGTTGTTTCCTGTATTATTGCTGATTGCTCATTATTCTAAATGCTGACATGAACGTTGATTATGTGACCCTTGGATCAGACAGTAACATTTTTTGTGACGCCCATCTCTGATCTACAAACACATTTCTACGTCATTATTTTGTTTCTCACGATGACCACTGATGAATTGATGTTTCTAAAACCGTAACATTTGCATCAGGCACAAGAGACTAATTAACTTCTTTTATTTATCTTTTATTAAACTACTAGAGGATATTTGTAAACTGATGAGTTCGACTGCTTGGTAAAGTGCTGAAGTAAAAACATCAAAAACAAAATGATAGCTAACTAAATCTAAACAAATTAATTATTATTATTATTATTATTATTATTATTATTATTATTATATACAGTTTATTATAAACATAATAAACTAAATCAGAAGCTCATCCATAGTGCTTTTAAAATATCCATTAACATTCCATCCACAGTATTTTCCATATATTTAAATAATCCATTATTGGAAATGTGTGCATTGATTGTTTCTCCAACCCGTCATTTGAAATGTTTTTGATTTATTGCATATGTAGCTTCTAAACAGCCTCCCTCTCTTTCCTAGTAGCAAAGGTTAAATGGAGCAGTGTTTTAGTTGAGCCGTCTGTCCGTTGGGTTGAGGATCCCTTAAAGCAAAAAGCTTAACTTTTGCTCCATCTGCTCACTGAACATTACTGCTCCATCCTCCTTTCTTCACTTTGCCTCTCAGGCTCTCTTTGCAGTCATGAGGCCTTACTTGGTCGTCGTCTAAAAAGCTTTCGTTGGCTTGACGTGCACTAAACACACACACAGCAGAGTGCTGCAGCTCAGCTGGAGGCCTTTTAGATGCCCTGAGGGATATTTTTAACCTTCAGATGTCCTTTGTTTGCTTTCACCTTAACATTCAAGAAGTAGCAAAATGATCAAGTTAATTTTTTAATCAGAATATGAACTAATTTAAACAGCATTGGTGTGGATTCTTGTAGCCTTAAGAACAAATTACATTTTTAGACCTTTACAGTCTAATTATTCACTCTAACGTGAAATAATGGTCATGGTTACATGATGTTTTTTCAATTCAGAATAAAATAACTCAAAATTAAAGTATTCTGCTTCATGTTTACATGGATATAGTCATTCCAAAGTGAGGTTTACATGAAAAACACATTTATTCTCCATTATTCAATACCATTTTGGGTCTAGGGATTGGGAAGGATTCTAATAGGACAGGGGCGGAACGTGATGTATCAGGTCTATCGGGGAAAAAACACAAACCTTTTTTTTCCAGCTACCACATAGAAGACCACATAAGAACTTTTTCTAATGTAGTTTCTAAGCAGCAGCAATAACATACAGTTTCACTTTCGTCAGCTGAGGAGGAGAAGGGAGACAAAGGATCGTACTTAGGCCAATCAAAGCCAACGGTTAGTGAAACGGCTGCTCTACCTCCATCAACAGGATTTTGGGTAGAAGGAGAACTTTGGACTTTTGTGATGCTATTTGGTCTCGTGCAGGGCTTCAAAAAACATATTTTGTTTGTCGATGTCCATGTGCGTGCGTGTGTGTGTGTAAAATGCCCATGAATGTCTGTGTGTTTAGGCTTCCGTGCATTCACTCTTTTCATTATATCCATATATTCTAGGGCCCTTATTAAATAAACAGTCTCGGCTCGAGTCTAACTGTAGCTTTTAGACGGCCGTCTTGGATTATGTCATCGGGACAGGACGAGCATGCGCAGAACAACCGGAATTAATTTGAAGCGGAATTAAACGTTTACAAAATTGAGCAAGGGTCACCAACCGTTCTGAGACTGTGAGCTACTTCATAGGTACCTTATAGTCCGAAGGGCTACCGGTAAGAAAAGCACTTCTTAAATACTACATTTTTGTGGTTTCACTTTAATTAGAGCGTGAGATAATACGGTAGGCGAGCAGTAAACTAAAAAGGTAGGAAATGTTGAGGTATGAAGTTGTGCAATTTTAATTAAATTTAATTGAAAATGAACCTTGCCTTTTAAAATATCAGGGTTTTTGCCAGCTCTGTTAAGCATATGGGTAATTGCTCCCCTACGGAGTGATGGCGCCCCCTACATTCAGTTTTCAGCAACGTAGGGGGGATTTTCTGCTTCTTTTTCCTTTTTAATCGGTACTGTCATAATAATTGCTGCACACTTGGGCACAAAAGGGACTTCCAGGTGTGCACGGGTTGTTTTAACCCTCTTTTTAATCTAAATAACCCAGAAAAACATACATGACCCGCACAATACAGGCGATCTGCTTGGATGTTCCCATCTTTACTTGAGGACCCCTGCCGCCACTTAGCTGCTAACGATGCTGCCTGTGTGCACCGTCCAATATAAACAGTGTAGCTTCAACCAGACGTAGGGTGTAGCAACACATGAAACTACATGTCATGTTTATAACTCACAACGGATCATATTACACGGATGTGAATACCGTCTGGTTGAAACGTGTTCGGGCTTAAAGAGAAATCAGCTTCATTAAGGTCGGACAGGTTCGGGTCGTGTTCTCTCAGGCCAGGTCTTCTTTTTTCGGCCCGATTGAAGGAGAAGGGTCTAGCTCTAAATTTGAGGTTACATTGAAAAATTACTTCACCGGCCACCGTGGCAAATGTGGGTGTGTAACAGCTCATCACGTTGAAAAATTGCTCGCGTGGGCGTGGTTTGTAGTAGGGGGCGTGGTTCTAGGGGCATCGCTTGTACAGTTGCGCGGTTGCAGCTGGGTATACATGCATTAAAGCTCTACTTTGTGTGTTTGTTCCAATATTACTGCAGGTCCAACATAATACCTCGCGTCAATCTCTTGAATAAAATGTTGTTTCTTGTCTCCCCAGTGTGAGTATTTATTAGTGGAGGACCTATACCAAGCATTAATAACTCTCTGACTACATTCATTGTCACTTTGACCAATTCAACAAATAACTTTTAGCTTTAAAGTAAGGATGGAATAAAGACATTTAAAAAAAAACAAAAACTTTAGCTTACTTTAATTTGGCCTTCTGAAAGTTATACATTTCAAAATAGTCTGTGCCACTGGCGCTCGCTCGCGCACTACACGATCCCCCTATGCTGCAAAAAAATTCCTGGCGAGAAACCTGAATATATATCTTATATATATCATATTTTATTTAACATACCACTGACCAGACGCCAGATCTGCAACAATTAAAAACATTTGTCACAATATTTCATTGAAAATAGACATTTAAAGATAATTAATTATAATTAATAAAATTTTATCAGCATAATTTAACTCTACTAAATACAAACTATATCTTATATTTATACATATATGTGAGTTTCAATCGTGGAAAGTAAATCAGATTTCAGAGCTCATTAGTGAGTAGAGCTCCCGAGGACATCTCACATGGTCCATGCGGGCTACCAGGGGCCTGCAGGCACCGTATTGGTGACCCCTGAGATCAAGGA
Organism: Gouania willdenowi; assembly: GCF_900634775.1. Lineage (NCBI taxonomy): Eukaryota > Metazoa > Chordata > Actinopteri > Blenniiformes > Gobiesocidae > Gouania > Gouania willdenowi. Next base: position 7,874,330 of record NC_041055.1, on the reverse strand, counting down.
ATTATTCCATTCGAAATTAAAATCAAAACAAACCAGCCACTTACTTTGTATTGAATTTAATTCAGAATGATCATATTCATTAGGAATTAGATGTTTACAAGGTGATTTTTAATATTTTCAAGACAGACAGACAGACACTCACCACTTCAGTGAACTCATTGCTCCCCAGGTCCAACCGCTCCAGCTGTGTCAGCTTGTGCATGCTTCTGCAGACACACCAGGAGAAACATGGTCAAAACTCTCACTTTAAACTGTACAAATCCTTCAATTTAAGCATTATGGGTTTAAATATACGTGTAAATTCATGGGCCGCGGTTTAAAAAAAAAAAAAAAAAAAAAAAAGCTGAAGATTTCAAGCGATGTGAGTGCATAAAGAAGAAAGAACAGGTCAAAATAAACATTTTCTTTTCCCAAGCTTCACCATTATCTGTCATATTCCACATCACTGAATTCCGTGATCAGGTAATAAATAATCTTTCCGAGTTCAAGCATGACAGGAATAAGCTTTGAATGGTGGAAATTGTGAAGTATGCTAAGCTCAGAGCCTTCACATTCGGCTCTATTTTATTCATTCACCAAATCTGATAAAATGCAGCGTTTGGATGCTGAAAACTTGTGCAAACGGTCCGTATCCATTATGTAAGGCAGCGGTGTCAAAGTCATTTTAGTTCAGGGGACCAAATATGGAGCAGTTTATCTAACGTGGGTAGTAATCGAGTAATACCAAAGCAATAGGTGACAGATATCAGTCCCTGCAGGTTCTTCACTTCACATTTTTTAGATTTTGTGGCAAATTTTGATGTAATTTGGGGAAATTTTGTGGAACAATTTGAGAAAAAAACAGCATAGTTTAGGAAAAAACGTAAAGTCATTTTAATATTTGAGATGAAAAAGAACTGCCATTATGTGATATAAGGATGGGGAAACTGCTAATAGCACTGCTAATATTGTAGAGTTTCATTTGAGATATCTACAACTTAATTAGTTGGTAATATACACATTGATTCATGGTTTCTCTACTTTCTGCTGTGGGCTGAATTGGATGCTCTAAAGCAGGGGAGCCCAAATTACTTTCATTGAAGGGCCAAAAATTGTTTGCGGTGGAGGAACGCGGGCCAAAACTAAACATTCATGTTGCAGTGCATGAAATTAAATATGCCAAGAACTTAACTGTGCAAAATAATCACTAAAAGTAGTTTTGAAATTGAAGAACAATTTTATTTATTTATTTATAGAAGCCCTTGCTTCGGCCCACTCTTTTTGAGCAGAACTTTAACTGCTCAAATAAACAAATAAACTAAACTATTGTGTTTCATGGTATAAAATTATCATTTTGTTGAATATAAATTCAACAAAATGGGACACAACATACCCCGCCTACACAATCAAAACACAACATTTTCCACTGCCTTAAACAATCCTATGAAACTAATAAAAATATTATAATTGGTAGGGGTGTGACGATACACTCAGCTCACGAGGCGAGACGAGATTTTAAGAAAACTACAATGACAAAATATATGACTGGACCAACAGACTTTCATTTAACCAAGACGCACATGCATTTTGAAATGTTTTATTATAACTATTTAAGCATGACCTTTTAATAAACTTCTTCCACAAATTGAAACTAAAACTTGTAAAAGTTAAAATAAAGAAACTTATATATTTGTTTTTTTTTAAAGTGTAAATATTATGTGCAAAACCAAATGAAAGTTCTACTCTGTCAATACAGAGTGCAAATGGTGGATCTTGTTGGGTTTTTTCTTTCTTATCATGAATTTTAAATCTTGATAAGCGCATTGAGATGACTTTGTAAATTGCGCTATACAAATAAAGTTGAATTGAACTTAATTGAAATAGTGCAAACAGAGCCTGACCAAGTATGTCATTAACAACACAGCCATGTTCCCCTAACTGTTAATAAAAGAAGTTTGGATAGCTCACAACAACAAAAAATAAAAAATCTCGCAAGACAGATTTTTAACGCTACGAGAAATCTCATTGAGTTTAATCTCGCGAGATCTCGTCACACCCCTAGTAATTGGACATCGGCTTGAATTTTTTTTTCTTCTTATAAATCACTGCACTGTATTACATTTAATTTTTAAAAATATCATGAAATAAAAATAACAATTTCAAATATGGGCAACGGGCCAAAAATGAGTCGCTTGCGGGCCAACTTTGGCCCAAATTGGAAGTCCCTGCTCTAAAGGGTTTAAAGTTTGTGCGATGTCAGGCATTGGTCTTTTTTCTATGGTAAAGGTTTGGGGAATGTGAAGATCAAATCAAATGGAGGTGAAACTGAGATAGCAGCCGAGAGTTTGAGAACAGGTAAGATGTTGACTGCATGCTGGGTTTCCTATAAACAGAGGCTCATCAACATCTCCACAGTCTATTCTAAAAACCAGGAATGTCCGACGTTCAGCTCAGATTATAGAAGTGATCCCATCGCTGTTTCACTTTTTTTTCACATTAACAAAACATTATTTATGCTCCTGAAAGGGAGCCTAAGCCTGCTTTGTCACGTTCTCACCCCAAAGACTCCCCCCTGGAGTCGCTTCACCAGTGGAAAATCAAAGACGGAGCCTTGTGAATAACTCCGCAGCATTCCTAACGTGGAAAGTTTGGTCTCTGCATGTGCCCGGTGCACGTATACACTTTCTATGCAGGAGCCCCCAAAGCGACCCCCCTTTTGTGCGCGCTTATATTTGTTTGCGTCCTAGAGATGGCCTAGTGTTGCCCTGGCAACCTTCCTGATTATGAATCCTTTTCTTTTGTAGATGCCTCTGCATTCAACAGGTCTGGCCTCTCTCGCATAAACAGAAGCAGAAAGGAGCTCCAGCTCAGCCAGACACCGAGTGAGATAAAAAAAAAGGAGGCAAGACCAAAACACCAGTCGGAACGCGGAAGGATAAAAAAAAAAAAAAAACACAGGAGAAGGAAAGAGTTTTTCCCAAAATCTCTGTAGCTTCCTCTAATCTTTCCATCAGCCTCACCTCTGTCTAAGTGCAGGATTACAAAACCTGTCGTAGCAAGTGGCTGCTTATGTAACCGGATGGAATTTAATGCCACAGTTTGAGGAGTGGAGGGAGAAAAAAAAAAGCGGCAGGATGGAGGATGCACGGTGGAGAGACCGCAAGGGGTTTGTAAGAGGAAGGAGGCGAACAGGAAGTGAGGAGGACACTCAAAAACACACGTACTTGGGCAACGTCTTCAGCTGGTTTTCCCTCAGCTCCAGAATCTGCAGCTTGGTTAACCTGTGACGATGACAAAATGAAAACAAAAACATCAGATTAAAGACAATTTTTACAGAAATGGTGAGCTTCAGCTGAGCTCTGCTGCTGCGTTAACTAGAGCGTTGTTTCTCAAATGGGGGTACGTAGAAGGTTCTGCTAGGTACATGATGGCACTGCAGGAGGTACTTGAGTGAGTGAGAGAGAGTGTGGAAAATGAACAAATAAAGTGTCAGTTTTGGTTCCACCTTAGGCGTGAAATGATTCTAAACTATAGAAATAAATCTATTCAGGAGCCACTAAATCACTGTTTTTCAACCTTGGAGTCGCCTGAACTTTCTGAAAAACTTTTTAAAATGTTTTAATTATTGTTCTTTTAAAAAAATAAAACGCAATTTTAAACAGCTGTATTTATATAGTTTCACTTTGTGAAATATCTCTATAAAAGCAAGAAATCGCTGTGTCTCTGTGTGTGTTTGTCTGTGTTCCTCAAATAAAAAGACTGACCTGAGAGTTTCAATATGGCTGCAGCTTGGTTCAAGGGTGTGCAACGTCAAATTTGTTTGGACGCCCCACCCCCACGCACCAACTCCTGAGTTGACGAACTTAGTGATGTCATCAGTCCTAGCTCTACACTCAGTGATGATGTCATCAGTCCTAGCTCTACACTAAGTGATGATGTCATCAGCCCTAGCTCTACACTAAGTGATGTCATCAGTCCTAGCTCTACACTAAGTGATGTCATCAGTCCTAGCTCTACACTAAGTGATGTCATCAGTCTTAGCTCTACACTAAGTGATGTCATCATAAGTCCTACTGTATATCCACAGTGACGTCATCCCTATTTCAATGTTCTAATATTCTAATGTGTGTGTGCTCCTCCTCCTGTGGATCAGCTTCTTTATTTACTAGTTTAGATAGTTACTGATGATAATAGTGGTGAAGTTAGATATCAATGACAGCAGACAAATTCATCAACTCTAACCCTAACAGCCAAAAAAGGTTGGGAACCACTGAACTAGAGCAGTGGTTTTCAAACTTTTTTGGCTCAAGTACCCACTTACTCTTATTTCTGAAACCAAGTACCCCCTTTGTAATGATAACATATGGAAAATAATGTCATTTTAGTGGAAATAAACAGTATTTAGTGCAGTGGTTATCAGCCTTTTTTGGATAGTGACCCCATTTTGATATCAAGAATTTCTGGCGACCCCAAAGAGTTTTTTTTACTTCTAGAATTAGTTTTTGATCATGTTTGAACTTTTTTTTTAGTTGAACAAAAGTAATAGTAATAGTATATAAATACAGTTGTTTAAAATTGTGTTTTAATTAAAAAAAATAAAATAAAAATTTTCCAAAATCTATTTAAATTTTTCAGAAATTTCACGTGACTCCACATGAAGTCCCAACCCCAAGATTGAAAAACTGATTTAGTGGCTCCTGGATAGATTGATTTCTATAGTTTGCATCATTTCCGGTTATCTAACGCCTGGGGAGAGAGAGTGGAAATTAACAAAAGGTGTTGGTCCCACGTGGGACCAACACCTATTGTTAATTTCCACTCTATCTAAAATACCCCTTGCAGTGACATTGCGTGCCCCCATTTGGGAAACACTGAAGAGGATTAAGTAAGGCGTGTCAGAAGCACCCGCATATGCTCTTTACATCACATGTGGAGTGTAACCAGAGGGCTAAACACAAACTGTTGTGTAACATACAAACAATGAGAGTGTCACTAATGGTGGCACCATGACAAAGCACAAAAGGACACAGACAAACCATCGTAGATGGAGATGCCTTAAGATTACATAAAGGATAAACACAACAGCAGGTTTTAACTGTGCCTCTTAGAGGTGTGCCAAAATATCCGTACAACAATATATCGCGATATTTCGTCTTGCGGCACATTATCGATAAACTCCTGCCAAATATTGAGTTCTTTATTTTTTATTAGTTTTTTCCTTTTTACACAAGTACTAAGCACAAGTTAAATGTTCTCATGGTTTCAAGTTTACAAAGCACAAATTGATATTAGTATTAGCACTAAAATGGACAGCATGTGCAGTCTGCAGTGCAGGTTTAACTAAAACTTTACACATGGTGGTAAGTATAAGTTAAAATGTGTGCCTAGGTTTTCATAGATCACCCAGTTGTTTATATTATAATGCAATGACTGAACTATTTATTTTTCATATGCATGTGAAATTTTCCAGTTTTCATAAAAGAAGTTTGTTCTGCTTGTTAGGCAGCACTGATATGTCCATGTTTACAAAGAAGTTGATAATACTAGCACTGAAATTAGTATTTACTGCATTCATTTTGTTTTTATCGATTTAAAATGAATTTGCACAAACATCATTGGCCACAGTTAGATGTTTTTTAATTCGGAATTATTTATTCCGAATTAAAACTGGTTTGTTAGGCTTTAGATAATTCCGCTTTAGGTCTGGGGGTTGGGAAGGCTCTGATTGGACAGGGGGAGAACGCGACTTATCACGTCTATCAGGAAAAACACACAACAAACCTTTTATTGTCTACTATAACATAGAACACCACACATGATGACTGTTTTCACCTTTATTTTGATTGTAGTTTTGAAGCAGCAGCTGGACGATAACACACGGTTTCAGTTTGGACCGCGGAGCGCGAGGGAGATATAAACTAATCACCGGTAAAAAGCCCAGTAAACCTCTGGAAAACAATCACCAGGAATAAATATTTGCTCCATGGTAAAAATAGTAGCACAAACCACTGGTAAAATGATAAACTGGTGATATTACAGCCTGTGAATGCAGTATGGGGACGCATTTACTCCGCCTCTGGGTCCTAGTGCCAGCCGTCCGGTGAAGCCTGTTCCGTTTCCCGAGGTCCGTGTGTGTTTAATAAGCCCGTGTGAAAGTCTGCATGTTTATGCCTCCGTCCATCCACTCTTTTTATTATATCTATGTCTTTTAAGGCTCTTATCAAATAGTCTTGGCTGGAGTCCAGGCCGCCACCATCTTGGATTATGTCACGAGCACGTCATCGCCGCAAGTCGTGCATGTGCAAAACGATACGAATGAACTTAAAGCGGAATTAATCAGGTTAAATGTTTACAAGAAAGAGGAATTATCTAATTCGGAATTAAAAACGGAATAAACCAGCCACCTAATTCGGAATTAACTTTATTTCAGAATTAAATTAGCATTGGGAATTATGTGTTTACAAGGTCAGGTTAAAGAGGAATTCACTTTTATTCAGCTTTAAAGAGGAATTAAAGCTCCCATGTAAACATGGCCATTGACAATGTTCTGGTGAAGCATTATTTTGTGTCAGACTTCCCTTAAAGACTTAAACATAACATAAGGAAATGTGACTAGACACTTTGTTTTACTTGGTTGCCATTCATGTGAAATTGATTGCCAATGTTTTGTAATTCCTGTGAAATGGATTCAGTGTAGTCAATAAATTCTGAATTTATTCAGTGACACATATCGTAATGTATCGTGGATGAAATTTCCCGCGACATATCGATTATCACAGAAACACTGTATTGCAATATCTTATCGTGGGCAAAAAAATAAAATAAATAAAAATATCTCAATATATCGCACCGCGAGGTACCTGGCGATACCCAGCCCTCATGCCTTCGACACAAACATATCACCTTTACATCTCAATGATTTACTTTTGTAACACACTTCAATGCTTGTTTTTATTACAATGTATAAACCGTAATACATGGGTGTTCATAAGCCAGTGTTCTATAATTAATCGATATTCTGTGAAATAAATACAAATCCAAAGAACATTCAAATCTGAAAAAAACTAATGATCATCTTTAAGGCACCACCAATTTTAATAGTTAGCAAAAGAAATAATAGTAAGTCACAATAAACTAATATGAAAAACTATGAACATGACAAATACCCTAAAACAGAGGAAAGGCTAAAATAAGGTTAAAACAATGCCATTATAGTGAAAACTAGCTAAAATATGACAAACACCCTAAAACTGAGGTAAGACTATAGCTTTTTTTTTCCTTTATTGTAAAATTTAAAACACAGAAGAAGAGAAAATCCATTCAGGACTTAAAATGACCTTTTTTGGATAATCTGCAATAAGTAAAAAAAATATTGAACCTAACCATCAACAACACCACCAAGCAGTAAGCTGCATTCTATTTTAGAACTCAGCAGCTAAAGAGTTAAACACGTGATCAATGGATGACATGGTGATGATGACATCAGAACCCTACAGCCCTGTGCCTTTTTTCTTAGGAGTCTTAGGAGTTCTCCAGATTCTAAGGAAGGAGCCAGAGGAACTCTTCATTTTGTGACTTTAAGCAGTTTATAAACCACTGTCAAGTATCAGTAAGTCTTTAACAATGAATCATAGTAGTTCACAGCAGCTCACCATGGGTGTTCATATCCATTACCAGCAGGACAACCCGTCCATCTGTTACAAAAAAGAGCTGGAAAACCAGAACAAGCATGTGAAGAAACTACTCACAGACCGACAGCACGTCTGCTTTGAGCTGCACAACATCAACCACAAGAATAAGCAGCTGGAGAGGCTCTTGGAAGTGCGGCAACGGCACTTCAAGGAACAATATGAGAAGAATCAGCAGATAAAGACTGAGAAGATCCTCAAAAATTCTGAGCTGGAGTCTGAGCTCATGGTTGCTCGCCACAAGCTGCAGACCAAAGACTTAAACTACAAACTGGAGATCGATCGTCTCAGTGATGAAATTGTGGCTGAGAAGGCAAAAACACAACAGATCATTATGGTTTCCTCCCAAAATGACATCCAGCAGGAGGTGATGAAGCTGAAGGGACAGCTAACCCTTGCAGAGGAACTGAACCTAAAGCTCATCAACAAAAAAACAGTCTGGAAGGGACAATGCACTTCCCTGGAGGAGGAGAACAAACGCCTAAAGCAGAAAATGAAGCAAATCATCGAGGACGAGCGCCTCTTGTTCGAGAAGCAGAACGTTCTAGAGGAAGAGTTCAGCCACCTGGAGGAGAAGGACAAACTGCAGGACAAGAAAGATGCAGAGAGTGAGCTGAAACCAGAAAACACGCAGCTGGTCCAACTGAAACCAAAACAGCAGCAGCAACAGCAACAGCAGCCGCAGCAGCAGAAGAAGAAGAAGAAGAAGAAGAAGAAAACAATGAGTGAATTATGGTACTGGATCTATAAAACCTCCAGTTTATATTTGGATATGATTTTGGATTCATTCGGAATGGCAGGATACAGTGCAGGCACAGCTACGTAGGGCAGCATGTAAACTCTGAAGTCCACAATGTCCAAGTACAATGTAGGTAAGGGGTAAAGTCCTTAAATCCAAAGCTCCAGCAGGGCCTGCGTCTTCTTGAAACCAGCTTCCAGTCTTAGTACGGGAGGCTGCTACTCTCTCCACCTTTAAGGCTAAACTCAAAACCTACGTATTTGTAAAAAAGTATACCGTATATAGCATTAACCTAACCACTAGGAACAACGCCCTAAACCTAAAATAGGAACTAAAAACTCAGATCATATTGTAGAACACCATCATTACATTCAAACACAATCCACCATTTACACATAGTGTAGCCACCCCCCCACTTCTGATCCTCGTTGTATACCCACCACACTGCGTACACACCATGCAACACCATACTCATTCCACTCACACAGCCTAGTGTTTCCATTAGGAGTGTCACAATATCACGATACGACGATATATTGCAATGTTTCGTCTATCGATACATTATCGATTCACTGGCAGCAAACATCAATATTTATTTATTTAATTTTCTTTATCCTTCTATTACACAAATTAAGTATAGAGCCCTATAAAATCCACGTTAATGGAATCGCGGACTACATCAAATGGACAGAATAGGCATGAAATGCGTCACTGTGAGAAGGAAGGAACCTTTTTTATGGAGAATACGTGTTTCTGGGGAGCGCTTATTAGGCGCACCGGTCTCCCTCTTCTGTCTTGGCTGCATTAAACAGCGCCTAATCCACCTGAAACCCTATTTAAACTGCCAAAAAACTATGTAAATCATCACCGACTCATAAATACAGAGCCCACCAGTGCCTGCTTAACTTTAATGTGCCTCTGAAACTAAATTTTATGTCTATAACTTCTGTTCCCTGAAGGAGAGGAACGAGGTACAACACATAGTAAGTAAGTAAGTAAATAGTTTATTTATAAAGCGCTTTTTGCAGATAAAATCACAAAGTGCTGTACAAAGTTGTGGTAAAAGTACACACAATAGAATAATAAAACAAGAGTGCATAAATATCATAAGAACAGCAACATTAAAGGACAAATAAAAATTAAAATCCAGTAACTAAAAGCTTTACTGTAAAGTGTAGTCTTCAGCAGTTTTTTTAAGTGTCCACACAGTTGAGCTCCCTGAGAGACTGGTGCAGGTTATTCCAGAGTCTGGGAGCTACAGCCTGAAACGCCAGGTCTCCTTTGGTCTTAAATTTAGTTTTTGGGGTCTTTAGGAGACCCTGACCTGAAGGCCGAAGGCATCGCCCTGATGAGTAGGGGCACAACAAGTCCGAGATATATTTAGGGGCCTGACCATGTAATGCTCGGAACTTGAGAACTAATATTTTATATTCTATGCGAAACTTAACTGGAAGCCAGTGCAGAGTAGCAAGAATGGAATATGGGATGTTCTAGAAGCACCACTTAAAAGTCTGGCAGCAGCGTTCTGAACGATCTGGAGTCTGTTTAGGGTTGACTTATTAAAACAAGTAAAAACAGAATTACAGTAGTCAATATGAGATGATATAAATGCATGTATGACCAGTTCCAGATCTGATAGGATATCACGCCCCTGCGTGGCCCACTGAAGTAAACCTCTAATCACATTTTTGCTCTTTTTTCATTGTGTTTGATTTTACTTTTATATTTCATATAAGGAAAATCCATAAACCTTGCAGACGGAGTGTCTCCCTCCTGCCTGAAAGCCTGTGCTGAGCAGCTGGCCCCCATCTTCACACAGATCTTCAATACATCACTGGAGCAGTGTGAAGTACCTTCCTGCTTCAAAAGCTCCAGCATCATCCCAGTCCCAAAGAAACCTGCCATCACAGGACTCAATGACTATCGACCCATTGCCCTGACGTCCGTAGTCATGAAGTCCTTTGAGAGGCTGGTATTGAGCCACCTGAAGTACATCACAAGACCCCTGCTGGACCCCCTGCAGTTTGCCTATCGGGCAAAGAGGTCGGTCGAGGATGCAGTCAACATGGGACTGAACTACATCCTGCATCACCTCGACTCCCCAGGGACCTACGCTAGGATCCTGTTTGTGGATTTCAGCTCTGCGTTCAACGCCATCATCCCGGACATTCTTCACCAGAAACTCACGCAGCTCACAGTGCCGGCCTCCACCTGTCAGTGGATCACCAACTTGCTGTCTGACAGGAAGCAGCAAGTAAGGCTGGGAGGCATCACATCTAGCACCCGGTCACTCAGCACTGGCGCCCCTCAGGGGTGTGTTCTCTCCCCACTTCTATTCTCCCTCTACACCAATGACTGCACCTCAGGGGACCCCTCTGTGAAACTCCTGAAGTTTGCAGACGACGCCACCGTCATCGGTCTCATCAGGGATGGGGACGAGTCTCCCTTCAGACGGGAGGTGAAACAGCTGGCTCTCTGGTGCAGTCAGAACCATCTGGAACTGAACCCGCTCAAGACAGTGGAGATAACAGTGGACTTCAGGAGAAATCCCCCCCCACTCACCCCCCTTACCATTCTGAATAGCAAAGTGGCTACCGTGGACTCCTTCAGATTCCTAAGATCCACAATCTCACAGGACCTGAAGTGGACCTCCCACATAGACACAACCAGGAAAAAGGCACAGCAGAGGATGTACTTCCTGCGTCAGCTGAGGAAGTTCAATCTGCCCCAGGAGCTGCTGATCATGTTCTACACCTCCATCATTCAGTCTGTTCTGTGCACCTCCATCACTGTCTGGTTTGGATCTACAACCAAACTAGACAGACACAGACTACAAAGGATAATCAGGACTGCAGAAAAGATCATTGGTGTTGATCTGCCCTCCATCCAAGACTTATACCTGTCCAGGGTCAGGAAACGGGCAAGTAGCATCACTGCAGACCCCTCACACCCTGCACACAACCTGTTTAAACTCCTCCCCTCAAGCAGACGCTACAGATCACTGTACGCCAAAACTACCAGCCATAAAAACAGTTTCTTCCCCCAGGCTGTCACTCTGATCAACTCTAAACAGTCATAGAGTGTCAGACCTGTTTCTGTTACTGTGAAATAACCATGGAACTAAACATAACAACCCTGGATCAACCTGTCACTGTGAATGTTCATGGACATAATATTTTCATTTAAATGTTCACCTGCACTACTCATCGTCATGTCCCCTTTGCAGGGGACTGATCGGTATTGAGGGGAGGATGGATGGGGCCATGTATCACGAGATTTTGACCAACAACCTCCTTCCCTCAGTAAGAACATTGAAGATGAAACAAAACTGGAAAGGTCTTCTTCGCCCAAGTCCAAATGTGTGTATCCCTCACCGGTAGAGTCAAAACCCGCTAGAGGAAAAAACAAAATTGAGGTGTATTTACAGTGAAGAAAATAAGTATTTGAACACCCTGCTATTTTGTAAGTTTTCCCACTTAGAAATCATGGAGGGGTCTGGAATTTTCATGGAAGGTGCATGTCCACTGTATGAGAGATAACCTAAAAAGAAAAATCCAGAAATCACAATCTATGATTTTTTAACAATGTATTCGTGTGATACAGCTGAAAATAAGTATTTGAACACCTGTCTATCAGCTAGAATTCTGACCCTCAAAGACCTGTTAGTCCGCCTTTAAAAGTCCTCCTCCACTCCAGTGTATTATCCTGAATCAGATGCACCTGTGTGAGGTCGTTAGCTGCATAAAGACACCTGTCCACCCCATACGGACATAAGACCCAAACAGTCAGCATGGCTAAGAGCAAAAAGCTGTCCAAAGACACCAGAGACAAAATTGTACAACTCCACAAGGCTGGAAAGGGCTACGGAGAAATTGCAAAGCAGCTTGGTGAAAAAAGGTCCACTGTTGGAGCAATCATTAGAAAATGGAAAAAGCTAAACATGACGGACAATCTCAATCGGAGTGGAGCCCCATGCAAGATATCACCTCGTGGGGTCTCAATGATGCTAAGAAAGGTGAGGAATCAGCCCAGGACTACACGGCAGGACATGGTCAATGACCTGAAAAGAGCTGGGACCACTGTTTCCATGGTCACTGTTGGTAATACACTAAGACGTCATGGTTTGAAATCATGCATGGCACGGAAGGTTCCCCTGCTTAAACCAGCACATGTTAAGGCCCGTCTTAAGTTTGCCAATGACCATTTGGATGATCCAGAGGAGTCATGGGAGAAAGTTTTGTGGTCAGATGAGACCAAGATTGACCTTTTTGGTCATAATTCCACTATGCGGGGCGGTGTTTATGCGGGGGGGTTGAGCGCCCGCCCCATGTACAGAGGCTATAGTTCCTCACCTGCAGCGGGTCCAGGTTCGATTCCCGGCCTGGGACCCTTTCCTGCGTGTCATTCCCTGCTCTCTCTAACCCCCTTCCTGTCAAGCAACTGTCATATAAAGGCCACTAGAGCCAAAAAAATCCTTTAAAAAAAAATAAAAAATAATTCCACTATGCGTGTTTGGAGGAAGAAGAATGATGCGTACCATCCCAAGAACACCATCCCTACTGTGAAGCATGGGGGTGTTTTTCTGCTCATGGGACAGGACGACTGTACTGTATTAAGGAGAAGATGACTGCAGCCATGTATTGTGAGATATTGGCCAAAAACCTCCTTCCCTCAGTCAGATCATTGAAGATGAGTCGTGGCTGGATTTTCCAACATGACAATGACCCAAAACACACAGCCAGGAAAACCAAGGAGTGGCTTCGTAAGAAGCATATCAAGGTTCGGGAGTGGCCTAGCCAGTCTCCAGACCTAAATCCAATTGAAAATCTTTGGAGGGAACTGAAAGTCCGTGTTACTCAGCGACAGCCCAGAAAGCTGACTGATCTAGAGAAGATCTGTGTGGAGGAGTGGGCCAAAATCCCTCCTGCAGTCTGTGCAAACCTGGTGAAGAACTACAGGAAACTTTTGACCTCTGTAATTGCAAACAAAGGCTACTCTACCAAATATTAACGTTGGTGTTCAAATACTTATTTTCAGCTGTATCACACAAATAAATTGTTAAAAAATCATAGATTGTGATTTCTGGATTTTTCTTTTTAGGTTATCTCTCATACAGTGGACATTCACCTTCCATGAAAATTCCAGACCCCTCCATGATTTCTAAGTGGGAGAACTTGCAAAATAGCAGGGTGTTCAAATACTTATTTTCTTCACTGTAAGTGCTCATTTCATGGAAAATGTGGCACCAGCGGATGCGTTTTATTCCCGAGTCTTAATATGTGATTTGTTTTCAGCAAGGGGCCGAATTGCGCCCGCTGAAGTTTGGTGTGCTTCAGCAGCAGGGTCAGGTTTATGCTAATGAGGGCTCCGGTATGTAACGTGGCCCTGATTTATGACCTGCCCATTAAATCCTGAACACAGAAATGGGAAACAGTTTTTTAAAGCCTAGCTCCACAGTTAAATTATAAATGGTTGAATGGCTTTTTACATGTTTTAAGGAATGATCAATGGTTCGCAGCTCAACTAGTCTGGTACATTCTGATGGACTGATCAATGGTTCGCGGCTTAACTAGTCTCTTTCTCTGCTTCACGACGAAGGCAGTCGGACTCGGTTTCTCCCTCCCTTCCACCCTTATCTCTCCCTGCTGCTGCTTTGTCTGGTACTGTGAGCATAATAAGAGCCTCTCTGCGACTCATCCAAAACTGGAATAATGGAATTAATTAATTGCTATCAGTGCTATCGACCAGATTTTTTTGACGAAAAAAACCGGAGGTGGTGAACCCGCATGTCCAAGCGCGACGTTTGCGGCTGGATATGCACCTGACCCTTGGAACAAGTGGCGAGTTGTGTGTCTGTCGATTCTTTCCGTGGAAGACATGGAGAACATCTACATGATTGGAATAATGATAGTAGGCTGGCAACTGTTTTGGAAAAGCTGCCAGTCCAATTCCCCCAAATGACTGGAATCCTGTTCTTCCCACCCGAGCCCCTCCAGTCTCAAACTAGCTGTTTTTCCCCTCACTTCTCCTTCTGTTTTCCATCCCTATTTCATTGGGACATTCTGATGGACTGATCAATGGTTCATGGCTCAACTAGTCTGAAAAACTCGGATGGACTATCCTTCTACCCTATTCTTTTTGCCCCTCTGTTCACTAACCCCAACCAGTCGAAGCGGATGGCTGCCACCTCTGAACCTGGTTCTGCTGGAGATTGCTTCCAGCTTACTGTCTTTAAGTTCCATTTTTCTATTATATCAAGTACTTATTTTATGCAATAAAATGAAAAATAACTACTTGAAAATCATACATTGTGTTTTTGTGGAATTTTTTGTATATTCTCTCTCTCACAGTTTAACTGTACCTATGATAAAAATTACAGACCTCTCCACTCTTTGGAGGTGGGAAAACTTGCAAAATCGGCAGTGAATCAAATACTTATTTTCCCCACTGTACATGATTTATTTGAACTCTGCCTATCAAATCTGGAGGACTGAGGATTTTAACCTTTATTAATAATAATAATAATAATAATAATAAATGCAGCCATTTCTGGTCATCACAGTGGGAGGTATTCTACAGCACATTTCCATGTCTGAAGCCAGCCTACCTCCTGCCATTCAGTTGCGGTTCGGACTCAGTAATGCTTCATGGAGCTTCTTTGATATTTGATCACATTTGATCTGGTATGCAGCATTGTTTATTCCAGGAGCGCATGGACACCACTTATGTGCAGCCCTGTGTACTTGGTATATGGACAGATCATGAATATACACCATTTATGATCCAAATGAGCCAGGCAGGGTTGGGGTCAATTCAATTTTTCAATTACATTTCCGTCTTCAATTATCCATGTTCAACAGTGACCAGTATTTTTCCCCAATTATGAATAAATAATATTTTTTTTCCCCCCAAAAGTCAATTACAATTAAGTTCTCAATTACTAAAGTCACAATTACAATTATACTAACGATTATTCCCATTGCATTGTGATGATGGTGTCTGCTTTAGTATGTGTATGGTGTAATTTTAGCATCTTCATATTTACATTTTAGTGCATTGATTATAATATCTTATGTAAAAGTCCAACTAGTGTCAAGAGTTGGAATCTGGCAATAAATATCATATAAACATCAGTTACATTCACCGTATTGTTATGATGTAAAATTGTATCCTCCCTATTTAAATATAATTATATTATATCCTAGCCTAACATTAACATTGACTTAACATCAACATTGCATTAGCATTAACCAAGCAATAGCAATAACCTACCATTAGCCTAACATTAACCTTGCAATAGCAATAATCTTGCATTAGCCTAGTAATAACAATAATCTTGCAATAGCATTAGCTTAGCAATAGCAATAACCTAGCATTAGCAACTCTAACCCTTACATGCTACCTATATGGGTGTGAAGATTCCCTTACAGGTAATGGGAAAACTCGACATGAAACATTTTAATAATTAACAACATATGTGTACGCCATGAAACTCTTTTTTGTTCAATCAAATTTTAAATGACAATTTTTATTAGAATTTTCATGGTAATTACAATTAGACACTATATGAACTCAATTAATATTCAATTACGGTTACAATGGCAACAGATGATTTAAATTTCATTTACAATTATAGTTACACCACAATTGTAATTAAATATCAATTATGCAATTACACATATAATTTAACCCAACCCTGGAGCCTGGTGAACAGTGTCGAGTGAAATGCTGATAAATCTGACCTTCCAAAGTTGGCTGGTAGGAACTCCAGGAAGGCATCGTTCAGGTACAGCTGCGTCAGACTCAGCAGCTGCGTGAAACCCTCAGGAAGCCTGACAACACAAACACAAACCATTTCACACACAGACACACACAAAGCTACTAAAATGGCCCTTTAAATCAACATAAACCACAGTTTATTCCTAAAAAGTAGGAAACTCACTTGGAAATGGGATTCACGCTGGCTTCTACAACGGCTAGCACTTTGCAGTTCTTGATGTTTTCAGGAAACTCTTGGATGCCTTGGAGGAAACAAACCAGTTAAAACCAGCGCTGCAAGCTGTAGCCCCATGGTTTTATTACAGCTGACACAAAACAAACGACTCCTGTAGGTTTAGAAACACAAGTGGTAATGGAAGCCACTCTGCTCGTATTCCCACGGATGGACGGATGGCAAGCAGGAGGCCTCCCCCCTGCTGGAGCAGAGTGCACCATGTTAGGGTGCACAGATCCCTGCTCTCACAGATTAGAGAGCAAAGTCCCTGCACGTCCTCCAGAAATGTCTACGCAAAGTTGATTTTCCTCTCTGCTTTGTATCAGACACTTAGTGCAGAGTGGTGCCTCACTAGAGGCTTTTCTTTACTGTGGTTGATGTAAACATGACGGCTGTGATTCATCCTTTAGCGTTTGTTTACTTTCTGAGCACTTTCATCATTCACACCTGTCAGCCAAAACATTAGGAACAGAAAATTGTGCAGGCTATTCAAGGGCTTTAAAAAAAAACCTTTCCTGATCAGTGTTGAGGTAAATTATAATTGTAATCGTGTAATTCACAACTAATTACATTTATATTGTATTTATAATTGTAATAATCTATTGCCATTGTAACAATAATTGCATTGTAATTGAATTCAGACAGTTGAATTAGTGAGGATGCTAATACTAGGTCAATGATATTGCTAGATCACTGCTATTGTTAAGTTAATGCTATTTCAAGGTTATTGCTAATGCTAAACTAATGCTAGGTTAGTGCTATTGCTAGGCTAATGCTAATACTAGGTCATTACTATTGCTGGGCTAATGCATTTGCTATGTTATTGCTATTGCTAGGCTAACACTAATGCTAAGCTGATGTCAGGTTAATGGGCTAAGGCTAATGCTAGGTCAATGTTAATGCTAGGCTAATGCTTAGTTAAAACTATTGCTAGGTTGATGGTAATGCTAGACAAATGCTAATGCTATTGCTATGCAAATGAGAGGCTAATGCAGTGTTCAACGACGCAACGCGGGCCATGACCTGCATCCTCACTTGCATTTTCTTCAGGAAATTCAAATATTCTGAATGTAATTAACATGGAAATTCTATAAAAAAATATTTATTTATACATATGTAGTTAATTATTAAAATGTGCTTTATATCAAGTGTTCCCATTACCTGTGAGTGAATCTTCACACCCATACAGGTAGTAAGGGTCAGAAGGGTTCGAGTTAGGATATAATAGAATTATATTTAAATAGGGATGATACAATTTTACATTGTAACAATACGGCAAATGTAATTGATGTTTTGTTCAAAGAGTTAATAGCAATTCCAACTCTTGTCCCTAGTTGGACTTTTACATAAGATACTATAATCAATGCACTAAAATGTAAATGTAAATATGCTAAAACGACACCATACACATAGGTGCACATACAATCATAACTCAATAAGAATAAAAGTTAGTAAAATTGTAATTCAACTTAAGTAATTCAAAAGCTAATTGTAATTGACTTTCAGGAAAAAAAACAATATATATATATATATATATATATATATATATAGTAAATTATTTGTAATTGGGAAAAAATGCAGGTCACCATAATTGTAATTGAGTTGTAATTGAACATGAATAATTGAAGACGTAATCGTAATTGAAACATGTAATTGACCCCAACCCTGCTCCTGACCACCCTGGACTTTCACAGGAACGTCAATAGACCTCTGAATGTGTGCTGTAGTATCAGACACCGTGGTAATTGTTTCAGACCAGTAAATAAGAAAATATTTCAGAATGCTGATAGCAAAGTTTCAGACTTAGAGGATAATTGGATTTTGTTCTTGCAGAATCAAACTAGATTTATGCAGAAACACATAAAGAAGTCTAATCATTTAAGTGGTGATCTTCCCTCCCACTCCGGCCACCAACTATTTAAATCTCTCCCCTCTGGAAGGAGGTTTCGGTCCATCAGGACCAGAACCTCCAGACACAAAAACAGCTTCTTTCCCTCTGCCACCATCCACATGAACACACCCCCAGTCACCCACTGAACCCACATCCCCCACCACCACCCGATCACCACCTCCATGATGACGTTATCTGCTACACTGTGTGTATATATATATATTTATCCTATTTATCCTTATTCTCTATCCTTTATTTATTCCTCATCCTTCATATTTATCACTATTATTATTATTGTTGTTGGGTTGTTCTTTGTTCTTGTTTTTCTTTGTTTTGTGAACCATCTACCAAGACAAATTCCTTGTACTGTCCTTAAAACTGTACTTGGCCACTAAACATTTCTGATTCTGATTTAATAAATGCTGTCATTTCTCCTGCAGTGATTACAGCTGTTACAGTATGCACTTATTATGAGCACTTCATCTGTTTCCTGTTCAGTACACCGAGAGCTACGCAGGTACTAACTTGTCCACTTCCTTCATCCGCCATCACAGTGGTTTTCACTTACAGTTCTGTGATGTAATGCAGAAGAATCTGACACACTGGTGGATCATGAAAACCATTTAGAGTCTGAAACCAGTTAGCTTGGCATTTTACTAAAACTTTCATTTATGAGTTTTAAACTGAATATTAACAGAAGACACATGCTTTTTGGGTCCTAAACCCAATGATTTTTAAAAACTTTTTCAAAAATATTTTACCAAATTTCCATGACTTAGTTCTAAACCATTAAGACCAATTTAAGACCAAAATTGAGCCTTTCCAGTGTACTAGTGTAGGGGTCTAAAACATGTGGCTCTGGAGCCTAATGTGGCTCTTTGACTTTTATACTCCCTATAGCTTTCAAAAAATAATTGAAATAAATATATATTTTTTTTACAGAGGCTATTAATGATTAATGACAAATAAAATCAAGATGCAACAATTTGTTAACCTAAAATAAATCACACTGTGCAATGACTCAGCACCTTCTTACTTCACCTCCTGCAACATCTACAGACCATCAACTTTCCTACACCTGTGGCTAACCTTAAGTTTTAAATCCCTGGTAAGATAATTAAACCAACAAAAACACTATTCTGAAAGAAAATAGAGATTTGAATTGTGTTGGGACAAATTCATTTAACCACCAATGTGACAGTTAAATATGCTTTATGTGTGGCAAGAAATGAGCAATTAGCATGTGTTGACCACATGATCATGCATTATCAAATTCAAGTTACTTTTTGTAGCCTTTCAAATACATTAACTAAAAAAAATCTTTATATAACATTGTGTTCATGTAAACTGAGCTGTGTAATTTGAAGATAAAATATACTGTTTTATTTATTGATGTTTATTTATTTTAAACTGTTTTTAAGTTGCCATTGACATAATCAATATAAATCAAATCAAATTAAATCAAACATTCCATATAATTTTAACTGTATAGAATTTAATTCACTGTATTGTCTTCACTGACGAGGTATTTTTTTCGGGTCCAGGAGGACTTTAATCCAGGTCAGATGAGGCAAAATGGCTCCTTGTAGAGTAAAGGTTGCAGACCCTTGAACTAGTGAAACAAAGTTCTGACAGTGTGCCACGGTTGGTGGCAAAAATGTGGCACAGAAAATGTAAGTGATGTCCATCACTCATCTATCATGGCACGGCATCGTACAATGGAGCAATTGCCTTTGACATCCATTTTGCCATATATTTCAAACATTAAAATAAAATAGGCAATATATCCAAAACGAAATGTTATGTCTATAACTTCTGTTCTCTGAAGGAGAGGAACGAGGTACAACACACATAGTATGGGATATCACGCCCCCGCGTGGCCTACTGAAGAAAACATCTAATCACGCCTTTAAGGCAGATGATCTGTGATGACGTAAGTGAAGCTCCACCTGCCTCATAAATACGCTGTCATCGCAGCCATCCTTCAGTTCAGTAGCCGCTCTTCACCAAGCCCAGCTGTGTAGCGGGGCAAAGAAGTGTTGTACCTCATTCCTCTCCTTCAGGGAACAGAAGTTATAGACATAACATTTCGTTCCCTTTCAGCCGATTCACTCGGTACAACACATATAGTATGGGACATGTATACATGCCCCGCAGAGCAGCTATGAACCGGAAACCAACCTCCAGCACCTCTAGTGCATGTTAGACCCAGTGGAAAGACATCCAGACGGTAAAACCGAACAAAAGTGTGTGGTGATGACCAACTGGCAGCACGACAGATGTCACTTAAAGATACCCCCCTAAACAAAGCCCACGATGTACATATGCCCCTGGTCGAATGTGCTCTCACACCCTGAGGTAACTGAAGACCCCTGCTGTTGTAGGCCAGAGAGATAGCCTCCACAATCCAGTGAGAAAGCCGCTGTTTAAACAGGGCTTTACCCTTAGCTGGATTAGCAAAACACACAAACAGCTGGTCACATAAACGCACACTCCTAGTGCGGTCTATGTATTCACGTAGAGCACGTACAGGGCACAAGGAATGTAACCTCCTTTGCTCCTCAGATGCAAAAGGAGGAGGGCAAAAACTCATAAGTTCAAAAATCATGGAGCTATGAGCTGAAGGGATGATCTTAGGCACATATGCCATGTTTGGGCGTAATGTGACCTTGGAACCATCTGAAGTGAACTGGGTACAAGAAGGATGCACTGGTAAAGCATGAAGGTCGCCCACTGGCTTAGCGGAGGTCAAAGCGAGAAGTAGTGCAGTCTTATATGAAACAAATTTCATATCTGCTGACTCCATAGGCTCAAAAGGGGGGCCACAGAGAGCATCCAGCACTACAGTTAAATCCCATGAGGGGATGATGGATTTCACCACAGGCCTCAGCCGGCGAATTCCCTTTAAAAAACGCATGGCCAGCGGATGCGCACCCGGCGTCACTCCATTGAAACCAACATGGCAGGCAGATATAGCCGCCAACTAAATCTTAATAGTAAAAAAGGACAGACCTTTATCCAACAATTCCTGAAGAAAAGTCAAAACCTCCACAATTGAACACTGAAATGGGAGTACATCTCGGTCCTGACACCATTGCTCGACAGCTCGCCATTTATAAGCATATAAGCCATGAGTGGATGATGCCCTAGCACTCTGGATCGTTGCCACCACACTTGGGGGCAGACCCAGAGCCCTTAAATTAAGACCTTTCAACAGGTAGGCATGTAGCTGCCACAGTACCGGAAGTGGATGAACCACCTCTCTGTGAAGCCTGCCTGTTCTGAAGTCCAGAGTCCTCTCACTGCTGCTCCGTTGCACAGAGCCCCCATCCCATCAGGGAGGCATCTGTGGTCACCACTTTGCGAAAGCACACCCTCCCTATCGGGGAGCCCTGGCTTAGTAACTCGGGATCCCTCCAAGGGTGGAGAGCCATCATACAAGACAGAGTTATTATCAACATCCGCTGGAGGTGACGCTGTGGACACAGCCGGTGTGAGCGAGATCAGCGCTGAAAGCGCGCATCTTGAACACTCTGAGTGGCACTACAGCAATCATAGACGCCATCATGCCCAAAAGCTGCAATACCAAACGGAAACGCAGTTTGCATCCCAACTGAAATTGAGCGAGGCAGCGGTGAAATGCAGCCACCCTGCCCTCCGTCAGACGTGCTCGGCTGGTTAAAGAGCATATTTTCAGACCGAGGAAAGAAAACTGCTGACTCGGGGTCAGCGAGCTCTTTTTCATGTTCACTGAAAAGCCCAGAGCTCGGATATGGGACAGAACAAGAGACAGATCTGCTGCTGACTGCTCTCTCGAACCCGCTATCAGAGCCCAATCGTCCAGATAGGCTAAGACATGCACGCCTTTCTCCAGTATAAGAGTTAAAGCCGCCTCGACACATTTGGTAAAGGTGCAAGGGGCGAGCGACAAACCGAACTGAAGCACAAAATTATTTGTAGGCTCCACCTTCAAGTGCAAACCTTAGAAACTGCCTGTGGTTCGGGTGTATTGCCACATGAAAATAAGCGTCCGTGAGATCGATAGTTGTAAACCAATCCCCCAGATTGATAGCGCTCAGTAGCTGTCTGAGTGTTAGCATCTTCAACCTGTCCGTCCGCAGATACCTGTTCAACACTTGCAGGTCTAATATAGGACTTTCTTCGGAAGAATTAAATAACGGCTGTACCAACCTCTTTTCATCTCCAAAGCGGGCACCACTCTCACTGCTTTCTTGCTCAAAAGCGTGTGTATTTCCTCCCTCATTACAGCTGCAGCCTCTTTCTTTACCACTGTGTTTATTACAGAAGTGAAGCGTGGAGGTCGGGCCCGGAACTGTAACCGGTAGCCCATAGCAACGGTCCTCTCTACCCAAGGGGTGAGTGCGCATGCGCGCCACCTGGGAAGGTGGGCAGCGAGCGGACTGACCTGTAGCACTGTGGGTGGAGTGCTGCTGCCCTCTAGCGTGCTGGGGGTAGCGGCCTCACCTGACCGACCAGGTTCATATGAGTTGAAGCTTGTTTTTTTTGTTTTTTTTATTACAAAATGCACTTTTTATTGAGTACTACGTGGGCACATTTGCAGTAGTCACAGAGTGAACCTTTAAAGGGGCACCGAGAAAGTGACGAACATTGCAAAACTTTATAGTTACCTGAGAAACATTTAACACACCCAAACGGGGGTTTATAAACAGAGGTAACAGATGTGCATTTGTGTGCATGGGGGGTTTGTGCTTGGGAGACTGTGTTAGGAGAGAACAATGCCTTTCGGGATTGGGCCCCTGAACAGAACTTGGCCGGTGCCTTTTTGGCGGCAACAAAATAGAGACAGCAGCGTCTCCCTGCTGCTGAAGTCCCTCTCCACTCAATTCCACTGCTAGGAGGTGTGTGGCTTCTTCCGCCTATGCGCTGGGCCCTTTTGAAAGCCCTGCGGCGGACCTTTGCTCCAAACCAAGTGGTGTGGAGCATAAGGAACCTGCGGCGCAGGAAGTTGCACGTTCCACAGTTGTCCAGAACCTGACGGAGGTGTAGCCTTCTTGTAGGGCGGCGGAGGTGGCGCTGCAGGCCTGCGTGCACCTGCAGATTGTTTGGGTTTAGCATCACGCGTGGGAATGATGCTGCGCAGAGCTTCAGCTTATTTCTTCCCCAACTCAAAATGTGCCTGAATGGCGTCAAGAGATTGCCCGAACAAACCCATGGGAGATACCGGCTCGTCCAGAAAAACGGCCCGGTCTCTCTCTTGAACATCCAATAGAGTCAGCCACAGGTGTCTCTGTGACACCACGATAGACGCCATTCCTCTGCCGAGGGAAAGCACTGCACAGCGGGACACCCGGCGAATATAATCCGTGGCAATCCTCACCTCGTTAAGGAGAGGAGCCAGAGAGCTGTCGGGGACAAGCAGCGAACTGAGCTCAGCCAGCCACATAGCCTGATAGGTCTGCAGCATGGTGACAGAGCTCAGTGCACGAGCGGTGCCTGCCTGTGCTCTGTAGATTTTATCCAGCTGCGAGGAGGAAAATCTACAGTGCTTGGAAGGAAGCGAAGTGGGGCCACTCCCGCCATGGTTGTGAGAAGGCTCCATAGGTGGAGGGTTGACTAAGCCAGCCTTTTTCGCACCATCTAAATCTAAATACTGTCCATAGCCGGACACCGTGACGCGGGTAGACAGTGGTTTGTTCCATGTTGATGTTAACTCAGAGATAAAATCCGGGAACATGGGCAGGCTATTCTTAACCGCCCTCGGCTCGGGAGGGAGAAAAAACCGTGACGGTTTTTGAACCGGGGGAGGAGAGGGCCACTCCACTTCCAGTCTCTCAGCTGCACAGAGAGTAGAAAGATGTGTCGTCCTGGTTAACTGGCGCAGTAGTGGCGGCCCATTCCCCAGGCGACAACGCATCTAGCTCATCCTCCGGCAAACCATCAACGTCCAGACCAATGTCCAGTACGTCATCGTCCTCTCGGTCGGCGTCTAGTCCTACCAGAGGCAGGTTAGAGCCCTCTGAGAACTCCGGCTCGACCTCGGCCGACCCATACACGTACTCCATGTGGTCAGCCCAGCTATTAGCGGGGACTTCTACCACAGGTTCCTCATCATCAGACTCGGACGAAGGCAGGTCCCTAGACTCGGATAGGAGAGGTCGTGCCGTGCGACCGCAGCTTTCCCCAGAACCTTCTCCGCGAAAGTGACCCACCTTTCCAGGGTTGAATGCCAAAGCTGGCGACAAAACGCACAGGACTCGGGCTGTGTCAACGCTCTACTGGCGTAAACTATCCCCAGGCAGACGGGACATGCTTCATGCTGGTCCTTATTGTGCAAGGAGAAGCCGCACCCCTGAGGACAGGGGCGAACAGAAGACTTCTTCTTTGCTTTAGCCTTCGTGCTCATTTTGAAACACCGAAGCTTGTTAATAGAATTGGCGCTCCGCGGGCAGCAGCGGTAGCTGCTAACACCAACAGGGGCAGTTAAACTAATTCTAAGTAGGCAGTAGCCAAGGCAGAGACAAAGCTAACGAGCAGCAGCTTGTTAGCTCCACTCGGTAAAGGTTTTTTTAGCGAGGTGAAGAGCGTAAGAACTGAAGGATGACTGTGATGACAGCGTATTTATGAGGCAAGCGGCGGAGCCTCACTTAAGTCATCACAAATCATCTGCCTTAAAGGTGTGATTAGAGGTTTTCTTCAGTGGGCCACGCAGGGGCGTGATATCCCATACTATAAGTGTTGTACCGAGTGAATCGACTGAAAGGGAACAGTTAAATTATTCCACGATTTTTCAAGACTGGAAAATTGGTTTTTCCAATTCCACGACTTTTCCAGGAATTTCATGACTGTGAGGACCCTGTAAAACTTCTCACAGGTGGTTAAAATGCAAAAAGGAGGAAAAAAAAGTGCCACTTTGCTCACTGTTTTTGCTGACATCGAGCTCCCTGAGATTGATGAGGTTGGCGATGGCTGCCGGCAACACTGAGAGGTCGTTATCTGGCATGCTCAGTCGGTTCAGTAACTGGCAGTTAAACAATTGCTGGCAGAGGGAGGAAAAATACAGCGAGTTAGCTTCACTTTCACTTACAGTGTGTGGAATGACCCCTACCAATAAAAACTAAAAAATTAAAAGCAAATAATTATCAATTATTTAACAAGGGAAACATAAAACTATTTATTCCAGTATGAAAATAAGGGCTCAGACTTGTGATAAATTCTAACAGAAACAGCCGTTAAATGATCAAATCTGTTCATAGTTTTTAAAAAAGTTTATAAAATTACACTGAAAAAATGTAAAAAAAAAAATTCTAACTTTGACAAATGCTGAAAAATATTGTTTTAAAAAGAATTAAACAACAAAAGTAAAATAAAACCAGTTTTAAATTAAATCAATAATTACATGGATAATAAATGGGGATAATTGTCCAAAGACCAAATATTTGGAGAGTGAAATGATGTAAACATAAAAAAA
This sequence comes from Gouania willdenowi, assembly GCF_900634775.1. Taxonomy (NCBI): domain Eukaryota; kingdom Metazoa; phylum Chordata; class Actinopteri; order Blenniiformes; family Gobiesocidae; genus Gouania; species Gouania willdenowi. The sequence continues at coordinate 7,848,590 of NC_041055.1, read as the reverse complement.
AGGTCTAATCTGTAATAAATGCTGGTGAATGTGGTGAATTTTATAAATAAATGTATTGAAGCTGTTGCCATTGCTGCTTCACCACCAAACTACCGTAATAAATCTATGATCTAGATGGGGTGTCAAACTAATTTTAGTCCAGGGACCAAATACAGACCATTTGGATCTCAAGTAGGCCGCAGATTTTATATTGAGCAATTTCGACGTGTATAAATGGTATGTACAGTTATGTATGTCCCTGCAGGATCAGCACTTTAAATTTCCTTCATTTTGTGACCAATTTTACCGGAATTTAAAGAAATTTTGTGGAAAACTGTTTAGGAAAGTTGCAGTTAATATTTACAAATTAATTAGTTGGAAATTTACACAATGATTTATAAAGTTTTACTTTCTCCTGCAGGCCGAATTAGATGATCTAAGTGGCCGCATTTGGCCCCCGGGCCTCGAGTTTGATTGCTCAGATTTCTTAAAAAAAAAAAAAAACTGAATTGAAAAATAGTTGTTTTATTTATTCCTGACACTAAAAACTTTTTTGTTCTCATTGTAACTTCATTCAAACAAACAAAAACTGGATTATTAAAAACAAGATAATCTAATGTTTCAGCAATAGTTGATAAAAGGCCTTTAAAAGATGCAGCGTGTGAAGTAGATTTAGGTTACAACAAAGTTTGAATGTCATGATGCTCCAATGATCCATTTTAAAGCTTGTGGCAGCAGTTTAGAGACATTAAAGTTGCCATAAATAAGTCCCAGTCTCACTTTAGGCAGCTCCTCGATCTGGTTGGCATCAAGGAAGAGTTCCTGTAGCGTCTTCTCGAAGCTAAAGATCTCCTTAGGAACCGTCTCCAGGCTGCAGTGGGAGTAATCCAGAGACGTGACTGCCTCTTCCTCGCCGCGCAGGCAGCGGCACGGCACCAGGCGCACAAAGAAGCTCCGCTTGGACATCCTCAGGCGCTGCAGACGGAAAACACACAGATAAGTGAAAGGAGTCTGGAATGGGGAGACGCTGAGGAGGAATGATGCTTTCACAGCTCAGCTGCTAGTGTTTGGACAGCAACATACTGTGTTTGGTGTTGGACTGCAGCTACAACACACACACACCTCACTGATCCCTAGAGTTGGGATGATACATTGAGTTCACAATATGATACCAATTATTGGGTTAACCATACAATATTCTGAAAAGGATATTTTTGTTTTATTCATTATGATTACTATTATTATCATTATTATTATTGATTGATTGCTTAATCTGAGTTCAATGCACAATACATATACACGTGACTTTTTTCGCATTAAAGCAGAACTAAGTAACTTGCGCTAAAGGTCTCTTTTGGTTATGTCACTGTCATAAAAACACCACACCTCCCGCCGCCTGCCCCACCCCACAGCTACATGTGCACCTTTGCTCTCCCAAGATGGTAGCAACCGATCACTGAAAAATCCTAACACAACAGTAACACTAAGGGTGCTTTCACACATATAGTCCCATGTGACCATGTGAACAGTATGAGGAAGAGAGACAAGTAAAATAAATGATGTGGGAGTAATATGGAAGGAAGTGTGGAAATGTGTGTATGTTGACAATGGATGGATGGATGGATGGATATTTATGTGTGTGCTGCCTGATGGAGCGCTGGGTTGTGAGTGTGCGTGCGTGCCTGTTGGCGTGACGGTACGGTAAGTGATGGCTGTGTGTTGCTCCGTCCTTCGGACAAAGGTTTGCTCTGCCTTTTTTTGCTGGCTCCACCATGATATAAGTTTGAGAAAAGTGAATTTGTATAATCTAGCATTAGTTTCTATTGGGCTGCCGTAAAGCAGTACGTCTTGCCAAAGGGTCGGAGGCAGGAAAGTTGCAAGTGCCTTTTTCTGGCCAGAGACCCCCAATCACCCCATAAACACATTGTATTACCCTCACAGGGACTGCGAGAAGGACTTATTAAGGTGAAAAAGTTACTTACTGTAGTTCTGCTTTAACATGCGCAGCTTTACAACATTTTAACATACTTTCATACATACATACAGTAACAATGTACAAAAACCCGAAAAGGAGTTTATCTATCATTTTGGAGTTCATTATCATTATTATTTGACATCATTTATTTGACTTTCAATTCTGCGATTTTCAAGTTTCAAACTGAATATGAAAAGTAAAATAAATAATAACTCCACACTATTGACCGTTAATGGCCCACACACACCCAGATGATACAGTTTAAAGACAATTCAATTTGAATTTAATAAATATGCTAATAATCGTAAATATTTCCCATGAAATTAATTTGTCTTTTTTTCTTTAAAAAAATACTGTATCAATCTCGTGAAACATACCTTGTATCATATTATGAACCCAATGTATCGTCCAACCCTAATGAACACGTAGGTGTACATGTATGAAATTAAATATATTGTTTTTTAAACAAATATATATAATAATGCTCAGCAGTTAATGATAACATTAAAAATGTGTCACTCTTGAGATATTTTAAAAGCAGTTCCTGTATTTATTTTTTAACTCCACTGCTCTCCTATTTATTAATATGAGTTTTTCTAAGGTCAGAGAGTGCATCAGTTTCCTCCATAACAATGCAGTGATCAACTTTAATTGATACGAGTCGATTTCATGTCTCCCAGATAAATTCCCCATTCACACAGTTAGATATTTGCACATAAATAAATGTGACATTGAAGCAGTACATTTAGCTGTGCTTTTATTTCAAAAAGACCATGCTAGAACAAATGGTGGTAATTGAAATTGATGGACTAAAGCTGAATTATCTGCAGTGAGTAATTAATGAAACACTGGTGAACATCTAATTGTGTTTCTTTGTGGTGAATAATGACATTGAGAGAAAAGGGAGGAAAGTTTCGAAAATGGAAAGTTATTACAAGGTCAAACAGAAACATATGGTGGCCCAAAGCATTTTTGTGCTGTATTTGATAAGACTCCATAATCCCTTAAGGGCCAACAATCTGTCACACTGGGGCTTATCATCATATTTATCTCTAATAGAGCTATTAGCGATGCTGACACTTCCCTTATCAGCTCCCAGACAGAAATGATACAGATTGGGCAAATTGCTTTCTAACCGTTAATTATGTTGAGAAGACAGAGAAAAACACTCTGGTATTCTTCTCGTCTGGCTCGTCCCCTCCAATAGTTCATCCTAATGTATTATTTGGCTATTAGAGTGGGCTTCACTTCTTTGAAAATCACACATTATAAAAGGGAAGCATAAGGGACATTAGATTATAAGGGACAAAAGCACAAGAGAAAAGCAGATATTGCTGATTTTTAAACAATCCCTTTTTAAGGTTCTGAAGGGACAACGATTCAAAGAAGAAATGTGCTGAATCGTAGTGTACCGTAGAGATGTGCGTCTGTCAGTGTCTCACGATTCCACTGCCACGATTCGATACAAAACCGATTCTCGATTCAAAAATTGATACAATACATAGTGTGTTAAGGCAAATTATGACATAACAATATAGATAATTTTAAATAAATTGATTCCAATGATGTAATCACACAAAGGCAAACTTAAGACAAAAGGTAACATTTATTAATGCTAAACAAATAAAAACACACACACACACTCCTTGTGCTGTCTTTGTAATATATTGTAAGTTGGGGTCGCTGTTGTTCCCTGTTGGGATCATGTCATAGACTGTGAAGGTCTGGGTGAGTTTGTGTATTTTGGCCTAACATTGTTGCCATAGTAATCGGAAGTCGCCATCTTGAAAGCCCATGGCCCGGTAGTCTCTACTAAGTTTTTGTATTTTCGGCTTGAAAAAACATATGCTTGTGAGAATGTTTAAGTGTACTGCTTGATAACACTCCTAAGACTGTGTTTGTGAAAGGTAAGCATAAACAGTGTGTTATATAAATCACCACCGATCGCTGTAAATGGTAGCAAGAGCATATACATAGGTTTTCCTATAGACGTTAGCATGAAGCTAGCAGACTTTTTGTATAGTGGTATTTGGTATAATTTTCTATCGATAAGAACACTAATATGTATTCGTATGTTCAGTGTTTCCTGAGTAAAGACTCTAAGCTGATCTTCTGAATCAGAGTTTTTGTAGTTTATGAATCGATTCAGAATTGTGGATGATTAGAATCGCGATTCTTATGTGAATCAATTTTTCAACCCCACCCCTAAAGCACCGTGCAGCAGTAGTTATTCTGACTCCGGTATGTCTCAGCTTTTCTTTGCTTTCTGGTTTGTTTTTGTGTATGTTAACTAGAGCAGGGTGATATGGACCAAAATTCATATTCAACAAAACAGTCTGGGGCATTGTACTGTATATAAATATGTAAATATATCTCCTTGCCCACGCCTGTTAATATGTATACATCTGTATTTTTTATTCTTTTTAGATTATTTTTTCTATTTATGTATAGCTTCTATTATTGTATTGTTTATTTCATTTTATCTTCATTGCACTATTTTTTGGGTGTCTTTCGGGTTTTTCTGTGTTGCCTTCTTTTTTATTGAGCAGTCATGTCAGTAAATTTTCCCACTGCGGGATGAATAAAGAATCTCTACTATCTACTCTACATCTCGATGTTTTTCTCAAAATGGCAAATACGATATATATCTTGATATTTTTAACTCAAAGTCTGACCAGAAAGACAATTGTGGGTTAAATTTGATGATTCAAAATGTCACACAGGCCCATTTATTGACAGTTACACAATATGTGCAACTTTTAACTTTCTATAAGGGGAAAAAGTCGTAGTGTGTAGTGCTTGTTTAGGAGAAGGTCTGGGTAAGGACGCACTCTGTGATCCATCTTAACTGTGCTTTTCATGCTGTTATGAGAAATAGCAAAAGCAGCGACTCCTAAAATGATTATTATTAGGCAATATTGGAATTTTCTATATCGCCAAATGTGAAATTGCGATATATGTTGACTCTCCATATATTACCTAGGCCTAATGTTAACATTAAGAGATTTTGTTGTTGTTTTTGCGTTCATGTCTGGTTTTCCAGCCATCATTTAGTGCCAAGATGAATGATAACAGCTGAAATGTAAAAACTAGGACTGGGACTTTAACGCGTTATTTGCGATTAATTCATTACAAAAAAATAACGCACAAAAAAAATAATGCTAATCGCTTTGGGTTCATCACTCCAAACAGCACGGAACCTTTCTCATTTCACGGGTTTCCAGTATACCCATAACAAATGAACAAACTTACTGGATAAATGATCGCAGTGGACAGTCGACCACTCTTGGTGGTTGAGGATAAGGGCGGGGCTAGAAGCGCTGCTACAGAAAGCATCGTTATGAACTGCTATATCAAACTAAATTGATCAGCTTCATCAGTTGCTCTGTTTATTTCATGCCAAGTGTTTTGCCATGTTCAGTTTCCATTTCTCTGGAATGTTCTCTACTAAGTGCTGTTTTTTGGTTTTTAATCCCAAAAACTCATTTTGTTTTAGAAAGTTTACAAAAAAATCTGCAAAAGCATGAATATAGCTAACTTAAATTTAAGTTTGTGCTTTGTGAACAATGCAACCATAATATTCTTTATTCATATTGCACATTAAGTTAGCACTCAGTGATAGAAATAATAAGCACAAATTAATTTACCCAAAGCCATTTAAATTGGAAAAATGTTGCTTCTCATGTCAAATATTGTTATGCGATTAATTTAGATTAATTAGAATTAATTACAAAGCCTGTAATTAATTATATATATATTTTTTTTTTTTTCAATCGAGTCCCACCACTAGTAAAAAAACCACCCAGTCCAATAATACTTGAGGGAAATCATCTACTTCTTTACCTTATACAAGGACGAGATTATTGTTTTTTTTTTTTAGTGTTTATCTACGGTGTAAAAAGCACTTTCACTTCTATACAAAATGATTAGCTCTTGATTCTCGTGGATAAGCTGATTTCACATTGGGACTGGTGCAGGGGATCAAAATTTGAAGGAAAGTAGGCCACGAATGAAAACTTGTCCTCGACGGTGTTTTTTTTCCCTTTTTTCTAACTTCTAAAGAGGCAACGGTGCTTTGAAGCGCTTCCAGTGGAAAAGTAGGGGAGCTGTGCACTGTAGTGATGATGCTCGTCTTCATTATTACAGTCAAGCTCTCGGGTTGATACAAAGGTTCTCACCACGTATCGTACAAACTGGGAAAGGCTGTGTGGTCAACAGAGGCTTTGTTCTCCAGGGATCATGGTGGGAGGGGGAACGTGACTTATCCCCCCCACACCGCACCCCGCCTGCGCTTTATTAATCAGAGTGCTACTGCAGTTCATAATCTCAGGCCTGCTTTCATTGCCGTGGGATGCCCAACAGAGCCACTAAATCACAGCGGACTTGGTCTAAACCCGGAGCGGCCTGGGAGTGTTTGTGTCAGGCGTTGCTGTGGGGAACCAAGCCAAACTGTATACAGCTCTACATCATGTTATCACCACTATGTACTCCAGCTCATGGGAGGCAGTGCTGGAGCTAATTACTATAGTACAATCAGCCAGGCTACACATTTTCCTACAATAGACCCAACACAGACGCAAATGAAGGATTTCACTTCCTGAAAGGGAAATAGCAATAAAGTAATTATTATTAATACATTTTTTCAAATTCTTTTAAAGCCTCTGTTGATGATTTTTTTAAAAATCAGACAAATCTATACTGTGGGGTTCCCTAATTTGAAGATCATTTGCTCGAGAAAAGATAAAAAAAGGTGAAATTGCGGCTCCAAAGTTAGTTTTCATGTTCCCCGTAAACACTTTGTTGACATGTTGACAAACCCATAGAAGGGGTTTTACTTCATTTTTATTGTCATTTCTTCTGTTTCTTTGCCAGACAAGGAGGTCAGCTCTTCACTTGACACTGTTTTTGTTCTCTTATTCCCAGCATTGTCCATGATATGAAAAGGAAGTAAAAACACTCCACATCCCAAAATGCAATGCACAAAACTTTTCTGACAATGTCAATAAACATTGGAGCTCAAAACAAACATTTGAGCAACAATTTCAACCTTTTGTTGATTTATGTGGCCAAAAAGATTTTTGTCTCCAGCTGTTTTAATCAAAAACAAGTGGAAAATGCATTATGACACGGATAATATCGTCACATGCATACGACGCATTTACACACACATTTTTCCAGTAAAGGAATTTGAAAAAAAGACAAATCTCACTATGAAACGAAAGTATATGACATGGACCAACCCCTCCCCTGTGACTTATATCAGGCTTTCCGGGATATTTGTGGCCATAAAATGTGTGGCCTAAAGTCTAGCAAGTGCAGCAAAAACAAATGGACAAGTCCAATGTCACTTTACGTAATCTTGTGTGATTTCAGTGCACTTCTGCAGCATATAAATATAAAATCAATAACAATAGTTATCTCAAGTAACCACGATAGAGTGTGGCATGATTTCAGAAAGTTTAATTGCCAATCAAGTGCATGAATTGGAAAGAAAATGAGCACCTTAAAGCATAAACTCACCTTCTACTAAGAACCTTGAGATCATTCAATATGCCAACATATGATGTATGTGTTAGTGGCCTAGTATGAATTATATATAAGCAAGTCCAAAGTACTTTCTTACATAATGAGGGAGGGTCTCCCAGACAGCTCAACAACATCTGTCTGTGAGTGATGCATACAACAAGCAGTCAAACATCCCTCTATCTCCAACTCATTAATAAAGTGCATGTGATATGCACACACCCACATTCTCAAGAGGTATGCAAGACCTCAAGGTCGTCCGCCTCCCACACAATCTCTGGCTACGAGCTACGGCAGCTGACAGGCCTGTGTGTAAACACCAAGAAAAGCTTTGGCTCTGGTCTCAGAGTCATTTCAACTGGGCAAAGTCATGAATCTGGCAACACGGAGTGAGGAAAAGAAGGTTAGCGGGCAGAAAATAAGAAAAAGACGGTGGCACAGTTATGCATGAACATGCAGCTTTGATTGCAGACAACAGATCAACGTAATTCAAAAATACAATTTCTCATTCTCCAACAACTAAAACCACATTATCTGTCCGTTCCTCCAATTATGTCTGTATTATCATAATATTTAGTTTTCTTTGTTCTGTTTACAATGCAAAAATGAAAATAATGTATATACTGTAGGTAAAATTTTTTTGTAAAACTTGGGTGTAGTGGCTCTAAACAAAACATGCATGTGAGGGTATATTGCATATAATGAAATTTAGGCTTGGTTTTGTATAAAAAATTATGAAAAACAATAAAAATAGCAATTTTGCCATTTCTTTTTCAGGAAGCAAGTTGCATAATTTGCGTTTGTTTTTCGCGATGACAGAAAATGTGTTTTTAAAAGGTGTCAGATATGTTTGGGTCAAATATTTTGTAATGAATTAATCAAAACAATTCTTCTGAAACATTTTTCTCCCATCTGAACCTGGCAATACATTGTTTCTCCTGCTTATATTCACACTTGTTCACTGTACTGTAAAGCTGCTTCACCACAAATTATCATTCGTTTCTTAAACCGTATCATCCAAAGTTGTTCTCATCCACAACTGATGTCAGTGTGACCCCAAAAACTGACAAAAAGTGACTCTTCTGGTGTTTTCACATATTGAAAGTTGTTAATAAAACAATGGCGGATGTTGATTTTATGGCTTCCAAAGAAACCCCAGAATATGGCCGAAAACGAAGTGAGCGCATGTTGGTGAACACGATAAACCAACCAGAACAAAAATGAAGTCAAGCGAATCACGGTCTTCCATGTCTAGTGAAAAAAAATTAAGTAAAAACACTTAAAGAAACATTTCTGTCTCTGAGCCACATTTGCATTCTTCTACGGGACTCCAAATCCCACAATGTAACGCACAAAGTCACATGACCATTTGACCACAAACCTATTGTTATTAGTGGAGACAATAACAAACCATTGAGCAGTGAGTACAGTTTAATACATGAGTTTTGTATTAACAATATAGTCACCTCTAAAACTAACACCGCCAACATTGAATTTTGTCTGCCAGTAACCCCAGCCTTATTTATTCTTTCTTTAACATGCTGAAGTGGAGGAATATTCACACCCATTAAAAGCTAATGGTCAATATCAATCTGAACCATGGCTGACCACAGCAATCGGCAAATGTTAATCGTCCTTCTTCAGAGTTATTGGGAAATGCATTCCATGGGAACATTAGCTTTGCAATTCAAATAGGAGAAAGTTATAATTAATATAATGGCTACCTTCATTATATCATCTGTGTGTCCTCCAAAGAATAAGGTAGTACTAATGCGCACAACAGACACAGACTACTTTATAAATAATGGGGTTTCCATCAACATTGATCACCTACCAGTAAACTCTGCCTTTGTATTCAAACATTCGTGGGCATCTTTAGCTCATACCTGCTTATTTAGATCCGAATTAAGAATCCAATGATATTTATTAAGCTTAATGCATTACAAATGTGCAAACAACGACAGAAGAAGTCCTTCCTGGATGTTATCAATGACGTTTTTCTGGCACAAGGAAGAATAATTCAATTAAAAAAAAAAAAAAACAAGGAAGCCAATTTTAGTGAATAACTGTCTTTGTGAGGCTGGTAGTCAGAAACATTCCCCACTCCCCCACTCTACGAGTAATATGGAAGGCAACGTGCACTAATGAGAACCATGCTGCCCACAACAGAGATAGGCTTATCCACTGACCTACATGTTACATCAATGAGGGCCCAGCTTTCCTCCATCAAGAACCTTTGACTTCTCAACTGAGAAAATTCAAGACTTGAAGCACAGATTTGAAGACCAACTATGCAGTCTACTTAAGCCTTTTTTCTCTCTTTCTTAACCTACTTCCATCAACAAACATTGGCACTCAAATTTGAAGTTTCTTCAAACAGTGGCTCTATTTGTTGGTCATTTTCATACTGTGTGAATGGTGGGCATGTGACTTTGACGCCTGGCCCAGATCCTTGTGAGAGAATGAAAACAAGTCCAGAGGGCAGGGCCTGTTTTATTCTCCCACTGTCAGCCAGGAAACCACTACCCTGTCACAACCTGTTCCCTCTGTAACCTCAGCGCCTCCTGGGTCAGCGCAGTTGCTATAGAGACTAAGGTCAAGGGTAGAAATGATCGTCCAACCCCCCCACCCCCCAAAAGCCACACACAGCTGAGCTTACTCATTGACTGCCATATTTAGAAGAGTCGTAACACAAAAAGAGCTGAACAGGAGGTGGCTGAAACAGAGCAACACTAAGCTTTATTTTGTACTAGAGATGTTTCTGTGCAATGAGATCAATGAGGGGACACAGTCATTATTTTTCATCTCATTCAATGTCCAAGAGCTGCCCCCTTTAGTCCAATTACGAAAAAGGAACTCCAGACCAAAAAATAAAAAGTTGGTGGCTTAAATTTAGCTGTTGACTGGCCTCTTAAATCCATTTACATTCATTGAATTTTGCAAAAAAAAAAATGTGGAATGCAACTGTGAAGTTTTCCTTTATCTATCGACTAATTACAGGAAGGAAGGAAGAAATAGAACCAATTCCATGTACCAAAGCTACTTTAGCGTTCTCAGTCTCTGCCATAGAATCTTTATATACCATTCATTCATTCATTGATTCCTCCCTTTGATAAATAGTTATCCCCTAATTCGGAAACACTGACAAGGTTTTACTCATCATAAGCGTAATGCCTGGCAACATCTTCCAATCAGCTAATTTAATGGACATTAACTGGGATTCAAGGATACTTTGTGTCATTATGTACATAATAAATAATAGCGTCCCCAAGTTCCCCATTAAGCCCTTAAAGAATAAATGGGAGGCAGCGTGTTCATCTATTAGACTCTCCACTTATGGAAGCAGATCCTGGTTTCAAGAAAGGATGCTGGTACTGTCCATTTTTAGGGCAAAACAACATTTTCTTTAGCTGCTGGGAAACCATCTCTCTCTGTATTGGTTCCCAGTACAACCAGCTTTTGATACTCAATGTATTTTCTATCTATATCCTGTTCTGTCACTAACCCCAACCAGTCCTACAGGTGGCTGCCACCTCAGAGTCAGGTTCTGCTAGAAGTTTCTTCCTGTTCAAAGGGACTTTTTTCTCTTCAGCATTGCCGATGCTTGCTCATGTTGAATGATTGGGGTTTGTGTGGTTTTTTATAAATATTAAAACATAACTTTACATTTTGCCATGAGATTACTTTGTTGCATCTGGCGGTATAAAAAAAGTTTGAATTGGAATATTCTATTTAAAGGTAGCATTACTGTAGAAATATAAACACTTTTTTCCTCAGCACCAGTATTTCCCATGACTTAAGTAAACTTTCACTATATTAGAGTTTCATTTTTCAACTACAGCTCTGCTCTAGCATACACTTTTGCATTGTAGAAACTAGGTCTCGCAGTAACAGAAAATAACTTAAGGCATGAAAACGTCTGAGGTTTCTGAGTTTTCCTTTAAAGAACAAGTCTTAAACTTTTACTGTTCCAAAACATGAAAAAATAAGTAATATTGACTGATAAGAAGTTTTGGCTAAAATATTGGACAAAGTTCCTGTGCTTTTAAGTAAATAAGTACAAAAAACGAGATATTACAAAAAAGATGGCAATGCTCAGGAAGTGGTTAGGTGGATATTACCGCTACTTGTTTTTCCAGAACTATGAGCTTATTGATGACCAAAATAGGCATTTATGGTGTTGTGGATAAGCGTGTTCATCTGCTTCCGCATTTTGTGTGTGTGTGTGTGAGATAGCATGTGTGCCATGGGTTAAACGGAAATGCGAGTGCAGCCCCTGCACTGGCGAGACACTTGCTGTTATTAATAGTACATGTCTGGTAGATATGGCAGATTGTGATTAGTTCGGGTGAGCTCCTGCCTTATGAAAGGAGCCTTTGATCCAGATTGCACTGGCCTGTCATTGCCCTGCAGAGCTACTGCTGGTATGTCACATCAGAGATTATGGATAAAGCGAAGCAATAAAAGAGAGAGAAAGGAAGGCCGACTCGGGAAAACGAGAACTTGTGGGACGTACTCGAGCAGCGGGAAGAAAAGGTCACTTTCTCAATGTAGCACGGCTTTCTGCTGGACTCTATGTGCTTCTTATAGAACTGCTTCAATTTCCTTAAATGGGAGCTTGCACCTTTCATATTCAGTTAGAAGCTATAAAACTAGCCACAGAACATAACCACTGGTTAGCAGATGAACTCTTTCATCTACAGACTGTTCTGAGAACTACTGTATCAAGACATTTCTGCTAACTGCAGGAAAAGGTCTTCATGGTAGCGTAAATTGCTTTCACACCGATTTAGTCAAGGACTTGGTCCGAATTAGCGGAGGACAGCTGATAATTTTATCACCTTGATTTGGCTCAGTTTGCGTTCAGAGTGCAACTTCTGATCTGCTCCAAACAGCCTCTGGTGCTGTTACATTAGCTAACCGCTTGAGGGGGCCATAACTGGAGTAGTGACTTCTCTGGGCAGCAAAACCAAAACCTGAAGAAGAGGCTCTCGTCTATGGGTCACAGTGAGCGCTTAAAATTGCACAGAAAATTCTGGCTTCTCCACTTGTTCTTTCACAACATTCAACAATGGAGCAGCAAGAATTTGCTGTGCTTTTGGTGGTTTTAAAGCTCTTTTTTGTGCTGTCGCCGGCTCTCCTGATCACCCACAACAATGTGTGCTTTATGTCATCGCCGATACTTCCTGTGTTAAATCTGCTTCAAAAGCGGTTGCGTTCCGGCGCTCCTAATCGCTCGAGGCTTCGATTGGAAATGCTCCGAGACCAACAAAAACAATCGTTCTAGAATTTGCCTGTTTGAGCCACTCTAGACTTAGTTTGCGTGTTCACACTGCCTTGTTATCCAAGCAAACAAATCCTAGAGCATTTTAACCTCTAGGATCCGTCGGTGTGAATGCTCCCTTAGTTACATCAGCAGGATATCACCAAGCTACCATAGTGGACATGACCTAGATGACTGAGAGAAACTGTTGATTAGCGCTCGCCGTTTACGGTCCATTTCTGTTTTTTAATACTGACCCAAAGAACAAGATAACAAGTACAAGTGGACTGAGAGATATGGTAATGAGCTCAGAGTAAAGCCTCCCTCCGGAGGTGTGCCAGGCATGTCCATCAGGAAAGACACCGAGGACCTCCCATTTTCTCAGGTCGCGGAAAACAGATGGAAAAAAACAAATTCACTTCCTGAAACAGAATCAAAGATATTATTACCTCCACCATGAAGGCAACGGGGATAGAAATTTCTTCCAAGACTTTAAAGCGTGAATGATCATTGTACCACAATCAGGATCACTGATCCAGATAACTGTCAATGTTTCCATTGTGAACAGGTGGTCAAAAAGAAACGTTAATTAATAACAATAGTTAACTCAATTAACCACATTAGGCATGTTTGTGACAATTTCAGGAAGCCAGTAATGACATCCAACTTGTGAAGACCAACAAAAAGGAAAGGGAATCAAAAAGGGGAATGCGATGTATAAATGGGTAAACTGAGGTTCTATGTCTGGGCTTCCACACTGAGGATGTTGTTTAGAATCAGGAAGTCAAACATTGCCAAAAACAAACTGATATTCTGCTTTGATATGAAATCAAATACTTTGTCACAAAGATGTCATTTTAGATTTTCCTCAAGGAATTTGGTGAAATGACCTCATCTTACATAGATTGACAACAGATACACAGTAATACACATTATGAAGACAGACGATATAAACACAAATTATATTGATGAATAATTGATTAATCTGTGCTACTGACATGTTCTCCATCTCTACTTCGTACTGACCGTTTAGACCAATTGAAGCTCAAACTGTTAGCAGCACACGCACAAAGGGCTAGAAGATAAACCCGCTTATTAATCATCCTACTAAAAGGACCACGCCCCCGCCCCATAATTCTAATCTTTCTCCGGGGAATTCGTAATATCTCCAGAACCTTACAATCTTTGCCTCAAACTCTTCTCTGCTGTTGGAAAACTTAAACAAGCAGGAATTATTCATTTGAGTAATTATAGCAGTAATCTCAAAGGGAACTGCCATGAAAAGACTGTTACTTTACTTTACTTCACCTTTTTCAGTTTCAATTTATTTAGTATCAATTATAGAGATTTGAAATTCTTGTCAGAAAATACAAAAATAAATACCTATTTTTTAATCTTGGTGAACCATGAACTGCAGTGGTCAGTGTGTGTGTGTGTTGGGACGCATCATTAGTGTGTGTACAGTGAGTACTGGGTATTGTGTGACTGGATGCAGCACATTTGCTCTGTGGATGTATTTAAGCTGTGCTGTTCTCCTTCATTGTTTGCTCTGGAGGTTTGTGGGAGATGAAAACATACAGTTACTGTTGTGACATTTACACAAACAGGACATTTTATGGATGTGCGCACGCACACACACACACGGGCATGTTGAGGTAGACGAGCTCAGTTTATCAGAACTGTGCCATTTGCAGTAGAAAATGGCCACAGATCAGATTACTTGCGCTCGTTTCACCACCGTTTCAATGAAAACAATTGTGGTTTTGTTTCCTGGAGTCACGCAAGACCACTGAGACTCCAGATCGCTGGTGAGAACCAAAACCAGAGGGACAAGAAAACTGGAACTTCAGGTTCCTCTTGGGTGCATTCCCGGCCACAGATACTGACGAGCAGCTCGTCTTTCTGCCCAATTCAGAGCCCGAGTCTCCTGTTCTTCGTCTGGAGGATTCCCTCGCCTGCTGCGTTCCAATGGACTCCCGAGCACACAGAGAATGCACCTCTGAGTGTAAATAACTGTTGGGCAGGCTGACAGACATGGGCAACTGTTATCACAGCAGAGGCCACAAAAATCGTTTTTCAAACATTCATGTCAGCATTTAGAAAAATTAGCAAACATCAATTATTAATATGCTTACTGTGTTTTTGGAGTCATTATGTGTGTGTGTGTGTGTGTTTTCTTCCCCAAGTCATTTTGCGTATTAATGTCATAATTAATAATAATAATTTTAGATGTTTTTAAAGTAATTCTGTGCATTTGTGTTGTCATTTTGTACGCTTATAATAGTCACTTTGTGCATTTTTAAAGTCATTATGTATGTTTTTATGGTAATTTTGTGTATTTTTGAGTCATGTTGTGCGTTTTGAGTCATTTTGTGTATTTTTGTTCTTGTTTAGTGTGTTCTTGGAGTTATCGTGTGTATTTCTGGGGGTTTTGTTGTGTTTGAGACACTTTGGGTATTTCTGTTCTTTTATTTACTAATTTTGTGTATTTTTGTTGTCATTTAGTGTGTTCTTGGAGTAATTTTGTGTAACTCATCTTTGGGTATTTTTGGTCTTGTTTTGTGTTTTTTATAGGCATTTTGTTGTTGTAAGTCATTTTCATGTTCTTAAATGTATTCCTAAGATAATTTTGTTTATTTCTTGAGTAATTTTGAGCATTTCTGTTCTTGGAGTCTTTTTGTGTATTCCTGGGGTCAACATGTGTTACTTTGTAACTCAGAACTTCACAGAGGAACTAATTTTGCATGCACATATAAACATAGGAAGAAAGAAAGAATGTACCCATTCATTCAGGGTTCACATGTTGTGCTGCTCTTTAGTTATGGTGCTTTAGTTGAACTCTGCTGGTGGATATGAGCCTGATTACACAAAGCTCTTGTCAAGTTGAACTGCATCATGTTTTCTAATGAATGGACTTGTGAGAACAGTGTGATTTAAATGTGAGCAGATGTAAAACAGTGTATGACTGCTATGACTGAATGACAAAAGATTAGTTCATAGGAATCTGCGAAACGCAAAGTCATGCAAGCTCTGGAGAGTCAACTCCACCTTATAACATTAGAAAATAAAGTTCTACCAGTTAAAGTTGAGACTCTCAGCCAGAGGATTTTATAATCCATTATTAAGAGCTCCAAGCACAGCTGGGACACAAAATGAAATCAAATCTAAACTTTGAAAATAGAAGCGCCATGATGTATCACTCACTCATAAAACATGCATGAAAATGAAAGCAGGGAAATTAGAGCAGCACACATTCGTTCCATGGCTTATGAAAACTATTTTTATTTGGCCAGTATTATGATAAATATGGCTTTTCATGCTACTTTTTCCTGATTCTGGAAGAAAAACTCAACTAGGAGTGTTAAAAAAATGGATTGGGCGATATATCGCGATATTACGTAGCGCGATATTACGTAGCGCGATATTACGTAGCGCGATCGTCAGATCAATTCTAATTGCATCCATATCAAACTTTTTTTAACCTTTATTTAACCAGGAAAGTATTTTCCACTACAAGAGACATTGTAACTGCACAAAGAAGTGTGCTGTAACCTGGGCATGTTCACCAGCTTGTGTTTTTTCAATAAAATCTAAAAAGAAAGCACTAACTTTCTACATTTGCATACCTCAGTTAAGTTAAGTCAAAGTTGGTTTAAAAGCCAAAGGCAGATTGTATGTTATTTTTCTATTTTAAGTTGTTGGCACATGGCATGTTAAAGCCAATATTTTGAGTGTAAAATATACCAATAAAATATATTTCATACATAATGTTCTCATGAAGGTGTACACAGTTACAGATTAGTTGTTTCTTACGTCATATATATATAAAAAAAATGCTGGCAGAAGACGAAAATGGATTCAAACCTGAAACAGAAATAGCAATATTGTTATTATTATTATTATTATTATTAATCAAACCAAGTGGAAAGTGCAAAATGACATAAAAATGTACGCTCACATGAATGTTTTGGAACAATTTCATACTTTTACATGCAACTTTTTCCAGTAAACGAGCGGGCAAAGTGACGGATATGTCAAATTGAGTGCAAAATCTTGTACAGTATGTTCAACATGATTTCTGGAAATTTTAAAGCCAGTAATGACATCCAATTATAGAAAGCCGATGAAATGATGAAATGAGACAGAAATCAGTGGCTCTACTTTATTGTGTTGACTTTAATTATCTGACATTTAAATTCATGTTACAGCAGCAATCAGTCTTGGAATGACCCAATGTTTGTATATATTCTGCTGAGCTGTTTACAACAGCGTGGTAACAGTTTTAGTCATAAATTAACACTCAGTAGGAATCTCTTCTACAGGCTGTGTGTTTTATAAGGAGGTGTGAAACATGCAGACTGGGTAAGCTGTGCAAAGAACGAACCATGTGTTCATCATATATCATCCTTCCAAAGAGGTACAAACTTTAAATAGCAGCAAATCCAAGATGTAATCTTTCAGAAACCTACTCATTTTTGCAGAAATTACTTCCTGTTTCATTGAAAGCGTTTCATCTTTGGTGTGTCATCTTTTATTTACAGAAATTTAAAGAAAAATACCTACATTTTTTTTTTTTTACACCTGAACAGTTCCCAAGTTCCCAAAAGTGTTACGTATCTAACCCTTGAGAAAAGAGAATGTTTTAAAAGGAGGACAGCAATCGTGATGAATGGAATGCTTAGATGCTACTTCACTAACAGATTTTTCTTACAAAAGATTTGATTCCAAGCCAGATTTGGCTTTTAAACAAATCTGGTTTTATCCCACATTGAGTACAAAGCCGTCTAGTGTTGTTAAAGTATTATCTTCTACAAAATGACTACTGTACACAGGGCAGGACATAAAACATTGTGAGTGACATTTCCACGATTCGAGTGACAACCTCTGGTTTTTATGAGCCGTAATGTTGCAACTTTGGTGGCCACATCCTGGATACACACAGAATGACTCTTATTTTGCTGACATGTGCAACAACAGAGTGAAAAAACACACCACAAGTCTGCAACAAAATGAAAACATTCAGTTTTGAACCCACAATGCAAGTTTAAACTAAAGAGTCAAACTCTTTAGTATCACACGCAGGAAACGATCAATGTTATCTTTGTCCTGTCTCGTAAATGATGGAGGAGGGTCATAATAAATACATCAGATATAAAACAGGGTTTCTTCAAGATGAGCCTATTTTTTTTCAGCAATAAAACTACAAAGTACAGAGTACTTCAAGGGTAGAAGAATCATTGAATGACTTATTTTGTAATTCGACACTACTCAGTGTGCTCAGTTTTACAGGGCAAACACACTGAGGAATACTATCAAAGGCACACATATGTAACACAATTTAGAGGCGATTAAACAGGGCCTCCAATTATCAGCAATCACAGAAAACTGACTGAAATCACTGAATTCACCTGGAAAGGAAACCATATAACATGGAATATATTCACATACATGTTTCATACACCAAAGTGTATGTTTAAAATCATTCGCAAAAATCTTGCGCTGTGAAATCTTGTGAGATTTGGCGTGACTTTAACTGTAAGGTTCATTCCACATCTATACTATAATGACGGAAACATCTGTGTGGATGTCTGGATGTGTGTGTGTGGAGCAAATTTCTCCCCGACGCCGTGCGAGTTCGACCTGAAACTTGGTCGACGGGTTCCAAATACCCCGAATGTGTGTATCTGTTATTTTGGAGTAATTTGGTCATTTCAAAATGTTTATTTTAATTTTATTTCACTTCTGGACGGCCCCGAAATGAAACCTATTTAACTTTTGACCTCAGGGTGTGAGGGGGCGCTAGCGCACCATCTGTATCTATTTCACTGCACAGCTCATCACACGAGCAAGAGTCACGTGTGCGGCCACGCCTCCTCCACTTCCTCCTGTGCCATGCTATCGTTAGCTTCTCAAACGCGGGAGCTCTCTGAATAGATCATTTTAAACGGTCAACCACTGGTGAGTCTTTTGCAGACACGTTTCCCATTGTTTAAACCAATAACGCGCTGTTTCACTAGAGTCGGTATTGAACTCAACACACACAGTATTTATAATTAAAATATGCCAAATGTGTAAAATAAAACAACAAACTAAACATTATTTCTACAAAAAGTTCACACAATTACAACAGAAATGCATAAAAATCCACAAAATTAAATATTTATACAAAAAAAAATCCACAAAATGACAACGGAATCACACTACAATGGCAACAAAAAACTATAATTATACAAAAACACAACAGAAAGATACACAAATACACATAATGACTCCAAAAAACATACATTACAGAAAAATACACCAAACAAAAAAATCTAAAAGTGAGTTAAAAAAAACAACAAACATTTATCATGTTCATGTCCCATAGAATTAAACCAGGGAAATCGCACACAATGTTTATTTTGCACCTGCAAATAAACCCTTTATAACACTAGAGTACAGAGTATGTACACCTCTTTGTACATCCAATCTTCAAACTCATTTGGCCATAATTAACTCTACTGAAGCTCCCACATGAATACATACTTCCGACGGGCACTGTACTAGTTTATATAATTAGCATAAGTTTACCTAATGCTCTACCAACTGCCTGTTAAACATTTTTGCCATGATCTGGAGAAATTTAATAATCTCATCAATGTTGGGGAAAAATGTTGCAAGTCAAAGTGAAAAGTTTTTGATGTCCCTCTTTGTCATATTTCCACTGTTTAATGAACAAACAGAAAGTACATTCAGAAGTTTCCACTGATGAAAGAAGGTCAGACTAAATCTCTCTCTAACTCGTGACAGTTCTTCCTCCTACACGCTTTCTTTCTCAGTGTAGATTACTGCAGCGGGCCATGATTCCAAAGCTGACACTGAGGTGTATTTTCAATGCACAGTTGGAGTCCAACT
This sequence comes from Gouania willdenowi, assembly GCF_900634775.1. NCBI lineage: Eukaryota > Metazoa > Chordata > Actinopteri > Blenniiformes > Gobiesocidae > Gouania > Gouania willdenowi. The sequence continues at coordinate 7,828,956 of NC_041055.1, read as the reverse complement.
CGGCCTGACAGAAAGGTCTGTGTGCCGATGAGTTGGCTGTGACAGCTGCTACACAAGCAGTCACCATAATGCAGTCGGATTTGTTTTCTACACAATCCAGAACGTCATCTGTTCTTTCATCCCTTTGCAGCCGCATGGGGATTGGGCCATTTAGTCAGCAAAAGTTAACAAAGCTTTCACTGCTACCATGGCTCCACAAACTCTTACTATTGCATCTATGAAGACTTTGGAGAGTTTAGGAGAGTTTCTACTGAAGATTTAAAAAAGAAACTAGATGAATAGTAGTATAAAAGAGTCCAAACTGTGATTATTTTTCCTGCAAGGCTATCTGCTCATGATCTGTCCCCCCACAGATAAAGCAGTGGAATGCTAAGCAAATCTAAGGCAGCGACGGGGCACAAAGACTAGAGCATACAAGTCATAACTAACATGTCCTCTCATATATTCACCTGGCATTAAAAGGCTGAGGTTATCTCTAGTCCATTCCCCATAGGAACTGAAAGATGATGCTCTCCCAGTAAACAGAGATGGGGTGTCGGGTACTCCGCTGTTTGTGTGCACAACCGTGTGAGTGGGGGAAGACCGAGTGGGCTAAAAGCAGTTTGCCAAGACTCGATAAGCGGGTCAGACACAATCAGGTCACAGGCATGTATCCACGCAGACAGCTGCTACATTTTCCCTGCTTGCCTTCCACAGAGCATGGACATGTCCCCAGTCAAATATAAAGTCACGAGTTAAAGAATATAACCTAGCGTTGTTGGACGACAATATACAGATAGATAACCCATAGACAACAGCTGAATACTGTTATTGCTAAAAACAAATGTGCACTTGTAAACTAGTATTTACTTATTAAGAAAACAATGACAAAAGTTACCAGGAAGAAAGTTAAAGGGATGGAAAATCATCTAGATCGTAACTAGCATTAGGGGGGTTAAGATTCAATATCAGCTAGAAAACGAATATCGGATTTTATCATACTGTATCTAAAATCTTCGATGTAAGCGCTCTGATAGGATTGTTGTTTTTGGCCCCACCCTCAGTTGTTCCCACCATATACAGTAAAAAATAACTGAAGTGAACTTGAATTGCTGACTATTATTCTTTGTTTCAGTAACATCACTTGATCAAGCCTTTTCTAACATTCCACACTACAAAATAAGAAGTAAAAGTATGTATGATTCGTGCTGATATCGCATCGGATTAGTATCGACCAATGTTCAAGGCCGCAATATCGGTATCGTATCGGAAGTGAAAAAGTTGTATCAGGACATCCCTAACTAGCATGACTTATGGTGGGTTTATATCAGGGGTGTGCATTGCCATGAATCTGATGATACTATTCGATTCACATTTTGCATATAGCCTGAGATATATACTGTATATATATATATATATATATATATATATATATATATATATATATATACATATTATCAATAATTACAAATTTCACCTGAACAAGTACAAAATGGTATGAAATACAATTTATTTCATTTTTTTTTTTAAACTTACAAGAACAAGTAACAGTCATTGAAGTACAAATATCAAAAACAATTGGTATGTTTATCAAACTGTCAAATTACATTTTTCAAATAAGCTTAACTTCTGCTTCGACAACAGATTCTGATTCTGTTAAGTTCTTGAATTAAAAACAAAAAAAGTAATCACATACATTTATGAAAGTGCCCAGCATGTTTTATGAAAAAAAGTTTAATTAACTTCCAAGCTAAAATGTATTGAGGAGTGAGTAGGGATGGGAATTGATAAGAATTTAGTGATTCCGATACTGCTTATCGATTGGATTCCTTATCGATTCTCATTGGGTGAGGGAATTAAATAATACAAATGGATTTGTTTTTTTAACTCTTTATTATATTTGTCTCTTTAATTTCCTGCAGGGATATCAGCTATCTTTTAATCCACCAGGTATAGATTGTTTTCACTGGATAATAATATATACAAAAGCACTATATAAAACTGATGAATTATTATTATTATTACTACAACATATGACACATTTTGGCTACAAACATTTGAGAATATTTACAGTGTTCCTTTTGAACTTGAACAACTTGGTCCAAAATCCTAATTCAGACATAAAACAAATCATTCTGTAAAAAAGCACATATTAACCAACACAGTACAGTACAGCTGCACTTATTGCTATGTATTTAAACAGTAAAGCTTTAGTTTAGCCTTTGTTTACATTTCTATAAATGGACCTTCAGAGACGCCATCCCTGTTGTTACATGTGACGTACGTCATCAGCCGTGTGTGTGTGTGTGTGTGTGGGTGTGTGTGTGTGTGTGTGTGCGTGTGCGTGTGTGTACGTGTGAAAGAGCAAACTAAAGACAACGATCAGTACCAGTCCGTCTCCCGTGTCTGATTACTTGTTATGAGGACGTAAACTAGCGACGAGGTGTGTGTTCTAGCTAAAGTTTGTTGTTTTTCGGAAAAAAAGGTCGTGCAAGAAGCAATTTTTGCATGAGTGTACAGAACTCAGAAGTGAGTAGCTTAGCAACAGAGACACAATGCTGTGGGTGGAGGAGGTGGATTCTCCGCGGTGGACAGCAAACAACTGTATGGTGGAAGGAGCTTCATTTGGTGCTAGCATAAACACGATATACAGGACCTGGACGAGTTTATCGTTACATATTTGCGATGTAAGAGGAACCGATAAGCGGAATCGACAGGCAAGCAAACAAACAATTCCTAGGAATTAGATTACTGGGAGCCGGTTCTCAGAAAGAACCGGTTTTCGATTCCCATCCATAGGAGTGAGGTAGTTTAACAAGGTTCACTGACAATATAGTGACCGGGCGTTTCAAGCCATATGTTTACGCAATTAAATGGTTTCTTCATTAAAAACATGATTTGGAATTTTTTTTTGGATCAATGCGATAATCACAAGGTGAAATATCATGATACATCGCCAAAACGATTTTTTCTTACACTTTTAGTTTTTATTACTGCATTGCTTGTGTGAAATATGTTACTTTGTTGGTGAAATATAGCTGCCATTGAGTGTTTATTTGTGCAAAGGTTCAGTTTAATAACCTAACAGACCGAATAATGTCTGACGTTAAAGAGAAACACAGTGATTAAATTAATTCTATTTGATGCAAAAGAAAGCAACAAGCAAACTTTGTTGATTTTCTCTGTCTTGAGAGGGAAAAAAAAAACAACACTTGCTGAATCCTCAACATCAATGGAAGAACAGGCACTTTTAATTAACAGGATTTCACAACGTTTCCTCATCTTCCTCTGTTCCGTCAATGAAACAAAACCCTTGAAAGGAAGCACACAGTCTCGGTAGGATCATCCCACAGCAGAAGCCAACAATAACACTTACTAAAGGGTACTCGTAGTGAATTTCAATTGAACGCTCTATCAAAATATGTTTATTAGTAGAGGTTTTGTTAGGTTCTTTTCTTTAAAGGTTCTTTTAGAGCAGCCAGGAGTAATTAAACCTGACATTTCCTCATAGAAGCAGTTGTGACACAATCCGACCAGATGGTGTTTCCGGTGCTGCTACCCGATGGTGTCAGTCATTCCGATGGCTGAAGTTTGCATTTGCTCACAAATTTTAGCTACCTTGTTTTAGCCACCATTAGCTACTGAAGCTAGCGGTTCATGGTTGTTCCACGTAAGCGACTACAATCACCATGTAGTCTGGTCACAGATTGTGTCATGACTGACACACATCATGGTAGTGAGCATGTCTGACAAGCTGTCAGGTTCAATGAACTGCCGGCTGCTCTAAAAAGGACTTTTAAAGAACATAACCCAACAAATCCTCTAGCATTATACAGTATTTGATCTTTTGATAGAACTTGCAATTGAAATTCATTACAGGTACCCTTCAACTAATGAAACATATTAAAGGCTTCCTGTTCTAAATAAAACATGTTAATTGTTTTACCAATATGAAATACGTGTGCTTTTTTTCCTAATAAACCACACATTAAATCAGTGCTGCTCAATTATAGAAAAATAATAATCCTGATTATTTTAGTCATAATTGAAATCACGATTATTTGTCAACCAAAAAGTCATAATGTTTTTGTACAAAAAAAACCCCCAAAACATATTCTTTAAACATAAATAAAATCCTTCAAACACTAAAATCAAGTATGTTCACTTTTGCACAAAACAAAACACTTGTTGCTCGTGATCTTAGTGTCTTTGCTCTAGGTCTTCATCATCAAACCCAAAGTGTTCCCATAGGAGAGAATTTGACTTGTTTACCAAGTGTTTTTGCTGCGTTTCTTCAGCCATTTTTTTTTCTCAATTATGTTATTTCTGTAATTGTTGGATGTAATAATTAAAATCGTAATCAAATTTTGATTAATTGAGCAGCCGTATATTCAATTTTTTTTTTAAATGATTAGATACCTTAAAATACAATCAATGGAAAGCAGCTACAGTATGTTTGGCCGGAAGTGTCTGATCCTCCACTATTATATGATCTTTTATTAGATTAGCTTGCAGTTAAAACTCTCCCTTTAAGAATGTTTGGCACAGTAAAGGGAAGTTTGATAGAAAGCAATGAAATCTAATTAGGGAAAGCCAATGGAATAACAATCAATGCAAAGGGATAGACTGACACGGAAATTAGCACACAAGTAAAAACTGAGAAATTTTGTAATGGAAATCAGAGGCTCTATTATTATTGACCTTATGTCAGTAGTATTAATATTACACTTCAAATAATTGTTTAAAGCTGCCACCCCTGTAATTTTTCATTAGACAATTCATAGAATATACCGAAAAGATCAATTAATCCTACAACATTTACTCCAAAAAGAACAGAAAAATGGTCAATTGATGCTTGAAAGTTTCTTTTTAGCTCCACCGTAAACACTACATTTTTGCACATTGTGGGATTTGGTCAGCGATTCCCTTCACACTAATCTTTGTTCCAGTTTGGGTTTTATTTCAAGTATTTTTATTGGGTTTCATATATATTCTTCTTAAGGTACATACAACCAATTTTTGCTATTTTTTTAACACAAAACCCCTCCCTCCAAAAAAACAAAAACACACACAAAAGAATATACAGTATACAAACAAATAATAATAAAGTAGTAGTAATAATAATCAAACTACATATATATAAACACATATGTACAAAAATAATAACAGCAAAACAACAAAATTATATCAGACAAACAGGTAGGTAAAGATAAAGTAAAACCAGTGGAAATACACAGAAATAATATGTAAAGGTAGGTATACAAAGAAAGTACGGTGTGCTCCAAGTTGGTCGGTGCAACCCAATAATATCCTGTTAGACAAAACTGTCAAATATACATTAATCTTCCAAAGATGACAAATTATTGACTAAGAAGAGAAAAGGGCCCCAAGTCTTATTACAATTGTCTGAACACTTCTATACATCCGCCTCCGCCGCTCCACATGCCAACAAATGGATTCCACCGTTTACATCGTTTTTTCAAGCGTATGATGTTCAATTTATCAGGGGTAGCAGCTTTGAAGGGCCACAAGGGAGTCTCTATATGTGTTTTTATAAAAGACACAAGTGATGTACTGAGGTAACACAATCACATCCTGAAAGATAAGACAGCAGGCAAAAAGGAGTATCACATGACCAATTACTTCTAGCTTTCATGCGTGATATATCGGCTTTAACCAGGCACCGTCTATCAACCACATTGTTACTGACAAAAAGTGAGTATTTTTCTGTTGTTGGTTGGAATAGAATCAAAACAGCATGAAAAGTGAAACTTCACAACCGTTTATTGTCAATGAAGAACAAAAACCAGATCATAGAAGAGGAAATCAGCAAGTCAACAAAAGCAAGAAGTTAGTCCTGTTTGATGTCCTTTGTTCATCTATTATGCCAATGAGTCAATGGGGACTTTTCTGGCTTGACAAGACTGTCTGTATGAGAAACATTTTGTGAAAAAATTATAAATTGTAAAACACGCAGTATTAGAACCTCACTACATGCAAGTGTTAGATCTGACAGATGTATGAAAAGCATGAGGTTTGACGGGTTCAGACTACACAATGCCTGACAGCTGGAACAAATATCATCAATTAATAAAATTGAATGCGGCATCATCTGAGCGCCGGCTGCAAACAAAGCCAAACGTGAACTTGCTTCAGGTCTTCGCGACATCCGTTTTCACATTCCTTCTAGATACTTTCATCGTAACATCATTATTGGGTACAATTTCCCTAATATCACACCATAAAACACACTTCTCGGGTCAACTCTAGAGGAATAATTGAACATCTCATTGTGCTCACAGGCATGTATTTGTATAAAAACACAATCATCACAAAAATGGAAAATTCTTTAAAAAGATAATTAAAAATCTGCTTTATTTCACCACAAACAATCAAAATTGCATCATTACATCGGAACAAAACCCACAGTGAGTCGCTGCAGCCTCAATGCAATAATGACTTTAAAAACAGCTGATGTTGGGTAAACAGTGCCATTGTAGGGTGATATGTGAGAAAACCTGTTTGCTACCTTTTTAAGGCTAAACAGTATGCTGGCGGCAAACACAGCCTGTTTTTCTGGCGTATCATCACTCTTGAAGTTCAAAAAACAAACAAACAGGGTGTGTCCTGCTTGTTGTTCTTTAGTCAACTTCAACTAATAACACTGTTGAAGGGGACATATTATGAAAAATCCACTTTTGGAGTTTTTTTGATCACATATGAGGTGACTTGCATGTCCACCGGCACACAAAATGTGAAATAAATCCATCCAGTCATTTTTTTTTGTGGTTTTTGTAAGTCTTACAACACAGAGAAACAACAATTACGATACAAAAAAAAACACACACACACACACACAAAACAATAACGAAAAGTGATAAACAATAAGTCACTATTACGTCTAATTACCCAATGAAGTCATTCAACACCAAATATTATTGTGTCACATAAAGTCCAGCTCTAAAAGCTTTCACGGGATCATCAACAGAAAATTGAATGACAGAAGTTGTTGTTGCGCATACCTTGTCATGTATGACCCAAACGCCTGGATCCCCGAGGATGTCTGAGAAAAGCTCTGATCTGAAAACAACAACAACAATGTCATTAGAATCATGTCTAGGGCCTAGCATAGAAAATACAATGGATTTAACTTAATTAATCCTTATTATACATTTGGATGTTTAGTGTGTCAGTAATTAACGACAAATGAAGGCAAGCTGATAGAATGGAAATTCATATCATGACACGTAAAGAAAAAAAAGAAATTGGAATATCCTGCAACAGAAATTGGGAAAATTTGACACTTAAAATCCAACAATGAAGTCAACAAAATTCCACTTCAGTCAGTGAAATTAGATATCTATAGATTCTAGTGTTGATTTAATTTGTGTTTGTCAGTAACCAGTTTACTTATTGTAATTTCTTTAGAAACTGTAAGTCTATTAAACTTCTATTAAACTTCTGTTTGCATTGCTGATCTAAGGTTTTGTTTTGTGTGATATTGTAGGGGCCAAAATTGCCCCTACAATATTATATTAATTTCATACCCTGACTTCATTCCCTTTTAAACTGTTAGCCATATGTGTCAAATTCAAAGAAAAAAGAACAGAGAAAACATTGATTATTGTGTAAATTACCAAATAATCCAATAGTAGATATCTCAATATCAATTTAATGCAATTTTCCTTTGTTTATATCATAAGAATGCAGTCATTTTTAATCGCAAATTGTGAAAAAAAACTCAGATTTTCCCAAATTACTGCAATCATTTTTGAAGTGAATTGAACTATTGCAAACTAGGGAACAATGGTCCTAAAATTGTTCTTTTTTTTCCCCACATACAATCTGCGGCCCACTTGAGATTAAACTGGTCCGTATTTGGCCCATGAACTAAAATGCGCTTAACGTTCATAAACAGCAACAGCCCAAATATTGCATTATTTGTCCTTTAAACTTAATAAAATTACATGCGAGTATTTTCTGCATTATGGGTAAAAACTAAACTGTTGGTCAGAATTTGGTGCAGCATCCACATTTCATCTACAGTCTTGTAACGTTCTTTATGAAGTGACAGGGCTTTAAAGGGTGCTGCTTCATGATGCTCACACACAAATGTAGGTCAAAACAAGCCTCTTCTAGCAGTCTGTGCGAGGGCAGGATAACGCTCATTTTGTTTGAAAATCTGACCTGTCAGCGATTATGTGTGTACCCACACACAGAGCTGATGAATAGAGCTGGATTCAGTTAAGATGGTAAAAAAAAATACAGACGCACAAACTGCTGCTGATAAGCCTGTTCAGCCTGAGGGTAAACAACACAAAACACAGCCAGTACATTATGAATTCTGTCAGCACGGCAACACATTTCATCTGAAGCTAATAACATTTTACTAAACTGTGCATTAGGAATGTAGAGTGATGCAGTGAACATTCCATCCCAACGAGAAGACTGACTATGGTTGGAATTAATTCTCGTTCAGGGCTTTCTGAGTGGAATTTTTAAGTTTGTTTCCTGTGGGTATTTGGATTCCCACTCACAGCCAGGAACATGGAATTTGGTTTTACTGCAGTCTCTAAATTTAATGTAGGAGTGAAAACATGCGAGTGTGTCTGATCACCTGCTTCTGGGATAGAGTGCAGACCGATTCCGCATGTGCATTCTTTGAACAGGATATACTGTATACTGTGTATATCAAAGCAAATTCTAATATGATATAAAAAATATGATTACAGACAAAGAAGCAAAACACTATCAAATTAAAATAAGGAACTTTAATTAGTAACACTGTCAACTATAGGGATTGTTCACACAATGATCGATTGAAAAAGACAGAGTGCACAAAAGCACCCAAAACAGACAACAAAAATGACAAAAAAAAAAATGCTAAATTATAAGAAAAATACATAAAATGTCTCCAAACACACAAAACTTCAACAAAAATGTAAGAAAAATATATACAATTCTGAGGAAAATACACAAAAATGACATTAATATAAAAAATGATAAGAAAGATACGCAAAATGACTCAAAACGTACACAAAATAAGAGTGGGCTATATGAGGGGAAAAAAAAATCATATCACAATTTTTTCTTTGTAAAATCACGACTTTTTTCTTTCAGATCTAGTTATTTACTAATAAAACAAACAAATTCACCAACTTCAAATCATGGCCCTAAATGGAAAAAAATAATAGAAAACTCCCTTTTAAAAGGAAGAAATCTCCAGCAGAATCAGGTTCAGAGGTGGCAGCCATCTGCTGTGACTGGTTTTTAGAAGCTATCAAGTGATCATGAACCTGCAATGTTTCAGACTCTACAATCCCTGGAATCAGACTCGTCCACAACAACACACAAACTTGTTCCCACAGATCTTCTGTAGCTCTGATGAAATGTTGTTCATATTAAACATTGTGAGCAGATGAAGCTGATTAATACACTTTCAGTTCAAAAAATGACCCGACCCAACCCAAACCAAGATTAATTGATTATTTCTTCACCCGCACCGCCCCGAGGGATTTTTCCCTCATTATTGCGATTGCCGTAACCATACCGTTATTGTGGCCCAAAAACCATGATGCATACCAAACCGTGGGAAAACTGTACCGTTGGATCCCGAGTGTGTATGCCTCTGCTACACAGGATAAAAACAACAGCACGGTTAGCTTAGCATGACGACAGTTCGGCAGGTTTACACAAAAAAGAGAGAGCAAATGATCGCAATTTGTAATTGGTGGAGCTGCAAACAAAACGTTACCTTATTCACCATTTAAAAAAATCACCACACCACTGAGTATGCAGCATTTGACACTAGAAATTAAGCTAATGCTAAAGCTACAGCTAGCGGTAAACAGAGCCAAGGGTCCACTGAGAGCGCTTATCAGTGAAAAGAGCAAAGATATTACGAGGAAAATGATGGAGTTCATGGCTTTGGAAATGAACAAAATCCTTCCACTAATGTATAAGTGACTAGGGATGTCCCGATACAACTTTTTCACTTCCGTTATGATACCAATATCGCAGCATTACGTATCGGCCAATACCGATATTGATCTGATACGATATCAGCAAAATATTTTATTGCTTATTTTGTAGTGTTGAATGTTAGAAAAGGCTTGATCATGTGATGTCACTCAAACAGAAAACAATAGTCAGCAACAGTAGGTTACTTTGTTGGAGTGTGAACCACAGTCACCTATGGATAGAAGTTCTGGAGCGTAACATTTTATCGGAGCGCTTATATTGGTGATTTTAGATGCAGTCCGATAAAATCCGATATTCATTTTCTGGCTGATATCTGACCGATATTCGATATCTAAATCGGAACACCTCTCTAAACGACTGTAATAAGTGTGAGAACAACTAACCTGTGCCATGTTCATTCTGTCATTACCCTTTGACTTGTGAAAATGTTACACATGCTGCACTTTATTATTTCTGTAGAATGTTTGACTTTTAGCTTTTGTCCTGTCAGCTGTTGCAAGTTGTTTTTAGAATAATATTTTTTGTGATTTTCTTTATTTGTAAAACCAAAATATTGCTGTAGACTTTATTTTTGGCAAAGAGCTCCAAACACGTCTGCAGTGTAACCTGTTGGACACATTTATTTTGTTTTTAAAATGTGAAAAAAAGACTAGAGGAATTGATATAATCTAGTATTTTGGACAGCAATGTTCTAAACTTTGAATTTATATTTGAGATAACTACCTCATGTGCAGTTAAAACAACATGTTTGTATTGTTTCACAGGTATTGTTGAAGGTTTTACAACAAAATAAGATTGGAACATTCATCGGTGATCGGCCAGAAAATTGGTGCACCAATACAAATTACATGCTTTTGGTCAGAACTTAGAATTTGCTACAACTTAAATGCATTACATATATAAATATATATAAACATTTTTAAAATCCAAAAACATTGTGTGTACAGGGAGTTTCATTCATTTGAATATTATTTTAATTTAGGCCCACAGGGTTTAAGAGAAACTTTTTTTTTAAAAGTGATAAAAGGTTATTGGGTTCATTGCTTTTGTGTCACCTGGTCCAGGCTTCAGACCATGATGTTTTTCACAATTCTAGCACACATACAAATTTTACCAATCAACAACATTATGTTGTCTCCAAGTTAAAAAAAAATTAATAAACAAATGATGCTGAGAAAAATGATCCCTTACAAAATTAGTGGTTAGACATGGAAGGAGTCAAATACAAAAAGGAAACATTTAAATATATTATGACTTACTGGTTGTGGCAGATAAATGGAATGCTTTGACACTCATTACTTTATGCTCCACTTCTTCTTCTGTGGTGCCTTTATGTTGATCACATCTATCTTGGATAACAAGCAGTGCAACACACAGACAAAAACAAAAATCTCCCCCTCACATAAGTAAAGCTTCCATGTGATGGGGGGAGGGGGAGGATTGGTTATCACAGCATTTCTCTTTTCTTCTGTCACCTACTTGTCTTGTCAATGTGAAAGCCCGACTGGGACTGAAACCAAAAGCATCGCAAGAAAATCCCCTGAGTGCAGGAGATCTGCCAGTGAGACACAGATTTGATACAGTGGGAAGAGGCACTCCAATGTTACGACTCGAGATGCACCAAAATAAAAATTCTTAACCGAAACCAAAAAACTGAAAATGAGAAAACCATGGCTGAAAACCAAAACAACTTATCATGCCAATTATTAGAACCGTTGAATTTATGGCTACAAATATGTGGGGAGTGGTGACCTCGTGGTTAAAAGGGATCCTCCACTGTTTTTACAAATGTGGCTTAAAACCATTCAAATGTTCTTATAAGATCTATGTCTAACAAAACACATTATTTTGCACCACATTCGCTTTATTAACTTTTAAAAATGGAACTACTTTACCGTTTTAAGACCTGTGCACCGCCATCTTGAAATCACATGATTGATGACATGATTAGCCCCTTTTAGTCCACTTTAGTTTTCTACAGGAGTGAAGCATTCAGGATCATTTAGCAGCTTTTTGAGTCAAAATGACAACTTGTGCTGCTTTAGGTTGTTCTAAAAAAAAAATCAGTAAAAATTAAAAATCTTAATGCAAACCTCTTGTTTACCAAAATAGTTGAAACAAATTTCGTGACCTGAAAAAAATTAGTAACGCCAGGAGGCGACAGTTCCAACTTTGCCATTTTGTCGTCGTTATGAAGCAATGGATATCACTGTAGCAAAACCATTATAAAGTTATTTTTCCATCATACCTCCTGTTTTACGTCACTCGTTTTCTGGGGAAGAAAAGCATGTAATTGTGTGATAATGTCCCAAAACATGCATGTGAGGTATTTCTGTGTCATATTGGGGGCTGATGTTCAATAAACAGAGAGAAATCAAATCAAACAGTTCAGATTTCTTCTTCCATTTCAGAACAGGATGTCTGTGATCAAGGAAAAACAGAGTCTCTACTCCCCAGACTGTACTAACAATGAGGCAGGGCTGTTCTTTACATAAAGTTTCTAAGTGCTGTGGGAGAGCTTGTAAAGTCACTTTATTCTATTGCAAGATTTTGTAGCAAGTTTTTGTATAAGCTTTGATCTTTATGTCTCTTGGTCCACCAGTTTTCTATCAAAAATGTTGTGTAGATCCATAATATTATCCAAAACCACACATGTGAGTGTAAACAGTGTCAAACTTCAATTCCAGCTTTTTTTTTCCTTTTTCTTCCATTTCAGTAAGTTTATTTTTCTGATCACGGAAAATCGGAGCCCCTAAAACAGACACCAACATTGTTAATTCAGAAGCTACAATGCATCTGCATAATTTGAGAGTTTTTTTTTTTTTAGAGATGCATAGAAAAGTTATAGGTAACTAATGTATGCAATAAGTTTGATTAATAAGCTGTTCATCATAAATATTCACTAGATATCCCTGAACAAAAGCCAAATGCATCATCAAAGCCTGAAAAGGAGTACTGCAGAACTCATGCATAATGAATATGTCTCTACTTTATTACTATAATGCTTTAATGTGTACGTCAGAGGTGTACTACAGCCACATTTGGTCTCTGTGCTTTGTGCTGAATAAGCATTGCTATTGAATATGCATGAGGGAGACTGCAGTGAGCTCAAACTAGCAAACACAAACGAGTGCAATACATTCTCAGTTTTTGCTTAGAATTTACATGTTGGATGTTACTTTGTGGTTTGAAATAGGGCTGGGCGATATGGACCAAAATTCATATCTTAATATTTCTTCTCCAAATGGTGATATGTGTCATGATATAAATCTAGATCATTTTTATTGAAGTCTTACCAGAAAGAAGATTCCGGGATAAATTTGCTGATGCAAAAATGCCACAAAGGCCAAAATAACATCACAGTGATATAAGATTGGTACAAAAAAAAAAAAAAAACTTGTGTGTGTACCACAAGAATGGGCAACCAGCAACCCCTCAGGTCTTCACACACAATAGGAGTGTTTAGGATCTATTTCAGCAGTTTTCTGCAGCTTCTCTGACAGCAGCATGTGCCACATGTCAGTCTTCACGTGTCATCTACTGTATCAACATGTGGCAATTTGTCTTTGTTTTAACATTGTTCCCAACAGAAACCCCCAGGCTTTATCGCCACTGAACATGCTGAAGACTGTAAACTGTATAGAGGTTGCCTACAGCAAAGATATACAGTTTATCTGTAGCTATGGTTAAACCGTACGACTTCCTACATCTTTCACATCTGGTGATGAATAAATGCTTTTAGAATTCTTCCTTTTCCTGAACAGAACTGAAAAAAGCACAATTTAAAGTCCTCATTAAAACTTCATGAGTGCTTTGTCTTCAGATTTGGGGTTAAGCGAGTTTTAAGAGCCTTAATTCACCAATAAACCCTTGTTTGTGAACATACCTGCTGACCAACAGCAAGACTGAAGTTGGCACAGACGCATGCTATGCTAACTGGGTCAGAGGATCAGAGATATCATACTGAAGTATTGAATCATATATTGACTCATATATGCAGTTACAGGCCATGAATCCTCTCAATTTAATGCTTATCCCAGACTTGATAGCCTTTTCATTTATTATTGATATCTATTGACATAAAGGTGGTTTCCAAGTCAGCTTTTACAACAAGTGGGCAACAGGCCATGAGTGAAACGCATTAACAAAGGTTAAACTGCTGCCAATATTTCCTTTGATAATAAATGAAAAGCAAAGGTCTAATGTTACGCTGAATTAGCCCCTTTAATGCAGTTATGTTTCTCAGATCGTATCGGTGAATGTAAGGTTGCCTGTGTTTGGTCAACTAAACTGAAAGTGGTCATAAATGATAAAATATCTGCTCAGGACATTAGTCATCATCCCAGTTAACAGCAAGTTAGGCAAACGGCTTCAGCTATTCTGCTGTTGTATTAAAAACTAACAGACGAACAAAAAACAAATAGATTGTACAGGGGTAAGACACACCTAAAACAAGATGAAAGGTTCCAAAATTTGGTCCTACACAAAGAGCAGCTGAGATGCAGTAATGCTAAAAACATCAATATACAATCACAAAAATAACACATCAACACCCAATTAGATAAAAGTCAAACAAATTGTACTACTCTTGGGTCTCAGACTTTCTGTGATCATGAAAAAAACTGACATTAGTGTACCGTTTCAACTTCTGAAACAAATTTTTATAATTAACCCTAGTAATTATCCCTATTAAGCATTTTCTGCATTATTTCAGGAGACGTTTATCACCTTGATTTGTCTCGGTTTGCGTTCACAGTGCACTTTTTGCTCCGCTCCAAAGTGACAGAAAAACTGCGTCAGTTACAGAGCTGCTTGTTACTGATGCATTATAACTCAGATCTTACAGTGTGGATATGATTTCCAGTTGTAAAAAGCTGGTCTGGTCAGTGACTACTTCACTCGTTTCTCCTAAGCACCTCACAGCCCGTCTTAAACCTGTTTTTTTGGTCAGGTAATTTTAAGAACCACACAAACTGCAAATATTCACAGTTTTCCTGCTGCATACGAGCCGTTTTTAATGTTTCATGATGTTTTGTACTCAACTCTCTGTCAGAGGTGAATTCAATTGGAAACTGTCTTTTAGATGTTCTCACATTTTCGTGGGTGACCACTGGGTGGCAGTAATTCACCAACAAGTGAGTGTAAACACGAGGAAGACTTGCAGCACGAAGAAGAGTTGCAGCAGCTGGGATTTCCCTTTAGCAAACAAACCAACAACTGTAATTAAACCTGAATCTATACGATTTCAATCAAAAGTATGGACATACTGTACTTTTGATTGATTCCATGGCGAACAAATTTAGACATGACCAAAGCTGTATTAAACTCCGCTCCGGACAAGTAGCGTATTGTGTAACTGATGATTTCTGAATGTAAGTAGTTAATAAAATCAGGCTTTCCACACATACAAACGTTGTTCTGTCGTTAGTATGAGGGCAAAAACAGATATTTTAACTGTGGCTCAGACAGAAAAATGAGGCCAATCCATACATTGGAACTTCTCTTTTGGAGCAGCCTCACTACCAGCATGTTGACCAGCTCCTTTTCCTACACAAAAAACCAAACACTCCAAAGCACTAGCTTGATGAACATTAAAAGTTTCAGTTGACTAACTTCAAAAAGTGATGTACAAATTTGTTTTTTGGACATGTTTTTTTTTTACCTCCTTTCTGGTGGAGGTTTTATTTCATTTATTTAACTATAAAAAATTATAATAAATCGCTGAATAAATATTGATAAATCAGTGAATGACTGAATGTGATGTGCATTGTTTTTTGAAACTCTGACATATTTCTGTAAGTTTAGGATTTAACTCATGAGTTTGGATAAGGAAAAAATCGTGATAACCGTTACTGTAGAATAGGGTTGGGTATCGGTTGGGTTTTTTCCGATACCGGTGCCTACTCTGTATTTTTCAAATGTTTCGGTGCTACTTTTACTAATCTACTTTAAAAAAAAATGAAACCACATACACTGTCAAAATACAATACCCTTTTATTTTCAGGGCCAAATTGAATAATATTACCTTAAATAATATATATACAAGTAACATATGGAAATAATAAATGAACAAAAACAATTAAATAATATCCAATAAAACAATATTATATTAAACTATATAGCACTGGAAATGAATATTGTTATCATGATTTTATTTCAATATTTTTTTTTTAAAACTATAGGGAGCCACTGCAAAAGTGTCAAAGAGCCACATGTGGCTCCTGAGCCGCAGGTTGCAGTAAACCCCTGAGTTAGCCAGTTCAACATTTTGTCTACAAACACGACTTGTTATGAACTTAACATTAAACAGAAAGTCAGCGGGTTGAAGTATAAGACATAGCTCATATGTTGTTGTCACACGTTGAATGGCAACAGTATTTGCTAGCTTGCCATTAGCTGGCATTAAATTACAAGACTGGCCCAAAGAGGAAAGGCTGCTGTCATCTGTGATGATGTCAGCCACACGAGCAGGGAGCAGGACTCACTTCATTTTGTCCGAGGAGGACGACACTGGCTGCTGCTGTTGCTGACGTGCTTGGCTCCAGGTCACGTACTGTAGGTTATCAAACATGGTGCATTGGTCGGCTTTTAAGTAAACTCCATGTGGTCTTTTATCCTCTCGCTATCAGTTATGAGCAACGGGTGTGCTGAATCTAATGACGTCACAATCAACAACTGGGGGTTGGCGGGGCACCCCAAAACGTTCATTCTTATTCAGTCTGGTTACTCACGTCGGAACCGATGCCATACTGGTACTGCGTTTCGGTACCCAACACCACTGTAGAATCACAATACTTGTAAAATCAAAATCAAAATTTCAATGGAATCGGCACCCAAGAATTGGGATTAAAATCGAATCAGGACGAAAGGGTATCGTCCCAGCATTAATACTCTCACATATGTTTAAGGAGAATATCACACATTGTCACCATGTTTATCCCACAAAACGAGTGGCTTAATGTTGAACAAGTGTTTGGATGAGACTAAAAAATGTCAAACACTGCGCAAAATCTCAGGCTACAGGATCTAGCAAGACCGCTCAATCGCGATTGATCTTACTGCTTTGGTTTCTGACACACCAAAAAATTTACATGTTTACAAGATTAACTTAATCCCTATACACCCTTGCGACTGACGTCACGGCACATTGACCCAGCGCCATCTTGGAAGGTGAAGGCCCTATACTGCACCTGCGTGGGTGTGTTTACTTGAATAACACTGTTATTTATTGACTCATTGAAAGCAGCCCGTGTGCTAAACGATGATTGTCGAAGGTTGTCTCCGTTTGGCCTCAATATGTCGGAGGCCACGGATTATATTGACACTTTACCAGAAGCTGAGAGAAGTCGGTACAAGGAGAAACTGGGTCTGATCAGCAGGAATGACCCCTACAACGTTCCTGTTGACAAATGGAATGAAGATGTCTCATTTCCCGGGAGTGACTAATCCTAACATTGTGAACAACCTCGTCTTTACATCTAGCTCATTCACAATGGACCACATGAAAAGTGTCAAGGGACTGGAAGCTTTCAACCAGTTTGTTTGTGGCTGGATATGTGAAGTAGCTGCTTTTATACATAATGGACTCCGTGTGGTTAAATCCAGGGTAAGTAAGCTAATTTTTCATAATTCATCTGTAATATGAGTGTACAATGCTGGTTTTTGAGAATCTGAGCCATTTTATTGAGGACCTGAATTTGTGTGAAAAATAGATCTGCACACTTGGATCAATGCAAAAAAAACAATTAAATTTCCCAAGCTTTCAGTCAAAGGACCTTCATCAGGGTAATGAACAGGTTTATATAATCCAGCCGTGTTAGAACACCCTAATAGTGCAAAAGTTTACCATAGCTGTGGGTTTCAAAAAGTTTTGGAACGTTTAATTTTCGCAGTAATTACGCAAATTAGAGAAAGCCACAAAAATGTAAATGGTATACTCCAACAAAAAAAAAAGAAATAGAAAACGGATTTTAGGCAAATTTGAAATAGAAAATGGGAGGATATGCTGAGGACAACCTTCTATTGTAGCCTCTTGGTTTACTGTTTGTCTTGCTGTGAAGAGTAATGTCTGCAAATCTGAAGTTAAATGTTAACCTTTGTAACTTCTCTTCATGTCTTTAGACCTTTATTTGTAAAGATATTAATAGGGACACAAGCTCTTTGTTTAGGTTTTCTAAACATTTGTGTTACTTAAAGCACTGACAAACAAACTTGTATGTATCATACAAGGCTGTGAATGTAATTTAAAATGCCAATAAAACTCGTTCCCTACAGAAATGGTGGTTCTCTCCTTCCTAAGAAAGAGGATAAAGACCTTGTGGGGAGTCAAACTTTTCGTCCAATTGCAAGTGGATTCAGGAAAAACTACACGAAAGCTCAAAAGTTAAAAAAAAAAAAAAAAAAAACTTAAAACAGCAGCTAAATGAACATCCAAACCGGTCAGAGAACACTGTAGTTAACAAATAGCTTAAACAAATATGTTACATCAGTTTAAACACTGATAATATTTGAAGAAGGTTTCATCACTGAGTGTCTGTACAAACCTCCTGCAAATGAACTGGCACACTTTCAAAATAAAAGAGACCACATTGAAGGTCAAACAGTAGCACTCCTGAAAGGCTTCTCCCACACTGACCACCATAAAATGTGCTGAAGCTCAAATTAATGATTCAAATTAACTGGATGGATTTCTCCAGAGCATTCTTTTAGTTTGGCGAACACTTAAACAGTTACTGAGGTCAAATGTAATCAGCCACAGCTTATTTTTGTAAATGTGGAAAACATTTCATGGCTGTGAAAATGTCTCCATTTTCACTAGGTCTTACCGATTGTATGAAGGAAACCCAGTAACCCCAGTGTGCTGTACATTTTCTGTATAGTACAAGTATCATTTTTTGTTCACTCTTGATTAAAGACAATTTTGGAAGCCGATTTTTAAAGCACATTGATTATGAAAGACAATTGAAACACTCATATGATATAAATGTATATATTAGAAATTAAATTAAATACATCAATAAAACTCTTACCATTTATTGAACTTTAAATATACCCATACACAACCAAGTAAAACAAAAAGTACAGGACGGGTAAGTAGCAGTAAAGCACGACAACAATATACAATGTTCAAGTAGTCAGTTTAAACTAAATACCTGTTTTAGGTAAAACAACTCACTCCTTCCCTCTGTTCACAGCCACCACCATTATACCTAAGCTTCACACTTGGCACCATGTGCACGACTACAACATCACATCTCACTCTCTTTAAAATAATCAACTCTTCCCCACCCTTTCCATTTTCTACCTTGAGTCTCTCCTCCCTGTTCCCTTCCCCCTCGCTTAGGTATAGCACTGTCCTCTCTTTTTATATCCTCCATATTAGTGTTTCTTACCCTTCCTTATGGAGGGTAATGATGGTAAAAAAAATATATATATATATATATATATATTTTTTTGGCCGATGGCCGATCTTAAAAAAAATCCATATATCAGCCCGATATATCAGTCGACCTCTAGTTATCACAACAGTTTTTGCTGTAAAACAGGTGGTTCAATGAGTAGCAAGTGTTTGAAAGGACAGACATTTAAAATCTGGCAAAATGTGAGTAGAGTTTCGTCTAGCACTTCTGAAGCATCAGAAAATACAATTATCAGTTTGGACCGCGGAGTGCGAGGGAGATATGAACTAATCACCGGTAAAAAGCCCAGTAAAACTCTGGTAGGAATAAATATTAGTTCCCTGGTAAAGATAGTAGCTCTAACAATAGGTAAAATGATAAACTGATGATATTACAGCCTGTGCAGCAGTATAGGGACGCATTTACTCTGCCTCTGGGTCCTAGTGCCTGCCATCCGGTGAAGCCTGTTCCGTTTACCGAGGTCCGTGTGTGTTTAATAAGTCCGTGTGTGTCTGTGTGAAAGTCTGCATGTTTATGCCTCTGTCCACCCACTCTTTCCGGGCTGCCGCCATCTTAGATTATGTCGTCACCAGCGTGTCATCGCCGCAAGTCGCACAAGCGCAGAATGACTCAAATAACTGTAAAGAGGTCTTATATTAGTCTATTTTCTTTTTAAAGTGGTGTTTTTTGTGGCTTTAGACTCCAATTACATTTATATATATAATATGTTCCCCACAATATAAACAGGTTCACAATATAATTGTTTTTATAGTTTCTGTTTCCACTGTATCCAGAATAATAATAATCTTTCTCAACAACAACTGTTGATTGATTTGTCACATGACTGTTCCAGGGTTTGCGTTTGTTTTTAGTTTCACATCTACCTGTAGCTCTATGTTTTTTAGACTGATGCCAACTTGTTTGTAGTTTTATTTCAGCAACTTTTACTTTTACAGTTACAGTTGGGGACCTTTGTAATTGAATATCCTAGTTACAGTACAGCAACCAAATTTAACTATATCAACTAAGTGAATTAATAAAAATAACCTGTGTAAAGGCTTTTTCTAACTAAAAAAATATCTTGTGAAATCTGTGACCTGTTGACCAGCACAACTCAAAGAATGAGAATCGAGAATCGTTATTTCTTGGCAGAAATACTTTTAAACACTAGCTGTACATTCAGCTGACATAAAAATCTTGTTTTCAAATATGTAGAATAATTGTGAATTTATCAGTAGCAGTAGTAGTTTTAATATTTTAGTTAATTTTTTTCAGGCACCTTTTTTCTCTGTCAAATGTATTTAAAAGAAATTGAAATTAAAGAATTATATTTAACTGTCGAACCTTGTCATAATTTTATTTATTTATATATTCTTAAATTGAAAAAAAAAAAAAATGTTCATGGTCTTGGTCTCGGCTCCCGGAAGTCTTGGTCTTGTCTTGGTGCATTCTGGTCTCGGGCAAGTCTTGGTCTCGAATAGTGTGGTCTTGAACACAACACTAATTATTACAGACAATTGTGAATTTATCAGATACTATTATCCAAAGTATTATAATATAACTGTTATCACTACTAAAACACACACACGTGCACACATGATTGCCTTCTGAGGACAGTCCTTTAAGGGCCATGGCAACATAAGAGTTGAGTCAGACCTGCTTTCTTCCTGATTTGTACTGACCGCATAGACGGAGCTTTATGTTACCGTCCCGTTTGAAACAACATAGAAGCAGTGTTTGAGCTTCCCCTGCTTACAATAAACGTGCAGAGTCATGGTAACGAGTTGTTTTGACTCGAGTCTTGTTTACAACTTTAACTACCTGCGGAAACCTCCGGATCTCTACGGTGCACACTCACTCCTTCACGCAATAACTCGCACACAGTGACAATCTGAAGCCAAACCATTATTCTTCTTTTTACTAACCAACTCTTTGGTGGCAAACTCTGCCTGCATGTTGTCGCTGAAGAGGTGAGTGAGTGGAGGAGGGGGGTGTTTGTCAGCATGTGTGTGTTGAGTTTCACACAGAGACATCATTTTTAAATGATGTCTGATACCGCTGCTTTCATGACCCCGCGGTATACGGTATTACCGCCCAAGTCTGAGGGTGCTTTCACACATAGTCCGGTGGACTAGGTGCGATTCAGGTGGTGAATCTACAACAATGTTGCATTTTAATTTGGTTTGCTCCATTTTCACACATTCTATTTGCCAAACACACCAAACTTTCTGAACAACATCACGCAGGCAAAACGGTTGGTTGCCGATTGGACAGAAGACTTCAGCCTTCAATGCCATGATGATGTGGCGCTGCCCTGTCACTACTGACTGTCGCGCCGTCACGTCCTATATTTAGTCTCTCTTCCTATGTTTTCGAAAGGAAATCCTAAAACAATCCCTTCAGAAAAGTAATTAATAATAATTTAAAATAACCCATAATCACACGATGCCACAACTACATAAACACAGAGATGACTCCACTCCATCTCCAGCTTTCAGCACTCAGAGCCGTCATGTCACAGGTAACTTACCAGTAAGGATGTGTAATATATAAAGATGTGAGAATACATACGCAGCTAAAACAGAGCAGTCAAATGTAGGAGTGTGACAATATCTCGATACAGCGATATTTTTCCGCACGATTGATTATCGATAGAAGTATCAATTCTTTTTTTCTCCCAAAACCTTTTCTGCTTTTTCACTAAAATGTGCAGGGAGGTCTTCACAGAAATACAGCCATCGCTGATCATGTGAACAGTTTAGGAAAACAGAGATGAGTGAAATAAATGAATGATGTGGGAGAAATACGGAAGGAAGTGAGGAAATGTGATGGACAGATGGATGGACAGATATTTGTGTGTGTTGCTGCTGGAGTACTGGGTTGTGAGTGTGTGCTCATGCCTGTTACCGTGACGGCAGGCAAGCAGCAGCGGCTTCAATGTAAAGTCCTATGTTTGGTACTGGTTGCTTTCTTATATGGTTAAAGATCGCACCTTGAGCTGAACAGAGACTACATTTTTCAGAGGACCAGAGTTCACTTGTTTGCTCCGCACCAGAGTTCTAGTGACCTTTCACATATCGCAAAAATACTGGAATATCTGAGGAAGCGAAGCATGGTGCGGAGCAAAGAGGCATGTGTGAAAGCACCCTGATTCAAACGTCCTCAGTCCACCACATTTTGAGAGAGTAGCAGACAGTCGTCAATTCTCAAGTGAGTTTCAACAATAACAGAAAATGAAACCGTAAAAAATAGATAGGATCTAAAAGCCAGTTTGGCCAGTAGTAAGGCCTGTTTATTATTCCAAATGACTCACCACACCACTCACCATCTTCTATTGAACAAATATCCCATTAGACTCTTAGCTGTCTGTCTGTTAACAACACAAAGACCAAGATACACTCTTACAAAAACACAATAAGAGCCTCAGGTTGATTACAACCTTGATTTATTTTTCCCAACATGACTTTTTTTTTAATACACACTGGAATGTATCACCATGACAAAGATGTAAGACAAAGGCAGGTAAACACACCTTTGCAGCTGAGCAGGTGTGTTGGGTAAGTGTAGCAACCCTACTCTGATGACAGCGTGAGAAACAAAAGCTTTTGTTACAATTAGCCTTATCGTCAACTCTACAGATAAGCTTTGCTGTAAATGATCCAACAGGAAACTTAAAGGAGCCAAGAGTGAGAGGCCGATCGTGCTTCTGTCATTCCTGTGAACCAGTGTAACTTTGGCTTTTTGGGACCTTTCCAAAGTCCTCAGGTATTCTGACAACGGCTAAGCTCCAAACAACTACTAATAGAAAAATTGTAGGAATACATTTAACAGTAAAGTTACAACTTGGTGCATCAGTTATTAGATGATAGACAGTCTCCAAGGTTTGATATAAAGGACTGACCAATGTCTTTATTGCCAAAGACAACACCATTGTCTCTTCGGTGGGTCAGAGGAACATAGGTTGCTTTCACACCAGTTTAGCCACGGACTCGGTCTGAATGGGCGAAGGACAGCTGATAATTTTAATCACCTTGGTTTGCGTTAAGAGCACAACTTCTGATCCGTTTGTGATGCAGTTGCATGAGCTAACCACTTAAGGTGCCAATACTGGAGTAGACACTTCTCTAGGCAGCAAAACAGAAACCTGGAGAAGAGGCTCTCAGCAATGAGTCAAAGCGAGCACTTAAGAGTGCACAAAAACGTCTGCCTTTTTTGTTTGTTCTTTCACAACATTCAACAATAAAGCAGCAAAACGTTGCCATGCTTTTGGTGATTTTAAAGCCCTGCTTTCCACAGTAGCTGGCTCTACTGATCAATGTTTTATTGAAGCTCTAAAGCACTTTATAAACACAATTTTCTTAAAACTTTTCAATTTTCTTCAGGCAATTCTATACCATGAAGGAACGAGCCTTGCAATGAGAAATCTCAACCTTTAGGATAGTGTAGTATACCAGTTCATACTGAATACTAGAGCTGAGTGAAAAAATTTATCTAATCGATTTCATTGAAAGTTTCCAAAATCAAATTACAGGTGCCGAATTTCTTCTTTTTTTTACCCTAACCTCAGTATTCTCGCACTTTAATGACTGCCTTTAGTTTAGTGCAAACATGGCAGATGATGCTCTGCTGGGTAAACCTCCCCAACTTAAGTTAGAAGTTTGGAACCATCTTATCCATATCCAAGTTAAATTTGAAAGATCAATACAGAATCAAAATTGAATCGTGATTAATCGATTTTAAACCGTATTAATCTAAATCAAACTGATTCAGGAAATTGGCCATGATACCCAGCTCTACTGAATACTGGTTTTTTATACTAATATAAATAAGTATATAAGTAATAACATTGAGTATGAAGGATCAGAATAGATACTGAAGCGGTGAAACATCAGCAGGGTGTAGGACGTTGGACAGCTGAACAGTTATTGAAATGAAGTGTTCTGAGATGTGTTATCAAAGGTAATTAAAATATTTAGTGCAGTCTTTTCTAGACAGCTATGCATGTTTAATTTTTTTGCAAAAAATCTAAATAATACATCTATGATAATGTGCAATTGTGACCATCAGTTTTTCATTTGCAATAAGAAAACAAGCACAACTTGTGAAGCGTATGGATGCTGTAAACTTCCCAAGTAACATGAAAGTTGCGTGAGTCTCCAGCATATCAATAGAATCCCCCCCCCGATGATCGCAAATCATGCACAAAATTCTAGAAGTAAGGGAGTTGTGGAGTAAGTATTGCCGATTTAATGACTGTCGCCATATTGAGTTAGTTTTCGGAATCCTCCAGCGACTTTTTAATCGCACACAGTAACCAGCGACAACTTTTCTCTGTGCTATCAGTTTGAAACAAAAACATGGATCATTTTTCTTTTTAAATCCTGGATTTTCAAATGGACTTTGGTGTTGATTAGAATGAGTTTGTACAATATTCACTCCTTTTGACAGTAAAATGGATCATTCTAAGAAAATGCACAGCAGTGATTATTCTCAACTTCAAAACTTAGTCGTGCTTGAAAAAGAAAAAGAAATGCATATACGGTAAATATTTGGTCATGCTGCCCAGTGCTAATTCAGGCTCCTTTTTATCAACCAAGGCAGATCCCAAGAATTAGGAGATTACACCAAAGACTGAATGTCATCAGTCAACATCGTAAATACCTGAAAACCTGCAAACAACCATCTATCAACTCTGAGATAAAAGCCCTACAACAAAGACAAAAGGCTACTGATAGAGGTCTGTTTGCATTTACTGCACCAAGGATGTCATCTCACTACTTATCTGTTTACACAAGTGACAGCAGATAGTCACCAAATTCAAGGTTGGAGGTTTTAGGGTCGGTGGAAATCTTGTATCTGTTAACAAGCAGTCAGGAACTCCTGCAAAAACAGACAACGTACGCTATCTTTGACGTTTCCAATGAAAAGGAACCGCTCCTTATAGTGGGTCTGTGCTTTGTGTTCACAAGGATGGGAGGCACAACATCAAAGAAATCTCAGCTAGGTTTCTACTCAGTGGCATGTGAGCTTTTCTCTCCAAATGGTGACAAGTAAACGCTTTGTGGATGCCAACAGAGGGTATGATTAAATTCTAATAGTTTGATAAATATATAAAATACTTGCTCTCCGTGTCGTTTTAAAATATGTCTAGACTCAAGACCAAAAACTCTTGTTCTTTTTATACTTTTGTTTTTTCTACTAAGCTGCTCACCTCATTACTAGTTAAAAGTTTTAATAGATATTTCAACATCTAGGGATTATCTGGAGAGGGTGTAATATGTTCTCTGTGTCAAGCACCATGATGCCCTTGTTTGCACTGTTATACTTGTTCTTGTCTTTTGAGTTATACTTGTAAATGTATTCATACATATATCACTTATAAAATGATATATTTGTATTATATTTTCCTGGAGGTGAGCACTTGTATCTAATCCCCATTTAATAACTTTTTATTTAATTATTTGTTCTCTTTTCTACGTTTTAGTGTTTCTTCTTTTCATTCAATATTTTTGGAGCATCTATTAAAAAAATATTTCCCCCTGGGATAAATAAAGTATATGTGATTCTGATTTATAGTTGCAACATTCCAACAAACCAAGTTCCACGTATAGTGTGAAAGCTATACTTGGCAATAAAATGTATTCTGATTCTATGTGAAATAAAAGGCTGGCAAACTAATAAGAAAGTTTAATTTTAGATATAATTTTCTTTTTTTAAATTGCACTTTTTGATTGATTCATTGAGAATTTGATCAATTATTATTGCACCATATTTGCACCAATCCAGCAATTTTCTATGATCTGTTAAAAAAAAAAAAAAATGTTTATAATATACTGTACTTTGTGTTTTACTTGTACTTTTGATACTTAAGAACTAAAAGTATCTTGTGAGAAAATAAAGTACATTTAATTTGCGGCTTGAGCTACTTCAAGACTTATACTGAAATCATTTTCTTATGAATGACTAACAATGTTGAAAAAACTAGGCTTAAGTTGTGTATAAACACAGGACTCAACAAACTGAACCCACTGCCACTTCCACCTGACACGGCTTCTCTCAACATGGTTTCCCACAGAAAGAATAGATTGCCCAACAGGCGCTCGCATTAATGAACGCACTAGGCTGAGAGTCCGAAAATTAAACCTCTGAGATTAGCGGGGAATTTATCTCCATTCTTTAACTGGATTAAATTTGACAGGAGTTAAGTGCAGATAGTAATCTGATTAGTGAAATGATGGGGAAAAATTAAAGCGCTGATATGAAGAGGAGAAGAAGAAGAGGAACTGACAATCCAAGTAGTGGGAGGTGCTCTGCAGCAGGAAATGAGACAAATGGTAAAGATGTTCATGAGGACAAAAGTTTTCCTTAAATATGAAACTTGAACCTTTTTTGATGCAGTTGATCAATGTAATTGCGCACCGCTGGTGCTTTGAATACCATAATATTGGGCATGCAGTGTTGTGCAAGATAATCAGGCATGTGTAAACAAAGCAGCAAACTAGTATTCCAACAATTATTTTTATGGAGAGTGAAAACTGTGTGTTTTTTTGTCAGATGTATGAACAGAAAATGAACTGAACTGAAACAGAAAGGAATAACAATGGCTACGTTTACGTAGGAGCTTTAATTCCTCTTTACAGCGGAATAAAAGTTAATTCGTCTTTAACCTGACCTTGTAAACAGTTCATTCCTAATGCTAATTTAATTCCGAATTAAACTTAAATGCAAATTAAGTGGCTGGTTTATTTCCAAATTAGATAATTCATTTTTCTTGTAAACATTTAACTTGTTTAAAGCCGCTTTAAATTAACTAGTATTGTTTTGCGCTTGCGCGACTTGCAGCGATGACCCACTGGTGACGACATAATCCAAGATGGCGGCAGCCTGGACTATCAAATAAGAGCATGGATATAATGAAAAGAGTGGATGGACGAAGGCATAAACATGCAGACTTTCACACGGACTTATTAAACACACACGGACCTCGGTAAACAGACTTCACCGGCGGCTTGCACTAGGACCCGAAGGCGGAGTAAATGCGTCCCCGTACTGCATTCACAGGCTGTAATATCACCAAGTTTATCATTTTACCAGTTGTTAGAGCTACTCTCTTTACCAGGGAGTGTTTTCCAGAGTTTTAACTACAGTAGGCGAGGAACAGAGAAACCGCTGACAGGATGATCAGGAACAGTTTCATGTCACGTGTCAAACACCATGACACCATGACATCATGACTAAGCACTGCACATGACATAAAGTAGCTATACTGCGTCAGCGAGGTTTCTAACCAACCCACATTTTAAAGCAGATAGATTATGTGCTCACTTATTATGAAGAATCACAAAGAAATTGCAAATGATGGCAGAGATGGTTTACTTATATTATAGTGGGCGGCCACAAATATGTGATTGTTTGATCTGAGAGCCACAAATTATTTTGTTCTGAGACGTCATTTCAGTATTCAGAATCTAAGCAATCTGAACATCATTGTCATTTTTAGGGGTGTCCCGATCCGATATTGATATCGGATATCTGTCCGATATCAGCCTGAAAACTAATATCGGATTTTATCGGACTGCATCTAAAATCTCCGATATATATTGTTTATTAAATTGTAGAATACTGTAGATATTATGTTGAAGGTTAAAATGTATGTAACCAATTGGTTAATAATAAATAGGTCAGTTTTTCTCATACCAACTGTTGCTGACTATTGTTCTCTGTTTGAGTAACATCACTTGATCAAGCATTTTATAACATTCCACACTACAAAATAAGTAATTAATGTATGATTCGTGCTGATATCGAATCGATATCGACCTATACTCAAGGCTGCAATATGCAATCATTGCGTGTGTTTTTCCTGACATTGTTTTTTCTCGTCGTTTGGTGTGTTTTTCTCAGCTTTAAAATGTACGTGTTGTCGTTTTTCTTTCTTATTCTCTCATTTAATGAGTTTTAGTTGTCATTTTCTGTTTTTGTTGTCATTTTAAGTGTGTTTGGAGTCATTTTGTGCGTATTTGCTGTTATTGTTTTGTGTGTTCACTCATTTCATACGTATTTGTTGTAATTTTCTGTGTTATTCTCTCATTTAATGTGTTTTTGTTGTCAACTTGTGTGTTTTTGTCATTTTAAGTGCGTGTATTTTGGTGTCGCGCATGTTTTTTTTGTTGTTGTCGTTTTCTAAATTTTGTTGTCATCTTTTTAGATTTTGGTTGTCATTTTTTGAATATTTTACTTTTGGGGGGGGGGGACGTAGTAAAATTAGGCCAGGGGCCGCATGTGGCCCCAGGGCCATCACTTGCCTACTTCTGATGTAGCCGATGGAAAAAAATGACACAACAGAATAAATATGACCATAATTGGTCAATATTCAAGAGTTCAAACAGGAATTGACAAAAGATTCTCAACTATAATCATAATTAATAATAATAATCTGAAGGCTGAACGTTAGCATAAAAATGAGAAAACTGTCAGAAGGCATAGGACCTGGAATTTTCAGTCAGGAATAATAACATTCCCAAAGCTGTGAAAACATTGACATTTATCTATCATGGAGGTGTTTGACCCCACATTTATTTAGCAGATGGACAATGAGCCCAAACATACAGGCAGTTTAGCCCTGATCTCAACATAATCACAAGATCTAGAGTTACAATAGCTCTGCACAACTGTGAGCAAACAGGAAGCATTGTAGTTTTAATGGATAATGCTAAATTATTATTGAAATTGATAATCCCCTTTGTTCCGCATGTTGGTAAATGCTGAAACACACAAACACATCTCAACAAGCCATCATTATTCTCCTGGTGACTTTGCATGGAATAATTCAGTAATAATAATAATAATATGTTCATTGTGTGTGTGAAAAATGGTCTTTAAACACAAAGATGTTTATGTTGCGAAAGTAGGGAATTTCTTGGGTTTAATTAGGTCATTTAACTATGAGTAACCTGAATCATTTAAAGCCACAATCTTTCCAAAGTTGCTAAAAAAAAAAAAGAAGCAAAACTCATTGTGAAATCAATCACAGCGTGACAAGTTAGAATGTACACAATAGTGAAATATGAAAGGAGGATGGCACTTATTTAAATCCATTAAAAATCAAGACAATAAACACATTTTAAAATGAGAAAACAAGCCACGTTTGGAAAAAGATGATCAGTTTTTAGTAAAAAGGACAACCCTTTGGTTATAAAGCCTGTGGGTTACTTCAGGTTTACACTTAAAACTGCAGCAATGGAAATGAATAAAAAAACAAATAAATACAAATCAACAGCAGTGTTGGGACGTATCCGAGGTAATTTAAGCCATTCAAAAAGAATGATGTAATTAAAAGCTAAATAAAATAAAATAAATCAAAATCCAATTCGTAAACTGGAGGTATTAAAATACAGCTTAAACAGTGAGGTTAAATGAGACAGTATATACACACAGCAGCAGAATGGGACCTCAGCCATGTTCAATGGGGCCTCACAGACAGAAGCACTAACTTGCCGTACACCAAAGGGGGACTTACCCCAAAAAAAGCGTCGAGTCAGTGCTTCATTTAACCAGGTCCAGGTCCGATACGAGCCGTAGGTCTCCCAAATCCAATGTTTTAAAATGTGGACCACAACAAGCAGTCCCCAGAGGTTAGTTTCAGTTGGGGTCTTGCCGATGCTAAAGTGTTAGCATGGAGCTAGCGTCGCCCACTTTCACCGGAGCTGGCCCAGTGCGCACGTTCTCCTCAACTTGTTCCACACAGCTGTTTTTAAAAGTGCTGCCGTTTCACTACAAACCACGGCAAACACACGGAGAATAAAGGTTCGAAGCGAACAATCCTCATTCACAGAACGGACAAGTCACAGAACATTTAAAAAAAAAAAAAAAAAAAAAAAGGGGAAAAAAAATCCAAAATGTCCCCGACATTCAGCAAGGAAATAGAAAAGAGGTAAAATGCGGAGGAGCTCCGGAGCGGTGCGAAGCTGGAATCGGTGAGTGGAGCCGCGCCCAGATGTTTTCACTCATTATCTCCTGCTGTTAGGTGGTCATTGGTGAAGCTGAGAGAAACTACATGGACGCCGTGTGAGAGAGTGTCGACCTATGCGTCTGTAGGCAGGAGGCACCGGAGGAGGTATCCAGCACCGACACCAAGCCCTCCTCCTCCTCCTCCTCCTCCTCCTCTTCTTCTTCTTCCTCCTCCTCCCTGAGATGCTTTCACTGCCTTTCAAACCACATCCTCTACATTAAACACACCACATATTAGACACAAGCCTCTAAAACTCATTAACTTATCACTTTATCAAAGCCGTCAACATGAAAAACAAAAGCTGCTTTTTGCATCATTTACTTCTCCTCCTTGTATCCTGTGGCGCCCTCTGGTGACAGTATGGTTGTAATGCAGTCTCATGTTTGGACGAGTGGACATTATAGTGTGGGACGATATATTGTGTTCACGATAAAATACGATAATGGGCTCGCAATGACAATGAAGTACCCATGACTGCAGTCCGCATTTCGGGGCGGAGCTCAACGCTGCTCAACGTTGGCATGTAATTTGGCTTTCGGTCCGCAGTTCGGGGCGGGTACACACACACACGCACCCACCCACACACGCGGACGCTTCTGTGTCCATCACCTTCTGAAAGGAACAGAAGTGTCTGGTATGAAAGGGAAAGTAAATGGGAGTGCATCACTCCACTCTAGGACTCTCTTTTAACATGTTCAGGCTGAATAAACAAAACATGCACACACACACACACACACTGCCAAGCCTTTTGTTTTAACTTTATTCTCTTCACATTAATTGTGCACATTAGAAACAGATTTCTGTCATTTATTTCAGTTAAAATACAAAGTAATGACTGATATTAAGCTCTTGTTCTGAGGAAAGCTCCACCTGTGAGGGCCATTATTTTATTATTTTTTAATATACTTCTTGAAAGCAGTTTGTGCATTACACAATTGTTCAGAATAGGAGTAAACTCACCCTGAAGCATTCCCAGGTGTACACGGCTCCATCCTCCTTGAGTGCTGCTGTGTGGCTGTCCCCTGTTGACACCTGGACCACCATTCCTAGATCCATCTCAGATCTACCCCAGCCCAGAGCTCCTTCAGCGTTCCAGCCAAAAGTGTAGATCTGCCAGAAAGAATAAAGGACAATTCAACTGATGTATAGATGTATAGAACCAATTTGATCTTGTAGGGACTCTGCTTACCATGCCACTTTCACTGAGGCACACAGTGTGCTTACCACCAGCCACTACATGAACAATATACTCAGGCAGTGGCACAAGGTCTGGTTTCTTCTTTTCCACAATCCCAAACCCAACTGTCCCATTTCCCCCCAGCCCAGCACCAGCACCAGCACCATACTGGCCTCTGTCCAGTGACTCCTGTGGGAAACAGGGATGACGGCAACACTTTAGGACTACAATATTAAGGCAGAAAAAACATTTCTCCAGGATCAGTTAAAAACATACACGTCTCCCAACCAACACATACACACCAAAATATCTATACAACGAAATATCGCGATATTTGCGGTACGTTATTGATGCACTGGCGCCGAATATCGTTTTTTTTTTTTTTTTTACTTTTTTTAGACAACTTAAGTACCAAACACAATTTAAATGTTCTCAGGTTTTCAAGTTTACAAAGAACAAATTGATATTAGTATCAATTTCAATAATAATTTAGCATTATCCATTAAAACTACAATGCTTCCTGTTTGCTCACAGTTGTGCAGAGCTATTGTAACTCTAGATCTTGTGATTATGTTGAGATCAGGGCTAAACTGCCTGTATGTTTGGGCTCATTGTCCAGCTGCTAAATAAATGTGGGGTCAAACACCTCCATGATAGATAAATGTCAATGTTTTCACAGCTTTGGGAATGTTATTATTCCTGACTGAAAATTCCAGGTCCTATGCCTTCTGACAGTTTTCTCATTTTTATGCTAACGTTCAGCCTTCAGATTATTATTATTAATTATGATTATAGTTGAGAATCTTTTGTCAATTCCTGTTTTGAACTCTTGAATATTGACCAATTATGGTCGGAATTTTCTGTTGTGTCATTTTTTTCCATCGGCTACATCAGAAGTAGGCAAGTGATGGCCCTGGGGCCACATGCGGCCCCTGGCCTAATTTTACTACGTCCCCCCCCAAAAGTAAAATATTCACAAAATGACAACAAAAATCTAAAAAGTGGACAACAAAATTTAGAAAACGACAACAACAAAAAAAACATGCGCGACACCAAAATACACGCACTTAAAATGACAAAAACACACAAATTGACAACAAAAACACATTAAATGAGAGAATAACACATATATATAGTGCCTTTTTGGACACTCAAAGTTAATTTACAGAATTAAGGGATTTTTCTTTCACGCCACACTCAGTGGGTTAAAATATGTGCCCATGTTTTCATAGACCACCCAGTTGTTTATATTACAATGCACTGATTGAAATGTTTATTTTTTTTTACGCAGTGAAATTTTCCAGTTTTCATGAAGCAAGTTAATTCTGCTTGTTAAAGGCAGGGTAGGTAATTTTCGAAAACTGCCATGATTTTAAAACTAGCATCCTCCAAGTGCTCCGCTTTTACCTGCTCTCTCCCCTCTGTGCTCCCTCTGAAGCCCCGCCCCTCACTCACATGCATGAGCGCCGCTGCTCCAGAAGCAGACCTCAGCTCATCGCTTCCATTGTGTAGAAACTTTGTCTCATTTAGCGGTAAGTAAACACTAAACTATGTCATTATATATGTAAAAAAAAAAAAAGTGACCAAAAACTCTGATTTGTAATTGTTACATTAGAACTCCGTAGTGCATGTGTTTTTTGTTTGTGTGCGCTGCTCTCACTGCAGCCTCCGTGTGGGCTGCTGTGAGTGACACCGTGTTGTTACGCTGTTGCTGCTGCCGATAGATTGGTGTGAGCACATTGAGAAAGAGAAGCGCTACAGTAATATGCTTTTATTAGTGCATGTTATATTACTGTGATGTTGCTGTCAGGCTAACGTTAGCTTGTTAGCTCCTCTGAGGGAGGGACTTTGGAGGCAGGGCAAGAGAGCAGCGGGGAGGGAGGGATCTGAAAGTCACGGACTGCACCTTTAAACTGAAACGGATTACAGTTACTCATAATTTGTAATCTGATTACGTAACACTGTTACACGTAATCCGTTACTCCCCAACACTTTCTCAGAGTACAATGTGGATGATGGTAAGTTTGCAAGTACTTTCACACCGTTTGTTTCTTAACCATGTGGACAGTAACTCTCAGACACCAGTGGATGTAAAAGGGCTTTTTTTTATTAAAGTGAGATCCAGTGTTTAGGTTTAAACAACAAAGTACAAACAGAAACCTTGTCACTACATCCCACGAGATTAAAGAGTTTATCATCTTCCCTAAAGCTTGAGTTTCAGGTATTTGCTCAGCAAACAGACAGTTCACAGGAGATTTAGAAGAGTTTAGATATTCTCTTCAATATATTTCTGATGATGGCCATTACAGAACCCTGTTTAGGACCAATTTCTAGCTACACCTGACAGGTCAACCAACACTTTAGCCTCAAACAGTAGTGTCTAAACCAGAGATGGGCTACTTTTATCACAGCCAGATTATCTGATTTGAGGGCCAAATTAATGTCAGCATTTAGAATAATGACCAATCTGAGCATTAATACAGGAAACAACAAAGATTTGTGTTTCTCATTTTGCATATTTCTCAAATTTTGTGTTTTTAGTCTTTTTGCATATTTCTATTGTCGTTTTTTCATCCATTTTATAATTGTATATATTTTTCTCTCATTTTGTGTGTGTTTGTTTTGTTTAATTCTGTGTAGTGTTCTAGTCGTTTTGTGTGTTTTTAGAGACATTTTGCATATTTCTATTCTTGTTTTATATGTTTATCTGTTGTTTTGTCTATTTCTCTTATTTTGTGTGCATTTGTCGTTTTGTTTAATTTTCTGGTCGTTTTGTGTATTTTTAGTCATTTTCTGTATTTTGATTGTGGTTTTGTCTATTTTGTTATCATTTTGTTTATTTTTCTCATTTTGTGTGCTTGCTGTTGCTTTGTTTTATTTTGTGTATTTTTCTGGTCTTTTTGTATGTTTTTAGTCATTTTCTGTATTTCGATTGTGGTTTTATATATTTCTCTATCGTTTTGTCTGTTTTTGTCATCATTTTGTATATTTTTCGCTTATTTTATGTTTGTTGCTTTGTTTCATGTTGTGTATTTTTCTGGTCGTTATGTGTGTTTTTAGTTATTTTGCATTAGTCCATTCTTGTTTTATATATTTTTCTGTCATTTTGTATACTTTTCTCTTACGTTATCTTGTTTGTTGTTGCTTTGTTGTGTGTTTTAGAGTCATTTTGCATATTTCGATTGTTTTGTTATTTTTGTTTCATTTTGTGTTTTTTTCTGGTCATTTTTACAGTCATTCTGCGTATTTTAATTGTTTTATATATTTATCTGAGGTTTAGTGTTTTTTGTTAGCATTTTGTATGTTTTTCTCTTATTTTGTGTGTGTTTGTTGTTTCATTTCATGTTGTGTATTTTTCTGGTCGTTTTGTGTGTTCTTAGTCATTTTCTGTATTTCGATTGTGGTTTTATATATTTCTCTATCGTTTTGTCTGTTTTTGTCATCATTTTGTATATTTTTCGCTTATTTTATGTTTGTTGCTTTGTTTCATGTTGTGTATTTTTCTGGTCGTTATGTGTGTTTTTAGTTATTTTGCGTTAGTCCATTCTTGTTTTATATATTTTTCTGTCATTTTGTATACTTTTCTCTTACGTTATCTTGTTTGTTGTTGCTTTGTTGTGTGTTTTAGAGTCATTTTGCATATTTCGATTGTTTTGTTATTTTTGTTATCATTTTGTGTTTGTTTTTGCTTTGTTTCATTTTGTGTTTTTTTCTGGTCATTTTTACAGTCATTCTGCGTATTTTAATTGTTTTATATATTTATCTGAGGTTTAGTGTTTTTTGTTAGCATTTTGTATGTTTTTCTCTTATTTTGTGTGTGTTTGTTGTTTCATTTCATGTTGTGTATTTTTCTGGTCGTTTTGTGTGTTCTTAGTCATTTTCTGTTTTTCGATTGTGGTTTTATATATTTATCCATTGTTTGGTCTATTTTCTTCTCTAATTTTTTGTGTGTTTGGTCTCCTCTATACACTCAATGGTGGTGGTAAAAGCAGAGAACTGACATGGAAAACATCTCTTGGTGTGAGCTACAGCACATTCCTTTGTTCTAGCAGGAATATGAACCTAGACTATCATCGTCAGTCGTATATGTGGTTAGCAGGGCCCCTATGTGACAGCAGAAGGACATTTATTCTTCCTTTGGTTCTCAGTCAGATGAAGAACAAATCAAACTGAGGCGACATTCCATTCTGCTCAGACATTCTCACGCTGCTGCTTTCCCTCAGATCCCAGCGTAACCACTTTGGTTTTTAACAGAGACTTCTCAGCCATGAGACCACCAAACGTCCCCAGAGGGAAGCGACGGGGTACCATCAATAGTATGTATTAGGTACACTTTTAGTGTAACTAACATTTCTGTTTGAAACAGTAAGAAACTACGTTCCTTAGTTTTGCTTTCTAACAATGAGAATTAAAAAAATTAAATAAAAAAAAAGAAGCATATTTCTAAAAAGTTTTAGAGTCACAGCGGGAGTCATCAGTGTGACTTAGTGAGTCCTTTACATTGAAAAAAAGCGTCTTGATTTGGCGTTCGTCCAAGGAAGCTTTTCAGCATGACCATCCCATCCACAGAGCCCCCCGTCTCCAGTATCACCTTTCTGTATTCTTTGCCCACCTGTGGACCAAAAAAACACACGTTGGTGCACATTTTGTCATGTTACAGCCTTTTCATTACACATAAAATCATTAAAAAGCCAATGTTTTAAATGCAGTATATCTACTAAAAATAAGAAAAACTAAAGAATTATTGACTTCAAAACTATGTCCCAGTTTTGTTAACATGAGTAGGATTATGAAAAAATATTTATAATTCCATGGAAATCTCTAGAGGGGTATTTCATCAAAGTGTTCTTAGTGGAGCGGTTTAAATCTGGTTTATCAAAGCCATCTGACCACACTGGCTTTTCCCATTCCATCAAACTCTTCTCAGCTTGAATATCACTGTCTTAGCCAAGCCAGCTGACAGTGTTTGTCTTAAAGTGATTATCCAAAGGATGAAAAGAGAGAGAGAAAATTCAAAAGTGAACGTCTCGATGTCCCTCCCTAAACAGCTCCACTTCCTCCTCCTGCCTCTGCCAATCTACCAGAAGCCACACCTCCACTTTTGTCTACGCGCATAGCGGAAGACAAATCAGCGCATTGATATAGGTCATCGTTATTCTTTTGGCGATGGACATTTCTGAGGTAAAAGCTAAAATCATATTTAAATCTTTATTAATTTTGTCTTAGAACAACAATTATTGACTATGTGCTACAAGGCTAACGTTAGTCATCTTTGCTACAATCAATCGTTGCAGCTAAACTGTCAACTATAGTATAATCCTTTTTTCTTTAACCTGGCACAATATGTGTTTTATAGCTTAGAGTTTGTATATGGCAGAGTCTGACGAGGGTACACCCGCTTGATCGTGACTGATAGCTATAATTTAGATACAGAAGATACATTTTAAACATCACAATCAAGTTAACTACAAAAACTACACATTTATTGTTAGAGTACCATAACCTTGCACTAACTTGCAGTAGTAGAAGTAGTAGTACAAGTGATATGACAGAAAATGTAGTAATTGCATATGTGTTTTTCGGTAATTGTCATGTGAATGTAAATAAATCGATGTAGTTACATAACTGGAGAGCAAACAGTATTTTTCATTTGATGTGAATAGATGAAGAGTAATAGGCCCACAGTAAACCTGTAAGTCTATTGTTTGCTAGCCAAATCAACATCTTGCTAATGATAACCTAGCTATCATGCATGTAAATTGATGACAATCCAATTTCTGATGGTGTTTAACACACCTAAAAATGTGCAGTATTGTTTTTCACTAATAAAACACTTATGGTAGTTTGATTAAATCAAAGTCTGTTCAGAATCCATTTAAAAGCCGTAAGTCACTCCACCTTTGAAAAGCAAAGATGTTTGTCACCGCAAACAAGCTTTGTACCCGGACATTTCTTTTGTTTTATTGTTTCGTTGCTTTATACGTTGGCAATCGTGGAATGGGTAACTTTGGAGTTCTAGAGCGCTCCTCCATGACGCTATGCTGCTCAGAGTGATACCCGTTTGCTGTTGTGACGTGCGGCCTCGTTTCCATGTACAGTTTACGCATGCGCATTCATTTTGATTGACAGTCTCTGCTACAGGAAGTCAAAGCCAATTGGCTGGGCAATCGCAGCGAGATTTTCAATTTGTATAGGGGTCTATTGGATGAAGGCGGGACTTCTATACATTGACGTATATGAATGACCACCGGCAGTAAACCATAGTAAAAGACTAGTTATGCATTTTTTCGCATTTCAAAAGAATGATACATTAACACAGATTTCTCAGAAACTCCGGATATCAGCTTTAAGTTCACGTCTTCAGAAGACCAATAAGATCAATCACAGATTCAATGATCAGAGACGTGAGGGCGACCGTGGCTCAGGTGGTAGTGGGTCGTCTTCTGATCGAGAGGTTGGGGGTTCGATCCCAGTACCTGACTATGTGTCGAAGTGTCCTTGGGCAAGACACCGAACCCTAAGTTGCTCCCAGTGGTCGACTAGCGCCTTGCATGGCAGTCCTGTCCCACTGGTGTGTGAATGTGAGAGTGATTGGGTGAATGAGCTGATATGTAAAGCGCTTTGAGACTGCTTCAGTGTGGTGATAAAGCGCTATATAAAATCAAGTCCATTTAGTCCATTTACACACTGCAGCTTTTACTGTGAGTAAACAGCCAATAGAAACCAATGCCGACACCAACAGGACGTGACATCATCTGTTACTGAGCAGTGAGAAGAAGAGGACAACGGGAAAAAGGACACATTTAAGAAGTTTCTGTGGTTTGGACATGACAAAAAGGAGTAAATGGTTAAAGTTGGTGTTATTTAGTCAATGTATCATAGAAAACAACTGAAGCATGTGATAACACACGATCAGTGTGTGATCGGTGTGGGTTTTTTTTAACACCTGTCAGCGATTTAAAAACAGATGATGCAGTAACTCACAATTAAACAACATGTAATTTATGAGACTTGTGAGTGTTTGATGAATAGTTTCTTGGAACTCAGCACTAAACATTAAATTCAGATGAACTAAGGGAGCAGCACATTGCTCACCTTCAGAAAAAGTGATAATGTTCATTGAGTTTTTCATTGGGGAGCCTTTGCTCTGCCTTGTGACTGTCCCTGAACAGTCATTATTAATCTCTGGATCCTCAATGAATGGACACATTTCTACCATGCGGTAAACGGAGGCGATGGATACGTACGTATATTTACATAAGCATATTATTACTGATGGTTTACTTTAAACATATGAACACTGATCGTCTCATAAACACGTAATAAGACACTGATTCTATTATCATTTGAATCAATTTAAAATCATAATTATCATTCATTTCCTTTTAAATTACCACATTAAAGCTGTAGATGGTGAGAAAATGTAGAATAGAAGGGTTTTTGACTCATTTTTTTCCTATTGTAGATGTTTGTTGAGTGTTTTAAAGCATCACTAAAGGACTTCTTTCAAAATGATGACATGGTTTCATATGAGTGTCTGGAAGTTAAACCTTGTCGGGAACAGGTTTGTGCCACAGACTGTTACTATGGTAACTAAGGTGTTGTCTCTTTATTAAAACGGCCATTCCAGTTAGAACCCGGCTTAACTGAGCCGGACTCTCAGGTTAAACCTGGACTTAACTCTGAGCTGGGTTTGATGAAATACCCCCTGGTTTACCACCAAATGATTATCATGTCTCCAACAATATTTGCCCTATTGGAAAAAAACAGTAATCATTAAAACAGTTTCTGAAACCTAAGATGTTTTACGTTACAACCAATACAATGTCATTACAGTTTTAGTTACACATGCAAGGGAAGGCTTTGAAGCACTAACTTTGTTTGGCAACAGCGTTGAGGAAAAGCACAGCAGAGTAAAGAAAAGAAAGCAAAAAATACTTTTTTTTCTTTTTTAATTGGAAGATAAAAAAAAGTGTTCAAACTTTACAGAGGATAGCTGCTTACTTACCTACTATACTCATACATACAGTATAGGCTCTCAACTTGTGGGTTTGGGCCCAAAATAGGGTCACAGACCCATTTTCAGTGGGTCGCAGGCAAAACACATTAAGAAATTCTTCTTTTTAAATTTTAGTTTTTGATGAATCTAAATGATTTGAGAGAAAAATTGCAATTTTTCTCAATTTTATTATTCTATAAAGGATTTTGGTTATAAATCCAGGAAAATGACTACTGTATTATAACAGCGTGACTATTATATTATAAAAATTTCTATGTATTTTAGTATATTTGTTTTAAATATCACCTCTGCACACTGAATAGATGTCCCCTACTTATTTATTTGCGCAGTTGGCAACATTCAGGATACTGAAACATAAAGGTCCTACCTTTGGATTCATGATGCCTTCGTTTTTAAAGCGGCTGAAGAATATGTCTGCTGAGTAGACTTCACTCCACAGGTAGCTGTAGTACTGACCGTCGTAGCCTCCAGCCAAGTGGCTGAAACTGGCCGTCATGTTGGTATCTGTGAAAAAAACACGTTAGCGAGCAGAGAAAAATGAAGCGTCAAAACATACTTACACTAGATGGGCTGCTTGGTTAAATAACGCGAGTTAGCTAACCACCTAGGCACCTAGCTTGTCTCAATTTGATGAATATACATTAGCTACCACTAGATGGGTAGTTTGCCATCCACCTAGCTAGTAGCTTGCCTGAATTTAAGGACCAAACATTAGCTGGCTGGTTAGCTAGCTAGCGATTTGTTCATTCCTCAAGTTAAGAGATATTGCCACATGTATTTTCTGTATGTATGTGAGGGAAAAAAAAAAAAAAAATCAGGACTTACATTTTTTTTTTTAAACAATTAAGACAAAATTAAATAAATAATAAAGACCAAAAAAAGATAACCATAGATTTTTTTTTAAAAAAGTGCTCTACAATTGTGTGTTTTTTTTCTTCCACTACTAGATCTGTTTTTTGTTTTAACTTTCTTCCAGTGGCCCTAATCCTCTTCTGTGGTTTTCACTACAGCTTTGACCCCAGATATTATTTATGTAAAAATCATCATGCTAATTAAAAAGTTATTGTGCACACATACAACACTAAGGCTAAATCAGACCTGGTGTAGCAGGGACTCCCAGGATGTCCTGGTAGTGCTTTGTAAACACTTGGGCTGTGTCTGCAAAGGAGCTGCTGTGAAGCGTCTGATCCACTTTGCTAAGAACAACCTGACGCAAGTTCATCAGACCTGGCAACATAAAAAAAAAAAAAAAAAAAACACAAAATGAGAACTTTAATATCTGCAGGATCAGAATAAAAAAAGTTCATCTTGTTGGCAGATGAAGAGTCTGACCAGTATTAGCGACTCTGGATGCGATCAGCTTGTCCAGCAGATCTTCTGGTATCGGGCTTCCATCTTTGTAGTGACGAGACATTCTCCTCAGGGGCTCCTTCTCCCAAACCCAGTTCTCAAGCATCTGAGATGGCACCTCTACAAAGTCCGTCTCCACCAGTGTCCCACTGAACTCTGAATAAGTTGCCTGAAACACACCAGCGTTGGAACAGCTTTGTTATTATCATCATTTACCATGAAACTCACAAATGTGAATCCATGCATGTTCACAGTCTACCTTGGAGCAGATTTCGTGCATGACGTGGCCAAACTCATGAAAATACGTTTCCACTTCATGATGTTGGAGCAGAGATGGCCAGTTTTTTCTAGGTTTGGTAAAATTAGCCACCATAGCTGCAACAGGAAGCCTGCGTTTTCCATCAGGGCCCCTGCCCCCAGGCTGGAGCCCGAAACAAGCTGCGTGGCCGTATTTTCCTTCCCTGGTTAGATATTAATAAAGCAAGTGTTACAAAAAACAGGGAATTTTTTATCAAATGAGAAACAATACAATTAAATAAAACCCAACATAAAAATATGCTAAAATAAGAAGAATTAAGCTAGGCTAAAATATGCTAGCTAGATAAGCTGGAAGAGATTCATTCAAAAACACGGACGTTAAATTACAATGAGATAAACTTGCTTGATATTCAAACAGATAAAATAAAAGGCCAATGAGAAAATCTAGAAAGGATTAATTCATAAACAAGATTTAGATTAAACTAAGATTAAAAAGGTGATGATATTCTGATCGAAACAAAAAGCGATGCTAACAGCTATGCTAGGATAAGAATTAGGATAGCCTAAACTATGCTAACCGGATGAACTACTAAAGATTTAAACAAAAACATTGAAGATAAATTAAGATTATAATAGAGTGGATGAGGTTAAATCAGAAAATAAACTATAAACAACAACAAAGCCAAAGACAGGCTAAGATGGGAATGAAACCATTGGTAAAAGAGTGGAGGAGGTAGCGTCTGTTGAAATGTTCGTAAATGAGTAGATGAACTTCATTGATTAATTGGCTGGTTCATTAATTGTTTGATTGATTGATTAGCTAAATAATTGGTAAATAAGTAAAGTTTGTTTGGATTATTAATGTGATCAGTTTATGTTTTTGCTGATTTGTAAACTATTTAAATGATTGCCAGGTTGAGAGGCAGTGCAACTCAGTTGACGTAAACAAGACAAAGACAACATGTAAAGCGAAGCATGACGAATAAACTAAATTACACCTCAAAACTCATCGATTCGGATTAGCTTTGACCTGCTAAAACTAACTACTTTTAGCAGAAAAACTCCCATTATTACATGTACTCTTCTCTTTTTATCTGTACTTAAATTGTAAAGCATTGAGTTATTTGAAAAGGG
Source organism: Gouania willdenowi (assembly GCF_900634775.1). Classification (NCBI taxonomy): domain Eukaryota; kingdom Metazoa; phylum Chordata; class Actinopteri; order Blenniiformes; family Gobiesocidae; genus Gouania; species Gouania willdenowi. Next base: position 7,786,648 of record NC_041055.1, on the reverse strand, counting down.
CTATATGAAATTAACTATATATTATTATAATTATTATTATTGTTATTAAACCTATGATGAAATGCATTGAAACTTGTAAAAAAAAAAAAAAAAAAAAAAAAAAAGTAAACATTTCCATAAACAGGGTTTTTTATCCTTGGGGTCGCCTGAAATGTCCAATAATTGATAATTTTTTTTATAAATTAAATCTTTATTTTAGAAATGTTTAAATTATTGTTCTTTTACAAATTAAAACACAAAAAACAACTATTCTATACTTTCGCTTTGCCGAATATAAATCTTGTTCATAACTAATAATAAAATGCAGTATAAAAATATCTGCGCTGAGTTATACAGTATTCTAGAAAAAACATGTCTTTAGGGTCGCCAGAAATTCTTGTTATTAAAATGGGGTCACAATCCAAACTAGGTTGGGAACCACGGCCATAAAGACTAAATTTAATCAGGAAAAAAAAAAAAAGAAAATTCCTTAATAGAAAAATTTGCTCGACTACAATTATAGTGGAATTAGTAGGCTGAAACTTTGTTAAAGTCCGTGTAAAGTAGAAATAAACGTGTTATGAGTTTGTCACACCACAGAAACGTGTCATTGACCACTCAGGCAAATTTGAAAGATGAAAAAAATCACTACGTATATAAAATTAGGTCTTAAAATCATGAAAAAACAAGCACTTCTCTGCTCTGAAACGCTGGGGGCGTGTCAGTTCGAGGTGATGGAATCACGTTCACGAGCAGGAAGGGCGCCGCCTCCGTGTACTGTGTCTATGGGAGAGAGCAGCGTGAAAGCGGCTCCAGCGTCGATAGTGCTTCTCCCATTTGTTTTCCAAAAGTGCTCGATCGGGCCAAACAGGGTGTCAGCGGAAAGGTCTGCTCCGCCCGAGTCTGAATATGGACGTCCATCTCAGGTAGACCCCCCACCCTACCCCCCCACCCCACAAGAACGTATGTGGTTTTGTTTTGGGCTAGGGGCCGAAATGCGCTCGCTGGAGGCCACGAAAGTTTGGTGTGCTTCAGCAGCAGGGTCGGGTTTATGCTAATGATGGCTCCGTTACGTACCGCGGCTATAATTTCTGACCCACCCATTAAATCTTGAACACAGAAACAATTTGTGAAGCCGAGCTCCACAATTACATTATAAATGGTTGAATGGCTTTGTACATGTTTTAAGGACCTATTTAATATGTTTAGAAGAAAATGGCTGGATTTGCTTTACACAGACTAACTTCAGTTTGAATCTTTCGTGATTTTTGACTACATGAAGTTCCTCGATTGGTTTAAAAATTTAAGAATAGATAAAATAAAATGCCTTTATCATCCTGCTTCAGAAAGACTTCACACATCATGATTAGTAACACGTTCACCAATCATCACCTCGGATGCAGGTCCAGGTAGAAGTGTCCGATCTCCTGACCGGTGTCCGTGTCCCGGGCCGAGTACAGTTTGACGTCGTGGTGCCACACGTGTGCGTGTTCCACCTCAGAGAAGGTGAGGCCCAGCAGCTCCTGGTAGATGCTGAACAGGCCTTCTGTCACCACATGAAGGGGGAAATACTCGATCAGCTTGTCCTTGTTCACTGCAAACTTGCACTGCTCCACCTGGTTCATGTAGTAAGGAAGATCCCAGGCGTTGATGATGCCATCAAAGTGCTGGCCTCTCATCAGGCACTCCCTCTTCTTCAGGGCCAGGATGTATTTCCTCTCTTTGATGCCGATGGGCTTCAAGGTTTCATAGAAAGTGTCTGTAAAAACAGTTGGATATGTTCACAGGAGGCTCTGAACCGACTGTCCCGAGGTTTAGCTTGAGTCAACTACAGACTCTGAACAGGATAAACATGTAAAAAAGATGACACCAAAGATAAATCATAACAGCCCACATTAATAAAAAAAAAAAAAAAAAAAAAATGCAAAAAAAATAAATAAATAATGAAGGATTATCTTACATTTTTATCTTGAGTTTGAAATGAAAGGGAAACTTTAAACACCATTTTGTTTTGGAATAGATTAGAAGCCAACAGTAAAAAACAACAAAAGACTTTAAAATATTTTTAAATATTTACTTGACAACGATACAGCGATACGATAACTGCGACCAAAATGGTCGCATATGCGAGTATTTTTTCAGTGTGTGCGAGTGAAAATTTTATTTGGTCGCATCTGTGCATGTTCGTATAGGGTGACGTCATTTTATATGGAGCGGCTGAACGCTTCGTCACGTCCCACGGAGTGCACTTCTCTTTCTCTCTCTCCGCGCTGCAGGATTACCGTAAAACCGTCTATAAACAGGCACTGCAAATTGGCTGGCGGCTAGGTTCACCGAGGATTGGGTAATGCAACGGTCAATAAGCGTATAAACACCAATGTGCTCCTTTGGAGTGCGCGCGGGCCGCGAATGAAGCCAGGCATAACGAGCACGCTCACATTGAGAGCAGCAGTAAAAAGGAAGAATGTGCCGAGCACAGTGATAGAGCGTACACGCTCATCAGAACCATCATGGAGGGACCAGAACTGATGGACTATGATACCAGGCCAGATGTTCAGCTGTGGTTCTCCCAGGGCAGGGGTCTGCAACCGAGGCTCTGGGGCCTAATGTGGGCCTTTGACTCTTTTGCAATGGCTCTCTATAGCCCTAAAAAAAACTATTAAAATAGTTATTTTTTTACAGAGGCCTTAAGTTTGAAATCACTGGTAAGATAATTAAACCAACAAAAACACTATTCTGGGAAAAAATTGAGATTCTAATTGTGTGGGTGATGAGCCGGTTTACTATGCATGCTTTATGTGTGGCAAGCAAGAATGAGCAATTAGCATGTGTTGATCACATGATCATGTGTTCAAGTTACTTTTTGTAGCCTTTCAAATACATCAACTAAAAAAATCTTCTTTATATAACATTGTGTTCATGTAAACTGAGATGTGTAAGAATTTGAAGATGCAAGATACTGTTTTATTTCTTGATGTCAATTTATTTTATTTCCATTTACATGATCAATATAAATCACATCAAATTAAATCAAACATTATTCTATATAATTTTAACTGTATAGAATTTAATACACTGTATTGTCTTCAATGAGAAGGTTTAATCCAGGCAAAATGGTTCCTTGTAGAGTAAATGTTACAGACCCCTGACCAGAGGAAGAGGGTTAGGAGACCCCACTATGAAAGCTGGACCCTCTGAATTTAATTCCATGGGGTGAAGAAATGCAGATGCTAAGTTGGTTATGCTACAGTTAAGTTAATTCAAGTACAGCATTTCTGCAAAAATAAAAAACAGAATAAATGTAACCTGTTATGCTTTGCTGTTATTTAAAAAAAATTGTTACGTCTTCTTTTAAAATTATATAAAATAAATGACCTGTTAGTTCAGCCACTGCCACCACTGGAAAAGTTAGTGTAGAGCCCTGTTTAGCCTAGCATTAACATTAACTAACATTAGCATTAACCTAGCATTAGCTAACATTAGCATTAACATAAGCTAGCATTAACATTAACCTACAATTAGCCGAGCAATAGCTAGCATTAACCTAACAATAGCATTAACCAAGCATTAACAAAGCAAAATTAGCTAAATTTAACGTAGCATTAACATGAACTAGCATTAGCATTAACGAGCAATAGCATCAATCTAGAATTACCAATAACCTAGCATTAGCTAACATTAACAATAATGAGCATTAACATTAGCTAGCATTAACATTAGCTAAATTTAGCCTAGCATTAGCATTTCCATCAGGTATTGTATTGTTTAAAATGTTGAAACCCCGTTGTTTAAAAAGAATTCCGATTTATTTTGGTTTTTATCTTGTTTTCTGTTTGGTTTTTGATTGTCAATGTTGCAAAATTGCGAGTGAAGGAAGTGACTCCACGCATGCGTTCAAAAGATCTGAAAGGATCCACTCTGTGAAAGGATTAGGTAGTGACAAGTAGCAACAGCATAAACTAGCACTAACCTAGAATTAGCATTAACCAAGCATTAGCTTAATATTAGGATTAACTTTGCACTGTATGAGCATTTGCCTTGCTAATAAACTGTGAAACAATGCAGAAGACATGATAAAAATTGTTGAAATAAGTTGAAGGATCTGAAAAAATCTCCCCGCCTCCCATCTTTTTACCTTTGTCGGGCAGGAAAATTATCATCTCATCCAACAAAATATTAATGCCAGAATACAGAAAAACATGAAAATGTACAGTAAAAGGATTCAGCCTGGGCGTTCCTACAGCAGGAGAATCTGATGCATTCCTTATGAGGGACAGATCATGTATTACTGTATATCTTTCAGACACAGGACACGACCAGGTCTTCCATTTGCTTTCACAAGCAATAAATCCCTGCCTGCTACACAACTTACATGTGGAACACACACTGTGCGTCTCAAAGTTCACTTTCCTGCCTCTGTCAGAGGATGCAAGTTTTATGACTGCACGTGTGTGCATGTTTACATATGCGCGTGTGTGTTTGCGTGCATGTGTGTGTGTCTGAGGGGCAATATCAAAGCAGACATACCGAGAAAGTCAGACACATTGCAGGCATTTCTGGCCATGTTTATCTCCAGCACATAGTTAGCGTGGCTGCTGTATCCCAATAGGCTGGACACTTTGGCTCTTAGTTGGATCAACTGTTCCAATATTGTTGAGTTTACCTGCAAAACACAGGAGATAAGATACAACATGCACCTGTTATTGGAATATCTGGGAACATTAATAGTAAAATCAAGGTGTTTTGATTTGAATTGCATTACACCAACGAGCAACAAATCTAATTCTCATTCAGCAAGCCACTGCTCAGCAACAGAGCACCTGGCAAATCTATTAACAGAGCAGTAATGCAAGACCATCCCTGGTAATTGACCCTTTGGCCTTTTTCCTGTAATGTCAATAACAGAGGTGTGAAACACACGGCACGGCGGGCACGCCAAATGTCAGAATTTGTGGACTTGCAACGGCAATAATTATAAAGCAAACAGACCACAAGTGATACAGAGCTTTAAAAAAAATCTAAAAATTCTATTTTAATATTTAACAATATTAATATTTTTAACAGTAAGTTACATTACTAGTACAGTGCCCATCAGAAGTATGTATTCATATAGTCAGTGGGTAGAGTTGTCAATTATGGCCAAATGAGTACGTGTTTGAAGGTTGGACGTACAAAAACGTGTACATACTCTGTAGTGTTATTATAAGGTATACAGTTGTGTGCGAAAGTCAGGGCACCCCTTTAAAAACAGCATATTTTATATATTTAAAAAGTTATATTCATATTTACTGTCTCTCTGGTATATGGGAAAAAAAGACAATATTGTCAGGAAACATTAATGCATAGTTACATTTTATTTTATAAATTGAACAAAATTACAAAAATGAAAAACATAATTTTGGCATGTGCAAAAGTCGGGGCACCCTGAGAGTTTCAAAGTGTCAGATTCTTTTTACAAGCTCAGACCTCTACCAGCTCATTGGTCCTGAAGCATGTGTCAACAATTGTCATTAGGGAGTGCCAGCTGGTGCCAATTTGAGGGTTTCTTAAATACGGCGACTCCACAAACCTTGTACAAACACTCAGCAACCATGGGTTCCTCTAAGAAGCTGTGTAAGACAGAAAAAAATGAAAGTAATTGATGCCCACAATGCCGGGGAGGGCTACAAGAAGATAGCAAAGCGTTTTCAGCTTGCAGTTTCCACAGTGCGAGGCATATTTAAGAGATGGCAGGTGAGGGGAACTGTGGAGGTCAAGAAGAGATCTGGAAGACCAAGGAAACTCTCGGAGAGAACAGCTCGTAGTCTGGTCAGAAAGGTAAACCAAAACCCACATTTGACTTCAAAAGACCTCCAGGAAGATTTAGCAGACTCAGGAGTGGTGGTGCACCCTTCCACTGTGCGCCGATACTTGCACAAACAAGACCTTCATGGAAGAGTCTGTAGAAAAAAACCTTATCTACGACCTCATCATAAAATACAACGTCAAAAATATGCAACAGAACATCTACAGAAGCCTGATGACTTTTGGAAACAAGTGCTGTGGACTGATGAAGTTAAAATAGAACTCTTTGGCCACAATAAGCAAAGGTATGTATGGAGAAAAAAAGGAGCAGCATTTCATGAAAAGAACACCTTGCCAACTGTTAAATATGGGGGTGGATCCATCATGCTTTGGGGTTGTGTTGCAGCCAGTGGGACAGGAAACATTGCTCGGGTGGAGGGAAGAATGGATTCAATTAAATACCAGCAAATTCTGGAGGCAAATATCACAGCATCTGTAAAAAAGCTAAAGCTGAAAAGAGGATGGCTTCTACAACAGGATAATGATCCTAAACATACCTCCAAATCCACCATGGACTACTTCAAGAAACACAAGCTGAAGGTTTTGGAATGGCCTTCACAGTCTCCCGACTTAAACATTATCGAAAATCTGTGGGTAGATCTTAAAAGAGCTGTGCATGCAAGACGTCCTAGGAATATTGCAGAACTGGAAGCCTTTTGCAAGGAAGAATGGGGAAAAATCCCAAATAATAGAATCCAGAGACTTGTTGTTGGCTATAAGAAGCGTTTACAAGCTGTGATATCTGCCAGAGGGGGTGTTACTAAGTACTGAAGGTGCTGATGCTGTAGGGTGCCCCGACTTTTGCACATGCCAAAATTATGTTTTTCATTTTTGTAATTTTGTTCAATTTATAAAATAAAATGTAACTATGCATTAATGTTTCCTGACAATATTGTCTTTTTTTCCCATATACCAGAGAGACAGTAAATATGAATATAACTTTTTAAATATATAAAATATGCTGTTTTTAAAGGGGTGCCCTGACTTTCGCACACAACTGTATGTGCAGTTCTAAAGTAAAATAGTTTGTGTGATTTCCGTGGTTTAATTCTAATGGACATGTGCATGATAAATTGATAAAGTTTGCACCAATGCTGCAGTTTAGGTAGAATCTGTAATCACCAAATAAGGAACAGTCAAAAAGCATGTTTCCTCAAACGAGAAGTCCACAGGAGCACAAAACTTGTGAAAGAGCTTTAAACTATCTTCCTCTCTCTCTCTCTCACTCGTGCGTCTGCAGTCTAGTGCTACTCCAGGTTTTAAGCGATTGGCTGTGGCCGCACATGTGACTAGCTCGCCACTGTGATTGGCTCCGACATGCACCGGAACAGAGCTGTGCAGTGTTTGGCTCTTGGTGCACACGTGACTAGTGGCTTCGCTTTGCTCGTAGTAGACAATTTCATGAAATTATTCATTAACTGCAGCATTACAGTACAAACAAATGCAACGCTGCACAGCTTTGAACCAAGCTGCAGCTATGCAGCAAGTATGAGCTCTGTCTGTCCCTGAACACCAGATATATGCTTTTATAGATAGACATACATATCACAAAAGGTTTCTGAAAAACAGACTGTTTGTACTGACAGTCGGAGCTGATAGACAGTTAGTGTAGCAGCCTGACTACAGTACAACATGAGCATAAAAAGCAGTAAATAGACTAATATGCAGACATGGGCACTCAGGCAGGGCAGGCATTTGTGGTAATGTAATTTAAAAAGTAGGAACAATTAATCAAAACTGGCAAATAATTTGCATGACCTATTGTGAATGTCATTAAATTGGCAAAAATAAGCATGAAATATGGTGAAAAGAGGTTAAAAGTAGGCTTTACCCTGATCTCATCAGCTATATCAGATCGGCCGACATTTTGCATTTTATGCAATTAATGTGATAGTCTGTAATGTCTTAATTCGCCGATCCAATCAATGATGTCATTGTCCTGATGAAACTTTCTGTAGATGCTCCCATCGCATTTACACCAAAGATTTTTTTGCTCTACGTGACACGGCTTTATTTCACTCACATTTGTGCACAAAGGTGAAAACCTATGCGCGAACGACGAAAATGTCTCTTGGTTGGAGCGAAGTGGCTGAGCGCCGGACTTCTTCAACCTGAATTCATATGATTGGATCGGGGAGCGTGTTTTTTGAAACACACAGATCGGTGGTCGGCCCAAAAATCCCGATTGTGTAAAACCTAGTTAGTGTGCAGAAAAGGGATTGAAATTTGATGGAGAAGTGGTAGAAATTGGAGTAAAAAATCGTAAATATATGGAAGAATTGGCTGAAATTGTTCAAAAAACTCTTAGTTTCTTGAAGGCATTTAGTGACCCCCTCAGTGTCTTGCCACCCCAAGGTTGAGAACCCCTCCACTAGATTACATCAGGCTAAACATGGCCAACAAGGTAAAATATAATAACATGCATGTTTTTGAGCGAGATAAATCTCACTCTGTCACAGGAATGAAAAAACACAACCATGGACCTCTTTACTGTGTGGCGTTAGCTCTATTAGGCTAACTAACCATTAACATAAAGCAATAAAGCATATAATGCCAACGCCTGGCCTCACTCCAATCCACTCAGCTTTCTGATATACGGCCACATATAGAAGCTGCTTTCGTGCACCATAAATCACTGCCACACACACACACACACACGCTTCCACTCCCACGAACCATCAAAGTTTACTTTCCTGCTCCTCCACTGATATTACATCCCTCATATAACACTTCAAATTCAAACTGTAACATTTCTGTAATGTAACAGACGCTATGAACCATGCATGTTTTCATAGTTGTATTAAATACTGACATGAAAAATGAAGGGAAATGTGACCATAGGTGAGTTTTGTGGCGTTAAATAATTGTTTATGTGAGAGAATATATAGATGTAGGTGTATTATAACTAAAGAAGAATACAACAGTGAAATACTCTCTCTCTCTCTCTCTATATATATATATATATAAATAAAATCCAGTTTAATCAAAGCATAACACCTGAGCATTTTATATTTTATTTCAAGATGAATCCCCAGGTTCATCATTACTGCACCCATCATAAAGACTTATTTAGCAAAGTGTGCGACATCCATAGCCCAGTTTAATCTAATATATAGAGGTTGAAAATTGTGGTCACAATTTACTTAATAATACAGCAACTCATCTAAAATGTTGGTAAAAAAAGATTAAAAAAGTATTTTTCATATCTTATCGGCAGTAACAGTGTGAGTTCTTAATGTTATTTATCTGATTGTAAATGCATGTCATTTTTTTTTTTTTATAACTTATCTATTAGGTTGAGGATGCCCCTTCCTGCACATATTGAAGGGATTCTTTTTTGTTCTCGTTCTTCTTTGGTATTTGATTCTTTAATTGATTGTGTTCTTTGAATTATGTGCTGAATAAAGAAATAAAAAAAATAAAAATTAGTACTTAGAAAGAAACATGAAACAATAAATGGTTCTGATCAGTATTGGGCATTTTACTTTAAAAAAGTAATAAGTTACCATTACAAATTACTTCTCCCAAAAAGGAGTTGAATTATTATGCTGTAAAAGTAATTAGTTACTCTGCAAAGTAATTGTGAAGTTATTTTTTATAATTTGTACTATCGTGTTAATTTCATTGACTAAATATTTTTGTCATTATTATATTATTATTATATTTTTGCTGACGAAAACTAAAAAAGAAGTCAATGATTGAGACTAAAACTATGACTAAACTGATTGACATTATCGTCAACGAATAAAGGACGAGAAAAAAAATAGACTGACTGAAATCAAATCAGAAGACGGGAGAGATGTAGCCCGTCTTAAGCTCCTTGGATTATTCACAGCGTGTGAGTTCTGGTGGCTGAGCGTGGCAGGACCAACACACTCAGAGTAACCAATCAAACAATGAGCGAATCTGACGACAATAGCGTGACAAGCGTAGTTCTTTTTCCCTAAACGGAGCTAGCAGACGAAAACAGCGCGTAGTACGGTACAGACTTATGGTTTTAAAGCCTCTTCTTGTTGTGGTTTCATTAATAAATCCACGTCTTTTAAAACAGAGCAGAGTGCAGCTGTGAAGTTCTTCTTAGTGTCAGCAGCCATGTTTGTTTTGATACTGCTTTGTGTAGGGGTTATGACGTTTTTTCCTGTTCGGCTCTCTTCTGCTCGACCAACTCTGCGTGAGCTGAGACTCCGCCCACCCAACCATTGAGCCAATCACCATCACCCCTGCTCTCCCATTATTGCGTCCTAGTTGGCACTTCGTCGTATATATAAAATACAAAATATGTAAGAAACTGACCTCACCTAAGCAATAAGTGAGAACTATCAGCGCCAACTGGATCGACACTTTAAATTTCCAAGATTTTATGAGCAATTTCTATTTAATTAAGGGAAATATGTCGAAATTTGAGGAAAATGTAAGGATTTTCCAAGAATTTTGAGTTTTTCCAACTGTATAACTTTAAGAATGACTGCAATCATGCAATGTAAGCACCAGGTCCTGGACTTTTGGCAGGAAGTTTGCATGTTCTCTTCAAGCGTGTGGGTTATTTCCAAGTAATGCAATGCACTCCCACCGTCTAAAAACCAGGACACAAACTTCATACCCCCTCATTAAACATTGATGTAGTTTACTCCCAAATAGGATTCCAGGAAGCTGCGTTGACAGCTGACCACAGATTGACGATCAGACTCCAGTTACCTCTTTACACCTGCTGTGGAACGCCGTCTCCATCTTCCTCCTGGTTTCAGGGTTGTGACACCTCTTCATCAGAGGGTAGTAATGAGGATACTCCAGCGTCACCTTATACCGGCCGTCCGCAGTCCTCTCCAGGCCGCTCAGGTAGCTGTCAGCCAGCCCGCCTTAGCAAAGAACATGACGGGGGAACATCTGTGAGAGGCTGAAGGCACAGACGCAGATAAACCATCAGAGCTTAGCTTACCCAGTTCATGCTCCGAGAAGACGAGAGAGGTGTTGTCCTCGTTGATGTTCTTGTTGAATTCGATGCAGAGCTCACTGATGAGCTTTGAAGTCACTTTTATTTGCTGGAGAGAAAAAAAGATGAGGAAAGCACAGTTTTACATCATAAAACTATGATTTTCCAACTTTCCAAACTGGCTTTTAATTTGAAACCAAACCAGTCTATATTATTGCCTTTACAACAGTTTGATTAACAACTTTATCATCAATCGACACTTTCACCTGCTTTTAAGAGTCTACACTGACTTAAGAAATTGATGTATCAGAGTTGGGGTCAATTATAATTGTCATTACATGATTGATCATTATTACAATTAACATAACAGCAACAAAACATGTTGCTGTTAAAATTGTCATTGAGTTGTGATTTTCAGTCAAGATACACGAGCAGCCCGTGACGTTGTCATGACGACCATGTATTTTGTACTCGTGGCTGCTTCACAAGGACTTATAGGGGTTACTAGACTTATAATTGACCTTTGATAGAACCAACTACAGGTGAGCTTTAAGTCACAGTAAACTTCATGTAATCAAATCGATTGAATGTGTTGGTAATTAATGATTTTCTACCTCTTGTACTTCTTTGGACAGATGCAAGCCTTTCCTCCGGCCCAGTGTAACCAGTCTATCCAGGAATCTCTTTCCTTCTGGTGAAACGTCAACTTGCAGCTTTGCCTGTCAAACCATAAACGGCCACAGAGTCACACGCTTTGCTAAATCTATTCACCAGTTTGTGCAGCAGGTCAGCCAAGCAGCTAAACACATGACACTGGCTCACACTGCTCATATCAGATTAAATTTCCCCCCTCAGCTGAATAAGAGCCAGAGACGAGGTTAAATGAGGGTTCAAGTCCTTGATCTTTAGTTAAAGCGCCTCATTTGTGGTTCAGTATCAGCTGTTGGGACATTGCCTGACATAAAATGTGAAAATGCTTTAATGCGGACTGATGCGTTGTGATGAATACGCCTCATTCCTTGTGCATTGCTTGTTGATGACTGAGATGACTTTAACACATCATTAACAGAGCTTATAAATCATGTTCTGACTGATGTTTATAATGTTTGTCTTGGAGTGGGTGTAAAATCAGGTCAACCTGCAAAGCCGTGAGGCGTTTGAACACATCCTCGCGCATGCTGATCTCCACGTCAAAGTCAGCGAGTGTCTTGTCTGCCTCGGTACTCGCTGATCGAATCTCCTTGGAAGGAAACACGAACTGAGGGAAGTCAAGGACGTGACGAGATGCTGGAAAAAGCAGATGGAAGCACAGACAGTCTGGATTTGTTTGGATTAAACCAGATAAATTATCAAATGCAGCTGTGCTGCATCTGTACCCAGTGTGCAAAAGAGCTCAATGCCATAGTTGGTCCAAAGCTGCATTATTGCACGTGTCAAACTCAAGGCCTGGGGGCCAAATCTGGCCCTTTAGAGCATCTAATTCGGCCTAAAGAGGAAAGTAAAAATGACAGAAAAAAAACATGCATCATTGTGTAAATTACACAATATTTCAATTGTAAATATCTAAACCCCTCCAAATACACATGGATACAAATTGCACATGCGTATATCATATGATGGCAGTCATTTTTTAAAACTCAAATTGATGAAAAATATTTTTTCAAAATTCTGCATTATTTTGATGATTGTTACTGCAATTAATTTGCAGTAGATAAGCTTCAGAATCATTAATATTCACTAGCAGAGAAATGTAGTGCTCATCCTGTCAGTAGGGGGCAGTAGGTAGCACAATGAACAACATACAACACCTTGTAAAGGGAAAGCAACACACATCTCAGTTGTTAAAAATCTGAACCCAGGTTTAGCAAAAAAAATACTGAAAATGTGACAGAAAAAGAACACAACATATTATGGAAAAAAGCTTTTGAAAAAGAATTGCAATTTTCTGTTTTTAACATTTTTATTGCGGGAATGCAAAAAAAAAATACATACATTTATATACATTTTTGAAGTGACCCTGTTTGTCATGCTGCATGCAAATCTTAACCAACTTACACCATTCAAAGATCCAGATGTTCTGCTCCTTTGTGACCATTGATATCTATGTTGTAAAATGCTAACACTCTTAATTTTAATGTAATTTAAGATTTTATGTAAATAAGGCTGCTTTTGCAAGCCATAAAGTGCTTGATTAGGTCTGTTAGAGTGTGGCAGCAGCTGCTCATGAACTTTGAGGAAAACTGCTGTTAAAGCTCTAATCCTTTTTTTTTTTAGATTAAAATGTTGCTACAATCTTCCCATTTCTTATAATTATACTTTTATATATTAGCTTTAGCTGAGTGTAATCAGAGCCTGCTGCTTCCTTCCTTTGGGCATTCATCGAGTGGAACCTGGTTCGAATCTCTAACTTTGCCCCTCAATGTATATTTGTTAAATCCTCAGTAACTGCTCAATGAGTGAAAGTAATGCTGTTCATTCTCTGTGAATACTGACTACAAATATCTAAGCATTTGATAATGTGTACAAACTTCTGTTCATTGACAATAAACACATACAGCTAAAGGAGTTAGCAATTTTATTTAGCATTCTCCCTTGCACTGTCATGGCAATGCAAATTTTTCGAGTTATTTTACACAAAATCAAATGAAACCTGCAATAAGACACTGAAAATACCCCCACATTTACATTTACAGTATAAACAGTGTTTTCCTGTAATCAGGTGGGCAAGAGCAATGTGAGCTAAGATCAGAGAAAAGATTGACCAATGCCAATGAATTCAAAGACTTACTTACAGGCGTATTCCAGCTTGGCCTCAGCCAACGTCTCCAGTGTGTTTTCAACAGAGACATCGTCTAAGTTTAGAGATCCGACGTTGTCGTAGAACTTCTTCACTCGTGTAATAAGGCTCTCTGTTTGACTCCTGAATTCATCTGGAGAAAGGTCCCACCTCAGGGTGTTCCTCACATGTGCTGCCTCTGAGAAGCTTCTGGCACATTTAACAGAGCCACCAGTGATGGTCATTATCAGGACAGGTTGATACACCCTGAAGGAGAAGAACAAACAAAACATTTATGCAGAGGATGCTGGGGGTGTGCATTGCCATGAATCTGACGATACAATTTACATGTCACAATACGATTTGTCTCAATGTATCCTGAAACTAAACAATACGACAATACGTTGCGATAATGCTGAACGATTAACCTTAGTCGCATCAATATTGAGGTTTTCACTAATGCAATAACCGAACCTCAGATGCTGATGTTTTTTTTCTTCCATCTCCATCATTTGAGTGATATATATGTTCACCAATCAGAATTGCCGAGAACCGCCTTCCTGGGCTGCTGGCCAATCAGAGATGGTTACAGGACACACCCTTGCATGCACTACAGCGAGTCTTTTTTTTTGCTACAGCGAGTCTCTGAGTGCGTTAACTACACTAGGGTCCTATAAAATCCACGTTAACGGAATCGAACAATGAAAACAGAATCTACCGTTGAACTTGGAAATAGACAGAATCAAGTTGAAACGCCGTCACTATAATGCTATAATGCTATAATGTCCTACCCACTCTCATCCTGGCTGCTTCAAACACCACCTAACCACCGTCTAACCTGGCAAAAAACTACACAAATCATCACTGACTCCTAAATCGGAGCTGACCAGTGCCTACTTATTTTTAACGCGTCTGTAAAGCTTGGTCCGTTTCTCGTGTAGCGCTGCTGTGCTCCGTGAAAACAGCAGCAGCTTTAATCAGCTTTACCTGCTCAGAACAACAACATCTAATCAGAGCTACAGAAGATCTGAGGTAAACGTTGTTCTGTTGTTGTAAACGAGACCATTGATGCCAGAGATTGTAGAGTCTGAAACATCGTAAGTTAATGATAACTTCTTTAAAATATTCTGGCCCCTCGTGGTGAAAAACACTTCTTACACGTGATGTGTGTTGCACAATTATTTTTAATCATTACGGTCTGGAATGATGTCATCAGGATCATTTAAATTAGGTTAATTTAAATTAAGTTGATCAAAACTTAATCAATAAACCTGCTCAGATTCAGTAAACCATTGATCTCTGAGGGGAAATTCAGTGACATTAATGCTGTTCTCATACATCTTTATATGACATGAATAATTAAAAAGGAGCAGTTAGATTTGGAAAAAAAAATAAAATGCATATGCATTTAAAAAAAAATATATATATACAGTGCCTTGCGAAAGTATTCGGCCCCCTTGAACTTTTCGACCTTTTGCCACATTTCAGCCTTCAAACAAAAAGATATAAAACTGTAATTTTTTTGTGAAGAATCAACAACAAGTGGGACACAATCATGAAGTGAAACGAAATTTATTGGATATTTCAAACATTTTTAACAAATAAAAAACTGAAAAATTGGGCGTGCAAAATTATTCAGCCCCCTCAAGTTAATACTTTGTAGCACCACCTTTTGCTGCGATAACTGCTGTAAGTCGCTTGGGGTATGTCTCTATCAGTTTTGCACATTGAGAGACTGGAATATTTGCCCATTCCTCCTTGCAAAAGTCATGAGACGAAGGAGGAAGTGAAGTCCGTGACCCGAGATTTAAAGGAAGTTTGGAATCACGGGAATAATATTAATTAACCATGAAATATTAATTAAATGACTTTTTGCGGTACAAAAAACGTTTTCAATATTGACCTTTTTTTTTATTTTTTAAACCCAAACAAACTGCGACACAGTGACGTCATGAACCCGGAACCGGAAGTAGCGCGCTTAATACCGCGCTCTTACCGAGGGAACCGTAATCTTAAGATTAATGTTTTGCTACACCAAATTACTCCAAAATAACAGATACACACACTTGGGATATTTGGAAGCCGATGACAAAGTTTCAGGTGGAACAGGCACCACGTCAGGGAGATATTTGCTCCACACGCACACGCCATCCTTGAATTATAGTAGAGATGATTGTTTAGCAATACTTTTGAAAATAAAAGCAAGATACAATATTTTCCAGCCAAGAACCATGTGGAAAAAAGTCGACGTCTATTTTTGGAACCCGAGCCACAGGTTGAGAACACTACTTTTGTCACCTTAATCACTAGATTGTGTGAGGAGGAAAGTGACCTGGTGAGCGCCTTTGTTTGTGAACTAGTAGGCAGGTGCTGAATGTGGTCAAAGAGTAAATTCTAGAGGCTGGCGCAAACAAAATGCTGATAAAATCCTGACAAACAGAAGCTCAGAATGACTTACACAAGCTAGTAATAATAATAATAATAATAATTTAGGAGATGTAAACAAGCACACAGTCAGCACATCATTTTGCCGTAAGAAAACTAGGGTTTCCCTTAATATAACACAAATAACCAGGAATAATGAACAAGCAGCACAAACACTAGGGAGCCTTTTAAGGTCACGTTCTTTGCATGGTTTCCATGCTGGGTCACGACCCTTCTTAGTGTCAGGTTTCAGAGCTACGTTTAACGAATCTCTAGACTGTTTCAATATTAAATCTCCCACTTTTCTATAGCAATACATACAGTACTTTCAACGGGCACTGCACTAGTATACACAATTCTAACAAAGTATCATTTTAAAGTTTTATAGTTTTAACCGGTTATTATTACTTTTTAACCTCACATTTAGTACAGTTTAAATACAATTGTTTTTTTCTTGGAAAATGTGAAGCAACAATGTGTCTTACTGCATGTTTTCAAAACAAAATCCTTTTTTCTTTACAAATTAAAATGAGTAAATTAAAGGACAATCAAACTAACGTGTGTCATGTTCGTTAGTGGTTGTAACTTAGTTACATTGTTAATCACAGAAAAAAAAAAAAAAAATGTTAACCTCGGTGAAGCTAAAGCACATTAGTAATATTAATATAAGCTCCTACCTGCAAAGCGTTTGGCTGAGCACAGCTTTCAACGCACACATGCCTCCAGCACTTTCATGCGCTTTATCGACTAAACACAAGTTTAAAACTCGCTTTCTTCTTACAGTAACGACTCGGTCACAGTAGCAACACCTTGCTCTCTTCTGCTCTCCTCTTCCACTTCCTCTCCTCCTCTGCCGCCGCGCGAGGAAGCGCCTCTTTATTTCCGCCCTAACTGCGCATGCGCCGAGTCGGAGGACGCGCTCCGTGACGCAGCAGCAGCAGCAGCAGAAGAAGAAGAAGAAGAAGAGCTCAGGTAGGTGGAAGACAACAGCATCTCATTAATAGCCTGTTATTTTTAAACTAATCCCACACTGAGCCGTTTCCATCTAATGCTTCATTCTCACCAACATCTTGTTGTGTCGTCCATCATGTGTGTGTGTGTGTGTGTTAATATAGTGACCATTCTCTGTTGTGGTATTACATCACAGCTCCTGCATCACTGCGTTTACGTGTATCAACAACACGAGCGGGAACACGCGATGGTTTGATTTGACATCTAATGTATTTATTAATCACACAATTCACATGAATAAACATGAGCATATGCATGTGCAAGATTTTAGCAATGGCTAATTTCTGTATTACACACACTGCACATTATGATACAACAGACGAAACAGGATCAGAAAGAAATACAAGGTGCAAATACACTGATTTAAGACGTAAATCGTTACAAAAAGCACGTTTGCTATTGAGATGAAAGTACAGCATAATTTTTTAATTGCATAATTAAATCGCACATTAGGAATTACAATAAATGCATTGTATAAAGTCCTAATTTGTGTGTGTGTGTGTCAAACAATATGTGAGTTTGTGTATTTTTCTTAATTCTGGCCTTTAGTG
The DNA here is from genome assembly GCF_900634775.1 of Gouania willdenowi. Lineage (NCBI taxonomy): Eukaryota > Metazoa > Chordata > Actinopteri > Blenniiformes > Gobiesocidae > Gouania > Gouania willdenowi. The sequence goes on along the minus strand of NC_041055.1, from coordinate 7,769,133 downwards.
TTAACACACGCACACGCATTTATTAGACACACTTGAAAATTGAACTTTTCATAGGAATTGTTTTTTGGAATTAACTGTAAATTGGGAGTCAAATTAATAAAATAAAAAAAAATGATGCTGATATTTTAGATGTTGCTCAAACATATTTTCCAAATTATATTTAACCTTACATTTTGAAAAGTTCCCGTTAATTCCCATGGAGAGTTTCCAAATTCCCAGAATTTTGCAACCCTACTTGAAATGTTATGCTTGTTTTGCAATTGTAATATTTTCCATGGATGCTAATTTTTGTGTTTGCAGATATGACACAGTTATTTGAAACGACTCCCACTTTCTGATTAGAACCAATAAATACTTCATACGAAAGGTTTATATTTTTAATTATTCCCGAAAATTCCCAAGCTTGAATTTACGTGAAAATGTACCAGCTATTTCCCGCACTTTTACAACCTTACTTCTCCTCACACGTTCTTCCAGTGATAAAACGAACGTGTGAGGATGTCACTGAGCCGTCATTGATGATCTTCATTAGGGGTGGGAACCTCTGTGTGGCTCACGATACGATACGCGATACACAGCTCACGATAACGATTATCTCACCATATGACGATACTGCGATTATCGATATATTGGTCAGAAATCAATCTAGAAATAATCTGACATAACAAGAAAACAAAAATGAAGTGAAAAACTAACATTTTTGTTCTATATCCTGAAAGACAATAAATCAAAAAAGTGTCCTATGAACAGTGACACTATTTTAGTGCAACATTTCTGTAAATAAGTGTCAACATACCAATGTAAACAAATAAGTGTCTCAAATAGTGCTTTGTGTAAACAAAAAAAAATAGGCTCTTTCTTACCAGTGACACCATTATAGTTCAATATTCCAGTAAACAAAATATTGGTTCCTTCAACAAACAGTGACAACATTTCTGTGAAGACCTAACTGTACATTTTAGTGGAAAAGCAGAAAAGGTTTTGAAAATAATAACATTTTTAAAAAAAATAAAAACAAAAATAAAGAAATAAAAAGAATCGATACTTAGCGTGAGCATGTCGATAATCTATCGTGCGAAAAAAATATCACGATGTCGCCACATCGAGATATCGTCACACTCCTAATCTTCATCGGTTTCTTTTACATTAAAACGGATCATTCAACGTAGACTCACGTTAGATTGGTCGCAACAATCTACTGTGGACATTTCTAATAATGTCACAACTGCTAGAAATGAACAAAACACGACTCAGCAGACCTGTTGTAGATACAGATTACAGACACACGGCGTCAGATATCCTTCACTCCTTCATTCTGTCCAACAGTTTGTAGGTTGACAATCATGGCTGTGGAGAAGCGCCTGGCGTTCTCTATCGTGCAGTTCCTCAGAGATCAAACCCACTGTGGCGCTCTGAATTCTGATGAGCAGGAGAGCCTGGAAGGTACGTCCAGTCCGACACTCTGCCAACAGCTTTGCTCCCTGACTGAAATCCAATATCTACATAATGCAGAGTAATGGTTCACACATTTTGTCCCTGAGGGTGATTGTTGTGATGAATTCATCTATTTTGCATCCTCATTTCACATTTAAATGCAGTCTTTAAGGACAAATCAAAGTTAATTGTTTTTTTTTTTATTGACAGCACAGAAATGTTGGCTCATGGTCTGTGGTCTGCATATAGCAAGAAACGGGGCTACTTCAAACTCTGAGTGTAACTTCTTGGATTGATAAAGAAATAAAATACCAAACAAACAAAAGACAGTTTAGTGCTGTTTATTGTTTGCACACGTAACTTTCCCTTTTCACATTTTCTTAACAACAGCTCAGATATTTACAGTATGTTACAGCACATAGGCAACTGTTATTACAGCAGGGGCCACAAAAATGTGATTGCTAATCCAAGGGCCACATTATCAGGATTCATGTCAGTATTTAGAATAATAACCAATCTGAGCATTAATAAAGGAAAGAGCAATGGTTTGTATTTTTGGAGGGTCTTTGTGTGTTATTGTTCTCTATTTCTGTTGTCATTTTAATATATTTTTCTCTTGTTTTGTGGTTTTCAGGGTGTTTTTATCCTTTTTTGAAGGAATTATTTGTGTTTTTGGAGTCATTTTGTGTTCTTGTGTATTTTTGTTGTCCTGTTGTGTGTTTTTCCACTTGTGTATTTTTTTCTGTCATTTTCTGTATTTTTGTTGTCCTGTTGTGCCATTTCATCTATCATATTATGTATTTTTGTCCTCATTTTATGCATTTCCGTAGTCCTTTTTTGTTGTCATCTTAGGTTTTTGGAGTCATTTTGTGGTTTTTGGTGCATTTTTTTTTCCATTTTTGAGGGAATTGCTTGTTTTTTTGGAGTCATTTTGTGTTCTCGTGTATTTTTGTTGGCCTGTTGTGTGTTTTGTCATTGTCCTGTTGTGTATTTATTCTGTCATTTTCTGTATTTTTGTTGTCCCGTTGTGTCATTTTATCTATCATATGTATTTTTGTCCTCAGTGTTCGCAGTCCTTTTTTGTATTTTTGTCATCATCTTAGGTTTTTGGAGTCATATTGTGGTTTTTGGTGTTATCCTTTTTTGGGGGAATTATTTGTGTTTTTGGAGTCATTTTGTGTTCTTGTTTTTTTTGTTGTCTTGTGTGTGTTTTGTCATTTAGTTTTTTTGTTGTCTTGTGTATGTTTTGTCATTTAGTTGTTTTTGTTGTTGTCGTGTATTTTTTTCTGTAATTTTCTGTATTTTTGTTGCCCTGTTGTGTCATTTTATCTATCATATGTATTTTTGTCCTGATTTTATGCATGATCGTAGTCCTTTTTTGTGAGTTTTTTGTTGTCATTTCATGTATTTTTTGTGTTTCTAGAGTCATTTTGTGCATTCACTTTGGGGGCCGGAAAGAATGATACAGAGGGCCACTGGCTGCCCATGTCTGTTATAGCATCATTTGTGAGCAACAAAAGTACCTAATTGTTTCAGTAGGGGGCGCAATAAAGCTTTACAGTGGTTGGCACACCGTGTTATTCGCAATAACTACATTAAAGTAAACTTTATTAAGTATTCATTATCTACAGTTTTACGTTTCAATGAAAAGTGATGATCAAATGGTTGAGTTTTGTGACGTTATTTCTATCAGCTGAACTATTCTTCTTTCTGTGTGTATTTTATTTCTGGAGCTAAAATTAGATTCTGTTCCGTCTCATGTGGCTGTTTCTCTGCTACAGTTGCGATACAGTGTTTGGAGACAACCTTTAAGATCAGCTCCAGTGATTGTCATCTTGCAGCGCCGCAGCCGCTCACTGAGATATTCCTCAACTCTTTGCTTAAGGTTTGTTATTAACATCATTTTGTACCTGAAAAAACAACAAATAAAAAACAAGCTCAGACTGCAGTGCTCACCATTCAGAACTGTCACGTTGTTTGTTCTTTTTAGACTCCAATAAGGTTTATTATTGTGTGTTAACCTGTGTTTTTAATGGCACAGTGACACTAATTTCTTCACATCTTATTGGATTTTTAGTCCAAATGTGCTCCATCAATGTGAATTTACTGGTTATGAAATGAATCAGTGGCTGCGTCCCAATGGTGCCTCCTATCTCCTTTCCTATCTACTTTTCCATAACTCTGTGGATGACGTCACTGGGTTAAGGAAAGGTATTAGAAAAGGAGTTAGGAAAAGGCGATCACGTTTGTTTTGACATACAGACGCACTTCTACTAGGTGACGTAATAATCCGACAGCTGTTACGGTTTGCCGTGGTGAAAAAACCACAAATTTCCAAAAATGGACTACTAAGAGCAATTTATAACAATATAATCTAAAAGAATCACAAATTTGAATGTAAATCAAAGGAAAAGACACTACCAGGATACGAGGAACAAAAGTGAAACTAAAAGAACGTCACATTGAGAATGGTTGCTCACACTCACCTTTCACTCAGAAATATGAATTAGGTTGAATAAAACATAATGTGGCTAAACATGTCTCTGATCCCTTTTTATGTCAGTTATAATCTGATCATATGGTTTACATATAAGATATAGGTTTTAGATTATTTAAAGTTGTTTGAGGCAAATTATTGCATTGATAACGTTACATAATCTCCATCCTTTGTCGGTCATCGTGAGTTTGCGTGAGCGCACGGGTGTGCGTGTCCCTTTAAATGTTGACATTGTGGGTCAGCATTATCTGGTCTCCTTTGGTAAAGGGTGCATCAGTGTTTCTGAGGCTAAAGGAGGTTATAAAGGAAGCACTGAGTCTCCTTAAAGAAAATTTGAACGCACTTTATCACGGCCACCATTTAAACACTTCCGGGGGTTAAGGAAAAGTGGATAGGAAAGGAGATAGGAGGGACTATTCGGACACAGCCTCTGACTCTTCTGCTTTGTACAGAATGATAACCTGACCGTTCCAGAGACCTTGCCGTCGCCCGAGGACATTGAACAAGCTGAGCACCTCAAGAATGAAGGTGATTATTATTCGCCATTGTTTCCCTCCTGTACACTCTATAAAAGTTTAATCTCAACCATATGACCTTTGTAAAATGCCTTTAAATCAAAACTTATCTGACTAGGAATATATTTTGTCATGTACAAACAGTTATTTTCGTGTCTTCAATATTTCTCTGAAGTGTTTTTTTAAAGGGGACATATCAGGGTTTTAAATCCTTCCTTTTTAGATATAAATCATACAGTTGTGGTCTATATAAAGCGGAACTGCAATGATTGGGTCTGAATTCCTCATTATTATAGCTCCACAGGCCCCTTTTCTACCCCTTTTCTGATGTGCTTCTGAGAGCAACTCGTTTTGGTGCGGTCTCTTTAAATGCAAATGAGACACTTCATACCCCGCCCCCTCTCCAGGTTCAACTCCACCCTGCTCGGCCATTTTTGTAGTTTGATAGAAGAGATATGGCTATGTAGCGGTGCAGAAAAAGTTTATTCACACATTTTTTACACAATGTCAACAACAGAAGACTTGTTCATCCAGCCTTACATGTTTGAGCCAGAGTCTGACCCGGCGGAGCGAGATTAAAATGAAGATAATGAACCTGCAGAACCCTAACAAGTGAGCTAACACAAGCACCGAGCTAACGCTAGTGCCAAGCTAACGTCACGAAATGCATTTTAATACAGTCTTTTCGGAGACAAAAATGGCAAAATGAAATGACTAATGAAAACTTTAGACTTAAATTAAATCACGTAGGCCATATCATCAAGGATCTAAAACGAGCACACAGCGCTAACATATGAAGACGGTGCAACTGCTAATGCTAACAAAACAATGACAGGGACGTCTTATCATCACACTTTTTAGCGTTATTTACAGCTTACCGAAGTGCTCTGTTCGTCGTCTCCAAAGATAGAAGGAATTGAACCCTCAATCAGACAAAGTCTTTAGGCAAATCCTTCTTTATACTGGCAGAGGTTGCAGAAGCAGTCATCCTTGAAGTGCTTCACGCACACAAAAATGACCTTACCCACAGATGTGGGTACATTTCTGTAAAAAATAAAACTCAACCAGGCACTTTGAAAAGGTTCTGATGCTGGGAGACGGTGTAATGAAGCGTGTGGGTTACTACATCCAACAACCAAACATTTTGACTTATCCTCTCGTAACTTCGGCATCCTTGAGCTTGGACTACAAAATAAAAGCGAAAAATAAAAATGGCGGCTTGCTCGAAGTGTTGGGCCTGGAGTCGATGTCCTAATTTGGCAGTTCCGCTGACGTTATTGTTCAAAAAACGTAATAGAGAATCGAAAAATCGAAACACATTGAAAAATATGACCAAAACAGAATATAAAGATATCTACGGAGCACCTGAAGAGATTAATTTGAACTTTTCTGTGCTTCTAAACAATCTAAATATACATCAAAATGCATTTAAGGGCTAAAAAAGTGGATTTAGCATGATGTGTCCCCTTTAATTTATATAGTTCTCCATATCAGTAGGTGGCAGTAGTTTGTAAAGACTGCATTGTGCCGTGGAACATGTGCCAAGGCTCACAACAACATTAAGCTACAATGCTAATATTCTTCTCGACAGCATTTTAGAGCCTCGGATTTTGCCGAGTCATGTACGGAAGAAAAATGATTGTGTAACTGAACTGTTTGTAAAAAATATCAACAATTAAACTTGTGGAAAAACTACTGCAGTAGCCCTTAAATCAGGAACGCCAAACTCATTTTAGTTCAAGGTCCACATACGACCCAGTTTGACTTCAAGTGGGCCGGACCAGAAAAATCCACCGTTTTGCAGATGAAAAAGCACAAATTCAAACAAAATCCTGAATGTTAAGCAATTGGTGAAAATTCCTTGACTTTGCAACTAATTTTCTCGAAATTTGCAACTAATTCCTTGGGGTAATTCGAGAGAATTTTCAAGGTTTTTAAAAGTAATTGCAATTTAATATCACTGTAAATAATGTAGTAATGCAACCCCATTGTATTTTATCCACAATTTATATCATAAGTGTCAAACTCAAGGCCCGGGGACCAAATCTGTCCAATTTGGCTCGCAGGAGGAAAGTGAAAATGATAATATTTGCAGCACCTCAGTTTTCCTGGTGCTTATATCACAACATTGCAGTCATTTTAAATGTTAAACAGTTGAAAAAACTCAAAATTCTTACAAAATCGTTCAATTTTCCCCAAATTATGATATAATATTAAATAGAAATTGGTCACTAAATCTAGGAAATTTAAACTGAAGATATTCTTAGGACTGACATCTGTCACTTATGGCTTGGATAAGGTTGGTGTCTTACATATTTTGAATTTTATGTATATGTAGAAGTGCAAACTATGATCAGAATCAGAATCAACTTTATTGACCAAGAGTGTATGAATACACACGAGGAATTTGTTTTGGTGACCTGTGCTCTCTCAGATAGTGTAACATTAAATAATAACAATCAACTAGAATAAATAAAAATAAATATAAAAAAGAAGTATAAACAAATATAAGAGTAGTTAGATGAATATGTGCAAACTAAATATAAATAACAAGATAATAATAATAATAATAATAATAATAATAATAATAATAATGAAATAAAATAAAAATACAATAATAATAATAAGATTATAGTGCAGTAGTGCATTGATGAGTAGTGCAGGTGAACATTTAAATGAAAATATTATGTCCATGAACATTCACAGTGACAGGTTGATCCAGGGTTGTTATGTTTAGTTCCATGGTTATTTCACAGTAACAGAAACAGGTCTGACACTATGACTGTTTAGAGTTGATCAGAGTGACAGCCTGGGGGAAGAAACTGTTTTTATGGCTGGTAGTTTTGGCGTACAGTGATCTGTAGCGTCTGCTTGAGGGGAGGAGTTTAAACAGGTTGTGTGCAGGGTGTGAGGGGTCTGCAGTGATGCTACCTGCCCGTTTCCTGACCCTGGACAGGTATAAGTCTTGGATGGAGGGCAGATCAACACCAATGATCTTTTCTGCAGTCCTGATTATCCTTTGTAGTCTGTGTCTGTCTAGTTTGGTTGTAGATCCAAACCAGACAGTGATGGAGGTGCACAGAACAGACTGAATGATGGAGGTGTAGAACATGATCAGCAGCTCCTGGGGCAGATTGAACTTCCTCAGCTGTCACAGGAAGTACATCCTCTGCTGTGCCTTTTTCCTGGTTGTGTCTATGTTGGAGGTCCACTTCAGGTCCTGTGAGATTGTGGATCTTAGGAATCTGAAGGAGTCCACGGTGGCCACTTTGCTATTCAGAATGGTAAGGGGGATGAGTGGGGGGGGATTTCTCCTGAAGTCCACTGTCATCTCCACGGTCTTGAACGGGTTCAGTTCCAGATGGTTCTGACTGCACCAGAGAGCCAGCTGTTTCACCTCCCGTCTGAAGGCAGACTCGTCCCCATCCCTGATGAGACCGATGACGGTGGTGTCGTCTGCAAACTTCAGGAGTTTCACAGAGGGGTCCCCTGAGGTGCAGTCATTGGTGTAGAGGGAGAATAGAAGTGGGGAGAGAACACACCCCTGAGGGGCGCCAGTGCTGAGTGACCGGGTGCTAGATGTGATGCTTCCCAGCCTTACTTGCTGCTTCCTGTCAGACAGCAAGTTGGTGATCCACTGACAGGTGGAGGCCGGCACTGTGAGCTGGGTGAGTTTCTGGTGAAGGATGTCCGGGATGATGGCGTTGAACGCAGAGCTGAAATCCACAAACAGGATCCTAGCGTAGGTCCCTGGGGAGTCGAGGTGATGCAGGATGTAGTTCAGTCCCATGTTGACTGTATCCTCGACAGACCTGTTTGCCCAATAGGCAAACTGCAGGGGGTCCAGCAGGGGCCTTGTGATGTCCTTCAGGTGGCTCAATACCAGCCTCTCAAAGGACTTCATGACTACGGACGTCAGGGCAATGGGTCGATAGTCATTGAGTCCTGTGATGGCAGGTTTCTTTGGGACTGGGATGATGCTGGAGCTTTTGAAGCAGGAAGGTACTTCACACTGCTCCAGTGATGTATTGAAGATCTGTGTGAAGATGGGGGCCAGCTGCTCAGCACAGGCTTTCAGGCAGGAGGGAGATACTCCTTCTGGTCCTGGGGCCTTTTTGATCTTTTGTTTCTTGAATAGAGCTGGCACACATCTCTTTCATTGATCTTCAGGGTAGGTGGGGGGTCAAAGAGTGAGGTAGGGGGGGAAGTGGGGGGAGCAGGAAGGGCCAGGTGATGGGCTGATGCTAATGAGCTCGGGGGTGGGTGTGAAAACCTGCAGTAAAAGCTATTCAGGTCTTGAAATTACTCGTTTTCCCACATAAAATCAGTGGCCCACTTGATATGAAACTGCTCTGTATTTGGCCTCTGAACTAAAATGAGTTTGACACCCTGATTTATATGGTAATTGACCATATAGTCCCATTTTTGCTGTATTTTTAACTTTGAAAAAAATCTTCCTGTGGGCCGGACTAGATGCTCTGGAGGGCCTTAAACTAAGAGCCCTGTTGGTGCAAGCACATGTTTGAGTTTCAAAATAAAAGTCTGTGGAGAAAAATGTATCAAAGGTTAAGTTAGAGGAAACCCAAGTGTGTAATGTGTGTTTGTAGCAAACTCTTTAATTTAGTAAAGATGCTAATAATTAATAGCGTTACTGAGCACAAATGCAATAATGGATGGTTTTACCTCCAGGAAACAATCACATGAAGGAGGAGAACTACAGATGTGCAGTGGAGTGCTACACCAAGGCTATTGATCTGGATCTGAGGAACGCCGTGTACTACTGCAACAGGTACTCACAGCTTCATCTCACAATTTCTACGTTTTTATAGTTTTATTTAGCAGGCAGATAAAGTCACTGGACTAGACCAGAACTTGAATAGAAGAAGCATTTGGGACCTGGTGGGTTTTACTCATTGCAGAGCCGCAGCTCACAGTAAACTGGGGAATTACACTGAAGCTACTGGAGACTGTGAGAGAGCCATTGGGATCGATCCGACGTACAGCAAAGCCTACGGGAGGATGGGGTGAGTTTCATTCTGTTTATAGAGAGCAAACAAGAAGATTATATACTCATTTCGACGTCAAATTTCGTACGACGTTACCAGGGTTATTGCCAGCGCTGTTGAGCGTAGGGGCCCCCGATGTTGTAATTTTGCTCCCCTACGGAGCGATGGCTTTTCAGGAATGTAGGGGGGGATTTTCTGTTATTTTTTTCCTTTTTTAATCGGTACCGTCGTAATAATTGTTGCACACTTGGACACAAAAGGGGCTTCCAGGGGTGCACGAGTTGTTTAAACTCTTTTTTTTAATCTGAATACCCGAGAAACACATACACATACCATCTATTTATAACAGGCGATTTGCTCGGATGCTCCCGTCTTTACCTGAGGACCCCGAGGACCCCTGCAGCCACTTAGCTGCCCCCGATGCTGCCTGTGTGCATCCTCCGCTTGTTAATCGTAATCACTGTCATATATAAACAGCTTGTAGCTGTAGCTTCAACCAGACGTAACGTGTAGCGACACATGAAGCTGCTCGTCATGTTTATAACTCCCAACAGATCATTCTACATGCGCACACGGATGTGAATACAGTCCGGTTGAAACGTTTTCGGCCCAATTAAAGCTCTACTGTGTGTGTGTGTGTGTGTTCCAATATTACTGCAGGTCTCACATTAAACCTCATTTAATTTTGATTTTTGGAATCAGTCTTTTGAATAAAATGTTGTGTGTGTGAGTCTTTAGTAGTGGAGGACCTATACCAAGCATGACTAACTAACTCCATTCATCATCACCTTCACCAATTCAACAAATAACTTTCAGCTCTAAATTAAGGCTGGAACAAATATTTAAAAAAAAAAAAATGAAGCGTCTCTGGACTTCAGACAAATCTGACTATTGTTCTGATGTAGTGTAGTGTAGTGTAGTGTAGAATAACCGGGCATGTGCACCTGGCGAACTGCGCATGCGCCTCCATCAAGTTGAAAAAAGTAAGAATCTTTCCTCTAATTTTTAGGGTTAGGGTTACGGTTCGAATTGGGGTTTATCTTAATAGGAAAATTTAAGGTTGCAAAATATTGTATGTATACGTGTAAATATTTACTACACTATTAGGGATCTATTCTCCCATGTGCGTAAGTCCAAAAGGCCGTGCAGTGGTGCTGTTTTTGGCTGCATGCTATTCTCCCCCTGTACTTAAGTCAGTCGCTGCGTGCCTTCATCCCAGTTACGCACTCTGGGTGGAGCAGCCCTGAAATGTGGGCGTTCTCATTCAAATCTGGCTTTACGCATTCTCCGGTGTGCGTAAGCTCTTTTCCTCTTACGCGCTTCTAACCCTGGAATAAGTGCAGCGCCCTGATAAGGTGAAACATTATATTGCACTAGAAATATGGACTTAGTTACATTTGAAGCCACACGGACTCGTGTGTCGTGCAGCAGCAGCTGTGATCACTCAGCTGCCGCTGCGCGATTATTTAAAACTCTGACAGATGCAGTTCACGTTGTTCACAGTGATTTAACTATTTTCATACTATGTCCAACAGAAAGTCACAGTTTGATCCACTACAGAGTGAAACAATCTGTCATATGCAGATGAGGATGAACCACAAACTGTTCCCACACATATTTTTAATGAGGCTTTAAACTATTTATATTTAAAACTGCGTATTATGGAAGCCAATAGTTCTGCTTCACTGCCGGATCTTTTCTATATAAGCGTGTTATGCCTGTATTAACACTGTGTTAGGATAGCCGAGTGGTCTGATGGAACTACCGGTATTCGGCTTACTGCACATGCGGACGCATGCACACAGGAAGTGCCGGATCTATAGTCAGGATTGTCTGAGGTGCGGGTCCAGACCAATAGCAACAGCCTAAAAAACTCCCAACTGTAGCTTTACTTCACTAAATTTGGCCCTTAGAGAGTAAAACATTTCTAAATTTTCCGTGCCACGTGATCCCTCTGTTTTGTGAAAAATTTCTGATGAGAACCCTGATTACCACTTGCTCACTAGCCACTGACTAGTTAGAGTTTTTGTTAACCCTAACATGTCAGACCTGACACGTCCCAGTTGGAATAGTTTGGTTCACCAGCTATTTTGGATGTTTCACTGGGGTTGACAGCGTGTCGTTGTCCAAAAAGCCTCTCTCAGATGTTAGCTCGGATGTTAGCCGCTGGCTGTAGCTGAGCTCTGCTCTGGCCCGCAGGGTCTGATGGCGTAAAGTCAACATGGTGACCATTTAAGTTGATTTATTACAACCAGAAAAATGACATAAGAGGTTGACCCAGTTTGACAGGAAGAGACTGACGTCTACTGGTGCAGGTTTGAAGCTAAATATTGCTTCCTCGCGGTTTAATCCACCCTTACTTCTATATATATTGAACAAAAAGAGTACTGGAAAAGCTGTGAGAAGTATAGCAAACATACTTTTATAATGATTATAAATAGTTGCAGTGGTGCATACTTAAATTCCCTTCAAAATAAAACTCTATATAAATAGCTTTTTGGGAACAAGGCAAATGCCTAAAATTCATTGACAAATGCATGCGTGACCCACTTTTGGTTCCCGACCCATAAGTTGCTAAACTAAAGTTGCAGAACAAGTTAAAACTGTTTTTTCTTTTTTTTTTTTAATAAAATAAAGCACTTGATGTGCTTTACACGATAAAAAGTGAAATGATGAAATTATTTATTACTTAAACAGTCTAAGATCGAAAAAAACATTAATCCAGGAAAAAAAGGCTCAGAATATAAACTGCATCAAATTGTTGTGCACAAGTCTGACAAATCACATTTTGATTACCAGATACCACACCACATCTTTAGAGGTCTGTTGATGCATACAACCATATGGCTACTTGGTGTATTTTTTTTTTTTATTATTGCTCATTTATATCCTATATATTCATTATTATTATTATTATTATTATGATTTTAGTGTTTCTGGTTTGTTTTTGTTTTTTGCACCATCTACCATCTCACATTTCTTGTATTGTTTCAAACTCTATTTGGCAATAAAAACTATTGTGATTCCAATTTATTTTGACACATATTTTTCCAATGCTTTAACAAACAAAATCAGTAGAATTTAATAAACTGGATTTTACCCTGTATTAAGTCCAACTTCTAACTAAGTATTAATTGTTCTGTGGCTCTTTGCGGCTTCAGTTTGGCTTTGACGGCGATGAACAAGTACCCAGAAGCCATCTCCTACTTTAAGAAAGCTCTGGTATTGGACCCCGAGAACGAAACGTACAAATCCAACCTGAAAATCGCCGAGCAGAAGAACAAAGAGGCTTCCAGCCCAGTGAGTATAAATAATATCACCTAATGAAGAGCCAGCTGATGTTTGATCTGAACGCTCTGACCTTTGTGTGCCACAGACAGTTGCTGGACTGGGCTTCGACATGGCCAGTTTAATCAACAACCCCGCCTTCATCAGCATGGTAAGAACAGACCTCAGTTCAGATTATGTTCATCATTTAGATTTAGTCTTAGAGTTGGTCACAGAAACTCCATTCAATGGTCCATGAACCGATACAATCTATTACACTTTACAGTTGAATTGAAAGCAAGAAAACAACTTAAAAACATGAGCCACGGCCTATTATTGTGGTTTTATTCTACATTTATTTGCTAATTTTTTTAGGCATATTAGAAATCTCAATTCTCCTCAGATGTAGAGCAGGACTCAGCTTTGGTGGCCCCCTAGTGGCTTTTGAGGCCCTATGCAATTACAAAGTGCACCTATAGCCAGAGACGCCTTTCGGTTGATGCATTCTGTGCAAGATCAGACTACAATAATTACATTTTACATAAAACGGTTTGTCAGAATAAATCTTTAAAGAGTAATTGAACTCCCTGCTTTCTCCTGACCTGCCACTAGGAGGGAAATGAAAAAAATACCTTGATTATGGGCGGAACTCCTGAAGCAGTTAAGACACGCCCAGTCTGTACTATTAAATCTCAAGAGAAAGATCTATGCTATGCTAACTAGCTACTCAACACTCACTATACATCTCTATTCACAATTATCTCAATCCAACCTACTCACCACAGATTGTAGAGTCCTCAGGTGCTAGTTTTTATTGGAGGGGCGGGGCCAACAGCGCTTGTTTGTGACGCAAGATGGTCCAATGATGTCACAAAATCAATACATTTGTTTTCAGCAGTTTTGGGGTTTAGTTACTCTTCAGACAAGGATTTATTCGACTAAAGTTACTTCGATTTGGGTTTAACTGATATCAGTGCATCTTTAAAGAATAACTTTTTTCTGCTGAAAACAAATGAGTGTTGTTGATTGATTCTTGTTTATCTCTTCACATTTTAGTCAAAGTGTTTTAATTTGTTGTACAGTAGTCCCTCGTTTATTGCTGTATGACACAGCCTTTATAACCGGGACCGGACTAGGAAGGATTAGGCGTAGAGGCGAATCAGCAAGGAGGTGGTAGTAGCAGGTAAAAGTTCTCTCTGTAGCACTGAGCTAGGATAGCATTAGCCGCGAATCAGACCGGCTTTTTTCACTGGTGGTTTATGTTTATGAGAGGAGAAAAAGGAGCGCAGCTCCTCTCTTCAGCAGACAGTGAAACTCACCGAGTTGGATGTGTCGCTGGTGGGTGAATGCAGCCAATCAGTGCACGTTCATACGCTGTAAATATGCGAAACACCAAGGCCGCAAAAGGTGAACCGGGATATAGCGAGGGATTACTGTATTTTGTTGTAAAAATGTAAGAGTGACTGCCCTCTATGCGTTGGAACCCGGCTAGAAAAATCTATATGTTTTCTATTGGCTGAGAATGGTGGTTTGTGACGTTTTAGTGGCTTCTTACATCACTAACCACCCCTGTTAGCCCCGCCCCTCCTACAAAAACTAGCAGCTGTGGACTCCACAATTCTCTCAATCCAACCCACTCACCACAGATTGTAAAGAGAGAGGGATAGTGAGTATTGAGTAGCTACTTAGCATTTCATAAATTGTATAGTAAAAACTGGGCATGTCTTGACTGCTCCAGGAGCCCCGCCCATGATCAAGGGATTTCTTTGAATTTCCAGCGTAGATGCACAACAGCCAAAAGCCCAGGGTTTTAGTCACTGTTTTAGTGAAAAAGCATGAGGACAATGATAAGTGGACACTGGTGAACATCTTTGTCCTGTTCTTCACTAATTGACACGCTGTACGTTAACCAGCCTGAGTTATTGTCCTGCTCTGAGAGCCTCAGTGGTTAAACGATGACACATGGGAACGTCTGCCAGGCCGGGAATGTTTCTCTGAGGATTCCAGAGTTTTATTGCACAAACAAAGTCATGATACACGTGTCACAGACAGCTCTGTGTGTGTGTGTGTGTGTGTGTGTGTGTGTGTGCGTGTGCGTGTGTCAGGGTCAATTATAATTGTGATTGCATAATTGGTAATACTTACAGCTATGATGTAATTGTATTTAAAAAAATATGTTGCGGTTGTAATTGTAATTGAGTTCAGATAATTGATTTTGTAATTAAAATTCAATAAAAACTGTCATTTACAATTTAATTAAACTCAAACCTATGGAACCATGTTACAGTTCTATGGCTTACACATACGTAGTTAACAATTATTAAAATGTGTTTCATCTCAAATTTCCCACTACCTGTCAGTTCTCTTCAGGATCATTTTACCATTAAAAATATATATAAATCTAAGGGTACTTATACTGACAGCAAAAAAACTACACCAAAAATATTAGTACCAATATTTTCATGGATAGCCTAATAGAAGCCTAACAAGGTAACCAAGAGATGAGGAACAAATTGGATGATAGATAATTTTTTCAGTGTATTTTACAGCTGATTTAAAACAAAACTGAGCCGTTACCATAAAAGATGCTAACAGAAAGCTAACACAAGAGGAAGGTAAAGTTTTATTATTTTATTTATATTTCAGGCACAGTAACTGTGACTATTTGTAATTGAACTTTAGTAATTGAGAACGTAATTTTTTAGAAAAAGGCTTTTTTCTCAGCTTTTTGCTCTGAAACTGAAGATTTGTGTAAAACTTGCTCTATTCAACGGCTGATTACAAAAGAACGAAACGAGCCAGAAACAAATGTTTTTTTTGATGAAAGTAGAGGCTTCAATCTTTCAGAATCTGGTCTGATTTCAGATAGTCATAGTAGAAAATATTCTGTGGGTCTGAACGAGTTAAAAATAAAAATGTAATTTAAAATAATGATTGATATACCTTTTTGTTTAATTATAGGTTTTTTTATTTATTAGTATTTATTTTGTTTCCTCACATGAGTTAAAAACTAATATTTTCTGAAAAAATTGATTCATATTTCTAAGAAAACAGAATTTGGAAAAAAAAATAAAGCACATGCATTTAAATGTATAAAATATATAAAAAAATCGTAAATCGAAATATCTGTAAGAAAAATCGCAATTAGATTTTTTTGTCAAAATTGTGAGGCACGCACACACACACACACACACACACACACACAGTATTATAATGTATAGGATTTGTAAATACTGTCTAAAAAAATCATAATTAAGTCATCATTGAACATGGGTAATTGAAGATTTAAAAGTGTAGTTGAGCCCAACCCTGGTGTGTGTTGTAGTTGATGACCCACCTCTGCGTGTTCTCTGTCCACAGGCTGCGAGTGTCATGCAGAACCAACAGGTGCAGCAGCTGTGAGTATGATCTGATCAGATTGCTCTCAGATGGACTCCAGCATGTCCACGCCGCTCACTGATTGGCTGTTGGTGCCTGTGTTTGCCCAGCATGTCAGGAATGATGTCCAACGCGGTGGGGGGGCCCGCAGCAGGAGTGGGAGGCCTGTCGGATATTTCCAGCTTGATCGAAGCGTGAGTGTTCTGTTCCCAGTCCGATGTGATTGATGATGGGATGGCTGCAGCTTTTCACCTGCTTTGGTGTCACTGTGTTACAGACGAGCTGCAGACCAGTCAGCAGATGGAAAACATTCCACTATGTTACATAAATGATTATTATTTCTACATGCCAAACATTTACTGATACACACACGACACAATATGAGCACGCACATGAACACATTTAGGTCAGAGATTTATCACAGCAGGGGCCTCTTTCAAGGGCCACATTACCAACATTCACGTCAGTATTCAGATGAATTTCAGTCAGAAAAAAAATGGGTTTTTTATGTTTTTTCTTTTACTATATTTTCTTTTCATTTTGTGTGTTTTTAGTCATTTTTCATACAGTATCTTTCTTATCATTTTGTAGGCTTTTGAAATTCATTTTCTATATTTTTGTCATTTTGTGCGTTTTTTGAGTCATGATGCCTTTTTGTTGTCATTTTGTTTTATCAGTGTGTGTATTTTAGTTTTAATTTTGTGTATTTTAGATTTAATTTTGCACATTTTTGTGGTGATTCTGTGAGTTGTACTTTATTTTATTTTTATGTGTTGTTGGAGCCAAATGGTCTCATTTTGTTAATTTGCGTGATAAATTTTTGCTATTAATTTTGTTTATTTCTGTTATCATTTTGTGTATTTCTTTTGGCGCTTGTGTATTTTTAGGAATCAAATTATGCTGTGTTATTGTCAATTTGAGTATTTTTGTTTTCTTTTTGTGGGTTATTTGTCATTGTGTGTGTTTTTGTTGTCATGTTGTGCATTTTTTTTAATTTGTATGATTTTGAAAGTTATTTTGTGCATTGTCCTGTTATTTTGTAGTCTTTTTTTTGTATATTTTTCTGTCATTTTCTTGTCCTTTAGTGCATTTTACTATTATTTTGTCTTTTTTTTGTTATATTGTGTATTGTCCTTTTGGGCCTATGTTACGAATCTAGATAATTATATCCTGGATTAATCTCCGTTAGTGAGCTTCACCTGTCAGAGAGAAGCTGTGCTATGAAGCACAATCACAACACGCTGAGTGAAGCGTGTTGATTTCAGTCTGGTTAACCGGCGCGCTCTAGTGACGGAGGTGGATATTACAGCGTCAGACCAATCACACATGGAGGAACTGTAGAACGTCACAATTGAGGAATAATTCTTTAAAAATATGAAGAATTAAAATCCATAATTCAGACTAAAAACAACACTGTTGCTGCAGTAAAAGCAGAAAGTAACTAATGCAGGAATTGATGAGTGTTAATACTTAAATTAGATTATTAATGGAGAATAAACAGACACTCTGATCAGTTTCACTTTCTTTTACCTTGTGTGTGGCTCTGATGCTGCGTTCATGCAGATCAGCCTACATCATAAGGTGAAATATATTTATATTTTAGATTATCTTATAGGACTGAGGCTCTTTGCATTACCCCAGAATACATGAATTAATAAAGGAATTAATTAATTAATCGGTGTGAAAGCTCATTATGCACGCAGGCTTTATCAGCCGACTTATTTTACTTTATCAGTCCATCAAATATAAATCTGTATGTTTCCTAAAGGATGTTATCGGTAAATGAAAGAATTGCATCGATGTCTAAATATTTTCTCTTGTCAACTGTCAGATCAGATCCACACAGTGACGTGTTCACACATCACCTTTTATTGGACAGGTCGCTTTCTAAGAACACTGATTGGTCGAGAGGCGGAACTTTAGTACTCTCTCAGATCCTACCCAGAACAAAACCTGCTCCTGACCAGGCTAGTCGTTCAGCATAAGTTACCATGGTGATTTTGCTTCGTAAGACGTTAGCGATCTTCGTAGTCCAGCACACACTGATTAAATCCTGGAAGTTAGCGCAATAAGAGGTAATCTGGATTCATAGCATACCCCTTTTGTGTATATTTTTAGAAGTCGTTTTGTGTATTATCCTGTTATTTTGCGTGTTTTTAGAGTCCTCATTTATCAAGCATTTGTACGTCCAGATCTGAGCGTACGACATGCGTTCCGCCAAATTCACGCAATTGCGACGTGATCGTACGATCAGATCTCACGTCAGGTCTGACCTCGTGTACGCTAATCTGAGTGAGTGGATTTGTGCTGTAGCACAGAAAAAAATCTGAGTCTGAAATAAAGTAGTAAACAAACCTCAGCTGTTATTTAAACAAGCAGACACACATTCAGGACAGATTAAAATGGGTTATTAAAAAATGAAATGAAAATGAATAATGAATTTTAAAAAGCCCATGACATTACTGATATTACTGATTACTTTTTTGTTTTCCTTCTATAAACCCACTGATAAACTCTTGCTACCCAGGCTGGAGAGCAGAAGTTCACCACAACATGCACCTGGATCATAGGAGTGCTGCTTCTGCTGTGTTGAACCGGCAGGGAAACGCTGTTGTACACCACAAAGGAAATGTGTTATTTTAATCTGTTTTCCAAAACAATCTGTAGGTGAATGGAACGATGTCTGATTTATCTGCGCAGCTCTGAGCAGCCAAAGCTGAACCAGAGTCAGCTCAGCCCCCACTGAGGCTTTTTAAGGGATTCGTTCATTTCTTTTAATATGTTGTCAGGGTCTGATATGAGGTTTGGTCGCTCTGCAGCGTGCACACAGCGGGGGATGGGGGGGGGGCGTTGCACGGGCTCATGCTCGCCAGCCGGACTAGTCTAAATGTAAATAATTATCTTGATCAAATACTGGGATTTATGAGCTCTTTAAATTCCAGTTTTCACAGTCTCGAAAAGCACATCTTTGTTTTTCTTCACCTTAGTTGTGAAGATGATGATTTTCATCTCTGGAACGTTTATTTCCTTGTAAATGTTTGTTTGACCTCAGTAGGCGGGGCCTCCGCACCTGGAATATTTAAGGGCGTAACATGTTCATCAAATTTAGCCGCCGCATTTACACCAGATCATTGGTGCACTGGGATTGGTCAGATACAAATGTTTCATAAGTGCCACGTTGGTCCTGTCGTTTAGATTTGCACTCGTTTTCACTCAAGGTTGATAAATGAGGGCCATTATGTGTATTTTTCCTGTCACTTGAGGTTTTTTTTCTTGTCAGTTTTTCTGTAAGCTTGATTGGTTGTCGACGCAGTCAGTCAATGACTCGCACACATTAACACCTATGACCAGCAACTCCAACCAGTTTAAGACACTTTCACTTTCCTTACCATTAGTGCAAAATGCGGAAGTGTGTAAGATATTCCATTGTTCCCATAGAGGCCAACAGTTCGCCCAGCAGATCCAGCAGCAGAACCCAGAGCTCATCGAGCAGCTGAGGAACCACATTCGCAGCCGTTCCTTCAGCGGCAGCGCCGAGGAGCACTCGTGATCTACTCTACGGTATTTATTTACCAAAAAACAAAACATGAAAAAAGGTAAAGCTCACCTCAGCAGATGAAAGTTTTAATTCTTCTTTAATTCCAGCCTCATCATCACGTTCCAAGGAAGGGCCTCCATACGACGCGATTACAATCTATACTCCCACTTGTTAAAGTCAACTCCCCGACGTCACTGACGGAAGAGACGAGGTCAGGGTTGAAGGCGCTTTACTGTGACTAAAGGCTCGGCTGAGGGGTGGGGGGGGGCGAGGGCCTGCACACAAATGAAACAAACATGCCCCCCCACCCCCACATATACAGTACAAGGCCAAACCAATCTAACCATTAGAAAAGAGCCAGAGAGGCGGTCACCAGATCTTATTTTGTATGCCCCGAAGGACCGCCCCCTTCATATCATTGGCTGGACATTGAAAGAATGTACTTTAACAGCATTACTGTTTCTCACACACACACACACACACACTGCCCTCATATTATTTTTGTAGTCACAACGTTCCGTACTGGTTTAGTGGGTGATACAAACCATCTCGTCATCGTGCATATAAAAGATTTTCACACCACAGCTTCAGATTAACAAAGCGTGTACACGTACGACCTGCATTATAACGTTAGAGCACTTTAAAGAGCAAATGTCATTGTTTGTTTATGACTAACATATTGTTGTTGTTCACTTTGCATGCTATTTAATTGGGTATTCGAGATCAGAATAAATACATGAGATAACGTAGCACAGTGTTTCCTCCCCCTTCCAACGGACACCCCCGCCCTACCAACAGGATCCCACCAAGAAATTAAATTAGATTTAAAAATAGTTATTATTAAATGTTTATTTTATTTAAAAGGGGGCTCTAACAGTAGTTTTATCAAATAAAAAAGCCAACTCTAATTTGTGCAATTTCAGAGTGTAATGTGTAGCTATTGCTTCATTACATCTGTTAAAACGCATTTCTCCTCTCCGCCTGCACCGCTCACAACACCGACACACCCACCCACACCCTGAGAGAGCGGTAAATGCACGTTGCATTTACGATAAAAAAAAAAAAACCAACATAGACAACAAAAGACAAAAATATTAATGGACAACCAAAGGTTAAAGAAATGTTCGCTCCAAGAAAAAATTAAGTTTTTTTGTATTTTAACTTATAAAAGCTCTATTTTTTATGCTTGGGAAATGTTTTCTGTTTCAGACGATTTGTTGTAATCGTCAGATTAAAAATTGTTCCATTGCAAAAATTAAAGAAAACAAATCAGGATCAACTGCTTATTCTGGTACCAATGCTCTGTATTTATGGTAATGGGGTACTGTAGGAAGACAGTCCTGTAAGGACCCCAAAGACGGACAACGCTCATTTCGGCCCAGCCACTCCCCCCTTTTCCAAAGCAGCAAAGCGAGGGGAAACACTGTTGCACATTTGTCATAAACGTATGAATAAATGTCTTTGATGGAACAAACCTGACCTTGTTTTCCTGAGTTTTGTACAACATTTGATTTGGTAACACTTTAGTTGAAGTTTCATACATAAGGCTGACATTATTATGACACGACACCTGTCATTAGCAAGAACAAGGTGTCATGAAAGCTGTCATTAAGTGTCGTTCATTACCCTAACCCCAAACCCTATACCTAACCCCACTAGATCCCTACACCTAACCCAAAAAATGCCAACATAGCTCCAAAGGTGTCATAATTTAGCAAATGACACAATGACAGCCTTCATGACACCTTATTAAGATAATGAGAGTAATGTCAGCCTTATTTCTAAAACTACAAGTAAAGTGTCACCTTTGACTCAAAGTGTCATGTCTGGTCCAGGAGAGCTCCTGTCCTGCATGTTTTTACATTATTTCCCTGCTCCAACACATCTAAACACAATGATGCAGCTCTACAGACAGCCTATATAAATAAGCTTCAGCCTTCACAATCAGTTGTACAGACAATATTTGTAGCTAAAACTCATGTCATTTTTGGCCAAATGTTTTAAAAAACGGTTTCATATTCATGGAGAAATATGCCATTTGATGAAGAGCCTCCAAATGTTGCGCCCACCACCTTTTTTAAAGTCACGTTCCTCCTTTCCTGGTAAGTGTGACATCAAAATCCATCGTTTCTTCTCTTCTTAGGAATATCTTCATAACATCCAAGGAACTGGATGACAAAAAAACTTAGCACTAAAACGTCAGATTTCAATGTTATTTCACAATAAACTCAAAGACTAGCGATATGTGAACGCCGATTGGCTGAAATCTTCAAAGTGACTCCAAAGAGATTAAAATAAGGAATAATAAGGGACTTCGGATCTATGAATGGCTCGGATCAAGGGTTCTACAAGCTGTTGGTCAGTGATTGTCTAACGCAGTGGTTCTCAACCCGCGACCCCCAAAATAAAGGTGCCAGTAACCGGGGACCCCCACTGTACCTGAAGGTGGTTGAACACAGACATAAACATCAAAGAACAGTCATGTGGAGACAGGGTCATCTATAAGGGGGAACAAAGGGGAGAGATTTTTGGGGTCCATCCATAAAGTCAGTAAAATGATGGTCCATTGTTCTATGAATCTGTGATAACCACATTGAACCATGTTTATTATTTGTGCCATAGTATATATTCATCTTAAATATGTAAATCCTTGTTTTAATCAGAAATAAAACTGGTTAAAAGTTACCAAAAATGGTGGAAAGGTGGTGAAATGGATTTTAAAAACCACAGGAATTGGTTAAAAGTGGCAAAATAGAGTGGCCAAAAACAGACAGAAAAAGTGGTCAAAAGGGTTCAAAGTGTCAATATTGGGGGAGGGAGGGTTGGGGTAATATAAAATAAAAAGTAGGAACAATTAATTTCAACAGGCAAATAATGGGCATGGCAAATGGTGAATGTGAATTACAGTAAATATGGTGAAAAGAGGTTAAAAGTGACAATAATGAGTCAATATATGCAACATTAGGTGAGTTAAACTAGTTAAGTTAGTGTTTGTAAGTCTTGAAAATAGAAAACATTTGCAGAGAATCGATGAACAAGTGAAAAAAATAGGAGTAATAAGAAAAATGCATTGAAAAGAGCAGGAATATGGCATGAAAAAGTGATGAAAATATGTTAAAATATGGTAAGTTTGTTGAAGTTGCAGAAAAAGTGTAAAATTAAGCAAAAATGGGCTCAAACTGTAGAAAAAAAAACTTCCTAGTTTCTTGAAGGCATCTGACGACCTCAAATGTCTCGCGACCCCAAATGAGGTCCCGACCCTATGGTTGAGAACTCCTGGTGTAATGTCCGATCTAAAACGTTTTGTAGTAACAAAAAAAAAAAAAATAGGAAATCTAATCATGCATTCGTTTTTGACAAAAGCAACATCAGCCAAAGGGTAAAACAAAATCAGTGAGAGATTTTATTAACATTTATGCACATTTACATAATTTATTTCAAAGAAAAAGATTTGCATCATCCACAGCTTGTTTTAAAATACTGCATAATATAATCCGCACGAGTCGAAAAACATCAGTGTCAAAAGGTCTATAGTTGGTCCGTTTCAATCTAAAATCCACACATTTAAAAAGTCTAGTGCTCGTTGCTGGTGTACGGACACACCACGCATACTTGTGCGATGTCGTCGTATTCGTACGTCCTCTTCAGGAACGTGTCGGTGAGTCTCAGACCGGAGACGCTCTGGAACGTAGGAGGAAAGACGGGCGGCGCTGGTGAGGTGACGCAATGGTGGGGTGTGATCTGTGTGTGTGTGTGTGTGTGTGTGTTGGGGGTGGGGGGCTACCTGTAGACCCTGGACGGACGAGAAGACGGTGAGAGGAAGCGACAGGAACCCGCCCGGGCTGAGCTTCCCCAGCTGTCGCCCTGATATACCACACCAGTGGATGGACTGGGTGTTACACATCTCCAACACCAGGTCCATGGTCCTCTCACTGCAAACACCATCAGCATTAGGACCCCAAACATCTCTAATCCATCAACAAAAGCACTTCATTAGACCTCTAAAGGTGGGACTTGGTATCTGGCACCAACACGTTAGCAGTCACAGAACTTTAGCAACATTTTATCAGAATTAATTTTAGTTTAAATTAAGTTTAAGTTCCCTACATTTTAATTAATTGTTGCACTTTGTAACATTTTACTGGTATGAAATGGTCTTTATGAATAAAGATGTATGGATGGATTGATAATAAAACTGCTGTCTTTTACAAATATGGGGAATTATTTTGGACTGCTGAAGAAGAATGGGCTACACGTTTTTGTCGACTCAAATTAACAGCAGATTACATCTGATCATCTAGCTCATTAATGTAACGTTTTTTAAATAATACCTAATTTTATTTATATGTCAAAGCATCGTTGATGAAAACTATGATGATAAATATTAGTCAGCAACTTTTACCAATAAAATGAAGAAAACGTACCATTCGTAGCAGCAATGAATGGATGAATTAATAAATCAATGAATAGTTTAGTCGTGTCTGAAGGGAAACTTGCAGATGTTTTCAAACATCGCTCTCACCTGCAGTTGGTGATTTTACAAACGATGTCAAAAGGTTCTTCCAGGTTGACCGTGTCAGGAATCCTCTCCAAAGACAACCTGATATCTCCGTATCCTGGAGCCTGGAGGCACAAATAAACACACACTCTCAGCATCAGGCTTTAGCAAAGAGAAGAACAGCTGTAATAAACATCTGGGTACCATCCTCTGCAGCTGGCTGGTCTGTAGCCGTCCCTTCTCCCCCAGGTTGGTTTTCCACACGATGTCCAGCTTCCCGATCACCGTCACCCCCTTAATGACTCCGGCCTTCTCTGCAAACTCCGGCTTTGGCTTCAGGCAGTACAGATACTGCCGTGTGTCCATGGGCTGCAGGTAGGACATCATCCCAAAGGTGGACTCTCTGTGAGGAACGATCCTAGTTCAAAGTGGGAACCAGTTTGGCAGTGATAATGGAGAAAAAGAGGCGCGGTTACCCGTGCTCTCCGCTCAGGACGGTGTTGAGCTCAGTGACGTTGTACATCATGGACGGCTCCAGAGACACTTTCTCCATGAACATGGGGGCCGTGGTGATGTTCTGGATCTGGGCCTCTAGAAACACTTCATCTGTCTGGGGAGTAAAAGTCAGGGGGCGGAGTCAGAGCGGGACTTGTGTATTCTGCCTGAGCTCCAAGGTAGACTGAGCAACACCTGAAGTTTAAAGTGTGTGAGGCAGGTACAGTATGTGTGATGGATGAGTTCAATGATGCATTTTACATATTGATAATAATAATAACGCATTGGATTTTATTAGATTTACGTCCACTCCAATGGATGTGGATGTTTTTGAAGTCACTGTGTGTTGTTTAGGTCATTTTCTTTATCTTACTGTTAGTTAGTGTGTTTTTGGAGTTCCTTTGAGCATTGTTCAAGTATTTTTTTTTGTATTTTTAGTCATTCACTGTGTATTTGGAGTGAGTTTGTTGTGTTTTTGGAGCCACTGTGTGTTTTTTAAGTAATTTTCTTTATTTTTACTGTCAATTACAGGTAGTGTGTTTTTGGAGTTATTTTCTGTGTTTTTAGAGTCACTGTATATATATATTTCTTTTTTTTAGGTCATTTTGTTTATTTTATCGCTAATTAGTGTGTTTTGGAGTTATTTTGTGTATTTTTCCATGTAAATGTGTGTGTTGGAGTTTTTTGTGTGTATTTTTTAGGTCATTGGTACCAGTCACTCGTCAGAATAACTGGTACCAATTTTTTTATTCTTGGCTTTCCTCTCTTGTCCTTCGTTTTTATCTGCAGTGATTAATAAACTAAATTATTAAAGAAAAAACACCAACGAGTAGCTGATACTAAGTTTTGAATTACATTACGTATTTGTAACGTAGTTAAGACGTCTCAGCCACATTTAACATCCAACATTTGAGTCCCTCTGAAGGTGATGTGAGAGATGTTTTCATGTTTTTATGAAGTATGAAGTAGATTAAATGGTTTGCTCAGTGTCCCTTAGAGCTCATGTTAGTGCAGCTTTACACAGTGAAGGCTGCTCAGTGATAGATTGTTACTTCTTCTAAATTGGTCTCCAAACATCATGTTAATAATATATATGTATATCTTAACTAATATTAGAAAGAGTAGGAAAGTAAGTGAAATACTGTGGTGAACTTTATGTGTTCGTAAGGCCTCCGATTTTCTGATTGCAGAAAACAGACATTTACACATTTAACTTCCTAAAATGCAACAAGCTATTTTTTTGCTTTGTTTTTATCTACATATATTATTTTTTTTACGACACTTAATATACCCCCACTAGGGGTGTTGAAAAAAAGTGATTTGCCGATATATCACAATATTACATCCCGCGATTCTCGGATCGATTCAAAATGCATCCATATCGATTTAAACAATTTTTATTCAAGTATTTATTTTTTTTACCTTTATTTAACCAGGAACGTATTTTCCACTTCAGGAGACATTGTAACTGCACAAACAAGTTGCTTGTGTTTTTTTAATGAAATCTAAAAAGAAAGTACTGACTTTCTGCATTTAATTGTTGTTTTAGGCTCAACATGACTTTAGTGCAACTTAAGTCAAAGTTGGTTTAAAAGCCACAGGCAGATTTTATGTTATTTTTTTTATATTTTAAGTTGTTGGCACATGGCACGTTAAAGCCAATGTTTTGAGTGTAAGATATGCCAATAAAATATATTTCATACATTTCGTTCTTATTAAGGTGTACAAGTTCACACATTAGTTGTTTAAGTCATATATATATAAAAAAAAAAAAATTGCAATAATCGCCTTATACTTTAATATTGGGATATATCATATATCGTATTGTGACGGATAAGACTCGTTTGACGTCCATGTTTTTGGATGTCAAGCTTTTGCATGCAAATTTTCCCCATGAATGGTTGGACAACGAGACAGAAATATCAAATCTCATAAAAAAATCCTTACGGTACGACAGACTTAGAATATCGCGCATTTCTACGTTATTTTTCGATACTAATTTTTTTTCCAATACACATCACACAATAAATATCAAAATGACTATCCTATCATTAAGAACACCGATGATGCAGTGTGTCCCGTGCAAACTTTGGCCCTGAGGCTAATGTAGTTGATGAGAGAAGGACAAAAACATAAACCAAAGTAAACAAAGCTGTACTATCTTTGTTTTTTTGAGCAAACATGGAAGTAGATATTGTTGGAGACCAACTCGTAGCTTTCAGCGCAACAATCCACACGCCTGTGCAGCCTCGACCGTACCATGTGGTGCAAAGAGAGAAAAGCCGAGATTAGTTCATGCCTGCAAGTAGAAAAACCTGAGCATGAACCGGTGCCAACGAAGATCACAGAGCAACACAGAGTGTCTCCATGCAAAGCCATCCCAGCCACTCCCATTCATCAAAGCCAGTGTCATCAAGGCTCATACCCCATCAAAAAGAAATAATCACTACATTTGTCAGTTTCAGACACTGAGCCGAGTTACACAATCAAATCGCCTTGACGAGTTTGATTATTCAGTTACATTTTCCCAATCAAAATATTAGAATTAAAACCACATTAGACACTGCAAAGTTGAATCAAATAATCCCCGTGTAGCATCAGTTTGCAGGAAAAGCATGAGAGCGTGAAGAAAGGGTCAAAGTAAAATATTGGAGAGGATTTTCATCACTTTTCTCCTACTTCTTTATCCTTATTTTAAGCCAGTGCTTCTCAAACTTTAAGAATCTGTGTAAGAAAACAAAAAAGGAAATTCATTGCACGTATGAATAAGTATCATCATGTTTCATAATGCAACTAATGAATAAATTAAAACTCAAAAACTAAATTAAACAAATCACCTGCAAAAAAACCAAATTTAAAAGCGTTAGTAATAACTAATAGTTAATTAGTCAAAAATACAGGAAATAAAAAAACATTGTTTGCAATCTGTGGCAAAAAACTAAATAAATTGTTTCAGTCATTTAAAATCATTATTTTTTACTTTAGTCCGTGTTACATTTTGCTCCTGCTCCATATCTAATGCAGTCTAATAATTTAATGTTGTTTTTACTTTTGCTACGTTTTTTGGCTTCTCAGTATTACTTTCTTTGTGTATAGGTGTTTTGTTGAGTGTTAATTATTTCAGAAAGGCATTTGGCATTAAATTGAGGTTTGTCACCTCCTATCATATCTCTATTCCCCACCAGGGGAGCGCGCCACACACTTTGAGAAGCACTGTTCTAAGATGAAATTTTGTCATTTTTACTTTGCACCTTCCTGTGAGCCCACAAACAAACAAACAAACAAACAGAAATCAGCTGAGCGATGGAAACAGAAGAGACGTTACCACAGAACTGAGGTCACTCTAATGGAGAAAATCAAATCAAAACACACAAACATATGGAGTTACATGCCAACAATGGGGACAATGAAAATCTGCTGTAGGAAAAACAAACAGATAAACAAATAAAAAACACGCCTCACATATGTCAACAATGTGAACGCTTCCACGAAGGAAAAACCATTGAAGCCCAGCTTCAGAGAATCAAACCAGGACTTTTACAGAACCAAAGTTCCTCCCACGTCTCTGGAGCTTCGCAGGTTTTTCTCCAGGAAGCATCAGTGGATGCTCTACTAGCATCTAGAAACTTCTCTCACTATGAAATGAAACATGGTGGAAGCAGAGGACCAGGAAGCGTAGGAGCAAACCTACCTCTGCGTTGTAGAACTTTGTCTTCACGTCCAGTGGCTTGAGAACCTGATTAAAAATAGATTGTAAACTGAAGCCATTGCTTTTCTCGCTCGGTGCATCCATTCAGATCCTCCTGTTGTACGTAATGAACGCAGCACCGCAGAGTGTGTTGCTCTGTGGAATCTCTCAGCTCCGCTCAAAGTTTGCTGCGGCCGTCTAATGAGAAGAGTCAAAAATAACTCACCTGGAATTTGAAGAACTTGCGAAAATAGAGCTTCTCCCCGAACTGCGTGGTATAACTGACCGCACACACCAAACTGCAACATGTGAGAATAAACAAAAACAACCCCTAAAGAACCGCTGAGCAAAATCTGAACATGCAACGTCTTACAAGATCATAGTCCTTCTACTAACACGTGTTATTAACACAGCGAGGGCAACAAAAATGGGATTCTGTTATTGTTATGTATGTTTTTGAAGTCATTTTGTGTATTTCTATTGTATTTGAGTGTTTCTGGAGTTATTTTGTGTAGGGATGTCCCAATACAACTTGTTCATTTCCGATATGATACCGATATTACAGCCTTGCGTATCGGCAAATACCGATACTGATCAATATCAGCATGAATCATACTTTTATTAATATATATATATATATATATATATATATATATATATATATTAAAAGTGATTACTTATTTTGTAGTGTGGAATGTTAGAAAAGGCTTGATCAAGTGATGTTGCTCAAACAGAGAACAATAGTCAGCAATAGTAGGAATGAGAAAAACTGACCGATTTATTATTAACCACGGTTACATAAATTATAACCTTCAACATAATATCTGCAGTATTCTACAATTGAATGAAATAAATAAAAAATGACTTGAAAAAAAAAAAACATGAAATTTGAATCCGATATTCGTTTTCAGGCATAGATTGGACCGATATCGATATTGGATCGGGACAACCCAAATTGTGTGTTTTTTTAGTTGTCGCTTATGTTGAAAATCTGTTATAGTTTTAGTATTTTTGTAGTCACCTTGGCCCTTATTTATCAACCGTTCATATGTTCAGACCGGAGCGTACGACGTGTGTTCGACCATGCTACGATCAGATCTCACGTCAGGTCTTACCACGTGGGCACAAATCTGAGTGTGAGGATTTGTGATTCAGCAGCAAAATCGGACTGAGACTCATAACCTTAGCTGTCATTTAAGCATGAGCAGACACATTCAGAACAGATCAAAACAGATTATTAAAACAAATAAAATTAAAAAAAATAAACAGAATTTCCAAAAAGCCCACATTATTACTGAAACCACTTTTTAGGTTTTCTATGGAGGTAGACTTGTGTTTTTATTATTCAATCAAAGAAAAAAATTGATTTGCAAAGAACAAAAGTTTTGCAAACAAAACAAACATTACTATTTAAAAAAATGCTGGTTTTGTTTACAAATCAAAAATGTTTTCTCATGAAACTATACATTTTGTTTCCATTTTTCGCATTTTTGTTTAGGTTTCCTGAAGGTTTTCAACTTGTGGACAGGGCCTCCTCCGGACGATGTTAGGAATCTTTTTATTGGTCAGTTTCGAACAATGGTGCAATTTTCATGAGCGTGGTGGCCAACAGGGGCAAACCACCAGAGGGTGGCGCTGTCCTTGGTTGGGATAAGAGGAAGGTTTCTATATAGTTGGACTTCTTCATCCACTCTTTGGACTATGTAGGGCTCGATGAAATCCACGGTAACGGAATTGCGTAAGGAATCGACCAATGAAAACAGAATTCACTGCTGAACGAGGACAGAATCGGCATGAAACGCTGTCACCGGAACATTTTTTTTTATTAGGAAATGTTTCCGGGGCGACTGTTCATCAGGTCCACCCCCTCCCATCCTGGCTGCTTCAAACACCTCCTAAACCACCTGAAACACCGTCTAAACTGCCAAAAAACTATGCAAATCATCACTGACTCCTAATTACTGGGCCACCAGTCTATGGTTTTAACAAGAGGCTGCTTGCGCGTGATTACGTATTTGCGACGTAAGACGAACCGATAAGCAAAATTGACCAGCAAGCAAACAAACAATTCATAGGAATTGGATTACGATGAACCGGTTCTCAGTAAGAACCGGTTTACGATGCCCATCCCTACTCAAATTTACACCTGTTTTCACGCAAGGTTGCCAAATGAGGGCCCTTGTGTGTTTTTTCCCCGACTCTAGTGAGTTTTTTTTATTTTATTTTTGTTGTCATTGTGTATGTTTGTCAACTATTTTCTGGAAATTAGCTTTTAACTCATTGGCTGCCATTGACGTCATTTGGTTTAGTAACGTTGTCTGCCAAACATGTCAATTGTGTTTTTCTGCTGGGGTTTCTAGGAGACAGTGTGACGAAGGTCTCCCGTGAATATATGACAGAAAATGGCGCTATGAGAGTTGATGCTGAAGTTCACAGCAGCTCACACTCGACCAGAGCATGTGTGGAACTAAGTAGACTATTGAGAGTGTTGCGATGGTGAGAGAAAACGATCCAATAAACGGGGCAAGCGCTGACACTCGGCATGTCCGGGAGAAGGAGGAAGTAGCGTGTGTGGAGAATGACAGGGGGAGAGACTAGGAAGAAGGCCAAAATACAGTAAGAAATCTATTCAACTCTGCCGCAGATAGCAAAAAAATAATAATTTTGTCGTCAAAAGCCCAGTCTCAGTGTTGTTTTTGTAGTTTTATACAAGGAAACCAATGTCACTAAAGCAAAAAAAAATGCTTTCAAGTCACTAATAGGTCAGAAAAAGGCTTTTTCTCAGCTTTTTAGTCAGACACTGGCAGAAATTTGCCTCTATTCAACTGCTGATTACGGAAGAACGAAACAAGCTCGAAATAAAAAAAAAATTCTGATGAAAGTACAAGTCTAATCCTTCAGAATCTGGTTTCAGATTTCAGATTGTCATGGTACAAAATATTCTGTGGGTCTTTAATAATCAGTGAAAATCATCTAGAATGGCTAGCACGGAGCAGTTGGCTGACAGTGAATGAGTTAAGATAGAGTCTGGTTCAAATATCTCTGTTTTTATAACCTAATGTATTTGTACGCTGTCCCAATTAATGAATAAATAAAATACATTTGTTGGCATATTTTTCTGTAATTTTGTGTGTTTTTGAGAGTCATTCTTTGCATGTTGACTTTAGGGGCAACACAACCAATTGATATTTAAATGAATCAATAAAATGGAAAATAGATAGAGTTTTTTTTACAGGTTTGTTTGATGTATTTAACAATTGAAATGCTGATGGTTTCTACTTTTTCGTGAGATTGCAGAAAAACTAAACACGATGATATTTTGGGTTTGATACCATCTTCTACTCACATGTGTGTTCCTATTTCTTTGACTTCATGGTGGATGACGTCGTCGATGCAGCATTCAGGTTTGAGCTCTGCTACAGTGGAGTTAGACGCTGAAAGGTTGAGCCTCTGGGAGCTCGTCTGGAGATCAGCCTTAAGGAGATCGCACCAGATCACGTCACATGATTTTTTTAATGATGATGTTTTAAGACAGTGACAACTGGCACGTTAACTCCTCACCTTCACTAGAATGTCCTTCACTACTTGGCTGCTGTCGTTGTGCACGCTTATGTAACTGGAAAAGGTCTCGCCGAGGAAAATGTTCCTGTTGGAAGCAGAAGGAAGAGAGTGACGTGAACAGATCTCTGCTGGGGTTTGTGTGTAGGTCTGAGACGTTTACCCAAAGTTCTGAGGTAACGTGAGCATCTCTCCTAACATAAAGGTCTCTGCTCCTTTGATGGTGGAGGGATCCTCCCTCATTAGCTGACTAAACAAATCACCTGGGGAGAAACGGAAGGAAAACTATCATCACCAACGTGGAAAACAAACGTGACAGTGAAAGTGACACACACGCCAACTACACACTGGAAACCAGTTTCTCAATAGAGCAAACGACACTTTAAATTTACGGTCAAAGGTCACAGTAACCAAAATGCTTATTTTAAGTATTTAAAACCAAACTGAGCAACTGTTATTACAGCGGGGGGCACAAATATGTGATTATCTAATCCAAGGGACACAGATTTCATGTCAGCATTTAAAATAATGACCAATTAGAGCATTAATACAGGACAGAACAATTATTTGTGTGTTTTTCTTCTCATTTTATGAATATATTTTTTGTTCTTTTGTGTATTTTTTTTTGTCATTTTGTGCATCTAATGTGTTTCTGGAGTCATTTTGTGTATTTTTTGTTGTCCTTTTATGTATTTTTCTAGCATTTTGTGTATTTTTATGCCATTTTCTGTATTTTATATTGTCACTGTGCATTTTCAGAGTTATTTATGTGCATCTAATGTGTTTTTGGATTAATTTTGTGTATTTTTTGTTATCTTTTTATGAATTTTTCTGTCATTTGGTGTGCTTTCAGAGTCATTATGTGCATATTTTTTGTCATTCAATTTGTTTTTGGAGTCTGTGCGTTTTCGTTGTACTTTTTTATATTTTTCTATCATTTTGTGTATTTTTATATAATTTTGTGTATTTTTTGTTGTCCCTTAATGTCAATTTGTTGGCATTTTTTTTTCATTTTGTGTATTTTTAACTTACATGTGTGTTTTTTTTTGTAAACACTGACTTTTGTTCTTTGTGACCTCCTTCAAACATTTTCATTTATTCATAAATGTTTTTCTGTCATCCCGTGACAAAGTCATTGCGTCAGATGTTTCTGCGCATTCCTTTCAGTTAAACACATACTCGGTGGCAACAAGCAGGCAGCACCAATCAGAGATAGAAGATCCCAAAGACGATCGGGCAGATTTGACTCCAGTCTGCAAACTAAAGTGCAACAAGTTAATCCTTTCACCTTCCACAAACTGTAATCCCTCATCGTGACAACATTAATTTAACTGCTGCACTTCCCAGGGTTTGAAATTCTCGATACGTGTAGTTTTGTAGTTCTCTAGTGTCAGCCATTTTTTATTTAGTAGTTTGGTTACCGTGAACTTTGACCTGATCCCATGATGCAGCTCGTGACTGAGATGTTAATCATGTCCATTATTGAGAAGCTATTGAAGTTATTGAACAAAGTGGGAGTCTTTGGCTTCATTCTGGACATTTTATCAACGTTTTGCATCAACACAAGCAAACAAATTAACAGTTTTAGAAATGTACGTACAAATTAGAAATTCAAAATCTGTCATTTTTTAACATTGAGTAGATGTGTTTTGGGCTCACCTGGTAGATCTCGATCTTCACACGTCACAGGTAGGTTTGTGAAGAGCGTTGGTTTGGTTAAGCGCATCACTGCAAAAAAGAATCCTCCATTAGTCAATGCATAAGAACACAGTTCTGTTTGTTCTTTATTTTCTGCAGACAAACCTAAAACCATAAACCAGTTTATTCTACTGAAGGAAGTCACTACAAATCCTATTCATTTTCATGAATTTTTCCACAGCTAAAGGCTTAAATTACAAACCAACACAAATACATATGAATACAAATTTCAATTTTAAATTTGAACCTCATCAGAACCATAACAAAAAGCTGGGTGATCCCTTGAACATGTAGCAATGGACTGTTTTTTAAAAGCACACCTTTTTGTTAGCACGCATTCAATTTATATAATGGATAATTATGTTAGCTCCAAGGAATTTAAACAAGGACAAAAAAAAAAGTCGATAAATGATCTTAACATGGACATTAGGCACTAATACTAATGATTAAACACACAACAACTGCCACATAATTAAAAATAAAAATCGGACATCGACACTGGAACAACCCTAAACTGTAAAACATTCATATATTTAACACTGAGCTTCAAGCAGGGTTAAATAATCTGCATTTTATGGTAAAATGACTAAAAAACACACACGGCTGTCTCTCCTTTAGCTAACGCTTCCGGGAGCCGCAAAGCACCGTAAAATGCTTTTCTTGAGTCCGTTTTAACTCTAAAACAACCAGCAGAGAATACACTCACACTCACTCACCTTTTAATGCCAGTAGGTGCTCCTGTTTGGTCTGGTTTACGTCCATATCTGACAGAAAAGCCGGTTTACTTTGGTAGAAGGTTAGCCTCGATGCTAGTTGTTGTTGTGAACTTTGACAGCCACTTTCTTCTTCGTGGTTTTATTTAGGGCGCGGACGGGAGGTCAACTCGTGCTGCCACCGCGTGCTCACATTTATTAATTACAAAAGTAAAAGAAGTACAAAAAAAAATAAATAAATAAATGTAAAAATTAAAAAAATGTTCATTCATGTATTTATTTATTTATGTAACTAAGTGTATAATAATTATTGTCATTTATTTATTTATTTACAAAAAATAAAATTACAAACCTCCCAGTCATATTGCAGTTGATTTAATGGTGTTTGTTCACCATTGAATATAAAATTTTAGAGTAAAAAAAAAAAAAAAAAAAAAAAAAAAAAAAAACCAGAAAGAAAGAAAAAATAAGAATTAATAATAATAAAATGTAATTTGATAATGATAATATTACTACTACTAATAATAATAAATAAATAATTGTATTTAATAATAAAAAAGCATCTGTTAACTTCTGAGTAAATTCACAACAAACTCATTAAAAATTAGTTGCATATAAAAGAAGCAAAATAAAATTAAATTAAATAAAATCAATAAAAAACAAACAAAAACTGTCATTTATCTATTCATTTTCTAATTAATTTATTTCACAAAAAAATAAAATTACAAACCTCCCAGTTTGTAATTTTTTTGTTGATTTAATGGCGTTTGGTCACCATTGAAAATCCAATTTGAAAAAGCTTGAAAAAATAAGTATATAATAATAATAATAATAATAATAATAATAATAATAATAATAATAATAAAATGTAATAATAATAATAATAATAAATTATTGTATTTAATAATAAAAAATAATAAGAAATAAAAGCTGGGTATTAAAATATTCAAACATCCAGCATCTGTTTACTTCTGAGTAAATTGACAACACACCCATTAAAAAACACCCACATGAAAACAAGCGTCTCTTTGTGCATCGTGGATGTGCTGACCAAGCCTTACACAGGCTTTGTTCTGTGTGCTAACAGGCGTGAGGCTGACAGACACACAAACCATGTCATCTTATTAAGCTTCATTCCTCAGAGTGAATGAAGGCCTCAGTGATGCAGCAGCCCTGAGCTGCACACAGGCAGATGATCACACACACTCACACTATCACTAACACATCAAGGAGGAGTCACTTTGATCTGGGAAAGGTTTTATAGGAGATGAAATGTATTTATACGAGCCCATCTGTATGGGAAAAGTTGATGAACTGTGACTTCAAGAGGTTTCAAAAGCAAACATTCAGGACTAAACTGAAGGATTTCTGTGTTTGTGTTCAGTAAAAATGACAGAAAAAACATGAATCATTGTGTAAATGACTAAATAATTCATTTCTGGATATCCCAGTCTCTCCAAATTCCCAAACAAAGAAACTCCACAAAATTTACAAAGACTTGGAATTTTCCTGTGCATTTATCAAGGACTGCAGCCATTTTTCTAACAACCATTTGTGGAAAGAACTTCAACCAAATTCTCGCAATTTGTCCCATAAACAATCCCACAGAATGAAGGAATTTTGAAGTGAAGATGCTGCAGGGACCGGTTTTGGTTGTGTTCTGTCACACAGTGTCCTTTGCACGCAGCATTTTTCCATTCCTGCTGCAGCAGCAGCTGTAGTGGTGAGTGCATTTACAGCGCTGCAGGCAGGAGCATCATTTGCTTTGGCTTACAGGTGTTTAAAAAAGGTGCAATAGCAAACAATAGAATCAAATAATAAAAAAATAAAAAATAAATAAAGCAGAGGGGGACAGATTTGAGGCTTTCCACCCTTGACACAATCCTCTTTCTGCACAAAAACATGAATTATCCTCACCTTTGATACATGGATCATGTGACTAAATCCACTGGGTCTCTGTTTTTGTTTGACTTTCGCTTGTTTCTCCGTGCGCTGATCTGATGTTGACATAAACAGTTGTTTGTTAGTAAAACCAGGCTTAGCACTAAAACAAACGTAAATATGTCATTTGTATGAGGAAAAAAAATGAGGTTTTAACTATCGGGTTTGGGTCGGGCTCAGATATAAATATCTGAATGCCTGTCGGGTTCCGTTTCGCTCTGTCGGGTTTGAGTCGGACAAAAAAAATGCGGCTCGAACCGAGGTCCAACTGTGAGACGATTATCTATTTACTCGCCATTCACGTGACTGTTTACTGCGTGCATGCATTTTGGTCCCCCACGCTTGTCTTTTTTCAGTCTCTTCTTTATTTTTGGCAGAGTGGGACGCCCTCTCCAAGACGTGGAGAATGTGCATCAGCAGGGCCGCTGGAAGTACTCTTGAACAGGGGGTGCTGTGAAAAAATTGGTCATTTTTTTGGGACAAAAATGTATTTAAAATTCATTTTAAAAATAAATAAATGGATTGAGATTCACTAATTTATTGTCATATGCACTTCAGTACCCACAGCCAGGGTCTGTAACGCACAGACATCATCAGTTCTCAGATTAATATGTGCTATTAGTTAAATTTCACAATAATGCTATAACAATGATTTGGTCAGCTGACATGAACCTGAGTCACTGCACCATCTACATTATGTCACGCGACTATAGAGGGTTTTCACCAACGTCACGACGACACGCGGCCATGTTGGCGGCAACTGGAAGAAAACACTGCAATGGATAAACCACAGAAAAGCTCCTCAAAATGCGTTGAAGATGCAAAGGCATCCAGGGATTCGTGTGCAGGAGTTCATGTTGTATAATAAAAAATACCAGTTAAAAAAAAAAACAAAAAAAAAAAAACGCTGCATTTTAAAAAATCTCCCTCTCACCACTAGGGGGTGCTGCAGCACCCCTAGCACCCCCATTTCTCGTGGCCCTGCGCATCAGCAGCATGTGACGTCACGTCCACAGAACTGCGCGGGAAATTCGGGCCCGGAATAGCAGTTCAAAATGCATCACAAAATCTGTTCAAGGCAATAAGCCTTTTCACACTCTTGCACTGGTTCAGTTCTTCCGCATTAGGTCAAAGGTCAAGAGGGATCAACTCGCCATGGCTCGTTCCCGGGTAGAGTTCGCTGGAGACCATGGAAGTCAGGGCTTGTCATTCAGAGAGTCCCATCAATGATAGTATGAAAGCAGCTTTGATACTGTTTTTACCATTGGTTTTACAAAAGTGCTCGGATACGTGCATCATTTTCATTCACCAGGGGTGGAAGCGAGGGGACTGCCTCGCTTCAATACTCTGCTCTCATCGGTTTTTTAAAAGTGCTGGGATCGGCATCAGAGGGAAAAAATTCCAAGTCTTTGTAAATTTTGTGGAGTTTCTTTGTTTGGGAATTTGGAGAGACTGGGATATCCAGAAATGAATTATTTGGTCATTTACACAATGATTCATGTTTTTTTCTGTCATTTTTACTGAACACAAACACAGAAATCCTTCAGTTTAGTCCTGAATGTTTGCTTTTGAAACCTCTTGAAGTCACAGTTCATCAACTTTTCCCATACAGATTGGCTCGTATAAATACATTTCATCTCCTATGAACTTTGGCCACCTCCTCTAGTCTGAATATCCATCCATCTTCATACCCGCTTATTCCCATTTAACAGGGTCGCGGGGGTCTGTCGGTGCCAATCTCCGGCTCTCATAGGGTGCTGGGCGGGGGTACACCCTGGACAGGGCGCCAGTCCATCACAGGGCAACACAGACAACCATTCACTCTCTCATTCACTCCTATGGGCAATTTAGAGACTCCAATCAACCTTACAGTCATGTTTTTGGATTGTGGGAGGAAGCCGGAGTACCCGGAGGAAACCCACGCAGCACTGGGAGAACATGCAAACTCCACACAGAAAGACCCAAGTCCACCCCAGGGCTTGAACCCAGGACCTTCTTGCTGTGAGGTGGACGTGCTAACTGGAATAACTTTACAAACGCTGTTAGGTTGGAAATATCAACAGAGTAAACAAGCTTGTTTACGTTTATATCCCTCTCGACCCCCAAGGTCGTGCATGCTCAGTGGGCTCATTTTGTTTGGTTTTGAACGCTTCGTCACCCATTAGCATTAAAAGACTTAAAATGAATGTCTATTTTTTTCACAAGTCCTGCCGTACGCTCCTTGCATGCCGGTTGAAAACGCTTTTTTAATCACCAAAAATAAAGAAAAAGAAAAATCTGCAGCCCACTTAAGATCAAAGTGCTTGGTTTTTGGCCCCTGAGATAAAAAGAGTTTGACAGCCCCGCTGTAAACTTTAATCAGAGACTGTGCAACATTTTTTGGATGTATTTCCTTGAGTTGAACTTTCAAACCCAGGATGCACAGACAACATCTTGAGATCATCATTAAGCAAAAGCATTCATCTCTTACTGCTGCAGATGATCTTCTGACATCTCCCGCTGACACATAATGAGATGGCGTTATGATGAAGTGAGAGGTTAGGACAGCAGAGGGCGTGACCTTTAAAAAGCATTTGGTAAAAGACTGACCTGAATGATCAAAATGTGTTGTGCATTTACCATTTCATCCCATTTCTTTCGTTTATTCCTCAGAAAGGCTGAAAATTTCTGTTCTCATAAAAACATGGACGAAATCCGTCTTTGTGGAACTTTTGCAACTTGTTTTTTTTTTATCTTCTTTACTCGTCGCAGGATGTTCATCATGTGCTGGAGAGGAACTAAATTAACTGAATGGTCGTTTCCAGGCGGCGTCTGACAATCCATCATGATAACGGAG
The DNA here is from genome assembly GCF_900634775.1 of Gouania willdenowi. Lineage (NCBI taxonomy): Eukaryota > Metazoa > Chordata > Actinopteri > Blenniiformes > Gobiesocidae > Gouania > Gouania willdenowi. The sequence goes on along the minus strand of NC_041055.1, from coordinate 7,730,071 downwards.
AATTCAGCAAGGACTGCTGGGAAAAAAAAAAAACAACAACTGAGAAAGAATACATTTAGTGTCAAACGTGATTCTTACATAAATGCTTCATGGCCCTAAAGTTGAAGCTTTCCAACACAAGAAATAAGTCGCCACCAATCACTGAGTAGCGGCTCTAAGGGAGATTATTTCCTGCTGTCTAAAACAAAGTGAAGAATTATCAGCGGTCCACAAATACACACACACACAGCTATAAATCTGCTTTCCATCAGAGTCAACTTGATGTTTTCCCAACTCTGGCAGCTCCTCAGTCAGAACATCCATCTCAGTAAGAGATTCAGAGATGAGCAGCCGATGGGATGGAGAAAAAGTAAAACCCAGCTCGAGTTGGAAAATCGCTTCAACTCGGGAAGAAAGTTTCCACAAGGCCTTTCCTTTCTATTGATGATGTACAGTAGAGGAAACTCCTGCTTATATCCGGAGAACAGAAAGACTCATTATTTTAGTTCCACATTTATGATGAGTAAACACCGTCTTCACTTCTCTCCCTGTGTGTACTTGAGGTATTTGTGGATGATAAGAACAACCATGGTGACACTCTTTGTAAAACTCAGGAAATCTGGTCCTGGAGAGCACCTGTCCTGCCTGTTTTAGGTGCTTCCACCACAGCTCATCATCAAGCTTTGTTATGACACCATCATTAGATTCAGCTGTGCTGGAGCAGGGAGACAATGGGAATGTTTGTGCTATTTGACGCTAAATGCTTTTCTATCACTTAATGACATTAAACCAGACATGGGCAACTGGCTGCCCGGGGTAAACATGTGGCCCTCAGTCTCATTTTATGCGGCCCCCAAAGCAATTCCCCAAAAATTGAAATTCAAGCAGCTGGAAGGAATATGACACCCAACATAATACACAAAGTACAAAAACACACAAAAAAATCCAGAAATACACAAAATGACTCATAAAACATAAAATAACACCAAAGAGAGACACAACAACCACTTAAACAAACAAAATCACTTCAAAACCACACAACATGACAACACGTTACACAACAGCTCCAAAGACACACAATCTGTTAACAAAAACACAAAAAATGACAGGAAAATACAGAAAAAAATAAATACAGAAAGTGATCCCAACGCACAAATTAGCAACAGAAATGCAGAAAAAGACAAAAAAAATACACAAAATAACACCAAGAACACAAAAAAACACAATGACACTAGTCATACTCAACCGCCCCATAATGCATTGCGAGCGAACATTCAGGAAATGTAAAATCGTCCTGGGAAGAGAAGGGTTTAGCTGCAGCCATAGCCGCTACAAACCATGCTGTGTACTTTCAAAAGTGGAGAATTACAGGTTTTGGTCGAAATGCATCTTGGGAAACTTGGATGTATGCTTCAAAGGGAACGGCCATCATCCTAATCATACTTCTAGTAGACTTAAAAGTAGACAGTATATAGTCATTGAGTTCGTAGTGTATAGTACGGCGTGTGTCATTTCCAACACAGCTCGTCTATATTATAAAATCTCCAAAGAACAATCTACGCTAAGCTAACTAACTACTGAATACTCACTATGTCTAATAACTGACCCACCCCAGACTGTAGTCCATAGGAGGGGCGGAGCCAAAAGTGACGTAAGAAGACACCAAAACACCACTAACATCCATTCTCAGCCAGCAAAATTGAATTATACTATCCAGGTTTTAACCCATAGAGGGCAGTTATTCTTATATTTTTACAACAAAATGCTCAAAATGTCAAAAATGTGACTAAAACTTCAAGAGTTTGACAATAATTCAATCACTAACACTACTTCACTCTCAAATACATTTGTTTTCAGCTGAAAAAAGTGGTTTTGCCAATTAATTACACCTTAATATGTAGAAAAAATTAGTTTGAGGACCCCATATCAGTTTTGGTGGTGGTGTAAAGGAATCAGTTCCAAACCCCCCCCCCCCCGAGTTGTAACACATTCAGGTAAAGATATGTGAAATAGAAACATAAGGTGACTTACTTATGCAAATACTTAATATCTACCCACACCAAGCGAAATGTTCATCAAGCTCAGATTGGATGCTTTGAGAGACCAGATTTGGCCCGCAAGCCTTAGCTTCAACATGCTTGATCTAATGTATTCTGCTTTGTCACAAGAGAAAGGTACATTGAGTAAATCCTCAGTGTTTTTTTCATGTAGTGAAAATAATATCAACAATGGCAAAAAATTGACGGTAAAACCTAAGCAGTTTGGAACCTGTGGGATCTATCAACGTAAGAATGCCAAAACACTCATTTTGATCAATATCTGTACAAAACGTTTATTCAAAATTGACATGAAAACAACTTCACCGTCTCTGCATCATCACAACCTGAAATCCATGACATGCGAACAACATCCGAAGGCAGAAAAACGGCAACACCGACAGAACACATGCTAAAAAACATCCAAATCCTTTACTCTAAAAACCTCACACACATCAATCGCTGAAGAGTAGACAAACAAATCATGCACTGCTATGCTAACTCAGCAAAATGCTTCTGAAAAGACCAAGAAAAGAACTGACAAGTGATCAGCGTTGATGGGGAGGCCTTAACAATGACATATGGTGCACTTCCATTGATTGTCAGTAGAGGGCAGTGCCAGCACTGTAGGAACAACTCATAGATAACTCTGCAACAGTCTTTTTTTACACACATCTTATTCTCTATAGACTTTAGGGTATATACACATCTACTTTAGTGCATCTTAGACTGACACTATGAACAATATGTACACAGGGGAAGAGTTGGACAAAGAAAATCTTGCTTTTCATTAAATCCAGAAAAGCCTTCCTTCATCTGAACCGAGTCTCTTTAAAACCAAACAATAAATAATGTTATTTTCATTTAAAGTCTTAAAACAAGGCATTCGGCAGGGAAAATGAACCATTTGATGCATACTTGACCAAACTAATGGCTTAATGTATTTTATAATGTTTCCAATGATCTTTTGAAGGCATTTATTAGGAGATAAGGGTCTTTTATTATGTGGTGAGAGATCCAGACGAGACAGAAAGTAAAAAAATCAACACAAGTAATTGGGGAATATGTTTGACTTTTGAGTCAGGCTCATAAAGGCTGAAGCTTTTCCCTATGGGGACAGGATTGTTGAAGCATATCGCTCCAGATTTGGACACGGTGGTGATTTTCTTTCGGATGAATTGTAGTGTGAGATTGAAACATGGTTTGAATGAAGTGAGGAGATGTTACGTTTGAGCCAAAGTTCCAGGGTTGAATTTGCGATGTCACTTTTAACGATGCATCAGGCGTTACGCGAGCTTCCACTAAAGCTTTCTGAATTGCAGTGAAATGTCACACGAGCTGCCGATGCTTCAACAGCGTTATAAATGTGGGTCCCTGTCAAATTTGTGAGATCGCTAAACATCTCCTCGACACATTTAATGTGACTGTTGTTTTTGGCTTTGGTATAAATAACGCTTGATTAATTCATGATAATAAATATGTCAATAAATAAAACGACCATTGAAGTTCTCGGAGGAAAACGTGAAGGAAAGGTGAATGAAACTCAGCGTTTATAGAGAGAAGAAGGTCTGATTGTAGTCAGGAAAGAATATAACATTTTTTTTTTTTTTTAAATCATCCAGGTCAAGCTTTTGATAATTCAGGCTAAAAGAAAAACAAATATGAAACCGGAGACGCTAAAATGACCAAGCAAACAACACGATTGTAAATCCTACATGTGCCAGAGATCAGTGCATCAAACAGAGGCACAGTGTAAGTGACATCATAGCTAATGCCACTCCTACAAACCAGTGTATATCCATGTGTCCTGCCAGCTGGCTCGCCAACACACACGTCTCGTCTTCAGTATTTGGGTGCACTTTTCTCTTCAGCTAACGGCGCCAGTCAGAGTTGGATTGAGCTCATGCTCGGCGTCGGTGGAGAACTGCTAATCGTTTTTAATCAATACACTTAGCATTTGCTAGTTGTCGTCATTGTCCTTTGTCCACCGATCAATGCAGTGCCACTTTCCCCTTTTTGGAGGTTTTCTTCTTCAAACTACTGGCTTTTGTTTTTGTTGTTTTTTTTTTTAAACATGGCAGCATAGCCACAAAGAGGTAAGCCTGTTCACTAGACACGGCGTCCATCCGCGGTCCAAGCGTGGCATCTGAATGCTAGTAGTTTATCCTGTTCCGTGTTAACTTCATGTGCAGTCCCAGCTCTCAGGGCGTGCCCGCGTGCTTGTAGTAGCCCTTCCTCAGGGCGGCCGAGGCAATGCTCTCAGCAGAGCGCCGCTGGTCCATGCCCAGCAGAGCATCCAGCAGGTCATTGACGTCTGCTTTCAGTCCCTGCCTCTGCATCCAGTTCTTCAGCAGTTCGTAGACTTTGTCGGCCGGGGGGCCGCTCTCTGCGATGCGGATGTGGTTGTCGCTGACACCGATCATCCTGAAGAACTTGTTGTGGATCCGAACATCGAGGTACTCGTCAAACAGATCGAAGCTCTTCCTCAGGGATTTCTCTGAACCTGTCGATTAGACACATTGAGAATGAAGAACTGACCTATGATCGCTCTCTGCTAAAGTCAATATGTATTGGTTTAGTATCGTAATGTCCCTACTACAAGTCGCAACCACTATATTGGTCGGTTTCCAAGAAATTTAAAATTTTGTGGCAAATAAAATCTCGAATAAAGTCTTGATCTCATCCGTGGAGACCCGAAAAACAACTTAATCCACACGTATCAATAAACAACCACTACATTGGTCGGTTTCTAAGGAATTTAGAATTTAGATAGAAGATAAATTGCTCCGGGCTATAAGTCACATGCCCTGATGTTATACTGCTTTGAATTCGCTCGGTGCAATGATGATTGACACCTTCTTTAACCAATAGCATGCCACTTTCATTACCAGATTTGCTATTGGCTGAGGAATGTGCCAATTTTCAATCAACTCAGCCAATCAGAGAATGCCTGTGGGCAGGGTCCAACATCTACAAACACCTGCTCCATCTCACAGATCCATGTCTGCATACCAGTTCATTTCCAGCTTTTCATGTTGTTTTTTTTTTTTATTGAAGTCAGGCTTCTGCTAGCCTGCTACGCTAACTATCCAACAGGTTTAGCTTGGTTCACTTTTTTGTTTTGTCCCAGAGCACAATCAGACATGAAAAACCAATGTGGTGGCTTGGAAACTTCATACTAGATACTAAGGTGTAAAAAAAATAGATTTGGAAATATATTACCATATTTCACAGCAGGATTATCGTATAGATCCAAAAAAATGTCCAAATCGATTTTTTAAATCATGTTTTTGAACAAAAAAACCTATTTAATTACGCCAACATATGTATAGCATAGAAACGGCCGGTCACTAGGTGTCAGTGAACCACTTCAGAGCTTGTTAAACTACCTCACTCCTCAAAGCATTTTAGCTGGAAGTTTATTGGACTTTATTTTCATACTGGGCACTTTCATAAATGTACGTGGTTCCTTTTTTTTTTTTAAGAATTTAAGAAATTAACAGATTCTGAATCTGTTGTGGAAGCAAAACATTTTACTTTTTTGAAAAATGTAATTCAACAGTTTAATAAACATAAAACTTGTTTTTGATATTGGCACTTGAATTACAGTTAATTACCATTTACTTGTTCTCACAAGTTTAAAGAATAAAATAAATAGTATTTCATACCATTTTGTACTTGAAAAGGTGAAATTTGTAATGATTGATGATCATATTGATTAGTATCGCATTGTCAGATTCATGGCAATGCACACCCCTACTAGATACCGTATTATTACCTAGCTGGATGGTGCTGCCGACTGGCAGGAAAACCTTTAAATAGGTCACTCTGCGTATACGTTTCTTCCTCAATTTGAAAAAAAAAAGTTATCCTGAAAAATTAGATACATTACAGCAGCGGTTCCCAAACTGAGGAGGTGTGCCCCTGTATCTAAATGCACTCAAAAATATTTATTATTAGAGTTCTAAAATATGTAGGAGTTTTGAAAAAGTATAGTTATAATTTTTCAATAAAGGTTAAATGCATACAATAAAAAGGGCTGTTGTAAAAGGCTTAAAAAGGTTTTCAGCGTATGAGACACTTAACTGTGTGCAAAGTAATAAAGAGAGCCGCCTTTCTCTTTAAAAAAACCCCCGAAAAAAATGCAACTTTTCCCTCAGGCAAGGCAAAGAGAAAACATCAGGCAGTAAGTGAAACAAATCTCTCAGACCTATCGGGCCCTTGATAATGGAGCGTGACAAAAGGAACAGTGGAGAAGAAGACAGTGTGTTCCAAGGCCCTACAGACGCAGATGTAGCCTGACTGTCATGAGAATAATAATCCTTCATGCAACTAATGTGAAATCTTCAGATTTGCCTTCGACTGAAACAAAAACACTGTAAACTGAATTGTTTGTGTGCAATTTGGTGAAAATTGAAATCATGTGAGTTTACCTTGAAGCGGCACCAATCGATACAGCAGAGGATCCTCCTGTGGGATGAGATCAAACAAACCATCAATAGTTTGAATTTTAAATATTTCTCTTAACTCGTGTGAATGCAGGATCGCGGTCTCCTCACCACGTCTGCGGGGGCCACCCTGAGGGAAGTGGGGCTCTGATGGGGGGTGTTTCCAGACGAGGCAGCGGTGGGCATGGCTGACAGGCTGGTCTGTGATGAGCTGGTGGTGTTTGGCAAACTGTCCCCGAGCCCACGGTCCTCGTCCTCGAGGGGGGGTGAAGCCTTGGTGATCTCGGGCTGGGTCTCCTGCAGCAGAGGCCTTGACTCAGGGCGGGGCTCGTCGCCCTCCAGATCGGCGTTCTGGTCGTTTTGCCGCTCCTCTGCGGTGGCGCCGCTTTCATCCTGAACCAAAGAATGACGGATGGTGAATGACAGCGACAAATCACACCAAAACCCAAGCAATCACGTGACTTACGATAGGAATCTTTACGATCTCACTGGTGTCACAGTTGTTCTTCAGACCTGTTGGAACACAAGGAAACCACTTCAGAGCTGCGTTCGTACGCAAACACACACACACCACAGCAAAGGATTGGAAAATGGGGCTCAGACACTCACATGGTACGTCACATGACTGCTGCTTCATCACAAACCACCACAAAGCAAATACGATGGCTATGATGATGATGACGAGGCCGAGGAAAATGCACAGAGGACGAACTGTAGAACACAGGAGGAGGAAGTGAGTAATGCTGTGCAATATAATAAAATATAATAAACAAGACCTCTACTATCATATACGATCTTTGATGAAGGTTGCAAGTAAAATTCACTACAGGTACGGTTTAAAGGTCCAGTATTATGTAAATTTTCACCAATCTCCACTTGTTCTAAGAACCCCAAAAACATAGTATTTGAGGTTTATTTTCCTGTTTTCCGGAGTTTTAGCCTTCTGAAAAGTCACTTTCAGAGCTCTCCTAAAAACAGGCTGTTTTTGGGCAATCATGCATATTCATGAGTGGGCGTAAACACACAAGCTACTTCAGCGCTGCTTCAGCGTGTGTGTTTATCACAGCAGCAGCAGCAGCAGTCAATCATTAACAGTCACTTCCTTCTCCTCCTTACTCGTCTGACAACAGGAATAGTCCATTTAAGGTAATCGTCCATGGTTTTGTCATAGCGCTGCATCGCATTGGGTCACAAACACATCAGATCATCCCATAAAAGCCATACAAGGCGATATAATGGCTACTAAAAGTCAAACTGTTGTGAGAACTCTTCGGTTTATCTATATACTAGATTATTTCTATACTGACCATAAAGACATTGACTGCAAAATCAACCTGCCTTCGCTATGTTTTACCTGTGAGGTAGTTTGAGAGGAAGGAGCTCACATTGTTAGGAGGAGTTTCCCCCTTATGAGTCATAAGGGGGCAAAAATCCAACTCACAAGTTTGGAGCTGACTTTTTACAAAATGTAGAATAACAAGGGAGGAAACAGAACTTTTTCAAACTTTGGCCCTCTGAATGAAGCTAAAGGATGTATATCACTGTAGCAAAACCATTATAAAGGGATTTTTTTCATAATACATAATACTTTAAAACGATAGCTGTGGCCATTATTGTTGGTTTTTGCGCCCCCCGGTTTACAAATCAGAACACTTGACAGTTTATGGAGCAAATTTTTTTTGTTTGTTTGAAAAACGTCCACAAACACTGATAATCTGTGTAATATTCTCTGCACTAGACCTTTACACTGTGATGGAAAGTATTCATACCTTGGTAAACTGTTTTGAATCTGCTCTTTTCTGTATTGATTTGAAAGAATTGAAAAGCAATTTTGGGGGGAATTGACCATGCAAAGTTATAGAAAATAATAAAGGCTTTTGTTAAAAAAAAAACGAGTGGCCTTAGTCACAACTTTTAAAAAAATATTTGGAAAAAGCTGCTGCAAAATTAGGCATTTTAGGCAGAAATTAGTCGCAAAATCCTAAACATACTGAGAAATAGGAAAAGGCTGTGTTACCAATTTATTTATGAAAACAATTTTTATACATAATAAATAGCATTTTCCATTCATTTCATGTGATTTTCAGGAAGAAATACTATATCAGGATATATAATCTATCTATATCGTGATATAACATTTTTCCATATCGCACAGCACTAGAGGTAAGGTTACATTCAATGCAGATTCGTCTCCAAGGTAACAGCAGGATGCGGGAAACTCACTGATGTTTCCAGAGGACGGCGGAGTCGGTGACGGAAAAGGCGGAGGACCTTCAGTGGGAGACGGGTGGCGTTTTTGACATACGGTGTTAGACAAGGGGGTGCACTTCTTCACCTCCTCCTCCCCTGGTTTACACCTGGAATGATGGAGGGAAGGAGTCACTGTTAAAGTCTGCACTATCACTCATCTATCAAAATCATATATTAGGGAATTAAATCCAATATTTCAAATTTTAGTCAAATAAGAAGTTCTTTTTTGCGTTTTGTCATTGCAATTAAATAAATTCATTCATTTTATTGCATGATTGTGACCATCACCAGCCCTCCCTAAGGAAGGGTAAGAAAAACTTTATTAAAGTGAATAAATAAAAAGAGAGGGCAGTGTTACACCTAGGTGAGGGGGAAGAGAACAGGGAAGAGGGAGTCAGGGTAGTAAATGGAAGGTGTGGGGCATCTGAGCCTTTTTGTGTATTTTTCTTTTTAAATGGTAAAATGTGGGAAAGTTGATATGAAACATATGTTAACATTTGTTAACTACATACTGTAAGTGTAGAATTATACATGAAACTGTAGCATAGTTCCCCACTTTTGCATTAAATTATAATTGACAATTTTTAGAATTTTCAAGGCAATTAAAATTACAAAGTCAATTACCTGAACAATTTCATTACAATTACTACAACAGATTTTTAAAATTACAACTACGATTAAAATTACGCCATAATTGTAATTAATTATCAATTACACAATTACAATTATAATTGACCCCAACCCTGCTGTGAGGTTCCCATGAGAAAAACCACTTTTAGTCTCAATGTTTCATCCTACAAGGGCTGTGTTCAGTGGAACAGTCTGCCAGCTTTCGTGAGGGATTTAAAAGTCATTTAAAGGAGTGGCTCAGATCAACACAAACCTGTGAGCACAACTCATGAGAACTCAACTTAGCACTTCAGGGTATACGTGCAAAACACTCATTACTTTAGGGCATACGTGCAAAACACTCAATACTTTAGGATATACATGCAAAACACTCAATACTTTAGGGCATATGTGCAATACACTCAATACTTTAGGATATAGGATATACGTGCAATACACATTACTTTAGGGCATACGTGCAAAACACTCATTACTTTAGGGCATACGTGCAATACACTCAATACTTTAGGATATAGGATATACGTGCATTACACATTACTTTAGGGCATACGTGCAATACACTCAATACTTTAGGATATACGTGCAATACACTCAATACTTTAGGATATACGTGCAATACACATTACTTTAGGGCATATGTGCAATACACATTACTTTAGGGTATATGTGCAATACACATTACTTTAGGGCATACGTGCAATACACTCAATACTTTAGGATATATGTGCAAAGCACTCAATACTTTAGGGCATATGTGCAATACACTCAATACTTTAGGATATACATGCAATACACATTACTTTAGGGTATACAGTATGTGCAATACACATTACTTTAGGGCATACGTGCAATACACAGTTAAAATGGGCAAAGAGTAGCTTAAATAAGCAAAATGTGATAAACAATAGTAAAAAAAAAAAAAAACTAAAAGAGGCAAAATGTAGGAAAAAAGGAAACGAGTGATATTTATTGGGTAAAAGTTAGCTTATTTGGATGAAAAGTGGCCAATTTTTTTTGAGAAAGTACAAAAATTCAAAAACAACTTGCAAAAATGGACAGAAAACAGGACAAATGGGATATTTAATGGCAAAAGGTAGTTTAAGTCTGAACAAAGTGTCAGAACTTATTGAAAAAATTGGACAAATGAAGTTGCAAAATGGCAAAAGGAAATGGGTAAAAAGGGGTTAAAAAGTTCCCTCTTTTTAAGCTTTTCTGGGGGAATGATAATTAAAATCAAGGCATTTGGAAACACATGCTGAGCATCACTGACTTAATTATGGCTTTTACATGGTGTCGCTGATAATGTAGTTTGTGGTGGTAAATCTCTCCTGTGCTGTACTGTGTTTACTTTGATTCTGATTATAATGTCCAGTGTGTTTTTAATGGTACCATCAACCTGTCCAGGAACAACAGATGGAAATGAGCCTGTGGCTAAAATCTGATGTATTTACATATCTCATATGTTCATTGATATGTACTGTCCCTTTACTGAAAAAAATAAAATAACTTTAACTCACTTTGCACAGCGTTTACACACTTCACAGGCCTGATCGGGAACACAGAAGGTTCCCGGTCTGCACTGGCACCGAGTGTCTGTGGTCGTGCTGCAGGATGCCGTCTCGATCTCATCTGTGGAGACACAAAAAACACACAAACAACAGTATGAGTCCACATACATCAATAAACAACCGCTATATTGGTCGGTTTTTCCAAGAAATTTACCATTTTAGAAATAAAATCCAAAGATAAGTTTCTCCGGGCTACAAGTCACATGCGTTCCAGATACGCTATTGGCTAAAGAAGGTGCCAGTTATCAGTCAGAGAATGCCTATGGGCAGAGTTTAACATCTACAAACACCTGCTCCTCCTCACAGATCCATGTCTACATACCAGTTTATTTCCAGCTTTTTATGATATTTTAACAATGTAAATCAGGCTTCTGCTAGCCTGCTACGCTATCGATCGTACAGTTTTGGCTTCGTTCACATCCTCCTCGTTTTGTGACAACAAATGTTGATTATAGCAGTAATTTCATTCATTGACTTGTGTATATACTTATGTTAAAAATTAAGGCTGAACGATTAATTTGCGATATCTCGATATCATAAAATGCAATTTTCGAATCAAAAAGGCTGCAAATTTTTTTTTTTAAATATGTGTTTATTTTATTTATTTATACACTGTCCTGTTGGGTTCAGAGAGTGTTTGAGAAGTGCAGTCCACGTGTTTACATGTTTCATGAAACGTGAAGTTAGTTCGTTATGTTGAAGAAGTAAAGCCACAGATTTGTTTGCTTTATTGTTGTAATCTGTGCTTTAAAATTTATATTTATTTAAAGTTTAAATAAATCTGAAATTGTTTATTGTGAAACACAATGATTTATTGCTTGTGTTCATTGAAAAATACATGACAAGGGGCCCTTGAAAAAATAATATTAAATCACAATCGCAATAATGAGGAAAAAAAAAAATCGCAATTAGATTATTTTCCGAAATTGTTCAGCCCAGTTAAAAATACACAAGATCACTACAAAATACAGAAAAATAACAGAGAAACATACAAAACAACATAATAAACAACCAAACGACACCAAAAACACACACACAGAGAGAATTGAGAGAGAAAAATACTAAAAACACACGAAAACAACAACAACAAATCACAAAATGACATGGAGGTTTTTTTCTAGATACATTTTAAAAGTCAACATGTGCGTTTAGAAATCAGGGGTGATAGATTCTTTAATTTTCTTATATTTCTCTATGTAGACGGCTTAGAAATGATGATATAATTGTCAGAATAACAGATTTGAGATTCATTCGGAATGATTGTTGATCATTTGTTACATTTATAGTTTATTTATTTGATTCTTTCGCCCACTGACTAGTTTAGATTTTACAATAGTGGTTTAAAAGACATTTTCTTTGAGCTGATCTAATGAGCTGAAAAAAAAAAAAAAAAAAAAAAAAAGAAGCAGCTCAGCGCAGAAACAAAGCAGCAGTTGTTCTGAGAGCCACATCTGGCCTGCAGGGTTACAAACATATGCAGTTTATGTTATTTAATTTCCTTAAATGTGACAAAAAAAACCAACAAAAAAACAAAATAGATTCAAAACACTTGAATTATCATTGTAGAAAAAACAAAGAGCTTCACGCACTGGTTGAGAACAGCTGATCAGCCGACATATTTGGTCAGTGTGTTGGTAGTTTTAGAATTGATGCTACATTTCTTTACAGAGCATGAATCCCCTGTGGAATTGAACTTTGTTCATTGCCTGTGGGACACTTAAACTGGGAATGTGACTTTTACTGTTTCTGTGAATGCACATTGTGCCCCATATTCACCTAAAAAACAATGTGCGATCAGGAGATCTTTGCTTCTGATACTGTGTTTAAAGCATTAAAGGGTTTTATTTTATTTCATTAAGATCACTCCACTAAACAGAGAGAGGGATTCAATTATGAAAAACTGTGTAAGAGAAAAATCAAAGACAAGCAAGTGCACACGCACACGGCTCCGCTCAATATGTTTTTGCCACTTCTCGTCATGGCAGTTGGCTTATTACGCAATAAATAATTACAACCGCCTCGTCTTTAAAGAAGCTGCTTTGGGTTAAAGGTTTGAATCTCTTTCTGTTTGCCAGCACCTGTGGTTTAAGTAGAGCTGCTACTGTTTCCAGAACAGTCCTACAAACATGCACGACAGGCCAACTTTACTGCAGGAGCAAAAAAAAAAAAGATGAACAATCACTGGTCCTGGGTTACTGGTCTAGTTTCAACTTCAGACTAAATCCCTTACATCACGTCACATGATGCATTGACATTAAATCAGATGTGGGCAACTTGGGGGTCACACGTCGTGACCCTCGGCCTAATTTCATGTGGCCCCCAAAGCACAAAGCACTGCAAAAGTACATAAATTAAAAAAAATAAATAGACAAATATATGGAAAAATACACATAATGACAACAAATATACACAAAAATAACTGACAAATAAACAAAATAACAGCTGAAATACACAAAATGACACCCAAAAACAAAAGACACAAATTCACATGAAGGATAACAATAACATACAAAAATGACTCCAAAAACACCCAAAAACAATACAAAAATACATAAAACGAGAAAAATATACAAAATCACAACAAAACGCTTTTAAAGGAAACGAAACACAAATTGACATAAAAATAGTAAATACACAAAAATTCCACAAAAATTACTCAGACAGACAAATCAACAGATTGCTTAGAGATCACACAAAAACCCAAAATTATTTAATAAAAAACAAAAAACAAGAAACTGGAGGAAAATACCAAAATAATTACAGCAGAAATACAAAAAAAAAGAAAGCTAAAAACCAAAAGCAACAAAAATATACAAAAATGTAAGAAAAATATTCAAAAATGTAAGAAAAACATACAAAATAATAAACATAAAACTACAAAAATATACAGAAATAAAAAATAATAATAAAAAAAAAGTGCTTTTGTGCATTAACGCTCACATTGATCATTATTTTTACTGTATTAAAATGAAATGCATCTGTACAGTAAAACAAGTCATATGTGACGCTTGATGTTAAAAGTGAGGTTAGTAACTAAAACAGGGCTGTGTCTTTCTACGTTTACTTCAGGTTTGGTGCTGTCCTCTGACAGGCCCAAAACATGTTTGTTCAGTTAACTGCAGTCACACAGTTCCAATTAATTGGGAATGTGTGTGTGCCTGTGATTGTTTGACGTGGATGCACCCTTCTTTGTACAGGAGCCAAGTACGTCTGCCAGCTGGGACAGACTCAAGAAGGGCTCCACCAACCTGAACAGGATCAACAGGGTTAGCAAGAATAGACGATAGATAGATGGAGAGATGGATTGATAGAGGAGGAAATATATCATAACATTTTATTCCTTGATCGACTGGCTACCAATGGAGCGTGTGCTGATTTGCTCACTAAGTACCATGTGTTAGGCTACAACTCCTGGACCAACACGACAACTGTGACACATGACGATGTACAACCAACCACATTGACGCTGTGTTCACTGAATAATAATCAAAATTCAATTATCAAATGCCTGATAGAGAACAGTTTAGGCATTGTTTCACCCGTCCTCACAAACAGAAGCCAACAAACCGCCCTGGGGCGTTTCAGGTTATTGTAGAAGAAGCACAATAACAAGCGTTGATGATAACCAAGAAGCACCCGCCGTACTAGAGTGAAATTTGAGGAGCGGAGCCGCAAATATGCTCAAGGACTTGTCTTAGCATCTCACGCTAAGGCTTTAATGGATGAATGAAACAATGTGATCACAGCAGAACAATCGTAATAAAGTGAATATATGGGTTTTATTTGTTTAGGATAATACTATAACTATCTGCTTGATTTAACGCAATTTAAACAATTTGATTAAGCATTATTGTTTAGATGCTGTTTGTGTATACTTTAATGTAGTGCTTAGAAATCTTTTTGATCATGTTTGTTATACTGTATTATAAATACAGAGTGGCCAGCTCAGTTTTTTTTAATTGGTTATACTGGTTATAAGAGGGGTGATTTAAAAAGTCAGAATTCTTCCTACTCCTTTATTGAATGTGTAAATGTTTTATTGAAATCTTCTTCATTTGTGTTTTGGAAATTAAATAAATTGTTTTGTGACATTCCTTTTATTTTATGTGTGTTGCTTTTGTTTTTACATGTTCAATATATATATATACAGTACACGCACGCACGCACACGCACACGCACACGCGCGCGCGCGCACACACACACACACACACACACACACACACACACACACACACACACACACACACACACACACACACACACACACACACACACACACACACACACACACACACACACACACACACACACACACACACACACACACACACACACACACACACACACACACACACACACACACACACACACACACAGTGGGGCAAAAAAGTATTTAGTGCAAGTTCTCCCACTTGCTGTCTAGCATAATTGGTGGCTGACTAAATACTTTTTTGCCCCACTGTATATATATTATTGTTAACTACATTATTTGGTAACACTTCACAGTAAGAGTCCCTTAACTAATGTTAGTTAATGCATTATTAAGCATTAAGCATTATGAGAGACTCATATACATTTATTACGGTATTTGTCGTAGTTGCTCATGTGTTATTTAATAAACACAATAAGACCCTTATTGTAAAGTGTTACCGATTATTTTTGACAAAGTGAAAGTATGGGATACAGTTGTTTAATATTGTGTTGTTTTAATTTGAAAAGTATATGAGTACATTTATTTCTAATCAGTATTTCTTTTTCTTTTTTTTTTATTATCAATTACTAGAAATTTCAGGCGACCACATTTAAATTAAAAGCGACCCCGCATAAGGTTCCGACCCCAAGGTTGAAAAACACTGCTTTAATTTATTGGGTCTAGATCGTCTTAGATCGCTCTGTTTCCACGGTTACTGGAGCTGCTGCTCTGTTTGGTCTATTTCTGAAAATGTGCTTGAATTCATTCATAATGATCCTAGAGTGTGACTTGGTAGTGACCCCCCAGGGTGTTTAGCGTGGTGTGGTGTGACTGACCCACACCTGCACAATGAGACGCCTGAGCCTGGCCTGTTAACCGTTCTGATCTCTCTGCTCGACCTTCAGGCGCCCCCAGGAGATGTTACTGGCTAATCTTTTGATGATTTCATGCAACACACGCACACGCACCCTCACACACACACCAGAACCTCCACCTCATGCTTGTCCTCCTGATGTTACACATCATATAAGCACAGTGGCCTCAAGCCTTTGATGTGCCATGGACACTTTAGTACCAGGAAAGTTGTGTGTGTGTGTGTGGCCCTGTTTCCGCTCTGATTACGCACAGGTGTGTCTCCCTGCGTGTGTGTGTATGTGTGTGTGTGTGTGGTGCTGCTGACATGGCACAGGTATTTTGTGCGTGCTCATCAAGCATCCATTTCAGCAGAATTGGACATTTCTTTCAAAATAAAAGACTCAGAAATAGAATGCATGCAACTTTTTCTATGAAGCCTGGTAGCAAATAGTCTGCTGACCGGCGGTTTAGGACCACTGCATAGAGGTAATTAATCAGCCCAATTTCCAGATTTGATTTTAAATGAAGACTTGATTCAATTACCAACCAATTTCTGATTATTTAAGATTATTAATAATCTTCATCTTAATTAAGAATATTGATATTTAAGATGATTCAAATAACAATTATTGACCTTTTTTAACGTAAATCAGCTCAGCTGCTGAATTATTTGACGTCTCTTAAGTAAGACCTCACATCACTTTAAATACTATATAGTGTCATTGAAATAACCAAATTAGAAGGACTCGTCTGGTTTTTATTACAAAAAATGTGAATAATCTATTATTGGAAATGTAATGTCGATTCATTACATAAGAAAAAATTTGCAATTAATCAATTATCCTGAACCAGCCCAGCCCGGCCGTGACAACATGAAGATGTTAAAATACGTTTCAAGGTGGTGAAAAATAAAGAAATAAAGAAATACATAAAAATTAAATCAGGAATCCTTGATCTGTAAATCTTTCCTACTTTTTTCCACTAAGCACACACAAATGTGCATTGACTTATTTTAAGTAATGGCCACTGATGTTTGGTTGGTGCCCAGTTTTCTCTGCGTGGGCCAGTAAAGCTGAGTAATCCCGGTTCTGCCAGAGGACTCATTAAAAAAGTCAGCAGCTCATAACTCCAGCTTGTTTTTCGCAGCTTTGGGCCTTTTTTGAATTATAGAACTCAGCTGTCTTCACCCTGGGTCACTGAGGCCTGTTATCATATTAAAAATGAGTCATGTTGGACACTCGAGCATCTGTGTGTGTGTGTGTGTGTGTGTGCGTGTGTGTGTGTGTGTGTGCGTGTGTGTGACACTGGGGGTGACAAGTCATTGTTGTTACATAACACCACCTGGTGTGTATTTGAATATCCCACAAAAAAAGCTAAATAAAACACAACAAGCTGACCAGCAGCGCGTCCAGGAAGATGGGAAAAATTTTGAAATGGAGAGAAACTGGCAGGAGGAACAACAACATATTAGCAAAGCCTCAGCACGTGTTTTCTTTACTCCTGCTGATCAAAGACAAGGCCATGTTGCACACAAGCTTTTTTCCTCGGACTATAAAACATTTAAGCTCTCAACGGCAGCCTTGTCAAAGATTAAGCAAGGCCGAGTTTTTAAGTTTTTCCTGAAAACCGCGCAGTTCATTTTAAGTTCAGCTCATAAAAACTCAATCCCATCGGTTCACGGTTATAAATGAGGTAAAAAAAACAAAACAAAAGTCAACAAAACAACGTTGGGTTTAGACTTTTAAGTCCAGTGAGTAGGTACAAAACACATCCTATGTAACTGTAGTCCCTTTTCTGTGGCTCATGCCTTTCATTGGACACAAAGACACCAGTGTGGGGGAGACAATGGGACACGGACACACCCAGTTCAGCCAGGTACGGCTGACACACAGGAAGATCTCCAGAGACGGGCGGCGCGCTCGAGCTCCCAAACAAAAACAACAAAGACACACCCTGCTGCTCCGTGTAACATCATAAGTTCACATTATCAGGAGTGGATGTTACGTACAAAGACGTATCGGCTTTCCTCCAACAAAACATCTTTGACCCAATGGGTTTTAAAAGTAATGGTTTGAATTTGTTGGCTGGGATTCCACTGGTTTTATCCTTCTTGTTTTGTTCAGGTTTGATTTGACAAAGTTGTGCATGAAAGTTGTGTATTATTCTGTGTGCAAAGAGTTCCCACTTTTCTTGAAATATTAGTAAGAAAACATATTAAAGTATTGCGGGAGTTGTCCTGGAAATCTATAAAATGGTTGATTTCCAAAAGGACATGTTTTATCTTATTTGAAGCAAATGGATCACATTCATTACCCCCATTAAAGCAGATTTTGTTATCGTGATAAGACAAGAATTGCATTTTTTTTCACTTTTGTGTATGAAGATAAAAGGTTTGAGTGTCAAATAAGCAGAAAAAACAAACTCAGGTTGTCTAAGGAATTTCTGTAAGTCCATCCAAGTTTAGTTTGTAATGGTGCTGAGTATAACTATGGTACATTTTTTATTTTATGTTGTATGTGTATTGATGTTACAGTATAAAACTATGTATATATTAATTATATTATTTTTGAAACCTACATGGAAAAGAGCACAATTTGAACCTCAAAAGAAGAAATACTTATTCTCTGTTTTCCAGGTTTATTTAATTTAATTATTTATTTGATTTATCTCTGAGTTTTGTTTAAAGAAAAAAAGACTTCTAAAAACCACAGACATCTATTTACTTTATTATTTTATCTGTCAACTTGTGTTGTATGCCACTCTTTGTAAACTTTGTGTGACTGTTCAAACAAAAATACAGAAAAATAAAGAATTAAAAAAAAAAAGTTTAGTGAAGCATTGAGCTAATTTTTTTTTTCCACTTTCTTTACATTTACTGGATGGTAAACATGAGCATTATACTGTTCCCACAACGGCCTATTCAGCTGACAGAGTGTGGCGACGGCTTTTGTCGAGTACAGAAAGATGGCGTGAAATTTTGTTTTCAAAATAAAAGCTTGTTAAGAAAAATCAAAGTGCGAGGAGAAACATTCCCACAGTCGATAACTAACAAGTTCTAACCACATGATGACGACATCTGGTGGGAAATCAAGATGAACTAATGTGTCCAAATGTCATTTTGAATCTTCAGTATTAGTTATAGTCTTCATTAGTGCTGACGTTGAGTGGGGGTGTGTGTGTGTGGTTTACCTGAGCGGCAGTGTGTGCACGGCAGACAGCGGTTCATCCCGTTGGAATGCTCAGTGTACGTCTGTCCGTGTTCGCAGGATAGACACGTTCCTTGTTCTTGGTCTTGTTCACAAGCCTTCTCCACAAAGGTCCCTGTAAAACACAACGTAACAATCAGAGAGCGATGGAAAACAGGTCCAAAATTATTAAAAACTATAGCACATCTTTGTGGCAGTTTTGATGAATGAGACGGAGTCCAACTTTAGGGTTACTGGTCAGATGCAAACACAGGGTTTATTATGTCAAATAGTTTTGGGGAACAGACCAGTCTGGGTTCTCAAATCTGCTGCGGTTCAGGGCTCTCAGCGTTTTGTATGTTGCTGATAGCTGTAGTCAAAAAAGAGTGGAGCCTCCTAAGGCATAGACCATGGTGTATGCTATCAGTGTACAATGGTATCTGGCCTGCTTAGGGCAGTCTGACCAGAAGTGACCAGGAGAGTTCTGTAAATACATAACATTGTTCACTCCATGTCTAGTAGTAACCGTCTTGTCTATTGGAGTCTAATCTAAAGTACAGTCAAGTACGGCAAAATACCGGGCTACACAAGAATAAAATAAATTACATTTAAAAAAACTTTAATCTTTCTTTTTGGCCCGGTAACAAATGGTTCACAGATCGGTACCTGAAAATGAATAAATGGAGTAAATATTTAAAACTGCTGCAGATGTTTTTTAATTTTTTTTTAATCAGATAAAGACAAATTGTCGGCCTCAAAGATCAATAAATGGAAGATCATTTGCTTGAATGTTAAAATTGGGGCTTGAAAGTTTGTTTTGATCTCCACTATAAACACTGTCTTAATGACATTGTTGAAAAGGTTTTGCACATTGCATTATGGGATGTAGAGTCCCGTAGACAAATGCAGAGAAGTGTTTTTACTTCATTCTTAATGCGATTTCTTGTGTTTGACCCCAAAAACTCTGCTAAAGTGACTTCCCAACACATTTCTGGTGTTTTTACGAACTGAAAATTATGGCCAAACACTGGCTAGATGTTTATTTTGAGGCTTACATGGAACGATCCAAACCCGGAATAAATGAAATGCCTTAAGGTACATTCACATCGAAGGCGACTTCAGCAACTATAGTTGCTTAGATCACCTGTGATACTGTAAGTCGCTTCAACATAGTCGCGCTTTTTCTCGCTTCATCTACCCCAGTGACATGACGAGCGGAGGGAGTGACGTGGAAAGAAAGTCGTTTTTGATTGGATGTGTTACTTTAAGTCACTTGTAAAGTTCAAAATCTTCAACTTTGAGTGACTTCGAGCAACTCTGATCGCGTTTGACGTCATGTCATTTACATTGATTTTGAGAGAGTGAACACGCTTTTACACAAAGAGGTGATATCAAGGGGAATATCGGAAAAAAACATGAACAAAAATGGAGTCAAGAGAATTACTGCTCTCCCTGTCTGGCAAAGAAAAACAAGAAATCACTGTAAGAATGAAATAAAAACACTTTAATGCATCCATTTACAGATCTCCACATCCCACAAGGCAATGCCCACAACTGTTCTGGCAAGTCTATAAACCCATTGTTTACAGTTGAGATCAAAACAAAGAAAAAGTGTTATTTTGTAAGAGCATGTTTTTGTAATTATATTGATAAATCTGCGGACAAAGAAATATCAGAATACTTGACAAAATGTAGATATTTTAGGAGTGTCCCACACAAAATGGTAATCCCTTAAGATTTGGTTATTGTCAAAAAGTCCAAGCATGACATAAAACATCAAGTTAATACCCCTTAGGGACATAAACAGCAAATGAAGGGGAAGTCATTTTAGGTTAGAGTTTGGTGGGATTTTAAGCTTCCCACTGCCTTCGTGAACTTAATTAACTGTTGCATATTTTCTGCTTCTTTCTGATACTCAAGTCGAAAAAAAGGCAGAAGACACAAACACTCAACAAAGAGCTAAATATTACTAGGAAATAAAGAGGCTCTTACTACACTTGTACAACTGTTACAGTAATAGAGTGGAAAAGATAAAAATAAACAAACATCAGTGAAAATCCCCCAATCAAGTGGCTTTTTAAATATGAGAACTGAACAACAGTCAAGACTGTAAACAAACAATCATAAAGTTGAAGAGAAAACACAGAAGCGGAGACAGAGGTCCATATCAGCCACCTCATGTCACAAGGACACAATGATAGTCTGTTATAAACTAATATTTATCATCAAACAACTCTTACTGGGAACTGGCTGATGTGCAGAGGGAGAAACAACACTAAATTTGGACACATCAGAACAGCACTTAACTGCGTGTCACAAGCACAGCCGATGGGACTCAGTATAGACGCTTCATTTTAGGCCGCTCCAACCGGGCCAGGGTTTGGTTTTCTAGATAGTCCGGATAGTTGAACCTGGTGTGAACACGCAACCAGCCTGTGGTACACATCTATTTCAGATGAAAACTGGTTTTAGAGCAAACTCAGCTTGTTTTACACCTCTGATGAAATATTGAAGTAAAAAAAACAAAAAAAGAAAACGGTGTGAGATGGCTTTACCAGCAAAGGCAGGGGTCTGCATCCTGCGGCTCTGGAGCCTAATGTGGCTCTTTGACTCTTTTGCAATGGCTCCCTATCGCTTAAAAAAAAAATTTTTGAAATAAAAAGTTTTTTTTTTTTTTTTTTACAGAGGCTATTAATGATTAATGACAAATAAAACCAAGATATAACAATTTGTTAAGCTAAAAATAAATCACGTTGTGCAATGACTCAGCACCTTCCTACTTCACCTCCTGCAACATCTACAGACCATCAACTTTCCTGCACCTGTGGCTAACTTTAAGTTTTAAATCCCTGGTAAGATAACTAAACCAACAAAAACACTATTCTGGAAGAAAATAGATTTTAATTGTGTGAGGACAGATTCATTTAACCACCAATGTGCCAGTTTATTATGCATGCTTTATCTGTGTGTTGATCACATGATCATGTGTTATCAAATTCAAGTTACTTTTTGTAGCCTTTCAAATACATTAACTAAAAAAAAAATCTTCTTTATATAACATTGTGCTCACGAAAACTCATATGTGTAAGAATTTGAAGAAAGATACTGTTTTTATTAATTTAATTTAAACTATTTTTAAGTTGCCATTTACATGATCAATAAAAATCAAGTCAAATTAAATCAAACATTATTATAATTTTAACTGTATAAAATTTAATACACTGTATTGTCTTCATTGAGAAGGCAAAATGGCTCCTTTGAGAGTGAAGGTTGCAGACCCCTGAGCTAAGGGAACGCATACATGTACAAGAGGCTCTGTGACTCATTGTGGTGAAACGAGTCAGGGAGTCCCCAACTCCCGTCACTTTTGCTTGTTCATTCTACTGCTTCTTGCTGCTTAAAATAATATCAACACTTTCCTGTTTGAGTTACGGCATTAAAAAACAAGCAAATCGTGTAACTGACGGGTTTTTCCCATCAATTTGGAATGATTCCAAAAGTGCGCAGTGAACGAGTCAAATCAAGGAGTGAAAGTTACCCCCAGTTCTCCGCCCATTAGAGAGAGTCCTGGACTATCCCAAAGTGATCCCTGCTCCCGGCTGTGCTCACTGGGGTTTGACCCTGGTCAGGGTGGTGCACCTTAGGATGTCTGTGATGGTTCTCATTCTGGTACACTTAGAATCAGAATCAGTTGCATTTAAAAAGTACAGTTTTTACACCATACAAGGAATTTGACTTGATGACTGGTCTTTAATGCCACCCCAGTTTGGTCACCCTCACCAACGTTACCATCCTTCTTATGTTAGTGATGCGTCTCAAACTGAGACCGGCGGGCTACTTTTGGCCCTCTGAGCCCTGTTTTCTAAACTGCGCTTGTGTTAGCAGATATCTGATATATTTTTTTTAAGTATTTTATTTATTAATTACTTAAAATTAAATAATTTTTAATATTATTTCAGTTACATTTTATTGTATTTGTTCTTATTTTATTAGATATGATAACTATGTAAAACTAATTTGAGTTACTTTGCTTCAGTTTGGAAGAATATTTGTATTTGTTGTTTATACAGTATATGCCAAAACTGCCCTTCATGCACCAATACAAAAAATGTTTGGATAATGTATTCAAAGTGAAGTTTAGATTATTTTAAAAGCATGTGATGTCAGCTGTGAAGCCATGTGTTTGCAACACCGTACGGCATCACTTAGACAATACACACTGTTCACCTCTGTGTGTCTGGGTGCTACTCCCCTTAATCATGTGTTTCTCAAATTCTATCTGTCGCGTCCAAGAATTAATCATTTTCACATCGTAAATGTTTCTCACACGTTAAATATCAAACAAGACCCTTTAAAAGGATATAGCTCAGTTTCTGACTTGAAAAGATGGACAAGAGTGTTTATTTTATGATGTCTGACAGACTATTGATTTGAAATCAACCTAAAATGACTTAACCCTTCAGCCACAGACCCTTTTCAGTGGATCGCAGGTAAAAAAAAAAAAAAAAAAACACAAGAAAACAAACTTTTGCTGTGAAAGAGTAGAACTGTATTATTCAAACTTAGAAAAGGTATAGTTGACTTTATGTACGTTCATCTATCCATTTTCTAACCTGCTTGCTCCTTCTTAGAGTTCCGGGGGTCTGCTGGCGCCTATCACAGGTGTGATTAGGCGCTAGGCGGGTGTACACCCTGGACAGGGCTCCAGTTCATCACAGGCCAACATAAATACAGTCAGACAACCACTGACACTCCCATTCAGACTCCAAATGTAATGTTTTTTTTCTTCTTTTTAACAGTGGGAAGAAATGAGAAAACTCAGAAAACCCAAGCAAGCATGGGGAGAACTTGCAAACTCTACACAGAAGGGAGTGAAGTGTTGTGGTGGGGTAGATGTGCCAACCACTACGCCACGGTGCTGCCTCATTTGATGGACATTTTAGTTTAGATTTCTTTTAAATTGCACAGCAGAGAAACCTCTGCAGTAAAGCACAGACAGGACACCCTGAGAGACAGGAGGAAAGGGGGGAGGGTGTGGAAACCAAAAGTCCTGGTTAGGGAGGGGGGCTTAAAGTCAGGATGAAGGTTTGGATACAGAAAAGAGGCGGTGCAGGGTCAGGTGGATGAAAGGTAAGGGTTGTCTAAACTAAAGGGTTTGGTGAGGAAGAAGTGGATGAAGAAAGGGTGTGGCTCTCTCACTCAGACCCATCCTTGGATGGACCAACTGTCTCTTCCACATCTTTATTGTTAAAATACCAGACCACTATTAAAAATTCTTCTCTTACCCTACTTAGATGTGATTAAAGGACACTTGACTGCACTTTATTCCTCTTGTGAAATTAATCCAAAATCATTTCAAGATAAATAAAAGAGGTTTCACAGATCCAGTACCATAGATCACTCATCGTTAAAGTCTGTGGAAAGCAGAAACACATTTGTGTTATGAGTTTGTCACACCACAGAAACATGTGTCATTGACCATTAAGCCAAATTTGAAAGTATTAGGTCTCAAAATCATGGAAAAACAAGCACTTCTATGCTCTGAATTGGTGGGGGCGTGTCAGTTAGAGGAGCCGGTATCACGCCGACACGCGGGAAGGGCGCCGCCTCTGTGTACTGTAGTAGGACATAACCTACAGTAACAATTCAAGCTAGCGCTAGCAGAGTCATATGACGGACCCAGCCTTACCCGTTTGAGCCATCAGAGCCAGAAACTGACAACCAAAAATCCCGACTGTGTGTCGAGGTAACACAGAACGCAAGCGTTGTGATTGGTCTGCCTAAACCTCAGCCCTGGTCATTGCCTTTTTCACTCAACACCGCCTTCTTTCAACTTTTTGCGGAGCGATACGAGAGTTGTTTCAACACTAAAAGTGCCAGAGTTTTATTATGTCCTTTCATGGCTGCAGCACACATGAAGCACCGCCAAATGGAGTCAATTATGAAGAAAAAGTCTGTGTGTACTGTTATTATCACTACTCTGGAGGAGACATGACTGGTTAGCTGACTGGTTTACTGGTTAGCTGACTAGTTCGCGAGCTGCAAACTGTCGTAAGAGATGCTATCTGGGACTCGAGAGCGAGCGGGAAACCACCGAAGCTAATGCGCTGAATGTATTTATACGCTTCAGCAGCAGGATCGGGTTTATGCTAAAGATGGCTCCATTACGTAACGCTGCTTTGATTTCGGACTCACCCAATAAATCCTGAACACAGAAATTTGAAACACCTAGACACAAGCCTAGATCTACAATGAAATTATAAATGGTTAAATGGCTTTTTACATATTTTAAGGAACACATTTATGACCTATTTAATGTGTTTAGAAGAAAATGGCTGAATTAGCTTTTCACGGTCTTTAACATCTTCTTCTGCTGCTCCTCTCCCTTCTCAGAATTGGCTTCCCGTTTCTTCTGCTGCTGCTTCGGATTCAGTTGGACCAGCTGCTTCTGTTCTGGTTTCATCTCACTCTTTCTTCATCTCCTGCAACTTTTTTCCTCCTCCAGGTAGCTTAACTCTTCCTCTAGAAGGTTCTGCTGCTCGAGCAAGGCGAGCAATTCCTCCACTTGCTGTGTTTCCTGCTTTAGGCGTTTGTTCTCCTCCTCCAGGGAAGTGCATTTTCCCTTCCAGGCTGGCGTTTTCTTGATGAGCTCCAGGTTCAGTTCCTCTGCGAGGGTTAGCTGTTCCTTCAGCACCATCACCTCCTGCTGGATGTCATTTTGGGAGGAAACCATAATGATCTTTGGAGTTTTTGCCTTCTCAGCCTCGATTTCATCACTGAGACGATCGATCTCTAGTTTGTAGTTAAAATCTTTGGTCTGCAGCTCGTGGCGCACAGCATTGAGCTCAGACTCCAGCTCAAGATTTTTGAGGATCTTCTTAGTCTTTTCCAGCTGAATCTTCTCATATTGTTCCTTGAAGTGCTGCTGCCGCGTTTCCAATAGCCTCTCCAGCTGCTTATTCTTGTGGTTGATGTTGTGCAGCTCAAAGCAGACGTGCTGTCGGCCTGTGAGTAGTTTCTTCACATGCTTGTTCTGGTTTTCCAGCTTTTGTTGGAAAAAGGTGGACGGGCCGTCCCTCTCCTGGTGTTGGATATTAACACCCTTGGTGAACTGCTGTGAACTACTTGGATTCATTGTTAAAAAAATCTTATTACTTATGCTTGACAGTGGTTTATAGACTGCTCAAGATCCCAGTTGGTGTTCTTCTGGCTGCTTCCTTAGAAAGACTGAAGGTACAGGGTTGAAAGGCTTTGATGACATCACCACCATTGCATCCATTTGTCACATGTTAACTCCTTAGCTGCTGAGTTCCAAAAAACAATGCAGCTCACTGCTTTGTGTTGTTGCTGTTGTGAGGTTTAATATTTTTTTTATATATTTATTTATTACAAATTGTCCAAAAAAGTCATTTTTATTTTACAATTAAAAAATTAACTATAGCCTTACCTAAGCTTTAGGTTGTCATATTTTCACTAGTTTTTAATGATTTACTATTGCTTTAAATTAAAAAATAATAAAATTCAACATTTTCTATGCCTTACCATAGCCTTACTTCCATTTTAGAGTGTTTGATGTATCTTCATTAGCTTTTAGTGACGTGCGACTTGATCCCACACTAAATTGTCAAAACAAATTCCTTTGAGTGTCAAATGAAGCAATAAAAACAGTGTCCAGTAATCACATTTTTGCGAAACATATTATGATCAAAGGATTAATTGGATATTTTGAGTCAAAAAATAATCTATATATATATTTAGCAAAAAAGACACAATAAAAAAAAAAACAAAACAAAAAACTGTATGCGCTACCCACTTTTTGCCTTCAGCTTTCCGTTTCAGTCACACATTCTTTCCACAGTGGATTTTCCAGAATGTGTCGGCATGTGGTTCAGCTTATGTTTTTTAAATCTTCAGGGCTTTCCCTGGAACTGCCATCCTAAATGTCGGCACTAAGTTATGTTAAATTGGAGTTATTTCAGAAGACAAGATCCAGGGCTTTGAAGGTTGTTATTTTTACCCATTTATCTGAACAGAAAAGAAAGAAAAGAGCCCAATTTCTTCCAATTCAACACATCTATTTGATCATATAACATCATAGGCATGCATACAAACCAGAGTATAAAAGTGTCCATCTTATTCCTGGAGTAACTGGTTCATATTTTGAATTTTGTTAATCCCAATTGATTTTTGGAATAGAATTCTCTTAGGTAAGACAAAAACAGTTTCTCTGGAGTAGGCATTTTGCTTTTATCTGCAACTAAAGTTTTTTTTTTTTGGTGGCATCCCTCAGGTTTGTCGGCTGTTTGCACATGGTACAACACGTGCACTTATATGGTGTTTAGTGGGTGTCACATATGCTAATCAGTGTATGTCCAAGTTACGATCAAGTGGGATTCAACGTTCAGCACACCTGGGTTGAAACAGATTTGGAAGTTTAGAGGGTTTAATGCATCCAGAGTTGATTTATGAACAATGCTAATGCTAGAGTAATGCCAATGCTAGGCTAATGCTATAGCTAGGCCAATGCTAATGCTAGGTTAATGCTAATGCTAGGCAAATGCTAGACTAATGCTAAGTTAGTGTTAACGCTAATGCTAGGATAATGCCATTACTAGGCAAATGCTAATGCCAGAGTAATGCCAATGCTAGGCTAATGCTAATGCTAGGTTAATGCTATTGTTAGACTAATACTAATGCTAGTTTAAATACTATTGCTAGGTTACAGCTAAAGCTCGGTTAATGCTAATATTAGGCTAATGCTATTGCTAATGCTGATGTTCGGTTAATGCAGTGTGACAATAATGCTAATGCTAAGTTAATACAGTGTGACGCAGGCCAGCACCTGCATCCGCACATGTATTTTCTTCAGGAAATGCTAATATTCTAGTTAATTCTGCTTTTGTAAAGTTGTTCTTTAAATGCAAACCCACAAAAAGCAACAAAGTAAATACCAAATGTCAGTCTCCGACTTGATTTTGCCAAAGAAAGCAGATAAACGACCAGTTTTGTTGTTTTTTTATTGGTTAGTTGATTTTGGCTCTTACCAGCCTGGCAGTTGAGGCAGCAGAGTCCCTGATGCAGGTACTGCTCGTTCTCCACACATAGTCTGTGACGTCGCACGGTGAGGTTTCTGTATTCATCGCTGGACCACTGAGCTGCTGGCGGTTCAGCTGCGTGGCAAACGAGCCCGATGAAGAGCGCCGCCAATGATACCTGCTTCATCAAGGTTGAAAAGAAAAGGAAAGAAAGAGATAAAAACAAAGAGGCGGTTAGGGATTTTATGAGCAAACACACTCGTCCTTTGAGTTTATTAGATAGAGGACAGAAAAAAGACAAGTCAATCTTCATAGGAAACTTTGTGTGAGCAATCTGCTGTTTAATTTGAAACATCTGATCTGAACATCTGCCACGGGAACATAAGCTTGTTTGTGCAGAGCACTAGGCTACACGCTAACTGCATGCAGCGCAACAGGCGACCAAATGTAATTACTCAATGTTCTGGTTTTCCTTTCAGAAAAAGGATGCAAAGATG
Organism: Gouania willdenowi; assembly: GCF_900634775.1. NCBI lineage: Eukaryota > Metazoa > Chordata > Actinopteri > Blenniiformes > Gobiesocidae > Gouania > Gouania willdenowi. The sequence continues at coordinate 7,701,396 of NC_041055.1, read as the reverse complement.
GAGAATGGGCTTCATGTGACTGTGAGTTTGATAAGGTAACAGCAGCGCTCGTATCAAATGCAATTCCCCAAATCCATTCATGTGTAAGATAATGACAGGCTTGTGTAGGTGGGGTACATAGAAGAATACGGCTGAACACTTTAGTGTGGCCCCCAGGCACTGGTGTTTATTCACACGCTTTTCACCATGTCTATGTGAGAAGGCCCCATTCATCGGCAAACAACACACTTTAGTGCCTCGACTTCAAATGACCCACATTCTTAAAGCCCGGCTCTTTGAATGCCTCGACATGCGACACCATGGCGAAGCGCCTCCAACGCAACGTGACACCTCTCGGGTAAATGAGAGTCCCAGATTTGGGAGGTTTTGTCTCTCCCGCTCCCCACCCAGCCTCAACTCCACCAGGGCAGAAGAAAACCGGCTCGGGAAGAGGAGTGGGAAGCTGTAGAGAAACGGTCCACTCCACAAGAAATAGGCCCTTGTTCTTTGTACATGATGTTTCATCTCAATATGATAAAAAAAAATTCCAAATACTCTAGATTTGTTTGCAAACAAAAGGATACCACCATTAATGTTGACTTCAGAGTTTAGACTCAAAGGAGTTTTTGGTTTGGTGCTCATGTGTATTACATTGAAAATGGATTATAACATGTTAACCCCTTGTTTCTCCTTGTTTTCTGCCAAAAGAATAAAATCTTCCCATCAGTAATTAACATTAGAGAGAATCTACTGCATGACGTGTCCATTAATATTCACTGGTATAACACTAAGGTACCACCCAATGACTATAAGGCCTCAAATGTACCATTATTACAAATAACAGACGGAAACCAAGTAATTAACTACTTGAAACGGAAAACGTGAAACATGAAACGGAGCATACTCTCGCCTACATGTTCTGGGAGAATATCACACATGTACACCGTATTCTCCTATTAAACGGTTAGTTTTTGTGTTTCCAACATGTAAATGGAGTTTTCATATATAGCGCTATATCTCGCACTACGAAATCTCACGAGATGTAAGCGGACTGGACTTCCAACGCATCAAAAAATCTATTTTATTTACAAGATTTAACCTAATTAATCAATATTTATCACGTCAGTATTTACGCCACACAAAGGAAAGACAATTAAATAGGGGGAAAAAAACAACAGAAATTGATAAAACCCTGAAACAGAATTTGGAGAATTTTGAAATGAAAAACTAGAGGCCTTACTAATGGTGTTTGTGCATTGGGAAAAAAAAAAATATTGATGTGATTTAAACAAGCATAAGGGAATCCAAATTTCCATTTCAAAAATTCTGGATTTCCATTTAAGAGTTATCTATTGATTCAGTTTTGTTTCTGTTTTATCGTCTTTTCTTTAATGGCTTTATTGGCTGTTAAACTTCCTTAGTTATACCAAACATGAGAAATACAATAGAACTAATAGAGTCAACTACTGATATTATTAATATGCTTCAAATGATGTATGGAAGCAGGAATGGTTACTCATAAATCAGGCAAGATTACAAAATTAGACATGTCCGTCTAAACACCTGATTAATGGGAAGAATAACAGATACTTTTGTGTGACATGTTCCCAAAACACGTAAGCGAGGGTTTCGTCTGTGTATATAGCTATTTCTATTTAATTTTGCCCAAAATTATAATAGCATTTAAATGTGTGATATTGTCCAAAACATGCATGATAGGTATATCTGTGTCATGTTAGATTGCCATTCCAGTTACATAACGTGAATTACGCATTTTCCGTCCGTTTTCCATGATCAAGGAAAGTTGGAGACCCTACGAGTGGCTGACGACAGTAGATGAGCAGGATTTCAGACAAAGGACATTTCTCGTCTGTAAGATTCTTAATGTGATAAATGTGATTAATTGGAAGATGTAATTCATGAAATTATTTGTTTTCTTTTTGACAACTCTTTTATAGTTTCTATATTTCCGTTTGTTGAATGTATCAGTTCATGTTTGTTTATTGTCAATTTTGGATTCCTTCTTACTCAAGGATACACATATGTGGACGTGTGTATGCATTTAATGTGTTCGTGCTGAGGGTTAGATCCTGTGTATAAGCGTGATGGCTGCTCCTGACACATTGTTTTCTATAAGTTTGCAATTACATTTTACGCAATCCCTTATTGTGTGTTAAATAAAGAAACTAATTATAACGTCAACTGCAACGAGAGCATAATACAAGCTGCATAAAAATGCAGGCAGGTTGAAACAGGAAGTTCTCTTGGATTCAGTTGTTCTTGCATAACATTTATGGCAAAACTGGCATCCAAACAGGATTTTAATTGGTTAAAAAAAATTAAAACATTTTGTGGAGACAATTTTGAAAAATAAACTCCTTTAGAAAAACAAATCCTAGTATTTGAGCAGTGACACAAATCACCAGATGGAGTGGGACAAGCTGAGTTAAAAAGACAACACCGACTCTCTGGAGGGACGCCATGCCTTGTCCTTCAAAAAACTTTTCCTGCTCGGGCTCTTTTTTCTTCTTCTCAACCTACGTTTTTCCTACGTCAGACTTTCCAAAGACGCTGAAAGGCAGGAGTGGAGAGGCCGAGGGCCTGGTTAGAGAAGTCTCAATCACACCATTTATATCTACCCAAATGCTCGGGGAGGGGAGGATGGAGTGGAGATGCAGGAGAGCGCTGGAAAAGGGGAGGGAAATAAAATCAGAGTGAGGGTGAGTTTCTGAAGACTCGAAACCACAAAGTGCATGAGTTCGGATTAAGTGACAAGTATCAGTGTTTAAAGCACATGCGGAGAAAAAAAGGAAGGGGGAAAGACTCTGCATGATGTCTGTGAAGGGGGCGCAACGCCATGACGTTTATCCATCAGTAACGTAGCCTGCCAAAAACTCATTCAACATACGCAGATGATGCTGAGGTGACATTATTTACTTAGCTTTGTCTGCTTTAGAGTCGGACAATTTTAGCTGCAAACACGTTTTTTCACTAGTCAGCAAATTGTTTGTAATTCAGTCATGCTTTAACTTCTGACACTCCAGTGTGTTTCTGTAGATACAGCTTTATTATTTCACACATTTGATTGTCTGTAATGTGTATGTTGTTTCCAAACTACAGCATTTAGTTCAAGTCTTGTTGTATATTATCATTTTATGTACTGTTGTCCTTTTTGTGTGTTTTAGGAGTCATTTTTGTGTATTTTTCTGTCATTTTGTGTGCTATCGCTGTCCTTTTGTTTGTGGTGTAATTTTTGTATATTTTTATGTTATTTTGTGTGTGTTTTTGAAGTAATTGAAGTTTTTTTTTTACTCTTTGGTCATTTTGCATGCCATCTATGTTCTTTTGTGTGTTTTTGGAGTAATTTTTTGTGAATTGTTCTGTCATTGTGTGTATTTTTCTTTTTCTTGCATATTTTAGAAATCATTGCGTGTTTTTGTTGTCCTTCAGTGCATTTTTGTGTATTTTTCTATCATTTTGTTTGTCATTTCAGTAATTGTGTATTTTATTTTGTCATTTTGTGTGTTTTTGCAGTAATATTGTGCATTTTTCTGTCCTTTTGTGTGCCATCGTTGTCCCTTTGTGTGCTTTTGGAGTTATTTTTGTGAATTGTTCAGTCATTGTGTATATTTTTCTTTATTTTGTTTATTTTTGAAATGTTTGTGTTGCCCTTTTGTGCATTTGTTTATTTATTTATTTTTTTCATCATTTTGTGTATTGTTGGAGTAATTTGTGTGTATATTTCTGTCGTAGTGTGTGTATTTTTCCTTATCTGGTGCATTTTTCGAGTTCTTTTGTTTATGTTTGGAGTCATGTTGTGAATTTGCTTGAGGGCCCATGTATGCATTAGACTATTGAAAACAGATGACTGCAGCAGACTAAACACCATTAGACTGCACTGATAGAAAGTTTCTTTAAAATAGTTATTCTACTTTTGGTGCTTTTATTTGCGATGTTTGATAAACCTGTTGTTACACAGTAGTGATTTGCTGATCATCACCTCTAACCATGCAGTGGTTGATAAAATACCATCTCACATAGTGTTTTCACTCATCTCTGCATACGCTGAGTCAAATCTAAGTGAAACGTTGACAGTTGAGTTAAATACAATCCCTGTCCATTTTACGATATGTGGTTTCCCAAGCTTTTGGCAACGCTTGAACGTGGCCTGCCTTCACACAGGAGGAAATAACAGCCATTTGTCTACACCAATATCATCACAAACCTACAATATACACAATCCCTCTGGGCAGCCACAATGCGGCTTGGTTTTTACCTCTAGAGTGAAGTGAGAGGGAAGAGCAGAGTGACCGTAACCTCAACACAGAAACCTCTCCAAACCCACAATCCCTGGAATGAGTCCAAGTGGTTGAGTCCACTTCAGTCATCCTCTGTACAACGAGTGGGCTCTGCTGCTGCTGCACATTAGCCGCCACTATGAGCCTTTGTGTCATACAGTGTGCACGTATCACCAGCTAGTAAGTGGACCCAAGTTAAACTAATAAGAGCCGCAATGAAATAATGAGGGACATTCTGATTATCTGACGGCAGTAGCGCGCCTCCGCTTCCTCTGTACAACCAGGGTTCTTACAAATTGCCTTGGCGCGAAGCCCTTAAACGCATCGTAAAACTGAGTATGTATTTGTGACTAAATGACAGGACTTCCTTTCAGCTGACCCAGGTTATCAATGGGCCATTTAGAGGGCTGTGATCACTGCGTACCCCCAGGAAATTACAGTGAGCGTCTTTATTCCAAAAGTGGCTCCACACGCACGCACGCGCACGCACACACACACACACACACCACACACCACACACCACACACCACACACCACACACCACACACACACACACACACACACACACACACACACACACACACACACACACACACACAAGTGAAAGGGAGATGATTTCAATCTTTTCTTTCTGGGAAGCAAAGGCATGTTGTGCTTCATTATAAATTCTATCAGAAGCAGCACTCCACACATAAACACTGATTAAGTGTTTCTGGGTCCTGGGAAAATGTAACACTGGGTAAAAGGAGAAGGAAAACAAAAGCTGCTGCTCAGAAACACAAATATACAAACTATAAAATACTACTACGTGTAAAATCAATGAAGCGCTTCTAAAATTCCCCAACTGAATCTCAGAATTTACCCTATTACCCTATTAAACTTCCTGAAATTGTGTCAAACATGTTTCATACAGTTAATTAAAATTAGCTATTGTTATTAATTTAATATGTCTCGTCTCCGCTGTAGAAGTGCACCAAATCACATGCTGAAATCACATAAGATTACGTAGCACGAGATTTGACAAGATCCATTTTTTTCTACACTTACGGTATTAGACATTAGGCCACCCGTCACAATGCACAAAAGATCTTGGAAATGCGAAATATTGTCCCGTATTGTCTGGCATATCATGGGATTTTTTAATGACATTTCCGTCTCCTTAGCCACTAATTTCCAGGAAAAAAAAGAAAAAAATAGCGTATTAATGCATGATAATTTCCCAAAACCTGCATGTGAGGATTATATTCTAGGGGCGTGCATTGCCATAAATCCAGCGATACGATTCACAAGTCTCGATACAATATATACCGATACTAAACAATACGATATACAGTACATCGCAATATCAATAATTACAAATGTCACCGTTACAAGAAGAATATGGCATGGAATACAATTTATTTCATTTTTTTAAACTTGCGAGAACAAGAAAATGGTAACTAACAAGGTCTTATGTGGTTCACTGACACCTAGTGGCTCGACATTTACGTGCTATGCAAATCTTAACGCCACAATTAAATGTTTTTTCGTTAAAAAATTGTTTTGAAATTTTTTTTTATTGATACAGTAATTGCGCAGTGAAATGTCGCGATTTATCGCCGAATCAATTTTTTTCTTACACTGTCATATTGCAATTTCCTTTTGACTTTGTTTAAAAATAAAAATCAAGTAATGAAAATAAATACACAACTGAGAAGCATCTCAGGTGACTTGATTAAACCAGAACCCCTTCATACGTCACAATCCATATACCGCATGGTCATTGTCAAAGTGTCGGTTTTAGTGTGTGCAAGATTTTTCATTAAAATGCTAAATGTATGGACATAATGATGAAAGAAACACTACCGTTATTTAGGGTGTCTACGTAGTTTCATTTATCATCAACATGAAGAATGGCGAAAGCTTCTGTTAAATACGTGAGTGTGTTTCCGGTTCCATGTAAACAAATAGGATAAAAAACTGCATTTGTCGACTCACCAAACCATGTGAAGCCTCAAGTGTTTGACGTGTGTAAGCTCATTGTGTATTTATTTTACAAAAATACATCCATCTACATTACGGTGGTTCACAATATAATGCTATAAGTAAAAGTTTGCCATATTTTGCTAGATTGCATTTTTCCTTGTTCCTATTGACATTTTAAACATCTGTACTAAATATTTTAAGGGTGGCACACTTTTTCACTATTGTTAATGCTCAACCGAAGAATGCACAACTTTCACAGATATCAGAACTTTGAATGACATAAAGGTGAGTAAAGTCATTATTAGTCTTTTCCTATGAATGAGTAATCCATTTTGGGTACAGTTGCTTACAACGTCAGTTAGAACAAGGCAAAAAGTAATCTGGCAAAATTTGGTGAAAATTCATTCTGTGAACCGCCCTCATCTGGAGTGAAAGTTTCGAGCTTTGTTATCAAACTTTCGCTTGTAACCGCGTCTCTAAATCTGAAAAATGCAACTGTTGTGTTGGTTCGTCTCCAATCCTTCGCTTCAAGGCCAACCTTGACAGGACCGTGGAAGCTTCCTGCTTTCCAAATGAATCCAAGCATTCCCAGGAGACCTTAGCTAATCATACATACCTTTCTATGACTAACATTCTGTTTTAAAAAGATCAGAACAAGTAATACCAGGCATCTGTCAGGAGGAATAAATCTGACACTAGCTGCAGGGACAATATTATTCACAGTAACACTCAATGGGAAAGTCTTAGCAAGATCAGTGGTTCTTAAACCTTTCAGGCTGCGAACCCCAAAATAAAGGTCCAGAGATCGGGACCCCTACTGTAGCTGAAGGTGGGCCATCTATAATGGGGAATAAAGGGGAGAGATTTTTAAGAGTAAAATGATGGTCCATTGTTCTATGAATCTGTGATAACCACATTGATGTATTTATCTGAATAACATCCACTGTTATCCAGGAAGTTTATTATTATTTAGTACATAGTCATCTTAAATATGTAAATCCCTATTTTAATCAGAAATAAAAATGAGTTACCAAAAATGTGGTGAAATGGGATTCTAAAATAATGAAATATGGTGAAAAGAGGTTAAAAGTGACAATAATGGGTCAACATATGCAACATAAGGTGGGAAAAGTGGTGGAAAGGGTTTACACGTGCTAAAAATGTCTTGAAAGTAGGAAAAATCAACAGAAAAAGGCATTGAGATTTGATGATGAAGTGGCAAAAATGGGAGTAAAATATACAGCAAAAATGCATTAAAAAGGAGCACAAATAACGCAAGAAAAAGTGATGAAAATAGGAAAAAATATGGCAAGTTTTGTGTAGTTGTAGAAAAAGGGGAAAAATAAATAAATAAATAAAATTCTTAGTTTCTTGAAGGAATCTGATTACCTCCCAGTGTCTCACGACCCCAAATGGGGTCCTGACCACAAGGTTGAGAACCCCTGGGCAAGATAACAGCGGGCCAATTTACAGTTGTGAAAGACGCATACCTACGCACTCACAGAGATGAGCACATACTGTATGCAGCCAGTATGAGTCGGAGCGTGTGAAAAACAGCAGCCCCCTCCTCTCAGGGAGAACAGGAAGCCTGAGACAATACGGACGCTTCATGGCAGCTCCAACTGTTCCCCCCTCCCACTCCACCACCAGCAGCAGCAGCAGCCTATGGCCGCGCAGCGCAGCGCACCGCCACCCCAGCAGAGCCACAACATATCCGCTAGCCTGGGTATTTATAACTCGGGGAAGCAACATGAATTCCTGACTTTCCTCATGAGGTGTGATTACTGTAGTGCAGATGAAGGCCACAGTGTGTCAAAAAAGCAGGTTCTGTGACATTTTCCTTCATCTAAAATAAGGTGGAAAAGGAACCCGATAACGACAGCTTTTTAATGAATTTCCTGAAAGGCCTTTTTACGATCCAAGCTGTGACGTTTCTGCCACACAAAAATGGTGCTATTGTTTTCACGAGGGAAAGCAGGGGGGCTGAGAAAAAGTTCAAATGGATTGAATGTTGTAAGCAGGTGCAGAATAATTGTTTTTGTTGGTGGAGCAGCTTTAAAGAGTTGGCGCAACTTTTACAATCAGAAAAACAATCATTTTCCCCCCAAAACCTTGGATTGTAATGCATCTCGAACAGTGGAGCCACACTTTCTCTCTTGTTCTAGTTACAAGTAAGATCACATGGCTGGACACCATTTACCGAAACATAAAGAAATCAATCAATATCTGAAATGCAAAATGTATGTCACCTTAATTTTGTGGAAAAAACTGAAAAAAACCTTTATACGCAAGACAATTTAAGAAAAAAAAACCCTAAAAGCCAAATATATCAGTTGTCTGGTTGTTTAATCTGAGCGCCAAATTATCAAAATTCATGTCAGCATTTAGAATAAAACCAAAGGACTGACCAATCGCATTGTTGCTTTTTGTGTTTATTGCTGTCATTTAAAAAAAATCTTTTGTGTATTTTTTATTTTCCTATAGTGTTTTTGTAGCCATGATGTGTATTTTTGTCATATTTGTGTTTTTCACTCTCATTTCATGTATTTTTATCATGTCTTTCCTGTAATTTCTTTTGTCATTTTGTAAAATGTAAAACATACAAAAACATTCAAAACAACTACAAAAATACACAAAATTACAGAAAAACATTCAAAACAACAAAAATACACAAAATGACGGAAAAACATACAAAATGACAACAAATAGGGCTGTCACTTTAACGCTTTAATTGCCATTAATTAATTACAGAAAAAAATAAGGCTCTAAAAAAATAATTGCATTTTTTGCACCCCAAACAGCGGAGAACCTCTCATTCACGCGTTCCCGGTGTACCCATAAAACTGATGTCCCGGCTACAATTGTAGAACCTGAGGAGAAGTTTTTGAGCGCTTTAATTTTAGTTAAAATATACACACCAGATGGAAAACTAAAGCCCAGTTGTGTGCAAATTGTGCAAGAAAGAGTTTGTGGATCAGCGGAGCTCTTCCTCCTCCAGCGGAGCTTTTCCACCTCTATGCTAACTATGTAGCAGCTAGCACGGACAGCGGTCCTTCTATTCTTCTGTTCGGACGCTACACTAGACTGGCCAGTCCACACTGGACAAGATGACAGGGTTCAGAACCAAAATGAATCAATCCATGAGTGACAGTGGATAAATGATTGTAGTGGACAGTGGTAGAGGATGTGGGGATGCTACTACTACTAGAAGTAATTACTTGATGTTATTACACTACTTTATTTGGTGATGAACAATGTTATTTTTGATGTGCTAATTTACAGCACTGTGATTGATGGTTTTATTTATCATATATTATCTGAAGGAGAGAAAAGGCAACAAGTTCGGTGTTCATTCATTGTACTGATCATAAAAGTGTTCTTACTATTTATGATGTGCTAACTTATAGCACTACATATGGACCAGATGGTTTATTTCATAGGTATTTTCTATTATTCGTAGATTGACCAAAGTACACATCAATATTTCCCCTGATGGTCTAAACTAAAGGTGTCACCAGCCCTTGTGTCTAATCTCACATACAGAGGAATGAAATGGTTCAATTCTGTTAAAAACAAACAATAAATGACTTTATAAAGACACTTTGGTAAACGTCAATGTTTCGATCTGCCACAATAAAGTAATTTAAATGAAAATACCTCATGTTGAGGGCGATTCTCAGCAGATTTTAGGTGAGATTAAAAAAAAGATGAATTAATCACAGAGCATAATTCATAATTAATCTCACAATATTTTTAATCTATTGACAGCATTAAAAAAAAAATACACAAAATGACAAAAAAAAACCAAACAAAATGACAACAAAAATGCACAAATTGAAAGAAAACTTACAAAAAGTTTATTTCCTGTGTTAATTATTGTAAATGCTGAGATGAATGTTGACCATGTGACCTTGGATCACACAATCACACTTTTGTGACAAAAGTTGCCCATCTCCATCTTAAAGGAGTTTGTTCTTTTATGGTAAAGCCCAGGGTCAGAAAGCTCATCTTTAACTTCAGATTAAAGAAAGAATATTAAACTGTTGTTTTTCATTCTTTTTACTTTTCTAAGTGTTTCTTTTTCCTCTGTTAGGAGCAGCATTCAGGTTTGGATTAGTGAACCTCGAGTGAAGGCCTCATGTGCGTGCACACAACACTCTGGTGAATCACGCGTTGTTTTTCAGGAATAAACAAGGACGCCAATCCGCTAATTGAATTTATGTGCAGGGGAGCTTTCAATTTATCCTCTTCAAATGTTGATTAGAGCGCCGTCACAGGGAAAGGCTCACAAGATAACTTCAGGCGAGGATGAAAAGGGCAAAAAGAGGATGACTAACAAATTAAAGTAGGAGCAAGAATCCATCACCTCTGAGGAAAGAATCACATTGGCTCCATTAGGACCACGAGGGGCGAAGAAAGACGAAGAAGTGCAGGCGCTTTAACTGGCTTCTCTATAAACACATCGCTGCAAATATGTGGAAAATGTGGCAGGTCGACACAGCCACAGATGGACGTCAATAGTTTGTATTTAAAGTGGAATTATAGCTTTGTAAACATAAGTCCATTCCCAGGACAAAGGTCTGGATAGTTCAGACTTAACACCAGTACGATAATCCCTTCAGTATTCACTCACAAAGTCTGAGGATATGACACAGTTACACAAGCCCTCAGCCACCGCAATTTCATGTTGTGTCATGTGCAATATCACACAAAAAAACACTGATTGTTAACAATGAACTCTGATCAATTCATAAAAGCCTGTTAATATGTTTTTAATCATCATTCTGGTGTTTTTCTCCAGCAATTTGGTGTATTTTGTTGTCATTTGGTGTATCTGTGTGGACATTTTGTTTTAGTTTTCCTTTAGTGCGTTTATTAAGTTGATATGCATATTTTTGTCATTGTGATTTTTCTGCCATTTTGTGTATTTTTTGCTGTCATTTTGTTTTCCTTTGTTGTGTACTTGAAGTCATCATTTGTATTTTTGTTTGGCTTTTGTGTGTTTCAGTTATTTTGTGCATTTCCCTTGTCCTTTCTGTATTCTATGCAAGCCTTTTAGGGTATTTTTCTGTCAATTTTTATTTTGTTATTTTCTATGATTTTGTGTACTTTTGTTGTTTTCTGTTTTTCTGTCATTTTGTAATTTATTTGTTATCATTTTGGGTATTTTTGTTGTTTTTCCATCATTTTGTATTTTCTTGTTTTCATTTTGAATGTTTTTCTGTAACTGTGTATTTTTGTTGTCATTTTGTGTGTTTTTCTATCATTTCTTGTATTTTTATGGTTGTTTTGAATGATTTTCTGTAAATTTGTGATTTTTTGTTTTCATTTTGAATGATTTTCTGTAATTTTGTGTACTTTTTTTTGTCATTTTGTGTGTTTTTCTGTCATTTCTTGTATTTTTATTTTGTATGTTTTTCTGTAAATTTGTATTTTCTGTTTTTCATTTTGAATGTTTTTCTGTAATTTTGTGTATTTTTGTTGTCATTTTGTATGTTTTTCTACCATTTAGTGTAGTTTTGTTGGTGTTGACATTGGCAAAATATTTTTTATTTACAGATCAACTTGTTGTTGGAGATCTTTTTTTAATGTTTCCAACAATGTCACATTGATATTGATATTGACATTGATATTGTGACAGCATGACACGCAGCGTGAGCTACAGAAACATGAGAATGAGTCGAGATCATGTCACATCTCGCTCCCAGGACACAAAAACCACAATGAAAGTCAAAGAATGAATAAATGCGTAGCCTCAGGTTTGGTTAGATTATGTGATAAGGTGTTAGAGGTGCTTGTCATCAAGTGATTAGCGTGATTAGCATGTCTTTCTGCTTTTCCTGTTTACAGCAGCAATCATACAACACAAAGAATCCTTTTGCGTGTGCGTTACGAAGCCAGAAGTCACAATTATCGCTTCCTTTGATTTACTAATCGCTGTAAAAATGTGGAAAAATAGGACTGTGGAAAAAAATACTTTGCTAACCAAGCATTGCCATAGCACCAGCAGGTCTTTTCCAGCTAATCATTCATTTAACACTTTCCTTGTAACTGATTAGGAAGCCTCTAATATCAAGACGGGGGACCTCCAGGACCACACCTGCTTTAAACGGAGCCTAAACATGTCCACTTTTTATTTTCATTCATATTCTGGAGCGCTGGATTCATCTACAATCAATCAGATTAATAAAGCCAATTAATATCTTTTGGATGAGAAAATATCTCATACGTAATCAAATGTATACAGACGGTTATTAAAGCTTGGACGTTAAACAGTGTGGCAGCGTGAGCCACTTTCTACCTTGTGATTTCAGATTAATGCTTTAATGATCCGTCGCAGGACGTTTAATTTGGTAGAGAAGCAACATTCATTCATTTAGTTCCTCCAGGCAAAACCAGATATAAAATTAGAAAAGTACAAACCATAAAAACAATAAATGATGACGTCAAATAAGGTTCTGAGGTATAGGAAAGTGTTTTTTTTCAACTTTGTTGACATTGTTTTTGTTGTGTATGTCCTTTTGTGTTTCATTTTGCTGACATTTTGTTTGTTTTCATTGTTGTCGTGCATCTCCTTTTGTGTGCATTTGTGTTTTAGTTAGTTTTTGTTATAATTTGGCATGTTTTTAGAGCCATTTATGGTATTTTATAGTCCTTTTGTGTTTTTTTCTTGACATTGGATTTTTTTTAGAAGTTGTTTTGAGCGTTTTGTTGACATTTTGGAGTCCTTAAGCATATTGTTCTGTCATTATGTTACTTATGGTTAACATTTTGGTTTTCATGTCATTTTGTGTATTGTTTCCTCCTTATTTTACTTTTGGTTGACATTTTGTGTGTTTTTAGTGTCATTCTGTGTGTTTTTATGTCGTTTTGTTTATTTTTGTTGGCATTTGTCCATTGTTCTGTCATTATTTTACTTTAGTTTTACATTTTCTGTTTTTGAAGTTGTTTTGTGCATTTTTTTGTTGAGATGTTGTGGGATTTTTTTAATCATCATGTCGTTTTCTGCATTTTTGTTGACATTTTGTGTATTGTCCCATCAGTATTTTACTTTTGGTTAACCATTTGTGTGTTTTTATGTCATTTTGTGTATGTTTGTTGACATTTTGTGCATTGTTTTGTCATTATTTTACTTTTGGTTGACATTTTGTGTGTTTTTGGTGTTGTTTTGTGTGTTTTTATGTCGTTTGGTGTATTTTTGTTGAAATTTTGTGCTATTTTAAATCATTTTATGGATTTTTTGTTGTTTTGTGCGTTTTGTTGACATTTTGTAATTATTTGGACCTTTCATGTATTGTTCATTCTACTTTTGGTTGGTGTTTTTGGAGTCGTTTTGTGTCGTTTTGTTGACATTTTGTGAATTGTCTCATCATTATTTTACTTTTGGTTGACGATTTGTGTTTTTGTGAGTCGTTTTGTGTGTTTTTATGTCATTTTGTATATTTTTGTTGACATTTTGTGCCCCGTCATTATTATTGTTATTATTTTTTGGGTTGACATTTTGTGAGTTGTTTTATGTGTCTTTATGTTATTTTGTGTATTTTTTATGAGAATTTGTTTTATATTAATCATTTTGTGTATTTTCAGTTAACATTTTGTGCGTTTATGGAGTAATTTTGTGTCATCTCCAAAGAATTACTGCATAACTGGAGGAGGATGCAGTATCGGGGGAGGCTTTAGGAATAAACACTGTCAAATACCAAGATTTATAAAGGCTTAAATTGCTGTTTATGGAAGCAAGTGTGTAACACACACACGTCTTTGAGGGGGAAGCAGTGTGACAGGTAGAGGAAGCCAACTCTTTGGCAGCATTCTGTAGGAAAACAACATGGAAGAAACCCTGCAACTGTGCGTGTTTTCTTTCGTAAGTCTTATGATTGAAGTCTTTCACGGTGATCGTTTCATATATTTGTGTTGGTGGAACAAAAAAATAACTTTTTACAACGGGCTTTCATTCAAATCATTTCTCAACATGCACAACTTAAGTTAAGAATAAATCCTTTAAACTTTAAAGAAAGGATCTTTCCAAAAGTCAGTGAAAATGCTGTAATTTATGAGAGCTTTAGTTGATTGTAATCTAATCGTTTCAACAGCCTCTGGCTTGTTGGCTGTAAAGATACCCAAACAATCGTTGCCCTTGAAGACGTGCAGACAGAATAATGTAGCCTCCAAAAAGCTTGACTCGCTTTGCTATCGACTCTATCTACTTTTCTTATTCGAGCTGTTCACACGCACAAATTGGGATTTAACTGCTGACCTTAAACGGACAGTTTTAGTCCAGATTTTCCTCCAAATGCCAGATTATTTTATGTCTTTTATCCTGTGGTCTGAGGTGTGTTAAGAGTGAATTTGTCCTGATAACCTACTTTATCAAGCAGGAGAAAAAAAACTCTCATCAGATTTTGACCGTGAGGGAGATGTTTAATCATATTATTGTTGATTTAAAGTTTTTACTGCTGATTTTAATGTTTTTACTGATTTTTAAACTGTTTCCTGTTGCACTTTTTAATCATGTAAAGCACATTGAATTGCCTTGTATATGTACAAATACATTTGTCTTGCCTTAGACCAGGGGTGTCAAACTCATTTTAGTTCTAGTTCAGGGGTCAAATACAAACCAGTTTGAGCTCAAGTGAGCTGCAAATTTTAAATGGGGATAAAAAGAGCTAATTCAACAAAATATGCCCTAGTTGACACTTCCATGTATGAATTATGGGAGCAACGATTAGTTGACATTGTTGACAAAAATCGATAACAGAATTAGTCACCGACAACAATTGTCTGTGACGTCATCACCGTCTTCTCCTAAATTTCCCAAATTTAGGGAATTTGTGGAAATTATGAGAACATTCTCTGAGGAACATTTGCAAGATTTTTGAGATTTTGACATTAAAAATGATGTAAGAACTGGAAAACTGCAAATACTGTAGAGTTTAAATGCACTTTTTTTGTATTTGGAGGGGCTGAGACATCTACAACTAAATTAGTTTTTTATTAACATTTTTCATGTTTTTCTATCATTTTTACTTTCTTGAGAGCTGAATTTGATGCTCTAAAGTAGTGGTTCTCAAACTTTTTTCACTCAAGTTCTGGCTCTGAAAAAATACATTTAGAGCATAATGATGGAATGAATGAGTGATGATACACATTTTAAAGAATCTCATTTGCTTTAAATAAGTGAATGAAACAGTATTTAGATTTATTTCTATCAATTTTTATCATTTAAAGTCATTCCATGCATGGTGTGGAACCAAGACTTATCCTTGTATTTTCAGTTTATGTTCTAATGAAGTTCATTTCTATCATCATTTTGTGTGTTTTTGGTGTCATTTTGTGAATTTTGTTTGTTCTTTTTATTATTCAATATATTTTTCTCTTATTTTGTGTGTTGTTGTCGTTTGTGTGTGTTGCTGGTAATATTTAAATTATTCTGTGTTTGTGGCGTCCTTAGGTTGTTTCTTATGCCGTTTCTCTGTTATTTTTGTCTATTTTGTAGTGATCTTGTGTATTTTTCTCTCATTTGTTGTTGTTTTGTGTGTTGCTGGTAATAGTAAGTATTTTTCTCTTTGTCTCTTTTTGTGTCATTTTGTTGTCATTTGTCTGTTCTTTTAATTATTCACTTATTTTGTGAGTTTTTGTTGTCGTTTTGTGAGTAATATTTAAGCGTGATTACCATTTTTAACGACATTTTTAATGCTTTCATTTGTTAATTTTCTCTCTTTCACTCTCTCTTTCTCAAGTACCCCCTGCAGTGCCATCGCGTACCCCTAGGGGTACACATACCCCAATTTGAGAAACACTACTCTAAAGAGCCAGATTTGGCCCCCGGGCCTTGAGTTTGACACATGTGCCGGCTTAGACAATCCTGGTGTGTGTTACTGTATCCTGCTTTAGTGTGGAATACATGTCATGGGTAAGAAATGTTAATAATCTGTGATATTTTAAAGTCAGATATGAGGTGGGACAGACGCAGTAGAGGAATCAGCAGGGAATGTAATCAAATCTGGCCGTTAACTCGACTCCAATAAACATAGCCGAGCTATCGGTGAAAGAATACACTTCAAAGAAATATGTAGCAGTGCCAGTTAGTAAATTACAGACTGTGAAACACTGAACAATGAAGTGGGTGTTCTCATTCAGTTAATATTGATAGAGTAAATTAACCCTAATTACTGTGTGTGTGTGTGTGTGTGTGTGTGTGCGTGCGTGCGTTGTGACTTGCCCACGTTGGTATGCATTACGTGACTCGCTGCCATCTGAACAGGTGGCACACCTTCAGTGAGTCAGCAACAACAACAACAGGCTGCTGTGGAGCCATTAACCCATGTCACTAATAAAACCTCTGCATGCGCCGTGTGACATCCGTAGCTGGGTTTCCATGACAGTTTTCACTAAATAAAAGCAATATTTCTAAAGTTTTGACAAAGTATTTTGGGCTTTAAACATTGAAGGTTGTTTTAGAGCCTCGCAACTCCTGTGAAATCTCATCCTGTGAGACTTCGCTGCAGGAAAACGCACGCTCAAAACCTCCTTATAACACCCTGTATTAGGGCTGGGCAAAAAAAAAATCGATTTAATCGATTAAAAGCGATTTTTATTTTGCAAATACGAGAGCCAGCCCCCACTTTGTTTACATGTGTTTACCCTTTGAGAAGGCTATATGTGTGCTACAGACATGTTTAATCTTTTATTTGCACTATGCGGAAATGCTAAGGGAAGAGCTTATTATTTTTTTAATTGTAATGTTATATGTTGTAAAATATGTAGTTATCTGATTTCTTAATCAGAAAATTTAAGCTACTGTGAAGTTGTTGTTGCACTTTTGCTCAAACCTGGGTTAAAGCTTGAAATAGTTGAATGACAGAGCCTCATTTACTTTTGATTTTGGGATTGTTTCATGCATTTTAACTTTTGAGGACAATCAGCAATAAAGTTTTGACAATATATCTGATGTCTGCAGTCATTTTTAAGTGCATTACAAAAAAAAAAAAGAATCGCATCTCGAGATTTTTTTAGGCAAATTCACCTAGCCCTACCCTGTATTCCTTTATTTCACATCTAATGTGGCAGTAATAATTTTTAAGTATAATGCTAAGAAATGTCTCACGTACCTCGCCATGTTATCTTGGAGAGAAGTGGTCATGTGACCAGGTACATCATGTCCTGTGACGTGTAATTGCGAAAAACGTGTTTCCATTGCACTTTTGAGATACATTTTAATATCGAAACGTCTAGAAATACCTACCCATGAAAGCGTAAATACTTTTTTGCAAAATTCAGGTGTTTCTAGGGCTGGGCGATATGGACCAAAACTCATATCTCGATCATTTTTTTCTTAAAATGGTGATATATGATATAAATCTCCATAATTTTAATTCAAATGAAGTCTTAACAGAAAGTATCATTTCTGATGCAAAATGCCACACAGGCACATTTATTAACAAACAGCTTCCCAAGGGTAATGGAAACACAGCTCATGATCCACCACCAAACGGCCCGATATTGATTCACAAAATCCTAAAATTGATTCCCTAGCGCGTGTAATGCAGTGCTATAGAATCTATGTTTAATACTGCACCAAGTTTAGAGTTAGTTTCTACTATGTACAACATTAGATCTCTGAGAATCTCATCCATATTTAAGTAAAATTAGCACTTCTGAAATAACCTAAATCAAATCAAAAACGGAACTGAATCGTGAATGGATTTGGGAAATGCGAGTCGATACCCAGCTCTACCCACCACCTGCTCTCTGACACTGCGTGGGTTGCACACTGTTGCATCATTTACTGTCCCTTTAATAGTACTCTGGTTACAGCGTGAGCAACTCGTTGATCTGTCCGTTTTGTCCCTCGTGTCCCTTTCCTCGGACTCAACTTTGTCCCAGATGTCTGTCTGTCTGTCCCCCCAACCCATGCCCGTTGTCCACAGAGACAGAGCCGACCATTTCCTGTGTGAACCCACACCCAGACGAGGAGTGTGCGCTCTCAGATAACCATCTTGTGTACATTTGCAAGGGCATGACAATTCCTTCCAAGTAAATTGATGCCACGAATATCTGCGTATCTGTGTATTCAAGACAGGAAGTTTACTGGACCGCCAGGCACGTACACTTGGGCCATTGGATGTGTGTGTGTGTGTGATGGGGGTAGGGGTGTCTGAGGGGGATTAGGGAGAAGTGGAAAGGAGGTGGTGTTGGGGAAGGGTTGGGAGGGGGGGTAAAATTTCCTCATAGTCCCTTAGCAACAAGGGCCTGCTGGCCTGGCCTCCAGAATGTACTGTGGTTTACAAAAGAGATAAACATTGACTTTGCCACCCGGTGAAGCAAATCTGATTTCAGTCATGGAACATTTGCGTGACTTAAAACGCAGATCAGACACTGGAGGAAAACAAACCCTTCAGCTCCCAGCCCATCAGAGGACGATAGTCTAAACAGGAACATTCATAAAGCGAGGGATCCTCAGAGGACCGAAGTTATCTAGCAAAGCTTAAATCACTCTCCGATACAAAGAGACCCAACGTCTTCCACTAGGTCTGAATGTGGCTTTAGCAATATCTCAAACACGTTCTGAAGCCCGGCATTTTTATGTGAGCATCCAGCGTTTGCACTTTGAGGATTTAGTTGGGGGGAAAAAAAACGCTGAAGTGAAGGAATGAAAAGACGCCTCTGTGAGAGTCGGAGTGGAATAAACTTAGATGGAAAAAAAAAAAGTAGACGGAGTGAGAGGCTTACACTGCTTGAATTGACTAACTGTCTAGGACAGACATGGGCAACATGTGGCCCTCTGCCTCATTTTATTCATCTAAAAAGTAAAACACATGAAATAACACCAAAAATACACAGAATTACTCTAGACATACAAAATGAGTCCAAAAACACACAAAACAAGAGAGAAATACACAAATTGACTCCAAAAACACCACAAAATTATAAGACAAGTATAAAAAATGACTCCAGACATGCAAAAGGACTCCAAAAATACACAATATGGCTCAAACACATAAATCAGAACAAAATTACTCCAAAAACAGAAAAAGATAGAAAATGAACCCCAAAACACAGAAAATCACAATGAAACCACACAAATTTACAAGAAAAATTAAAAAATGACTCCAGACATACAAAATTACTTCAAAAACATACAAAATGAGAGAAAGACACAAATTGACTCCAATAACACAGAAAAAGATACAAAATGAATCCCAAAACACATAAAATCACAACAAAATTGCAAGAAATATACAGAAATGACTCCAAAAACACAAAAAATGGGAGAAAAATACCCAATATGGCTCCAAAACACACAAACCAGAATGAATGAATCTAAAACCACACAAAAAGACAAGAGAAACACTACTCTAAAGAGCCAGATTTGGCCCCCCGGCCAATGACTCCACAAAACAATCAAAATGCCAACAAAATGACACAAAAGGACCAATTGTTCTTTGCTGTATTAATGCTCAGATTGGTGATTATTCTAAATGCTGACATGAATGTTGATAATGTGGCCCTCAGATCACAAGACAATCACATTTTTGTGGCCCCCTGCTGTGAGAACAGTTGCTTATGTCTGCTTGAGGTGAATTGCTGGAGATTCTTTTGAGATCAAACCGATTAAAAGCTCTGGACTTGTTCCCACGAGTTGATCAAAGGCAGCTGTGGTGTCAAACTCAGTTATTCACATTTCAAATAAAATAATCTAATTTTTTCATTAATTTTGGGGCAAAGATCTATGTAAAATAACAATTACCCTGTAATACTCTGTTTAAGTGACCGACCCATGCTTTCCCTGCCATTTGCACTTGATAATGCTACGTGAAAGACACATGTTTGAACAGTTATGCCCACATGATGTCCAACACAGATGGTGCGCCATAATGTAGGGCCGCTGGTGGTAAATGATACAGCACATGGATGGATGGATAGAAGAAGGCACAAAAGCCCTGAAACTAGAACCAGCAACCACATGAATAGTTCACATAAGTAAATATATCATCTGCAGGAATTAACACCACCTCCTCAACAACAAACAACAAACAACACAACTCTGGCTTCCTGTGTGTGTTCATGTGTGTGTGTAAGTGCGCACTTGTGGAACGTTTGATGTCATGATTTAACAATGCCGGTTGTGTTTTATCCAGTTTAAAAAAATTCAAAACAAAAAAAAAAAAAAAAAAAGACCCAAGACATACAAAATGACTCCAAAAAACAAAAACGACAAAAAAGTACTTGGTGTGTCCCGATCCGATCACAGCCAGAAAACGAATATCGGATTTTATTGGACGGCATCTAAAATCTCCAATATATATTATATTTATTCAATTGTAGAATACTGTAGATATTATGTTGAAGGTTAAAATGTATGTAACCAATTGGTTAATAATAAATGGGTCAGTTTTTCTCATACCTACTTGTTGCTGACTATTGTTCTCTGTTTGAGTGACATCACTTGATCAAGCCTTTTCTAACATTCCACACTACAAAATATGTATGATTCGTGCTGACATCGCATCGTATTGAAATCGGTATCGGTCAATACGAAAGGCTGCAATATTGGCGTCGTATCGGAAGTGAAAAAGTTGTATCGGGACATCCCTATACAGTACACAATATGGCTCCAAAACACATAAACCAGAACAAATTTACTCCAAAAAAAAAAAAAAAAAAAATACAAAATGAATCCAAAAGCACATAAAATAAAAGCAAAATCACACAAACTTACTCCAGACATAGAAAAACACACAAGAGAATAATACATAAATTAACTCCAAAAATAGAAAAAAAAAAGATACAAAAATACAGAAAATCATAACAAAAGCACACAAAACTATAAGAAAATTACTCCAGAAATACAAAATGACTCAAAAAACACATTAAAGGAAAACAAAATGACTTCAAAATAAGAGAAAACGCACATGAACAGTTCACATAAGTAAATATATCATCTGCAGGAATAAACACCACCAACAACACAAGTTTGACTTTGTGTGTGTGTGTGTGTGTGTGTGTGTGTGTGTGTGTGTGTGTGTGTGTGTGTGTGTGTGTGTGTGTTATGATTTAACAGCTGTGGTTGTGTTTCACCTCACTTAAAAGTGACAAAGTTTGTGTAGAAGTATCAAGTGTCAAATTGTTACATTGATTCACACATTTTAAGTACAGGTTTGCTACAAAAACTCAACAAATATACGCATGAACAGATGAAAAGTCCGTGATTTAAACAGAACATTAGTCCCAGAAGACATTTTAATTGCGTTTACTTACACAAACCGTCCCGAAGTTCATCTTTGGGAAGTTCACGATGTGCGACAAATCCCGGAGACTTGAACTTCGCGATGCGAGCCAACAGCTTTAAGTCTTTTTCAAAACACACGCATGTACACTTAACAGGTCAAATGACCTCATAAGTCCGACTTCAACACCTAAAGCTTGTCCGCAGTTTTTTTAGGGAGTTTTTTGTCCGTTTTTGGGTCCAGATTTCCGGCGTTTTTCTCCAGCAGTGGCGACAGAGCCCCCGCACGAGCGACACTGAGCACTCTTCCCTGCCTGGAGTGTGACGAGTGACGTCACAAGTCTCACAAACCAATCACAGCGCTTTGATTTTAATACGAGTGAATAAGTCTTTTCATTATGCACGTTTTTAACACAAGCTGCCTGCACACTTTCTTTTCTTTCAAAATAGTTGATTTTATTTGTTTTATTTTATTTACAGCATTTCTGTCTCACATTCCCTTGGCCTGATGTGTCCATCTGCTCATTTACTGAAGGGGAACTAACTCCAGTCACATGAACCAGCCCATGTAATGTGTAACCTGCTAGTAATAACAACAAGCTAATGTACAACACATTGAAGCAACAGTGAGTAAATCATCTAATAAAGACACCCAGTTAAAAAAAATAAAATAAAACAACACCACACATCATGAAAACAATTATAATGTACACCCTGTTTATAGTGATTTTATCCTGATACAGCATTAGATGCCTAAACATTTGTTGCTCATTGAAGAATTGGCTCAACTAGATCTCTGGAGGTGTGCTGTGGTATCTGGCCCCAAACAGTGCATATTTTTTTAAGAATTCCTGTCAGCAATAATCAACAATCTGTGCAAGAATACAGCAAATAACAATGGTGTTTGTGTTCACTCCCCATCATTTTAGTGTAGTTTAGTTTTGAGGTTGTTTTGTGTGTTTTTGGAGTCATTTTGTGAGTTTTGTCGCTGTTTGTAGCATTTTTTTGAAGACATTTTGTGTGCTTTGGGAGGTGCCATGTGTGTTTTTGTTGCCCTTTTACATGTTTTTGAGTCATTTTGTGTGATTTTGTTGCTGTTTAATGTGTTTTTAGAGTCATTTTGTTAGTATATGTTGTCTGTTTTGCATTTGTTGTTGCTTTTTTGGCCCTATGGTACAAATCTAGATAATTACATCCTGGATTAATCTCCGTTAGCTGGCTTTGACTAACCAAACATTCACTGTGTGATTTTGTTACAGTCAGTCAGCTTGTATCTGTTGTTCGTTTTGTATTTGTTGTTGCTTTGTGTGTTTTTGTAGTCATTTTGTCCATTGTTTTTGGAGTTTCATATTTCTTTCAACTTCTTAAAGTAAAATTTTTGGAGAATTTGTTTTGGGGGCAGTACAAAATCAACCTGAGGGACGCAAGTGGCCCACGGCCCACCCATTGCCCATCTCTGGTATACAGTACATTAATGAAAACATTAGGTTGAATGTTGACTGAACATCACTGTACAATACACACACCATGAACACATAATTTAGAGACTTTCAACATTTCAACACTTTTGGACCATGAAGAGAAACCTGCAGTGCAGGAAGAACATGCAAACCCATACCTGTCAAGTTTTGGATTTGAAAAAAAGGGAAATTTTCTGGTGCCCACAACCAGCCGTCCCACCACCCCAACCAAGCTCCAGTATTCCTTATATTTTAAGATAGGTGTACAAGAAATCTAAAATACCCACTTGTCAACCATTTACTACAATGATGTGATTAGAATCTGGTAGGTCGACCTTTATTAACATTGAAATGCTGAGAACATTCCTACTAGGGCTGGGCGATATGGACCAAAACTCATATCTCAATATATTTTCTCAAAATGGTGATATACAATATAAATCTAGATAATTTTATCAAATAAAGTCTGACCAGAAAGACAATTCTGGGTTAAATTTGCTGATGCAAAATGTCACACAGGGACATTTATTCATAAACAGCTGATCAATATGTGCACTCATTAATCATCTGAGCTTTACATGTTGTTCTGAGAAGTAAAAGCAGCAACTCCTAAAACTAGTATTTTGTTTCATATGACATATGAAATATTATAGTTTTCTATATCGCCAAATTAGAAAACTCAATACATCTTGAATCTCGATATATCGCCCAGCCCTAATTCCTAAATTATAAAACAGCCTAAATAAAAACATAAATGTGTATATGAAGCACATGTGTTTATTTAATATACTTACAGTTTATATACAAGCCAACACGTTGCATATTTACTGTTAATTTCACGTAGCTTGTCTTTAAGTTAGACATTAACATTTTATTTTATTACAAATTTTTTTATAATTTCTCATTCTCACTCATATGGTTCTCTGGTATTCACTAATAACTTATTAAAGACATTTGTTACAGACTTTACATCCTTTAACACTTTTTAAATCAGTGTATATTTGTGGAGCTTGTGATTGGCGGATTTTTCATGGTGACGTACGTGGTTCCTTCCACTGTAATAG
The DNA here is from genome assembly GCF_900634775.1 of Gouania willdenowi. NCBI lineage: Eukaryota > Metazoa > Chordata > Actinopteri > Blenniiformes > Gobiesocidae > Gouania > Gouania willdenowi. Next base: position 7,677,401 of record NC_041055.1, on the reverse strand, counting down.
ACGTTAAAATCTCAGTTATTAATCTAACAGAACGTGTAACTGTGTCCCATCCTGCTGCTCTTTAGGAAGATAAACTCTCTGTCACATTTTACAAGGTATTTACACCATTTCTTTGTTTTTTTTCACCAGAACGTTTTCATTCATCATCTCTGTTCTGAGTTGTTTTCCGGGTTTGTTGCCGCTGTCGGCACTAATCTCGCAAGAACTGCCACTCAGGCCATTTCAGGTGGCAGTTCTCGCGAGGCTAGTGACGGCGTTCAGTTTAGTAAGGCGTCTTTTTATTATGATTACATTAAAATACGGGATATTTACGGGAAAATAATAAGACGGGAAGATGGCGGGAACTAGGGGTAAAATACGGGAGTTTCCCGGCCAAAACGGGATACTTGACAGGTATGTGCAAACACCACACAACTCATTGTTGAGTTGAACCCCTGTCCTTCTTGCTTTAAGGGGGCTGTGCTATCGTACATATTTAGGAATACTTTAATAATTAAGAAATGAACACTAATTTTCTCTCTTCATAATAAAAGGTCGAATCGGTGAATTTAATTACCAAATGATTTCAAGTGAAAGGTTAATAAATTTAGTGCCGATTACATAAAAAAGCTACATCGGTGACTTCTCACGTGGACAGACATGTACATACAGTGTTAGCTCTTTCATGTTAATGGATGAGCATTCAGATCAAGCAGACTTTAAAAGAGGAACATTTTGTAACTCTTCTTGTAACTTATTTTATAGTTTCCACTCTAACAAAGAAGGGAAATGAACAACTGTGTGTATACTCTTTGGCAGCCCAGCAGTTTACACATCAGAGTCAACTGCTATTTAATGTCACCAAAACATTATCCCGCAATTTAGGCAAATAATGAACATCCTCCAAAATCTGGTTCCTGCTGACAAAATCTTATCCAAAGTGGTTCACAGAGTGAGCGGAGGGAGGAGCACAGAAACCTCCATTAGCCCAAACCCCGCCTCATTGAGAACGCAAACAAACACACATACACTACAGACTAAAGCACTGCAGAGAGAGTATAAATAAGTCCGCTGCCCAGTCAGACAGTTGACTGACGAAAGACGGATTGGGCAACATCTTTACCCACACATTGAATATGTCTGGAAACAGTCTCACTTCTCATTTGCATCAGTGTGTAATGCTTGAGCTAATAATAGTGTTTAAATACAGCACGATGACTTAACAAAAGTGGGAAACCCAAGCTAGCAACGACTGCTGCTGAACCACAAACCCGCATTTCATCCACTACTGACACCAGTGTGACCCCAAAAACACTGCCTTTTTACAGATTAAAAGTTAACAATTGATGGCATATGTTAAAATTGTGGCTTCCACTGAAACACCCGAATACAGCCGAAAACGGAGTGATCCTATATCACGGTGAACACGTTAAACAAAGCAAAACAAAAACACTTCTGACAGACTCTTTTTCCCTTCAAGGTGATCTGTGCGTTCTTCTAGAGCAGCGTTTCTCACACTTTTCAGCCCACGACCCACAAAATATAGGTGCCAGAGGACCAGGAACCCCCACTGTACCTGAAGGTGGTTGAGCACAGACAGTAGTCCTCTTAAAAATGTAAATCCTTGATTTAATCAGAAATAAAATGGGTTAAAAGTGACCAAAAATGGTGGAAAAGGTGGTGAAATGAGATTTGAAAAACCACAGAAATTGGTTAAAAGTTGCAAATTAGAGTGGGCAAAAACCAACAGAAAAAGTGGTAAAAAGGGTTCAAGGTGTCAATATTGGCTTAAAAGTGGCAGATAAAAAACGAAACATTTGTTTAAACTGAAAAGTAATGGGCATGACAAATTGTGAATGTGGTTAAATTGACAAAAATACGCATGTGATATGGTCAAAAAGGGTTGAAAGTGACAAAAATGTATCAAAATATGGGACATTAAGTTGGAAAAGTGGTGGAAAGGGTTCATAAGTGCTGAAAATGTCTTGAAAGTGGAAAAAAAATGCAGAAAACTGATTGAAATTTGATGGAGAAGTGGCAGAAATGGGAGTAATGTAGCAAAGGCATTAAAAGAAGCAAAAATATGTCACGGAAAAAGTGACTGAAATAGGTTAAAATATGGTGAGATTGGTGTAGTTGCAGAAAAAGCATAAAAATAAGCAAAAGTGGGCTCAAACTTTTTTGAAAACATTCTTAGTTTCTTGAAGGCATCTAGCGACCACCTTCAGTGTCTCCTTACCCTAAGAACTCCAAATCCCACAATGCAATGCACAAAACCTTTTCCAAACTTCAAGTCACATGACCATTTATCAAAAACCCGTCATTAACAACCTTTCCAGCTGCAATTTCTACCTTCCACATTTGTCTTGTGAGTAAATCCCTATCAGAGGATTTATTAGAACAACTTTTAAAAGACATATTGATACCTTTTAAAAAACCTGATATGTGAATATAAGCAGCTTTAAATACAAAGTGAGAACTTTGACAGGATAACTTTTACCAATTAGAGGGAAACATGTTTTACCCATAAAATTATCCTAGGAGAAGTAATCACCAATTTAAGATTACATCAGGGATCCTAACCTAATAATGTCATCTGTTACAATTTTGTTGGTATTTTTCCTAAATTAATTTTCTGTGTATTATTTATCAATCTGTCAATACTGTCAATACCTCACAATGTTTTGCTACTGCATGAGATATGTGTTTGGTATTTAAATATTATTTATTACAAAAATAATCAGTAATGAAAGGTGTTTTCTTCTTATTTCAGTTACTTAAAGCTAGGGTAGGCGATTTTCTCCAGATACACTTTTTAAGTTTTTCTTTGAAATTGTCTTTATGTCCTGACAGAAATTAAGATCTTAGTTGCTCTGAAAAAGGAGCAAAGAAAATATGTAAACTGTAGCAGATGTAAACCTGTAAAAACTTTGACCAATGGAAATAGAGGCGAAGCTGTCGGGGAAGCTTCATTCATCATCATACATTAATCATACCAGCTTTTGAAAATCGCCTACCCTAGTTTTAAAGGCAAGGCAAATTTATTTGTATTTCATACACAAGGCACTTTACATGATAAAACATTCAATTTTTTTTTAAATCAATAAGAACATTTAACTTTGATTTAAAAATGTTCACATTGGATGCTGACTTCAGCTCTGCAGGCAGTTTGGTCCACTTCTTTGCAGCATAACAACTAAACGCAGCATCACCATGTTTACTGGTGATGCTGTGGTTTTCTGGTGTGACGGTTAGAGAGTAACCGTCACACCAGAAAGGTGTGGTGGTGGAGCACCTGAGGGCAGAAACAGATGGAGGCAGCAGACAGGCATAGTGTTCATAGAACCATCCTTGTTTACGTGTAAAACTAACAAAAAAAACAAAAACAAATCTAAAAGCATAAAGAGGCACAAAACATAAGGAGAGTAACATCGATAATGAACCAGCCACCATTCTGTGTCCAAACACCCAGATAAATAGTGAAGTAGTATCCAGCTGCAGCCACGGAGCGGAAGCCCCTGACGGGAGCCTCTGGCTGGGCGGATGTGACGTAGAATACCAGTAACCCTATCCACTGTTTTGGCAAATTTTCAATACTTACCTTCCTTTTTTACTAACTCTAACCCAAACCCCTAACCCCTAACCCTAACCGCCACTGCTTCCACTTCCTGGTTATACTTACCTTCCTTTTTTACTAACCCTAACCGCTACTGCTTCCACTTCCTGGTTATACTTACCTTCCTTTTTTACTAACCCTAACCCAAACCGCTAACACCTCCACTTTCTGGCTAAATTCAAGGTTTGTCTTTTTCATTTTTTTTATTATTATCTTGCAAACAAACAGTATACAAACAGTATACAAGGACGTACACAATACACTAAAAGAGTGCCAGGGGGTTCACAGACATACATTTTAGAAACTGTACAGATGTAAATGCTTTTCTGAGCCTTTTTATTTTTTGATTTTTTAATGAGATTGATGAATCAATATGAAAGTGAATGAAGGTTGGTTTTTGTTTGCTGTACTTACACTTGTGGATGTAATGTTTTGGCAAAATAAGCAAAGGGTTTATTAAAAAGACAGCATTTTCTTTAGAATATTTTCTAAAAGAAACACAAAACAAATTTGAGGTTTGTCGCATTGAAACTAGCTGCCGCTGTCATGTCTGGGTCACTTCGAAATAGCAAACCAACGTACTATACACTACACACTCAATGAATATATACGGTCTACTTTATACTAAAACTATTGTTAGTATGATTAAGGATGATGACTGTTCCCAAATATCTCTGTTGATTCTCCACCTTTGAAAGTTCTGAAAGCATTTAAAGTGAGAAAGTGACCAAGTAGAATATCATATTTATATATATATATATATATATATATATATATATATATATATATATATATATATATATATATATATCAAGGTTCAAGGTTCTTTATTGTCAAATATGCACCATGTTAAACATACAGCACAGATGAAATTGCAATCCCCCCCCAACCCCCAGTGCAAACCTGCAGTGCATAAAAAGAGCACTTAAAACACAAAAACACACAACAAACACACAAAAAAACAACTAGCAATACTATACAACAAATAACTTAACTAAAGACATTCGGACAACAAATAACGAACAACAGACATATATATATATATATATATATATATATATATAGACCCGCCATTGTACTATTTACAAAACTTAACAAGTTAATAAATAACTTGAAAACAAGAGCCCTATTTACAAAATACTTAAAAAAAACTAATGGAAGACAAGAAGAGATGCTTTTGTTTTGAAAAGGGGATGTTTGATCTTTAGCTTGAAGCCGGTCCCAGGACTAACAATAAGCCTTGAATATGGGCGGGGCTCTTGGAGCAGTTAAGACACGCCCAGTCTATTAAATACTGTACTATAAAATCTCCAAAAGTAGCTCTAAGCTATGCTTATGCTTAGAGCTACTCAATACTCACTATACCTCTCTATTCACAATTCTCTCAATCCAACCTACTCACCACAGATTGAGAGAGTCCACAGGTGCTAGTTTTTATAGGAGGGGAGGGGCTAACAGTCGTGGTTCATGACGTAATGAGCAACAAACACGTTACAAACCACCATTCTCACCAATACAAAAATCTGATTGTAATAGCTGGGTTTCAAACCATATAGGGCAGTAACTTACATTTTTACAACAAAACTTGACAAATTTAAATACTTTGACTAAAATGTCAAGGGTTGGACAAGAACCAATTTTTTAGGTTTAGTCACTCATTAAACAGTCATTTCTAATTACCCCATTTGTTGTTATTTGTTTTGGGTTTGAGATTTGAATGCAGTAATCAATGTAAATAACTGATAGAAAATAAAATTACTCACTGAAAATAAAATCTAAAAATCTCCTAAATAAACTTGAATGAGTCAAACATTCAGGTTCTCTAATGCAATGCTTCTCAACCGTTTTAGCTCGCAATCCCAAAATAAAAGTGCCGGAGACCAGGGACTCCCGCTGCACCTGAAGGTGGGGTGATCTATAAGGGGGGAGCTTTTTGGGGCCCATATATAAAGTCAGCAAAAATGTTTTGTTCTATAAATCTGTGATACCAAAATTCGTAGTGTGGGGTAATGTAATTTAAAAAGTCGGAACAGTTAGTTTAAACTGGCAAATAATGGGCATGACAAATTATGAATGCGGTTAAATTTGGGAAAAATAAGCATGAAATATGGTGAAAAAGGGTTAAAAGCGACATTAGGTGGGAAAAGTGCCAAAAATTGTAAAAGTGAAAAAAATATGCAGTAAAGGCATTGAAATTTGATGGAGAAGTGGCGGAAAAGGGAGTAATGTAGCAAAAATATATTAAAGGAGCAAAAATATGGCAATGTAAAGTGATGAAAATAGGTTCAAATATGGCAAGTTTAGTGTAGTTTCAGAAAAAGGTAGAAATAAGCAAAAATGGGTTAAAATGTAAAAAAAAAACATTCTTGGTTTGTTAAAGGCATCTGGCGACCTCCTCCCTGTGTCTCGGGACCCCAAATAGAGTCCTGACCCCAAGATTGAGAAACCCTGGTCTAATGCAGAGTAAGAGAAACAGTACGTCTTCATAATGGTGACTCAGCAGAATTCTCTGAAATCCATTCAACTCTAAACCGAGACGAAACTAATTTCCCCTGTTATGAATATTTTAGGTTTTACTGGAACAGCTGCTGCCATCCCATAATCAAGCCTGAGAAGAACATCCCTGAAACTCACGCCTTCAACATGGTTTTTATTTTCCAAGCCAGACATCTGACAAACACGACTCAACAGTTGTGACAGCGCTATGCTGTTTACACCGTGAACTATTTGCAGGGACAAGAACAATGTTGGCTGGAGACCAGAGCCCAACTCAACAACAGACGACAAACACATCCTGAAGTCTTTAGCGTGAAGATGATTTTACACTCAATCAGAGCGACGGAGCAAACATAACACAGCTCTGATCTTTGCCCAGCAGATGGTTCAGTTCAAACCCGACAAGAGTGTTTCAATTCAACTATCGAGGAAATCTCTATCTGTGTCTTCCACTCAGAGCACATCCTGCGCTCCTCCTCCTGAGGTCATTGGCTACGTGCTCAAAAACAGGAAGTGTATGACTGAGTTATTTGCGGGGTCATCCTGAGCACGTCTTTATTTACGAGAGTCCGGGTCGATTAGTTCGGATGGAAGACGTGTTCGTCAACAAATCAGCACACAAGTGTGAACATTTGTCACTTTTTGATTTTGGGTGGAATGTGGAACTTTTCCAGTGAAGAAGGGAAGCTGCTGGGAGGCCACGGGGGTCAGGAGAAATTAGCATTTCCTGTGTGTGTGTGTGTGTGTGTGTGTGTGCGGGGCAGATTGTTGTGCTTCTAATAGGTTTGTCTCTGAAGTGGCCTGCAAAGAAAACAAGCAAAGGGAAGGGAAACCTTCCTGAGCGTCAGTAACTTATCTTGTGACGCCTGCCGTGTATTGTTTCACTGGCCGTTGAGGAAGGTCAACCGAAACGAGAAAAGGAAAAGAGAAGAAGTGGAGAAGCTTTAGGGAGGACACGAGGCAAGGTGAATCAGATTAGAATAATCAAACAATACTTACTCTGTTCATTTTTTGAATTTATGTCTCAAAGCCAAAAAGATTAAAGCACAATAATGGGGAACAAAGCTTTATTTCAAGCACAAACAGGACGACGAAATAAATACAAGCTGCGGCAGGAGAATAAATGCCTTGAATCAGGCACAGGCGAATGGAGGTCCATGGTCTATGTTTGTGCAGCAACCAAATAAAAAAAAAAAACACAAAATGATCACACAAACGCACAAAGTCAGTCAGAAAACATACAAAATGAATCCAAAAACACACATACAACTCTAAACACACACAAAACCACAACGAAAACATAAAAAATGGCAGAAAAATACACGAAGTGACGACACAGTCGTCACAATATGACTCAGAAAACACACAAAACAATATCTAAAATGCTCAAAATGATAATTAAATAACACGATGTATCGTGTAAATAAACAAAATGGCAGAAAAATACCCAAAAATGACAACAATAACATACAAAGCTACAACAAAAACCACAAAATGACTCCAAAACACACAAAACAATGCAAAATGACAGAAAGTTACAGATACCAAAAATGAAACCAATAATATGCAAAACTACAAAAAAAGATACACTAAGTAACAACAAAAACAGACAAAACAACACAAAACGAAATAGTACACAAAACTACGACAAAAAGACACAAAACAACTAAAATATGCAAAATGGCAGAGAAATCCACAAAATGACTTCAAAACACACAAAACAACACAAAATGACAGAAACTTACAGATACCCAAAATCAAAACATTAATAAACAAAACTACAACAAAAAAAAAAAACACTGAATAACTACAAAAATATACAAAACAGCACAAAACAAAAACACAATACACAAAACTACAACAAAAAGACACATAACAACAACAAAAACTACAAAACAAACATATATTACACAAAACTTCAACAAAAACACACAAACCAACAAAAACATGCAAAACAACATAAAAGGGCTGAAAAAATACACTAAATTAAGGGGAATAAACACACAAACCCTGTGTTCTTTCCTCTATTAATGCTCAGATTGAGTTCTATATTATGGCATGAATTCTAATAATGTTTATCTAATGTTTGCGTTTTCGTGGCCCTCGCTGTGATAAAAGTTGCCATTCTCTGCTTTAGATTAACTTTAAGCCTCCAGTGAGAAATGGTTGACCCCTACTCAACATCTCCATTACATTTCTTTGGTTTCAACTCCCCCCAAATGTCCGCCTCACACTGACTAAATAAAGATGAATCTTTATTTTTCTCCAAGTTCTTTCCATAACAACAACAGCCGGCGGGTCGATAACCGCCTGTTTAAAGCCAAAGGTGGAAGTTCACAATGTGAACGTAGTGCTGTGCCTATTACAGATGGTGATGAAACCTTTGTTTGTGTTCCTCACTTTTCTGTGTGAACGAAGCAGCATGACATTCATTTAGAGCGCTGCGGATTCTCACGCACGCACACAGATGCAATCTGTACAGAAGTAGAAAAAAACGGAGTAAAAGATTCTGGCTTATATGATGAGGTAACTGGATTTAGGCTGTATTTACCGTACTATGCACTACAAACTCAATGAGTATATACTGCCTACGACTGTTAGTATGTTTAGGATGATGAGCGTTCCCACTGAAGTGTACTTCCAAGTTTCCCAAGATGCATTTCAAACCTGCAACGACAAAAACCTGAAGCACACTGAGGCTAAATATCTCTGTTGATTCTCCACCTTTGAAAGCATTTTAAGTGAGAAAGTGACCAAGTAGAATATCAACATGTGCTAATTTGATCCATAATTCTCATGGAAACACATTTCATGCCAATATTTTAAAGATTTTCAGAGAACCGCCATTGTGCTAGTGACAAAACTTCAGGTTCACTTCAAAACAAGAGCCCTATTTACAAAAGCATTAAAAACTAATGGAAGACAAGAAGAGATGCTTTTGTTTTGAAAATATGTTCGAACACAGCCTTGGAGTTTTTCTTGAAGATGCTTCTCCTCTCATCTAGGCGCTTTCTATGGTTATAAACTGATTAGTTGGGAGTTTGAGGTTTAAACTGTGGAGTTGATTAGCGTATTGTGATTAATTTGTATATTAAAAGATCAGGTGGATCAGATGAGGTATTGTTGAGTCGTCTGGGAAAGGTGGAGATAATAGGATTATAGATATTGGAGGGATTGTGTCTCAACCCCCTCCTCTGTTCTTCCAGTTTTCCAAAGATGGCTTCTTTCACACACCTCCCAAATCATCAGGATCTGTACGTTTCTCCTTCACATGTCGGTAAACTACACATGTTAAGCTGTGGAGGGCTGTCCAGTATTGGGCTATTAATTGGTCGTCACGTTTTCAATTTCATGAATTGAATTTACTTACTTAGTTAATGATTGATTTTTGTATTTATTTATAGAATAATATGTGATAGTAAATAAGAAAGAAAATATTTAACCCAGGAATAATCTATACAATATGTACCGTAATGACAGGTGCACCTAGGAAAAGCATAAAGTCATAAACATAAATTCAACACAAGCAAAAACCATTAGTTCCACACAAAACCTGGATACTGGTGAAGTACATACGAATATGGAGTGGAGATTATGGTGTGATGCATGTCAGCTTGTAGTAGATCATGTGAAAGTAGAGGAACAGATACTGTATATGACAAGCTTCTTGTGCATAAAAACAGGAAACGTGAGGGAAAAGACATGAGAAAACCACAAGACACGCCAGGAATGACCAGCAACAACAGTAGCTCATTTTTAATATTTAACGATCAGGAAACAGGAAGGAAAGGAAAAGACGACAATGATTCAATTTGAGTTTTTAACCAAAAATCTTTATTAGATGTATAGATTGTGTTGTTCCACTAAGTCAGGGGTCTGCAACCTGCGGCTCTGGAGCCTCATGTGGCTCTTTTGCAATGGCTCCCGAAAGCTTTCAAAAATATTGAAATCAATAATTATTTTCTTACAGAGGGTATTAATGATTAATGATTTTGAAATCAAATAAAATCACGATATAACGATTTGTCAACCTGCAATAACTCACTTCACGTCCTGAAACATCTACAGACCATTAACTTTTACCTGCACCTGTGGTTAACTTTAAGTTTCAAATCCCTGGCAAGATAACTAAATCTACTAAAAGTCTATCCTGGAAGTAAATATACATTTGAATTGTGTGGAGACAGATTCATTTAACTGCCAACATGCCGGCTAAATATGCATGCTTGATATGTGGCAAGAAATTAGTAATCAGCATGTGTTGACTGACATGTGTTGTCAAAGTTATTTTTTGTAGCCCTTCAAATACATTATCTAAAAAAAAAATTGTTTTCAAAACATTATTCGATATAATTTTAACTGTATAGAAATGTATACACTATGTTGTGTTTATTAGAAAGGTTTTTTTTTTCGGCTCTGGAAGGACTTTAATCCAGGTGAGATATGACAAAATGGCTCTTTTGAGAGTAAAGGTTGCAGACCCCTGCACTAAGTATTATTAGTAGTGCTAATGGCGATACAAGAATCTAAGACTTTACTATGATGAATAAAATAGACTGCCCTGATTTTATTTATCATATCACATATCATGTTGGAATCAGATTTACAGACAAATCACCAGCTTGTTGGGTTTGGTATTGAGTAATAGAAACTAGTTAAAGTTACTTTTTACTTTAGCAACAAGTTACTTTAGTGATTACTTAATTCAAAAAGTTATGTATCACTGTGAAAAGTAACGTTGCTTCGAAAAAATCGAATGTTTTCTAACTAATGTCCAAAATCAGACAAAACAACAAAAACATTTAAAATGACAGAAAAACACACAAAATGACTCAACACACAAAACGGCAACAAAAATACACTGAACAACAATGAAAATACACAATCTGATAACAAAAACACTCAAAACGACAGAAAAATATACAAAACAAGTATTAACACACAAAAGGATAAGAAAATACTTTAAAAGGCTCCAAAAACACACAAACTGTCAAAAAATTACTTATAATGACTGAAAACAGAGATGAAACGACCTCAAAAATACACAAAATGACTTCAAAAGACACAAAATGACAAAAAAAACAATGACGAAAAAGACAGATATAGCAGATATGCACAAAATGATGAGAAATGCCTATCTCTAGAATGAAAATGAAAAACAAACCTAACTTTAAATAAACTTGTTTTTAGATGTTGATGTGGGTTTGCTAAATGGTTAAGAAAACATTCGAGCTTCACTAACATTAAACATGACACAATTCCAGGAAATCCTTAAAAGACAGTTTGTTTTTTCCCCAAATAGGATACAATGCAATAATATCCCTGAGTCATATCGGACAGCAGGCGTTTGAAGAGCACCTTTGTGTATCTTTTAAACAATGACCTCCGAGGACAACTGGAAAAAAAACGCCTGCCCAGTTCCTGAAGATATGGGGCAGAAGCCGAGGACAACTGGTGTGTGACTTCCTGTCAGGAACGTTCTGGAAACATCAAATCAAGTGTCTCCTTTGTTAAGGAAGGAGTGACAGAAAGATGAATAGCATGTACTCAATTATGGTTTACTAATGTACACATATATGTATGTGTGTATATGTGTATGGGGTGGATATGCATATGTATGTGTATGTATATATATGTATATATGTATGTATATATGTACCTACTTATTTGCTAAAGCATATACCGTATAATAGCATTGACCTAGACACTAGGAAAAAAGCACTAAACCTAAAAATAGGAACTAAGAATTAAGATTATATAGTAGAACACCAACATTATATTCAAACACAATCCACAATCTACACATAGCTCCAATGGGCTGCAATGAGATGTTTGTCCAGGGACACAGTTGTGCCAGGTTGTAGACAACCCCCCACTTCTGTTCCTTGTTGCATACCCATCATTCTGCTACACTGCTTCACACCATTTACACTGATGTCCACCCCACGTGTATGTATATGTGTGTATGTATATATGGGGTGGATATATGTATATGTATTTTTTTTCTTGCAGTCTGTGCCTTCTCCTCGCCCTCCGCTCTCTCTTCTGTTTCAGGTGTCTTGATGCTGGAGCTGGCGGTTCCTGATCAATGGTTCGCGGCTCAACTAGTCTAGGACACTTGGATGGACTATCCTTCTATCCTATTCTGTTTGTCCTTCTGTTCACTGACCACAACCAGTCGAAGCGGATGGCTGCCACCTCTGAACCTATAAAAAAGAGGGAGTTTTTTTCTTCCCACTGTCGCTAAATGCTCGTTCATGTGGATCTTGTTGGGTTCTTTCTTTCTTACTATGGACTTTATATTTTGTTCAGTGCTTTGAGATGACTTTGTTGTATTTTGCGCTATATAAATAAAGTTGAATTGAATTGAATTGAATATACTTTACAAGTGAAGTCAAATTTATCACAAGTGCAAATTAGAGGGCGGGGAAAAGCTAATTTAGGCTTGCCATTGGCTTTCAAAAATATTACAACCAATCAAGTTGTAGATTCTTTATGTCTTCTTTTTGAATAATATGTTATGGTTTCATTTATTCAGATAACTGTTCCTCAGGAAATCCCCTTTGATCTCCTGACATGTTTCGACTAGGTCTACGAGTACTACTAGTGAATCTTTTAGCTTTACTTGTACGGCAAGCCAAAACAGTCTACCAGTACTATAGTGATATTGTGAGAGTAACTTAACTTAAAATAAGTGACTAGTAAAAACTTTCAGCTTTACAATTAAAACTAGTGTTCCAAAAACCTTTACCAGTAAAACAAAATGTTTGTTTACTAGTACTAGTACAGTCTAGTACAATCAAAATCTCACTTGTCGCACAGTAGACGTCGTCAACTATCGGTCAAGCCAAAAGATTCACAAGTAGCCGTAATGCAAATGAAGTTGGAGAAATTATATTCAAATCCAGCTCTCTGATTGGTTGTATAATTTTCAAAAACAAATGGCAAACCCCTTTATAAGCAAATAATGCTTACTTGCAGTTCTAGGCTGTATTCTAGGCATAACGTCCTACTCATACTAAGTCTGATGTCAAAATGAGTATGTTGTATACCCGGATGTATACTACATGGGGACATTTTTTTAAGTATACACAGTGGGCACACTAGTCATACTTAACCACCCCATGATGCATTGCAAGCCGAATTTAAAATCGTCCTGGGACCGGCATGGCGTCAGCAGCAGCAGCAGCAACAACATGTGTCGCTAACAGCAGCCACACAGAGGCTGCTGCGCGCACACACAAACAACACATGCACTACAGAGTTCTAGTGTAACAATTACAAATCAAACATAATGTAAATCAAGCAGTATTAATTATCTTTCAAGCAGAAAAGTCAGAAATTCCATCTTCTACTCCTCCAGACCTACACTGCAAAAAAGACGGCGCTCTAGCTTCGGGAAAGGGGCGGGGCCTTCAAAAACAAATGGCAAGCCTGAATTTGCTTTGCCCCACCCCTTTATAAGCATATAATGCTTACTTGTAGTTCTAAGCTGTGTTCAAAATTTCATACTAACGTCCTACTCATACTAAGTCTGATGTCAAAATGAGTATGTTGTATACCCAGATGTATACTACATGGGACATTTTTTTAAGTATACACAGTGGGCACACTAGTCATACTTAACCAACCCATGATGCATTGCAAGCCGAATTCAAAATCGTCCTGGGACCAGCTTCAAGCTAAAAGTCAGACATCCCTTTTTCAAAACAAAAGCATCTCTTCCTGTCTTCCATTAGTTTTTAATGCTTTTGTAAATAGGGCTCTTGTTTTGAAGTTAACAGACGTTTTGTCAGTAGCACAATAGAAGGCCCCCGAAAATGTCCAAAATGTCGGCATGAATGTGTATACGTGAGTTTTATGGATCAAATGACCACATGTTGATATTCTACTTGGTCACTTTCTCACTTAAAATGCTTTCAGAACTTTCAAAGGTGGAGAATCAACAGAGATATTTAGCCTTAGTGTGCTTCAGGTTTTTATTGTTTTTAGGTTTGAAATGCAATCCTAATCCTCCTAACTATACTTTTACTATACAGTACACAGTATATACTCATTGAATGTGTTGTGTGTAGTACGTCAGTATGCGATTTCGAACACAGCCCCAGTGACCCTTTTTGCTTCGCTAGTAGTATTAACAGTGTTGGGAACATTACTTTAAAAAAGTAATTAGTTATTGTTACTGTGTGCTGGCACACGTGTAAAAACACTGGCTCTGACTGGCTACCATGAAACATGACGCCGCCTTAGCCAATCATAATCGTTCACCTTGTTTTTAACCCACCTCCTCCTCCTCACTACAGCTACGTATGAAGCCAGGGGTGCTTTCGGATAACGGTTGATTCAATCAATGCATGTAACGCACTAGGGATGTCCCGATACAACTTTGTCACTTCCGATATGATACCGACATTGTAGCCTTGCGTATCGGCCGATACCGATATTGATCCGATGCGATATCAGCACGAATCATACATACTTTTCTGACTTATTTTGTAGTGTGGAATGTTAGAAAAGGCTTGATGTCACTCAAACAGAGAACAATAGTAGGTTACTTTGTTGGAGTGTGAACCACAGTCACCTATGGATAGAAGTGCTGGAGAAAAAAGTAATTAGTTAGATTACCCTGTTACTGAAAAAAAAAATGCCATTATTTTAAAAGCCGTTATTTTAAACGCTGTTATTTTAAACGCTGTTATTTTAAACGCTGTCATTTTAAACGCTGTTATTTTAAACACTGTTATTTTAAACGCTGTCATTTTAAACGCTGTTATTTTAAACACTGTTATTTTAAACACCGTTATTTTAAACGCTGTTATTTTAAACGCTGTTATTTTAAACGCCGTCATTTTAAACGCCGTTATTCCAAACACTGAGTATTAGAGAGAAGTTTTTTCCCACACTAGTAAAGTGTACTGGCACAGTAGTAAACCATAATTGAGGACATGTTCTCCTAATTTGAGCATTAGTAGAGTTTTACTGGGGTTGGCAGTGAAAATGCAAAAGCAGAGATTGTGAGGCGGTGAGAGACGGAGCGGTCGCTGTACATTAAACACGGAGGATTAGCACTGAGCGAGGAATGCTGCTCTTTGTTGAAGCCCTTTGTGGTGATGTCGTCACTACTTTTCCTGGCACCACCTGGGCAACCTTTTGCAGGAGGGGCTTGAAAAAGAGAAAGAGAAAAAAGCGGCAATCCAGGCCCGCTGCAATGTGGCTTGATTAGTCACCTGACTACAGCTTTTTAGAAAGAAGACAGGCTTCAGTCAGCAGGAGCACAAAGATTAGCTGCCTGCATGGTGAACTGTGTAAACACACTGACAAATGTGTGCGTCTGACTGTGCAGGCCGCACACAGGAATGTGCGTGGGTGTCGGTGTGTGTGCCGTGTTGAATAAACGAATGAATCTCAGTGAATGGACAATAGATTCAACTGAGTGGGAAAAGAGGATTTAAAATAGAGCTGAAGCTAGCGTCGCTGAGTGCTTGTGTGCGGTGGGAGTGCAGACAGTGAGACACAATGAGGAAAGAATGCTGAAAGTGAGTTGGAAAGCGACAGTGAGAGGACTGGTGGCTGACGTTAGCTGTCTGATCCACTGAGAGACAGTTGGCAGCCGCACACAGTCTACCAGCATCAAATGTACAGTAATTCAAAGCATGCGACGTGACGCCACACTGTGTGAGCTGGGGCTGTACGCACCCACCCACTCACACACACACACACACACACACACACACACACACACACACACACACACACACACACACACACACACACACACACACACACACACACACACACACACACACACACACACACACACACACACACACACACACACACACACACACACACACACACTGAAAGAAGCACTATATGCCCCATTAAACTAACAAATCCAACAGTGTGCTCCATTATTCCACATGATGCAATTATTCACAGTTCCAAGTCAATTGGGACTTTTTGGTTAAGCTCATAATAACTAAACATAATGAAAACAAATAAATCCTCCTAAACTTAACAGTGTCTTCTAACTTTATTTTTCGCCCTTGCATTTCTCAAGAAGCACAAATTAAGTATGCAAATTTACCAACCAGAAACACAAAGTAAGCTCCCATTTGAAGAATGAAAAATATTTAGAGTTCCCCCATAGCAAATTTCTTTTCAACTAAATGGATAAAAATATGTTGCTTTTATTGCAAAAGGTAAAAAATTGTGACTATTTGTCAAACTCATATAAATAACAAAATATGCAATTACACATTTTAAAACAGTAATAATAAAGTTATTTGAGTGCAGTAAAAAACAATATGTTTGATTTTTGATGCTCAATGTTCAGTCAACGTTAACTAAATTTTTTTAGGTGACAATAACTAGACTCAGTGTTGGGAGTAACTAGTTATTTTTGTAATATATTATATTATATTCCTTTTTGTAGAAACTCGTTAAAAAAGTGAAAAGTGGTAATATATTACGAGTTACAATTAAAGGTGCAGTCCGCGACTTTCAGATCCCTCTCTCCCCCTCCCTATACCGCTGCTCTCTTGCCCTGCCTCTAAACTTTCTAAAGTCCCTCTCTCAGATGAGAGAACAAGCTAACGTTAGTCCGACAGCAACATCACAGTCATATAACGTGTACTGTTAAAAGCATATTACTGCAGCGCTTCGCTCTCTCAATGTGCACACACCTCAGCAGCAGCAGCAGCAACAACACATGTCACTTACAGCAGCCCACACGGAGGCTGCTGCGCGCACTACACATGCACTACAGGGTTCTAGTGTAATTCAATGAGTCTGTGTTTTTCACACAAACTACTAGTTTGATGTAAAGCTGTCCTTACATAGTGACAGCTTTAGCAAATATGACAAAAGTTACTTTTATAAGAGTTGCAGACTGCACCTTTAAAGTTACTCAAGTCACATGTATAATTAATTTAAGTGCATATTTGCTTTGTTTTCTCACTGTTTGTAATTATTTGAGGAAAAAAATCATGATCATTATAGTTAAATATAACTTCTGGGGAACAAAAAAGAGCTTTCTGCTCCTGGAACAGCAGAAGTATTTGAAACAAAACCTAGACCGATGTTATTCTAGCACTATCAGTGTGATATAATTAGTGTTCTGGACCAAAAGTAACTCAAAGTAGTGTAACTCAGTTACATTTTACAAAACAGTGATATTGTAATAGAAATATATTACATGTTTATCCCAGTAACTAGTAATATAAATATATTACAAGTTTAGAGTAACTTACCCAACACTGACTAGACTTAGACTATGGCTAATTTATACATATTAACAAAAACTACATCCAAGTATCAGTATATTTATGTCGACTAATAAAAACTAAAATATATTTTTGTCAAATGAACTCTTATCATTTATATTTTTGTCGGCCATATCTGAAACAGATTTCGTGGACTAAATCGAGATTTAGATTGTTTCCATTCCCCTTGGAAAAACGCAAAATCTTAATAGCGCAATAAAAACTGGTGATGGAAACACGTTTTTACACTTTCATGAGGAGGTATTTCAGACGTTTCAATATTGAAATATATCACAAAAGCGGTATCGATTACACGTCACAGAATGAACCTGGTCACATGAACAAAACATGGTGCTGTACGTGTGAACAGAAGAGACCAACACATTTCTTAGCATTGTACTTTACAATTATTACTGCCACATTAGACAGCAAATAACAAAGGAATACAGAGTGTTATAAGGAGGTTTGGAGTGTCCATCATCCTGCAGCAAAGTGTCACAGAATGAGATTTCACAGGAGTTGCGAGGCACCTGCCCAAACCTTAACCTTGCCCGCAAGATGGATTCTGGTGTTCACAAACACCAGAATCCATCTTGTGCTGTTCCCACCTTTGCCTTTCGAATCCGAACCGAAACAGTTAGAACCAATCATGAGGCAGCGTTGTGGTTTAGGGCGGGATATCCAGGTGGGACGAAGGCAGAAGCGCCGAAGCAAAACTGGCGCATGTGCAGTTGTGGGTAGAGGAACGAGCTGGGCTATCGCTATTAGCATAGCTCTGAATCAAAATAGAAAGATGTCGACGCAAGAGGATGGCTAACGGGCCCTTAACTCGCATACTTGTGTTGCAAAAACGGCAAAAGTCACTAAACGACATAATGACCGCAGCATTACTATCCCAAAAGAAAGTTTTCACCAGTGGAGCCTTGTTTTTGTTGTAGCAGCGTCTCTGCGACGCATGATGATGATGGCATCATTCATCATTTGTTACCATGTGTTTGGCTAAAATGAATCATGGTGGACAGGTGCTTCGCTCAATCAGCTTCAAGCATTCTGTTCATGTCCCTCCGTGGTTCTGAAAGGATTCGCCAGACACAGACCCAGATCGATGTGGAGAACTGGAGTTAGAGGGAGGGGCTACACATCAATCTGGCTCTTGCCAGGTTACCCAAAACTACCTTCACTGGAAACACGTTCAAAGTGCAATTATACTTTGTCGAAACTTTAGAAATAATGCTTTAATTTTGTGAAAAACTGTAATGGACACACAGCTACTAATATCTGAACATAAACGCACCATGGCTTGGAACAAACAAGAAGTGAATCAAATGTCAAGTCGAGCACACGGCATTGTGGGTAGAAAGAAGAACAGCCCACAGTGCAAAATTAGAAAACCATAGAAATCAACAGGGGCATAAATCTGTCAGATGGCACTATTGCCTCATTCTTAAGAAATATAACTTACTGAGCTTCGACAGTTTAGTTACGTTTTCTTTTATCAAACTCATTTTTAGGTGTGTGAACAATCCGTGTATCATTCGTTCATTCGCTTTTCATTATGTAACAAAAACATGAAAAACAAAAAAAAAACACTCATTATTTGATATTTGTTTACAAAACCAAAATGAAAAAACAAAAAACGCCTTGTTTTTCAAATCCAAGCTCTTTTACTTCGGTACAGAAAACGAAAAACGGAAAACAAACATCTTTATTAATTTTCTCCATTACCGATTTGCCAAAGTACGTGACCCGAAAGTGTACTCTCATCCGACGCTAACGGCTATGCTAACGGCAGTTCGGCATGACAAGATCGCTGTTTCCAGCTGTGCATCCAAAACGTGTCCTTTTTGCTTTAGCTGGTGTTGGACACAGAATCTCATCACGGACATTTAGGAGGATTTTGAGACTCTTAAGTGTTGCAGAGCTAAAGATATCACAGAATGTGTAACGCTTCACTTCCGGGTCATGTACTTTGGCAAATTGGTAATGGAGAAAACAAATAAAGGTGTTCGTTTTCAGTTTTCCATTTTCTGTACCGAAGCAAAAGAGCTTGAATTTGAAAAACAAGGCGTTTTCCGTTTTTTTCATTTTGGTTTTGGAAACAAATATCAAATAATGAGTGTTT
This sequence comes from Gouania willdenowi, assembly GCF_900634775.1. Classification (NCBI taxonomy): domain Eukaryota; kingdom Metazoa; phylum Chordata; class Actinopteri; order Blenniiformes; family Gobiesocidae; genus Gouania; species Gouania willdenowi. The sequence goes on along the minus strand of NC_041055.1, from coordinate 7,657,924 downwards.
TTTTTCCGTTTTTCATGTTTTTGTTACATAATGAAAAACGAATGAACGAATGATACACGGATTGTGAACAACCTTGCACCAAAAGTAACTTGTCAACTGGTACAGAAACCAAACAGTGGATTCAGAACAAGAGGTGCAGTAAGTTTGCCTCCAACACGCAGAACGACATTGGGAGAGTCTTGAAACGCATTACGACCTGAGATTAAAACCGTGGTAGAATCAAAGGTTTTTAAAGGACGTGTGTGAACGTGTGTGAACATTCACCAAACAGTTTGTGATCAATTACACAAACACACAGTATATATTGTGAATTATAGTTCAAACGTTCCTTTTTTCTTTGTTTCTGCTGAAATCCTTCTTTGTTGAAATTATGTATTGCACTGTATACTTAATGTGTTTTTTTTTCTAATTGGTTGCAGATTTGAACTACTTTCTCTGTTAATTCTGTGTTCAAATCTGGAAGCCAAAGCAGTAGTAACCGTATGCATGGCATCTATTTTGTATGTCCTGTGAAGCTAATGTAACATGCATTTGTCCCTGTGAAATAACTAAGAAAATAAATAATCTTTGACCGCCATCTTACCAGGGACTAACTGCTCACAGCAGCTTCTGCCCATGTTAATAATGAGGACAAAGATCAAATCCATCATTTGAAAGAACAATTTTGTGAAATTTGGCAACATTCAAGTTGCAGAACAATGTGTCGAAATATGGCCAATTATGTTCTTTTCAAGTTGTGCAAGAAAATCAATTGTTGATTTGGTGAAGGTGAATTTCAGTCGATGAAAATCATTTTTAACTCATAAAAAGGATGGTAATGATTGAATTAAGATTGAAATTGAACGAAATATTTCCCTGACGAGGAGGAACAAATTAAAAGATTGCAGCTGTGACGGCGAAGCAGAGCGATTGCTTTAATCTGCTTGTTTTTGGTGGCTGTGGGAATATTTTGGTGGATGAACTTTGAAGCTTCCAAACTGGAAAATAACAAAATGAAATGAAAGAGTCAGTGTGTGTGTGCGTGTGTGTGTGTGTGCGTGTGCGTGCGTGTGTGGATAATGAACACACAGAATAACAGTTTGAGCTGGGTGAAAGGAAAACAAGATTCCAGCTTTTGTACTTCAGTTCTCATGAGCTTCACATGACTTGCATTAAACTCTTCTCTCTCTCTCTCTCTCTGCTCTTTCCCTTCGCCCGCCTTTCCTCCTCTCCCCCACCCACTCCCCCACTCCTCTTTTCAGCACATAGACTTCCTGTGTGTCCTGGCCTTAATGGTATGTGCTTGGAGTGGGTGTCTGGGAGGCCTTTCATCCGGCATGGAAAGGGAGAGGGAGAGAGAGAAGGAGGGAGAGAGGGAATGGGATGAGAAAAGAGAGAGAGAAGAGAATCATCTTTAATCCGTTTGAGTCAGAGCAGTTGTCGAGAGGCGGGTGGGGTGGGGTGGGGTGGGCCATATTGGTGAGGGGTGAGAGGGCTGTGCCAGGGGTCTGCGTGTGTGTGTGTGTGTATGTGTGTGTGTTGCCTGCTGGAACCAATGACATCCGGCAAGGCCTTTGGTTTGCACGGCTGAGTGGCTTTACTCAACTCATATGGATAAAAATTAACCAAATATTAGTCATCGGCTGTGGGAAATGGTAAAGAAAGGCACACTAAGATGTGAGGAAACGGAATGAAAAATGTGTTGCATGGAGCTGAGACAGTGTCCATTCGTCCAGTCACCTCTACAGTGTGTGTGTGTGTGTGTGTGTGTGTGTGTGTGTGTGTGAAAAAGAAAAGGGCATACAGTGCCATCTGCTGCTAGGATTGGACATTATGGAACATTGTTTTTTCATTTAATTGACAGGTTTTTTTGTCCTGTTTCTTTTTTCTTTTTTTTCTTTTTTTTTACCATTTTTTTTGTATGAAACCTGCTTCATCCAAATGATAAAAAACAATCTCACAAACCCACAAGAAAGAATCCCAGCAACTCAGTTTTAAAATATTTATATTAAAATGATGTAGTAGAAAATGAGGTCCTACCCTGACTCCCTCTTCCCTGTTCCCTTCCCCCTCACCTACATGTAACACTGCCCTCTCTTTTTATATTCTCCCTTTAATAAAGTTTTTCTCACCCTTCCTTTGGGAGGGCTGGTGATGGTCACAATCATGCAATAAAATACAGTTATTTAATTGCAATAAAACTCGCATAGCTGTCACAAAAATATTGCACCACATGTTGCGTTGACCTTTGACAGCATGTGCAAACAAGTTACAAACGTTTTTAGATGAAATCAATGCATGTGAACGCTTCATTGCCTCCGCTAAGGATGTATAATTTTCATCAGTGTTTATTTATGTGTTTGTTTGTTTGTTAGCAGGATGACATCAACTGTGCTAAACAGATTTCAACAAAATCTTAACCAAGAATAGAACTTACAACATGGAAGATTCCATTAAAGTTCAGAGGGGATCCGCATCAATATACTGATTCAGAAACAGTTAAGAAAAAAAAAAGGTTCATTTTTTAGATGAGAACACCCATACATTTAGACCTACTTTATCAATATTAATGGGGATACCATAAGCGGAATTACTGCTCTAGATAACTGTCAATATTTGGCAAGATATCAATAGTTATTTGACGCTTGGCGGAGGTTTGCGCTATATCTTTGATTTCTTGTGAAACCTGCTTCTTCCAAATATGTAAACCAATCTTACAGTTCGAAAAGAATCCTTGGTTTAAAAAGTAAGCTACAACTTATATTTATTTTAATGGGATGTCATAGAAGATCAGGGTGCAGTTTTGTTATTGATGTGTTTATGTAAAATCAATGCATGTGAATGCTTAAATTCAGCAAAAAAAGAGTCTTATGGAAGCTCAAAACAACCTATTATATTTATAATATTGAAACTTAACTCTAAGACTGGAAATAAAAAAAAAAAAGATCAGCTAAAATTGTCTGTAATTCCAACAAATTAATTCAGTATAAAAGGTTAACACGTTAATTGAGTTAAAACAGTAAAGACAAGATTAAAAGTTAAAAAAAAAAAACTTTATAGCCTAAACTCAGATCATGTCAGTACAAAAGCACGGATTAAGCTTGTCAAAACCACTGGGATTAGACAAATTAAAATGTATTTGTATGAAAACTGTAACGCTAAACCATCTTGTTTGTGACACAAAAGTGTGACTGCCGCCACCTGGTGGAACTAGAAGGCACTGCAGGCCGTGTGTAATTTACATTTGTACAGTACAATATTAGTTTACAGCGTTAAGTTGTCAGTTCAAGTTAACATTACTTAAATATATATACAGATATGTATTACAGCATCTCCGAAATACTTAATTTATGTATTATTTTTTCCCGACCGGAAGTTAGCTTCCCATTGGAGCGCAAGCAGCTAGCTACTGCACCACTCATTACAGAGATTTACCAAAAACACCACGATAACCTCTAAACTTATAATTTAGGACTTTCTCCTTCGCACGTTTATTATGGGATGTTTCTGACAGCAACTGAGCAGAAGGAGCATAAAACACGGTGAGTGAAATAATTCAACCTAATTATTCTGCTTTGTTTATTAGCAATCCGTTTTAACCTTGTCATAAAAAAAGCACATGGCGGATAAAAATGCTCAGGATTTATTAAAGGCCTAAGATATGAATTTATTTGCTTTTTGTTTTGCTTTTAATTTCGCTGCTAAATGGATGCCCTTAGTAAATTATATGGTGTTTGGTTCTATTCGGAGCGCCATTACTTATGTTCATTAATTAAGTGATATCATTTTTGCTGCATATTGCTGATCTTTAGTACTTTTGACATGCATGTCATTAATTATTTAGAAAACGTTAAAAGCAAAGAGAGTAAAGAAGCAATTTGTTATCTGAGGAACAATAATTCAGCGTCATCTAATAAATGAACTGCCATGAAGTTAGGAGAATTAAAGTAGTGAAAGACTATTCAGGGACTCAACCTTTTCAGTCCACAACCTCCAAAATAAAGGTGCCAGAGTAATGTAATTTAAAAAGTAAGAACAATGAGTTTAAACTGACAAATATTTTCCAATGTTTTCCTACTATATAGTGTTGTTAAAAAAAAAAAATAGATTCGGCGATATATCGCGATATGACGTTGTGCAATTCTTCAATAAAATCTAAAAAAAAAGTACTAACTAACTCTGCTTTTATTTGTTGTTCTAGGCTCATACCTCAGTTAAAGGGGAGATATCATGGTTTTAAATCCTTCCTTTTTACATATAAATCATACAGTTGTGGTCTATATAAAGCTGAACTGCAATGCTTGGGTCTGAATTCCTCATTATTATATCTCCACCCCTTTTCTACCCCTTTTCTGATGTGCTTCTGAGAGCAACTCGTTTTGGTGCTGTCTCTTTAAATGCAAATGAGACACTTCATACCCCGCCCCCTCTTCAGGTGACACTCGGTTCAACTCCACCCTGCTCGGCCATTTTTGTAGTTTGATAGAAGAGATACGGCTATGTAGCGGCGCATAAACTTTTTATTCACACGTTATTTACACAATGTCAACAACAGAAGACTTGTTCATCCAGCCTTACATGTTCCAGCCAGAGTCTGACCCAGCGGAGCGAGATGAAAATGAAGATGATGAACCTGCAGAACCCTAACAAGTGAGCTAACACAAGCACCGAGCTAACGCTAGCGCCAAGCTAACGTCACGAAATGCATTTTAATACAGTCTTTTCAAAGACAAAAACGGCAAAATGAAATGACTAATGAAAACTTTAGACTTAAATTAAATCACGTAGGCCATATCATCAAGGATCTAAAACGAGCACACAGCGCTAACATATGAAGACGGTGCAACTGCTAATGCTAACAAAACAATGACAGGGACGTCTTATCATCACACTTTTTAGCGTTATTTACAGCTTACCGAAGTGCTCTGTTCTCTCCAAAGATAGAAGGAATTGAACCCTCAATCAGACAAAGTCTTTAGGCAAATCCTTCTTTATACTGGCGGAGGTTGCTGAAGCAGTCATCCTTGAAGTGCTTCACACACACAAAAATGACCTTACCCACAGATGTGGGTACATTTCCATAAAAAATAAAACTCAACCAGGCACTTTGAAAAGGTTCTGATGCTGGGAGACGGTGCGTGTGGGTTACTACATCCAACAACCCAACATTTTGACTTATCCTCTCGTAACTTCGGCATCCTTGAGCTTGGACTACAAAATAAAAGCGAGAAATAAAAATGGCGGATTGCTCGAAGTGTTGGGCCTGGAGTTGATGTACTAATTTGGCAGTTCTGCTGCAAATACTGTGATGTAATAGTTCAAAAAACGTAATAAAGAATAGAAAAATTGAAACAGATTGAAAAATATGAGCAAAACAGAATATAAAGATATCTACAGAGCACCTGAAGAGACTAATTTGATTTTTTCTGTACTTCTAAGCACTCTAAATATACAACAAAATGCATTTAAGGGCTAAAAAAGTGGATTTAGCATGATATGTCCCCTTTAAGTTGCACTAAAGTCAAAGTTGGTTTAAAAGCCACAGGCAGATTGTATGTTATTTTATTTTTTTAAGTTGTTGGCACATGGCACGTTAAAGCCAATGTTTTAAGTGTAAAATATGCCAATAAAATATATTTCATACATAATGTTCTCATGAAGGTGTACACATTTACAAATTAGTTTTTTTCTTAAGTCATATATAAAAAAAATAATCGCAATAATCACCTTATACTTTATTATCGGGATATATCATACTGTATCGTGACCTATGTATCGGGATACGAATTGTATCGCCAGATGCCAAGCAATACACAGCCCTATAATAAATTAAGTTAAAAAGAACATTTTCTCTAAAATCCTAAAAATGTGTAACAAATTAGAAAGTTAATATTTTATCACCTATGAAAACAAATACTCTAGATATTACACTTTTCTTTTCTCATTCATTATATTTGTGTCCTGTATTTGTAAAAGTACTCTAATAGACAAAATATCCCAAAACTTTTTGCTCAAAGTCAAAGCAAACAAAGTTCATAAATGCCTAAGTGCTTCATTTTGCTGCATTCACCAGAAGCCAACATTTCCCTCTAGTGTCCCTGCCCTGCTTTGTGAACACAATGTAGCGAGGCCAACAGTAAATTGGTTGCTCAGTAGACCCGAGACGCACAGTGGAAACATTAAAGATGGATTTAATCCCCTTTTTTTTTTTTTTTTTTTTACTTGTTTTTGGTCTTTCTTCAGCAATTGCATTGGTTTTGACTTTTCCACTCAAATATGAGTGTAGGGTTAGTTCCTTTCCCCATCTAGTCTAATCTTATAGTCTTTATCTTAATTTATATAATAACTGACAGACTAAAGAACCCCAAAATATTGCCCAAAAATAGAGATCTTGTTAATTTTTTTTTATTTTTGTTTGCTTCAGAAGTGGAGAACATCCCAAATCTCACAAGATCCATTGCGACCAAGTCGTGTTGCGAGATTTTGTGCAATATTTGACGTGTTTACTACTTCTAAACCCTAGGTTCCCAAAGTGGGGTACTCAAATTGACATGGGGGTACGTGAATGAAAATTTTAAACTCTGACAGCACTGGATACTACAATGTAAATAGAGCAGTTAATGTTAATGCTAGGTTAATTGCTAATAATATTGCTAAGATAATGCTCGGTTAATGTTAATGCTAGGTTATTGTTATTGCTAGGCTAATGCTAATGCTAGGTCATTGTTAATACTAGGCTAATGCTACGATAATTCTATTGCTATGTTAATGTTAATGCTAGATTAACAGTAATATTAGCCTAGCCTATTGCTAAGCTAATGCTAATGTTTGGTTATTGATAATGCTGGGGTAATGCTAGGTTAAAGCTAATGCTAGGTCAATGTTAATGCTAGGTCAATGTTAATGCTAGGCTTATGTTAAGATAATTCCATTGCTATGTTAATGCTTGGTTATTGTTATTGCTAGGCTAATGCTAATGCCAACAATAAGCTAATGCAATATGACGCGGGCCAGCACCGACATCCTCACTTGGCTTTTTTTTCAATAATGCAAATATTCTAGTTATTATTATTATTATATAATATTCCTCAATAGGATAGGTCATATTCACTGTAGGGCTGTATATGACATTACATTATTATGTTTTTAAGTGTGCAGGAGTAGGGGGTACATGACTTTAGGTTAAATGTCTGAAGGGGTACGGGACTGAGAATAGTTTGGGAACCACTGTTCTAAACACTTGCTAACTCAGTGGTTTCCGTCCTCTTTCCTTGGTCATGGAAAATCAGAAAGTCGCCCTCGTGGTGCAAATCATTGCATCTAACACATTGCCTCCATACATCGCAACAATGAAAAACTTTTTCAAAATCCTGGAGATCAAAAGCCATAGGTGTCCTAGTTCAGATAGAAATCTGACAAATTACTGCCACTGCCTTAGTTACTTAGTAACACGTTGCTCTAATACAGTGGTTCCCAATCTTTTTTGTACCGTGAACCCCCTTTGCATGTTTGTCAAATCATGTGTACCCTCTCGTCATATCATAAGTACCCTCTCCATAATTTCATATTCTTTTTCATTTGTAAAACAACGGGCTCCCCTAAACCCCTAACTGTGTCTGGAACATTGGTTCCCTAAAGCTTTTAATCTACAAAATCAAAACAATGAATGGAATTTAAAGTGGAATTTATTTTTTTAAAAAAATAAAAAAAACATGCATTTTTATGTGATTACTTTATGTGAATAGTAAGCATGGTCTCATTTGTCAAATGTAGCCAATTATTGTCTCCTATTGTCAGAATTGTGATAAAATGGCCTCTACGGCATAAAATAATCCTGTTTCAATAAACTGCTGGTACAAGAAATTATTGTATCTTATTGGGCAATAGTACTGTTAGTTTGTGGTGAATTTCTACCAAAAATAACTTAAAAAGGAACTTGGGACATTTTACAATTATTTTTAAATGAATTGTTAAATCTTTCCCAGTACCCCCTGCAACGTGCTCCTGTACCCCTAGGGGTACATGTACCCCTGTTTGGGAACCACTGCTCTAATATGACCATTTTTTTCATTTTTCATTTCAACGAGTAATCTAACGTGTTACTATCTCTAAACCAGTAATCAGATTAAAGTTACTTATCCAAATCACTGTGAGTTACTATTTATGTATGTGACAAGCATGACGTACGACAACTCACGTGTTATGTACTCAAAGTATGACAGGTCAAAGGAGACTAATTTTATCATTTATGTATATATACAGTATATATATAAAAAAGTCAAGAAAGACTGTTGGTATTTTATTTTTATAGAAACGTATTTTTTTTCTGGTAATAGTTTGTCAGCAGATACATTGTTGAGTTTTCTGTTAAACATGCATTTCCAATAAAGGAAGTTGTCATTTTTAAGTTGAGAAGGGGGGGGGGGGGGGTGTTGTCGGCAGCTGCTGAATGTAACCAATAAAGTAACTGGTAATTTAACTTTGTTACTTTTAGAATAAAGGAGTAATTGTGGCCGTGTGCCATCCACAGCAGCATAATAAAGTAATATATTAAAGCAGGCGGCGGCTGTTTGCAGTGAACACGCAGGGGATGTTTGGAACAAGGCTAAAGCACGAGTTCGTCGGACTAGGATAGAGCATCACTGCCTGTAGGCCTTTGGCTCAAAAATAGTTTTTGTTCCAAAATCAAAAAGATTTGTTTGACGGGAACAAAATCTATTTTCACATTTAGCGCTGCACCACTGTTCACCCACAAGCATAAAATGTAAGTTTTCTGTCAGCGGCTGACTTATAATAGTCGGAGTAGTGAAAAAAATATTGATTATCGATTAAGTGCGATTTTATAAGTAACAATTATGAACTGATTTTTAAATTGTACTTCCAGCAAGTTTATTTTGTCTACTTTTTTAAAATCATGTTAAGGTTTCATTTATTCAAACAACTTTTTCAGGAAATGTACTTCCTCAGAGGTGTCTGCTGAACGCTTTGATGTGTCCTTTGATGCTGACCGAAACATGTCATGAGATGAAACTACATTTCATGTTATAAATAAAATATAAATATAAATCCTGCTAACTTAGGTATTTAATTTACGCTGTACGGTATTGTAAGTGTTACTCAAAAAAAGAAATCGGACTCGTTCTGCGATGACATGCAAAGTAAAATGTGCCGAGTGTTGAACAAAACACATTAGTTCCTGAAACTGAACCAATCATATTCCTGCACAGACACGGAAAGGGTGATTGTGGACGAACTGAAAGACTGAAACATGGTGAACGTGAAAAATTGAAACAGGTGAGCGATAAGTGCGTATTAAGAGTTCTGCATGCTTCATAATTGGGTAATTCCATGACTTTTCAACAAATGGCCCACGCACTGCGTTCTCAAAAGATTCTGAAGTGTTTACCAATTGTTCTATAATTATTCAATAGGCACACTGTAAATTTTTAGTTTGATCGGATAAAGACTTTTGAAATATGGCTAATTTAGTGAGGGGGGGTATGTGTTAATTTTTTTCCAATATCTCAGGAACGACAACACATAGGAAACTGAAATTTGGTATAGTAATACAGCTCCACCTACTCTCTCAGAATATACAAAAATATATGCTATACATCATATCTGGTGGACATGCCAGCTAGAGGTGGGAGAAAAAAAATCGATTCTTACTGTAGATGCATCGAGATTCGGAGGAGGACGATTCTGAATCGATTATTCAATTTCCAGTAATCGAAAATCAAAATTTTAGAGGCCGTTTAAAAGTCTGAACAAAAAGGCCGCGGAACTGTGGCGTGCAGCGCGTTTCCCAAGGGACACCTTAAAGAGAGCACCACAACAAGGAAGCATGGACGTGAGGGAATTAAGACCAGCCCCGTGCAGCTTCAAATCTGATGTTTCTTTAATGTCCACAGTGGAAATGAACTGGACAAGAGCCACGCTGTATGTAAGCTCTGTTACACTAAAATTAAGTACTTTGGGAACACAACGAACATGAGAAGCCCGACAGCACGCTTTCACCTGGATGAGGAGGCAAAAGTACCTCTGCTAACCAGAGAACAATCGAACAAGGTAAAGTGGATTAACAAGTCGATTGCAACATTTATTGCTAAGGATTCGGTCGTGGAAAACCAGGGCTTTCGTTCGCTGCTGCATACTTGGAGGCGAGATACGGCCATCCTGAAGCTTTACAACCAACCAAAACAGAAGTCATAGAATTGCTGCAGAAAGCGGGTAGGATAGCTGTGACATCTTTTAACCGCGCACTTTATCTCTAACGACTGGAAGCTAATGTCATACGTATTTTATTTTTTTTCTTCTTTCATTTGAAGTTATGTTACAAGAAAGGCTGCTACTACCTTTGTTTCAAAAACTTGTACATTTTTAGTTCGCATACTTCTTCCATTAGTTGTATAAAGGATAATGAATGGTAATGTATCTCTTTTTTTCTAACTACTAATAATATATATTTTTATACAGTGCGTGGACACAGTGAATACAACAGATATTTTGTGAATAAAACATGCATCAAAATACATTAATAATCAATTTAATATTGAATCGAAGCCCCTTGAATCGAATTGAATCGTGAGGTGCCTAAAGATTTCCACCCCAAATGCCATCTTTTCATAATTGGAAAAAAGTTTGTTGGGGTTTCGGGCTCCAACATGTTTGCATATGCCTCAGCGCCCTGTAATTTAATCAGCTTTGAGCTATGTACACTGACTATTCAAATTACTAATGATTAGTCACATACAGTATATGCATTGGTTCTTGGGTGACAGTCTCTTGAAATCCGAAAAAAGAAACGTTTTTTCAACTATTTTCATTGGCCCATAACTGCATGTAGGAATGTAAGAAAACAATCTGATCTCTGTTTTAATTTATAGTATAAAAATTACTCTTTCTTGGGATGATCTTTGGGGCTATTTCACCACTCGCAAATATTGAAAATCAAACAAAACATTGTGCTTATACTGAATATTTACGGAACAATTGGTAAAGATTTCAGAACTTTTTAGACGGAAATGCGTGGGCCATTTGTTGAAATTACATAAAATTCCAATTCTGTCGAAATTAATTTTTCTCCAGATCACCCAATAATGTTTTGCTTCTGAAAGCTTGCACAATGTATGCATGAACGGCCATCGCGTTGGTTGGAAATGGCTGCCTCTGGGTACCGACTGTTGCCTGGCAACGCCTGTGATTTTGTGTCTTAAAAAGCAGTTTAATACTTGAAGTTGTTAGTGTAGATTGGCATTGGTATATAGCAAGATTGAGATACTTACTGTATGCTGTTTAACACAAAGAATCCCTTCGATATTTGATTCTTGTGGGTTTTTATTCTTAGTTGATAAATAACTTGGAAATGAATCAAATTTAAAAGCTGAGTTACATTTCCAACAATCTGTGCTTTCTTTAATTTATGTGCATCTCTTAGAAGTCATGTTAACAAAAGCAGAAGACAGACACTGACCAACACAAATCACTTTATTGAGTTTAAGGAGCAGGTGGAGCAACTGAATGAGGGCGTCGTATTCAAGTTAATTCTCGCGCTGCCTTGCAAGAGAAAACGAGTCCAAACGTGAGTCGTCTCCAAACACCACTTATTGGATCCATCCGACTCTCTAACGTCAAGCCACACAACAAGAAGAAGAAAGATCTCAGGAGGTCTTGTACGCACACGTCACGTTACCAATGGCAGCAGTTCACAGGGGTTTGTAATGTTCCTACTGTCTATTGGCTAGGAGGTCACTTATCAAACAGGGAAGCAGGAAGTCCTTCACATCAGGTGGAAATTCCAGGATATTTCCTCCTTCATCCTCTTCAGTTCTGATCAGACTTGTATCAGTAGGTCTATTACTGCAATAGTGCCTATGTGGAGAGTTACACGACCTTTGTCCCTTTCTTTTTGCACTCTGACATTATGAAATCCTTTTGAATATTAAATTATCGTTGACTTGATGGTCTGAAAAATGAATGACAAAACGACGACACAGCAATGAACATTTGACAGCACTGAGAGACCCACTGAGGGCACGTACTGGCACATCCAATCCACGGAAGGTCACACCAGGATCCTGATTGGCAGTCTGAGACAAGCTCAACCCAATACATTAGGAATTTTCTTCAGACATCTTAAATCCTTAAATGGAGGTCTTTTAAAGGTCGACACCTTTTAATGCAAAGGGGCTTTTCCGCTAACACGTGCGTGTCCCTTTCAGAAATTGGTTTCAGCTTCCCAGTGTCAGGAGATCCTCTTCTTAAACCGTACTTTGTTCTTTTCTCCTTGGACGGGCCCTTTGGTTCAGCAGAGGTACCGTTTCAGGAACAGGCCCAAGTTTGGTGTCCCTTCATTGCCTTCCTCCTCTCACCACAGGTTGGTCAGCTTTCATGCAGTAGAAGCTCATTGTTTTTTAAACTGCAATAACTAGCCTTAGCCAAGTTTAGAAAACTCAAGAGTCTTTTTCGCTGACTGTGACCGCCTTTGGAGACTGGACTTTACCGATTTCCTCAAGGGCACTGGCAAGAGAGTCCAGGTCACCTGAGTCCTGGTGCTGGGCTTCCCATAAACTCAAGATCACTGCTGACGGGCTCTCCTGACACGCAAAGTAGCTCAGGTTCCTACAAGACAGAGGGAAAGAGTTCAAAGATATGGTAAGCCACGAGTTAGAAGAGATAATGGACTAGACCAGACAGGGACAACATGCATCCCTCGGTCTGAGATTGTGCTGCCCCCAAAGTAAACAAACATATCGACATAAAAATGGAAAAAAAACGAAATACAGAAAACACATTTACTCCATAGAAAAACTAAATTACAGAAAATGCACAAAAGGACAACACAAATGCACAGTTTTTCTCCTAAAACACAGACGACTTGAAATCTACACAAAAATAACAGAAAAAACACTTAATATGATAAAAAAACAAAAAAAGACCCCGACTCCAAAAACACATAAAACAACAGAAATACACAAAATGAGCAAAAAATACACAAAATGACAACATAAAAACACAAAATTGACTCCCAAAACGCCCAAAAATAGACAAAATGAGAAAAATTATACAAAATGACAACAAAAATAAACAAAATGTATCCACCAAAGATATACAAAACCCTTTGTTCTTTCCTGTGCTAATGCTTAGATTGGTCATTGTGTTGCTAACGTTGCTCTCGGATCAAACAAACGTTTTTGCGGCCCTGCTGTGAGTAAAACTGCACATCTTTGGACTAGATGGACTAATGTAGATCTAAAATAAAGATCATGATTAAGTAATGGATGGAGATGTTTTCATTTAATCTAATCATTACTGGATCTGCCTGAGTTTTGTTTTTTTGTAAATTTGTTTCACCTTTGGAATATTTGAAGTTAAATCAAAATTTTAAAGGGTATCTAGAATTCTCAGAGTTGTCTAAACTATGATAAATTTGTGATAAAGCCATCGGTGTTTGCCCCCACCCACCATTTTTCAGGCTACTATATTTATAAAAAAATGCAGGTCTTTCCACACTCAACAAAAACAATATCCCGGGAACCGGGATCTTTTTTGCGGTGTTGCTATGGAAAATTGAATGCCAATGGTTGGGAGATATTGGATGATTTTATATGGAATCGCACAAGAAAATCTTCACAAAGTGTTTTTTTTCCCCCTCATGTAAAAGTATTTTGGATGTGTTGTAAATAAAAACAAAATCCAACATGCTCTTTTTGCTGAAATTTCAACCAACAGGGAAACACTGAAAACACTATAATAGCTACACATGCTGTTTTCACCACATGCTTTTGTAGACTAAGAACAAAAGAGAAGAAAAATTCAAAATCACTCTCACTTTTACTTCTCCCGCTGCCATTCAGATCACTTCATCAATGTGTACTTATATAAATTATAATTTCATTTAGCAGAGGCTTTTATCCAAAACAACGTACAACACAAACAGTTACTGTATGGGTTAAGGGACTTGCTCAACATCCCACAGTGAGAACAGGTTGGATTCAAACCGCTGACCCTCTGATGACCAAAGTACTCACGTTACTGTCATTGAGTTGCTTTTATGGGTACTTGTAGTTTATTGAGTATATTTCTACATCAGTAATTTTGCTTGTACGCAAGTACGTTTTAAAATGAGTCGTCATTCATTACATTTCTACACCCAACCGTTCCTGAGTAAATTATTATTTTTTGTTTTAAAATCATCAACGGACATTGTGAGACTACAAAAATGAAATGACAGACAACAACTGCATCACATCATAGCCGACCAATCAGATTAAACGTAATGCAGGGCGGCGCCAATACAACATTGAATGATGGCTATTTTCTCAGTTTTAGAGTTCATAAATGTAGCTATACATTTTTTATTTAATGAATTATTAAGGGGGGTTATTTTATTTAAAAAAGAATTGTACATTTTGACAAACCTGTTATTTTATACAGATGCCTTTATGGAAAATGAATCAAGTTCCTTCCTTCCTTTGGTTTACTGTATGCAAGGGAACCGTGGCAAGATTTAATACCAAAAATAAATGTGGGGGGTAAAAGTAACAAGTAACTTTTCCTTTTAATATGATTTAATTGAGCTACTTTTTACTTGTACTTGAGTATTTTATGTATGACTTACTTGTAGGGATGTAAAGATTAATCGTGAGGCAGTTAAAAATCGATTCAAAGGTGTCACGGTTCACATCGATACTTTGATAAATGAAATCGCAGTACTAAAAAAACTAACAAAACAAAAAAAAAGGGTGCAACCTACACCGTATTTTAAATCAGACGTGTGGAACCATTTTGGCTTCCCCAAGACAAAATGAAAGAAGTGACAAAGAAAGAACATGTGAAATCCAAGGTAAGAGGGGCTCAGAGAGGAAAGGGAGAAACAAGAGAGAGAGAATGAAAGCCATAGTTTGTTTATTTATATTATTTCCTTGATATGGGATTTGGTTTAAAGTCCACTTGTTAAAGCACAAAATACATTTTCAGTTGCACTTTTAAAAAGAAAAGCAACTATTATGTAGTTTTGCATAGTTTACTGTAGAGCCAGAATTTAAATGAATAGACTTCTTCTTCATTTGTATTATTTCTTTATTTATTTCATTCAGGATTTATTTTTAAATAAATAGCAATGTTTTGCATAGTTTATCAAGGGATTCTTTTGACAATGAATCGTGAGAGAATCGTATCGTGAACCCAGTATAGTGAATTGAATCGTATCGGAAGTTGAGTGAATCGTTACACCCCTACTTACGTACTCGAGTACATTTTCAATCAAGTAACAGTACTTCTACTTGAGTAGGATATATCAGAACACTTTACACCTCTGCTAAGTACAAGCCCGCCACCATCAGTTAAACTCTGAATCCACAGAGAAACAGCCTTATGCAATGTTGAGACCTTTGATTTGATCAGTGAGGTTAAAAGATTTAAAGGAAACTACTCGAGAACATGCGTTTTTGAACATCAAGGGTTCAAAAATACTGCTGTCCCACAGAGGGCGCTGTCTCCTAACAAAGACATTTCTTGCTCTCTTTTCTCTTCCACCCTACTTTCTCCTCCTCAATTTTGATGATGCTTCCAGACACTCTGAAAAATAATTACAAAACCCAGCTTAGCTACGTCGAGACATTTCTATTACATGCTTTTTGGTGTGTTCGACTCAGATGACAAAGCTCTGAAATCCTTTACCCATTTCTCAGTCACAGATGTTTGTTTTCAGACTCCGATGAAGCGCATTTCCTTTATCTCACAGCCGCCGTCACACTTTCCTGGTTAAACTTTTCCTACTCATGCGTCTCCATCTGGCAAAATGTGATGTGTGCGTACACTCCTGCATCTCCTTTCCTTGAGTGCTTCATTTGCCACATCTGAGACATCTCCAGCTCACTTCATTATTGGCCATGTTTACATGGGAGCTTTAATTCCTCTTTGAAGTGGAATAAAACTTAATTCCTCTTTAACCTGACCTTGTAAACACATAATTCCTAATGCTAATTTAATTCCAAATTAAAGTTAATTCCGAATTAAAGTTAATTCCGAATTAAAGTTAATTCCGAATTAGGTGGCTGGTTTATTCAGTTTTTAATAACGAATTTGATCATTCCTCTTTTTTGTAAACACTTCACTTGGTTAATTCCTCTTTAAGTTAATTCGCATCGTTTTGCACATGCGCGACTTGCGGCGATGACGCGCTAGTGACGACATAACCCAAGATAGCGGCGGCTCGGACTCCAGCCTAGACTATTTAGTAAGAGCCTTAAAAGACATGGATATGATGAAAAGAGTGGATGGACGGAGAAATAAACATCGCAGACGTTCTCCCCCCTATCAAATCATAGCCTTCCCAATCCCCAGACCTAATGCGGAATGATCTAAAGACGAATAAACCTGTTTTCCATGTAAACCTCGTTCGGGAATTACCATTTCCATGTAAACACTTTAATTCCGAATGATTTAATTTGGAATCAATAATTCAGAATTAAAAATCATCATGTAACTGTGGCCATTGACTTGACATGTTCACAGACTTTCATCCCTCTATCACTCTATGCTGCCAATGCAAACTCTGACCTCAGCCAGGGTTTAGTTTATCCAGTCACAGGCTGGTTGGGGTCCATGGCACAGTCGCCACTAACGAGAAATGCGAACATGAAGATAGTTTCGTGCCAGCGACTTGCCCGTCAGCTCTTCAAGGGACTTCAAATTTCTGCAAACGGTGCCATCTCTGCTCTCCATTTATGACACTGTGCCCAAGTTAGCACTCCCTCATCCTCTCCCCTCTCTCTCACTTCTTGTTTTTAAATCTATAATAAAATCAGCAAAGTGGCGAGCGAATGAAGGCTGGTCTGTGATTGCAGATAATACTAGAAGCTCTGCTGGAATTCTAGATTAAAAATAGCATTTAAAATGGTATCAGAGAGGTTTTTTTAAAAAAATATATTTTTTACTATTAACAGGATGAATGTCAATTAATAAACCATATTTTCAGTAGAAACAATTTCACCTTCAAAGGTAACATCAAAAAAGTGACCTAATCTTTCCTATAAAAGATGCCCTTCAAGAAAATATTTTAACATACACAGGTTTTCAAGGGTTGATCTATATTAAACAACTAGTCCGTACCATAAAAACTCACCAGTTGTTATCAGACTGCTGGTTTACTGGAGGTACCTGGACTATCTATATGATTGTTAGAAGGCAACTAATAAACAAAATAAACCTGTAGTTTGTCGTATTATTTACTGGGGATGCACCAAAATGAAAATTCTTGACAAAAACCGAAAACTGAAAATGAAAGAACCATGGCCGAAAAACCGAAAGAAATTGTTACTCAAATGATCATTCCTATTGCATTTATGGGTATAAATGTGTACTAACTTCACTAAAATTAAAACAATGCAATTGCACAAATCAATTTCAATGCTTCAAAGACTAAATCAGTTCAAAATATGAAAAATATTTGTTTAGCCCTGACATTCCAACAATGCACAATGTAAAACAAAAAAATAAATAAAATGTTGACCTTGACCCCACTCATATATTAAGTAATAATGTACAGGCCTATAACTGACTGAGCAGCTGAAAGAGAGTCAAATTAAATCTCATTAAAACACAAAGTACTAGAACGCATGCATCTCTGTGTGCTTTGATTCCACCATGCATAATTTCTTGTGCGCACTTGTTTAATCCCATCCAAGTAATGATCTTTATAACACGGACCAAGTACAGTTCTCTGATGCTATGTGCATGGCTGCTGTCTAGGGGTCCGTGTTGACACTGAAACATAAATCACACTTAGTGCCCCGTCAACTCTGCTCAGAAGACTCTTTCGGGCTCAGATGTATTGAAATACAGACGTGTCCATGGTGACCGCGCTGTTTGCTCGCATCTTTTCGGTGCATCACTATTATTTACATTTTAGACTTGCTGCAGATCCCTCCGTGAGACAGGAAGAAACGGGAGAGGGACTGGACATAGAGAGGTGGCGTAGAGGATAATGTAGTAATTCAGAGGAGCAAAATATTGAAAGCGGTGTGCCCAGATCAAACATTGTCACGACCCACCCGAGAAGAAGGTAAGATAATGCTGACTATTCCTTCCTGTAATTGTGGCTGCTTCACAAGGACTTAACAGTATGATAAGTGTTACCTGACTCAACCTTTAGTATTCTGTATGATGTCTTTTATAGAGAATATAATATCATAGGGGTTTAGTTTTGGGTATTCCTGGATTAATAAAGGCTTACACTTTTCTTGGGTAGAATTCTCACAATGTTTAGAAGTGTGTTTATGGTACTTTAGTGCATTTCTTAAGCTATAAGTCAATTTGTGAGTTCAGGTATTGATGTTTTGCACTTTGTTTTCAGATTGATCATGAAGGTGTTCAATGCTGTTCTCGCCCATTCAACTGGCTCATCCATGTCTTTCTAAGCTTGAAGGATTTAGTTACAGGTGTGAATGTTGGTAACTCAGACCTGTCTATGTGTAGCTTTTGAGCCAGGAGCTGCCAGTCTTTCCCATTTGCATTTCCAGTGTCAAAGGTGGCGCTGATCCGCTGACGGATCGACAGTGGAATTTTAAAGGCCCTTGACCCCATCTGGGAGGTGATGGTACAGTCTGACTGGCTGAGGAAAGGAACTGCTCCCATTTCATTCTGGGAAGAAAAAGAAACAAGAAAAAAAATCCCTGAAATTCAGTCGACAATGACTTGACAAGAATAATAAATGTGAAATCCGTACAAGAACAGCTTCCCAAGAGGCTCATTAGGCAAGCTCTTCAATCAAGAGTTTTTCAGAGCAAAAGGAGGTTACACCCACCTCAGCCACCGACGTATAGACCTGCATGATCTGCTCCTCGCCTGCAACCTGTCGGATGCTGATCTTACAGGAGAGCTGAGACGATGCATGGCTGCATCGGTCCAAAGAGAAGGCACACTGCAGGGGGCGCTGGTTGCCTGCCCACACCTGAGAAAAGGAGAACTCCTGCAGGGAGAAGGAACCAGGGACCAGGGTGTGGATGGAAGGACAGACATCAGCCATTCAATTCACTTATAAAGACTTTGGTTTTTCAACATCAATCTGGTCCTCACTTGAGTCCCACAATGATGACGCAATTAAGGAGTGTGGCCTCAACATTTTTTTTTAAAGCTATTATTTTAAAAGTTTTTAGGCACACACATCCCATAGAGTTAAGTACTGGGTGCTGGCAGAAAAGTAAGTCCGCACACCAGAAGCTTATTTAATGAAGATTATCACCACATGTGACGTTTTGGGCCCCAGCCCTTCTGACACAAACAGACAAAACCTTTTTAAAGTTAGTCATCCCAAAATAAATGTATCCTGTTACTTTATCTCTTACGGTTTTTAAATGGGAGAGTTCATATTTTTTGACTCGTTCTTTACCCCTTCAATGTGTCCTCCTGCAATGTGCATTTAACATTATTAGGAAACTCTTACATTTACTGTCCTTTTGATGCCTAAAAGTGGCTAAGTGTTATTCTTCTTCTGATGTAAACTACTACTGATTTTACATAAGTAGAGAGTACATAAAAAACCAGTTGTTTTTTTCTAAATCAGGGGGTTTTAACTGTATACTTTATTTGTTCCATTATTTATAGTTAACTTAGCAATAAGCTAATAAGCTTCAATACTTTTCCTTGAAGATGCTTCATTTCCCATTAAAGAGACACTTAGTTTTGAACTGCCCTGATCTACCCATCCATGAGTTGTTGTCAAAGAAGGTTCTACCATGGAAATAAGGGGTCCCTAAGCACTGGGCCGTGGACTGGTACTGATTTATGGATTATTTGGTTCTCAATCCCCCCCAAAAAACTACTAAATTAAAAATATTATACATATTTTATTTCCTGGTGTTTTACTTTGGAAATTTCCTACTTGTGCTTTAAAGCATTAACATTATTCCTGCACTTGATTGGGCGTGGAAAATTAGGCTGATTAACCACTCCTACGGGTGGTACATGCATTTATTAATTATTGTGAGGCAGATGTTAGTTTCACCTTCCTGACACAAATGCTTTTACTTTAATAATCCTATAATTGTATAGGGATGGTCTGATAATGTATTGGACATCTGGGTATACATCCCAGGATTTTCCATCAATAGCTTTGACCTGCATCTTCATTCACGCGTCTTGGAAACACTTTGAAGTTGTGCTCCGTCCCATAGAAATGCATTCTATCTATCAATCCAGTCCTTTTGTTTATGCACTTCGCCCAGTTCACATCAAAGGAACTGGACGGAGTGTGTGTTGTGTCAACGACACACAGATACTCAGCATCAAAGACCACTACCTGTTAATAACAACAAAGGCCGCTTGGAGCCAATGACACATTGAAACATCAAAGGGGTTTAAAACCTGTCAAACCCGCAGAGGTCGACATGCTACAATGATATAGACGATGCATGATTAGAAGAGTTGGCAGGATTATTCGTTAGATGCAGTCCTACTTCCAACCCAAGGGCCCCAGGGTTGGGTGTATGTTGAACAAAAGGGTGTAGCTACCAACGTATCTTATTACTCTTCATCCTCTTACTTTGTAGATAACCATCAGTCACTACTAGCACTAAATTGTAGAGAGAAACGTACAATTTTCCTGTTTTACTTCCACTTATGCTCAAAGCTTGAGAAAACTAAAGTAACTAGAGCAGATGCAGTTCAAAAAGCTATATTTTACCTTCCATTACCAACCACAGCATGATCCTGACATTGAGCTGTGAGAGCAGCTCAAAAACACGGATTCACAGATGATTCACCCCCTCTTCAGATCCATCAGACAGGAGGACAGCTCCTTATAAAAGCCTCCTTTAGGTGAAAGTGCTTTCAGAATGAAAGAGTGCAGCCATCATGCCACTCTGACCCTCATATTGTGGCAGTTGTTGCCATTCTGGAGGCTCTATGGTGGACTAATTCTGCCAGGAACATGTTACCGATGGGATAAACATCACAGAGCAGAGGATAACATTCGGCCTAAAGCCCCTCCTTCTTCCCATTGAAGATAAGCCAGCTACATGTGTAACTGTGTCTGCTTGGAAGAGATAGTAGCAGGCTGTTTGTGTGGTTAAAGTGGTGACAGGAGAGAGTCCCAACCCCTTATCTTATTAAGGAAATGGACAAAATCCTAATCTCATAACGACATATTTTAATTTGATTATTACACTCAATGATTACAAAAATAACAATCGAGAAAAAACAATTATTTAAAAAAAAATGACGTTATATTTGTTTAATAAAATAAATATTCACAATTTAGGATATCTACAACGAATAAAGCTTGGCACACACAAGAAAACGATTATTAATAATAACTGAGTTGTTTAATGTAGCTGTTCTCTGGGGTCGTGGGACATAGGGAGGGGGTTGCTTATATTTTTCAACAATTTGAGCCCTTTTTTCCCCTTATTTTTCTGCAACTACACCAAACTTCTCAAATTTTAAGTTATTTTCATCACTTTTTCTTGCCATATATTTTCTCCTTTTAATGCATTTTTGTTACATTACTTCAATTTCTGCCACTTCATCATATTTCAATGCCTTTTCTGCACATTTTTTTTTTCATTTTCAAGACATTTTCAGCACTTATAAACCATTTCCACCACTTTTTCCACCTAATGTTGCAAATGTTGACCCATTATTGTCACTTTTAACCTTTTTTCACCATATTTCATGTTTATGTTTGCCAATTTGTCATGCCCATAATTTGCCAGTTTAAACTAATGGTTCCAATATTGACACTTTGAACCCTTTTTACCACTGTTTTGGCCACTCTAATTTGGAACTAGTTTTTCTATAATCGAGCAGCATTATGTCACATTTCTATGAAAGATTGGAATTTTCTTTGTCATAGATGCAGAAGGATAGCTAGCCTGACTGTAGTGATTCTCTGTTGTGCCCTTGCCACAATCCAGAGGGAGTATTTTACCAAGCCGGAAAAGAGAAGCCTGACTGAGGAGTGTTTGCGCAGCAGGGGCTTTTCTGAAAAGGTGACATTGTAAAGGAGCGTAGCTAAAAGCCTATTTTAAAAGCAACAATGGTGAATCCATGCCCTGTCCTCCTTTCCACACGTCAAACTCCCCTACCTGGCAGGTGGTAAAAGGCTTGATGCTCCAGAGTAACTGAGGGACATCCTGGATGGACACCTGAAGGCTGAACATGTTGCCCCTAAACAGCATCATTTTTGGCTCTTCCAGCAGCCGCCCGCCCCTCCTGCGCTCCCCGACCACCACCTCCTGATGGGGAAGGAGATTAGAGGAGAGTTAGTTAGAGAATAACAGGAGATAAGGTTGATTTAAAAGTAGAAAGGTCAACTGATGAAGGATAGACATGCATCACACAGTAACGCAGGTATTGGCAACTGGCGGTGCAGATGCCAAAAGTCAACACAAAATTTTGGAAAAATACACAAAAATATGCATATTTACTCTGAAAATACACAAAACGACTATAAATATACAGAAAAAGTATAGAGAAACATACAAACTGACAACAAAAATGCACAAAATGACCCCAAATCAATGGAATCACAGGAGTGCCAAAATTAAAAAGAAATAAATATGAAAATATAAAGAGAATCAATAATAAAAAAAAAATATCCAAATGTAATCATTCTTTTTCCATTTTGTCATTGCTTTTTCTGTATTGTCTTTGTTTTTTCCATTTTGTCGTTGCTTTTTCTGTATTGTCTTTGTTTTTTCCATTTTGTCATTGCTTTTTCTGTTTCGTCTTTGTCTTTTCCATAATCGTTTTGACATTGCTTTTACTTGATGGCTCAAGCTGTCGGTAAAAGCAATGTCAAAGCAAAGACCCGCCCACAGCCCTTCTTTCTGTCCAGGGTGACTAGTCGTTATCTGATCACACGATTCCTGCTTGCAGTGGTTATGTATTAGCAAGCTTGGGAAATAATGGATTACAAGTAACAGCGTTACGTACTCAGTATACAAAAACGTGTAACTGTAATCTGTTACAGGTACTTTAAAAAAAATAAAAACAGGTATTACTTCGGGAGATTACGTTTTAAAAGCAAGCAGAATGTGCATCAGACACACTGCACGCACACACATTCAGACACTTCACGACAGTTCATCACAATGAATGAACATGTGAAACAAGCTGTAACAATGTTGTGATGACGCAAACAGCGCGGAACAGCCGCTCTGTGAGTTCACTGACCAACGTGTCCGCAACGACAGTGTGTGTGGTTGTGCAACTGGCACGCACACACACTCGCAACCCAGCACTCCATCAGGCAGCACACACACAAATACCCATCCAACCATCCATCCATATTCAGAGCCGCTTTGTCAGCACAAAAACACACACACACACACACACACACACACATTTCCACACCCCCATCCATATTACTCCCACATCATTCATTTATTTTACTTGTCTCTCTTCTTCATACTGTTCACATGGTCACATGGGACTATATGTGTGAAAGCACCCTTAGCGTCACTGTTGTATTAGGATTTTTCAGTGATCGGTTGCTACCGTCTTGGTAGAGCAAAGGTGCGCATGTAGCTGTGGGGTGGGGCAGGCGGCGGGGGGTGTGGTGTTTTCACTTAGTTTTGCTTTAAAGTGATTAGAAATGAATGATTGTTGATGGACTTTAACCGAAATTCAAGCCAAGGAAAAGCCTCAAACATTTAGTTGACAGCGTGACAGAACAAAATTTACAAACCCATAACAAAAATACATGTTTTTTCTTTTGAAAGACTTTCTTTAGAAACTGTCAGATCAGTAGCCTTCAGGGAACGTTGTCTTTCATTTCTTCTTCTTCTACTATTTCTTCTTCAGGTAAAATGCTCATCAGGCTTTAAAATGCGGTGACTGATCTCCCTCATCTAACTGTCACAGATAAGAGTGACACTTTTCAAGTCACTGTATTTGGTGATGACTTATCTTGCTGTGATAGAAAGTGGGTCAGTCCAAGTGTGTGTGTGTTTGTGTGTACTTGGCGGAATTCTTACTCATGCTGCCATCATCTGTTTCACTGTCAATAAAACTAAAAATGAAATTGTGACATGATTTAAACCACATGTCCAACATGAGGCAAATGGAACAAACGTGACGCATTCTATCAAGTTATACAACCCGCAGTACTAGTACGATTACTTTATATTAAGGGTGCACCGATCGATCGGTGCCGATTTCCCTTAATTTGGGGGATCGGCAATCCGCCGATCCGAGCATCTGAAACCGATCTTTTCCGCCAATTTTTTCTACCTCTGCAAACGTCTTAAAGTCCGTCATAAAGTCGGCCACTGTCCCCTTCTGCTGTGAGGTGACTGACAGACCCGCCCACCAGGTCATGGGTGCATGTGCACGCTGCACTTGCCTCCACTACACAAAGTATAAACAACAACAGTCACGGAGGGTCGGAGGCACGTTTAGCTTAGCGTGTCGGCAGTAGGATCGCAATTTGTAATTCTTGTAATGTGGAAATAAGTCTTGGTGGAGCTGCAAACAAAACATTGCAGTTGCAGCCAGAAATCAAGCTAGTGCTAAAGCTAATGCTAACAAAGCAAAGAGCCAGTGGGCTGTTGTTAGTGCTTATGAACAGAGCAAAGCAACTATGAAGAAAATGATGGAGTTCATGGCTTTGGACATAAATAAAAACTAACCTGTGTCATGTTCATTCTGTTTGACTTATGAGCTTTTATCTTGTAAACTGTTGCAGATATATATTAGATTGATATTTTTACATTTAAATATCCACAAAGCTGCTGCATTTGGACATTTTTTTTAAATTATTTTTGCTCTACAAGGAAACCTAAAACTCAGGACATCTACGCCAAACCCTTTGATTTTCTTTATTTATAAAACCAAAATACTGCTGTGCACTTTATTTTTGGCAAAGAGCTCCAAACACGTATGCAGTGTAACGTGTTGGACATGATTATTTTGTTTTTTAAATGTGAAAAGTGGAAGACTAAAGGAATTGATATAATTTAGTATTTTGGACAGCAATGTTCCAAACTTTTCATTTATATTTGTGATAACTAAAATTAAAACAACACATTTGTATTGTTTCGTGGATATTGTTCATTGTTTTACAATAATCCTGCTAACTGACAAAGACAGTTTAATAACATGAATGCTTATGAATGTTTACAAACTCATATTTTATCAATAATTTACATTCGTGATCCTGTTTCTTACTTTGTGTTTATAGCCTGGATTTAAATCGCGGTATATTTTATTTTATTCATTTATTCCCCCAAAGTTCACCCACCAAGACGGCACATTATGGTTCCCAGTGACCTTTTTCCCTCTCTCTGTTATTCTGTCGCAGTCCCATTTTTGATGTTCAGGCTGGTGTTTGCCTGCCGGCTTTTACCGCAATCTTAAAAGACAAAAGAGTGTAGTGAAATAAAGGTTGCACTTTAATGTGTGAGCAAACTCGGGCCATGTGTTCCACCTGCCAGTCTCACTTTTACTTACTAATGGGAAAGCTCACCGTAGTGAAGCTGAAACTGCATGATGGTAATGTTTAAATAGCATCCGGGACAAGATCTCATTCATCAAAAGCAGCTCAGAGGGAGTCAGAAGAGACTCTGAGGTGTGTCGTGATCTCAAAATATAGAATCTTATCGTTTTCCACAAAAAAAAAAAGACTGGATTCAACTCCTTCAAACGTGCAGATCTCCTCCAGCCTTTAATTAGAATGTGTGAAAGGCACGGAGAACAGTGGGAGGGTTTCCTAAACCGTGCACTGATTACCTCTGCAGATCCTTATCTGTTCTTAAAGCTGCACTGCCTCAGAGATTAAAGATTATTAACATTTAATATTAACCTTTGCTCTCACTCTTTTAAAGGGATTACGCCCGACTGGTGGTGAGATAACTAACGTCTTATTGACATTGAGCGAATCCTCTACCCCAGTAACAGTTGTGCTGATGTCTGTAAAGCAGTGGTTCTCAACCTTTTCAGCCCGTAACCCCTAAATTAAAGGCCCCAGAGACCGGGGACCCCCACTGTACCTGAAGGTGGTTGAACACAGACATGAACATTGAAGAACAGTCATGTGGAGAATAATGGGGAATAAAGGGGAGAGATTTTTGGGGTCCATCCATAAAGTCAGCAAAATGATGGTCTATTGTTATATGAATCTGTGATAACCACATTTATTTATTTATCTAAATAATATCCACTGTTAACCAGGATGTTTAATATTATTTGCACCATAGTATATAGTCATCTTAAAGATGTAAATCCTTGTTTTAATCAGAAATAAAATGGGTTAAAAGTGACCAAAAATGGTGGAAAAGGTGGTGAAATGGGATTCAGAAAACCACAGAAATTGGTTAAAAGTTGTAAGTTAATTAAATTAAGTTCAACTTTATTTATATATATATAGCGCAAATAACAACAGTCATCTCAAAGCACCATTAAAAAAAAAAAAAAAAAGTAATATGTAATTTAAAAAGTAGGAACAGTTAGTTTAAACTGGCAAAAAATGGCCATGACAAATTTCGAATGTGGTTAAATTGCCAAAAATAAGTATGAAATATGGTGAAAAGAGGTTAAAAGTGACAATAATGGGTCAACAAATGTAATATTAGGTGCTAAAAGTGGTGGAAATGGTTTATAAGCGCTGAAAATGTCTTTAGATTGGAAAAAATGTACAGAAAAGGCACTGAAATTTGATGGAGAAGTAGCAGAAATGGGAGTAATGTCGCAAAAATGCATTAAAAGGAGCAAAAATATGGCAAGAAAAAGTGATGAAAACAGGTTAAACTATGGCACGTTTGGTGTAGTGGCAGAAAAAGGGTAAAAATAGGCGATCCCCCTTCACAACCCCAAAATGGGGTTCTGACCCCAAAGTTGAGAACCCCTGCTCTAACAGAAAGTGATCATCCTCTGCCTCCTGTGTGGTTCCAGGGCTTCATACAGAGAAGCTGTGAGGTGGAGGATTTGGGAAGGATTGTAGAAACTAAGGAGTTACTTTAGGTAGATCTGGCACTGCAGGGGAAATTAGTGATGTCAATTTATGAAAGGAAAGAAAAGAATGCCAAAAACAGCACAAGGAGAAAAAATCCCTCTGTATAATCTAAGGGTGTACAAAAAAATCAATTTGGTGATATATCGCAATATATATAATGACTGTTGATTTTTGTGACAGTGCTTACGGCGCTTGCGTGAAGGTTACCGGTCTAGCACCCCTAGTGGCCAAAAGTTACACAGTGTGCCTTTAAGAGAGGATATAAAAAGTGAGGGCAGTATTACACCTATGTGAGGGGGAAGGGAACAGGGAAGAGGGACTCAGGGTAGGACAATAGAAAAAAAAAAAAAAACGTTTTTGGACGATGAGCAAACCAGAAATGTCAAGGCAATTTTTATACGTCACATTGGAACAACTAATCCAACGACTTATATAAAAGTGCATCTATTTTAAGTGTTAATTCTGATCGTAATGAGCTAATTTCCTCCTACAACTGACCTCATTCAGTCTGACTGAACAGAAATGATATAAAAAAGATAATAAAAAACACAAACACAGAATTATCTTTTTTTCTCCCTCTTCCAAAAATAACAAAGATGACACATGGAAACACAATTGAAATCAAAATTATGCTTGAATGAGTGTTTCTGGCTTTATTAAATTTGAGCTTTATGGTTGACTATAGTTCAAAATTAAGCAAAAATTAAAATCACATAAAATCCATGCTAGATAAATAAACACAAAGTCATTAACAACTGAAAGATAAAATGTGCAAATCCGGCCTGCCGAGCTTAAATTGACTGGATTTACTGTGTCAGCTTCATCATTTATGGAAATGTTGAAATTGATCCAAGGCTTTGGATTTGTGTGTGTGTTGTGGTCATTCCTGTATCTACAGAATTTTAATTGCATTCTTGATGGGGGGGGGGGCATTTTTTATAACACCAAAGAGGGGGAGATATTTTAGAACTGGACAAAACCAAGATAAATACTGACCAATAATAGCAAACCCACATACAACGACTCATTATTTATGATAAAAATACAACAAAGAATTTCTTTGCAGATACAATGAGAGTCTCAGGTACAATATTTTTAAATATAATATAATCTGCTTTGCTGAAAACACTGAGGGCCAAAATAACGGCTATTTGTTCCAGTGTTTAATACTGTTCCCATTCAAAACTGCAGCTGTTTAACATCTCAACACATTGGCTCATCTGCATTAAATTAATATGACTTTATAAGTGACGTTGATCTTAGCGCAACAAAACATTTAGCATCACAAACCCTTTGAACGGACTAACCTAGCCCTAAATAAATACACATAATCTAAAATCATATAGATGTAAAATAGAGTTGGTAGTTGCACTAATAAACTATCAAAACTTCACCAAAATCTCACCTTCGCTTGCTGTTTCCTAAATAAATCGAGATCCAAACTGGCAACGCAGCTTCTGCAGCGGTCGACTTTCCTCTCTCAGCTCCGTGTTTTGATACTTTCCTCACAATCAGGTGTTGTTTCTCCAGTAAAGGAGGAGCTTAACTGCATGTAAAACTGCATTGATATCTATATCAGTGGTTCCCAAACTTTTCCACAGTCCCGTACCCCTTCACACATTTAACCTGAAGTCATGCACCCCCTACTCCTGCACACTTACAACATAATAATGTCATGTCACATGCAATGTAGCGCTATAGAGAAATTTGGCTCTGAATTTGACCCATTCTGTTGAGGAATAATATATAACAGAAGATACATCTTATTTAGAATTATCACTTGATATATTGAATTAATTATTAGCCTACTGGCATTTTCACTGAGAAACAATCTCTTTTTTTTAAAGAAAAAATCTACTGAACATCTGTTGATTAAACATATAACAGTAATACAACCTATTTCAATCCGTGTACCCTACATTCTTTGGTTTTTCTGTTTTAAAACCAAATAAAAATAACAAATAAACAGTGTATTTTGTTTTTCTGATTTAAAACCAAAACAGAAATAAAGAAAAACCTGGTTAGGATTTATTTCAGCAGTTTTCTGGTTCTGCTCCTGTTTTCATTCAGTCTGTAGATGTTTTAGCTCATAAAAAAACTGCTCATGTTTATGTTTTGTTTCACGGTGTTGCGCTCAAAACAGTATCCAAAGAAACTGGTGACTGATTATCAACTGTAACGCTGGTGTGAGGAACAATAGATGTTAAAACTTCTACAATTTGACACTTTTGCCAAAACAATTGAAGCTTTTTTGAGTACACTAAATTTTTTATTTTTGTACGTTATAAATACCGCTAACAGCAGCCGTCAACACACATGGAAGTCGATCACAAGAAACGAGGAGCACCAGTAGATTCATCACACCACATATCTCGTGCATGTTTTACATAACATCCATTTTTTTGTATTAATAACGTTTCCATTCACCAGTCATGTGACCTATGCGTTGCTTCTTTTTATGTCCGGATTTTTTTTTTTTCTTCTTTTTTTGAAATATTGCATCGATCAATATCGTGTATTGTAATGTGAACTTAGTGTATCGTCCCACTGCTACTATTTTTGTTTGTTGTTTACAGTTGGTTTGTTTGATGTGAACAGTCGTAGCTCAAAGCTGTAAAAAATACAAAGGGCTGAGGCATATGCAGAGCTGTTTACTGAAGGCCCAAACATGTTCCAGCCCCAAACTTGTTTCAGGAGCTGGTATGTGCATCAGATAAGATGTACGGCAGATATTTTTTGTTTATTCTGAGAGAGAAGGTGGAGATGTATTACTGTACCACATTTCAGTTTCCTATGTCACGCAGTTCCTGAGATATTGGAAGCTGAAAGTGGAAAAAATAACGCACTCACTAAATTGGCCATATCTCAAAAAGTCTTCTTCCGATCAAACTAAGAATCTACAGTGTGCCAATTAAATGATTACAGTTTGATTTTAAAACAAAGTGAGTATCTGGAAAGGACAGGCCACCCTCGTCAAGTAACAATACAAAACCCTGTTTGTTTTGAGCTCACAGAGGGAATTATTTTGTCTATATGAAGCACAGAGAAAAGCCAAATAATAAATCTAACCCGTTCTTATTGGTGGAGTTGGCTTTTGGCACCTCCATTAATTTCTCTTTGTTGCTCTTTGACTGAAGCCAACAGTGACAGAGGACTAGAGGCTATAAGCACGGGCACCACTTCAGGCAAGCTGTGATTGTGTGCGTTTAATTAAAACCAGAAACAAATTAACGCGCTGGGTTTTTGTCGTTTTGTCTGCAGCAACAGACGCGTTTGTGTCCCACAGTTCAAAATAAATAAAAGGGGAAAAGTTTCCAGACGGCGTCGCTGAAGAGTCCAGGGCTGACCCTGATCTCAGACACACTCTCGCTTCATTGTCTGTGAATAGTCATCACAGCAAATGAAACACATTTAATTAACAGAAAGCAAATTGAATTACACAAAGAAAGGGCAGCGAAGCAACCTTGGAGCATCTGTTGTCTTTGTAATTAAAGTCCTCGTTTGTCTCTTCGTCAAGCATCAGTGTTTTACTAAACAGGAAGATCATCAGCAGGAACAAAGCCACACATCCACATCTCAATAACTAGAAGATATTCTTTTGAATCTTTCAACAACAAACATAAGCCCTGACAGGAAAAGTAACTCAAACAGTTGTTTTAGTTCAGCAGTGGAAAATATAAGGATTCAACATCGTGTGTTGCTTACAGGGTTGGGGTCAATTATAATTGTAATTGCGTAATTGATCATTAATAACGATTATAACTGTAATATAAAAATCTGTTGCTGTTGTAATCATTATTGAACTGTAATTTAGTTCATATAATTGACTTTGTAATTGTATTTGGCATAAAAATTTGATAAAAACTGTCAATTACAATTTAATTAAATGCAAAACTTGGGAACCATGTTACAGTTCTATGGCTTACACATACGTAGTTATTAAAATATGTTTCATATCAAGTTTTTTTTACTACCCTTGAGAATCATTTTACCTTTTTTTTTTAAGAAGTGAATTGAGGGGTAAACTGACTCAAAAAAAGGCCAAGACGCCCAAAACAAAAACAAAATTGGATGAAAAATATGTTGTTTTTTTTTGTGTATTTTACAGCTGATTTAAGACATGGGTCAAAACGGACCCGTTATCATAAGAGATGCTAACAGAAAGCTAACACAAGAGGAAGGTTATGCACAAATGAAAGGAAATCATGGAATAAACTTCCTGAAATGGAAACAGTTAAATGACACGTTGTATCTACATGTTTTGGGAGAATATCACATGTTTTCACCAAATCACCAAATTTGTTGCGTACAATCTTGTCCTGCAAAATCTTTCAAGTTTTTGCGCGATTTCAGAGCATTGGAAAATACAGTTATTCACCAGTTTTCAATTCATGAATCCCAGTTAAGCATGTTTGGGATGATTTGGGAATATTTAGTATGTCAAATATGGGGAAAGCCGATAAAATGGTAAATGCTCTGGCAATGGGAATACCATCACCCTGAAATGGAATGGAAAATCAGAGCCCTACAAATAGAGTACGGTAGATAGGGACATATTTGCTCCGTGCTTTCCTCTATATCAGATAAATTGGTGACTAAGTTGTTCATGGGTGTAATTGGTGTAATTGTTTTGGTGAGGAAAACAACATGCTGGGGGCTTTAACTATTTAAAAACTGTGTTGGGCGCCTAAGCTTTAAGCACCCAGTCTATACAAAGCAGACATGGGCAACTGGCAGCCTGGGGGCCACATGTGGCCCTGAATAGAATTTTGTGCACCCCCCGAAGTAAATGCACATAATGACAGAAAAATCACACAAAATCACAATAAAAATGCACAAAATGACAGAAAAACACACAAAGTGCCAGTAAAAATGCACAAAATGACAGAAAAACACACAACATGACAATGAAAATGCACAAAATTACTCCAAGAACCCCCAAAATGACAGAAAAGCACATAAGATGACTCCTAACACACCCAAAATGACAATAAAAAAAGTTGTCTTTCCTGTATTAATGCTCAAATAGGTCATTATTCTAAATGCTGACATGAATGTTGATAATGTGGCCCTGAGATCAGACAATCACATTTTTGCGGCCCCCGTGTGATAAAGTGGCCCATCTCTGCTATGAAGCTTCTAAGGAGAAACAGGTTATTGAATGAAATGCGTTTTGTGTAAATCATCACTCACTCAGCTTATTGCATTGTTCATGTGTTCTATACATATGAAAGTTAAATCACTGTTTCGATGCACTTCACTAACGACGTACGTGCAGTGAGTTCCTCACAGAGCTTTAGCTCCAAACCAGGCCAATGAATCTCAGCTAAAAGCCACTTCAGGTGCTGCAGAATTGAGGAAACCCATCACAGTCAGTTTGTTCCGTTTGATTTATGTTGCCTTCCATGTAGTAAGTCCAAGTCTGGAGCTTTTTCACAAGTGCTTCCACAGTCCTTTCAGTTCCAAACAAACCTTGACATGCCTTCACTTATAGCTAGTGCTGTAATTAACCCAATAGCAAGGCTTTACGAACCAAAACTGGTTGTTTGCAATTTAAATCTAGAGCAATTCAATGTCATCAAACTAATTAACAATTACATGAACAAAAAACATCGGTCAAACTGAAATCACAGTTTCTTTTAACGACTGCTTAGAATTTGCAAGCAATTTTTCTTTAATTGAAAAATAAATGCCAATTATTAAGAACTGTCAATTTTTTGCTACATGCCTTTGTTTTAAAAAAGACGTGTAGCTATGGTTACTTCCTGTGCTCCTTTCATAAATACACTTATATTTAGGTGGTTCTTTTACACGCTCATGCATTATTGTAAATAATTGATATGCAAACAGCTCCTTAGAGCACTAATGTCTGCTTGTGAAGCTTAGGGATGATGAACAAAAGCAAAAAAGAAAAAAGGAAATAAAATGTTAATATTAGGGCTGGGACTTTAATGCGTTAATTGCGATTAATAATTTACAGAAAAATAACGCATTAAAAAAAATAAGGAAGTTAATCGCTTTTTTTTGCACTCCAAACAGCGAGAAACCTTTTTTATTTCACGACTTCCCGGTATACCCATAATACTGCTGCACATTATGTTAGCACTCCATGATTAAAATAAACACAATTTTGTTGTTTAAGCTCATTTATTGTTTTTATTGATTCAGTCATATACCAAAATCTATTTAAATTGGAAAAATGTTCTCGTGTCAAATATTGTTATACGATTAATTTAGATTATTAATTACAAAGTTTTTTTATCGAGTCCCACCCCTAGTTTATTATTTTAATCACGGAGAGCTAACAGGGTCAACATACCTTCGTTTTCTGAGACCTGTTTGTAACCTGGAATCATGCTTTATTTTGACAGTAAATCCAAATAGTTTTGTGCTCCTACCTGAAATGCATGGGGCGTGTCGTCCACACAGTAAACTCTGAGGGTGAAACCCAGAGAGTTGCTGGCGTCGTGACTGCCAAACACAGCCAGCCTCAGTCGCTTGGCCGCCTCCTTGCTCAGCGGCTCCCCCACCAGGGCGTAGCGTCCGGGCTGCTCCAGCAGGGTGTGGCACCTCTGAGCCTCCAGCAGGCAGTAGCAGGAAGTGCTCTCCTCATCCACACACATCACTTCCTTTAGGGCAAGGCAAGGCAAATGTATTTGTATAACGCGTTTCTTACACAAGGCAACTCAATGTGCTTTACATGATGAAAAACAGAAAACGTTCAACAGCTTAAAAATCACTGAGAACATTAAAATCAGGAGCAAAAACCTTTAAAATCAGCAGTAAAAACATTTAAAATCATCAACAAACATGACCTAAAATCTTCTTCTCAATCATACACAGTAGAGAAAAAAAGTGCCTTTAACTTTAATTTAAAATTGTTCACATTTGAAGCTGACTTCAGCTCTGCTGGCAGTTTGTTCCACTTCTTTGCAGCATAACAACTAAAAGCAGCATCACCATGTTTACTGTGAGCTCTGGGCTCCACTATCTGGGGTGTATTCCAGAAAGGAGGGTTCAACAAACTCTGAGTCTATTCATAAACCCATACCCCGCGATGGGAAACTCTGGGTATCCGATTCCATTACAGCTGGTATGAAGTGGGTCAATCAACCCCGAGTATGGAAACCTTGGTTACTTACGTGCACGTGCGCGATAAAAAGCCATCATCAATGGAGCACAGATTACTCAAACTGCCATGGCAACCACCCGGAAGAGAGTGATTTATTTGTGGAATATGAGCCTGTTCTAAAGGTGCATTCACGAAGAACGCCACTTCAGCAACTATGGTCTTTTAAATTGCCCGTGATTAGTCCCGCTTTTTGGTCACTTCATCACTTCATTGTGCTAGGGACGTGACGACCGTTTAATCATATTAATAAAATGTGTTTGAGGAGCCGTGGCAGCAGCGGAGGGATGCTGCATAGACAGCCCTCCCGCTACAGTGGCTATAACGACAGTAAAGGCAGCTCGACATTGCGTCATTTATATTTTTTATGTAATGTAGTCGCCAGAGTCATGTCGACGTCCAAAAAAGACATCATAAAAGAAAACACTGTGCCTGTGATCAAACCCCCGACCCTACGCTCTCAAGGACGGAGCAACTCATTACGATGTCCGTACATCCACCTTTATTACACTATTAAACAACGTAAATTCAATGTCAAGCCATAAATGTGTATTCATTTAAATTAACTATTTCCCATTTAGATTTGCCATGTGTGTATTCAGGGAACTTTACTCTAGATGTCAGTCGGCGTTCTAATGCAGATCAACCTCTCAGTGTCTTTCCCTAAATGCTCTGCATCCACAAAGTTATAAAGAAAACTACCGATTGCAAAAAAAAAAAAATAAATAACGTAAAGCGACAACATTTGTAATGATGAGCATGTGTTACCATGGTAACAGACTCAGAGAAGAACATACCTCGTGTTTAGGAATGGGATGCTCAGAGTTTCCCTCATTTGAGCCTCAGAGTTTGAACATAACACGCTTTATGGAACACCCCTCTGACCTGTGTCCATGGATCTGAGAGACCTGTTGGGTTCATACATGACTAACATCCAGTGGCGGCTGCTGGTCTTTCATGCAGGGGAAACTCATTTTCTGCCTACTTCAGAAAATGTATCTGTTTATTTAAATGTGAATTCTAGTAGAATTCACATTTTGTTGTCAACAACTATTTGTAGATTATCACACACGCACGCGCGTAGCTGCTGCGCGCTGGAGTGTGAGTGTTTGGTCAAAAGTCTCACGACACAAGCAGTAACAGTCTCCACAAACACCAAAAACAGACACTAGGTTTGTCAGAAGTTAATTCGCTATGAGAGGATCAGCAAAGTCTCCGTGTCAACACAGAGCAACAGACTGAAATATTTGA
This sequence comes from Gouania willdenowi, assembly GCF_900634775.1. NCBI lineage: Eukaryota > Metazoa > Chordata > Actinopteri > Blenniiformes > Gobiesocidae > Gouania > Gouania willdenowi. The sequence continues at coordinate 7,622,609 of NC_041055.1, read as the reverse complement.
AAAACCCGCCTGTGTGCTTACAACATCATACTCTCTGATTGGCTCATTTCGCTGTCAATCAAAATTGAATTAGCCTGAGACAGATCATCCAATCATCATCCATTATTCCAGCGTCCGGAACAGACAGATCCAGCCCACTGCTCCATAGACCTCCTGTGAAGCCCGGCGTCCGATGGGCGGGACTAAGTGCGTCATAACCGAGCATTTATCCAATGAGCGTCTAGTTTGACTGCAGTGGCTCAACCCCTAAATCGTCTCCCATTGAAGTCAATTGAAGCTGAACTTCACCACTGTTTATTAACACTGTAACGCTGCGGTAATGAATGAAGAACGTCACGCTGTCACTGTCAGTTTCCTGTTATAAGAAGCTGATTCTGAACTAAACATACATGTGTTCTGTCATATATTTAGTCAATGAAATGAACACACAACACTACATATTTGACCACTGATTTTAGGGGAAGCTGAGGTTCCCTTGTAGTCTTAAAGCATCCGCCACTGCTAACATCTCACTGATGTATTCTGGACTAAACCCATTCACAGATTTATACACCAGCAGCAGAATTTATATTTATATTCTATTCTGAGGCTGACTGGGAGCCACAACGTGAATGCAAACCTAAAAACACGAATGCAAACAGGAAAAAACCCGAATGCAAACACCACAACATGGATGCAAACACCACAATACAGATGCAAACACCACAATACAGATGCAAACACCACAACATGGATGCAAACACCACAACATGGATGCAAACAGAAAAACAGGAATGCAAAAGCCACAACACAAATGCAAACAAAAACACAAATGCAGAAAATACGAATGCAAACACCACGACACAAATGCAAACCTAAAAATACAAACGCAAACACCACAACATGAATGCAAACACAACAACACAAATGCAAACCTAAAGATACGAATGCAAACAGAAAAACACAAAAGCAAAAGTCACAACGCAAACGCAAACACCACAACACTGATGCAAACAGAAAAACAGAAAAAAAGGAATGCCAACGCAAAAACAGGAATGCCAATGCAAAAACACAAATGCAAATGACAAAACACAAATGCAAACAACACGACACAAACACAAACACCACAACACGAATGCAAACACCACAACACAAATGCAAACGCCACAACACAAATGCCACAACACGATTGCCACAACACGAATGCAAACCTGATAACACAAACGCAAACACCACAACACGAATGCAAACCTAAAAATACGAATGCAAACAGAAAAACACGAATGCAAAAGTCACTACGCAAACGCCACAACACAAATGCAAACACCACAACACGAATGCAAACGCCACAACACAAATGCAAACCTAAAAACACATATGCATACAGAAAAACACAAATTCAAATGTTTGATGTGCTGGAGATATGAGGAAATAACACGGCCGTAGAGCGTCCTGCTTTAATACAGAGGGATGTTTGCAGTGGAACAGAACTGTTGGCTTCCATAATACACAATTTTAAATATAAAATGTTTAAAGTGACCTGAGCTGAGCCTCATTAAAAATGTGTGGGAACAGTTTCTGGTCCATTCTCATCCGCATATGAGCTTGTTTCACTCTGTCGTGGATCAAACTCTAACATAGTATGAAAATAGTTGAATCACTGTGACCAATGTGGACAGAAGTCTGCGTCTGTCAGTTTTAATTAATCGTGCAGCAGCAGCTGAGTGATCACAGCTGCTGCTGCGCGACGCACGAGTCAGTTGGGCTTTAAATGTAACTAACTCCATGTTTCTAGTGCAACATAATGTTTCACCATATTGGGGCGCTGCACTTATTCCAGGGTTAGAAGTGCATAAGAGGACTTACGCACACTGGAGAATGCCAGATTTGAATGGGAACACCCACATTTCAGGGCTGCTCCACCCACAGTGCGTAACTGGCATGAAGGCACGCAGTGACTGACTTAAGTACAGGGGGAGAATAGCGTTCAGCCAAAAACAGCGCCACTGTGCGGCTTTTAGGACTTACGCTCATGGGAGAATAGAGTCCTAAGTGAGCAGTGCTTGGTGGAAGAGTCTGTTTCTTGTGTTTTGTTTAGTTGTAGTAGGTATAATGAGGAAAGAACTCAGATGAAGGAAGAATTAAAGAGAGAGGGAATTCACCAGTTCAATATTAGTAAAGTTGTACATAACCAGAAAGCACTTATTACATTCCTTGTGCAAACGGGGTTAATGAATAGGATTTAGGATCTAATGGTGGGCATTGGTGCTTCTTGCCTTGGTTGCTAACCGCTGTAAAACTACACGGAAGACGAAGACGAACTCTCAAAACTACATAACTTCTTGAAGCCAACACGACAAGAAAAAGAAGAAGCCAACATTTCTACGGATAAATACAGAATTAAACGAGAACAGAATATTCAACCTGAACAGTGTGAGCGGTAATGCTGCTTGCCTTGTTTGCCAACTGCCAAAAAACCAAACAGAACAAGACGGCAATGACACTGTTTATAAATTAGTTCATTAAATTGTCCACCCGAGCGGAGGTTTACATTGCCAAAGCAAGTGTGACATAGAACGATGTACACACGAAAAAATTAAACGTAAAAAAATAGCTACATTTGTGATATGCAAAACAATGAGTTGAAATAAAAAATTACATAAAAATAAAAAGAGGCTTTCACTATATATGTATATATATATATATATGTGGAACAAAATGTACAATTAAGTTATGAGTGTTATAAAAGGTGAAAAGATGTTATGTACAGAATTTTACATATAATATACACACACTCGTGTGTCCGGTTGAACAAGTACATACATATATACATACAGTACATGTACACAACAAACAACAATATTATGTATGTGAACTATATTACATGCACTAAAACTAAAATATTACAAAAATACTGAAGAATAAAACAAATTGTCAACTGAACAACACTGAGCAAAAGCTCTTCTGGAACTTTCAGGTTCGAAGCTGCTTTGATCTTCTAGGTTCTAAGCTGCTTTGATCTTTTAGGTTCTAAGCTGCTTTGATCTTCAAGGTTATAAGCTGCTTTGTTCTTCACATGATCTTCATTGTCATAACAGTGAGCAAATGTTTCACAAAGTCCTTGGACTCAGTGACTTTACTTACTTTATCTTTGTCACTCTGACAGCACTAATACTTTTGATCTAATGATGGAAGTGCATCAGTTCAATGTAAAAGCCCTGGAACAAACATGCTTTGAAGTCCTTAAGGATCATCTCTGCCCAGAAAACTGCATTGGGCTGTGGCAATTTGCAAAAGTCTGTTATATTCCCATTATTCTCAAACTAAAGTACGAGTCTTTTCACTTTATCTGTGATAATTTTGAGGAGGTTTCACTCTGTGAAGAATTTTTACAGCTTGCGGTGCAGGATCTGGCTGATATCCTGGGTCAGGATGACCTTACTGTGACCCAGGAGAACACAGTTTATCAAAGTGTTTTAAGGTGGATAAACCACATGCCGGGGGAACGACAGGGAGCCATTGCTACTCTGATACCAAAGGTACGACTGGGGCTGATGGACAAAAGTTACATCACGGACAATGTGCTTAACAATGATCTGGTGAAAACAAACTCTGAGTCCAACCTCTTGGTCTTAAACACCCTTCAAGTCATGTCTCAACCTTCGTTACTCTGCTCTGAGCCTGGGATCAACAACACCTTGTTTTGCCGTCGCTTGCCAAATGCCGTCTTACTGATGGATGGATTACTTTCTGGGACCATAGAGGCCTTTGACTACATCACTAACAACTGGCTCACAATTCACACTCATCCCAGTCTGGAGGATCCCATGACTTCCTTATTCTTCTACAGCACTGTCTTCCTTGGTGGATATGTTTATATTGTGGGTGGTGTCCACTCTAAAAGAGTGTGGAGGTTCAACCTAGTCACACACACTTGGCAGGAGGTGTCACCAATGCAGAAGTCTCGGGCCTTTCTGAATGTTACCGTGCTAAAGAGATGCATCTACGCAATGGGAGGATGGGGGGATGATGGTACCGCACTCAGAACTGCTGAACTCTACCAGCCCGACATCAACCAGTGGACTTCCATTGCATCAATGAATGAAGAGAGGAGCCACGCCAGCTGCACCACACTGAACAACAAGATTTACATATGTGGAGGATGGAATAACTATAACAACCTAAATACTGCTGAGTATTACAACCCAGACATCAACCAGTGGACAGTGATCACTCCCATGGGAACATCTCGGTTTGGACTTGGGGTTGTTGCATATATGAACCACATTTTTGCAGTTGGAGGCGGCGATGGGGCCAGATATCTGAGGTCTGCTGAGGCTTACGACCCAGTGACCAACACCTGGCACGATGTCCCTGAAATGGTCCACAGACACTGTAACCTTGGCATTGCAGTGATGAACAAGCAGATCTTTGTAGTCTCTGGTAGCACAGAAAAAATTGTGGAGAGCTATGACTACACTACAAAAACTTGGTCTGTGGTATTTTCTGACTTGGACCACAACCGTGATATTGACTGCCGCAACCATGATTATGTGAGTTGCTGTGTGATGTCTGGACTTCCCAACATGGCTGAGTACTGTTCCCCTCGTGAACCCATCGTACCCAGGACACAGGTCTAAAGAAAAAGTCTAAACTGGATAATGAGATGGAAAAAATCTTATTTTCCATGATCCTAACTGGGAGTCTAACCTGCCCTGACCAGGGCTGTGTGTATCAATAAAAGTGTGTAAAGACATTGGAAGAACTCATCTATTTAATTCCAAATATTACAGGGTTAGCTACAGTTAAAAAAGAGCTGTGGTCTAATGTCATTTGCACATTTGTCCAAAACACTTCTCCTGTAATGTATTTTGAATGACAATGACAGGCGAAAAAGTTCAGTTTCTTTGCTTACGAAAATAATATTGAAATGCAAATACATGAATTTAAATTACATTTAATAATTTGAAACTGGAGTTATTTATATAAAATTTCAAACAAATGTATTTTAACATGATATTTCTTTCAATTCTGATTTAGTTCAGTGGAGGAAAATGAATCTATATTCTGAGAACTGAACATAAATCACATTTTTAATAATAATACATTATTTCAAAACAAAAGACCCAGAAAATAAAGTTTGAAAGTTTGGATTGTTGTTATTATTTGGCTTTTTAGAGCTGGAAACTCTGTCATCCCATCCCAGACTTGACCATGTGCTATTGTGTGAATGATGACACCTCAGCAAACAGACGGGGATGTAGTAACACTGACAGAACGGATAAGTGGGTGGTGCAGCTGTGTCCGATTGCTGCTGATCTTGTGCTCACGTCTCCTTAAATCAGCCCTGGAACACCTTGGTGACCTACAGGCTCCCTCAGCATACGGCCTGGTCCAGGCATATAAAGCAGAGCGGGAAAGGGGGGGGGGGGGGGGTAATTTAGTGGCCCATAGATTCTTGGACCCCGCACCATTAGCGCCGCACAAGACGTGAAGGATCTCTGTGACATAGCTCATCCCCGAGAGGAAGCCGGGGAGAAATGATGGAGCCCAACTCTGGCGTTGACTTTAATGGGAAAGAGAGAAGCAGGGGAAAAGAGGAGGGGAGAGAGAGCTCCATCTTCACTGACTATCACTAATTCCAAGATAAGGTTGTGATTAAACATCCGTCCTGAGATAAAAGGGCTAATCATTTCTCTGGGACAGCAGCGGGCCACATCCTTACATTTTTGGGGAAAGTCTTTCAGTTCTATCTCTCAAACCTAAGCCCATCTTCCTGTTTGACTTGCATTAGGTTACTCTGCTTCTTTTCTATTCTTTTGCACATGGGGACCATCAGTGAAAAGACTTTGGATTTCTCTCTTTTGTGCAGCGTGTCTGCTTGGCAAATTACATCCGTGCAAATGTCAGTCGAAGTGAAAGAGCAGGTCGCTACAGAGATGCAGAACCCCAAGGTCATGCAAACGCTTTTTGTTGAGGTTAGTTAAACATTAAAATAGTATCCACTTAGCCAAGAAGGCAAATAGTGGTTGAATGGAAGGCTGGCGTCAGCTGGTGGCTGTGAAACAGCTCAGAGGGAGAAGCTAAGAGGTGTTATTTTACTGAAACAACTGGGTGTGAGGAAGGAAGAGAATCATAGTGACAATAACAGAAATAGCACCAGAATGCATCTAGAGCAGTGAAGCTTGGAATATCTGAAATAGCACAATGCAAAGTTTCATGTGTATTTCTCCTCATAATAGAGGAGCTACTATAACCTTTGAAGTGTTTTATCTTTTACCTTGCAAATGTGTTGGAACTTTTATTCTTAGCTTCTCTGTGAGGGGAAAACACTGCAAAACTAGTTTGTCTTAAACTTTTCTAATGTGGCGATATCAAAACATTAGCCTCCAAGCGTTATTTTTCAAAATCACATTTTAAGGTTGTTTGCAGAATATTGCACAGTGAATACGCAGCGTTAGGAAACTAGAACCAGGCAGATTTACAGTGTCAGGACTAACACATTACAAAGTCATTACTTAGTAGTTACTGTGTAAGGGCTTTACTTTTGCTAAACACTAGTGTTCCAATGCAGCGTTTCTCAAATGGTGGTAAGTGTACCCCTAGGGCACATGTGTCAAGCTTAAGGCCCGGGGGCCAACTCCGGCCTTTTTAAGCAGATAGTAATTCAAGTAATTAAGTAATTCAGTTGTAGATATTTCAGCCTTTTCAAATACATAAATTCAATGAAAGCTCACAACATTTTCAGGGCACACAGTTTTCCCACGCTTTGATCACATGGTGCTAGTCATTTTTAGTCACAAATTGTGAAATAATAAATCTTTATCTTTTCCAAAACTGCAATTTTATCAAAATCATTTCACACATTTTTTCCCAAATTGAATAAAAAATTGGTCACAAACTCAAAGAAAATTTAAAGATTGAATATTGCCTGTAACTTCCTTTACTTCAGATATATTTTTAGGGTAGAAATGGTAAATGGTGAAGCGACACTGCACCCAGCAGTTCATGTATGGTACTGCTGCAAAAATGAAGCAGAAAGCAGCCGCCGGCCTGATTTTATCATGAATTCATAACATTTAACGACGTGTTGACACAAATTTTTTAACATTATCAATTGTGTCTCCTGGCGACAATCTGGTTTCAGCCGTCTGAATTCAGTCACCTTGTAGCAACTAATTATGTCAAGACTTCAGAACTGAATTTATACTGTCGTTTCAGTACATAGTGTCATCACCGAGGTGTCATCACTGCTCTTGAGTTACTATGACTACCTGTCAACAGAGCTCACTTGCCATGACTACCGGTAAAGCATCAGTTCTTGCCATTTTAACTCAGATTAATAATTAACATTATTAATTATACATTTTCTAGACCTGTTAATTTTATTAAGTGACCTCGAGCCGAACAATAACCCAGAAACGCATACATCAGTCGCATTGTCTATTTAAATCAGTCAATCTGCTCGGATGCTCCCGTCTTTACCTGAGGACCCCTGCCAACACTTAGGTGCCCCCGATGCTGCCTGTGTGATCCTCCGCTTGGTAACCATAATCACCATCCAATATAGACAGCGCTTCAACCAGACGTAGCATGTAGCGACACATGAAGCTGCATGTCATGTTTATAACTTGCATGTCATTATTCTACGTGCGCACACAACGATGTGAATGTCATCTTGTTCAAACGATTTTGGGCTTAAAGAGACATCGGCTTCATTCTGGTCGGACAGGTTTGGGTAGGGTCTTCTTTTTCTGGCCCGATTAAAGCTCTAATGTGTGCGTCATGAGTGTGTGCGCACATCCTCCGCATGTGTGTACACACGTAAATGGTAAATGGACTTGATTTATATAGCGCTTTATAACCACACTGAAGCAGTCCCAAAGCGCTTTACATATCAGCTCATTCACCCAATCACTCTCACATTCACACACCACCACCATCACATTCAACGTGATCCTTCACCAATTCAACAAATAGCTTTTGCCTTTAAAGTAAGAATGGAACTTATACATTTCACAGTTTTCCACACCAACACCACTCGCTCGTGCACCACGCGACCCCCCTATGCTGTGAAAAAACCTGATAAGAACCCTCTGTATATTTTACACACATTGTGGTTGGTGTTTATACATTTAATTCTATGTTTCTTTTTGCCCCTCCCCCCGGCAAGAATCTCAAACTCCGCCTATGATGAGAGGAGTTTGCCTGTTCTCCCTGGATGCGTTCAGGTTTTTCTCACCACTCTCAGTCAAACGCGTGCGTCTTTTTAGGTTTATGTCCCATTGTACAATCGTGTGTGTATAATAGGATGAGTGGAAAGTTTCAGACCTCCTTGTCAAAGAGTGAAAGAGAAACCCATAATTTACTGGGACATGTCATTTGTATTTGCGCTGACATTTCTTTTGCATCAATGACAGCATGAGGTAAAGCTTGAAAGGCTAAATTTCATCTGAAGTGGTAACCCTGAAATCAGCTCCCTGCTTGCATGGCTGCTCTGCATGATGAAAAATTTCATCAAAGTCGAGATTTACCAGATCGTATTGATATTCCAGGCGGCGGAGTTGAAGGTTATGAGTTTGTAATAGCTTCAGTCCTCCGACTGATGTTGTCACTGCTGAAAATGGGAAATTTAAGGAGCACTCACCTCCCACTTGTTCTCCTGGATCTGTCTTTTTAGTCGAACGGCCCAGTTATCGGCAGTGACTTCCGCGCAGTGTGCAATAGTCATGGCTATGGGACACGACAGGTCCAGGCCTGGGGGGCCATAAGTCACCACTGGGCTCAGAAAGATCTCTGGATCATCCTCCGATGCAGCGCTAAACAGAGAGAGGCAAGAATGCACATCGTTACATAAAATCCTGGTCAAACAAAATGATGACCTAGAGCTAAGTGGGGGCTACGAAAATCGGATCAACTAATCCAGGCACCACATCATCTACTGTATATCAGTGGTTCCATCCCAACCTTTTTTGGATCACGACTCCATTCTGATATCAAGATTTTCTGGAGACCCTAAAGACAGCTCAGATGTTTTTTTTACTGCACTTTATTTGAATAGATTCATATTTGAGAAAGTGAAAGTATAGAATACACATCATCAGTAGAGTAAAACTAACCTGTCTCATGACGGTCAAGCAGTGTGTTATTTTAATTTGAAAAAGTGGGATTTTTTTATTCAGTAATTTTTTTTTAATCATCAATAACTAGACATTTCAGGTGACCCCATGTGATATTTGGGTGACCCCACATGGGGTCATGAGCACAAGGTTGAAAAACACTGATCTATAGTAATGACCAATCTGAGCATTAATAGAGGAAAGAACAACATTTTGTGTGTTTTGTTGTCATTATGTGAATTTGTCTGTATTTTTGTTTGTTTTTGGAGTCATTTTGTGCATTTTCTTTCTTTTGTATATTTTTTTTAGTCGTGTCATTTTGTTGCCCTTTACTATGTTATCGTAAAGCTGCGGCTATAGTCTATGGACTGGAGTATGGGCTGGAGGAGCAGCCGCCACTGCCGCACTCTTCTGCCCGCCGCCAAAGACCCAGTGCTAGGCCCGCCTCACCATGTCGGTGGCGCTCCCTTCCTACACCTTGGCCTCGCCGGGAGAGGAGGGCGGCGGTAGCGGCTCCTCCTCCAGCCCATAGACTGTAGCCGCGGCGCAAGCCTAGCCCTTAGAGCCAATCCTTATCCACAAAGTTACAGGTCAACTACTGTCTGCATACACAATCAAAAGGCGAAGGGAGGCTGGCCCGACTGACTGACTGTCACTCGGGGCACTTGACGTGTGCCTTAGAATATATGGCTATAATAAAAAGAGTGGGTGGACGGATGGAAAGTGAGTTAAAAGTGAAGTGAAACGTGAAAAGATAAAGTGTGTTATTGTTGAGCTGCTGCTTCAAAACTAAAATCAAAATAAAAGTGAAAATAGTTCTTATCGTGTGGTCTTCTAAGTTTTTGTGACAATGCTTTCAACAATGGACTTAAAAAATGGCTAAAATCAAATCAACAGTGTTCACATTAGTAGTTTTACCTGGTTTCTCGTTATAACTAATGACTGTATTTAACTTTGAATATTGCTTTTCTTTTTGTAATGTTTTGTGCAGTGTATATTTCCTCCTTACTTTCTTATTATTTCTGTCACTTTTAATCTTTTTAAAAGCCTCCCGTGGACAGGAGTTGTACATTAGCACATGTGCTAACACACTCAAAACAATACATCTGGGTAACCAATGTAATTGTCATGTCCATATCAACTAAAGGGAATAAAAATAATAAATATAAAACCCAGACTTGAAGCGGAATTCAATAAAGGCCTGTTTTATTTTTTGCACTCTTATCTTTGTTTTACATTTATTATATTTTAAATGATTATTGTTTGCACTGACTGAAGGCGTTTGCAATTTTGTTCTACTTGTTACAATGACAAATAGTTATTTTCTATTCTCAATGTGTTTCCATGCAAACCCCAATTTGGAATTACTATTTCCATGTAAACACGTAGCAGACATTTTAATTCAGAAGTAATTAATTACAAATTAAAAAAACACCATGGAACCGTGGCCAATGTAATCCGTTTTAATTGCTAAACTTTCCATGAAAAGGGTTAACTTTTAAATGTAATTTACAACTGTAAGCAGCAATCTGAGGGCTAATAAATAAGTGTTCAAACAAGGGGTGAGGGTGTGACCTTTGGCTATGAGCAAAGTAAACTCCCATCCTTGGAAGCTCATAATGAATCAGGCCCTGACTAGCTGACACACAGATAGAGGAAGATTAAAGCCTGAAGACTAATGGAGAGTGAGACTGGGGAGGACAGGCGTCTCCACAGAGCGCGTGAGCCTTTGTGGGTCGATGGAGCTTATGAGGCCTGCTCCAGAAAGCCTGGTGACAGATTAGCTGAGCCAAGCTGCTCGTGGCCAGGAGCCCAATCCTGGCAGGAAGCCATGAAGACTGGGAGCGATCGATGGGACCACCATCAGTCGCGCAGCTGGCCCGGCTGGACACCGCACAAACACGGGATGCGATCCTGGTGCGGGGGGGGGGGGGGGGGGGGGGGGGCACATGGATGCTTCTCAGCATCATTTATACAACAGCATCATGGGAGGCAAGAGCAACCCAGTCATGTGGACACCAATAGAAAGCATCGCTACCGACAGAGAGAGGAAATATTCACCACTGTAGATGTTTTATTCTCATTGAAGCCTCCATCCATTTGTATAGGACTTAATCCTCTATAGCAGTGTTTCTTAAATGAGGAACACCCCTAGAGCGACGGAATGACACAGCAGGGAGCACTTGAGAGAGCGAGACAGTGGAAAATTAACAAATAAAGTGTCAGTGTTGGTCCCACCCCAGGGGTGAGATGACAGGAAATGATTCAAACTATAGGAATAAATCTATTCAGGAGCCACTAAATCAGTGTTTTTAAACCTTGGGGTCGGGATCCCATGTGGGCTCGCCTGAAATTTCTGAAAAATCAAAATAGATTTTTAAAATTTTGTAATTTTTTTTTTTTTTTTATTAAAACACACACTCTTTAACAACTGTATTTCTATACTTACACGTTGTGAATATACATTTATTTTAACTAAAATGCAATCAAAAATAAATAAATCTGAGGACAAACATGATCAAAAACTCATTCTAGGAAAAAAAAAAAAAGGGGTTTCTTTGGGGTCACCAGAAATTCTTGATATCAAAATGGGGTCACGATCCAAAAAAGGTTGGCAACCACTGCACTAAATACAATAACCTCCATCTTGAAATGATTTAGTTGAAGGAAGTTTTAACTCATCCATCAGTTTAATTTTTCTAAACAGTCACACGTCACCTCTATGGGACCATAGTCATCTGGGTTCAGTGATAGATATAGTTGTGTGTCATCTGCGTAGCTCTGATAATCAACCTTACAGTTCTGTAAAATTTGTCCTAAAGGAAGCATATAAAGGCTAAACAGAAGGGCTACAAGAACAGATCCCTGAGGAACCCCACAGGACATTGGTAATCTGTCAGATTCAAAATTTCCAATGCTTACAAAATAACTTTGATCCTCCAAGTATGACTTAAACCATTGCATTACTTTTCCATTTAGTCCAACCCATGTTTGGAATCTGTGTCACAAAATTGTATGATCTACAGTGTCAAATGCAGCACTTAGATCCAACAGAATGAGAACAGATACTTTTCCTGAATCAGTGTTCAACCTTATGTCATTGATCACTTTGATCAGAGCAGTTTCAGTGCTGTGATGAGAACAAAACCTGACTGAAATTTATCAAATATTTTGTTGAATGTTAAGAATTGACTCAGTTGAATGGAAGGTTCTGATTGGTCTATAGTTAGCCAGTATAGAGGCATCCAGTGTTCTCTTTTTTAACAGAGGTTTCACAGCAGCTACTTTCAGGGATTTGGGTACGGTGCCTGATTGGAATGAGCATTATCTTGTAGTCTTTGTAGTCAGACAAAAGGGGGTACTTGGATTCAGAAATAAAAGAAACTACTTGAGTAGCAGTGGTTCTCAAATGAGGGTACGTGTACCCAGAGGGGTATGCAATGGCACTACAGGGGGTATTTGAGAGAGAGAGAAAGAGAGTGAGAGAGAGAGAGAGAGGGGAAAAATAACAAATGAATGCATTAAATATGGGGTTTTATAATGTTTATTTTTAGTTAAAATCATCCTAAATATTACCAGCAACTCACAAAAAGGCAACAAAACACACAAAATAAGAAAAAAATATACTGAATAATAGAAAGAACAGGCAAACAACAACAAAATACACAAAATGACACAAAAAAGATACTAAGAGAGAAAAATACTTATTAGCAGCAACACACAAAACGGCAACAAATGGAAGAAAAATACACAAGATCTCTACAAAATAGACAAAAATAACAGAGAAACATACAAAACGACATAAGAAACAACCAAACGACACCAAAAACACACATTGAGAGAGAATAATTTATTTACCAACAAAACACACACACACACACAACACGACAACAAAAACACACAAAATAAGAGAAAAATATACTGAATAATAAAAATAAACAAAAAAACAACAAAATGAGACCAAAAACACACAAAAAAAAAAAAAAACCCACACAAAATGATGATAGAAATGATTTTGATTAGAACATGAACTAAAAATACAAGGGTCAGTCTTGGTTCCACACCATGCAGGAAAAGACCGTAAATGAAAAAATGATAGAAATAAAACTATTCAGGAGGCAGTAAATACTGGTTCATTCCACTGATTTACAAAATATGATTCTTTAAAATGCGTTTTATCACTCGTTCATCCATCTTTTGCTTTAAAGTTCATTTTTCACCGAATTCTGAGCAAAATGTTCTAGTCTAGTACTTGGATTCAAAAGTTAGAGAACGGGGGTACTTGAGATCCACTGCTTTAGAGCATCCAATTCAGCCCACAGGACTAAGCATAAATTTTAGAAAACATGAATTTTTGTGTAAATTACCAAAAAAAATCCAGTTGTCTAGATATCTCAAATTCACCAACTCCACAATATTTTAAGGGGCTTGCATTTTTCCTTTGTTTATGAATGAATGCAGTCATTTTTTATTGCAAAATGTGAAAATAACTTCATTTTTCTAACAAATCTTGCAATTTCTCACAAACAATTGCACAAAATTTCTCTAAAGTGGAAGAAAAATCAAGCCTTTTTAAAGTAAATTGAACTGATATTGAATACTACGGCACGATAATGTTAAAGTTGTTCTATTTTCCCCCCACCTAAAGCCCATTTGAGGTCAAACTGGTCCATATTTGGCCTCTGAACTAAAATGAGTTTGACACCACGGCTCTATAAATTGAAGTATTTAAAAGAAGTGAAATGTTTTGTTTTAGTAACACCAGAGGAAGGTGTAGATGGAAGAGCTTGTTTGTTTGGGGCGTGTAAAGTGCACCGTGTGTGTACCTGAATGTCATGTTGTTGTTTGGCTTTCTTTATCTTTACACTTCCTGGCACCAACTGTTCTATGAAATCTTATTTTTTGATTACACTGTTGCTAATTAACACTTCAACATTAAACCGGTTTGGATAGGCTTTCTAAAAAAACAAACAAACCGACACAAAGGCAGGAGCACTTTGGCCTGTGGTGGCACTTTTCTGCTAATCAGCCTCAGGCAGGAAGGAAACCAAGGTTACCTGCTGCTGAAACACAGGTAATTAGACCGAATGCCTGAAAGTCAAGATTAAAGACGGTTATTTAGTGGCTCTGGTTGTGCTTATGTGAACAAAGAAATATATCTGTAAGTAAAAGAACAGATAAACTGTTAGTTATTCTAACAACTTGAGTTTTTCCACATTCTTTTAAGTAAACTCTATATATTATAGCTGAAACAAAGCTTTTTTTTTTTGTTGTTTTTCCCCACTTCGAGTCTTAAATCAAACTGCAGCTTTACCCCTGAGGCTTAGATTAAAAAGTAAAAATAAAAACCTCCACTGTTGCCGTATGGTTTGGCTAGCGTTCACACAACACTTTTGAAAGTGAAACAAAGCCACGTAGATAATGTGATGCAGTTACACGTGCTTATTTTGGAAGGAATAAGAGATGCACCTGAACACATCACTGACGGTAACTTCTGTTCACAGCTCGAGGCTTTGTTGTCTCAGTTATCACTCTCACTGATGGTAGAACAAAAATAACTTTTTTCTAAATTAGCCAATAAAAAATGCTACAATGTGGGGTTTTTTTTGGTTTGTTTCTAGATTTTTATACATTTTAATGCAGAACTAAGTAACTTTTTCACCTTAATAAATCCTTCTCATAGTCCCTGTGAGGGTAATGGAAGTGTTTATGGGGTGATTGGGGGGTCTTTCATCCCCCCCGCTGTCTCTGGCCAGAAAACCGCACTTGCAACTTTCCTGCCTCCGACGTACTGCTTTACGGCAGCCTAATACAAACTAATGCTAGATTATGCACACGGTTGTCTACAAATTCACTTTTCTCAAACTTATATCATGGCGGAGCCAGCAAAAAAAAAAAGCAGAGGAATGGAGCAACTCCATCCAGTGACAGCTCAGCAGCAACACACAGCAATCTTACGCATTGTCATCGTGGCAACAGGAATACGCACACACTCACAACCCAGCGCTCTATCAGGCAGCACACACACAAATATCCATCCATCTATCAAATCTACCATATCTATCTACCATATCTATCTACCATATCTATCTACCATATCTATCTACCATATCTATCTACCATATCTATCTATCTATCTATCTACCTATCTATTTATCTATCAAATGTACCATATCTATCTGTCAAATGTTCCACTTCTAAGACATTTTCAGCACTTATAAACTCTTTCCACCACTTTTCCCACTTAATGTTGACCCATTACTGTTACATTCTTATTTTGGCCAATTTAACCACATTTACAAATTGTCATGCCCATTATTTGCCAGTTTAAAGTAATTGTTCCTACTTAATAAATTACATTACCCTGAAATTTCTGCCACTTTTAAGCCAATATTAACACTTTGAACCATTTTGACCACTTTTTCTGTCCTGTTTTTGGCCACTCTAATTTGCAACTTTTTACCAATTTCTGTGGATTTTAAAATCCCATTTCACCACCTTTTACACCATTTTTGATCATGCCCATTATTTGCAAGTTTAGACTTATTGTTCTTATTAATTGTTCCAATATTGACACTTTAAACCATTTTTTTGTCCATTTTTGGCCACTTTAATTTGCGACTTTTAACCAATTTCTGTAGATTTTAAAATTTCACCACCTTTGGTCACTTTCAACCAATTTTATTTCTGGTTTGCACCTGGTTTGCACCATAGTATATAGTCATCTTTAAGATGACTATATACTATGGTGCAAATAATAATAAACTTCCTGGATAACAGTGGATATTATTCAGATCAATAAATAAATGTGGTTATAACAGATTCATAGAACAATGGACCATCATTTTGCTGACTTTATGGATGACCCCATAAAGTTCTCCCCTTTATTCCGCCTTATAGATGGCCCTGTCTCCACATGACTGTTCTTCAATGTTCATGTCTGTGTTCAGTGGGGGTTCCCGGTCTCTGGCACCTTTATTTTGGGGGTCGCGGGCTGAAAAGGTTGAGAACTGGTCTGTTGTATCATATGGTAAATTCAGTGTAACGTCTCACCCCTATTCAATAGTCAGTAGGGATGTAACGATTCACTCAACTCCCGATACGATTCGATTCACGATACTGGGTTCACGATACGATTCTCTCACAATTTATTTTACAAAATGGGACTGTAGACAAATTTTTTTTTTGGGAAAAAAAACTAGAAAATACTGTACTATTTTCCTTTTATTTTTCATTGTCAAAAGAATTCCTTGATAAACTATTCAAAACAATGCAATTTAAACTAAAAATAAATCGTGAATGAAATAAATAAAGGAATAATACAAATGAAAATGAAGCCTATTAATTTAAATTCTGGTTCTATAATAAACAATGCAAAACTGCATAATAGCTCTTTTTCTTTTAAAAGTGCATCTGAAAATATCTTTTGTGCCTTAACAATTGGACTTAAAAAAAAAAAAACCGTGATTGCACTGATTTATGTCATATTTGTTTGGACCAGCAGAGGGCGCTGGTAACACAGTGGTCGGTTGGAATGCAGATATCTTGCAGTGAAGAAGAGAAGCTATGCTAGCAGACAGAGCTAATAGAAAAACGTGACTTTTACAGATATTCAAGTAATATTACAGATATTCTTTCAGTGCTAAATGGGTAATGAATCATTTATTAACATATTTAAGAGTAGAAGACAGCCAGAAAGAAAGTATTAGCAGACTCCGCCCGCCGCCTACACTTGTGGATAGCGCCCTCTGCTGGTTTAAAAAAGTACTGCGATTCAATTTACAGAAAATCGATATCAACCGTGATACCTATGAATCGATTTTTAACTGCCTTACAATTAATCGTTACATCCCTAATAGCCAGTAATGACAATAAATAAGGGAAAGGCATGAAACGTTAATCGGTAGCAGAAATGGTATACAGTAGTCCCTCACTATATGACGGTTCATCTTTCGCTGCCTCGGTGTTTCACTGATTTTTTTTTACAGCGCAATTTTGGTGAGGGGTTTTACAGCCTTAAAACATGTATAATATTTGTAAAAAATTAAGTTAACTACATCGCAAATTTCACTTATTGCAGATTATTTTTACAACGTAACTCCCCCCGATAAACAAGGGACTACTGTAATGGGTATTGGGGAGAATCGGACGCTCTTTCCTGGGCTAAACTCAGCATCATCACGAACCTGAACTGGGTCATGAATTGTCCTGTATCTTTAAGGGCCACCCGTAGGATCCTTTGGCTCATTGTAGGTGAAATCTATTATTTGACAAATGAAACCTGTGAAGCTTCACTTGTTCAGCACACAGAGAGAAATCCTCTTTGCTTTTGCCGTCATGATGTCACGACTCTGTAAATGTCTGATAAAAAATAACCTTGAAGTCAGCTTTAAACTTTTTAATCAGATGATGAACAGAGTTTGAATTTAATTTTCAGTAAATTGCCTTCCTTTTGAAACTCCTTTTACATTCCAGTTAAGACTCACCAGATATACTGTATATAATTTCTACCAAGGTCTTTGGGATTTGTTCAGAATCGCGTATAAGCAGTAAAACTATGTTGGACTATCCACTGAACGAGACAGCAGGGTGAGATAAAGGACATTTTTGTGGTTCAGGCGCTTGAAAAAGAAAATATTGACATCCTAAAAAATGGAAGCCGCCATCACCGAAAGCATTTGTCAATCAAACCAAGCTTGAGGCAGGTGTGAGAGAGACAGAGGAAATCTCTTCCTACATGGCCTTCACACAAATAGAAAGTAATACTGCCAATCTCTGCTCAAGCCTATGCAAATAACATGAATTTAGATTCATTTGGACAGTTTTGCCCTTGAATAAGCCGGCGCCCCCCCTGCTGTGCCAGAAAGGTGCTTTCACTGAAAAACTGCGGCGGAGAAGCCACGGAAAGCTCCCCTGCACAGCTGAAACTGAGCCAGAGCCGATCGATTCCCCATCTCTAGAGAGAGAAAACGCTGGTCTTATGTAGATGGTCGACGTTTGAATCGGAAGAAAAGAATCCAATTTCTCTCCTGGACTGTGGAGCATGTCAGAGATAGACTTTGAGTGACAGCTCCGAGGTGCTCGGCTCCTCCAGCTTCTTAAACACCAGCCGGGGAAGTAAACAGCATCAGGCTTATCGGAGCAAAGCAGCAGCTTAGAGGGCAGCAGTTTGGATGAATTGGGGGAGACTTAAAGAGACTTAAGTTGGGGTGGTGGTGCAGTCAGCCTGCTAACACCAGCTCTGAGCCACAACACAATAGACGACCCTTGATATGTTTCCTTTCTCACATGACCCACGGCGGCTCAGACTGGGCGGGCAGAAGTGATGCCAGATGACAGCTGAATTTCATATTGCAGAAAATTTCACCTAATTTTTCCATTTTTTTTTTTTTTTTTTGGGCATGAAAATATTGAATTTTGAGGTAAACGACCAGAAAAAAAAAAATCAGTCAGGCTATAATTTATACCTGATTTATGAACTTTTTTGCAGCATAGTGCTGTGCTTTCTGCATGATAAGTTGCTACTTTGATATTGGCATTAAATATTATAAATTTTACAACACTAGTTAATTTTGTTAAGTACATCTAGAATTGTTTGACTTATCCATGTTGACTATTTTTTTTTAAATTATTATTATATTGTATTCCAGATATACAGTTTACACTTTTTTTTTATTTATGACTGATATTTACAGTTGATTTGCACAAAATTGTTTCATTCCTCTCCCCTGAAAATGACTATTCTATTATAATATGTCGTCATCTTCTTATCTTTTCTTTTAAAAAATATTATTGTTTGCCACCAACCCACCAAACAAATTCCTCGTATTGTGTAAACTATTTTTTTTATAAACTATAGAGCATAATAATGGAATTAATCAGTGATGACACACATTTCAAAGAATCTAGCTAATTCTGGAAATAAGTGGAATGAAAACAGTATTTAATGTATCCTAAATAGATTAATTTCAATAGTTTTTTGGTTTTTTTTTACATTTCTTAATCATTTCCCTGGCAGTCACCTCTGGCCTGGTGTGGGACCAAGACTGACTTTTGTATTTTCAGGTCATGTTCTTCTTTGATATTTCCCATCATAATTATAATGACTATAATTTTTAACTGAAAATAAACATAAAACCCCCAAATTTTTAATGCTTCATTTGTTAATTTTCCCTCTCTCTCTCTCCAGTGCCCCCTGTAGGGCCATCGTGTACCCCCATTTGAGAAACACTTACGTATAGTATATATCCGGTGTATATCAATGCTCTAATTTCACTTATCGGCAAATTACGAAAATATATCCAATATCAGCTTTATTAAAACCCAATAAATGGTATCAGCCCAAAAAATCCCTTATGGCGTGGGCTCTATTGCACCACTGACTAGAATAAACCAATGGCTGATGACCTTAGTCCATGCACCAGTTATTGCTATAATTAGTTAAGCCATAAAGCAACTAATTGTGAAATCCAAGGTTTAGCCATAAGTAGTCCAATCCAAGTGTTCAAAAAGTTCAGAAAAACATCCAAAAGTGACAAACAAAATAGTTTTTTTCTCAGTAAATTTAACCAGCTGATGATAGTCAACACAAAGAAACGTTTTCCACTGAAGCAGGACGCACATCATTTCAACTGTCTATCTCAGGCTCTGTTTACACGTCAACGTTTTCAAAAGAAAACGCAAACGCTTTGTCTGCGCATTTACACGGCAACGGCATTTTGGAGCTTGGAAACTGAACTTTTTAAATATCGGACTCCAGAGTGAAACTTTTTAAAAACACGTCCTTCTCAGTGTCTGTGAGGAAAAAAAAAAAAAAAAAAACAGATAAAAATAAACAAATGAACAAGATAAATATTTATAACAATAATAATAATAATAATAATAATAATAATAATAATAATAATAGGTCTTTAAAATTCTAAAACAGAGATATAACTAAAAAATGAGGAACCCAGTGGGGCCGTATTCGGGTCGCGTCTAATTTCTTCCAACTTAGTAGGTTCGATTTAAACTCTACTATTACCTGTGTTAGGAAGAACAGCCTCTGCACGTGCGCTTATTTTGGTTCATTGCAACATCACACCGCCATCTATTGGCTTGGCATGTATACTACATTGTTTTTAATGGTCCCATGGAAACAGACAATGTTGCCGAGTGAATGCGGAACCTTTTGGAAACAAAAACGAAAACAGAAGCAAAATGTTGTCATGGAAACAGGGCCTCAGTGGTCCATTTCTTTCACAGCTCAGATTAGATTAAGTCCTGCTCTTGACTGCACAAACATTCAGGAACGTGATATCTGAGTTATGTTTGAAAACATGAAAAAGGGCCACTGTTGTCGTGGCGTGCGTCCGCCCTCCAGCAGCTGCTTTGGGCAGTAATGCAATCTGTCCACAGCTGCCAATGTATTAGTGACACACCACGTCCTCCCCTGTCGTGTCTGTAAGATGTGTAAAGAACCCACGCTGGGTGGAAATATGTGCATCTGTAAAAGTGTATCAGCCACGTGGTTTCCCATGGTTTGTGTTTATCGTTGCATGTTTGTGCGAGAGGAAAAGATGGAGAGGCACGAAGAGGAATGGAACCAAAGCAGTTTTGAAAGATTAAAAGAGAGACGACGTGAGTCCCCCACCTGCTGTCCTCCTGGTTGATGCTCATGTACATTTCCCACGTAGTGTCTTCTGCGATCCCCCCATGAGGCACGAGCAGACTGATACCTGTGGTGAGGAAGGCATACAGGGGGGAGGGGGAGGGGGAGAGAAGAAATCACTGTACATGCACACATGGCACACACCTGCTCGCCTGTCATGTCTCTTTACTGAGGGTGACAGCCAAAGGGGAAAAAAGAAGAAAAAGGCGGCAGAGAAAAGTCCCATCGGCCTTGTGACTAAAACCTGGGCGAGCTGAGACTGTCTCCTGCTAGAAAACACACACACACACACGCACGCAAGCACAGGTATCATAAACAATTACCACCAATCTTGCCGTGGATAAATCTCCTCCAGGAACAGGATGATGAATGCGGGCCATGAAAATGTGCCGCCTGAATAATGTAGTAACGCAGTCAGCGGCTCTGCATTGCCGACGTTTACTTACACTCCTTTCACTGAAAAATTAAACATCCTAAACCACTTGGTGAATTAATTCACATACGAGTTGTGGATCGATTGGAGGCAAACACTTTAAATGCTTCATCATGTTTGTTTGGAAGCAGCAGACGGTTAAGAATGTCAGCGCTGTCCACTTTCATCTCGTCAGTAAACAATATATGCCTGATCATGGTGCGTCTTCCATCATGACATTGACATTTTCACTTTTTTCAGCTGAGGATTAACTCTGACAAGGGCAAACCAAGTGCAATAACGCACAGCGCGTCACTTTCAGAGACGCAGGGTCATTTTTCCACATTAGTGTATAATTATATATAAGCAAAAAAAATTATGAAATAAAAAATAATACGACATATAAGACAGATGACAAAGACAACACCGAAACGACATTTACAAATCCTCCACTTTAAAATTAATTTGTGTGTGTGTGTAGTGGAGAAAATAACTGGGAGGGAGGTGGGAGAAGAAGAGAAATAAATAAATAATTTTAAAAAATTGTAGTTTTTCATTAATTTCAGGGAAAAAAACAGACAAAAAATAAACAAATGAACAAGACAATATTTATAATAATAATAAAAACAATAGGGTCTTTAAAATTCTAAAACAGAGGATATAACTAAAAAATGAGGAACCCAGTGAGTAGTTTCTTTCAAGCTGATGATTAATGTTTTTATTGTTAATTCAAACTGTTCTGAATGTTTTTATTATTGCCTCCAAGGAGGTAATATTTCTACAGGTGTTCATTTATTTGTTTTTGTCTGTTAGCAGGATTACGTCCAAACTACGCCACTGATTTTGACAAAACATTAACCTCTCTGAGGACTTTTGTGACTGATTTTTCTAAATGCTGCACCTTTAATCATGTAAAAGAAAATGTGCTCTACAAACAACTTTAAATTGCCTCGCCTAGTAAAACAATAAAAAACTGGGGGACCCACTGAGTCGTTTTGTCAAAGCTGATTAATGTTTTTATTGTTGATTTCAAACGGTTTTTAATGTTCTTATTACCTTCTTCGAGGAGGTATTATTTTCACCGCCGTTCATTTATTTGTTTTCGTCTGTTAGCAGGATTACGTCAAAACAACTCCAAAGATTTTGACAAAACTTTAACCAAAGTGTCACATTTTGGAGGCAATATGGATCAATATAATCATTCTGGATCACTTCCAAAAATTGAAAAAAACCTTATCATCATTGGCAAAATTTGTCTCGAAAAAGGTTGGATTGGTTCCACCATTATCCCACCAACTTTCATCCATTGAATCCGAATTGTGTATTTTAAATGCACCTATAATGAGGATAGAAATCTCTCCCAAGCCTTTAAAGTCATGGTACAACGATCAGATCATTGATCCAGATAACTGCCAATATCTGGAAAAGATCAAATTTGGTGCTTTTATTAAAAACCCAATAATGGTATCAGCCCCAAAAATCCCTTATGGCGTGGGCTCTATTGCACACTGACTAGAATAAACCAATGGCTGATGACCTTAGTCCATGCACCAGTTATTGCTATAATTAGTTAAGTCATAAAGCAATAATTTTGAAATCCAAGGTTTAGCCATAAGTAGTCCAATCCAAGTGTTCAAAAAGTTCAGAAAAACATCCAAAAGTGACAAACAAAATAGTTTTTTTCTCAGTAAATTTAACCAGCTGATGATAGTCAACACAAAGAAACGTTTTCCACTGAAGCAGGACGCACATCATTTCAACTGTCTATCTCAGGCTCTGTTTACACGTCAACGTTTTCAAAAGAAAACGCAAACGCTTTGTCTGCGCATTTACACGGCAACGGCGTTTTGGAGCTTGGAAACGGAACTTTTTAAAAATCGGGCTCCAGAGTGGAACTTTTTAAAAACACATCCTTCTCCATGTCCGTGAGAAAAAAAAAAAAAAAAAAAACAGATAAAAATAAACAAATGAACAAGATAAATATTTATTACAATAATAATAATAATAATAATAATAATAATAATAATAATAATAATAATAGGTCTTTAAAATTCTAAAACAGAGATATGAGGAAAATGAGGAACCCAGTGAGTAGTTTCTTTCAATAAAAATGAATTAAAAAGCTAAAATTCAAACCAAAAACAGACAATGATTACTATTCAAGGGGAGGAGTTACTTTATCTTTAAAACCTTGTGCATTTCTGTTTGTGGTCTAAAATTATGGACAAACTTGATTATAATTTAAAGACTTGGAAAAAGTCAGTGATATATAAAAAAAACAATACAAACTTTATTTATGGCTCTTTGCATCTATGCAGATGGTCAGCTTGTTCAAGCTAAGCTGAATGACTGGGCACAGGATATATGGAGAAAGTCCTTGCCCATTGCACTTAGCCACTATCCACTTAGTTGATTTATTCCAAAGGAACGACAGGGTCGACACGTTTGGGATCAACATGTTGCCAGAGCAGTGTTTGGTGTTCGGTGACTTGTTCAAGGGCACCTCGGCAGTCCTCGGGAGGTGCCCTGGCACCCTTCCAGCTACCAGAGCAACTTCCTTGTTTTTTATGTTCCACACCAGGACTTGAACCAGCGACCCTCCAGTTACTGCTGCCAATACAAACTATTTCTTATTGATTCACACGAGCATACCAAGTAAGGAGATCATTATCTTACTATTGTTAGTGTGTGTGTTATTATATTGTTCACTGTATGCTTTAGATTGCATTGGACTGAACGGACATGTTGACCACCTTATATTGAGAGTTGGTCACTGATAGTAGATAAAGCTTTTTCTCCATCCTGTCCCTTCTCAAACTGAAAGATACATACTGTATGGTACAAGTTGTGTTAATCTATGTCCTGTTTGTTATTCTGCGTATAGTGAACATATGTGTTCAATGTTTTTGTTTCTTATTGTTTTGATGTTGCATCTGTTTGTGAAGTTTGAACAAAGAGTAAAGAATGAATGAAACATACTAATATTAAAAATTGTATTGCCAAGATATTTAGGCATTCAATGATAGATGTGTACTTTTTTCAGCACCTTTGGTTTTTAGAAGAATCACAATCTTTTTTTTTTATTGTCACTGTACAAAAGTACAATGACATTGCAAATGCCCACATAACATTCAAGAACACTTAAGATTCAAGCCAGAACAGACACAGTCATTATAAAAACCACATAAGGTATAATAAAAGTCCTGTCAGAAGAAAAGTGCATGAGGATATAAAATTTCAAAGTGCATGAGGTATAATTTATAAATATTATGTATCATTTTCACAGTCTCATCATGCACTCGTGGCTTTGTAGAGTAACACCACCAAGTGTGAACCTCACCTGTGTTTGGAACCATCAGCCTGCCTCCAGTATGACCAAACACTGCTGTCGCTCTGTGTAGAGGCCTCCCCGGGATTCAAAGAGACCTGCGGAGGGAAAAGGTTTTTGTTTTCTTCTGCCAAGTGTTGTCCCACGGCAACCCCTCTGTAGTCTGGAGCCAGCCCTCTTGGAAGGTCTGAGGGTGGGCGATGACGTGGTACTCTGCCCTTTCCGGTGCCCCTGCAGACCACAATGAAAGCTTTGGTTGGAGTTAAAGTCAACCTTCCATAGCTTCTAGTTTTATTCTAATCTTATAATGACTATGTAATGGGCTAGTCTTCCTTTATAAGTTCATTAAGTTGCACCTGTATGCAACTGCACGACCATTATCGATCATGCTGAAACTGTGCTCTCCCTGTCAAAGTGGTTCGCCTCCAGCTGAAACACTGAGCCTGAGGCTGGAGCAGAGAGACGCTCTGCATTTAAACTGTTTGGTGGGTGAGTCATTCAGTTGGCCCATAAACACCTATAAGTGGAGAGAGAATTCCATCCAAAAAATAGCTTGTATCTGGCTATGGAAATACATTAAACACCACTTTACATTTTTTGAAATTCTCGGGACGAGATAAATGGTCATAAGTAGCCAGAGAAAGTAAAAAGTTAAATGATGCATTCTGTACATTTTGCATCACAAATATATTGTTTAACCCCTCCTAAAATCCTCAATTATTACTAACACATTTTACCCTTGGGGTCAATTTGACCCCGAGGGTACTTGGCCTCCAGAAATTTATTTTCAGAAAATTGTTGACCAAGTTTTAGTGTCAGGAACGTTGTTTATTTGTTGAATACAAAAATACCCCCTTGATAATGAAACCTTGACCTGTTCTCTAGCGCCACCATCAGGCAAAACTTTTAAACTAGAATGAATTCACTTTGAATAGTTTTTATCCAAATCTTCTCAAATTTACTGACAACATTAATCTAATTTGGGGTGCACATTCCTGACTCAGAATGAACCATGCTGATTGATGTTGGGAACGCCCCTTTCCTCTCATAAACATTTGCATTTACTTATTTTTTATCTCCTTTTCTGTAACGTATTTGGGGTTATTCACTATAAAGTCCTCTGCCTCAGACACATCGTCCTCCTCTACGTTGCTTTCACTGTGAAAGAGCTGTTCCAAAGTGAGGATATTGCCTATTCCTTCCCCGAATCAAAAGTATTAACTTTGAGTTCAAATTGACCCCAGAGGAACGTCATTACATGCGTTCAGCACATTGAAAAAATATTATCATGGTGATTTTATGCTTAATCAAGTCTACCCATCAAATTAGGAAAAGTCATCAAATATGATGCAAAAAAAAGTTAACTATTGTTCTTTGAATGATGAACATTGAATGTGGTCAAATTGACCCCAAGAATAAAAGAAGGGTTAAAGAATTGAAACACATCTAACACATGCCCAGTGTAAGACAGCCTCAAAGACTCGGTTTGGCCATTGGACAATGCTTTTTAAGGCAATCGTTTTTTCCTTTATGTCAAGGCTTTCTTAAAGACTGCCAGAGGACAAAAACAGATTCCAAGCAAGATGGATTATCCCCTCCGTCTGCAGTCACAGAGCCGTGCACCGCTCTTCAACTCTTGCCCTTCAAAAGTAGCCGAGAGCCGCACATGTGAACGTTCACAACTACTCGCTTTTCTAACCTTTGACTTTGAGATCGGGCAAAGGGTCAAGGAGCGAGCGCTCGGCCATTAGCTCCTTGTCGATCGAGTCTTGGAAACACATGGGGCTGGTGTAGGTACGTGACACTGTCAGGTCCGGTTGTATGGATGAGTTAATGAGCAGCGGGTTAGCTGGAAAACAAAGAGAAAAGCTGATTATTGTCAGAGTTAAACATCTTTCTTGAACTTTATCTTACATTATGGATCAATCCTTTTCTTTCAGAAGATGGGAGACAAAGTTCAGGACAAGAAATCCAGTTTGATTCAAGTGGAAAAACTACAATGAAAAGTTTTAGTTGAATAAATTAACACTAAAAACACCCTAAAAAATTCTGAGCACAGTTAGGGTCGTTCTGCTATTCTCAAAGCAATCTTTACCAGTGGTTTTCAACCTCCGTACTGCGGCACTTCAATATGCATTCGGACATTAATAATAATAATGCATCTGTTTTATATAGCGCTTTATCATAGACACTCAAATTCGCTTTACAGAATTAAGGCATTATTCTTTCACTCCACACTTAGTGGTGGTAAACTACTATTGTAGCCACAGCTGCCCTGGGGCAGACTGACGGAAGCGAGGCTGCCATAGTGCGCCATCGGCCCCTCCGACCACCACCAACACTCACTCACACACTACATTCATACTAGGCAATGTAGGTGAAGTGCCTTGCCCAAGGGCACAATGACAGATACCACTGGGTGACTGCCACCCCACATTGTCCGATTTCATTTATTCATTCATCCATTATCAGACCAGCTTGTTTCTGTTTTTCAGGGTCGCAGGGGTCTGCCGGTGCTTATCTCCTACTCACACTGGGCACTAGGTGGGGTTACACCCTGGACAGGGCGCAAGTCCATCGCAGGGCAACACATAGACAAACAACCACTGACAGTCACATTCACTCCTACAGATAATTTAGAGACTCCAATCAACCTTAGAGTACCCGGAGGAAACCCACGCAGCATGAGGAGAACATGCAAACTCAACATAGGAAGGACCCAAGTGTACGTCCCAATTTCATGAAATTATTCAAAATTTTTTTGAAGACAGCAGAGCAGGTAGCACAATAAAAAACTGGCAGGTCAGGTGTTATCCCTCATTGTCAGAGAGACGAGAGTGAAATTACAGCATGTAGAATCTGCGCTGCTCAAGCGGGATCAGGATTTCATGGTTGAACAAGAGTAAAACTCCAAATGACTGCCTTAAATCATGTTTTAGTTCAACTGGTGCCTCATGTTCAAGAATGACCGAGTAAGACAGGCAAGTTTCTGAACAAGGCAGCGTTTTTGAACCAAGATACGAAGAAACAAAAAGTCGTGGCTTTTTGAGTACACCTCAGTATGGCGGTAAGATATGACATTTTATGGAGGTCTCGAGGCTAAACTTTAGGTCGCAGAGGTAGACACCGTTTGTTGATATCATAATTGAGCCGACAACAACGGTGACCTGGAGCAGTTTCCTATAGGTAAGGTTGAACCAAAACCTTTAGATAACAAAAGAAACCCGAAAATCAAAAGTTTAAACAAACGCCCACTGTGAGATTTGTTTGACCTAGCAATGATTTAAAAACACCCCCGCAGATTCTGAAAGTCTGAAAGAAGTATGGCTACCAATCTGTACCAACAACCCCTTAGTCTCTTGTCAAAGGACATAATGGCAATGACTGACGGAACGGGATAGGAACCAACAACCTTCCAGTTAGAGGACGAAGCCAAACAACTGTAAACACAAAGTGGCTTTTGCATCAATATATCAACCCTCAAAACAAAACCTTTTTCAAACAATAGGTGCCTTAACACAGTATTCAAAATCCCTTGAAGAAGGAAGTTGATTTGCGTCCCTTCTGTAGTGTAACATCTTGTGCTGTATCACTTTGAATAATGGTTTGTGTTGGAACTTTCTGGCAACCTCAATTTGTTTCTTCTTTGTTCTGTTGAGGTCTGCAGTCATTTCTCTTGTTCCAGGGAAACGTTTGATCTGACAGTCCAATGCGGGCCTGGTTGACTGTTTCTCTCAGCCAGGCTACTGTGCTACTCACTTTCTTTGTTTTAATCAGGTGGCAGAACAGCCGTTTTTATAATCAACAATAGTTGGAGTTAGGGAGTTAGAATTCTCCAAAGCCAGACATGGTGATGTGGATCCAAGCTGTGATAGGTGTGGAAACACGCCTGTCTATTTTAACAAGCTGTTGCTCGACCATGTTTAACACATTGTCAGCACCATGTGGTATCACTCTTTACCCCAACACGATAACAGCCCTATTTGGCACCTCAGACAGAACACATTATTGCTTTAACTGCATTGCTTTCAACAAGACAAATAATATCACATTGAATAGGATTGCGGCGGTTCAATGACTTTGCCACAATAAAGCAGCTAGAGAAAGTAAAGTACATGCTCAGGGGATCCGTGGACATATTCTTCTCAGTTATAGGAATGGCTACTGGCATTACCCACTTCACCTTCCCTCATCTATTCCCAATTTGCACCCTGTGTAAAACCCATTCAATGATATGTCAATAGTATGTCTGCAACATAACGACATGAAATAATTCGCTGCTGCTTTTACCTTGCTGAAGAAAAATCACACAAGTTGCTTTTAATCTTAATCAGGAATGATTGAGTTTGTTTAATATCTGACGTGAGACCGCTCAGGCAGATTTGCTAGCAGTTGCTACATCTGTTGATCACATAGTCGCACAATTTGTATGCAACGTTGCACCGGAAATAAAACACAAGGCTCACAGTATCATGAGCTAAAGTGAAACACAAAACAATAAAGTGTTATAAATGGGATTATCTACTGATCTGTTTATTGCAAGGGGAAATTTATTACCGTGTAAAGACTAATTGTCAGCTGTTTTGAGTGAGCATAAAATGGCGAGAGAAGATGCGGCTAAGTAAAACAGAGCAATTTTCCCTTGATGAGCCGGTGAAATGCAAATTGCCAATTTATTTCTTATTAGGTAAGCTGCTGGAACACCGACTCATAATAAGGAGTAAAAAGGACAGAAGTGATAAGATGGCCGTGTTTCTGCACAAAGGGGGGCAGAATTCTGAGAGGAGGGGCAAGACGCGAGGGACTATTTATGGAGGTTCGCTGCGTTAGACGCTGTTAACAGAGGGCACAGAGACCAAGATTAAGCGTTCCCATCCTACATTGCCGAGTTATCAAAATGAACTTTAATACACCCGCTGAGGACCACGGTTTGCTGCAGCAACTCATAATCCCAGCCTGATAAAATAAGCCCCAATCTGTGTCGTAAAACACACTTTTTCACTGTCTGGGGACGATGAATGCTGCATTCAGGGGCTCAGCAAAAAACAGGAAAATACTAAATAATGTCATTAATTATTTTTAGATTAGATGAGTACAAAAAATATCTAGAACTCTATCTAAATCTATGTAATATTACATTGAAAGCAGACATTGTAAACTCTTCCTCGGAGCGTCGGGATGTTGCAATCACAGCAAAAATAAAAACGCACATCTTTACAACAAAACCTTGCACATTATTGAACATGTATACTCCGCAGCACCAAACAACACAACTATTTCCAGCAGGCTTGAATAACAAACTGAAAAATGGAGTACTGCCGTTTTGACCCCGGAAGCCTGTTAATAATTTATAACGGTTATATCATAATACAACAAAGTCCATGCATAATTAAAAAGACACATAAATACTTATTATACAAAACCATGCAGCTTGTTAAGATGTGTTTACACGCCAGTATCAAGCAAATACATTGTGTGCAGAGACAAACTGAACGCCGTGAGCAGCTTTTTGCATCAGACTTTGTTGCACAGATTAATGTGCACAGGGTTACAGATCATAATCCACTACAGGGGTGTTAAACACCATTTTAGTTCAGGGGCCGAATACGGTAGGCAGTGTGATCTCAAGCGGTCCACAGGTTTTAATGCAGGTAAACGAGTAATTTCAACATTATTGTGCACTAAGTTTGCACTTCTACGTATACATTAAATCAGTGGTTCCCAACCGTTATTGGGTTGTGATCCCGTTTGATATCACAAACTTTTAACTCTTACATTTGTTTAAAATTGTGTGTGGTGTTTTTAATTTGAAAAGAAGAAGAATTAAAAATAGACTTTTAATCAGTATAATCAATTTATACATTTCAGGGGACCACATTTGCATTCCAGGTGACCCCACATGTTGTCACGACCCTAGGGTTGAAAAACAAAGCATTATGAGAAAATATGTAGGAAACCGACAGTATCAAAGCAATACGTGACAGATATCAGTCCCAACAGGAATTCACTGTAAAATTTTGTAACCAATTCTATTTACTTAAGGGAAATATTATGTTATAACTTGAGGACAATTAAAATGTTTGAGTGTTATTTTCAACAGTTTACCATTAAAATACTGCAATTATGCAATATAAGTAGCAGTAGTATTGAGTTTTATTTACACAATGATTACATGTTTTCTTCATCATTTTACTTTCTCCTGCGAGCCAGACTGTTGCTCCAAAGGGCCAGATTTGGGCCCCAGGCCTCGAGTTTGACACATGTGATCTACTGCAATCACCAAAGGCCTGCTTCATTTGTTAAATACAAGCATGTCACTCAGGGCAGTGATATTAAGTTTGGCCTGTGCCGTGAATAAAGAACTCAGGAAACAAGCAACGGCACGCAACTTTATTCTGAAAAGCTCGTCATTCCACTATGAGTCATTTTTCCTTCCTCTTCTACATTTGTTAAATCTTCAAAAAATTATACTTCACCAAAATGCGGGCATAAATAAATTAGTAAAGACATTTTTGTAATGGCAACAGACTGCAGCAAATAACCGAAAAAGCCAAACTTTTCTACATATTTAAAATGTAAAGTAATTAATGCCACAGCCCCATCTTTTATAAATGACAGGTACAGTATCTGTTTAGGGAGCTAAATTACTACAAAATATCAGATAATCAATCATTGATCCGCAACGGTTCCTTGAGGTCCTGGAATGCCTTGATTACAAAAAATGATTGATGAAACTCTCTCTGCCTCAAGCCTCATTTATTTAAACTCTATATTTATATTTACCATGCCTGCATTTGTTGACATAGTTACCACAACATGTAATGGATCTTTTCAATATGCATGTTATTATCTTTTTCTACTTTTACATAATACATATGTAATAAATAAAGAATTTTTTTTTTATTAAAAAGGAACAAATTGGTTGGTATTATAAATGGATCTGTCTTTTTTTTTTGTTCTGTATTCAATATATAGCTTTTATATCCCTAGAACATTATCACCAGGTGATTTTCCCTGTGTAAACATATTGACATGATTTTCATGACGTTGCGTTTGAGTGTAACGTGTCTGTGTGTTTCCGCTCTCCAAAACCTGCTAACTGCAGACATGTGCTGATGTGATTTTCACCTGAACCTATGCCAAACTAATTACGTGGATAATTCACTGTGGCATTCTCTGAAGGGAGCAGCCAAAAGGAAATTGTAACAGTGATAAAACAATGCTGAAGCAAAAAAAAAAGAAAATAAAGATGAAAAAGGAATACAAAAGAAGGAAAAAATAATCAAATAATTAAATAAAATGAAAAAAAAATAATAATAAATGCTGAAGCTACCCATTGACTCATAACTAAAATTAGTAACACCATCACTAACATAATATACACAATAAAAGGATTTGTCATCAAAATATAGTACTTAACATTGGCTACTACTCTAATTTGTCATATTTTGATATCTACTATTGGGCATATTATAACCCCTGGTGTTAGTGATGTGTTTGCAAATTTTAATGATGGTATCTATAGTTTAAAGTCCACCCTAAAACCACTTGTTTTTTCTGCTAAATACATTTAATTAGGTATGAAGTAATGTAGTTTATTGATTCTAGTCCCACTATTCCCATTCATTCGTTCCCCATCCTGAAAAAACTACTTAACCTAACCTCCCACTTTTCTATAACAATACATACTGTACTTCCTACGGGCATGGCACTATACCTTTAATTATCCTCAAAACAGAAATCAACCAGATTTAGCCTTCAAAACACTTTCAAATATCATGCTGTTGCATTACTGTTTTTGCTTTTTCCCCAATGGCTAAAAAAGCAAAAGGCACCAGGAGTGGTGAAACATTAGTGGAACGGGGTTCAACTCCCTACAGTGTCTTTGCTAAAGGCAAAATATATGAAAACACAATAGTTATCACTCTACAACAGTTCACAACAAACCTAATGTCCCCTGACGTCCCATGTTCAAAACACATACCTCATTTGGCATTCCATGAAAAAGCTACTGAAAAGCCTCCCACATTTCTACAGTAATACATACTTCCTACGGGCACTGCACTAGTGCGGTTTAAATCAGTGATTCTCAACCGGTGGGTCGGGACCCAAAAGTGTGTCACGGACCTTGTACTGGGTGGGTCGCAGACGGCTGGTCAAAAATAAATAAATACTTTATGTTTTTTCATGTTGGGGCTTGTCTTTTATGTTGAAAGAAACTTTTTCTTTTGATAGGAATGCTGGGAACTGCATGTTGCACAGGAGATTTACTGTATGTCTTAAAAAAATATTATATATATGTTACAAGCTATTTTTGATAAACTAAAATCGATTGTTTGAATTCTACAAAAAGATGGGTCACAATTTAATGACATTGGCAAAATGTGGTCCCAGGGTGAGAACCAGTTTGAGAAGCACTGGTTCAAATGCTGAACTTACGGAGTCACTAAAGGATGAGTTCACTAAAATATACTTAAAATTGTAAAAGGCTTATTCAAAAATTATGCGACTTTCATTTGGTCCCAGTAAGTGATGAAGTGTACAGCCTTCTCGCTGTAGCATGAGGGAGGGCTGCAGCCTCCAGCTCTACTGACAGTGACGGTCGGGGGTTGGTCGCTTGAAAAGTTTAAATTTTTCAACTTCGAGCGACTTCCAGTCGCACGCGACAAAGTAGCTGGAATCACGTGAGTCACGTCCCATCATTTACATTGATTTTGACTTGAATCTAGTTGTTCAGAGTCGCTGAGTAGCGTTCAGTGGTGGACGCACTTTTACACTTTTCACAAAAGCGCATTTTTATCCGATTACTTGATGTGATAGTTCGATAGAATACTCAATGACCAAAGTAATTAATACATGCTGGCCCTAATTAATCATGAGTGGTTGCAGAGGAAAGCTTCAATAGTGGAGTTATTTGTGTTACAAGCAGAGGGTTTACAGGGTTTGTAGGGTGTCTATTGTTCACCTTGTCGGGAGCTTCTTGAGCTGAAGGACTGGAATCTCCCGTCAAGGCGGACGATCGTCGATGACATCGACGCCATACTCACTCTGGCTCTTCCGGTAAAGTGTGACGGCGATAATCAGCAGACACTACAGTCACCACGCCTGCAGCCAGGCCTGCGTACAGAGCCACATCAGTGCTGGTGTCCACTCCTTCAGAAAGAACAAAGTCAAAGAGAGAGGGAGGGGTTGCTTTTTTTTTTTTTTTAAATATAAAAAAAAAACAACTTGGCTTGATTTTACTTAATTAGGACACAAGCAGCTATTTTTCTTCCACTGCTGATGTGTGTGCGCCAAGCTGAAATTGTGAAAGTGTTGTAAAATTGAGTGGTTGGCGCTGCCTCCTCACGCACAGCTTCATTGTTCCACTCCGCTGTGTTAAAGCTGCTAATGAGGAACCTCGCAAGGAATGCGATTATAATCAACCCAGCAGCACCTGACTGCCATCTCAAACACTGCTTGGTTCTGTTGTTGGAGGTACGCTGCCTTCCACTGGGAAAATGTGACAAAACCAATTCATTAAATTAGCTCATCGCCAACAATTACGCTGTTTCTGGTCCCACCAGTAAGGCAGCGTCCAACGCACAAGCACACACGCACGCACACACACGCACGCACACACAGAGAATGATTGTGAAATAAAAGAGTTGCTAGCTTGTTCTTAAACGATAATGAGATCTGCGCTAAGACAGGATGCTCGGAGAAATCCTTTAAGTAGCCTCGAGCTTAAACGGGGAAAAATGGACAAACTATGCAAAGCGGCATTATGGCTACAGTTGCAGGTTAATTGAGGGCTGGGGAAGTTTTGGCAGCATTCTTTTTCCATCCTTATTCTTAATAAATAACACTGCCATGCTGCTGGAGTTGATGAGAAAGGACAACATGTGCTGGTTGGCTTAGTAGGTGAAGAAATGATTACACTTTTTGACTCCGCTGTAGTGAAAAGTCTGTTTGCCCTTCAATAACACAGTGGTGAACCAAAGAGAGTTTCAGTGTAAATACTAAATATCAATCTGGTGAAGTAAAAAAACCAAAAAAAAAACATGCATTTTTTTGTACATAAGCCAAACAGTAAGTAAAAGTGCCTGAAGGGTCAAAGTTCTGCATGTCTTCCACTATTCATCATAAAACTCTTAACAGCCTTTTGAAGTACCGTCATTTCCGGACTATAAGCCGCTGCTTTTTTCTCACGCTTTGAACCCTGCGGCTTAAACAATGACGCGGCTAAATTGGGGATTTTTCCAGGTTTTATAAGCGTCATGTCACCACAAAATTGAGCTCTGTCACATTAGACCAGGTGGAACAATTAAATTGTTCACGTTAAATTGTTCTTGCTCGCACTGAATCATTCTGATCACTGCCATGATGCACACTGCGCCTCATCATAGCAACGACGCAGAGAATGTTGTCAGAGAGAGAGAAGAGAGAGAGAGGAGAGAGAGAGAGAGAGAGAGAGAGAGAGAGAGAGAGAGAGAGAGAGAGAGAGAGAGAGAGAGAGAAGAGAGAGAGAGAGAGAGAGGAGGAGAGAGAGAGAGAGAGAGAGAGAGAGAGAAGAGAGAGAGAGAGCACTGCAGCAGCAGCAGCATGGATGAAGTAAAAGTCATCCAGTTTGTAATAGTTTGTTCAGGATTGATCGGTGCTCTGGACTCTGAGGCTGATGGAGATGCTTCCGTAAGGCGGATGGACAGACGGAGCAGAGATCAGAACAACCTGTATCCAAGACAGCCAGTTTATAATAGTAGCACAACAGCCAAAATGACCAAATCACCACGTTGGATTTGTTCAGAAGCGATCGCGTCCCTATCCTTTTCCGACTCGCTGTGATCGCTTCACGTTAAGAAGAGCGGATGAAGCGGTGTATCAGTCTGGTTCCAGTAAAAAGTGACCATAAAAAGCTGTAATGGACTGATATGTAGACGTGGGGCAGTGAGGAGGAGACTTTATGCAGTACAGGAAACGTATCAGTTTAAAACACTGATATTTCCGTGAAACCTAACTTGGAGTACAGCAGCCCGCCTCCCTGCCCATTCTGATTGGTCGAGTTGTCTGAAGGGCACCCCTCATCAGCCAATAGAGTGCGGCCTACAGTGGGGCAAACAAGTATTTAGTCAGCCACCAATTGTGCAAGATGTCCACTTAAAAAGATGAGAGGCCTGTAATTTTCATCATAGGTAAACCTCAAACTATGAGAGAAAAAATGAGAAAAAAAATCCAGAAAAATTAGGTAAATTACAGGCCTCTCATCTTTTTAAGTGGGACAACTTGCACAATTGGTGGCTGACTAAATACTTGTTTGCCCCACTGTATGTTAGGCTGCGGCATTTGTGTGGATTTTTCTTAGAAAATTGCTAAATTATTGTAATGTGGCCAATAAGACTTTATAGCCTGGAGATTTATTATTATCATCAAATGTGTACACAGAAGTTTCTCTTCAGATAATAAAAATATTTTGCCTTTTTATACCAAAGATTTCCCTGGAGAGGAACTTTATAATTTTTTGATGACCTACTAATGCGGGGCTTAAAAACGTGTTTTACAAGCAGTGGTGAACTAAAGACATGTAGGACTGCAACTCTCGAGGACTGAGTATTTAATATCTTGTTTTAGACTTAAAGAATGTATTGTTTTCCCGTTTTACCACGATATGTGTCTCCCGGGCACATACTCCATTTGAGTTTTCCATGATTTTAGACTCCTGGTTATTGCACAAAATAAAAACATTCCATACATTCCTGTGATGAAGTTTGAGACCAAGTATACTTTATTATTTCAAGCCGTTTTAGGAAAAAACAAATGACAAAAATCGAAAGAATAATTCAAATACTTGGAGATTTTTTCTATTTAACTAAATGCCTGAGACAGTCACATAGGAGGTTACACATTGTACTGTCACCTATTTTAAGAATACCAAAAGGAATTATAATGGAAGCATCAAAAATATTCAAGCATTACAAAGACATTATGACACTTGTTATATTAGGTCTCAACAGCTCTGACGAACCCTGCATCATAAAAACAGAACAGTGAAGTGGAAAAACAGCAGTTTTTTACACTGCTCCAGTGATGTTTCTCCTGTTTTTTTTTCTTTCAGGCTGGAAAAGAGAGTTTTTTTTTTTTTTGTTTTTTTTTATACATTTAAAATTCAGAAAACAACTTACGTATAAGGCAGAACAACCAATCTGTGGCTTTTTCAGCTCATCGGCAGCACCAAGTAAGTGAAAATGTGCCCGTTTACAATCGAAAAAGCGGACTCTGGTTTCTGTCAACATCTATAAAGTAGAGCCGACTGCCAGTTAGCTGATATGCAGACATGGAGCAGTGAAGAGGTGTGTGTCGATGCTTGTAGAAACTCAAAGGAATACAATGAAACTGTTTATCAGGGCAGAGACGACCAGAACCAGGGCCCGCCGTCATGGATGCTCTGATTGATAATTGGCACCGTCAGAATCAGAATCAGATATACTTTAATGATCTCAGGGGAAATTACTTGTGTCTCGTTGGAAAACGGGCAAAATATTAGTTCCAGCAAGTTCATTATAATATAATATGTTAAGGTTTCATTTATTTAGACAACTTTTTTTCAGGAAATTTGATCTCCTGACATGTTTCGACTGCCAGCTGTCCTCAGAGGCATCTAGTGATTGGTTTGATGTTCTATTATAAGGAAAAGATCAAAGCATCTATATCAATATTGGCTAAAAAGGTGCCAATTCAGCATTGGATCAAGTGTGGATTTTTCCAGGAAAAGCATACATTTCTTGGAAAGCTAACTGATATGCAGGTGCAACCTGTTAGCGTGAAAACAATACTGTTTCCTGGTTAAGTAAATAATATCAGAGGCGGGGCTAAATAGCACAGTGGGTTTATAGTTGGTTTAAACAATAGCGCTGGTATTTGACCCATGCACACTGTTGAACTGTAATGAATAAAAGTCACTCACCCTGTGGCTTAGCGTCATGAAGCAGCTTCTGATCTGCAGACACAAACAAACATCGTTTTAAAGTCTCATTTTTGAGCAACACAAGTGTCAGTTGATTCAATTACTTCCAGACCATTCATTCATGCCTGTGTGCACGCTGTCTGATGGATGTGGACTGAAGTGGATGAATAATAAAGATGAACGAGGCTGTCAGCAGGAGCATTATCATAATGACGATCATGACATGGCCTCCGGTGCCAAAAACAATTGTGAATGCAACATGTTTAATGACAGTCCCTGAACACATTGGAGATGACAGTAATGGTGGTAAAGTGGAGGAGACGTTTCCCACTCTGTTTGCACAGGCCGCCCGTGCAGTTTTCCACGGCCACGG
Source organism: Gouania willdenowi (assembly GCF_900634775.1). Taxonomy (NCBI): domain Eukaryota; kingdom Metazoa; phylum Chordata; class Actinopteri; order Blenniiformes; family Gobiesocidae; genus Gouania; species Gouania willdenowi. Next base: position 7,584,808 of record NC_041055.1, on the reverse strand, counting down.
CGGCGCCGACGCAGAGCAGTCCTCCGTGTTTGGGCTCCGGGGCCGAACACTCCCGACCGCGCTGCCTCCCGCAGTCTGAGCTGCACACGGTCCACTCGGACCACTCTGCCCAGCTGCCATCCACTGAGGCAACACAACACAGAAGATTGTTGCAATTAGGGACATGTGTACATACCGACTAGGGCTGGGTGACATGGACCAGAACTCATATCTCAATATTTTTTTCTCAAAATAGTGATATACGATATAAATGTCGATAATTTTATTTCAAATGAAGTCTGACCATAAAGACAATTCTGGGTTAAATTTGCTGATGATAAATGCTATACAGACACATTAATTAACAAACTGCAGCACAATATGTTCCACTTTTGGCTTTTTCTCCAATAAGGGACAGCATGTGTGAGTACAGCGACTCCTAAAACAAGTATTTTGATACAAAATAAGCTATGAAAAATATATTTCCATATACCGATAGAGACAATATTCTATATCTCAAATCTCAATACAGTATATCGCTCATGCCTAATCCCAACACTGCGTGGGACACAAAAAATGTAAACAATGTTCCCAAAAATGTAAATATTTAACACCAATCCTACTAAAAAATCCCTTTTATAATAGCATTTACATTTAATTTCCAACACAAAGCTGAAAAACAACAACAATTGTACTCTTTTTTTTTTTTATCCAATATCAGTGCCTGACCTCACAGATGGGATTGTGATGCATCCAAAGAAAAAGGGACATGTTTGGTCGTCTGAAATGTCTAGTAATTGGTTTTACTGATTAGAAATACTTTTTTGAAATGTTTTTAATTATTATTTTTCAAATTAAAACAACAGACAGTCTTAAACAACTTCTACTATACTTATAAATATAGTTATTGTTCATAATGATAATAATGATGATATGAAGAAACGAGGTTTGATGTAAAATTATCTGTGTTCAAATTGGGGGACGAATCTGGATAAGCAAAATGCTTTTTTCCGTCGCCCTTTCTGGCATGAAACAGGACAAAAAAAATAAATGAATAAATAAAATAAATAATAATAATATTACTACTACTACTACTAATAACAATAACAATAACAATAATAAAAACAATTGGTTCCTCTGTCCCATTCTGGGACATCGGACCCTAACAATAACAAAAACAAATAATAATAATAATAATAATAATAATAATAATAATAATAATAATAATAATAATAATAATGCAGCTAAAAAATAATCAGAGCTAGCACAACTTGTCACTAATCCTGGCTACTCTGTACTTGTAACAAAATATGACAAACAAAAATTAATTCTAGAAATAAAAATGGCTTTAGGGTCGACAGAAATTCTTGATATCACAATGGGGTCACGATCCAAAAAAAGGTTGGGAACCACTGGGTTAAAGCACTGGTTGGGCCAATTCCATTTTAAATACCAGCAATGTTGGCATTCTCCACGTGAATTAATCTCAAATACGGTGTGCTCATTTCCAAACTGTCCCCACAATTCAGCAACAATTAAATTGTCCAAAATGTCTTAAAAAGATAAAGAAGACGAATTTCGATTCCTGAAGCTAAACCTCGGTGATGTAAAATATTACAAATAGCACATGGCAAGAGTCCTACATACAGCAGAGTGCTCTATAACCACACCATTCAGTCTTTGTTTTGTATTCAGACTGACATTAACATTCCTCCATGTTCAGTTAAACAACCCTTTTGTTCTGCTGCACAACATCCACAGGAGTGAGTGCAGGTTTTTCCATGTTTCTGAGCTAATCTGACAGTCTGCAGCTCTTGTTACATTTGAGATCAAGCTCTTAAAACCACAGGATGGACAATGTTACTCCAAGTAATAAAGACCCTCTCAATGAATGCTTACAGATACAGTAAATGCCTCCATTTACCATATACAGGCATTAAAACCCAACCTTCAAGGACATGCTAATATTCAAAACATCCTGCTGTTTCATCTGAAAGGGTAATGTATCAACATTCTGAAAAACAAACTCATTTGATTTCATGCCGGGAGGCAAATTAATAAACATTATGTCCTTTTCTAGCTGGTAAATATAAAACGGAACACATCAGCATGTGACGGCATGTGACCGATTAATTCTAGCTGTTATTTTTGTATTGAATCATATTTATTAAGAATGTAAAGGTATTGTGAATACCGGCATATCTCGGTTTGCACTAATGCAATGTGACGACCATGTAAAACCAAAACTCAGAGTACTCCCACCAGTGTAGTTTTTAGTCGGTCTGAGAAGCAAACTACATCTCCCAGGAAAACAAAAATGGCAGTCAGCACAGAGGGGGAACAGGTACAGTTTAAAACATGTTAGGGATCGTTGAGTTTAAAACTGTCCTGTAGCGCAGGGGAGACGCTGAGAGGGCGTCGCCAGATGCTTTTAAGGAACTAGGAATATTTGAGCCAGTTTTTGACTATTTTTTACCCATTTTCTGCAACTACACCAAACTTGCCACATTTTAACCCATTTTCATCACTTTTTCTTGCCATGCTTTTGTTCCTTTTAATGCATTTTTGCTACATTACTCCCATTCCCACCACTTCTATATCAAATTTCAATGCCTTTCTGCACATTTTTTCTACTTTCAAGACATTTTCAGCACTTATAAACCCTTTCCACCACTTTTCCCACCTAATGTTGCACATGTTGACCCATTATTGTCACTTTTAACCTCTTCTCATCATATCGCGTGCTTATTTTTGCCAATTTACCCACATTCACAATTTCTCATGCCCATTATTTGCCAGTTTAAACTAACTGTTCCAATATTGATTGAATATTTTTTTTTTACCATTTTTTTCTGTCTGTTTTTGGCCACTTTAATTTGGAACATTTAACCAATATCTGTGGTTTTTAAAATCCCATTTCACCACCTTTTCCACCATTTTTGGTCACTTTGAACCCTTTTATTCTGATTAAAACACAGATTCACATCTTTAAAATGACTATATACTATGGCACAAATCATACTAAACTTCCTGTATAACAGTGGATATCATTGAGATAAATACATAAATGTGGTTATCACAGATTCATAGATGGACCCCAAAAATCTCTCCCCTTCATTCCCCCTTATAGATGGCCCTGTCTCCATATGACTGTTCTTCAATGTTCATGTCTGTGTTCAACCACCTTCAGCTACAGTGGGGGTCCTCAGTCTCTGGTAGCTTTATTTTGGGGGTCGGGGGATGAAAAAGTTGAGAACCACTGCTATAGTGCACTGTCAAATATATTATTATACACTCTTGGCTGAACAAAGATTAACAACAGTGCCACTTAGTGCGAAAATTCAGGTTGATGTTATATTCCTTAGTTTTTTGCTGGCATTCAGGCTTAAGTTTACAGGACATTATCATATCTCTATATTAATTGTAATGAATCTACACTGACATTAGGGTTGATTTTAATTATATGCGTATTGGCACTGTTGTCCTGTCCTGGCCCTATCCTCCTGCCTTGCACTCAGATTAGCTGCTAGCGACCCTGAAGAGAGTAAGTGTTGATAATAAAGAATGAAGGGATGTGTTGTATTACACTGAACATTATCTTAAATGTTTTTTATTGCACAGTTAAAATAAACCTTGAGGACCAGTGACTGAAAACTAATCATCAGAGCAAGCCTGGCTTGTTATGCTGATATGAATACGGAGATATATACTGTATATACTGTATATACACACACGCTGTCTGACTGGTAGGTTCATCCTCCTCAGGAAGCAATAGTACGTTAATATGGCAGCTGTCAGATGGTTTGAGAGTACAAAGCTGCTATCTGTAAGGTGATAGGGCAGCTTCACACACTCCACAGCAACACAGATAGTGTCAGCACTGGAAACGTGTTGACAGCTCTTACCCGGACACACGGTGCTGCAGCTGCTTTTCTGCACTGACATCCCCTCACAGAAAGCTCCACCGTTGAGAGGAGCCGGATTGGTGCACGTGCGTGTGCGCTTCTGCATGCCTCGGCCGCAGCGCACGTTACAGGGAGACCAGTTGGTCCACAGCGACCAGCCGCCGTTTACTGCACAGGGAGGAAAGATCAGAGGCCAGCGTTAGGATTCAACAATGCATTTAATGTTAGACCTCCCAGCTCCAAAGAAAACAACATTCCTTTTAGGGTCATCTCTTGCTGAGAGCAGATTTTTGTCAGCCACAGAAGTGTTCCTGTTTTCACTTTTCAAAAGTGGTGTGTGAGAGAAATAAATTGAGATCCACTGATGAAAGGGGAACCTGCAGACCATGCACAGAATGACTTTTAACCAACAATTTCTCTGCCTGAATATGAAGTTTCTTTCACACCAGTATAGTCCCAGACTGTGTTGGGAATGTTATACTAACATACTGCTCATACTAGGTCTGACATCAAAATTAGTATGTAGTGCATAGATACTATGAGAAGATTGAGTACATGAGAAATACACAGATGTATACTATATCGGGACATTTTTTAAGTTTGCACAGTGGGCACACTATACTAGTCATACTCAACCGCCCCCATGATGCATTGCGAGAGAAGTGTAAAATGGTCCTGGGACCAACTTCAAGCTAAAAGTCAAACATCCCCCTTTCCAAAACAAAAGCATCTATTCTTATCTAATATTAGTTTTTAACATTTTTGTAAATAGGGCTGTTTTTATGAAGTTAACCCAAAGTTTTGTAACTCGTGCAATGGTGGATCTCCGAAAAACTCAAATGTTGGAGTCAAACGTGTTTCCGCAAGTTTTATGGATCAAATAACCACACGTTGGTCACTTTCTCACTTAAAATGTTTTCAGAACTTTTAAAGGTGGAGAATCAATAGAGATACAGTATTTAGCCTCAGTGTGCTTCAGGTTTTTACATCTTCGGAAACTTGGAAGTATACTTCATTTGGAATGGCCATCATCGGACATCAATCATGTAAACCCATGTAAATTTGCGATGGTAAAACAGGGGACGGGACCCGGATAAGCAAACTGCTTCTCTCGTCTCCTTTTTCGGAATGAAAAAAAAAAAAAAAAAAATGTAAAAAAAAAAAAAAAAAGTGAACGTAACCATGTCGGAAATAAACTGAATAAATAAATAAATAAATAAATCATTCTAATCATACTTAGTATATTGTAGACAGTACATACTTACAGCGTTCGTCGTGTATAGTACGGAGTGTGCCATTTCAAACATAGCCCCAGACTCAACATAAATGGTGGAAGAACAGCTAATAATTCTATCACCTTGATTTGGTTTGATTTGTGTTGACTGAGCATTAGCTATTTGTTTGGGGCCTAAGGCGTTTTTGCAGTTTTTTCACTGCGTTTGATTTTACCTTTATATTTCATATAAGGAAATCCATAAACCTTGCTTGTTTGGTATATTTTTTTTCACGAGAACCTCCCAAATGTGACTGTGAAGTATTTTCTTTAATATGGCATACTGTGTTAACACAGTGGATCTAAAACCACAATAAACACTAAAATTCGAGTGGGAAAAAGTTAGGCTTTTTTTTACTATAAAAGTCAAAAACATTTTTATCAAATCATTTTTATTGTTTGCATAGCAAATTTAAACGATATATTTCAAAAAATTATATACAGATGAGTTAATACAGTTATATATAGCTATTTACAGTGAAATGGAAGCAATGTCTCAGGTGATTTTGTACAACTATTTACAAAAAAGCATAAATCACAAATACAGGGAAAGACAAATTATTTGTGTCTCATTGTGTTGATATAAAACAATAAACAAATATGCTAGACACTACACTACACTCTAATCTCACTCACTACACACTAACTAAACAGTCAAATCACAGTAATAATCGCTATAATCTCAAATTTCTAAACTCACCCTCTCTCCGTCTCTGTTTGTGTGTCTCTGTTTAACTGTCGCTTGAAAAGAAAATGCCCGCTATATGTGGACATTTTGATTGGACGATGGCCTTCTTCTTCTCAACCAATAGGAAACAGCTATAATGTGACGTTTCAGCGTTGTTCGAACTTGCTGCACAACGCTTTCGTTTAAAGACTGGTTTGCAGTTTGGCATCCGCGCTGCCGACACAAGTTGAAACGGAGATCCAAGGACGTTGCGCTTTGCTGCTATTGGCTCTTTAAACAATCATGTGATCAAGATGCGCCGGCTCCGTCGGGGCCAGAGGGTTAATAGAGTAGAGACTTCTCTATGCAGACAAACAGAAATGCAAAGAAGAGAGTCTATTGGTCAAAACGAGCACGTAAAGTGTGCAGAAAATGCCTCCTTCTCTGCCTGTTCTTTTACGTCATTCAACAATGAAACATCAACAAATTCTTGAGCTTTTGGTGGTTTTCTTGTTCGGTTTTGTGCCGGAGTTTGTTCTTCCGTTCACCCACAATCCATGTGCTCTATGTCATCTTCGGGCACACTTGTCATGCTCAACCACCGCACAATGGCGGGTCTCCAAAATTCTTCGAAATATCGGCATGAGATGTGTTTCCCCGAGTTTTATGGATCCAATGACCACATGTTGATATTCAGCTTTAAAAGGTGGAGAATCAACAGAGATATTTAGCTTCAGTGTGCTTCAGGTTTTTGTCGGTCTAGACTACGTTTGTGTGTTCACACTGCCTGAACGAGGCGGACTACGAACTCTAAACCATTCTTGGTGTCTTCGTTGTGAACGCACCCTTAAATTCAACTAATTCTGATAAAAAAAGGTAATATTTTTGACTTGAGAAAAACATGCAACATTAGACCTTCATCAGTGCATTTGTCTTTGATGCTACAAACTGGTTTCCATTTGAGTGGGAGGTAATTTATCCACCATGTGGTTCACTCAGCGGTGAAAAAGGAATGATCAACTCTTACTTCCCTCACTGATTTTTACTCCTAAAATAATACGGGATGATTGACTAATCAGCTCGTTTGCTGTCACAGGAAAGAAATATGGCTCTTCCATGACCATACATCTGTCTTAGGCTATCAGGAATAGAAGGGCTGTCGGCGACTTCATTAGCATTATGGAAATGCTGTGATTGATGGGCTGCAGCACAGGGATGACAAAGAAAATCTGATGTAGTCCCACAGCAGCTAAATTCTTTCTCAGGATAAAAAAAAGAAAAGAAGGAAAAAAAACCTGTGTTTGGAGGTCAGTGGGGTGAGCTTGAAAACACTTCAATTAAACTGGGCTTTTCCACAAAGTGTAAGGAGATGGTGTTACTCTGGCGGTGAAATTTCACTCCCTAAATGGCCATAAAAATGCAGGACAGACAGTCTGCGGCTCTGCAGCTACAGAGTGTTTTACACACAGAGTTTACAGCAGACAGACTGAAACTGAGCCATCAGAAGAACCTTCGCTACAGCCTTCTTATCATTAATAATTAGGCTGTATAATAATAATGTGCTTGTGTCTTCTTGTTTTAGGACACAGGATCAGATGCGGGTTAATCACCTGCTAATGAAAGCGCGGTGTGAGAAATTACCACACATTGTGGTCAGGAGAACGTTCCACATCAAACCCAGAAGTATGTAGGTAAACATGATTTCCTTTGATCTCTAAAAAAAGTAGGATTTCATTTTCGACCTGGCAGAATTTGAACTCAGGAATTTCAGAATAATTTAGTCTCACAAAGAAGGCATGGGACAACATACACATCCATCAGACTGAGAGGAGCCAAAAAGAAGAGCCCAGTGTGTAAGACTTTCCTTTCCAGTACAAAGCCTTTCTACCACCAAGACTCTTACGGTGCTTCTATGTGGCCACTCACCACAACTGGGCACCATCCTCTTTCAGCCAAGGCCCTAGAGGTTATAGTACTCCAGACCAGTCTTGGTCTCAAGACCACATTTTAAAGGTCTTGTGGCACGTTTCCATTGGCGCTATCGGCTCTACGCGACTACGCACTCCTTGCTTTCGGGATCCAATACTGTTTTTCCGGAGCAATTCCATTGAGCACCAACCTGACACACAAAACTGCTAGACTCCACAGGTTGCACTTTTTTGCTGCCATCCTCACAAGATCGCCAACAAAAATCAATTGTGGCCTAATGCTTCCTCTCTGTGCGTGAGCTGATGACTCTACGCTGTGATGATTCTCAGTCACAATCAGTGTCTGCTTTGTGCTTATGTCACATTTTCAGACCAGGGCTGCTTTTTTTGGAACCTCAACCAAGGAGGTACTAAAAAAAAAGCAGCAGGTACCATAGAGGAGGTACTTTTTCCCAGTGGAAACGGGAAAAGGGAGAGTAGAGTGGAGCCGATACCACCAGTGGAAACGCATCATTGGTCTTCTTTTGGACTCAAGATCATTTAAACTTGGTCTTTTCTTAGTATTGGACTTACCGGACTCAGAATTTTCTGTCAAGACCAGTTGAGATCAGCAACAATCTGCTATTCTTCAACTTCCTTAATGTGACAATAAGAAGAAGCACTTGGAACTGTTCCCGATGAATTAATGTTGTAATTTGACTCATTAGCTCACTGATTGTTTAGCCTCTTTGGGAATCTTGTATGTCAGACAACTGCCAAAACTGGGACATCCTCTTATTTCTAGTCAGAAACACCTCTGAGCACTTACTTTAGGCCTCAATCACCTGGCAAACACAAACATTTTATTTTCAGATATTTAAAATCATTCTGGATTTTAAATACATACAAGGATCATTATTTAAGTGCATGTTGTGTTTTGAGAGATCTGAAATTAAAGAATGCTCTTTAAATGCTCAAACTTGTCATGGTTTTCAAAATTGAATTTTATGGTCTCGGTCTTGTCTCGGTGTCAGCTTGTCTCGGTCTTGACTCCCAAAAGTCTTGGTCTTGTCTTCATCTCAGTGCATACGACAAGTCTTACCACGAAGTGCAGTGTGGACGCGCGGGTATCCACCAAGCTTTCCCCAGCTGTAGATAAATAGTTGGGTAGATAAAGATGGGGCCTTTTTGGTAATCAATCTCTGAGGAAAAAAACAGACTCCAAACTTGTCAGAAAAGGTTCTGTAACTTCAAAAAGTCACCTATCAATGGGAAGGATAACCCTAAGCAGACATTACTGGTGCTCCAACTTGGAGGTCAGGCATCTGACCAACAACCGCATCCCATACAGTATAACCTTATTGCTTGGAAACAGCAATAGAAGGAACACATGACAACTTTTGTTGCCTAAGAGGCATAACAGGCAGGAAGTCCTAGTCAGGACAGACAATGATTATACCATGATGCAACACTGAGGGAGTAAGATTACTCATTGAGCCAGGTATGCATGGTAGATAGTATTGAGTAGATAATCAGGAGTTAATGAAGATTGTGTTGATATACTGTAGTGATCCATTTAGAAAAAGTTTTTTCATTAAAGGTAATTTACCACTGCTAAAAGATGGCATTAACCAATCCAAGCAGATAAACCTCATTTCCTGTGTTGATGTATTAATATGTCATTGTGATATCTTACCGTACACTACAACAGTGGCTGTGGCGCTGCGTCTCTTGGCCACAATATTGGCAGCTGCACAGGTATAGTTTCCCGAGTCGGAGAGTCGAGCTTCGGAGATGATGAGGTTGTGGTCGCCCCTCGTGCCAAAGTCGCCCCTATTTTCAGAGCTGAGGGGCTCCTCGTTTTTCAGCCACTCCACCTGAAACGGTAGAAAAAGCTGATCATATCAAGTCAAATATTCTGTGTGTACATTTACAACTATGTTTAGTAAATTATTATATAAAAGCTTATACCAGAGATGGGCAACTTCTATCACAGTGGGTGCCACAAAAATGTGATTGTCTGATCCGAGGGCCACATTATCAACATTCATAGCATTTAGAATAATAACCAATCTGAGACTTAATACAGGAAAGAACAAAGGGTATTATCTTTGTAGTCCTTTTGTGTAGGTTTTCTTGGTGTTTTTAGACATTTAATAATAATAATAATAATAATAATAATAATAATAATAATAATAATAATAATGGCCTGTATTTATATAGTGCTTTTTTTGAGGAGAATCAAAGTGCGTTACAGAAACCTACATTCATTCACACCAGTCACTCACATCAGTCATACCGGCAGTGGTAAGTTACAATGTAGCCACAGCTGCCCTTTTGTGTGTTCTTGATTTCATTTCGTCGATTTTCTCGGCAAATTTCTGTTGTCTTTTTGTTTGTTTTTCAAGTCGTCGTGTTTTTCTTCTATCTTTTCTGTTCTTGTCATTTTCTGTAAAAGTGTCTTTGAAGTCCTTTTGTATATGCTGTTGTTTTTGTCGTCATTTTGTGTTTAAGCAGTTGTTTATCGTGTCTTTGTTGTCATTTTGTGTGATTTATGACTCGTATTTGTTACTTGTACCGTCATTTCTGGGCTATAAAGTGCACTGTTTTATTTTCCGCATTACAATAATTTAGCAATTTGATAAAAAAAAAAAAAAATCCACACAAATGCCACAGCCTAACATAGACCACACCCTATTGGCTGATGAGGGTGCCCTTCAGACAACTCGGCCTATCAGAACGGGCAGGTAGGCGAGCTGCTGTACTCAAGTCAGGTTTCACGGAAATGTCCGTGTTTCAACTGATAAGTTTCCTTTACTACATAAAGTCTCCTCCTCACTGCCCCACGTCTACATATCAGTCCATTTACAGCTTTTTATGGTCACTTTTTACTGGAACCAGACTGATACACCGCTTCATCCGCTCTTCTTAATGTGAACTACTGCAGAGCGATCATAGCGAGTCGGACTCTGAGTCAGAATACGGACGCGATAGCTTCTGAACAAATCCAACGTGGTAATTTGGCAACTTTGGCTGTTATGCTACTATTACAAACTGGCTGTTCGTCCTCCTTACGGAAGCGTCTCCATCAGCCTCAGAGTCCAGAGCACCGATCAATCCTGAAAAAACCTAACGCGGTGATTTAACAACTTTATGCTGTTTATCTTTCTATTACAAAATGGATGACTTTTACTTCATCCACGCTGCTGCTGCAGTGCTCTCTCTCTCTGACAACATTTCTCAGCGTCGTTGCAATGATGAGGCAGTGTGATCAGAATGATTCAGTGCGAGCAAAAACTATTTAATATTAATTAAATTGTTCCACATGGTCTAATGTGACAGAGATCAATTTTGTGGCGGCATGAAGCTTATAAAACCGGGAAAAATCCACAATTTAGCCGCGTCATTGTTTAAGCCGCAGGGTTCAAAGCGTGAGAAAAAAGGAGCGGCTTATAGTCTGGAAATGACGGTACTTTTCTTGGCATTTTGTGCATTTTTCTGTTGTTTTCTGTGTTTCTGGAGTTTTGTGTATTATGTTGTTCTTCATAGAACTTCCAACTTCATTAACTACAATATACTGTCAAGGTTAGATAAACCTGGGTGCAGATGTAAACTACAAAGACCGTAGTTAGTCAGATATGTATTTGATATTCCGGGTACTCTCCTAAAATAACTGGAGTGAACAAAATAATTTAAACTTCATGCATAATTTGTTCATTTATTGAGATACAAGCAGCCAGTTTCTGATTGGAGGAAAACACGCCTGACATCTATTCAGAGGGATTGATGGAGGAGGTAGGTCACATCCTTCACTGTTACCAATTCATCGGCTGTGTAGTGAAGGAAATTAATCAGGAGTCACAATAAAAAAAATAAATAAAATACACCGTTGATGCTCCTCGTCTCGCATGACTGGCCCTGTAAATTGCCATTAATGTGCCACTAGCCTGAGCGTTCATTGAGAGAGACGAGTTGGGGCACGGGGAGCAGCGGTTTGATTTATGGTGGTGTATTTGAGGATTAAAAACCCCACCCCTCTGGGAGCACCGTGTGTTTGTGCACGTGGAGGGCGGTGTGTTTGTTTGTGCACAGTGTGCGCTTGTTTGAGGATTGTAAGAACAGCAGGCAAAGTCAGAGATTGCTTTGCTCTTTTGAAGCATCCCAGCTGAAATGAGTGAGCCCGGACATCAATAAATCAGTAGTCATGTTGTCAGGAGCATTTTTCGTTTCTTTTAATAGACTAAACAGAGGAACTTTGATCACGAAGCTTTCTTCTAATTATGACTCAAAATGAGTGGGCTCACAGCTTTCAATATGTGCACACACTGGTGGGTTTCACTGATGCTTACACCAGTTTTCTGCTATTTTTAGTTTATTACACCCTGACTATCTAATCAGCATCTCAACGTCCTTCAAGCTAGCCCCTGATTCAATCTGTTTTTACCATCTGTCTCCCATGTCTCATTTTTATTTTATAATAATAACTTCATTATTAGGTTTTCCCACTCATTCAAACCTTGTTATACTTCGAGATTATTCAATGCCTTTATTTCACATAAAAAATTCCTATTACAAAGCTTTAAAAACACTGTTATGTAAATACACCAACTTATTTCCACTGGTATATAGGTTGCTTTCGAAGGAATGTATTTTTAATACTTACTCCTTGAAAAATGCTCAGATAAGTTGATCCAGGCTACTAATCGAGTGTCTGGATTTAAGACTCCTTCAAAATGGCCTAAATGCACGGCTGACTGACACCTTTTTTTTTTTTTAGCCAATACACAGAGTTTGGGGGGCAGGCCCCCTAGTGGTCCAAAAATTTCATTCAGTTTTCCCAAATTAATTTGATAAAATACAATTGTTAATATAATGTACATAATATTCAAAGACTTTAAGTGCCATGAAACACAGTGACTGTACGAAATTAAATGAATTCATTTGTTGTTCTTTTAAAAATACGAGATATTTTTTGGTGCTCTTCTTCTGTTGCGCAATTGTTCTTCGCAATGTAAACGGTAAAGCGACACTGCGCCCAGCAGTTCAGGTACGGTACTGCAACAAATGAAGCAGAAAAGCTACAACCAGCATGAGTTTATCATGAATTTATAACATTAAATGACACAAGACGGTCTATATATTTAATTATATTTTTGCTTTTGACCCCACTGGCAAGAATCGCAAACTCCGTCTATGCCAATACAGTGTCTCTTTGCTTACTAAGCATGGTATTAGTTAAAGAAGGTGTTAATTATCAACTGACTCAGCCAATTACAAAAATAAAAAAAAACTTCATAATGGTTTTGCTACAGAAATTAGTTATTCCACATTTTGTAAAAAGTCAGCTCCAAACGGGCGAGTTAGATTTTACCCCACTAATCTGTTATAAGGGGGAAACTCCTCCTACTGACAATCTTGGCTCCACCTACCCTATAAGAATGTGAGCTCCTCCCTCTCAAACTACCTCACACTCAAACAATCATAGCGAAGGCAGGTTGCTATTACAGTCAATATATTTACATTCAGTATATAGATAATCGAGTATCGAGATAATCCGAAGAGCGCTCGCAATCAGTTTCATTTTTAGTAGCCGCTACACCGCTTTGTATCGCTTTTATGGGATGATCTGACATGTTTGTGACCAAATACACTGAAGGGCGTGTGTATTTACGCCTACTCATGCAATGACATGAAGGCCCCAAAAACGGCCTGTTTTTAGGAACGGTCTGAAAGTGACTTTTTTAGAGGGCTAAAATTCCAGAAAACAGGCGAGTTTGGGAAAATAAAATTCAATTACTATGTTGTTGGGTTTCAAAGAACAATTGGAGATGTGCGAAAAATAACATAATACTGAAGGTTTAAATGTATTCTGGTGAGTTTCAACAAGCACATCTTAAACTCAATGTATAATTAAAGCTGAAAGCAGTGTTGAACGAGCCCTCACAACCACACGCATGTCAGGACGTGGCGCATGTTGGTGTGTTGCATGTCGGGGTGTGGCATGAATGTTAAAGTGCTGAGACATAGCTGACCATTTTCAAGGATTATATCACAAACTTTCCTGCAATGTTCAGTGTAAAAATAATGACTATGATTTCCTTTTACCAATAGGTGGCGCTATGACTATGAATGACAGTTGGGTTGAACCATAGCTCATTTTTTTGGCATACAAATGAAAGCTGCTATAATTAATTAGTATCTACTCTACAATCTCTTAATAACTTCCATCAGCGTAGCAAATCATCCAAGTGAACAGGTTGCTAAGAGGAATATTTCAATCTATAAAGATTCAAATTTATTGTCAAGATTGTTTAATAACAAGCAAATAAACATCTATGGTTAAAATAAAAGTGTGAATGTGTGAAGTACTTTAACAGTGCAGTGTTGGATGCAAGACGCATCTATAAAATCAAGGAATCTCTGTCTGTCTGTCTGTCTGTCTGTGTGTGTTCCTCAAATATCTCTGCGGATCAGGATCAGACAGACCTGAGAGTTTCAACATGGCTGCTGCTGCTTGGTTCAAGGGTGTGCAACGATGGATTTGTTGTCTTTATTGGTTATCGGTTACTTAACCATGTACGTTCCCTTTTCTTCTTCTCTTCTTTCTTCTTGTTTGGTGTTTGTTATTTCATTTGAAGTATTTCTAGGGCGGCTGTAACACAAGCAATTTCTCTCTGGGACATTAACGTATTTCTGATTCTGATTAATTCAACAAACCTAAAATCAAACCCAAATTTAAAACAAATTAAATCAACCCATCTCGATTTGATGGGACTTAATCTACATTAGATTGAATAAAATGAGCCTGAATTGATCTTAAACTCACTTGTTCAACTCTACATTTTTAAATATATTAGCTTAATTTACATTCACCTGTAAGTAAATCCCAATCCAATAGCAGTGGATTTTGAGGCAGGACAGTACTTTCATTCCAGTGATGTACTGCTGGTTTTACGCTGTCATATAATTGCTGTGATTAATCTGACTCATTTGACCCCTCCTTTGCTTGTTTATGGCGTTTGCTGTGGGACAAGTAAATCCCAGAGTGCGATACACATTCTATATAGGTCCTCGAGTCTTTTCTCCAGGGGGAGACGATAGAGAGATGCACAAGCTGATGAGAAAGCAGGAACAGGATAGACTCAAATGAGGCTGATAAGCCAGTGCCTGGGGAGAGCAGAAAAGGGATTTGCTTAATTGGTGAATTTGTTCCACTTAGATAGCAGCAAGTAGCAGTGAAGCACGCCACACCTAATCCAGGAGGCTGAGCCTTACGGGCAGACTGTCGGGTGACATCAAGGTCACAGTGTTGACCATAAACGGCAGCTGAGTTCATACGAAACCCGATCAGAGGTGTTCTTTGGAAAGTTTTCCCATCTAACTTTTGTCTCCATTAACTCACTTCAGGCCAGAGTGAGCAAAATGTTGAGAAGCGGGATCAAATGGTCAGCAGGGGGTTCTTGAACTACACAGATAAGTTGGACTTCTCTCAACATGTTGCGATGTAGTAGCTGACAGGCCCAGAGCTACGCTGTGTTAATTAGCAGAAAAGGATAATCTTCGACCTCTGCTTTGCAACACTCACATGGATATTTTTTTAAAAACAAAATCACGTCTTTACAGCCCTAACTCTATGTAAACAGCTTTTTAAAGCCAGATTTTAAATAAATGAATATGGTCAGCGTCATTTCACAAATGGCCCACTCACTTTGGTCGACATGAAAAAATACAGTGAAAAACTAAAAAACAATAAATTATGATAAGACAGAGGAAAGCTACAATGGCCTCACGTAAGGATTTTCCATATTTGCGAGTGGTGAAATAACCCAAAGTTGGGGTTCAAAATAAAAATTAAGAAGTCGTATACGTTAAATAGTTTTATATCCCAAGAAGAAGTAACCTTTATACTATAAAACAGAGGATAGTTATGGGCCAATGGAAATAGTAAAAAAAAAAAGGTATTTTTTCAAATTTCAAAAGACTGTCACCCAAGAACCAATGTGTATATGTGACTAATCATTAGTGATTTGAACAGTATATGTTCATAGCTCAAAGCTGATCACATTACAGGGAGCTAAGGCATATGCAAAGTTGTTTACTGAAGACCCAAACCTGTTCCAGCCCAAAACCCCAACCAACTTTTTTTCAAATTTGAGGGGCTGGCATGTGCATCAGATAGGATCTATAGCAGATGTAAGTACAGTAGGTAGAGTTGTATTACTATACCAAATTCCAGTTTCCTATGTCATGTCATTTTTGAGATTCTGAGGAAGCTGAAAATGGAAGAAAAACTACAAAAATCGACACATACTCCCATCACTAAATAGTATTCGTGAGGTCAAACTAAAAATGCACACTGTGCCAACTGAATTATTAAAAAACAATCGGTAAAAATTTCAGAATTTCTTTAGACCCAAGTATCTGTCCTGAACATTTGTTGAAATGAGATGGAATGACCCAATAAACAAATGAAGTAATCACAGCATTAAAGGGGACATATAATGCTAAATCCACTTTTTTAGCCCTTAAATGCATTTTGTTGTATATTTAGAGTATTTAGAAGTTCAGAAAAAATCTAATTAGTCTCTTCAGGTGCTCCGTTGATATCTTTATATTCTGTTTTGCTCATATTTTTCAATCTGTTTAGATTTTTCTATTCTCTATTACGTTTTTTGAACTATTACATCACAGTATTTGCAGCGGAACTGCCTAATTAGTACATCAACTCCAGGTCCAACACTTCTGCCATTTTTATTTCTCGCTTTTATTTTGTAGTCCAAGCTCAAGGATGCCGAAGTTACGAGAGGACAAGTCAAAATGTTCGGTTGTTGGATGTAGTAACCCACACGCTTCATTACACCGTCTACCAGCATCAGAACCTTTTCAAAGTGCCTGGTTGAGTTTTATTTTTTATGGAAATGTACCCACATCTGTGGGTAAGGTCATTTTTGTGTGTGTGAAGCACTTCAAGGATGACTGCTTCAGCAACCTCCACCAGTATAAAGAAGGATTTGCCTAAAGACTTTGTCTGATTGAGGGTTCAATTCCTTCTATCTTTGGAGACAACGAACAGAGCACTTCGGTAAGCTGTAAATAACGCTAAAAAGTGTGATGATAAGACGTCCCTGTCATTGTTTTGTTAGCATTAGCAGTTGCACCGTCTTCATATGTTAGCGCTGTGTGCTCGTTTTAGATCCTTGATGATATGGCCTACGTGATTTAATTTAAGTCTAAAGTTTTCATTAGTCATTTCATTTTGAAGTTTTTGTCTCTGAAAAGACTGTATTAAAACGCATTTCATGACGTTAGCTTGGCGCTAGCGTTAGCTCGGTGCTTGCGTTAGCTCACTTGTTAGGGTTCTGCAGGTTCATCATCTTCATTTTCATCTCGCTCCGCTGGGTCCGACTCTGGCTGTAACATGTAAGGCTGGATGGACAAGTCTTCTGTTGTTGACATTTTGTAAATAACCTCTGAATAAAAAGTTTATGCGCCGCTACATAGCCATATCTCTTCTATCAAACTACAAAAATGGCCGAGCAGGGTGGAGTTGAACAGAGAGGGGGCGGGGTATGAAGTGTCTCATTTGCATTTAAAGAGACGGCACCAAAACGAGTTGTTCTCAGAAGCACATCAGAAAAGGGTAGAAAAGGGGCCTGTGGAGCTATAATAATGAGGAATTCAGACCCAAGCATTGCAGTTCAGCTTTATATAGACCACAACTGTATGATTTATATGTAAAAAGGAAGGATTTAAAACCATGATATGTCCCCTTTAATCAATTTAAGCTAATTTGACAGCGTAACTGTGTGATTTACTCACAGCTGTAAGCTGCAGGTTTTGCTAACATTTGTCTACAACACTTTTCTACCTCTCAAACAAGAACTTGACCAAAAAAAAAAAAAAAAACTTGATCTTTGTAGGACAAAAACTTGACAACGCCCTCAAGGAGCATTTGTTTATCTGAGATAGTTGCAAGTTAACATGTAGCACACAATGACACAGCACTAAACAAGCTAATCAGTGGTGGTTTTATGGGTTAGGGTTAGGGTTAGCATTTATTTATTTGTTTGTCTGTTAGCAGGATTATTAGGAGTACTTAACGGATTTTGACAAAATTCTAACCAAACTAATCTTATGATACCATTAAATTAACGTACAAATTCTGGTTAATTTAAAAAAAAAAAAAAAAAAAAAAAAAAAATCAGTTTTAAACTGTTTGGATACCTGGAAACTCAGAGCTTTAAACCCATGAGTGGCCTGAATTCCTCCGTGCGTCATGTCTAAGCACTCAGTGGCTCTAAAAGTGGATATAATGAGCTATATTTGCAATCATTTAAATGCAAAGTGAAAGTGACACAGGGACAATTAAAAAGCATTGCCGAAGCCTTTGTTACATCTGATGCAATTAGGGTTGAGTTTCATTACCAACATTAACCAGCAGCCCTCCCTTTCCCGCTCCCTCTCCAGCTTCTCCCTCAGTCATAGACGGCCTTTTCCTTGTCGCACCAGCGCTTCCATGAAATCACGTCAAACAAATGAGTGCCCAAAACTGGACAGTAGCGTATTCCAGGGTCACAGCCACATCATCATTGTGTCCTTGGTTTATCATTACAACTGTGAGGGAAATGTTATGTTTATCTCAGAATAATTACAATTTAAGCAGCTTCAATTCCATCAGATGAGAGGCTTGATTATTAATGATGTGTAATATGAAATACTTGGACTCTTAATGTTAGGCTAATGTCAGATGTTTTGCTTCTCATTTAATTCCAATTAAATTTCAATGCCCCTCATCTTTAACACAAACATATAATTTCAACCCTGTTTGTTTGGATGTGGCCAGGCTCATTGAATTTCATTGGATGTGACTTTAAAGGTCCAGTATTATGCTATTTTTCACCCGTAAGAACTCCAGCAACACAGTATTTGAGGTTTATTTTCCCAAACTCGCCTGTTTTCTGGAGTTTTAGCCCTCTGAAAAGTGACTTTCAGAGCAGTTCTATAAACAGGCTGTTTTGGGGCCTACTAATGCATATTCATGAGTGGGCGTGTCTATAGACGCAGACTTCATGCCTCGCTCTTGTGAGGGAGATCGGTGATCACCAAAGCGATTTTCTTTTGCTATCCACACACTGTTGCTATTGTTTTCAGCCAAAAAACGGCAAATTACAGTAAAACATTGCTATTTAAGGGGCTATTGTTATTGTGAGTCCGTCTCAGCACTTCAGGGTGTGTGGCAGTGGATTCATCTAGCTGCTTTACACACTCACAGGTGTTAAGCTGCTAAGTCACTTTCTTCTCCTCCTCATCTCTACTAACTACAAAAACAGTGCAGGTAAGGCAGTAGAAGCACTGCCTTACACTGCCCCCCTAGGAAGAAGAAAATATTTCATGCCCCCCCCACTCTCCGCCACGACTATAAAGAGTGTAATTTATCTATAAAATTGTTATTAGTACACCTCTGCCTAACATTGTATCCTTATTAACATTAAAGAAAACAAAGAAAGAAATATAAATCAAGATTTAAAGTGCATCAATTTCCCTGAAATCAAAAATTTCATCAAATCACCGGAATTTGAGAAACAAAATCTGTGACCACAGGGGGCGACATCTCTGCTGTTTCATAAACGCCATGAAAAAGATAACATGAGCTCCGTGCATGTAAATACAGGCAACTGGGATTGACACAAGTTGTATCTGTCTGCTGGAAAGAATTGGTGTTCTTGTCAGAAATGGTTGAAGGTATGGTTTACTTGCTCTTCTTATCTTCTTCTATGAAACAGCAGATATATAAACGCGACCCTGCTGCTGAAGCACACCAAACTTTCGCGGCCTCCAGCTGGCGGAACTCCGCCCCTAGCCGAAAACAAACCGCATATTCACACTCAGGGGAATAAAACGCGTCCGCTGGTGCCACATTTTCAATGAAATGAGCACTTTTTTCACGCTGCAATTTTTTTTTTCGTCTCGAGCAGGCGCAGTGCTGACTCTACCCGGGAGAGATGCACATATTAGACCTAATCTGAGCATTTTTGGATTTTTCCTAAGTTTTTTGGTCTTTCACACTGCTCTCTCCCATGGGGTTAAGGTTAATACACAAAGGCGGCACCTTCCTTTCCATGCGTGGGCATGGTTCCAGCGCTTCTAACTGACACGCCCCCAGCGTTAAAGAGCAGAGAGAAGTGCGTGCTTTTCCATGATTTTGAGATACAATTTTATATACTAAACCATTTTTTCATTTTTAAAATTTGGCTTCGTGGTAAATGACACATGTTTCTATTTCTGCTCCAAGTTTCACGTGGAATCAACTCATTCTAGCTAAAGAAAAACATTTGATGAGAGTGCTTCCAGTTATTTCAATTAAAACGCACTGGAATAAATTTGAAAAGGGGCAACATGTGGTCACGTGTCAATTATACTAGCACATTTGTATTAGTGATATTCTTTTTTAACTGTTTCCAAATAAACCTTCTTTCTAAGTTTTTGAGGTAATATTTTGTTTACGTATAGTCAGAAGCACACAATAATAAAGTACATTTACAATAGTAGTAAAGCTGTTGAGTATCTGTACTTTACTCAAATTTATATTTCAGGGATACTTCTTACTTTTACTGCATTACATTTAACTCTACTATGTTTCCTCATAACATGATCTTGCAGGAAACGTGACACTGTCATATTTTCGTGCGTGCCAACATGATTTCGGCATTGTTTTCATACTGCGGGACACAAACTCATGCGTTTCAATGGAAATGTGTTTTGTGCAATTACATCTTTTAACATTTCATTCACGGTTTGGGTTATGGTTAATGTGATGAAGGCCAATGACAAACATTGGTTTAAATTTTTTTCCCAGAACCATCACACAAATTCTTGCGTAATGCTGGCAAAAGAAAGCCTGGTTAGCTAAACCACAAACACACTGAACACTGCTGTAGACAGGAGGAAGTAGGAAACAGTTATGGGATGCAAGCTCAGACTTGATCGCCCTGTAGCTGACCACCTTTGATGAGGGTGTCTAGTGTTAAAAAGGCAGAAAAAAACCCTGATTCAAAGAAACACTACTGATGATACGTCCCAAAATTTACATCTCATGTCACTACAATCTTTTGGCACAGAGGACAATTTAACATCATGTCTAATGTTTAATGATTCTGCGTTTCTAGTCATTTAGTTTTTGTTAAAATTACCGTGATTGCACTTCATTCTTACCGTGATTTCTTGTGTTTGCTTGCAAAAAACTCTGTCAAAGTGACTTCCCAACACATTTGGGGTGTTTTACTGACAGGAAGTTGTGGCAAAACAATGACTAATGTTTATTTTGGGTCATTCATGGAAAGATCCGAATTTCTCGGGGAGTGAGATGATAGAGGAATACAGGGAACAAACTTGGGTCGAAACGCAAGAAATAAGAGCGAAGGAAAAACACTTTTATGTATCCATCTATGGGACTCCATATCCCACAATGCAATGTGCAAAAATATTTCCAACAATGTCAATAGGAGTGTTTACAGTAGATATCAAAGCAAAACAGCAATTTCCTTGGTTTGATGTGGTTTTTAAAACTAAATCTAAATGTTATGGTGGTGAATTAAACATTGCACAGTGTTATTCATTTGTACTACTATTGGGTACTTGTTCTATCAATATGAAACAGATTCTCCATTACTGTTTAGTTCTTGATTTTTAATCACTTTCAATGCTGAAATTTATTATTTAAGCAAATACTCCAGTAATTTCACTTCAATAATATTTTGACTAAGTTACAGTGTGGCAAAAAAGCACTTAAATAGACCCCTTAGGGGCTCGTGATGTGGCTGGAAACAAAAACAGGAAACGATTCCGGTTAAAGCATAGACATATAAACACTATGACGCAAGCGGGATTCGCCAGCGTAACTCAACGGCAGCCATCTTACCACAAACAACTGACTTTCTGACATGCTCTACGGTAGCTGTTGGAAGTGAGTGATCAGCTTAAACAAAATACCCTCAAATCAATGAAATATTGACGGACTTACAAATGGTTTGCCTTATTACCAACCTTATTATACATTTGTACAACATAGGATGCTTGTACATGTTGAAATTGCCGCTTGCTGTTAGAAAATTGGTTGAAAATTGAGCAAGTTAGGGTTATTTAAATGGTACATGTACCATTGACGTCAATGGAATGAGAGGGGCCAGCTGTTTGAGGTAAGATGGCTGCCAGGTTGCTACGTCAATAGACATCATAATACGTAGACGCCGCATTGACTGCTGCCGCCCACTGGAGTGGTGCGTCTACAGGGCGGCCATCTTGGACCAGTGGCAATCGCTCATACAGTGCATTACATCTATAGAGGAATTATGTGCCACACTATTAAAGTTGTCATAAATCACTCAATTCTAAAGCAATTTTCGCACGGTTTGTTTGTAACAAACGTCAGACATGATAGATAGATATTGTATTTTATTATTGTTATAATTATTGTATAATCGTACTACTACTGGATTATTGTTATTTCTATTCTTATAATTATCATTATATTCTCATATTATTGTATTTCTTTTATTATTAATACTTTATATTATAGTTAGTGGTATTCTCATTGCCCTATTATTATTATTGCTATTATCACTATTGTTATTATTATTGTCATTATATGACATTATCATTAATAAATATTGTTTACTATTAATGTTATTGTTTTTATTGTTGCGTTATAGTTACTGGCTTATTATATTATTTTGTTTTTGCTATTATTATTATTATTATTATTATTATTATACTATCACTATTACTATTATATCATCATCATTAATTATTGTAGCCAAAGAACTGAAAAATTCAAGAATGTGGGTGTGGAGATTATGTGTTAAGTGGTAAAAGCAGCATTTTAAATATATCCAACCACCTTGTATCATATCTACATGTGTGACTTTTAAAAAAAAATAAACAGTTTGGAAATTAGTTCAAAATTTAACGAATAATTCTACTTAGAGATTGAGAAATACCTCTTTCTGTCGTAATGTCCATGCACCGCTGCCTCCACCACCACCGCTCCAAGATGGCGGCGATGTTGACGTGTCCCTCAACAGTCGATGCGGCGTCTACGTATATAATGTCTATGGTTACGTCGCTCCCCATTGTCTAACAGTGTGGGTAAGTCATCTATGGTGGTTTGCTTCCAGGCTAAGCCCCGCCCAACAAAATTCATCACAATGTTTACAAACAAAGGGTCTATAGATGTGAGAGGTCTGTAATTTTCATCATAGTGACAGACAGAATGTGAAAAATATCCTGGAAATAACACTGTATGATTTATAAATAATTCATTTGTAAATTATTGCGTAAAACAATTATTCAGCACATAAAAACAAGCAAGAATTGTGGCTCTCACAGACCCGTTACTACTTCTTTAAGAAGCTCTTCTATCCTCCAATCCTGTCAACACCTTCAATCAGTGAGACTCCAACCTCCACCATGGCTAAGACCATAGAGCTGTCTCAGACACCAGGGACAAGTCTGGGCTTTTACTTGTTTTGTAGTAGTTTACAAGAAGTAAAAACTAAGGAATTTGTTTCCGTGTTTGTATAAACCAAATAGTTTTCTTTTTAATTACTATTTATTCAACATATTTGAGGTCTAACACATATTCACAACAAAGTCTGTCGTCACAGTGTAAACAAACACTGACATGTTGAACCCTCTATTAAAATAATTGCTATAATTGTGTGAGGTATGCATTCACACGTCTGTCAGACATTCTAAAATCTACATTAGCTATTGGCTTTAAGAAAATTGAATGAAATGGCTGTAATCAGAGTTAATAATCTCACTGAGCATTACAGTAAAATAACGTGTTTTGATCCACAGGGTGAGTTAAAAAGCAGAAGCAGTAGAAACTCTTGTAACCAATAAAACGAAGGCAGGCTGTAAGCCGTTTGGCTGTGATCTGTCCTCTGTGGGCGAGTGTGCACAGATTATTGCCTTCATCACTGCGGGGACAGATAATGTGGCATTCTCTGATTTTTCATTTCATTAACATCCTCAACAGCAGCAGCCCAGTAAACTCTTGGGTGGTTAAGTTACAACAAGCCGAGGATAAAGTCTCTCCCTGTCTTACTGTTAGTATTGCCTCTGAGAACGTGAAGCGAAAGGCGAAATAAGGGGATTTGGAGCTGTAAAAGTTACAGTGTTTGTGTGTGAGAACGGCACACAGAGGGGGTGCGTCTTTCATTTGAAACTCAGCACTTGCCGTCGGCTCTAAAAAAAATAATAGTTGTTTGCATTTTTTTTTTTTTTTTTGGGCACAGAAGTTTTATAAATCCATCAGGATGAAAACGGAGTATGTAGGCTTTTGAAAAAGGCCCAAAATAAATAAGCATTAGAATACAAATGAGAGTTTAGCAGATCACAGAGTGGCGTGACCTCAATTCCTTGGAACTCAGACTGTGGCTGAGCTGCACTCTCAGCCATATTTCACAGGGTTGGTTCGAAAAAAAGAAAAGGTTTTAACCTCTCACTGGTTTCTCCAGTCATCAAAAGGGTGAAGATGTATCTCCAGCTCTGGATGAGAGTGGGTTTTTTTTTTTTTTTTTTTTCTGTCCAAGGTGCAAGATCTACTACAGGGAGCTGGATTTGTCACTGCATTATTTACTAATACCATTCTCTTTGTTCGCCCGAGTCCCATTAAAGAATGCATGAGAAGTTGCCTATTTGATGACCACAATGCATTGGGGAATCTCGTGGTACACCATTGCTCCATTTGCGTGAGCTGAATCATTTATTGTACACACACACACACACGCACGCACATACGCACGCATGCACTTTTAGGAACTTTAGGTGCATTATGTATCGTAAAGAGTTCTTTGTCACCATTAGGACGTCTAAAAGCCCCAATCTTCTTTTCTTGAGATCTCAAAATGTTACCTGTACAATGGGACAAAAATAGCTACTTTTCTCAGGTTTTTCGTGCCGTTTCCTTCCATTCTCACAGATCTGTATGTCCCAGTCCATTAATACATTAAAGTGACTGAGGCCAGGAGGGCCAACGTCTGATAAGCAGAGCTGTGTGGTCAGGTATAGGTACTGCCAATAAAAATGCCCCATTAGACTGTTGTAGTTATAAGGATTGATAATAAGTTGCTATTATTTCTTATTTTAGTTCAAAAGCAGTGAAGAAAGTTCTAAGTAGCCGACGTTGAATTGACGCAACTGTCTCTAAAGGTTTATTTTTTTATTTATTTATTCAGTTCATTTCCGACATGGTTGCATTCACAGAAATTCATTTGACATTCAGAGCAAAATCACATCATTGTTTAATTTTACATCCAACCTCGTTTCTTCCCTTTTTTTTTTTTTTTTTTTTGTGATGTGTTCTCGTCTGCAGTCATTGTTCCTGTTGTTACTCTTCCTCACAGTCTTTTTCTTCCGTATCTCCTCGAAGGTTGATTCTGGTTCACAATTTTACAATGGAACTTGATTAAAAATATATCTAATTAATTAGAGATTTTGTAATTCATTAATCAAAATTGAATAAAAATAAACAATCTTTGACACAAGAAGGAAGGTTTTTTGATTTAAAGGGATTTTGACTGAATGAATGAAAACCAAAAAATGAGCTTAAACAACAAAATTGTGTTATTGTATTATTTTCATCACTAAGTGCTAACATATTCTGCAATATGAATAAAGAATATTATGATTGCATTGTCCACAAAGCACAAACTTAAATTTAATTAAGCTGTTGTCGTGCTTTTCAGGATTTTTTGTAAACTTTTCAAAACAACTGTGTTTTTGTGTGTTAAAATAAAAAAATAAAAAAAACAAAAACAGCACTTAGTCCAGAACATTCCAGAGAAGTGGAAACAGTGCAAAATAGTTAGAACTAGAATATATTTGGCATGAAATAAATAAACCAACTGATGAAGCTGATGAATTGAGTTTTAAATTTAAAATTATCGTTCACAACGCACAGGAACTACTTCTTCTCAGGCTCTCCTGTTTCTAGTGATGAAAAAAAAATTTAATGAAGTGTTTTTTTTTTTTAAAAAAATTGTAACTAATTTATCGCAATTAATGCGATAAAATCCCAGCCCTAGTTTTAACAATTTTTTTTTTTTTTTCCTGCTTTTCCTCTAAAAAATAACACAAATTGATACCAGAGTGTGTTGGTGGTAAAGCAAATACCAGCTACTATTTGTATTTTTTATGAACGTAATAAAAACTGCTGGTTATACACTGTAAATGTAAACCTTTAAAATGGAACAAATCTGCCTCGTCTAAAATTGTTGAAAGTAGAAATAAATGATGGTTCTGTTCATATCAACATAAGATAGCATGCTAAATGGGTAGCTTATAGCAACATCAATACGTGTTTTAGGTCACCTTTCGATTAAAAAAAACTTACACCTGTAAATAAATAAAGAAATAAAATTGGAGAACTAACAGCGTGACATCAAACGTCAACAACTACACTTGACTTTTATCGTAGATGCTAGAGACGTGTATGCACATGAAAAACAATTGTTTCCCAGTCGAAATCAGTTTGAGATTAAATCCTAATAAGTGATGCATGTGAACACCTGATGAGCTAATGAAGAGTTCCATGGCTGTGAAGCAAGTCAGCGCCACAATTATCAATAATTTCATCTCAGAATAAACACATTTGGGTTTCCTGCCACTGCTTGGAACAATACTGTAGACACTCTGATTAGATATCGGCTGGCCAATATATAGATTTTGTATTTTATTTTTATTTTTTTAAACTTATTTAGCACTTTAGAGTAGCCATTAAAGGAAAAAAGAAAGAACATAAAAAACATCCATTCAGATGTACGAATATTCAACAAAAAGAAAAAGCAATAATAATAATAATAGCATGTGCATGGGAGAGGTAGAAGCCAATAGGCTTACAAATGAAAAACCAATATAATAGGATAAAGATATAATATAATAGTGCCTGATCAAATATCCTTATCCTATTAAATCCTTAATAGGATAAAGATATTTGATCAGGCACCCGTGTGGGCAGCTGCAGCCACTTGACTGACGGAAGGACCCCGCATTTATAACATGTGAGTGTTTCAATTGTCTTTCATAATCGATGCGCTTTTACAAAAAAGTATATCAGCCTCAAATATTGGCTTCCAAAATCAGCTTTAGACATCGTCCATCGGCTGAATTCTTTTTTAATCGGTATCTGCATCGGTCTTTGAAAATCCCATATCAGTCAGCATCTAATTCTGATTCTAAATAATGACTTGTACAGTATTTAGAGTGTGTGATAGACATTAGGTAGTGTTAACAGGAGAGCTCATCCCATTGAAAGGAGCAGATCACACTGACTTTCTGTTTAACAGCGTATCACAGTCTACCTTTAAGTAAACGCAAAGCCCCAGATGTTGAACGCACTGGCTTTTAATATTGACACATCTACCCACTGAGTCTCCACATGAAGGCGTACGACATCACACTGCACACAGCACACTGCTCAACAGGACATCCTTTAGAGCTTCATTCTGTATTCATGGGGAAAATTAAACCTGCTGCGAACCGAACATGAACTCCTCCCTTTCTCGCTTCTTAAACTGGGTTTTTAAAACTGAAATTTCACATGGAAAGTCTAACTATAAGAGGGAGGGTCGCAGATATGAATCTACTGTGGGACATCAAACTCATGAGCAAGGTCTGTTCCTGGTTGCTCTTGTTCTGTTCCTGGTTGCTCTTCTTCTGTTCCTGGTTCTTCTTCTTCTGTTCCTGGTTGTTCTTCTTCTGTTCCTGGTTGTTCTTGTTCTCTTCCTGGTTCTTCTTGTTCTCTTCCTGGTTCTTCTTGTTCTGGTCCTGGTTGTTCTTGTTCTGTTCCTGGTTGCTCTTGTGGGGCAAGAAAACAGCCGTACCTGTCTAACCACGCTTTTCCGACGAACCCCGACCAAAGGAGACGGTGGATCTAAGCAGTTAGGAGGGATGAGGGTCCGATCTGTATTCTACACCAGTAATTCTCAAATGGTGGGTCAGGACCCAAAAGTGGGTCACGGACCTGTACTGGGTGGGTCGCGGACAGCTAGTCAAAAATAAATAAATACTCAATATGCCTTTTATTTTTAAAGAAACTTCTCTTTTGATAAGCATGCTGTGAAATGCATGTTGCACAGGAAAATATATAGATTTCTGTTTTAAAAAAACATTATATATTTGTGTTTTCAACAGGTTTTTTTGAAAACTTAATTTGGTTGGTTGAATTCTCGCGATTTATTAACCGTGGCAAAATGTGGGTCCCAGGGTGAGACCAGCTGAGAACCCCTGTTCTACACTACACAGGCACTTCACTCAGGACGATTTTGTCACCATCAGCCACCTTAAAAGTGGAGCTGTTCCATTTCTCTTTCCCTGGAAAGAGAAAGTCTGCTTTCTAGAGGGCTCAGAAACGGCATCTTGTCCTCTCACAGCAAGCTAGCTATGCTAAAGCTATGGAGCTGCTACGGCACATCCACCCACAGGTAAATAAGACAAACACATATCAGAATGTTAAAATATAATTTAAAAGTCTATAACATGCTTCTCTTTAAACATTGCGAACATTTTTCTTTATTACAATATTTATATTTCATATGTTGGAGATAGTGGTTAGTTCACGAAGCTACTTCTTTTCTTATCTTGATAGCTATGGATATATTATTCATGGAAGAACTTATACCCCTTATCAAGTTTATTTGTTCGGGTATTCGCCGCTGCGATTCCCTTCACATCAGCAAACAAAAAAGCTGGCAAGTTGAGCAACGCTGTGGAAAATACAAGAGCCATTTTCCCTTAGACCCGCAATAACAGGAAGTTACTCGGCACCAGGAGGTGCTACTTCCGGTTGTCGTAAAAAAGGTCTATGATATTGAGAAACCGATATGTCAGTGGTTCCCAACCTCTTTTGGATCAGATGATGCAATTATTTCTGAATAAATGTACCAGAACATACGTTTAAAATACATTTATTTAAAAAAAAAAAAAAGACTTTCATGGCCTGATGATGCCAGTGGTTGAGAACCAATGAGCAAATAATAATTAAATCACAGACATTGTCAAAGATTGAGAGTAAAAAATTTGAGTAAAAGTCAGAAAAACATGGAATATCAGATACATTGACAGAAATATGTAGCTCCCTTGATTTTGGAGTGTTCCTTGAAAGCAAGCTGAATAAACATCAGTGCTTCAACATTGATATACTCCCAACCCAAGGCTGACAACTTTCGCCTTTTACACCTTTTTTTTATTTATTTATTTTTTTTAAACAAAACTGTGTGAACTTATAAATAAATCTTTGATTTTGCCGAAGAGCAACACAACGAGGCATTTGAAAGCAGAACCTAGGAAGTAGAAACCTGACAAATGCTTTCCAGGCAAAGCTGGTGAAAATGTTCCATGTTTGAAGCCCTCACCTCAGCCACAGGCACTCCCTCCGGGGGACGACAGTGCAGCACGATCATGCCATTGAGAGGCACCTCTGTGCCTTGGGGGTCCTGCTCAAAGTTCTTCCTAAGGTCTGAGGAAGAGAAGAAAGAGCCATGATTAAAGGACCAAGTGCAAAGACAGGAGGAGCACATTAGAGGTCACATCGTTTCATGTGTGACCTTTTCTCTTTGACCAAAACACACACGGGCATGAATAACCCTTTCTGCCAAACGCTGCTATTATTTGAAAGAAGTGTAACCTTTTCATGAACAGTAAGGTCAGGTTATGATCAAAGCAGTGTGGACTTGCTTACAGGCAATCCGGACAGTTGCCTTGCGGCTCTTGGAGGTCCCCAGGTGACTCCAAGCGACACATAAACACCAGTAGTCCTCTGGCCCGTGGAAGTCCTCCACCTGCTGCCGCGACACGTTGATCATCACTTCACGAATCTTCAGCCCTAGAGAGAAAACAATGGACACTTAGGCTATGTTCGAAATAGCCTACTAAAGTACTACTCTTACTAAGTCTGATGTAAAAATGAGTATGTAGTGCGTTCACATTAGACGGTATGGAAGAATTGAGTACGCGAGAAATACCCTGATGTAAACTATATTGGGTACATCTGTACCAAAAATTGTTAACATTGTGAAAAAGTGTGCCCCCCCCTAAATGTGCAGCGAATGACTCCATTTTAGGTACAGATGCTGTCAATGTGAACAAGCTTGAAAAGAGATGTGGCAACATTTGGTGAAAATATATTTTATGAACCACCTTAGTGGGCACACTAGTCATACTCAACCGCCTTATGATGCATTGCTTAGGAGAATGGAAGATCAACCCGGGACCGGCTTAAAGCTAAAAAAAAAAAACAAAAAAAAAAAAAAACATTCTCTTTTCAAAACATAAGCATCTTTTCTTGTCTTCCAGTAGTTTTATTGCTTTTGTAAATAGGGCTCTTGTTTTGAAGATAATCGCAAGTTTTTTCAGTACGACATTGGTGGGAAATGTCGGCATGAAATGTGTTTCTGCGCGTTTGATGGATCAAATGACCACATGTTGATATTCAGTGACATGCAGTCAGGGTAAGCAAAGTAGGCATTGCCTACCCAAGGGTGAATTTATATTTTAATTATTTGTTTTAAATATATTACAGTTATAAATTATTTATTTTTCAATTTTTACAATGGCTTACAGTACCTTTAAGTTTGAAAGTGTCAGCATTTTGTGCTTTTCATAGCCCAAAAGACTAAACATCGCTATTTCTTGGTACGGCAGAGACGCTGCACAGTCCGCTGTAAAGCAGGAGGAGGCCACACCCCCTCCCTAAAAGCACATTGCTGCTCTGCCTCTGTTTCCATAGCGTGTTTTTCAGTTCCCCAAGATGAAAACTATTTACGTAAAAAGGCTGCCTTTGGACGTAACCGCGCTATGCTAAATGCTATACGTAAGTTCACCGTGCATTAGTGAATTGATAGAGCGTGGCCACTGCCGCTACGTTCTCTAGCTAGTGGGCGGGATAACACTACAGTCAGGATTAGAGCGCTCGAGACGATAAAGAAACTTTCTCTTGGGGAAAAACGACAGCTTTTAAAAGATGGGAGACCAACACCTGAGCTACCAGACCTTCAGCAAAGGAAAGGTCAGAAAATTGTTGGTATTTTCCACAGTGAATGGTACAAAAGGAAGGAATGGCTTTGTGGATGAGCCTCACTGAGGCTGTTCCGAGTTGTTGTCATTTTCTTTGTGTTTCTGTGTTTCCAACACAAACAACGGATGCGCTGCCATGTCATGAGATATAACTGGTTGGGAGAGTATGGAGGCTGTATTGAATCATTTTTTATGTTTCCTTAATGGTGTTTTACAATGTTGATTTTGTTAGATTAACACTTGCCAGCAGAGACATATGAAATTGTCATTGGCGTCAACAGTGGTAGTCTCGATTTGCAACGCCCGGCCTACCCAACCTTAGTGCTCACGGCACGTCACTGTTGATGTTCTACTTGGTCACTTTCTCGCTTGAAATGTTTTTAGAACTTTCAAAGGTGGAGAATCAATGGACATATTTTTCCTCAGTGTGCTTCAGGTTTTTGTCATTGTAGGTTCGAAATGCAGGTAGAAATGCATCTTGATAACTTGGAAGTATACTTCAGTAGGCACGGTCATCATACTAATTGTATATAATAGACAGTATATACTCATTGAGTGTGTAATGTATAGTACAGTATGCCTTTTCAAAAACAGCCTTCACCTCTCACCATGAAGCGGTGCTGATCAGAAGATCGGCAACACTACTCAAGCTTTTCACAAGTTACTATAATCAGCAACTCTACACCCAATGCAATGAGTCCAAGTAGCAGCAGATTTGTAGTGAACCTTGATCACACTCCTGGTTAAACTATGGACCTCTGAACAACTACATCTGCATCTTTGACAAACCCTGGCTCTGTGCATCTGACCATACTGTGGACATGTAGACGTTTGTAAGTGACAGAAAATGTCTGAGATAAGCATTGATCGTTATAAGCATGTACATTTTGAACAAGTCGTAAAAAAACGTTTCTTCTTGGAATGGAAAAGCTACATCAATTTTACAGCAAAGGTCCCAAATTTAAATGTAGGCTTAATCTGATGCCAAGCTGTGCCCCTCTTCTGCTCTATCTGCTAGACAAACACTCTCCATCTACTGACAGATAGCGTTAGGCAGTAGGGGTTATTCTAACCTTACCGCAGGCCTCAAAACTTACTGAAATGAACTTTTTCCCACAATGATTTCACAACGTATAAAGTGTCCTTTCCCCGAAGTGAAAAACATTTTATTGAAGGGGAGAAAAAATATGAACCCAAACGTACAGGACAGTGTGGAATGTAAAGGTCTATAACTATGGAACGATCGAGACGATGTATGAATGTCTTCAACTTCAATAGAAAATGATTAAAGAAATATGCATTTATATCACATTTGTTTGGATCATTTGCCAGGGATCACCATAGGATTTAAGGTTTGTTCATGCTATCTGTCCATCCATCCATTTTTCATGTTGCTAGAATGGGCCGTTTCCTGCCCTTTGGATAGTTTGGGTGAAATTAAAGTGTAACTAAACCCCAAACCACCATTTTCAGCTGGAAACAAATGTATTTAGGTATTAAGAAGTGTTGCTGATTGATCTTGGTCCAACTCACAACATTTTAATCAAAATATTTAAATTTTGCACATTTTGTTATAAAATGTAAGAGCGACTGCCCTCTATTGGTTGAAACTAGGCAATAATTTTCAATTACAATTGAATTTTGCTATTGGCTGAGAATGAGATTATGGCGTCATTGGACCACCATGCGTCACAAACGAGCACAACAATAATAAAAAAAATAATCTAATTAAACTTTTCAGATATTTCAGGTGACCCCAAATAGGGTCCCAGCCACAAGGTTGAAAAACACATATATAGTTGTTCCTGAATAGATTTATTTCTATAGTTTGTATCATTTCCTTCTGGGGTAGGACCAAGACTGACACTTTTTTTTGTTAATTTTCAAATCTCTCTCTTTCACTGAGTACCCCCTATAGTGCCATTGCATACCCCCATTTGAGAAACACTGGCAGCAACGCCCATAGATTACAAAGTATGAGCGTGGCAAAGGTATAAATAATAAATACATCCTGTGTTCAACATTCAAAAAAAAAATATAACAGCAACTTTTACCTTAAAGCTGATATCCAGAGTTTCTGAGAATCTATGTTTATGTTTGATTCTTTTGAAGTGCAAAAAAAAAAGCTAACTAGTCTTTTACTATGGTCTCCTGCCGGTGGTCATTCATATACATTAATGTATATAAGTCCCTCCTTCGTCCTATAGACCTTTATACAAATAGAAACAATCGCCGAGCGTGCCCAACCAATAGGGTTCGACTTCCTGTTTTTTAGACTGTAAATCAAAGTGAATGCTGAACTGTGCACAGAAACAAGGCCGAGCGTCACAACAGCAACAGATAAATATGATTTTGGCTCTTACCTGACCTATAGACCTATATTAATGCACCCTGATGCAACCTTGTTATGTTCCACGATGCACATGCAGAAAAGTAGAGGCGTGGCTTCTGGTAGACTGGTAGAGGCAGTGGGAGGAAGTGAGACTGTTTAGGGGGGGACATCGAGACATTTCTCAGAAACTCCGGATATCAGTTTTAAAGACTCCTTTTTCAGAATTTTTAGAAAATCTTTATCTAAAAATGAAAACGTCTAAAGCAAACAGAAAGTTGGAACCAGTGTGGAACCAGTATGAGTGGTTAGAGATGGATATGTTTATACCGAGTAAAGATGGTTACAGATACAGTGTAACCTGCAATTTACTGCTTCTCAAGAAGAGCCAGAGCCCCATGACTCCACTACAAATAAAGTGCTGTTAGTGGTGCTAAAGGACAAAGGCTACTCATTTGAAACAATTTATGGTTTCAGTGCCGAGAGTGAGACACACACACACACACACACACACACACACACACACACACACACACACACACACACACACACACACACACACACACACACACACACACACACACACACACACACACACACACACACACACACACACACACACACACACACACACACACACACACACACACTTATCTCTGCTAGGTGCTTTAGCCTAATGCTACAGAGATCATCCTATCCCATAACGAGCAAAACATCAGATAATATTCCACTTTCTGATTGGAATTTAAAAGCACGATTTCTCAATTCCACCAGACTGCACAAAAGATGACAGGCTTGGAACGATAATGTAGAACAGAAATGGTTTTTATTGGACATGTAGAAAATTGTAGCTTTCCATCCAACACCAGCAGAAACCTGCATTCCAGTCATCAGACCAGCACAGATTTATTAATACATGAGCACAGAGTAATGAACAGTTAATGTTTGATGGTTAGTGTCTAAACTCGTCACTTCAATCAGCATGCAATTAAGCTGGCACAGCGGGTAGTGAGAAATATAATAAAAAGGATCCGTACACTGGAGAAAAACCAGTATTGGAGCCGATTGATGGATTCAGTTTGAAGCAGCTACATGATTAAAGGAAAACACCACGTCTCCATGTACAATGAAATACCAAAATACCCGAAAAGTTGCTGTACAGAAAATAAAGTCAATTGAAAATCTATGAAGTTTTTCAATCATGGACTTTTATATCATTTTTAAAAAGCCATTGTTTTTGAGGAAACCAATACAAAACACGTTCTCGTCACCATTTCTTTAGGATTTACATGAAATGTCCGAACATCTTACATGTCAGATCTCACACAAGATCTCGTGCTATGTAATCTCGCTTGATTTCCTCCCAATGTTCCCTTGACACTTATTAAGCATACAGTATAAAATTAATAACAATGAACCAATCTGATGAAACAAAAACCAATGGAATTAGGTAAACTGAACCTGAAATGTAAACAGAATTGAGTAAAATCCGAAATATCGATATATATCGAGATTCAAGATATATCGAGTTTACTACTTTAGCGATATTGAAAATTACAATATCGCTTATATCGATACACATATTGTTATAGCTTATTTAGTATCAAAATAATTGTTTTAGGAGTCGCTGCTTTCACTACTTCTCAGAATAGAATCAGAATCAACTTTATTGACCAAGTAATGTATGTTATACACACGAGGAATTTGACTTGTTGAACTGTGCTCTCTCTAATAGTGTAAACATTAAATAATAACAATCAACTAGAAAAATAAAAATAAAAAATATAAACATAAAATATAAACAGTAGTTAGACTAATATGTGCAAAACTAAATAAAATAACAAGATAACAATAACAAGATAAGATAATAATAATAAAATAAAATATAATAATAAGATAATAGTGCAGTAGTGCATTGACGAGTAGTGCAGGTGAACAGCATGAAAAGCACATTTAGATGGATTTGTGAGTGAGTCCTAACCCAGATCTACCCCTAAACAAGCAACACTACAGAACTCACTCAAATGCTGTCGCTTATAGGAGAAAAAGCCAAAAGTGGCAGATATCATGCAACTGTTTGTTAATAAATGAGCTTGTTTGGCATATTGCATCAGAAAATGTATCCCAAAATTGTCTTTATTGTCAAACCTCATTTGAATTTAAAATTATTGAGAATAACTGATATTTGAGATATGAGTTTTGGTCCATACTGCCCAGTCCTAAGCTCTATGTATGAATGTGCAGTAGTTTCAATGACAAAAAGCGACCAGGACCTGACTTGAGAAATTGAAATGCACAGAAGTGTGGAACGTAATAATTTGCAACAAATGTGTTTCTCAAATTGGGGTACTTACTAGAGGGTACACAAGGGCAGTAGACATGATTAAAAAGTAGTAGAAATCATTAAAAATGTAGGGGTTTTATAATGTGTATTTTTAGTTGTAAATGATCATTATAATAATAATGATAAAAATCATCTTGATTAGAACATGAACTAAAATATAAGAGTCAGTCTTGATCCCACACCAGGTGGGAGATGACTGGAATTGATACAAACTATAGAAATAAATCCATTCAGAAAACATTGAATACAGTTTCATTCACTTATTTACAATAGGATTCTTTAAAATGTGTGTTATCAGTCATTCAATCCATCATTATGCTTTATAGTTGTTGTTTTTTCAAGAATTCTGCGCATTCTGTTGTAGTCAGACTAAGGGGGTACTTGGATTCAGAAATAAGAGAAAGGGGGTACTTGACACCAAAGATAATAGAGTAATAGACTCATTCAACAGACTGGTTTACTCTGTGTTACGCCCAATAACAGCTGGGTTAGGCTCCAGTAGTGCATGATGGCTTAGTGGTTAGCACTTCTGCCTTACAGCAGGAAGGTCCTGGGTTTAAGCCCTGGAGTTAGCATGTTCTCCCCGTGCTATGTGGGTTTCCTCCCACAATCCAAAAAAATCATCACTGTTTGGTTGATTGGAGTCTCTAAACTGCCTGCATGAGTTAATGTGAATGTCAGTGTTGTTTGTATAATTGTTGCCCTGAGATGGACTGGCACCATGTCCAGGGTGTACCCCCGCCTGGCGCCCAGTGTGAGCCGGAGATAGGCACCGGCAGACCCCTGCATCCCTGAAAAACATGAACAAGCAGGTCTGAAAATGGATGGATGGATGGCTCCAGTTGCCTCTGCAACCACGTGCAGGATAAGCAGGCACAGATGCCAGGACGCCTCTGATCTCAGCTGTGTTAAAAACCAGCGTCGTCCCTGGCTGCACTAACTGCTCAGCGTTCTAACAGCAGATGTTGAAAACTCCCTCAAAGCTCAGCCTCTCGTCTACCAGTGTTTAATTGCTCAGGCCTACAACACTCGTCATTAAGTTTTTTTTCCTTCCACAGGCTTTCAGCCATCAGGCTGCGTATTGCAGACAGCAGCTCAGACATGAGCCTGGATTAAAGGAAAACTAATAATACAAGCTGAGAGGTTATCAAAGGGAGCCTAATGAAGTAATGTAAAACACAAATGTCCTCTGAACACGCTGTAATCCACTGCAGTGACTAACTGATACGTACACAACTACCCCAACGCAAACCCCAACACAACTCCTATTCCCTAATTTCCAACTCCTCCTCCTCCTCCTCTCATGGCTTCAAATTAGAGACTTCATTATCATGCCTGATTAGGTGAGAGTGATTCAAATTCATCTGGGAGAAAATAACAAACAGCCGTAAGCACTTCAGTGAGGGGAAATCTGTCATCAAATCAGGAGGAATTTGCTACATCAAAGTTTCAACAATGATAAGTTTTCTTTTTCAACTGAATGCAGCAGCATTTTAAACTCATGAATACAATACACAGATTTAAATAATACATGAGGAAGTTTTATTGATCCTCTAAGGGAATTTAAACAAACAGCACCTCCAACTAATATAAATGAAGTACAACAGTGCACCATACTTAAACCTACACACTATGACATTGTGAACATAACACTTAATATCCTCAACAAACTACACCAATAGCATAACCAACACCATTAATGGCAAACTTAAAGCTAGGGTAGGCAATTTCCTCAGGATACACTTTTTAAAAGTTTTTGGTTGAAATTGTCTTTATGTCGTGACAGAAATTAACTATGTGCTCTGAAAAAGGAACGGATAAAGTTTGTCAACTGTAGCAGCTGTAAACCTGTAATTATAACTTAGACCAATGGAAAAAAAAAACAAACCTTTTTTTTTTTAACCAATCACGTCTCCCTGCTCGTTCTCAATCCCTCGCATGCACAAGCTCACACTGAGTTAAAACTCAGCAAAAGTTTTTGGTCACGTTTTTTTAACATACGTATATAATGGTAAAGTTTATTGTTTACTTACTGCTGAATGAGACATGAGGCAACAAAGTGTGCGCGTGCATGTGAGTGAGACGGAGCACAGAGGGGAGGAACGAGGGGTAAAGGCGGAGCCGTCGGGGAGGCTACATTCAAAGTCATGCTAGCTTTCAAAAATCACCTACCCTACCTCTAAGGATTCAACCAATAAACATTATCTGTGGAAGTGTTTGAACTAAAGCAACAACTTTAATGGGTTTGACACCCAAACAAACAAATACAGTATGTGTACACAATAAAAACAGCCATAGGGCCTTCTATTTTACGCCGGGAATAATGGATTTACCTTCCTCAATCAAAAATAGCTACATGACATGGAATTAATATGGATATATATAATATACTTTCACATGTTTCTAACATTTCAACTGGTGGTTAAATGTGTAGCAAGTGTTAACAAGAAATACATTTAAGCGTGCCATTTCATCTAGGAGTGTGAATATACCGCGATACGGCGATATATCACGATATTTTTTTGCACAATCGATTATCGATATGCTCGCACAATTTTGTTTACTGGAATATTGCAATATAATGGTGTCGCTGGTAAAAAAAGACCCTATTTTTTGTTTACAGAAAGCACTATTGGAGATACTTATTCATTTACATTGGTATGTTGACACTTATTTACAGAAATGTTGAATTAAAATAGTGTCACTGTTCATAGGACACTTTTTCAATTTATTGTCTTTCAGAGATATAAAAAACATTTTTTTTCACTTAATCCTTTTTTTTCTTGTCATGTCATAGATTATCAAAAATTGATTTCTGACCAACATATCGATAATCGCAGTATCGTCATATCGTGAGATAATCGTTATCGTGAGCCAAAGGTTCCCACCCCTAGTTTCATCACGCACTTCTTTAGCATAAAAATAGAAAATATTACCAATATTTATCTCAATCCAAATCATGGCAAGATTTTGGGACATTTGCTTTGTCAGTAAATACATCAAATTAGGGAAAGCCAATGAAACAGGAAAAAAGGTAAAGGGTATACACTGAAAAGGGAAATCTCTTTTACCTCCTCCAAAAAGCTAATAATTTAACCAGGGTTTAGTTATTGGTTTGTTTGACTGATAACGTCAAAAGTTCTTGACAGATTTTGAAAATATTCATATAAAGACAGACCTTACACCATGGAAGATTCCATTAAATGTTGGATGGGATCTGGAACAATATAGGATCATTCCATGTTATTTCAACAAATGGCCCAAGCACTGTATAGCAGATCTTTTTGCATATTCTGAGAGAGTAGGTGGAGCTGTATTATTACACCAAATTTCAGATTCCTATGTGCTGTAGTTCCTAAGATATTGACAACTGAAAATGGAAGAAAAATAAGGATGTGTGAAAATGTAATGAAAATTGACACATATCCCCTCGCTAAATTGGCCATATCGCCAAAAGTATTCATTCAATTAAACTAACAATTTACAGCAGGGTTATTCAACTGCGGCCCGCGGGCCAAAACCGGCCCATTTCAAACCCAACCGGCCCGTAGCCCATCTATCCATAGTTAGTGAATACATAGTTTAATGTCAGCTAAAAACTGTACACACGCGGCTTTGCGACACTTCACAGCACTTTGTGACAGTTTCAGGCACTTTGTAACGTTTTCCGACAGTGCTGCTTACAGCGCATACGGAAAGGAGCATCAGATAAACAGCAGGCATAGGCACATTCAAAGGAAAAGCGACGGAAAGTTGACGCCGAAAATAGACAGTTCAATAAAGACTGAACTGATAAGTACTTCAAGACGACCCACGCTAACGTTGACAACGACTATCCACGGGGTTCAGATGCTTGGCAGATAAAACTGAAAACACTTGCTTTAAACTACTAGCGGAGCTCTGCAATCTTTTCCCGCACTTGCACGCTGCAGCAGAAGGCAACCATAGCTTCTCTCTGAGTAGCATTAATACTAAAAAAAGAAACAGTCATCTACATGCGGAAACGGTGATAGAATGCATAATTGCCGCTGTCGATGAGGTGGTAACAGTCAACAAAGTGAAATAACCTGTAATATATTCTATTAAGGGAATTCCTCTGTCGGATACAACAACTGTGAGAATGGTGGATGTTTTAGCCACAGATGTTTTCAGTTTACTTATTTATTGCACTTTTTAACCAGCAGGTGCTGTGATTACTATTTCATTAAACTTGAAGTTGCTTGTGTTTATTACTTGTACAAAAAGCTAATTGGTGCTGTTACTGTTATTTAAACCGGAAGCTGGTCATGTTTTTCAGTTGTTTTTTATTATTTCTTGCACAGAAAGCTAGCAGGTGTGTAATTTTAAAATGTCTTTTTAAATATGATTTTTTTTTTAAGTTAAACCTGAAGCTAGTTATGTTGGTGTTTTTCTATTTCTTGCACAAAAAGCCGGAAAGTGTTGTTACTGTTATTTAATGAAACCAGAAATTGATCATGTTTTTCAGTTTTTTTTATTTCTTGCACGTTTTAACCTGCAGGTGCTGTGATTATTATTTAATTAAACTTGAATCTGCTTGTATTTTTTATTACTTGTAAAAAAAAAAGCTAACTGGTGCTCTTCATAGAATTTGATGAGTTCAATAAAAATATTGAAAATGTGATGGTGCTTTGTTTCATTTACTACGAGAGCAACTGTACCAAGTGAGTGTAGTTGAATGGCCATGATTTACAGTGTGCCTGTTGAATAATCACGGAACAATTGGTAAAAAAAAAAATTCTGAATTTTTTGAGACCGAAGTGCGTGGGATTTGTTGAAATGAAATGGACTGACTCTACTGACACTGGAACAATTTCAAAAATCCAAAAATCTTTATCATTTATCATTGGCAAAATTTAAAAACATATTTTGGTTTGTAATTAACGGATCTATGAAACAGATTTAGTTAAATTCAATGAAAAATGGATTTAGCGTTTGGCAAAGATTTGCGCTCTTTAATGCTGAGTTCACACATTGCTGAGTTCACAAATTGGGAGCGCGCATGCCGTGGCCAATGCTCTTGCAGCACGAATCAAACCGAGCCACCCAACAAGAGAAGAATTTGTCTCTTACCGGGTCTATCCCATTGACTTTGTAAGTAATGTGGTCGAGCAAACATTTAGTGACGCGTCCGGTGTGAACGTAGCACAAGTGTTCTTGTTTCTTTTCACTCATTCATCTGCTAATTTAGCATTTTCCATCTACACCATGAAAAGGTTTGTAGTCCTTCGCACTGAGACAGACCATCATAGGCACAGGAATCTGCAACTAACTGGTGTTGGACGATGGGGAAGTTTATTTGTTTCTTAACTAAGAAAACACATGAACTTGTTCACATCTGCTAGTATAAAAAGGTTTGCTTGAAGTGATAAACAAAGGTGTCGTTGCATTGGTGCATTGGTCTCCTGTTTTAAGAGAACAGAAAAAAGCTGTAATGGTAGATTTTTGTTTTTGAAGTGTTTCTGCAGCAAGAACTTTGAGAAAAAGGTATATTGTCACTCGATTATGGAGGGTATTAATCAATTAACTCACTCAGTGCCCCCGACGAGGTATCTCGTCATTTCAAATCCAAACGCTCAGCGCCATTCACGAGAAACTCGTCATTTGGGGGTGTTGTAGTGACCAACGGTGCACCTTTAGATGAGAGATTAGCCACTGATGCTACCATTAGCTGGGGAGGAGAAACAGGAACGAGTGAGATTATGGCGCTACAGAGTGATATTATGACGTATCCAGCAGCTCACAGCACCACATACTAACACAGAACATGTGTGGACCTGAGTGGATTATTGATAATGTTGTGATCGTGAGATAAAACCATCAACTAACCGGGCTAAACGGGTCATTGCTGCGTGTCGGGAGGAAGAGGAAGTTACATCTGTGTGCAGACTGACGGGAGGGAAAGTTGGAGGAACGCCAAAATACAGTAAGAAATACATTCAACTCTGACCCAGACATATAAATAATAATAATTTTGCCATCAAAAGCCCGGTCTGTGTTTTTTTTTTTTTTATGTTTTATATAAGGAAACAATGTTCAGATGTTAGAGTTGTCACTAAAGCAAAAAAAAAAAAAAAAAGCTTTAAAGTCACTGACAGCGTTTTTTTTAGAAAAAGGCTGTTTTCTCAGCTTTTTGCTCTGAAACTGAAGATTTGTGTAAAACTTTCTCTATTCAACGGCTGATTACAAAACAACAGAACGAGCCAGAAACAAATGGGGTTTTTTTCATGACAGTAGAGGCTTCAATCTTTCAGAATCTGGTGTCAGATTTCAGTCAAAGTAGAAAATATTCTGTGGGTCTTTAAAATCAGTCAAAATGCTCAAAAACAGTGGCACTGAGGGGAGTAGAAAATTTGAAAATGGCTGGCACTGAATGAGTTAAAAGTAAAATAAAACAAGATTCTGCACAAAGGCTAACATTTTTTTCCTTAGCCAATGGCTGTGAATGAGGTTCTCATAGGCTTAAAAGTTTGCATAAAAAGAGAATATTTCTGGCTAATACTAAGAACATCAAAAACACTGAACCAAAAAGGAAGAACCACAGGTGATCCCTTCAGAAAATCTGCATGTCACACTTAAAAGGGAAGGCATTGTTTGCTGTAACTGTGCCTTCTCTTTTGCAAAATGAGATCAATGAAAGAATAAATTTAGAGAAGCTCCATCCATGTTTCCAGGTTTCTTCCCTTTGCATCCAAATACCCCTTTTCCTAGTTGCCAGAACTGATGCGGTGTTGGAGGGATAATCCGACGGCTGCTTGGTCATGCTGACGATGGCGGTCACCCCTCTGTATTCAGGGATACAATCATCGTCTCAGCCCTTTCCATGAGCCTGTCCCCAGATGCCTTTTTTTATTTCAGAGGCACAGTCTTACCCCCCCTCCTCACCTTCCCGTCAAGTTCTTGACACATTGCCGGAAAGCCTTGACAACAGACCTCGAAGTGTAACGGGTGCCATTGGACCCTTGAATCATGTCCCTTTAATACAGCCCTAATGTGGCCAAAAGATCAAAACGTGATAGAGCAAAGCCGATGCACCCGTGTCCTCCTCCGTCTCACTCGTGGTCCGTCTGGCATGAGGCCAGTGGCGTCTCTGTTCCAAATCCATTGTTTTTACTCTTGACTGAATTCATGAGGAGGCATGGGAAGCTCAAACATTTGATCTGAGAGTCTGTTGGCCAAGGCTCAGTCTGGACACGACAACAAAAGAAGCAGATTCAAGCTTTATTTTGTGTCAATGCTTCTCGTAGAGTTATATGTACACTCCCAATATAAAATATTCACCATCTTGAATGTTTTATTCTTTTATTGCTTTTATAAATGATTAAACTCTGAATCCCTAAAAGTAATTGACAAGATTGAAGAGTCTTGGCCAATTGGTGGTAATAGTCTCACAAATTTTGAAATAAGGATTGACTGGGAGCAGCGAGTGTGTCTAGAGTCTTTGTTGTACAAAGACACCCCTGTGTGGGAGGTTCAGTCTCAGGTTAATTAGTATTCTTCCTTCAACTTCACTACAAAGCCACGAGAACACTTCAACTCAACACTTCTAACTCAAACGAAAGGTTAGTGAGATACTGAACATGTACGGGCTTTCACTTAAATCCATCATCAAGTAAAAAAGGAGGAATATTATAAGTATAAATCTGCCAGGAGCAGGCTGTCTTTTTAAACTGTGTGTCAGGGTTAGAAGAGCAGAAAGAAAGGCAAGTGAGACACTCAAGGCTAATTTTGAATAAGTTACAATAGATTCCTGGCTCCTTTATCCGTCAAAACTTCATTTAAAGATAAAGAAAACTTGTTAAATCTAGACAAGAGCCATGTATGAGAATTTGATGGGCTGTGCACAAACCTCTGGAGGGTAACGTTTTATTAAATTCTGTCTCCGTTTTAATATAATTATTTAAAAAAAAATAAATAAAAAATCCAATAGTACCTTCCCCAATAGCTGACAAAAACAAAGTTTAAGAAACACAACTGACCTGCTTTCATCATCTATTACTTAATGTCAATAATTTTGCAACTTTCACATTATCAATTAAGAAATAATATTTACAGACATTTCCTTACGGTGTTAGTGTGAATTAGTGATGGGAAAGAATACTGACCTAACCTTTCAATACAGGTAATTTCCTGTCAAAACTGGAAGTCTGAGAATGCATTTGCGGACGAGGTCAGAACTACTAGGTTTGTTAACTCACCCACTGCCATTGACATATATATACGTCAATTGTGTTTTTCAACGCCAGTGTTACGGACCTCTCCATTGAATATCAGCATTGTATTATGATGTAGTGACGAACTGGTGCCGTATAGGTGGCAGTATTGCACCTTTGGATGAGAGATTAGCCATGATGTGCACCAGGAGAAGCCAGGGACGAGGGATAAAATGGTGCCGGAGAAAAGAAGGTGAAGCTCCCAGCAGCTCACACTCGAGCAGAGCATGTGTTGACCTAAGTCCACTATTGAGAGTGTCACAATCGTGAGAGAAAATGATCAACAACCAGGGCCAAATGGCAAGACTCGGCATGTAGGGGAGGAGGAGGGAGTTGCGTGTGTGGAGAGTGAGAGAGGGGGAGACAAGGAAGAAGGCCAAAATGTGGTTAGGCAACCATACAATTCTGACCAAGATAGCAAAAATAATAACAATTGTGCCATCAAAAGAATGGTCTCAGTGTTGTTTTATAGAAAGAAATCAATCATGGGGTGTCACTAAAGCAGAAAAAAAAAAAAAAAAGCCTCA
The DNA here is from genome assembly GCF_900634775.1 of Gouania willdenowi. NCBI lineage: Eukaryota > Metazoa > Chordata > Actinopteri > Blenniiformes > Gobiesocidae > Gouania > Gouania willdenowi. Next base: position 7,540,570 of record NC_041055.1, on the reverse strand, counting down.
AAGTCACAGACAGGTTTTTTTTCATGAAAAGCTTTTTTTCTCAGCTTTTTGTCAGAAACTGGCCTTTTTGGTGAAACATACCTATATTCAACTGCTGATTACGGAAGAACGAAACAAATTAGAAACAAAAAAAAATGTTTTTTGATGAACGTAGAGTCTGTGGTTGTTCTTTCAGAATCTGCTTTCAGATTTTACATGTTCATAGTACAAAATATCCTGTAAGTCTTTTAAAATCAGTCAAAATGCTGTAAAATGGCTGGCAGTGAAGGGGGTAGCCGTTCTGAAAATGGCTGGCAGCCAATGTGTTAACCTCCATTCTGTGCTAAATCAATGTCTGTTTTCAGTTGGTAGATAGTGTTGTAGTAAGGCAGTAAATTGTTGTTCCTGGTTTTGTACATATTTAACTAGCGAGCTAGCTACCTTAGCTCGTTAGTTAAATATGAGCAGGATTACTATTGCAACAACACATCAGTAGGGTAAAACTAACCTGTCTTACACACATGCACGACATGTGCGTACAATATAACAAATATTATACGTGTTATGTTTATTGCACAATAATAAAAGGTTCATTTCTTCTGTATCGTTACAGTTCCACAACAGGATTTCACAGTAAATATGATCAAGGACTCCTTGTTTGTTGAGGAGTTCTTACAACTGTTAAACTACTTGGAAAATTAGTCCAGACATCTTCTGATGCTGTGACGACACATTCAAAATTAGCTGTACCTGTTATTTCCTTGGAGATATACTGTACATAATGAATAATAACAGTTATAATATGGCCATATCAAATATCGGCAAAAAAGCTAATAATGAGCATCTCTAGATTTAAGGTTTGTTTATCACTAGAATAAAACACATTATCTGAAAGACAAGAAGGTGGTTGAAGTGATGTGTATGTCTTTAAACAAGTATTCAATATGAAGTCAGATTGTGGAAAACATTGGTGTGACGTGACAGTCGTGTGTGTGTGTGTGTGTGTGTGTGTGTGTGTGTGTGTGTGTGTGTGTGTGTGTGTGTGTGGGATGGGGAGTTGGTTGCTGTCGGGCAGTGAGGGCTGCCTGAAGGCCAATTGCAGACGAACCCTGCTAGACAAGCGTAACACGCTTCCAGCAAAAATCTTAGTTGAGTCCCAGCTGTGTGTGTCATACTTAATCCAGCAGCAAAGGGATACATTAGCCCGTGCATAAGAGAATCATGATAATTTAGCAATTTAAAGTCCTCGTTCCCTCAGTTGCGATGTTAATGTTTACCCAAAAAACAGCTCGTCTGCTCATTAGGAACCACTTCTGCATGCATTAGTTGCTTCCACTCAATGCTCCACTTCATTTGCCTCACTTACATTTCTTTAACTAATGGTTCGTGACACAGAGTCTCTCACTTTTCCCTTACTCGTCCACACCTCTTCCTTACTGTCATGAGTTCAGAGCCACTGAGGTTATCGCTCAGTATGTGAGGATCATGATACTCAGCAGCAGTCAGTCTCTGACAGGAACGTATACCAATACTTCCTCCATCTGCTCTGCATTCAAGCTTCACCATCAGATCTGTACGAGCTGCTATCCTCCCCTTCTCCAGACAAACAGCGCCATATCAACTTTCAGCCTCTCCGTTTCCAGTGTCCTCTTTCTCTCATTATCTGCGCTCTCTCTTATCTCGCCATCAGAGTATCATTCTTTCAGCTGAGGTCCATCGGCACAGATATCCCCTCTGTTCTGTCCTTGCCTCTCCTCTTCTTACAATCTGTCCTTCACTAATCTCCTCACTTCTATCACTCATTTCCATCTCTTGCAGCAACTCAGTTCGACAAATGTTTTTTTTTGCTTCATTATGGATCAGAATTTCCAGTGTGCTGCAATGTCTTGAAAAATTGAATGTTCGTTAATTTTTCATTAATTAATTTGGAAAAACTGTAATGAAAACCTTTGACCACTGGGGGGGCAATGCTCCCCCTGCCCAAAAAACTCTGCATATGCTCCAGATATTTTTTTGTTAGATAAAACCAAAGTGTAAGCCTCATAGATCAATGAATCACATAAAAAAAAAAAGAATGGAAAAATTTGAAAATTGTGGCTCAAAAGTTTGTTTTGGTCTCTACTGTAAACAATCTCCTATTACCATTAGTGGAAAGGTTTTGCAAATTGCATTGTGGGATGTGGAGTCCCGTAAACTGTTGCATATCTCTTGTGTTTTTCATCAGACCACAGGACAGTGATTTGCTTGACAAACTTTGTAATTTTGTACTAGTTTGTTTCCGGAATTCCATGTAATATCAGAATGTAGTAAAAACACGTCTGTGCGACTCCACATCCCACAATGCAATGTGCAAAAATGTCAACAAATTGAGTGTTTAGGGTGGAGATAAAAACTTTCGAGTGGCAATTTTAACATTTACCATTTTGTTTTTCCAGCAAATGTTTACAATTTGTTGATCAATGTCACCTATAAGATGGATGTAGCTGATTTAAAAATGTGGTAACACTTTACTTGAAGTTTTATACATAAGGCTGACATTACCTGTCATTAGTATTAATAAGTTGTCATGAAGGCTGTCACCTTTCGCTAAATTATGACACCTTTAGAGCTATGTTGGCATCTTTTGGGATAGGTGGAGGGATCTAGTAGGGTTAGGGTAACGAATGACACTTAATGACAGCCTTCATGACACCTTGTTCATGCTAATGACAGGTGTCATGTCATAATAATGACAGCGTAATGTGAGCCTTATGTATAAAGCCTCAAGTGTTACAACATTTTTTGTGTCAAGCAGCTTTAAGTAAAATACTTCATTTTTTTTTTAAAAGCAATAACATTGTCTTTATGGAGCTGTTTGTTGACTATTAAGAAAAAAGGAAAACAATTCTATATATTCATACATTTACATAAAGATTTAACTGTGACACTGTTGTTGGCCCCAGAGCACTGTCAATGCGGCGTGGGAGGTGGGAACACAACACAACCCTTGGTCTACAGAAAGAACTTTTCAATGCATCACAAAAAAATGTAATGTAAAGTTTGTGGCTGGTTCACTTTTTTTTTTTTTTTTTTGCATGAAGCCAGTTCTGTTCCCTCGTCTCAACTCTATGAGAGGAACCACAAATTCAGATAAGAGAAAGCAGAGCAGATCAATGATAAAGATGCAGCCCTCAGTTCAAAGAGTCCAACATTTTTTCCAGCAGGAATTCAGAGCATATACAAAAAAATCAAATGCAAACACACACTGGCTGCTGGTAACACATAAACTCAGGTCCATTTCACCTCTGAGTCGAAGCCTCTCCTGATCTCTTCATTATTAACGCGTACAGTGCCCATTGGAAGTATGTATTCATATAGTGGGAGTTTAAGAAGAGTTGTTAATTATGTCCAAATAAGTGTATGTTTGAAGGTTGGAAATACAAAGAGGTGTACATGTTCAGTACTCTGTACTGTTATAAAAAGGTATATTTGCAGGTGCAAAGTAAAATAGCGTGTGCATTTTCACTGGTTTAATTCTATGGGACATGCGCATGATAAATGTGTTTGTGGTTTCTTTTACTCATTTTTATATATTTTTTCGTTTGGTGTATTTTTCTGTAATGTATGTTTTTTGGAGTCATTGTGTATTTTTGTATCTTTTTGTTGTGTTTTTGTATAATTATAGTTTTTTGTTGCCATTGTAGTGTGATTCTGGATTTTGTGTATTTTTGTATCTTTTCTGGTATAGTTTTGTGCATTTTTTGTTGTCATTTTGTGTATTTTTTGTACAAATATTTAGTTTTGTGTATTTTGAGTCATTTCCATATTTTTGTTGTTGTTTGGTGTATTTTTCTCTAATGTTGTTGTTTGGTGTATTTATTTGGAGTCATTTTGTCTGTTTTTGGACTATTTTTGTGCATTTCTGTTGTTGTTTTGTGTACTTTTTGTAAAAATATAATTTAGTTTTGTTTTATTTTACTCATTTAGTATATTTTTATTATAAATACTGTGTGTGTGTGTGTGTGTGTGGCTACCTCCATCTCCTCCGTGGATCATCTCTAACACACGCACGTGCGTCAGCCGCGCGCAAACACATAATCCGTCACAGGGTGTTGAGAGATAAAAAAGAGACCCGGAAGTACCACAAAAAATAAAGGTTTTGTAACACCAATGTCACGCTCAATACAGCGCTCACTACCGAGAGTGCCGTAACCTTAAAATTAAAATGAACGTTTTGAATTTTTTTGCAACACCAAATTACTCCAAAATAACAAATGCACACACTTGGAGTATTTAGAAGCCGTTGAGTAAGTTACAGGTCAAGCAAATACCGTGTCGGGGAGATATTCGCCACACACACGCACACACACACGCACGCACACTTTTATAGGTAGATATCTTTCTCTCATTCTATTCATGGCTTCTTTTCTTTCCACAAAATTACCAACAGCAATATTTGTGCATTATAGCCTCTTTTGTGTTTTTTTCTCCTGGTTTCTCATTTATATACTTGACATGTTTTTATAAATAGAAAGTGAAATGTATTGGTTTGTGACTTCTTTCCATTTTTCCTACCGTCAAACTCAGAATGATAAAAAAAAAAACAAGAAAATCTGTACCTTGCAAACACGCCGAAACTAAATGTTCACCTTCACTATCTCTACACTTCATCTTACAATGCAGTATCTTCTGCTGCCTGCAGATTTGTAGATTATATTCACATCAATAGATTGCATTTTTCAAATAACATTATTTTTCTCCATGGGAGGAATTCACTCCTCTCTCCTTTTCAAGCCACCACTCAGATTTAGTGTGTGTTTAAAAGGTATGTGGGTGTAATGAGACTGCAGGGAGTCATTGTTTGTCACCACAGCCGCTCTGTCTTTTAATGTGTTTTCAGCTTTTACCTTTGCAAGCAAAATGAGTATTTCTATTCTCAGTAAAAGTCCTGCTCTCACAAAACATCCTAATGCTTTAAAAAGACACAATACAGTGTGTTTATCCAAGTTCTTTTAGCTTTCAGGGAAATGTGCTTATGCAATTATAATGAAAGAATAACAAAAAGCTGCAACAAACTAGCCAAATGTACGCTAACTTAGCATAGCAGTTCATATAAATTGAAATCTGTTTTGTATTGACGGTAGAATGTTGAGTTTATTTCAGTCTGCATGCTGAAGTTTCTAGGTTTAAACTAGTTGCTAGTTGGTCTGGCTAATTATTGCTTTGTTACTTCGTGCTGTTTAGCTGCTCTGTGGATCCAGGATTTCCTGGCTCCACTCATGCTATCAATCAGGTGTGCCTCACCTCCTGATTGTCCTCCCTCACTATTTAAAGGAGTGCTTGGACACTGCGTGATTATTTTATGTTGGGGAAGCAGAGCTTGGAAGTAAAGGAGAACAGGGTGGGTCAGTGTATGTTTTGAATATGGGATTTTCCATTATGAAAAGCATATCAACAGCAAAAAAACAGTGGTTATTTGATTAATCAGTTTAAAATTCAATCAAGATTGAAATTCAAGGCATTTTTCTTTATAAGGGTCAAGAAAGGATAAACAAAACTTTAAAAAACAGTTGATTTTCATTTTCTTTAATAACACATATAAATGAAGTAAATAATTAAATAAATTCAATATTTTCATATTGCGCGATCGTAAGTTTTTCGTTTTCAAAGTAAGAGCGCGTTTGAGGACAGTGCTGTGTCGAAGACAGAATTTCGGAGCTGCTGTGTAACAGAAGTTGATAGATTTGTATCTTGTTTTTCAAAACAATAAAAGTGTGGTGATGTGGTGGAGTTGTGGATTAGTTTCAGATAAACAAAAAAAAAACATATTCAAACATAAATCACAATATGTAACAAGACTGAAACAGGCAGAAGCAAGAATGCCCAACATAAATAACATTCAAGTAAGTTACTTTTTCCAATAATACACAAAAGAAATGCAAGCATTCAAAAGTTACATTTGAGTGCTTTTCTTAAAATAATGCATATATATATATATATATATATATATATATATGTGTGCCTTCTTTTATATACAACATTTAACAAAAAACACAAACATAATTCTACTGCTTCACATAACTCTCTAAAATATATGTCACTTTCTTTTTTAAATTAAATAGAGTGTCACTCATTTTTATTTCTTTATCAACAGAATTCTACAAACGAACCCCTAGAACAGAGACATCTTTGTTTAACTACTAATCTTGCTTTTGGTAAAATAAACATAAATTCATCTCTTAGGCTGTATTTGCTGGTATGTAGTGAGAAGTATTTTTGAATATCTTCACGAAGAGTATTTATTTTTGCTTTGAACATTATAAGTGTTATTTTATAATAAACAATATCTTTACATTTCATAAGTTTTGATTTAACAAAAAATAGATGTGTGATGTCATAGTATCCTTGTTTATCAATCGTACGGCCATTTTTTTTTTTTTTTTTTTTTTTTGCAAAAAAACATTATCATTGAATATGGTTTTAAAAGTGGTTCCCCAGAGTTCTACACAATATGTCATTAATGGCAGTATCAAAGTATAATAAATTGTAAACAATGAATTGTAATTAAATCTTTTGTTTATATAAGTGTTTTTGAGATTTTTGTCTTTATATAGTTTACAAGTTGCCTCCAAGATAATTTATGGTCAATTATGACTCCCAAGAACTTGGTATCAAAGACAAAGACTAGCTAAATACTCTGTGTGCATCACATTAACTGCAAACTTATTTTGTAACTATCTTGATTTGTATTGTCCCTGTTAAATAAATCAAATACATTTCTGCAGATCACAAGCCTTGTTATGCTATGCCAAAAACGAGGTCAGAGAAATGTTACAAAGACAATCTAACCTGGGCTAGGGAAAACACAGGTAGAACTGATATTTAGGCGCTCTTGCCAGAAACACGGCACCGTCCTAAAAGGCGCTCTTTTCAGGCACGTTGAGGCATAATAGCATTTTATGTGTTTGGTTCTTCTGGCAGTAGAACCACAATAGCCATTTTTTAAGATATCTCCAAATCGTTTGTCTCAGTGCATCGTTTTGTTCCAAAGTGTTTCATGCATGATTGAATTCAACACAACGCCTCAGTGGAGCCGATGTGTCACTCACATCACACGGGCCACCTGCTGGGAAGTCATTAGTCGCAGTATAACTTGGAAAATAAAACTTTGACAATCGTGACTTAACCTTTGGGGCACTTTAGCTGCTAAATTGCAAAATCGAAAAAGCAAGTCTTTGAAAATCATAACAAAAGCTAAAAAGCCGACAAAAAGTACAGCGTCAAAGGATTTGACCCCACCTGCAGAGTGGGAGTCAACCCACAACATTTCCTCATTGACAAGAACTCATTTTTAATTTTTTTTCCCCTTGTCTGCACATGCTGTCAAAGGTCAACACTACAAGAAGTGCAATCTTTTTAAGACGGTAAAGCATGCTTGGTTATTTCAATTAAATGAATGAATTTATTTTATGGAGAAGGGTACAGGGAGGAGACTCGAGGTGGCTTAATGGAAAGGGTGGGGAAGAGTTGATTATTTTAAAGTGAGAGTGAGATGTGAAGTTGTAGTTGTGTATATGTGTTGTCTGGTGACAAGTGTGAAGCTTAGGTATAATGGTGGTGGCAAAGGGACGGAGTGAGTGGTAATACCTAGAACAGGTATTTGGGATCAATGTCTAAGATTAAGCCCAGTACGAGTTTTATCCCACAGTCCAAGACATGCCAGTGCATCGTAGACCAATGGATGCCCAAGCCCCAAGGAGCCGAGGAACCAGCGCAGCCCGCCACCGACCCCAACCCCCCGCCAATATCCATCCACACCCCCGCGACCAACCCCCCAAGAGGAGGGCCCAGAAAGCCCCCCGCCCGAGATCCTAGCGGAGGAGCCAAGGCTCACACCCAGCAGACTGCCAAAACCGCGCCGAATGGGCCCGCCGAATGGCCCAGAGCCAGCAGGGACCAGACCCCTGCCAGAAGGACCCGGAATAGAAGCAAAAGCGGGAGCAGCCCGTCCAGGAACGACGACCAAATCCCCAGCCACATAGGGACGCTACGAGTCACCCCGCCATCCCTTTTTATCCTTAGCCTGTAAAGACTTATCGCATTCACTGCTCAGTATTTATTAAAGAGGATAACTTAACCCCAGGTTTTGGCTGACTTGCTTCTTGGCTGTAAATTTAAAAAAAAGTCTTGATTATGGGCGGGGCTTCAGGAGCAGTTAAGACACGCCCAGTCAATCTAACATCTCATAAGAACAATCCATGTTATGTTAATTACCTATTCAATACTTACTATTCCTCTCTATTCACCATTCACTCAATCCAATTTACTTCACTACACAGGTGAGTGTACAGGTGCCAATTATTATCAGAGGGGCGGGGTCAGCAGTGGCTTTTCGTGATGTACGAAGCCACTACAATATCACAAACTACCATTCTCAGCAATAGCAAAATTAAATTGTAATTGCTGGGTTTCAACCCATAAAGGGCAGTAATTCTTACATTTTTACAAAGTTGGACAAGAATCAATCAACAACACTACTTTAAACATAAATACATTTGTTTTCAGCAGAAAAAAAGTTACCAAAGTACAAGTACGGAGCATTTTAGGGTTAGGGTTAAGGTTAGGTTTAGGGTAAGGTTTAGTCTTAGTGACGTGATCTAAACTGGCCAATGACTGACCTATCACGTGACCTAAACTGGCCAAATAGGGGCGCTGCGTAGATAGAATGTCGATATAATGATAAGGCAACCGTACAGACAGCCACTGCCTTTAAAAAATAACATTTGCTTGATTTCATGTATATTCAAATTCACAAGAAACTACCCAAATATAACCAAATAATTAACCTTTTTGGCTACATTCACACGGCAGATCTTAATGCTCAATTCGGATATTTTTGAGTAAATATGGAACCATCTCATCTCGGTATGTGAGTGGCCTGATAAATATGTATAATATAATAAATATTGATACATTTTAAGAACTCATTCTCCTTCCACTGTCTACTTCTCTGCTCACATCATCCACCCTGCCGCTCCGTCTGGGACGCAGAATTATGACACTATCGCATCTTCATGACGTAAAGGTCAGATAGAATGCGACCTCGCCGTTCAGTCAGCAGTTGCATAGCAAAATATCTGATACGTATTGACTTATATCCACATATGAAAGTGGCCTGGGTAGAATTTTCAAAAATCTGAATTGTACTGTTTACATAAACGTGAAAAAATCTGATATGGGCAAAAAAAATCAAAATTGACTTGAGTGTGAAAATAGCCATAAAATATCAAAACACAGTGAAATTCTTCACAATTTCTAAAAAAAAATATAAGTCACAATAGACACAGGTCTACCTTTTGTCCACGTGGAAACAGCATATTGCATTGTTAATAGTGAGTGGTGTGGAAAATGTAATTAATGGAAATAACGTGCCCAGTCCCGATTATTACCAGAATGTTTCACTTTTAAAGAACCAGAAGACCAAAGACAATCAGTGTTCAGTCATTTCTTATTGAGCAGTTACAATCAGAGCACAGAGAAAATTACTTACAGCTCTGTAATGTTTACCAGTTACACAATGCTGACAATATTTCACCAGTGTGGGACACAGTCCATCTTGTTCTTCATTTACAGCAAGACCTGTCCATGTAATACGTTTCCATTGTTACACTCCTTCTTTGTTATGTTTTCTCGAAGGCACAACAGATAGAAGGACAAATAACAGAAAGTCAGCAGCACAGACAATGGTAGCATACATACTGTATAAATATATCGTCATTGTGGAATAAGCTGCCCCTGCACACACATTGTGGCTGTTCTCTGCCTTAGACCTAGTGGTTAAAAATTGTTTAGTTCACTTAATTCACAGCTTACCGCTTTAATAGCTCCAGCCTTCTGCTTGCTGCTGAACCCGTGGACCATTGTACGGCCCTGAGTCACACCACAATAGTCTGGATTGACAATAGCAGTTCAGATGCTTCCTACAGATGAAGTTTGACAGGTGGCCACGAGACCTTTTATCATCTTACGTGGACACGATTGTAAACTTTATACACCCCAGCTCATGTTTCAGAGGAATCCTCAGTATGTCTAAAGAGATAATGATGCTGAAACAAACCCAAGCAACAAACATCACATGGCTTCATATTGCGCAAAATTTCAGGGGTTTCAACAAAAAAAAAAAAAAGATGTAATATGGATGATTTTTCTGGCTGGACTTGTTTCTTGCTTGTGTACAAATCAAAAACGAATATTCTAAAGATCACTGAGAAGCACTACAAAGCCATAGAGTTCTGTACTAGCGTTGCCCTTGAGAGATTTTTCGGCCAATTTAACTCCTGACTTGAGTTTGCTTCAGCCAGGCTTCTCGTGATTGGGCATGGGACATGTGTACACCAGTGGCTGGGAAAAATAACATCACTTAAGGGGCTGAGAATCCACCAAGGAAAGGGAGGATGTTTGAGAGAATAGAGACAAGGGAATCGCATTGACCAGTACTTCCTACAACGCAACCACTCAAATCAGTCAATTAAAGCATAGCGACGGGAACAAAACCACAGTTCGCAGTGCATCAGCACCCATGTCACTAGCTGTGTTTCCACTACTCTTGGAAATGCGCAAAATCTAAATAGCGCAATAAAAACTGGTAATGGAAACATGACTTTTGAAAAAAACACTATAAACAAAAGTTTTGATGCTTTCATGAGGATGTTTCAATATTGAAATGTGTCAAGGAAACACTTTTTCAGGAAAAACATGTCACAGACGTGACGTACCTGGTCACATGACCAATTCTCTCCGAAAAAAACATGACGCGATACGTGTAGACAGAAGAGACCCAGACATTTTTAAGCATTAAACTTGAAAATTATTACTGCCACATTAAACGTGAAACAACAAAGGACTACGGAGTGTTCTGAGCATTCGTCTTTCTGCAGCAAAGTCTCGCGGGATGAGATTTCACGGGAGTTGGAGGTTCCTGCCCAAAACAACGTTCAATGGAAACATGTTCAAAGCGCAGTTACACTTTGTCTAAATTTAGAAATAGTGCTTTTATTTTGCGAAAATCTGTAATCGAAACCCAGCTACTGAAATGGTTGGTACAACCGCAGAAATGCCGGCGGAGGACTTTTCCAAGCCACAGAGAACATCAAAGAGTTCCGAGAGAGAAGGAAAAACAGTGTGAGGTGGTCTAAAGCTGCAGAGGGGAAAGAGTGGGAAACATTTATGGGATGCAAGCTCAGGCTTGATCACCCTGTAGCTGGCCACCTTTGATGAGGGTGTCTAGTGTTTAAAAGACCAAAATACCCCCTTATTCAAAGTAACACTACTGATGATGCGTCGCAAATGTACATCCTTCCCATATCTGAGACACAGCTGTGATGTGACTACCATATTTTGGCACAAAGGACAGTTTAACATCACATCCCATGTTTAATGATTCTTCAGTGGAAAAAAATAAAAAGAAAGCAGGTTTGCAATGAGGTTATGTCTACAAAAGCTGCATCACTGATAGACACAGGATTTGTATTTTGTCCTTTGTGAGTCTGGTAATTGTGTGACTTGATATCTTCAACCCGTAGGAAAAAAGGGCAAAAATACAGGAAAAAGCAGTAATAATGCCCCTCCCCCTAAAAAAAGGAATAATCCTAATGCTCCCTTCGCTTCTCCATGTAGGAAAGGATGATGTCAATAAGCAGCCAAAGATAACACACATATTTGTCTACATACAGCAATTGATCGCATCACCAAAGCTGGCAAAGTGACTTTAGTAGTTGGTCCAATACCAAGAAAATTTGCACGCCTACAATCAAAATATTAGCAGTAACTTTGTCATTAAAAATGCTGTTTGGTAATGACCTTTTCTTCCAAGACGATGACAATCTGTTTACTTATTTTTGGTAATGAGTTGAGATGCGAAGAAAATCAACATTATAGTTTGCTCATTCAAAATGCACATTTGTTTCCTCCCACGGTGAGAATCAGCGTGGTGTCACCACCTCTCTCATTCAGACAATCCCACGTTATACGCCCACAGTCGACCCGTACTCCAATGACTCTGGGAAAAACAAGGACATCCTACAAAAAAATGATCAGTGGTGGAACGTAGGTGGTGTGTGTTTTTACACCTTCAAGTTTTATTTCCTCCGTCTCTGATTGGTCAAACATGTAGCGGTATGTATTTGGTGAAAACAATCACAACAGTGGTTTGGAGAAAATTTAGGGATAATTTACTACAGAGGTGTGGACTAGCAAAGAGGTGGAACATTTCCTGTACATTTCTACAGGAACTTATCCATATCCAAAAATAAAAATTAGCATGTATCCAAAAATGCAACAATAATAAAAAAAAAAAACTTTACGATTTTACAAAGCCAAATACTGGGAGTTTTCTAAATTGGAAACTTTCCATGGGCTGTTGACCCGGATTGGGCCGGTCCGGTCCGCTATGTTTTTTTTTTTTTATGAGCGAGCGGAGGCAGACATGGTAACGGGTGGCCAAAAATGGTCCAAAAGTGGCAAAATGTGGCAAGAAAAGAGTGAAAGTGACTAAAACAGGCCAAGAGCAGTCAAAAGTGTCTAAAAAATGGCCAAAAAAGAGGAACCAGATGTATGTATTAACCAATGGTAACTTAAACGGGCAAAATGTGGCAGACAATAGTGAAAAAAGGGCAACATATGGAACAAAAAGAGGCAAAATGTAGAGAAAAAAGTGCTATTTGTTGGGAAAGAGTTAGCTTATCTGGATGAAAAGTGGCCATAAAAATTAAAGAAATGATAAATGTGTTAAAAATAACTTGCAAAAATGAACAAAAAACAGAAAAAAAGGGATATTTATTAGCAAAAGGTAGCTAAAGTCTGAAAAATAATACTACTAATTTTGAGATTATTGAGTTTTAGTTTTATACTTCCACATGTAAACTACTCATTGTAAATTTCCATTCTGTTTACAAGGTTTTCCTATCATTCAAACCCTGGCAGGCTGGATTTGGCCCACAAGTTTTTCTTTTTTTTTACCCTTATTCCTATAAAGGTCAGTAATTCCCATTCCTTATGCTATGTTGTTGATTATCTTCCCGTTTCAGATGAAGCTTTGTGAAAATCCACTTTACAGTTTTTACTATCACTCCCTCAATCTCCCCTTGTGCTGTACAGTATATCCTCTTTCTCGTGGTAGTCCCGGTGGATCAGATATGAATTGGCGATAAGGAGCCGGATGGGAACAGAGCCGTGAATTCAGACCCTGAGCAGTAAAAAATTACTGGTCCATTGTTGCCTCTGGTGAGTGAGTGCCACTTAGCTTCCAGCATTAAGTGAAACACCAACACTGTTGAAAGAATAGCTGCAACGTCAGGTTCATAAACATCTTTTTTTTTTTGAAAAGCCACCATGAAAAAGCTTAGCCGATCTCATCAGTGGTTGTTTTCTCTGCATTAATACAGCAGAAGGAGAGAAGAACCAAACCTATTCATCAAGGATTAAACGGGGATCGGTTCGCAGCATTGTCTTAGAAAATCACTCATCCATAACAGCACGTACGCTTGGAATGAGCAGAATGTCTAATTTAGTATTATTACCCCTCCATTTGCTGTAAAAACATCCGCCAACTCATGACATGATGAATTCCCGTAGTACGATGATGCAACAAAAACTGACAAAAGAATTGATAGGGAAAAAAAGTGATTTTTTTCTTCTTTGTGATTTCAATGGATTCCTTTTCCGAGTTAAAACAACAACTGCATTTCTGCCCGTTGCATCAGAGAAAGACACCACTGATGTGGAAGTGGAATCCTACAAATGAACACGTTGGGGGGGCTTTCATGCAGCACCCAGTTGTCATTCCAGCTGAAATCCAACCTGACAACCAGATGAAATTGCAACACGTTTTTACAGAGCTGGATGTGGGCGTGACTGGTGAGATGGAGCGTTATTATATTATATTAGCACATTTTAGTTCCAGGTTGTTACTATGGAAGACATTCACAAACAAACTTATTTTCTCTTTCTGAATTGTTTTCTGGGAGTTAATAGAAAGACCTTAAAAGTTACAGTGAACCAATTAATGAACACAATTACATTATATAGTATCTGTGTGAAAACAAAAGCCCTAATCGACTTATCGATTTAAATTGATCTTCCTTTCATAAAACGTAACCTTCGTCTTGTGTTAGCTTTCTGTTAGCATCTCTTATTGGTAACGGGTCAGTTTTGACCCATGTTTTAAATCAGTTGTAAAATACACAATAACATATCTATCATCTAAGTTGATTCTCATCTCATGGTTACCTTGTTAGGCTTCCTAATCAATGAAAATATTAGTATTAATATTTTTGTTGTGGGCGTCTGAGCCTTTTTACTGTCAGTATAGCCCGAGATTTTTAATGGTAAAATGATACTGACAGGCAGTGGGAAAAGTTGATATGAAACATATTTTATTAATTGTTTATTACATATGTGTAAGCCATTGAACTGCAACATGGTTCCATAGGTTTGCTTTTAGTTAAACTGCAATTGACAGTTTATATAGAATTCCCATGCCAGTTGCAATTACAAAGTCAATTATCTGAACTCAAATACAATTGAATTATGATTACAGCAGCAACATATTTTGTCAATTACGTCATAATTGTAATTAATGGTAAATGGTAAATGGACTTGATTTTATATAGCGCTTTATCCCCACTCTGAAGCAGTCCCAAAGCGCTTTACATAACAGCTCATTCACCCAATCACTCTCACATTCACACACCAATAGGACAGGACTGCCATGCAAGGCGCTAGTCGACCATTGGGAGCAACTTAGGGTTCAGTGTCTTGCCCAAGGACATTTCGACACATAGTCAGGTACTGGGATCAAACCCCCAACCTCTCGATCAGAAGACAACCCACTACCACCTGAGCCACGGTCGCCCTAATGATCAACTATGCAATTACAATTATAATTGACCCCGACCCTGGTTTACAGCATTAGTTTTCTGAGGATGTCTTCCAGTTCTCTATTGTCATTTGCACATTTGTTGTTTTTATTTCTGCTGCTGTTGTTTTTTTTTTCTTTTCTACTAATTTATGTATGTCCTACATTTTGCACCACTATCCTATGTTAGTATTTCTTTGTGTTCTTTTTATACTGTGTTGCTACAAATGTGAATGTCCCCTCTGGGGATCAATAAAGGCATATTCTATTCTAAAAATGGTACTGTGATTGAAAAATCACTAATTAAAGTGAAAAACAAACTGAATCAAATTGAAAAGCAAATCAAACAATTTGTTAATATTGAATCGATACCCAGCTGCACATTTCTATACCTATACACTCAAAGCTCTACCTGTGCCGAGGTCGGTGTGCTCCTGGGCCAGGTGTTGGCTCTGGTGGACCCATTCGCCGTTGCACTTAAAGAAAATTTGGAGGGCGGGTCGGGCTTGGCAACGTAGCTTGATTGGGTTGCTCTTGATGATGTAGGCGTCCACGGGTTCCTCCAGGAAACGTGGCAGCGTACCCGTCTGGCCATGCTGCAGGGCTTCACCGCGGGGACCTGTGGAATCACATGGAAACGTTAGCTATGTTAAATGATGGTGAGCATTAGCACAGAGGTTAACAGGTGGGTCGCAGACATGCATTTTTGGGGCTTTGAAGAGAATTTATTCATCATCGTTCAATTTCTTTGTTTTTTCTAGTGATGCACCAAAATTCCGGCCACCGAAAATTTTCAACTGTAAACCGAAAATGCACTTTAGGGCCACTTTCGGCCGACAAAATTTTGGTGGCCAGAATTCTCAGCAAAAAAAGCTGACCAAAACAGGATGTGAATTCATGTTATACCCATAACGGCAAAAGAACATCTGTGTTTCGGTTATCCACCTTTCATTTTCGGTTTTGGCCATCCATCGTTGCATCCTACATTTTCCTCCAGAAAAAGCAACACAATTCAATTTAAACTGTACTTTTCTGATGATACGGTAAATGTTGCACATTTAACTGCATCATATTTTGGTCATTTGGCTCACGGCTTATTATCAAGAAGTGTGCAAGTGAAATCCAACACTTCTCATAAGCAAATAAAGCAAAATGTCAAAAACCTGGCTATAAACCATTCGCCTCGCTTTGTTTTTGGCACGTTGATGCTTTAGACACCAGAGACAAAAATCTTCAACATTTTTTTGATTTTAAACAAAACAAACTGCAATTATTATTTGTTCTGAACACCAGCATTAAAGCAAAGCAACTCCTTCACAGTTGAGCGAATCCTCCTGAGCATCACTGTGTGGAACATGAGCTTGTTTGCACATCCAGTGAATACCCATCGTTACTGTCTTTGGTGTTGTTTTTTTAGTTATTTATAGCAGTGTTTGACAGATTTGTGATTTACTTTTCCTCTAAAGGTTGAGGTGACGAACGCCCCGGGCAAACGCTGTAGAAAAGTCATCACATCTGCAGTCTCTGTTACTTTCTTGTGCTGTTGTCTTTTCAATGATGACAAATAGCTTCAGCAAACTGCAATTTTCTTGAAAGAATTCTTAAACATTATTATTACTATTATTAGGGCTGTCACTTTAACGCATTCATTGCGATTAATTAATTACAGGTAAAAACAAACAATAAATGACTTTATAAAGACACTTTGTTAAACGTCAATGTTTCAATTTGCCACAATAATGTAATTTGAATGAAAATACCTCAAATTGAGGGCGATTCTCAGCAATTTTTTAGGTGAGATTAAAAAGAGATTATTTAGATGAATTAATCACAGAGCATAATTAATTAATCGCACAATATTTTTAATCTATTGACAGCACTAATTATTAATATTATTATTATCAGTTTCTTCGAAAGGCAAGAAATCAATTATATACAAATAGAACAGAATCTGTCTCTAATCGCTTTACAGCACCTTTTGGATATCTCTTGATTGAGAGGAAGAGATAAAAGCATCTGTGTGATTCCTTAGCATTCGTTTTTAAAACTTTTCACAATTCCTTCTTTGTTTCAGGAGGTTGGTGTTTATTTCAAGACGCCTCCCAGGGAAGCTTTTCTTGTACTCTGGGTTCTTCATTTAGTCGTGCGAGGAGCGTTGACGCAGTGCGTTCGTGTTTAGATGAACGTAATCCATTAACATGAATGCAGACACAATGACAGATGGGGACAAGGCGGCAGATGACTGCTAATAACTCATTTATTAATGGACCGGGTGTTCTATTAAAGCCTTCCTACATGACAGCTTAATAGCATGGCGGCTGATACCTGCTACACATTAGCCCCACCAAGGCTATCTGTGTGTGTTTATAGTGCACTCACTTTTCAGATTTTCATTCTTTATTTAGCAGATGGGATAAGCATCGCTGCAGACGTATAAAAAGAGACTTAGAAAGGAAACTGGTGTGATTTAACCTCAGGCTGGTGGTAGGACATGCAGCTCTGCGGGAAAACACGAGCACCTAAACATCTCTGGGAGCGGCGCACTATTGTCTTAGCCCTTGAAATTGCTGAATATAGATCACAAAGTGCCACGCAGAGAGAGGTCTACAGCAACTGCAGGTTTCCCCCTGTGGCTCTGCAGCTTAGAGTGAGTATGCACATAAAAACAGTGTGGGAATTTCTGTTTGACAATTTTGCCTCATTTGCAACCTAAGGCGGTAGTTACAGGTTTATCTCTAGACAGGCAGAAGACCAGTAGAATGCTTCAGCGCCGTCATTCAGAAGCCTGCTGTGCCCCACACTTCACGCAATCATCTACAAGCAATGCTTCAGTTTGGCAACAGCACAGAAGGAGACACGGGCACATCTGGCAGAGTGTGAGAGATAAACAAGATATCACCAAGAAGTGTCAGCCACGGTTTTTCTCTGCCTTCACCTAAATCTGATCCATCTTCCCACCTAAGTTCCCCTATTGTTTACTTGTTTCTCATCCATAGGGCCCATGATTTCTCCTTTCAAAGTATCCCAAATTACAATTTATTCTTGTTTGAATGACTTTACTGGCTATTAAACGTCTCGTAAAATACACAACTGTTGAGCGTAGGGGCCCCCAACATTGTAATTTTTCTCCACTACGGAATGATGGCGCCCCCTACGTTCAGTTATCAGCAACATCAAGGAGGATTTTCTCATGTTTTTAACTTCTTTTTAATCGGTACCGTCGTAATAATTGTTGCACACTTGGACACAAAAGGGACTTCCAGATGTGCACGGGTTGTTTTTACTCTCTTTTTAATAAAGAATAACTCAGAAACACAAACATCAACCGCACCATCTATTTAATACAGGCGACTTGCTCGGATGCTCCCGTCTTCATCTGAGGACCCCTGCAGCCACTTAGCTGTCCCCGATGCTGCCTGTGTGCATCCTCCAATATAGACAGCGTAGCTTCAACCAGGACGTAGCGTGTGGCATCACAAGAAGCTGCTCGTTATGTTTATAACACGCAACGGATCATTCTACGCGCACGAATGTGAACACGTGTGTGTTTGCAGGTCCCACATAATACCTCATTTAAATTTCAAAACCGCGTCTTGGAACCAGTCTTTTCAATAAAATGTTATTTGTCTCTATAGTGTATGTAAGGATTAGTGGAGGACCTATATACAGTATATATATATACAGTATATATACCAAGGATGAGTACCTCTCTAACTACATTAATCATCAGCAGTTCAACAAATAACTTTTAGCTTTTAAGTAAGGCTGGAACAAAGATGAAAAAAACACAACTTCAGCTTTACTTCGCGTAACTTGGCCCTCAGAGAGTTCCAAATTTTCTACGCCAATGGCACTCACGCGCCAAGCAATCCCCCATGCTGTGAAAAATTTCTGGTGAGAACCCTGGTGAGTGTTCAAACCAAAGCAACAGTGTCGGAGCCAAACATTAAAAAAAATCTTAAAAAATAAATCTTTCAACATCATCAGCTAAACCTGCCGTTGTACCAGAGCCTTTAAATATTTAAATTCAGTCCTAATAATCTGAACCGATTATTAATCACAAATCATTAAAAACACGCTTCAGATGAAACTTTACATGATTTTCACTCACAAGATAACATGATCATACTAGTCTCACTGTAACATGTAATGAGATTTTTTTAACAAAATTATCAGTGGAATTGTATTTATTTGTCCAGATAATCAACCATTTTCCAGTATAAATAACATACATGCATATTGTCTCAAAACATGCATGTGAGACATTCCCGTGTCATGTTGGGGCTAGATTTGAAACAAAGAAAGAGGGTAAAAAACATGTCAATTTGCTTTTTCGGTTTCCATTTCAGAATGTAAATTCCATTTTTTCCATCCATTTTCCATGAACAGGGAAAATAGTTGGCCTGACATCCAGTCCAACAGATGGCAGCACCCATAACTGTTATTCTAAAGGAGAAAGCATCAGAACAAGCAGGTGACGAGCATTTTTACACATGACAGCTCTCTTCCTATTATTAACGTCATCGTAATTCCATAGACACAGGGATGTTGCTCACTGGTGTTGAAGAACTCTTCGTAAGCTGGAAACAATTTCCTAAATTATTCAAATACTAAATTCCTCGAGGTAAACCTTCCACATCATAACTTCGTTTTTCTAATTCGGGATTCATTATTAATCGCGTTGCCTTTCACGTGGAGGCTAATTTGTGAAGCACATCACAACACTTTCACTCCCAAAGTTTTTAGTTGTTGGTTTGAGTTTGTTACAATTATATACTCAAGTCAGAACTTTGTCTTCCCTGTGAAACAATCCCAAAGCTGTAGGAGCGCTATAACGTAGCAGCGTTAATACCAAACATAGCCGAGCACACACTGCCACCTGTTGGCAGGAAAAAATAAGTAAAAAGTGATGACGTAAATTCAAGCTTGTTGGCAATTCCCATTTACAGTGGATATAAAAAGTCTACACACCTTTGTTCAAATGCCAGGTTTTTGTGATGTAAAAAAATGACACCAAGTTAAATAATTTCACAGCTTTTCACAACTAGCGTTTTTATATCCACTGTATGTGAAAATATTGTTATTGGCATTATTACCTGGATATTCATCCGTTTACTTAAAATATAAGATCCAAACTACTTGAGAGCACACTTGGCTGATGAACTAATCATTAGGGATGTAACAATTCACTCAACTCCCGATACAATTCAATTCACGATACAGAGTTTGCGATACCATTCTCTCATGATTTATTTTACAAAATGGGACTGTACATAAATGACTGAAAAATATTCCTTTATTTTTTAGGGGAAAATACTGTAATATTTTCCTTTATTTTATTTTTCATTGTCAAAAAAATCCCTTGATAAACTATTCAAAACAATGCAATTTAACTAAAAATAAATCTTGAATTAAACAAATAAAGGAATAATACAAATGAAGAAGTCTATTAATTTAAATTCTAGTTCTATAGTAAAGAATACAAAACTACATAACAGTTCTTTTTCTTTTTAAAAGTGCAACTGAAAATGTATTTTGTGCCTTAACAATTGCACTTTTTTAAAAAAAAAAAAAAAGAAAGAAAGAAAACCAGTCAGCACTGTATTTGTGTCAGATATTTGTTTGGACCTGAAGAGGGCGCTGGTAACCCAGTGGTCGGTTGGCATGCAGATATCTTGCAGTGAAGAAGAGATGCTATGCTAGCAGACAGAGCTAATAGAAAAACGTGACTTTTACAGATATTCACGTAATATTACAGATATTCTTTCGGTGCTAAAGGGGTAAAGAATCATTTATGAACATGTTTAAGAGTAGGAGGTAGCCAGAAAGAAAGTATTAGCAGATTTCGCCCACCGCCAACACTTCTGGATAGCGCCCTCTTCTGTTTAAAAAAAGTACTGCGATTAAATTTTCATAGCATCGATGTGAACCTCGATACCTATGAATCGATTTTTAACTGCCTTACGATTAATCGTTACATCCCTACTACTCATCATAAAGTCTTTATTGGTTGTGTTTCCTACCTGACTGTTTTGGTTTAGTTTCATGTGATGCATTTTGTTTATACATACAGTGTATATGAAAAGTCTACACGCCTCTGTTCAAATGACAGGTTTTTGTGATGTAAAAAAAATGACATCAAGATAAATAATTTCACAACTTTTTCCACCTTTAATGTGACCTATAACCTGTACAATGCAATTGAAAAACAAATGGAAACCTTTCAGGTAGGTAAAGTAAAAACAATAAACTGAGAGACAAGACGAGAAGAAAACTGGTCAGGGGAGGCTGCCAAGAGGCTGACAGCAACATTGAAGGAGCTGCAGGAATTCCTGGCAAGTACTGGCTGTGTAGTACATGTGACATCAATCTCCCGTCTTCTTCATATGTCTGGACTATGGGGCAGGGTGGCATGACGGAAGCCTTATCTTACAAAGAAAAACATCCAAGCCCGGCTTAATTTTGCAAAAACACATTCGAAGTCTCCCAAACACACGCGAGAAAAAGTGTTATGGTCCGATGAAACCAAGGTTGAACATTTTGGTCGTTTCCAAAAGGTATATTTGGCACAAAAACAACACTGCTCATCACCAAAAGAACACCATACCTACAGTGAAGCATGGTGGTGGCAGCATCATGCTTTGGGGCTGTTTTTCCTCAGCTGGAACTGGGGCCTTACTCAGGGTGGAGGGAATTATGAACAGTTCCAAATACCAGGCAGTGTTGGCATAAAACCTTCGGGCTTCTGTTGGAAAGCTGAAGATGAAGAGGAACTTTATCTTTCAACACGACAATGACCCTAAGCACACAGCCACATCAACAAAAGAATGGCTTCACCAGAGTGAGATTGAGGATTTGGAATGGCCCAGCCAGAGTCCAGACCTGAATCTGATTGAACATCTGTGGGGTGACCTGAAGAAGGCTGTGCACAGGAGATGCCCTCGCAATCTGTCAGCTTTGGAGCAGTTTTGTAAAGAAGAGTGGGCAAATATGGCCTCATCATAATGTGATAGACTGATAGACTCTTACCCAAAAAGACCGTGTGCTGTAATAAAAGCCAAAGGTGCTGCAACAAAGTATTAGTTTAAGGGTGTGCATATTTATGCAACCAGGTTATCTTAAGTTTTTTATTTTACCCCTTTAAAGGTTTCAGTTTGTTTTTCCAATTGCATTGTACAGGTTAGAAGTCACAATAAAGGTGGAAAAAGTTGTGAAATTATTTAACTTGGTGTCATTTTTTTACATCACAAAAACCTGGCATTTGAACAAAGGTGTGTAAAAATTTTTTTATCCACTGTAAGTAAAAGGTTGAAGATGAACATTTCAACAGAGAGATGCTCTGAGTGTAGACATCATGATTTACTCATGGCTAATTGGTTTAATTAAAGTCTCTTTACTTCACCATTAAGTTATGGCAAACTATAGTCTTTCTGTCCTCTCTTTAACAGTTTGTACATAAACTAATAGGAACTACGCCAGACTATTAGTAATAGTAAGAGGTAAACACCTGATCTCCTGCATCCATTTTGATGATTCTTTCCTCATGAATCTTAAAGCTGCTGTACCACAAAATGTACCCGATAAATACATTGTGTAGTCCTCATAGTTCAATTAATGATTTGCGGCAAAAAAAAAAAAAGATGCATAAGGTAGAAAGTTTGGTTTGATCTCCACTATAAACACACGAGTTTTGACATTTTTGGAATAATTTGATACATTGCATTATGGGATTTGAAGTCCTGTAAACAGATAAATAAAAGTGCTTTTACATTCCTAATGTGATTTCTTGTGTTTGCCCCTCAAAACCCTGCCAAAGTGACATTTATGATTTTTTCATGCACTGAAAGTTGCAGCAAAACAACGGCCGCATACACGGAATGTTACAGGAAATATTGGGTACAAACTACAAAAAAAAAACAATGTCAAGTGAATAACTGTCCTCCTTGTCTGACAAAAGAACTAAAAATGGAAGTAAAAACACTTCCATGTATCCGTCTATGGCAGTGGTTCTCAAATGGTTTTGTATTTCTGAATCCAAGTACCTCCTTTGTCCGACGACAACATTTTGTTCAGATTACTATGAAAAAACAAAAATCAAGCACATTGATGGAAAAATCAAACATTAATAACACACATTTTAAAGAATCCCATTGTAAATAAGTAGGGGTGTTGAAAATAATCGATTCTGCGATATATCACGATGTTACGTTGCGCGATTCTCAGATCGATTCAAAATGCATCCATATCGATTCTTTTTTTTTTTTTTTTTTTTTTTACATTTTTTACCTTTATTTAACCAGGAAAGTCTTTTTTTGCATTTATTTGTTGTTCTAGGCACATACCTCAGTTAAGTTGCACTAAAACATGTTGCACTAAAGTCAAAGCCAATGTTTTGAGTGTAAAATATGCCAATAAAATAGATTACATATAAAATGTGTTCTCATGAAGATGTACACATTTACAGATTAGAAGTTTCTTAAGTCAAATATATATATATAAAAAAATTTTTTTTGCAATAATCGCTTTATATATATATATAGGATATATAGTATCGTATCGTGACCTACGTATCGGGATACGAATCGTATCGTCAAATGCCAGGCAATACAGTCGCCTATAAATAACTGGGATTAACAGTATTTAATGTCTCCTGAATAGATTTATTTCTATAGTTTTGATCATTTCCGGTCATCTCCTGCCTGGTGTATGACCTTTTATTTTTAGTTCATGTTCTAATATATATCTAATGTTCTCAATATTATGATTATCAGTTGTAACTAAAATTCAACAATATCAAACCCCATATTTTTAATGCTTTCTTTTGTTAATTTTCCAATTTCTCTCTCAAGTACCCCCTGTAGTGCCATCACGTACCCCCATTTGAGAAACACTGGTCTACGGGACTCCAAATCCCACAATGCAATGGATGAAACTTTTCTGAAAATGCCAATACGAGTGTTTAAACTGGAAATGAAAACCGACTTTTGAGCACCAATTCCACCTTTTGCTTTTTTTAAAGCTAATTATCCTTGATTTATTGATCTATGAGGCCGACACTATGTTTTTATCAGATGAAAAAAAAACATCTCCAGCAGCTTTAAGTAATACCTGAAGAAAAACATCTTGCAGCTTTTTGAGCTAATAGAGTAAGACACGCTAGATGTGAACACAGACGACTGCTCCTACACTGCTGACTGCTGCTCGTGTATATTTACAGTGATTAACACCAGGCAGATGTTTGCAAAATTCACCTCTACGTTCGTCGAGCTCGTATCCTGGCAGACAAACTGTTGTCTTGTTTTCATGTCAAACACCAGCTGATGAAAGGCAGAACGGCTGCTCTAACATAGATTGCACAATGCACAGCGTCGGGTAGGAATGCTAACAGCTACTAAGCCAACACTGGCAAGCCAGAAGACATGCTTCTCTTGTTTCATCACCTTTTCTGGTTATTTTTTTTTTACCTGAAACTTCACACAATAAATTATGGTGACATCTAAATACTTTATCTTCTACTTCAAATGTGTCAAACTCAAGGCCCGGGGGCCAAATCCGGCTCTTTGGAGCATCCAATTTGGCCCGTAGGACCAAGTGAAAAATGAGAGAAAACATGAATCGTGTAAGTCACCAAATAATTCAGCTGTAGATATCACAGTCTCTCCAAATACACAAAATCAATTAATATCCACAATATTTGCAGATCTCACAGTTTTCCCAATGCTTATCCAGTATGACACGATGGCTGTCATTTTCAGTCTCAAATTGTTAAAAGAACCCCAAATGAAATAAAAAATTGGTCACAAAATAAAGGAAATGTAAGTGAAGATACTCCGGAGATTGATATCTGTCACTACTTTGCTCGGATAGTGGATATATTTTCCAAGATGGCAGTCATTTTTAATGTTAAACTGTTGAAAAAACCCTCAAAATTCTTACAAAATCTTTTAATTTTCCTCAAATTATTACACAGCATTTCCCTTAAATAAATAGAAGTCGGTCACAAATCTAGTAAATTTAAAGTAAAGATCATATATAACATATTTTGTATTTTAAGTTGTTGTATGGTGTGTATTAATCATTCATTCATTATTCTGCAAAAGAAATGCTTATTTAACCATTACAACTATTCGCCTGTTCTGACATGTCACACCTGTTTACTGCTTTTTGTAAAGACACAGCTGCAAAGCAAATGTTGTTAAGTGATACCCAAAACAACACCTGTTCTATTCGCTTAGGTGGTCAGATCATGTATTATGACATATTATCACGCCATGCTTCAGGCTATATATACCACTGATTGTGTTCGGGGGCTTCTCTTACACGGACATTCTAGTTGTTCATGAAACCCCCTTCTTTCTCTATCGGCTGATAGTTTAAGATTTTGATACTTTGAAACTTTTTTTTGATTGACTTTTAATTTTTGTAAACCTATAATAAAAATTCATTAACTATTAAGAAGCCTACTTGATTAAATTAACCGCCTGCAAACACCCACATCTGAGACGGCGCCTGAGTGGAGGACACACTTCTAGGCCTCTGGTAAGTGAGTCTGCCCTTGGTATCCTCTTAACAGGGGTGTCCGGGGTGGGCTAACTCATGCTGTTGTAAAAAAGAGTTGTTTCCAGCTTCGACCTATATTGGATGGGTCCTAATATCAATCCCACAAAACTATAGCGAGACTA
The DNA here is from genome assembly GCF_900634775.1 of Gouania willdenowi. NCBI lineage: Eukaryota > Metazoa > Chordata > Actinopteri > Blenniiformes > Gobiesocidae > Gouania > Gouania willdenowi. The sequence goes on along the minus strand of NC_041055.1, from coordinate 7,515,016 downwards.
CTCATAAACCAAAAATATGATAGACTTCCAATAGGAGGAAGTACACTTAGTCCTTTTCTTTATTAGATAACAATAATAGAGAATAGGCAGCCAGCTTCGGAGACAAGGTAGAGGGGGAATTCTTGTTTGAGTAAGACAGTTTTAGATCCCCTGCCGTCATAGAGTCCCGCGGGCTAAAGACATAAGTATATGTATTAGTGTAAACTACGGCACAATAATGTTGAAATTACTCGGTTTCCAGCATAAAATCTGTGGCCCTCTTGAGATCAAACTGCTCCCCTTTTCTACTTCACATGTACCATTTCATAAATCTCCTTCATTCAAAGCTTTAAAATTCTTCACATTTTTAAGACATTGGTAACTCATTCTGGGTCTGACCGACATTGGTGTAATTTTCTATCAAATTGCCAGTCTGGCTTTTTCCAGTTCCAAAATACCACAAATCAATACAGCTCTAATTATTAGTGCAGATGGTGCATGACGAATGAATTTACAGGAAGCCATTCATGATATGGATTAGTTCAACCAATTATTACTGTTCTAATAGCTGCTAAATGCCAAGATGTGAAGATTGAGGGTTTAATATAAAGTGCAAATTATTAAGAAATAGTTTAAACCTTTAAAAAGTTTGTTTAATAAACAATGACTATTAGATTTTATGGTTCCTTTATTCAGGATAGATAAGTCGCTCTGGGCTATAAGTCACATGTCCTGATGTTAGCTTGCTTTGAATTGTTTCGGCGCGATATTGATTGGCACTTTTTTTTTAGCTGGAAAAGGCGTTGATCATTAATGGTCAATCAGAGCAGGCGTGGACACAAACTTGAGTTCTGGTTTTATTTCCTGGGATCAACGTTTCACTGCATGTCAGTCCATTTTTTACTGTAATCAGGCTACTGCTAGCATGTCATCAGCTATTCATTAACAACAACAAAAGTCTGTTTTATTTTTTCCCGCCTCAGAGCGCAAGTTATTCACATTTCAAAGTTTATCACGATTTTCATTTTTACTCACTTACTAGGAGCTGCTTCCTTGATTTTAGGTATCGGTTTGGTAATACTGTATCTAGAGAAAATTTAAATATTACCATAATGTTTATTAGTAGGGCTGGGTGATATGGACCAAAAATCATATCAATAATTTTTTTCAAAATGGCGATATACAATATAAATCTCAATATTTTCAACACAATAAATCTGTGTTTTACAACCTAGGGGTTGTAACCCCATGTGGGGTTTTCCGGAATTCAAGCGAGGTCGTCTGAAATTTCAAGTAATTGACCAAAAAATGAAAATGAAAATGATTTGAGAAAATTGAAATTTAATTTAAAAAAAAAAAAATTTTAAGTTATTATTCTTTTTCAAATGAAAACACCACACACAATCTCAATTCTATACTTTCACCTTCTCAAATATGAATCTAGTCAAAATAAAATACAGTATGAAAATATCTTGTCACTTTGTGCATTACTTCAGGCTACAACACAACACAATAGCACAAACTTGATCAAAAACAAATTATAAAATTAGATAATTCTAGGTCACCAAAAATTTGGGGTCAAAATGGGGTCACAACCTAAAAAAGGTTGGGAACCACTGCAATAAAGTCAATTCAGAAAGACAGACCTTGGAGTTGCTGTTAGTTTACCAATAAACGGGAAGAGATTCATCACCTTTATAATAAGTATTGACTAGGCCACTGGGAGTGAGGCCCAAGGCCAAGACAGGCTGACTTGATAATAATGTATCATGTTTTTCTTCAGTCAGTGTCTTCTCCTCTTCCTTCTCTCTCTGCTTTGTTTCAGGTGTCGTGAAGCTGATGATGACAGTTCCTGATCTGTGGTTCTCAGCTCAACTAGTCTGAGACACTCTGATGTTCTATCTCTCTATCCTGTTCTGTTGGTCCTTCTGTCCACTAACCCCAACCAGTAAACGCAGATGGCTGCCACCTCTGAACCTGGTTCTGCTGGAGATTTCTTCCTGTTAAATGGGAGTCGTTTCTTCCCACTGTCGCTAAATACTTGTTCATGTAGATCTTGTTGGGTTTTCTCTTTCTTTTTATGAATTTTATATTTTGATAAGCGCATTGAGATGACTTTGTTGTAAATTGTGCTACACAAATAAAGTTGAATTGAATTGAATTAAATTTGCTGATGCAAAATGTCACACAGGTCCATTTATTACCAAACAGCTGGGGACAGCATGTTTGAGTGAGTTCTTGTTGAGGAAAAAGTCTGGTTTAGGACGCACTCAGAAATCCATCTAACTGTGCTTTTAATGCTGTTCTGAATGCTTTCCTAAAATGAATATTTTTTTTAATTTAAAAAAACTAAAATAACGCCTAAATTGATATTTTTATTTTATAATTTACTATATCGTAAAACAGAAATTGCAATATATCTTGACTATCGATATAATGCCCAGGCCTATTTATTAGCTGTGTTTAGTAGCATAGGTTCCATCTCCGATTTCCATTCAAGTCGCTACAACTAAACGCAGCTTAATCAGAACTACTTGCATTAGCTTTGAAAGAAAAGGAGTTTGCCTGTAGGTGCAGACTGTAAAAACACAGAGTGGAATAGAAAGGCAAGGAAGGAAATTTATAGATTTAATTAAATGTGTCATTGCCTTACATTTTATTGTAGAACAGAAATGTTAGAAGTTAGAAAACAGATCTACCAAGGAATTTACATTCTGCCTATTTAGAGTGTTTTGCATAACTATATCTGCTAAATATTCCATGATGTAGACTTTCAGTAACCGCTTTGAGGATGAAGGTGACAGTTTGTTGGTGAGTGGGAGACAAATTTGTTGATTTGCTGTATTTGTGTCAACAGTGACTTCCAGGCTAAAGTCTCGGTGTACATACGTGAATAAATACAGCCTGCTGATGGTCAACACTGCATTATTTATTGAAGCCCACAGCGAGGCGTCTTCATAAGGCTGCACTGGCGCTGATATTGTGCAGCAGATGGATGCTGGAGTTGGAGGATCAGAGGTGAAGCGAGCAGAGAAGATGGGGGTGGAGGGAGACGGGTGCAGCCGATGATAGGTGGGTGTTTAGGACAGTGAGGAGCATCTGTTGAGATCAACAAGAAGCATGCTGGGAAAATAATCTTCATTTTCAAGCAGGCTGGGTTTTTTTTTTAGCTGTTTGGCCAAGCGTGACATTAAAGGGGTTTGGAGTGTAGGACTGAGGAGAGATTCATCAAACTCCAGTTAGAAAAGACACAATTACCAAATTGCAGAAAGCAGCGATTTGGAAAATACAAGATGAGCTTGATGCAGCAGGACAGATAAAGTACAACTGTCCTCAATGAGTGACAGTTCATGGAACCAACGCAGAGCTAACATCATCAGATTGCAAAAGCACAGGGATTTTAAAACACACTAAAGAAAAAAGGTAGCTGGATTCTGGATAACTGTTGTACTCATGGCCACAGAAATCTCACAAAATGGGTATTGTTCATGGAAAAAATGTCTTAACGATTTGTGGATACTCAGGTTCTTGGGCCTGTAGGCCAATTGGAAAACTCAATCCTGACGTATCAAAGTTCCACCATGCTCAATTCCATGATTCAAATATTTATGAGGGCGCACAGATTAACACGTTACGCATGTCGTTTTCTGAATTTCGGCGTACCCCTTTTCTTTTTCAGAAACTGATTATCCATTCCAAAAATGCCACATTTCCATTTTAGAGTTTACCCATTTTGTCTATTTTTACTTTATTGGCTTTCACTGATCAGCTGTCATTACTGGCATCCAAAACATGTCAAACATGCTTAAACATGCCAAACATGAGTTAATGATTGATAACAACTTATATAATAATTCATAATGAATTTATATACTACAGAAGTGCAATGAAGGCATGTGTGATTACACAAGATTATGTAGTGCAACATTGAGACATAAAATAAATGTGCGATTATTTCCCAAAACATGCAAGTATTTCCATTTCGCAAGATTTTGTGTGAGATATGACTTTCGTCTCTTTGCCCAACCATTTATGGAAAAAAGTGCAAGTAAATGTGTGACCTTTCTTTCGGTGGCCCAACTTTTTCTGCACAAGTCTTTGTACTTGAGGTTGGAAGTCACCAGCAGCATTATGAGATAAAATATAACTAACTATAATGAGATGTCGTTATAATAACATAGTGTTTAACACCGAATTGAAAAGTGACCAAATGCACTAATTTCCGTATCGGGGCTGCTATTGAAATGTGTTATGGAGTGTTTCCACTGGCGGTATCGGCTGTACTCGGCTCGACTCTGCTCGTATTCGGGACCCGACACCGTTTTTGCTGAGCGTTTCCATTGAGCGACAACCTGACGGGCGAAACTGCCACGATACCCAGGCACACGGACACACGCCCACAGACTGACTGCAGTTTTTAGTTCATGGCACAGCAAGAATAAAAGCTACAACACCAGAGAAGGTTGAAGACAGCAAGAAGAAACACTGCTGAGGCAAATAGGAGTGTTTGGGAGCTCCTGTTTGATGAGGCGTCGACCATGTTAAAAAGACGACGCCGCCGGAGGTAACCTCATAGCTAACGTTCTTAATTTGCTGGCTTTTATAAAAGCACACGTATATATAACAGCATAAAACAGTTTAGGATGTATTTCAGCAGTTTTCTGGTCCTACTCCTGTTTTAATGCAGTCTGTGGATATTTTTTAGCTCGTAAAAAGCCGTCAACACGGACGAGTTGATCACAAGACATGAGGAGCGCCAGTAGATTCAGTACACCACCTCTGTTTTCTTAAATCACATGTCGTGCTTTTTTCTTTTTTACATTTTGCAATAAGAATACGCATTTTAAATCAGGGTACAAAGGCACAATAACACAATCTGGCACTTGTTGGAAAAGTAAACAAAATATAAACAAGAAAGAAAAAAAGGACATTTTGATTTCTTTATACATTTTGGTGGCTTTTTGGTATATCTGTGTGATATGAAGCTCTAGTCCGTAGTTTTCCTTACATATCCAAATATCACACATACAGAAGATTTAATTTTAAACAGATATTGTGTTTCTGTTCTGGTTTTAAGTCAGTAAAACAAAATAACCACAAACTACTGCACTGATTAATATATACTATATATATAATAATGTAAATTAGCATTACAGATAAAAATGTTGATGTATATTTGTGTTTTTCAGATTTTCTATTTGCTGAGTCGCCGGCGCAGACCATCGGTTTGGGCATTTAACTGATCTACTGAATCGTTCCTGGCTTCACAACTGCACAGTGGGTGGAGAACTTCAGGATGTCGGAGAAAACATTTCAGTATCTGTGCAACGAGATGCAGCCAGCGATGGAGAAGTCGGACACAAACTTCCTGAGCAGTGTGCCTCTAAAAAGCGAGTGGCCATTGCACTGTGACACTTAGTAAACTATTTTGTGTCGACACAATAAAACTTGAATCTTTCCATACTTGACCACCTTTTTTTTTTTAATGGCAAACTTCTTTATGGTTAAGCTAAAAAAGTTCAATATTGTATTCATGCTATTCACCCTATTGTTCTACTGTATTATTGTCTTGCATCCATGGTCGAGGATAAAAAAGAGAGTTAAAATTAATAAAGAGAAAAAAGATTAAAACTAGAGCATTTTCCTTTTATTATTTTTATTTTTGACCCAGAGTACTTTAAAATAAGATAAATGAAGATTGGTCTTTGACAAATAATTATACCACTGTTTTTCAAGCACTAATAATTTAATTAAAAGACTTTTAACACAGCAAACAGTTATGAATATACAAATGTGCAAAAAGTTAAATATACACAACAGTAATCCTAGGCAGCACAAACATCCCGCTGTGCACGATTTAACTCCTGCTGTGCACGATCCAGCTCCTGCTGCTCCACATCAGATGTGTGCATCACCGCAATGATATCATCCTCTTTTTTTCTGTTGACTGGAAGATGAAAAAAGTGTATTAAAACACTCATTTTTGAGTTGGATCATTTTCTCCGATACGAGTGGTATTTCCAAGAACTGACTACAATGGAAGGGGCTGCACCTTGGGTGTGCCAGACACTGAAGGTGAAGCACATGGGGACGTTGTTGGGCCATCGGACTGTGGTGATGGTGTCGACTCAGTGGTACCCTCACTTATTTGAATGTCACCTTTGAAGTTATTGCCAAACAGTTTATGAGAAATCTGTGTACCCTTCGTTCTTTGGTTATTTCGTTTTAAAACCTAATCAAAACAACAAATAAACGGTGTGGTTATTTTGTTTTACTGATTTAAAACCAAAACATATATACAGAAAAATCAAAAACCACGTTAGCAGCGTTTTTCGGTTTTAAACTTTGTGATATTTGGATATTCAACTCACCACACAGACAAACTTTTACTACTGGATAAAAAAGGAGCAATAAAAGTCACATTACTGATGAAGTGGTGAAATGAAACATTATTAATACATTTATGAATCAAAACAAAAAATGGATGTAACGTCAAACATGCACGATATGTGATTAAAGAAATCTGAGGTGGTGTAATGAATCTACTGGAGCTCCTCATGTCTTGTGATCCACTCACTGGAACTCTACAACAATGGCACACAGCACAATAGCACTAAATGAATCTGCTGTGTTTTGGCTTTGTTATGTTGTACATGTGCTTTTATAAAAGCCAGCAAATAAATAAAGAAAAGAGAAGACTCGTTTTTTTACTCACCGCCATCCACCATGGAGTTTCTTCAATTTCTCTCAGCACAGCAGAGAGATCCGGTCGAAGCCGTGATCACGCATTTGCGCAAAAAGCCGCAGGTACACTCGCTCTTTACAAATGCGGCCATCTAGCGTTCATCTGCAAGTAACATGAGGAAGGTTTGAACCTCATTCAGACTCCAGAGTGAACTTTCTTGCTGCCATCCTCACAAGTTCAGCAAACAAATACCAATGGCAGCCAGATTGTTCCTCTCTTTGCGTGTGTTGATGACACAACTGAGAGGATTCTCTGAACCAATCAGTGTCGGCTTTGTGCCTACGTCACATTTTCCTACCTGGGTGGATTTTTTCAGAACGGCTACGGAGCAGGTACTTTTTCCATGTTGAATTATGCAAAAAACAGAGTAGAGTAAAGCCGATACTGCCAGATAGGGGTGAGTACTGGTTAGGGTGCGATATTACTGCGATATATCGCGATATTCTACCCAGTTAATATCAAAATTAAATGTAGAGATGAAAAATATAGTTGCTGTATATGTTCATCAGAAAATATTGATCATTCAGAGGACAAATTGAGTCAAAACTATTTGCTTTAAAACATCCTATTTATTATTTATTATTGGTGTTTTTGCACATTTTCTCTGAAAAAATGGGCCATACCAGCCTGTCATTGCTCAATCCCGTTGGATCTCTGAAGCTAAGCAGGTCTGGGCCTGGTTAGTAGTTGGATGGAGACCACTGAGAATTCCAGGTGCCACAGTGGGGTGGCAGTCACCCCAGTGATATCTGTCATTGTGTCCTTGGGCAAGGCACTTTACCCAGTATGAATGTAGTGTGAGTGAGTGAGTGTTGGTGGTGGTCGGAGGGGCCAATGGGGCACTATGGCAGCCTCGCTTCCGTCAGTCTGCCCCAGGGCAGCTGTGGCTATAACAGCAGCTTACCACCACTAAGTGTGGAGTGAAAGAATAATCCCTTAATTCTGTAAAGCGACTTTGAGTGTCCAAAAAAGCGCTATATAAAATTGATGCATTATTACCATTATTATTTAAAATGCAGTGTTACACACTGCCATCATAAAATAAAGTGTAAAAAGTTTCTTTTCACTGAAACTACTGTGTAGAAGTCTCAATGTAACCATTAAAACATAATGACGGCATTGTAACAACTGTAAGTGAGAACAATAAGGATGAAGCACCCTGAGTTACTGATAATGCACAAAAATGAGAAAAAATAATTTCTCCTATTATATCAGTTTAGGCACTGATCTGAACGGATTATATGAAAATAAAATGCATATATAAATATTGCAGGCATTACACACTGCCATCATAAAATCGAGTGCATCAAGTAACCATTGCAACACATTGAAAGCATTGTAACCACTGAAATATTGCACAAATACACAAAATATGGATTCAATACACAAAAAAAAAATTAAAAAAAAAAATCGATTTTTTAATTGAAAAAATCGTGATATATGGTGAAATAATTTTTTTTCACAACCCTACCGCTAGTGGACACATAGTGTTACTCGTTAAACTGTACTGTAACCTGACTTGCTTACATTGTTTCATGTGTTCATGGAAACTATGTCACACTTGCTTTAAAACTTTCTTAGTATTTAGAAACTTCCTGTCCTCTGCTCGAGTTATCGGTCTATTATTGGTCTTGAATGAAACTTTGAATCAAACAGTTGCTGCCATATCTGCTAAAAATCACAGCTCAACATTGCATCTAAATCACACATCCCGATTTGCAACCTCAGCGTTTCACAGCCCATAAAAACCACTTTCTACGTGAGAGATTTGTGAATGACACGTACACAGCAGGAAGAAGACAGACAGTGTAAGATGGGATTTCTTGATCTTCCAGCAGTGCAGGAAATAGGGTGTGAAAAGCTTGCCAACATAAAAAGCCGGATGAGGTTTACTGTTTTCCTGCACGACCACATCCAAGCCAGTCAGCGCCTCACTGACAAGCTGACAGGTAATGAAGTGCTTAGCAACCATGTGCTACGCCCACCAGCTGGATGCACACAGATGCTTTGCTCCGAATGTGACAGTGAAGGTGTTATCCCAACATCTCGCCAAGTTAACTGTGGTTTAAATTCAAAGTGATGAACAAGCAGACTTTCCACAGCAGATCTCACACTGACTCCACTCTGCAGAGCTGCATGCAGCCTAAAGTCACTTTCCAACTTGTAATATCTCAGCAACACGAGTCACATGAGTGCCACGGTTCTGCTCTGCCTCTCTGACTTTAGAAAACAGCATGGCCCGAACAGAAAGAGATGCCAGAGAGCTTTGTTCAAATATTGATTTGATCCAGAGCTCTGATCGCAGGACCAAAAAAATCCCTCTCACATGCACAAACAGACTCAAATAATGTGTGAGCTCCAACTAAAACACTGTTTGACTGTCGAAAACCAGACAAATGCTGACTTTTCTTGTCCTCTTCCTTCTGCACACTTAGGCCTGATATATGCTATAGCGCCAGGTCGACGCTGTAGCTACGTGTAGCTCTCTTCATGGACGTAGATCTCCACGCCCTAAGCTTCCATGCACCTCTCAAAAATCTGGACTGTGAGCGAGGCGACACAGACCGCAAGGGCTGTAACTGGTCCACCCCCCCATGCCTTTTCAAGTCAACACTAGGCTTTACACCGATCTGATTGGCTATATCACATCGGCCAATATTTAGGATTTTTTGCAATTATTGTGATCAGCTTTAATGTCTTAATTTGCCAGTCTGATCAAAAATTGTTGTAATAAAATTTTTTGTAGATGCTCACATTGCATTGTTTTATCATCTCTTTTACTCTGGACGTCCCACACCACCGACATGTTTGCTCTACGTGACCACGTGATTGGTTCTTTTTACTTGGTAGCGGTGCATTCTGGCAATCTGTCAAAGGCTGCAGGAGCAGCAGGGGGGACTCAATGAGCCTGTTTTTTTCACACAAACTACTAGTTTCATGTAAAGCTGTCCTTACATAGTGACAGCTTTAGCAAATATGACAAAAAGTCACTTTTATAAGAGTTGCAGACTGCACCTTTCGGGGTTAGGGTAACGAAGGGTTAGGGTTAGGGTAACGATCGACACTTGACAGCCTTCATGACACCTTATTCATACTAATGACAAATAATGACAGCGTAATGTGTAAAACTTCACTTTACTGTGACTGGAAGATAGACAAGGGTTTTTTAATGCTCATCTGGAAGCACACTCTCACAGTAAAACAACCCCCTAGAGGCGTGGCAGCCAATTGAAAAGTGATGCATTCCTTCAACCATGGCCAACCTTTGCGTCACGTCAATGCTGTACTTATGGCATAGGTCCTGACATAGTATCATATATCAGATTTTAGACAGACAAAAGGTCAAGAAAGTGATGCAAAATATTCTGATTTGTCACTTTTAGCGAGCTTTGTGACACCTGAATGATTATGAATAGAAGACTGTGGCACAAACTAGTCACTGTGTTACTGGCTTGTGAATTGTATTGGAAATGGTCTGTAAAGTGGTTATGGCGCACCACAGAATCCCTGGAGTTCGTCTCAGGTTGAACTCACAGAGTGAAGGAATAACAGGGTCAAAACAGCAGAACTGGAATCAATGTACTTTCCAATACAACCTTAAGTTTGGTTTGAAAGCAGAGTTGATTTTTCAGGGTCAGACTTGTTCCAAGAAAAGAAAAGAAACATCAATGACAATGAATGCCTTTGCCCAACATGACTCCACACAAAGCACGACTCAATAAGACATGGCTGAGTGAGTTTGGCGAGGAGTCCTGACTTTAACTTAATCAAACACCTTTAGACTGGTTGTAGTAGAGCAGAGACTCGCATTCCCAGACGTGCTTCCTGAAGAACACTCAAATATTATCATCCACACGCTCCTAAACCTTGTGGAAAGTCGTTTGAATTCAATTAAAGCTATTATGGCTGCAAAAGGGGCTATTCCGTATCACACCCCATAGATTAGGAATGGGATCTCATCAATGTTCATGTACAAGTCAATGCTGAAGTCATATGCTTTGGACAAGACGGTACAAGTGTTATTGAATTGTGGGAAGAAAATGGAATACATGCTGTGCAAACTTGTCTCACAATAAAAGCCAAAACCTTTTTGCAAACCATGAACACACTAATTTAGTGAAAATTCTAGACTAACTTTAGATATAAGATGTGGTTTCACAAATCTTGTAGCTATATTGTACAGACACAAAGCTGGACAAAAACGTAAGTGCCATAACTACATAAAAACAATGTGAGGATCTAATGAATAATATGATTTGATGTAATAAGTCCCACCAGTCTCTGATAAGGTTGAATAACTTGTCAGAAATAGCAATAATAACAAAAGTTTTGTAAAGCTTCCTGGCTTCCTCACATAGTGTGTGTCCGTCTCTGATGAATTGATCTCGTTTCAACAGAGGTGTTTGTGTACGCCACAATTTATGGCCCACCCGCGCATGACTCTGAAATATTAGTATCCTAACCATGCTCTGTAATTTGATGAATCACACTACTTTTAAAAATCCACCCACTGAGACTCCCTTTTTGAAAAAACAGCTCACCTAATACATCAGGACATCAGAATTCTTAAAGCAGATTCAAAGATCTGGGCTTCCTATTTAAAAGCTGCGACCTGGTTACACTTTTTTATTGAACTTTTTGGTTCTTTCTGATATGTTTAGCGTCCAATACCAATAAATGGTTTCAGGAGTAAATGTAAATGATAAAAAAAAAACTGATCCCACTATTTTATGTTTGTTCATTACTTCATATCCTTAAATAGATTAAAGCATTTTACGATTGGCGATTGACAGCATTAGCATAAAGCTAGGATATTAGCTACTGGTGGACATGTTAGCATCAAAACACAAGCATGCTTCCTGCTGCTTGAAAGTCTTAAAGGGCTCATTACCATAATGGATTAGGTAATCTATAGCTTATAAACTAAGTTCACACCTTCAGCTTTCACTCAGTCATTGTTGAACAAGACATTATTCCTAATCATATTGTGCTAAGTGGGTAATGCTAAAGTGCTAAGAGGCAAGTAACTATGCTAACTAGCTTCTGAATACAACAGGGATTTTTTTTTCATTTTATTTTTTTAAACATCTAATTATTTTTCAACTGTAGAAAATTGTTGACTTCATATGCCTTTCACGTATTGTTCCAGATAACTATGCCAATTTCAAACCAAACTGAAATATGAGTGTTTACAATTGATGAATTTTGGCCTTGACCACACGTAGCTGGGTATTTTAAAAAATGTATATCCACACAAGTTACACCCACACATCCTCGTTTAAAAAACAAAAAATCCATCCACACAAAGCCCCATTCATGTCCTATCCACAAGTGAATGCACGTCACTCTCTGTTGTTGGCAGCTTCATGCATTGGGGTCCCAGTGCAACGTTATAGCTTTGTACACCTGCCTAACAATGTCTGAGACCCGCTCCATGTACAGGGATGGGTTAAATGCAGAGGACAAATTCCATTAATGTAGTAACATTACATGGCCAATTAAAGCCCCGATTAAATCTTAAATCTTAAATGTAGGAGACCTGTCTGGTGTGAGCCCGCCCTGTGCATACTGCGTGGCCACCGGGGAGGGTAGACGGCACGCGGCGGCTCGGGACACCTACATACGGCGGGGGTCGCCCCCTGGACCACTAGAGGGTGTGGCTGGGGAGTGGGGGGTTCCACCAGAGAGGTGCTTTTTAGTTTTCCAAAATATCGTTATTGCAAGCCCATTATGGTCTATCAAATCTATCGTGAACATCATGTCATGTATCATCCCACTGCTAATATATACATATAATCTGATTGTATGACTAAGTTGTTCACTTCCTATTCGGACATGCCGACTCTCTCTGCCTTCTGTTGTTCTAGACGAGGGGTCTGTAACCTTTACTCTAAAATAAGCCATTTTGCCTCATCTCACCTGGATTAAAGTCCTCCTGGAGCCAAAAAATACCTTCTCAATGAAGACAATACAGTGAATTAAATTCTGTACAGTTAAAATGATATAGAATAATGTTTGATTTAATTTGACTTGATTTTTATTGATCAGGTAAATGGAAACTTAAAAACAGTTTAAAAAAAAAAAATAAAAAAATTGACAATAAGAAATAAAACAGTATCTTACATCTTAAATTCTTACACATCTCACTTTACATGAACACAACGTTATATAAATAAGATTTTTTTAGTTAATGTATTTGAAAGGCTACAAAAAGTAACGCATGATCATGTGATCAACACATGCTAATTGTTAATTTACTGCCACACATAAAGCATATTTAACCTGCACATTGGAGGCTCAATGAATCTGTTCCCACACAATTAAAATCTCTATTTTCTTCCAGAATAGTGTTTTTGTTGGTTTAGTTATATTATCAGGGATTTAAAAGTTAAAGTTAGCCACAGGTGTAGGAAAGTTGATGGTCTGTAGATGTTGCAGGAGGTGAAGTAGGAAGGTGCTGAGTCATTGCACAACGTGATTTATTTTAGGTAAACAAATTATTATATCTTGATTTTACTTGTCATTAATCATTAATAGCCTCTGTAAAAAATAACTATTTTTTTTTTTTCAAAGCTATAGGGAGCCATTGCATAAGAGTCAAAGAGCCACATTAGGCCCCAGAGCCGCAGGTTGCAGACCTCTGTTCTAGACCAAATGCAGCAGAGGCACCACTGGTCTGTAAAGAAGTGTGTTGGGACTATAAACAGATGACTGTGTGGTTTTTATTTTATTTTTTTTAAAGGATGTCGTGATGACTCTATAATAGATGTGAGGCTCGAGTTTCAGACTGGCATGAATTGTCGATCTGACACTTTCAGATTTTGCACTTTAAAAATGTATGTGTGTGTTTCTGCAGAATGGGTAACGCACTCCAGTCTCCATGAGTTATTTTTAATAGTTGGCATGTTTGTGAAAACGAGCCGCTCTTTGTAGAATGTGCACGTGCACACGAGCCCCAACTGTGTGCTCATGTGCCAGGGTGTGCGTGGCGTGCACAGTGATGATGAATGTGTGCTTCAGAGTAAACACTCCTGTGCTCTGTGTCTTCATCTGTGTTTTGACAGTTTACCAGCCCGGTTGTGGCGGGCTGGGAGACAAATCTTCCCTCAGCTGTTCATGAAATATCAAAAAGTAAACAAGCAATGCAAAAGTGGGTCCGTGTCTAACTGACACACCAGACACACGTTTCTATAGCATTCACAAAAAGAAACAAAGCGTTATATGACACTTTTCATACGAATGAAATCCAAAGTGCACCAATTTTTATTCATTGTGACAATAAAAAAGGTGATTTTAAACCCAACAAAATTTCAAAAATCTCTAGACTAGTATACAGTACACATTCCACTTGACTTTAATAAAATACTCTTCCATAGACATGTCCAATTTGAATCAAAACTCAGTGACAGTGTACACTGAAAGTGTAAGATTTTAAGAAAGGATAAGTTACTTAAACTAGAAATATAAAACTAGTGACATGCAACCCAAAGAATGGATGGATTACATATATTTAGGGATGCAAATGCTAATAATATGCAAATACCCCTAATAAAGATTCCGAATAATCAAATCTAACACAATTTTGCTCAACTCTTCTCCATTAATTAACTTTTATTGTGACTCTCAAGAACCCAAAATTATTTCCACACAGCAGACATTGAAAATCTAATTGGTCAAATCTAATTGGTTGAGCAGACCAAATGTAATCCCTTTTCTTATTAATGTACATACATATATAAATATGTTCTGATTAGATAGTTTTCCATTGTTTAGTTTTAAACTTTATTTCATGGTGAAAAAATAAGCTAGGAATAATCCTAGCTGCAACTGTTTTAAATACTAACTGATCTAATTTTGTCTTACATTTATGGCTGATAGTGTGCTCGCTTTCCAGAAAACTAGCAAATTTAAAGCTGCTACCCAAGATAACTAATGTAGATATTAGATAAAACCATAGTGTAGGCCTCATAGATGAATGCATCAAACATTTACTCCAAAAAGAAAATATAAAGGTTGAAACTTTGTTTTGATTTCCACTATAAACACTTACGAGCTGCATTTCCATTACACTTAGAAATGTGCAAAATCTAAATAGTGCAATAAAACAGGTAATGGAAACCTGAATAAAAAAAACCAAAACACTCAAATATCGTTTTTCAGATGTTTCGATATTGAACTGTATCACAAATGCTCTATTGAAACAGTTTTTCCGCAACTGCATGTCACAGGACGTGACGTACCTGGTCACATGACCATTTCTCTCAGAAAACATGATGCGGTACGTGTTAACAGAAGGAGGCCGAGACATTTCTTAGCGTTATACTTTAAAATGACTACTGCCACATTAGACATGAAACAACAAAGGAATGTGGAGTGTTATAAGGAGGTTCTGAGCGTCCGTCTTCCTGCAGCAAAGTCTCACGGGATGAGATTTCATGGGAGTTGCGAGTCTCCTCCCCAAAACAACCTTTAATGGAAACACGTTCAAAGTGCAATTTTGCTTTGTCAAAACTTTAGAACCCCAAATCCTGTGATTTTCTCTATTTGTAAAACCAAAATACTGCTGTACACTTGTGTTGGACAAGATTTTTTTATTTTTAAAATGTGAAAAATGAAAGACTAAAAGAAGTGATATAAATTAGTATTTTGGACAGCAACGTTCTTCTTTGAATTTATATTTGAGATAACTACCTCATGGTTGTTGAATGTTTTACAATAAAATCAGATTGGAACAGTCAAGGTGTATGTTTTCAGTTATAAAAAATAAAAAAAAAATCAGTATCGGCCAAAATCAGAATTGGCAGGTCAGGCTTATAAAAAAAAAAATCAGTGATCGACCAGAAAATTGCAATCAGTGCACCCCTACTTTTAAGCAGTAAATTCAACCCTTTACATCTTTTTTTTTTTAATGCAAATTATGTTCAATTTATTGATCTATGATACCTGTACATATGCAAGTATCTTTACTTTGGTGTCTCCATATGACCACACAAGGAGAGTCCATTTTGAGTGATGGCAGATGTAGAAATGAAGCGCTATGTAATGACACTTTGTCTGCCATGGTTTGATTTCCTGTGATTTTTAGGGTGGGAGCCTTCGCTGACTGTCAGCAGTAGTGAACACTAGATGATAATTGCTGACTGACACTTTCCCTTATAGCCTTTAATGCGTTTTGTCTTTTCTGACAGGGAATAGACAGCAACATAATCAAAGCCATTGTGTGGTGCGTACAATACACGCTGCAATTATACTGGCAACCCTATTACTCGCCCTAATGCGACTGTATACTGTAAGATGATTAGTAAAGCACTACAAAATAAAATGTTTTTCTGCTTTTATCAATGTTTTTCCCCACTTACATTCCTGGAGACTTTACTACCAAAGAGAGTGTTGCATTATTTTTGAATTCATTCCTGAATAAATAACCTAAAACTCAAAGATTGGATGCTTTTTCACAACACATTTGGCATTAGATTTCATAAAAGTAAATGAGTAGGTGGTCACCATCTGTGTTGCTCTCATTAATCTTCTGTCTTTATGTAACAGATAAATAACGCCTAAAGCTTTACACATAATGTTGTGGTTACCTTCACAAATTAAAGTGGCTTATTTCATTAAAGACATTTTATTTAATTAAAGATATAAACCTCAGGCTTAAAGACAAATGGGCTTTCACCTCAATAGTGCATTGCATATACAGAATGTTTTAGGTGATCTATGGCATTCGGACAGGGTATTCATTTTCTGTTGAATAGGAAAAATTTTAAATATAAGGTTACACAAATTATCCAGTCGCTTTCTAGCAATCACCCCTTCTCTGCATTTTACTTCTTGTGAAATACTTTCCAGTCATGTATCCTCAACGACAGGTAAAAATTGCTTTGGCTGCCTTCGAGAATTTTAAAGCAGAACTAAGTAACTTTTTCACCTTAATAATCCTTCTCGTAGTCCCTGTGAGGGTAATACAAGTGTTTATGGGGTGATCGGGGGGGCAACACGTACTGCTTTACGACAGCCCAATACACACTAAAGGTGCGTTCACACCGAACGCGACTGCAGTCACTTCAATCGCCCGTGATGAGTCACTTGTTCATAGTGCTTTTTGCTCACTTCATCACTCCAGTAACGTCATTACCAGGTAACAATTGTGTGTGTGTGTGTGTGTGTGTGTGTGTGTGTGTGTGTGTGTGTGTGTGTGTGTGTGTGTGTGTGTGTGTGTGTGCACAGCAGGGTTACAGGGGAAACAACTCGCTGATCGCTTATCATAAATAGCGCCGCTTTTACGGTATAAATGATCAACTTACGGAGTTACTAAAGGATGAGTTCACTCAGAATGTATATGCTTATTCAAGAAGATAACTTTCATTTTTGCCACAGTACGTATAGGAAGCTTCCTACTGCCCGTCTCACTGTAGTGGGAGGGAGGAGCTGCTGCCTTGGGGGGTGGGAAGTGTTACGACTGTGACATAACCTAAAAGGACCTTTAGGGGAAGCACTAAGCCCAAGTTACTTAGTTCTGCTTTGATTGGAGTGTGCAAATTGAAGCACATGGATGCTTATAGTAGTGAAGGTGCTCCAAAAGTTTTGTGCACAAATTTTCAAGAACATTTCTAAAACTTGCATTAAAGGTGCAGTCCGCAACTCTCAGATCCCTCTCCCTCCCTCCCTCCCTGCTGCTCTCTTGCCCTGCCTCTAAACTTTCCAAAGTCCCTGCCTCAGAGGAGCTAACAAGCTAACGTTAGTCCGACAGCAACATCACAGTAATATAACATGCTCTGTTAAAAGCATATTACTGCAGCGCTTCTCTCTCTCTCAATGTGCACACACCTCAGCAGCAGCAGCAACAACACAGTGTCACTTACAGCAGCCACAAGGAGGCTGCTGCGCGCACATGAAGAACACATGCAGAGTTCTAGTGTAATAATCACAAATCAGTAATTACCTTTCAAGCAGAAAAGTTGCTCATTCCGTCTTCTATTCCTCCAGACCATACACTGTAAAAAAGACGGCGCTACACTCCGGGAAGTGGGCGGAGACTGTGAGCAACAGCTGTCAGACAGCCCATCAAATACAATCCTGGCTCTGATTGGTTCTTTTTGCTCGGTGGCGGTGCATTCTGGCAATCTGCCAAAGGCTGCAGGAGCAGCAGGGGGCGGGGCTCAATGAGAGTTTTTTTTCATACAAACTACTAGTTTCATGTAAATGGAGGACTTTGGGCCTTTAGTCAACGAACAAAAGCTTTTAAAAGAAACATGTTGCAAACTTTATCAAAAGCTTATATTTAACACTGAAGTTGAAGAGAACACACCTGGTGGTCGCAGAGGCACGGTAGGCGTCATCTTACGGGCTGGCAGGTTGAATTGGATCTGCTATTGGGTTAGCCATCAGGCAGATGAATTCTCCTCCTTTGAATCACTTCAATATCTTCACTGTTTGGGCTAAATTTTGGAGCTATACGCAGGCTGTGGCTGTACAGATACTGTATGTAAAAAGGAATGTTGACACATCCTTGTGTGGTAATTATTAAATAATTTAAAAAAAAAAAGATACTAGAAAATGCAGAGAATTAAATATGTCTGAAATAAACATTACATAACATAACAATAATGTAAATAAAAATATGTCTAAAACACTGCCCCTGAATCAACGCGTCTAAGTCACATTGGTGGACAATGGCTGCTCCTAATTAATCAGAAAGTACTTTAAAGTGTTTTTAAATCCATCCATGGAAGACTAGTACAGGTCCTCTAAAACAGGGGTTCTCAACCTTGGGGTCAGGACCCCATTTGGGGTTGCAAGACACTGGGAGGAGGGTCGCCAGATGCCTTCAACCTACACCAAACTTGCCTTATTTTAACATATCTTCATCACTTTTTCTTGACATTTTTTCTCCTTCTAATGCATTTTTGCAACATTACTCCCATTTCTCTCAATTCTCATTGCTTTTGCTGCCCATTTTGTAAACTTTCCACCACTTTTCCAACCTAATGTTGCATACGTTGACCCATTGTCACTTGAACCTATTTTTACCATATTTCATGCTTATTTTTGACAATTTAACCACATTCAAGATTTGTCATGCCCATTATTAGCCAGTTTTTTTCCTACTTTTTAAAGTAGACCAACCAACCTGTTTTGTCTTTGTTTTTTCCATTTTGTCATTGCAAAATGGAAAAAGCAAAAACAAAATGGAAAAAGAATATCCTACATTTAAATACTTCTTCATTATTGATTCTCTTTATATTTAAAATGTTTTATTATTGATTGGCTTTATATTTCCACATGCATTTCCTCGTCAGTGATGTATGGAATCACTCCTGTGATTCCATACATCACTTTTAAGTCAATATTGACACCTTGAACACTTTTTTTTTTTTTTTACCACTTTTTCTCTGCCATTTTTGGCCACTCTAGTTTGTAACTTTTGACCAATTTTTGAGAACCACTGTTTTAAAGAATGAATCCAGCCAGTGATTTAGGTTTGGTTTCTAATTTTGACAAAGAGGTGGCAATTAAGTGTAGAAAACGATGCACTTTGTGAATTTCCCCTTTTGCTGAAGGATAACTTTTTGTTCTTCTTAAAATCTACCAAATGTTCAGTCGATACAAATACAGACTCAACTTCTAGGATATATTTCCTAGAGAACTAACATTTCCTTGTAAAGTTCAATAACGGTAACAAAACTGCATCTAAATCTCCTCAAATACACATTTTCAATAATTACAGTATGTAATAAAGGTAACAGCCCTTGCAATAAAACCAGCATAGTGCTGGATAATCAAAAAAAAGGGATAAAAAGACAGAATATCTATTAATTCTAACATATGAACCAATGATTTAGTCCAAATCAAAAGTAAATCCCAGTCAGTGGAAACCAGAGGGTTCACCCTGAGCATATTGCTTCATATTCCACAGACTTCTGGTTCAGAGATTTGAAGCAATCTGATATTTCATGTTCAGTTTTAAAAATTCATGAGAGCCTTGAGCATTTTTCAAACGCGGATGCTTCCCTTTAAAACAGTCCTTCAATTCAACAGGAAGGTGTTAACTCCTGCCACCATCAGTTTGAGTCATTTATTCCGCCACATCAGCTCCACTCTTCTTTTCCCCTATGGGAATTAAGACGACACAGCAGACATAATTCCCCATTATCTGTTAAAGGCTGGCTTTGGACATTGAACCTGAATGTGTCGTAAAAACTAAAAATGGTAGAATGCTAAAAAAGACTGAGGTCCAATTCTTAACAGCTGGTAATAAGGCAGTTAAAAGCACGACATCGATGTTTTACACTCAGCACAAGTAAATGTGTACAAAGTTTTCAGTGAGTAGCCTTGGAGAAAACCAACAGGGACCATATGTAATGGTACTTGAGAAACTCAAAAGCAGTGAGCAACCTTTTTACTCCTGTGCTCTTTTTCTCTTCAAATTTTCTTCAGTCAAGTACGTGCCACCATTTAAAAAAATCAACAAGTGTCAAAAAATTGCTTCGTTTTATTTCCTGGTGGGAAGTCTTTAAATATAATATGAATACATGTATAAGGGTAATCTACAGTAGAGTGATGCCTTTACTGTGCTGCTCTAAATAGATTGCCCATGTTAGTTTGTGCAATCGTCTTTCTGCAGAGGGTTTGAACATGAACTGCCAAGTTTGAACCAATTGTTACGCACAAAAACGTAATAAATCAGGCCCACAGTGTGTATGAGAACTCAAGCAGGAGTATGCAGTGAACACATTCAGCAACAAAAAGACCTCAGCTGCTGATCCTGTACAAATCCACAAGAGAAAGTAAAAATGACATTCAATTAAACTCCACAATATTTGTAGAGATCGCAATTTTCCTATGCCTAGATTATTAGGGTTTTATTGTTTCCACATTAACAGAATTGCGGACGGGATCACGGAATTGACCAATAAAAACGGAATCTGTTGAACGCAGAAATTGAAAAAAATGTGAATGAAATGCCGCCATTGTAGGGCTGGGCAAAAAAAATCGATTTAATCGGTTTAAGCACTTTTGCTTAAACCTGGGTTAAAGCTTGAAATAGTTGAATGACAGAACCTCATTGACTTTTTAGTTTGGAATTGTTCTCTGCATTTTAACTCTTGAGGACAATCGAGGCAATAAAGTTGACCTTTAACAATATATCTGATGTCTGCAGTCGTTTTTTTTAAGTGCATTAAAAAAAAAAAAACTCAAAACTCAAATTTTTCTTTAAAAAAAAAAAAAAAAATCGGATAATTTTTTTTTTAGGCAAAATCGCCCAGCCCTATGTCATTGTGAGGCAAAGAATATTTCTTTGGGGGAATGTTTCTCAGGGGAAATGTTTCTGGGGACCGCTCATTCGGTGCACCACCCGCCCGCTCCCGGTACCGAGTTTAACAAAATGTCAAAGCGTCCACCCGAAACACCGTCTAAACTACCAAAGAACTATGCAACTCATCACTCACTCCAAAATACAGAGCCGACCAGTTCTCACATATCTTTAGTTACGCTTATATTTGTTTAATTATGGTTTTCTTTTAGTATAAAAAAATTATAAATATTTCTACAAAAACAAAATTTTAAAAAATGAATGTAAAAAACATGGAATTTAAAAAAAAAAATTAAATTGATTTTATAGGGCCCTAGATTACATAACAAATAACAAGTCATTCTTAATCGCAAACTGTAGAAATATAGAAATTTTTCTATAATCCTGCAATTTCTCACCAACAATCTCAAAAAATTATCCACAAATTGGTCACAAAAGCGAGGATCTTTATATTATTTACATGTGAAAGTGCCAACTACGACACAATGGCGTCGAAATAGCTTTATCTATCCACGCCAAATATCTGCGGCACATTTAAAATCAAACTGGTCTGTATTTGTGTTTCACGGACCATCCAAGATAACTTTTTCTATGAGGCGGGGTTTACGATGGACAGGATACTAACCCATCATGGGGGCCAGAACATAAATGTGTGAATAACTTTCTCATTGACAGAAAGGAACTTCCTACTTCCTGCCAAGTCCCTTCTTCTCTGTGCATTACTAATGAAACACTTCATGTTTTACTCCTTAATAATAGCTACAACATTTCAACCGCTGCTGTGTGCAGAGGATTCCCACTGATCTTTAAAACAACATAAAACATGGCAAAACAACAAGATTTGAGATCTTTAACGTTGAATCGGGCCACACAATCTCTTTACAACCTTGCTTAGAATGAGCAGGCAAAAGTGCAGCAATGTGTCGCACAAACCGTGCACTCAGTGTCCCAGATTTCACCTTACATAACACCGTTATACTGTATGTGTGTGTAACCAACAAATGTGCATTACAAACAGAAAAGAATGTGCATTCATTGCTCAGTGTCTTAAATGTTGTGGAGGACTTCGCTGAGCTGTACACCGGGCTTGCTCGCTCAGCATTACAAGGTGTAAATTTCAAGAAAGTGAGTGCTGAGATAAGCTCGCTGCAATGCTAAAGCAACCATATGGAGGGCGGGCTGCACCATCAGCATATGGATGTTAGGAAAATAACATCTGCCTTCACAACCTGAGACAGACGGCTGTCTTTCTCCTCATTAGTAGCTCATTTGGACTTTAGTTAAAAGGTTAAGACCACAATGAAAAAAAAGATGCTGTTCCCACCAGCCGTCACAGCCAATCACACCTCTTTCACAAAGACCTTAAAGGGATAGTTCGCCTATTTAAGACATGACGTTGTATGCAATCCTCACCAGCACTATAGTGCATACACATTGTCTCACTCAGTGGTCACCTCCCTGGTCCGAGTTCTGGCCGCTTGAAGTTGTTCAAGAAAGTAGTCCCGGTTAGTTTCCGGGGCCACAAAACTGTGCGTTTTTAATAGAAAAAAATATATGCGTTTGAAAGCTTGATTCATTTACATCACAAAACCGCCCACAAAAAAAATTCATACCTCCAGTTTTAATCGGCACTATTTTCTCTTCCGTTTCCATCAATCCGCGCCAGCCTTCAGTTAGAACCAACATCTCACAAGTACACATCAATTAGCAATTCATTCAAGGGATCATCTACCCTGATCTACCTTTCCAATGTTAATCATGGCTTTCACATGCTTTGGACATATCGAGCAGTCCCTTTGGAAAGACGAAGGAGACGACTTCAGCGTTTCAGCTGAGAGTCAGTGTTGCTCGAAGCAGCCCTACTTCTCAACTAGTTCACATTCATCAACTGTAAAAGATGCATTTGAATCTTCTATTGAAGGTTGGTTTATAGAGCTCTGAAATCAAGCTGTAAAAAGCAAGTAAAGGAATGAAGAAAAATGTAAAAAATCTTCACGCACTCATGCAGTAAACGCTCTGTTCAGAGACCGACTCACAATATGGAGCTCTAAACTGAGGCTAGCATTGCTGTGGCAGGCTGTGGGTTAAAGTGATTAGCGTTTTCTATGATCACGGATAAACAGCGCCCAATCAATTTCCTGAAACAGAATCTATGGCCGTGTTCGAAATGTCATACTAATGTACTACTCATGCTAAGTTTGATGCCAAAATGAGTACGTTGTGCAGTGACATTAGATAGTATGGAAACTAGAGGTCAACCGATAAATGGCCATCGGCCAATTTTGAATTTAATTTTTTTTTTAAATGGTAAAATGTGGAAAAGCTTGGGATGAAATGTTTTAATAATTGTTAACTACATATGTGTAGAACTGTACGTTCTGTACTGTTACTACCCCAGTTTCGCATTAATTTATAATTGACAATTTTTTTTAGAATTTTCATAGCAATTACAATTACAAAGTCAATTATCTGAACTCAATTACAATTTCATTATGATTATGACAGCGACAGATTTTTTAAATTAAAATTACATTTACACCATCATTGTAATTTATTACCAATTACGCAATTACAACTATAATTGAACCCAACCCTGATGGACTCTATACCGGAATGAAACTGAGGTAAAGCTTTATTCATGTCGTAAAGGCTTATAAATCAGACCCTCCAGGAATTCACAATGTTGCGATCCCTACTATATTTATGCAAATTCAACCAATCCCTGCAAATTTAGCGACGTTAGCTTGGCGCTAGCGTTAGCTTGGTGCTTGTGTTAGCTCACTTGTTGGGGTTCTGCAGGTTCATTATCTTCATTTTCATCTCGCTCCGCCGGGTCCGACTCTGGCTGGAACATGTAAAGCTGGATGAACAAGTCTTCTGTTGTTGACATTTTGTAAATAACCTCTGAATAAAAAGTTGAACCGAGTGTCACCTCTGTAACCTGAAGAGGGGGCGGGGTATGAAGTGTCTCATTTGCATTTAAAGCGACAGCACCAAAACGAGTTGCTCTCAGAAGCACATCAGAAAAGGGGTAGAAAAGGGGCCTGTGGAGCTATAATGAGGAATTCAGACCCAAGCATTGCAGTTCCGCTTTATATAGACCACAACTGTATGATTTATATGTAAAAAGGAAGGATTTAAAACCATGATATGTCCCCTTTAAGACAAAGTTATAGAAAATAATAAATCCTCAAAATGCTGCTAATTTTGCAGCAGTTTTTTGAAAAAGCTAAATCAGGCATTTTAGGGCGTGAAATCCTGGAGGGACTGAGAAATTTAACTAAAACATGTATTTACAATCTGCTTGAGATTGAGAAAGTGATTTCTTAACCAGTGGATGCTGAGTAGATCTGAGGTGAATGATGATGTGACCTGGCAGTGGTCAACCTGAAAACAGACGCCTGATATGATCACTGTGCAGCACTAAAAAGAACATTGTTTTGATTGGCTGGAAATAGCTTTCTAATGGGAACTCAACAGTGCAGCAACGGGATGCACATCAAGCGTGAAGTCACGACAGGTCAAGGTGAAGCTGCCCCTTCATCTTAAAAACATGAGAATAAGGTGTGGGGTGCTCTGACCTGCACAGGCCCTGCTTATGCACTTTGTCATGTGTGTGTGTGTACATGTCAGGCACGCGTGTGTGCGGACGCATAATGCGACGCAGTTTATCGAGTGGACTGAGAGTGCGCGTGGAAAGTATGTAAGTCAGCGAAAGTGTTAATACTCCACACGTTTCTCCTTTAATGAATATATTCACCTAATACCCCAGATTAGGCCTAATCCTGAACATCGACTGATCTCACAGCCCTGTGTAAGCAGACTAAATGTCAAAATGTGAGCATTTGATTTGAATAACATTCATGGATGAAGCCTTTTTAATTACAGATTTCTCTAACATTTTGTTCACCCTTAATATAGATTCCACGGTCAAGATGACAGAACCAGTGACATGCAACACAGGAACCAGTCTGCCTGTGGGATCAATATCAATTTCCCTCTGTTATACATAAACATCGGACCCCAGCTTAATCCTGGGGCTTTATTATAATCCATCAAACCAATTCTAACACACATTCTTCACTGCACTTACAGCTATTGTTTCATATGACAGCGATTAGAATATTCATTAGATGAAAAAAAAATCACTTTGGTCTAATCAATAAGTCTTTGAGACAAAGGGATCGCTGTGGCTATCGGAAACGAAATCTATGAAAAAAACCAAGGATCCAGTTGCGAAATGTTGGTGAGTGCTCCGACCCGGGTGTAAATCAATAAACTGACCCATTCTAGTGGCTTTAGTAGCTCATTAGCAGGTCTGAAACCAGCGCCTGTTCCAGGGTCACATGATGCTCTTCCCTTCCACCTGCATGGTGAGACTATACATGGGCAACTGGTGACCTGGGGTCCTGCTCTCAGTCTAATTTCATACAGCCCCCAAAGTAAACGTATAAAATGACAGAAAATTACACAAAGCAAAAGCAAGAATACAAAAAAAATACAAAGAATCACAACATTGCAGGAAAATACGGTAAAAACACAGAAAATACACCAAAAATATACAAAACTACTACAAAAAAATTTACTCCAAATAACACAAAACGACAAAAAAAATACACAAAATCACTCAAAAAAATATACAAAATCACTCAAAAAATTCTAAAATATTACAGAAAATGATAAAAATACACAAAAAGACAAGAAAAACTGACCAAACGACTCCGCAAACCTACAGTATAAACAAACAAGCAAAATGACAACGCAAATACACAACAATTACTCAAACAAACAAGCAAAATAACAACACAAATACACAACAATTACTCAAACAAACAAGCAAAATAACAACACAAATACACAACAATTACTCAAACAAACAAGCAAAATAACAACACAAATACACAACAATTACTCAAACAAACAAGCAAAATAACAACACAAATACACAACAATTGCGAAAACAAAATGAAAAATGACAACACAAATACACAATACAATAAAACACATTTTACAGGGAAAATACAACAGAAATGCACAAAATACCTCATAACAGGCAAGATCTCAACAAACATACACAGAATGACAGAAAAACACACACTATTACTATAAAAGTCTGTTGTTTCTCGTGTTAACGCACAGATTGGTCATTATTCTCAATGCTGACATAAATGTTGATAATGTGGCCCTTCCATCAAAACAAGCACATTTTTGTGGCTTCCGCTGCGATAGACGTTGCCCACCTCTGGGTGCAACCGTTCCATCCCACTTTCACTTCATTGTGGGTTTATCAGTGCAGGGCACTCAGGTGAGTGAACACAGCCCCACATCCACTTAGGCTTTTCAATCTCGCTGCCACGCGGCCAAATCAGGAGAGTGCACAAGATTAAATCGATGGCGGGCCAGCTGACTGCTTAACCCAGCACTTGCCTTCACACCATATCCGCGGCCACATCGTTTATCACTCACAGCCCCGACAGGCCTGCTCTTTTGTCCCTATTCCTTTCCTCTCTTTCTGGCCCCTAATGTGTTTGTGATCTCTCCATCGGCTACGGCTGCTCTCCAGGTACGAGGCGCCGCTCAGTGTCATGGAGTCTGTAATGTGTGTATGGTATATCCACGGGTTTCTTTGCTAATGGTGGCGCAGGGATGACAAACAGAAGCGACACGGAAACGTGGCGCGCGTGGGCGGGGGGAGGTTGGAGAGAAAAATCTAATTTACGGTTTGCCTCAGAGGTCAGGCCCACAGACCAGGTCCAAACATCTATCAGATAACCGCTTTAGGTCGCCGGCAATCCACTTACCAAGTGCACCTATCTGCCTCCTGCCCTGCCAGTTACAGCGTTAGATAGACAAGATCTGCAGGACTTAAGTGCTTCTGCAGTGAGCGAATGATTACACAGTATCACCAGCTCAATCCATGCTTTAAAATGGTGTGTAAACATCAAAGAAGTACAAATATTTTAAATATACTTTGGATTATTGACTCAGCCAGGCTAGAAGAAAAAGAAAAAGAAAAAAAAGAAGAAAAAGAAGAAAAAGAAAAAGAAAAAGAAGAAGAAGAAAAAGAAGAAGAAGAAAAAGAAAAAGAAAAAGAAGAAGAAAAGAAAAAGAAGAAGAAAAAGAAGAAGAAAAAAAAGAAAAAGAAAAAGAAGAAGAAAAAAAGAAAAGAAAAAGAAGAAGAAAAAGAAGAAGAAAAAAAAGAAAAAAAAAGAAAAAGAAGAAGAAAAAAAAGAAGAAGAAAAAGAAAAAGAAAAGAAAAAGAAGAAAAAGAAAAAGAAGAAAAAGAAAAAGAAAAAGAAGAAAAAGAAAAGAAAAAGAAAAAGAAAAAGAAGAAAAAGAAAGAAGAAAAAAAGAAGAAGAAAAGAAAAAGAAAAAGAAAGAGAGAAGAAAAGAAAAAGAAGAAGATAGAAGAAGAGAAGAAAAAGAAAAGAAGAAAAAAAGAAGAAAAAGAAAAAGAAAAGAAGAAGAAGAAGAAGAAGAAGAAGAAGAAGAAGAAGAAGAAGAAGAAGAAGAAGAAAGAAGAAGCTGTTTTATGGGTTTTCCTATTGAGCGAGCATTATCAGTTCCTAGTGTTGAGCTTTATTTATCTGACAATGTAGTCATGCATAGTTACAAGCTTGCAGCTGACATAATGCATATAGAGCACAGTGTCAAAATCAAGGCCCAGGGGCCAAATCGGGCCCTTTGGAGCATCCAATTCGGCCCACAGGAGAAAGTGAAAGTGATAGAGAAAACATGAGTCATTGTGTAAATGAAACTCAACAATATTTGCAGGGGCTCACAGTTTTCCCGGTGCTTATATCGCTGTCATATTTAATGTTAACCTGTTGAAAAAACCCTCAGTCTTTTCATTTTCCTTAAATTATGACATAATATTTTCCTTAATTAAATACATTTAAAGTGAAGACCCTGTGGGCACTGTTATCTGTCACATATTTTGTGTTTTATGTACTGTACACATACAAGTGCAAACTAGGGCACAATAATGTTGAAATTACGTGTTTTCCAGCATAAAATCTGTGGCACTCGAGATCAAACTGCTCCGTATTTGAACTACAATGAGTTTGACCCCCCTTGATATAGAGTTTAGAGCTAGTTGAGCACTTCCACAATATTAGAGCAACAACATAAAATAGATATATCGATTTAAAAAAATAAATAAAAAAAAACACACAATTCAATATTCCAATATTTGCATTTATATGATATGAAACATTCACTCACTCTCCCACACAATATACAAACTATTTACAGATAAACTATTTACATTTGAGTCAAATGCCACATAACATCAATCTGAAACCTGTGTAACCTTAACGGGATACAAATGTCAAAGACTCAACGGAAAGACTGTTGTATGTAACCTTTACTAGCAGGAATGAGAGGTGATTTAGAAGCTGCATATACAATAAAAAGCACTTTTTAACAGATAAACTTATATTTGAGTTATTGATCTATGAGTCCTTAACTGTAACTTTATCACAAAAAGATGCAAAAGCTTGAAATTGCCACTTTAAAGTATGTTTCCATCTCCCCTGTTGACATTGTGGGAGACGTTATTGAATGTGTCGCGGATTAAGGTGATAACACGACGAATATTGGGAAGAAACAAAAACTAAAATGGCGTCGAGCCAATCACCGTCCTCCTTGTCTGGTAAAGAAAAACAAGAAACCACATTAAAAATGAAGGAAAAACACTTTTATGCATTCGTTTACAGGACTCCACATCCCACAATGCAATGCGTAAAACCGACAACGTCTGCAGTGGAGATGAAATAAACTATGGAGCTGTAATTTTAACTTTTTATATTTATTATTATAATCTTCAATTATCTACATGTTATTGATTTATGAGGTCTAAGCCGCCTTTATCTGTAATAAAAAAGTCGTCTGCAGCAGATTTAAATGCACGCTTGTGAAGGTCGACATGTTTGACAAACTGATTAATAGTAATTCATCAAGTAATTTGCCTTTATATGGCTCACTTCCTTGTGACTAAAGGCTTTTCTTACACTAATTAGTGACAATGTTTTATTATTCAGCTTTAGGCCGATCATCTGACGTTTATTGATGTAATGGGTCACGTATCGTTTTAAATAAGAAAGCATCAAAATAAATAAGCACTTTTACGAATGGCAGTATTTCAGGTGGTAAAAGACTCATTTTATTCATTTCATTGATCTGGGTTAATCTAATATTTGCATAAATCCTTTATTTTTATACCTGTTCTTGGCACTGCAATAATTCTTGATTGTTTGCATTCACACTGTTTGCGGCGGTTACGGTTACTGGTTACCGTAGTGATTCAGTACAAACATTTGGCTCTTCAACTCGGATCATTCAATAACCAACCAACTCTACTCATAAGTCAAATCAGTCACTTTTACCAAAGTTAAATCGTAAAATCTGTCTTTATGGTAGAAGAAAAGTAAAGCACAGCATAAAAAAGTAATAATTCTGAGTTTAGCTCCAGTTCAAAGTGTTTGAATTTGTTTACCAAAGTTTATTTTGTGGACATGGTCTTCTTTGTGAGATCTGTGTAATATTATATACAGTAAGTGATGCATGAAAACAATCAATTACAATTAAGCACTTACAGTATTTTAATTCTGTGTATTTTTTTTTTTACCTTTTAAATGGTTCAGTTAAATCTCCACATATATAAGCATTATTTTAGTTTTTCTTGGCTTATATTTTACTTTCTGAGAGTCACTTTTGAGAGCATAACATAACCAAGAGTTAAAGGATGAAATTAGATCCAGTTTGTGCTATTTATGATCCCGCCGCCTGAGTGTATGCATGTCGCATTCCTTGAGATGAGTTTTTATTGTGATCACATCCACGAAGATGCTTTTTGATAAGATGTGGGACTCTGGAAACGCTGGATCGTTGGTGCAGCAGCAGAACCATGTGAGGTGTTGTGTTTTAGAAAATAACTGTTGTTTTTGCTGTCGGCTATTTCTTTCAGACAGGAATCGAGGGAACAGGTGCCTAATGGGATGTTGTGAAACTCTGATATCAGCAAAGTGGAGACTGCTGACTTTTTAAAACCAACCTCAAAATCATTTGGAAACGTCTGAGACACTGGAGGCAGTGAGACGTCCAATAGTACATGTGGACACGTCTTTATGGTTAATGCCTGTTAGGGTCCAAAGGTGCACATATCTGATGGAGCGTTATTAAATTAAGTTCAAAGAAACTTTAAAACTTTTTAATATAGAGCCTCTTGGTTTATTTCTTGAAACTAAAACAGCTATATTTCTTTTCTTTTAAGTTGTTTTTGTTACCTTTA
The DNA here is from genome assembly GCF_900634775.1 of Gouania willdenowi. Classification (NCBI taxonomy): domain Eukaryota; kingdom Metazoa; phylum Chordata; class Actinopteri; order Blenniiformes; family Gobiesocidae; genus Gouania; species Gouania willdenowi. The sequence goes on along the minus strand of NC_041055.1, from coordinate 7,484,686 downwards.
TTAACAAAATGGAAGCTGCAATATGTAGGGCCACTGATGTTCCGTGATCGGAGAAAATAAATGGGAAATCCAGAATTGACTTCCTGAAGTGGTAATTAATCATCAAATAAACGCTCAAACGCATGTTGTGGGCAAAATATCACGCAATTAAACACAATTTGTCCTCGTAAAACGGGTGGCCGCTTGGTCTATTCCTTATATGGAGTGGTTAGCGTTAGCTCTTAGCCCAGTCTGTGTGACGGTGAGTTAGCTTAGCATAGTTAGCTTTAGTTGAGTTTCCAGTTCATAATCTCTGTCCCCGTGTTTGTGGCACTTTAGGTGGATCTGACGGAGGAACTTGGATTGGTTCACTTTGTTGGATGGTTTTAGCCAAATAGCGGTCCATGATGTATCGCAGCTCGGCAGCTTCAGGTAGCCGAGATGATCACCGCTGTCTGTGTGTGTGTGTGTGTGTGTGTGTGTGTGTGTGTGTGAGGGCTGGGGGCGGCGGTGGTGCACACCGTGGAGGCTCCGCTGCTGTGAAAAGCGCTCCACTCCAGAGAATAATAAGTTCTTGACAACAAACTTGTGGGCAATTTTGGCCCCTGGAACAAGGTTTTTAGGGGCATTCTTGGCTAAACTGAGGGACAAATGAATGGCCTGTGGCCCTCGCTAATTTCCGACATGGGCATTTATCGTTCTTTTCGTGCGATGACATTCTTACCGGTGAGAATGTTTTTGACAATATATCGTGAATGATGATATATTGCACATTCTTAGTGGCCGGAGAGACAGTGATTTACATTTTTGTGCAAAATCTTATGTAATATGGTTGACCATGATTTACTAAAAACATGTCTGGCTCAGTGGAAGTCAATGTGTAGATGTTGACAGATTGCTGGTAAAAACTGTGCAATTTACAGTAAATGGTCCATTCTCACAAAAAAGCTGACATAATATGATGGACTTCACCTCCTAAATAAATGTAAATATCTATATGACAGACTAAACCCTCACCTACCCATTCTGGGACAGTATCACACATTTCTTCGACATTTTTCTCCGTAAAACAGGTGGTCCGATATATCGCTTTTTCCAGTGTTGCAAAGGGCTGGATGGCAAAAGTAATGCAGCATTTCTGCTGTGTATAAATATAAAATTCATGAAAAAAATAATTAAAAAATGCAATCCTTAGCCATATTAACTCATTCAGTGTCAATGACGTAACATTATGTCATTTACGTTTTTTCACAGAGATGACTAGAATACACCCTGGTGGAGGTCCCTCATCAATATCTAAACTGTAATGTGATGTAGTGACCAACGTACCTTTAGATGAGTGATTAGCCACTGATGCTACCATTAGCTAAGGAGAAAGAAGTAGGATGAGGGAGATTATGGCGCTATGAAGTGATATTATGAAGTATCCAGCAGCTCACAGCACCACATACTAACACAGAACATGTGTGGACCTGAGTGGATTATCGATAATGTTGTGGTCGTGAGATAAAACCATCAACTAACCGGGCCAAACAGGTCATCTGAGGAGGAAGTTGCGTGTGTGGAGAATGACGGGGGGAGAGACTTGGAGGAATGCCAAAATACAGTAAGAAATCCATTCAAGTGTGACCTAGATATCAAAATAATAATAATGTTGCCATCGAAAGCTTGGTCTCAGTGTTGTTTTTGTACTTTTATAGAAGGAAACCAATGTTGAGGTGTCGCTAAAGCTTTTTCCAGAAAAAGCCGTTTTTCTCAGCTTTTTCTCACAAACTCGCGATTTGCGTGTAATTGGCCTCTATTCAACTGCTGATTGCAGAAGAACTAAACAAGCTAGAAAAAAATTCAATTTCAGAATCTGGTGTTAGATTTCAGATTGTCATAGGACAAAATATTCTGTGGGTCTTTAAAAATTAGTCAAAATGCTCTAAAACGGCTGGCACAGGGAGGGGGGCACTGAATGAGTTAAGGATGTTTGGTAAAATCTAGTAATGACATTCGATTAGGAAATGATGATGAAAATGGACAGAAAACGGAAACACGTTAACTTGGTGCAGCGATAACACAGAAATACGTAAACTCAAACGAAAAAGGGGAAAATTTTAAACTTAAAATCAAAAGCTCTAAATATGATAGAATATACCCTCACAAGCATGTTTTGGGGAAATATCACACATTTACAAGCAGATTTATTTACATCGTAAACGAGTAGGCAAAGAGATGGAAATGTCAAATGTCATGCAAAATCTAGTCAAATAAATCTCGCAAAATGACAGACTTGCTTCGTTGGAATGGGAAAAGCTATATGACAAAAACTCTCAGTGACATGTTGGGGTTGGAACCTCTGGGTACTTCACGATAGATAATACGCAGCTCACAATAGCGATTATCTCACGATACAGTATGACGATACTGCGATTATCGATATATTGGTCAGAAATCAATCTACGATGACATAACAAAAAAAAGTGAAAAATTACAATGTTTATTCTATATCTCTGAAAGACAATAAACTGAAAAAGTGTCCTATGAACAGTGACACTATTTTAGTGCAACATTTCTGTAAATAAGTGTCAACATACCAATGTAAACCAATAAGTATTTTCAATAGTGCTTTCTGTAAACAAAAATACGGTCTTTCTTACCAGTGACACCATTATAGTGCAATATTCCAGTAAACAAAATATTGTTTCCTTCAACAAACAGTCACAAATTTTCAGTAAAGACCTGCCTGCACATTTTAGTGAAAAAGCAGAAAAGGTTTTGAAAATAATAAAATACATCTTAACTAATAACTTAAAAAAATAAATGAAATTAAATCGATACTTAGCGCAAGCATATCAATAATCGATTGTGTGAAGAAAAAAAATTGTGATAAATCGCCGTATCGAGATATTGTCACACTCCTACTGACATATTTTGGGACAATGTCACATTTGACACACTGGAACTAAAAATACAAACACGACCTTTGAAAAAAGAAACAATGAAATAAGTAAATAACGTTTTCCGTGCAACGACCAAACACATCCAACGGAATTCACATAAGCATCTGCTCATGGCTTATTACTCTGTGGCTGGACTGAGATTATTCCCTATTGCTTTCATCTTGTTTTGTTGAGACCTTATCGCATGGGTGGCGACATCCCCATGCTTGAATTCACCGAGTTAAACACAAGCAGCCATGCAAGTGATTACAGCGTTTGGGGTTTATGATAACAGCGATGTTAACATGCACTGTGTTACATCTATCACATACAATAGATCAGTGTTTCTCAAATGGGGGTACCTGTATGGCACTACAGGGGGTACATATGAGTTAGAAACAGGATAATTAACAATGTAAAGCATTAAAAATATGGGGTTTTATGTTTATTTTTAGTTAGAAATAATATTCATACTAATTATTACCAGCAACTCTCAAAATGACAATAAAAATTACTGAAAAAAAAAGACAACAAAATGCACAAAATAACACCAAAAACACACGGACTAAGAGAAAAAAAAATACTACTACCAGCAACACAAAAAAACGACAGACACACTAAATGAGAGGAAAATGCACAAGATCACTACAAAATACACAAAAATAACAGATAAACATACAAAAACACAAACAACCAAATGACACCAAAAACACACAGAATAATTTTAATAATATAAACAACAAAAAAACACAAAATAAGAGAAAATATATATATATATATATATATATATATATATATATATATATATGTAATAACAAAATAACACCAAAAAAAACCCACAAAATGATGATTGAAATTTTGATTAGAACATGAACTGATAATACCAAAGTTAATCTTGGTCCCAGACCAGGTGGAAATGACAGAAACTGTAAAAATAAATGTATTCAGTCGACATTACATGTTTCAGTTGACTCATTTACTATATGAGACTCTTTAAAGTGTGTGCGATCACTCATTCATTCCGTCATTATAGTCTATATTGTTTTTTAGATATCTGAGCAAAATGTTGTAGTTACATTCAAAAGTAAGAGAAAGGGGATATTTGAGCCAAAAAAGTTTGAGAATCACTGAAATAGTTGTAGAATTTTCGGAAAAAAAAACAAAAAAAAAAAAAACAAAAGAAATTTTGCATTTCTTCAATAATGACATACACTGAGTCATTAATGGATTGTTTTCAACGTATGGAAGCGATGCACAACATGACAGACGTTTTCACAGCGCGAGCCAAGTGTCACTTCAGCTGCCTGATTGACCTTTCTTTGGCTCTGTGGATCCACCTGCTCGCGCCGCTCTGCTACTGTCTTCATTAGTGCACCATTAGCGCTCAGAGTGTGTGCGTCTGCAGTGTAATGATGGGCAGCTGGTGTCGTTTTACACTGACACTTACCGCACTGCAAAAAAAAACCAAACAGTCAGAGGTTAGTGGATAGAAGGACTGCATCGCTCCAATCCAGGCAGACCTGCTGCTTTTTGTCCACAGCCAGCGTTTGACTTGTCACGCACAATCGGATGTTTATGGTCGAGACATCTTTCACGTCTCCTCGAGCGACCTGTAGTTTCGGTCATTTAACTCTATGAGCGATGGAAATTTATAAGGAGGTAAATCCTCCTCATTTGTTTATTTTCTATGTTTTATTGTTGTTTTTCACATTTTCTTTTAATGTGTGACACATTTATTTATACTGTGTTATGTATTACCATGTCTCCTTCATCACTTGCTGTATTATTTCCCCACACTTGATCAGTGTGGACGCAGCATCGCTCACACAACAAATCAAATGTGTGGTCAGAGTTTATCCGTGCTGTGTTTATGAACGAACACTGTAATTAAAAATCATTCGTTGACAGGGGAAAACTTTTGAGGCGTCTCTAATTATGCCTTCCAAATAATGATGGCACTAAGGACCTTAAAAACATCACAACAGTGCTTTACAGCTGGAATGCCTTCACCACACTACTGTAACATCCCGAGGACCCCAGGCACCATCACTGATGATACCTCCAAGTGCATCATGGGATTAATCCAATTACCAGGCCTTCATTTTTTAAATTACCAATTGAATAATTTTATTTAATCCAGAAATCAAACATAAAAAAGAATGAGATGTTTGGACCCTGTTTTCAATAAAAAGATAAACTTCCCCAAGAAACACGTTCTTCTCCCCTTTGCACAGCCTGATCTGAGCCCATCTGTTAGTGTGTTTTAGGGGAAACTCCAGCATTTGGTGCGATTTATTAAAAGCACCAGTATAATGCAAGTGCAAGAAATTTGCTGTTGCATGGTTTACTTATGGAATAAAAACCAGTAAATGGACTTGATTTTATATCACCCATTCACACGAACATTCATACACCAATGGGACAGAGTTGCCTTGCACTAGTCAACCATTCAGAGCCACTTAGGGTTCAGTGTCTTGCCCAAGGACACTTCTTTTATTTTTTCTCTCTCTACTTGTCTGCACATGCTGTCAAAGGTCAACACTACAAGAAGTGCAATCATTATGAGACAGCAATGCATGTTTTATTATTGCAATAAAATAAATTAATTTATTTTATTGCTTAATTGTGACCATCACCAGCCCTCCCTAAGGGCGGGTAAGAAATATTTTATTATAGGGAGGATATAAAAAGGGAGAGCAGTGTTACACCTAGGTGGAGGGAAGGGGGAGGGGAAAGGGAGCAGGAAGGAGAGACTCAAGGTAGGAAATAGATGGGGATGAATAGATTATTTTACAGTGAGGGTGAGATGTGAAGTTGTACAACATCTTGTGCTTATTTTGTTGTGTAATCAAGCCAGTATAGTGACAAGTGTGAAGCTTAGCTATAATGGTGGTGGCTGTGGACATGGGGGGTGGTAATACCTAAAGCAGGTATTTGGGATAAACGTGTCTAAAGTTTAGCCCAGTATGAGTTTTATCCCACATCCCAAGGCGTGCCAGTGCATCGTAGACCAGTATATGTGCAAAAACCGCTACAGCAAACCCAGGAACTGCCCCAGGCCCGCAGATGCAGCCAGGCCAGCAGAAAGAGTGGGGGCCAAGGAGCCCCAGGCAACCCCCCCCACGGCCGAGCAGCCTCCCAGATGCCCCGAGATCCAAGGCCGAGAAGCAGCCACCGCCCCCCACATACACATCCGAAGAAGCCACAAGCAGCCGAGCACCCAGCGCATTACCGCCACCGACCCCAACCCCCAACCCGCCAGCATCCCGCCCCCCCACAGCCCAAACCCAAGCACCCAACTGCCCGAGGGGAAGGCCCAGAGAGCCCCCCGCCCGAGACCCCAGCAGAGGAGCCAAGGCCCACGCCCAGCAGACTGCCAGAGCCGGCAGGGACCGGGACCCAGGCCAGAAGGACCCGGAACGGAAGCAGCACCAAGAGCAGCGCCCCTATGGGGATGACGACCACCCCCATAGTCGCCAAGGGCACCAAGGGGATGCTGCAAGTCGCCCCGCCGGCCGAGCAACCCAGAACGCGCCAGATCGCCTTTCCTTGATGCCGCCCGTGCGATGAGCCCTAGACAGCCTAAAACTTTCCAAAATCTTACCAAACATGCTAAATAAGGTTAATAAAGTCAACTACTGATTAATTTTAAATGTATATTGAGGCTGGGACTTTATCGCATTAATTGCAATTAATTACAGAAAGATAAGGCATTAAAAAAGAAAAAAAAAACGCAGTTCATTGCTTTTAGTTGCAGTTCAAACAGCGCAGAACATTTTTAATTTCACAAGTTCCCAGTATACTCATAATGCACAGACCACAATGCACGAAACGGGAGAACCTACGGAGAAGTCGTTCCTGTCTTTCGTGGGCTTTCATCTTAGTTTAAACAAAAAAACACCGGATGGAAAATAAAAGCCCATTTGTGCAACTTGTGCAAGAATGAGTTTGCCAATCACCGGAGCTCTTCCACCTCAATGCTAAACATGTAGCAGCTAGCATGGACAACGGTCCTAGTCCGAGCAGGCAGTGCCTTCAATCCACACTGGACAAGATGACAGGGTTTCAGAGGTAAAATCTCTGTGGTAGAGGATGTGGGCGGGGCTAGAAGCAGTGCTACAGATAGCATCGTCTGACCCAAATTACCCACTTATGAACTGCTATATAGAAAGAAAATTTCTAACTAAATTCATCAGCTTCATCAGTTGGTCCGTTTATTTCATGCCATGGATATTCTAACTTAATTGCATTGCTCAGTATCCTATTATTCATATTACACATTATGTTAGCACTTAGTGATGAAAATAATAAACCATTTTGTTGTTTGAGCTCATTAGTTGTTTTTATTGATTCAGTCATATACCAAAATCTATTTAAATTGAAAAATGTTGTTTCCTGTGTCAAATAATGTTTGGTGATTCATTTACTGTAAATCAAAGATTAATTAAGTCTCTAATTAATTAGATTCATTTTCTCAATCGAGTCCCACCTCTAATTTATATGTTTTAAATGGGTTTTTGGAACACGTTCAATCAACACGTTCTGCTGAACGTGTTGATTGGGACACAGACTATGTAGCACTGTGTGTGTGTGTGTGTGTGTTTCAGACCGTTGTCTGTGAATCCCAGCCTGTACACTGTCACAATCGGCAGAAAACAAGTGTTTTATGTTGTCTTATTGAGACACTCTTGAGGATGACACCCTCTCTACACCACACCTGTCACTGGCTCTTTACCATTTCCACCTCCTTTTAAGGCTCTTTGGCTCCATTTATTTTCCTACATTTCCCCCCCTCGTCTCTAAATCACCCCTTTTTCCCCTCACTCTGGTTTTTTTTCTGATCCATCTTTCTCAATCATCTTCCACGCTCCGCGGCCACAAATTTTCCACTCACCCCAGCCAAGCACTCTCTCTTTCATCAGTCGAGCCCACGTCACGCCACCACTCTCGCTCTCTTAGAGCACTAATGGTGTTCAAAGACTCAGAAATACATTCAGCTAAAAAGTAAATCATTTCGGGTGGAGTGAATCTGAGTTTTCTTGGATTGAGGCTCGAAGTAACTTTCCAAACTGTACTGAGAATTCTAATCAACTCAAGAAAACTAAATCAGATTTTTTTTTAATGTTAATTCACTGCCAACACAAAATATTACTCCAATTAAAAGTTTACAACAAACCCACCGATCAAACTGATGGAGAAAACAGCACTTTACTTCTAATGGGGTGCAGTGATGCATGTATATTCTCATATTTCTGCTCTGTCCCATAGTTCCCTTCCCTTCCTGGTCGTATAGCTTACACGCAGCGATGGCTTTGGATTGAGTCCACTTATTGATCGGCATGGTGACAACAGAGGCGGCTGCCACACTAGTTTGTCTGACTTTAGTGTAATTAAAGCTGGGGAAACAGCGCTGGCAAACAGGTATAAAGAGAGCTGTCAGAGAAAAGAAATACCTCTGTGTGAATAAACCAACACTTTGGGCTGACCACAAGTAAATCCAAGGCATCAGACTTACAATTTATGGTCACAATTCAAGGAAGACTTGAGAACATGAGATCAGATGAGTCCTGGTAAACGATAAAATATGGCAAAATGGAAAAAAAGTGCTTTGGTTGATTTAAGTTGGACTAATTAATCTGTGTACCCTTCGTTCCTTGGTTATTTCTTTACAAAACCAAATAGAAAAATAGAAAAAACTTCCCGTTCCGGACATTAAAAAAAAAAGCAACGCATAAGTCACATTACTAGTGAATTGAAACGTTATTAATACATAAAAAAATCTAAACCAAAAAATGGTTACGTAAAACATTCACGAGATACAGTATGTGGAATCAGAGGTGGTGTAATGAATCTACTGGTGCTCCTCATTTCTTGAGATCAACTTCCGTGTGCGTTAACGGCTGCTGTTAGCGGTATTTATAATGTGCGAAATAAAATTTTACTCCCCTGAAAAAAGCTGTAAATGTTTTTGCAAAAGTGTCAAATGGGAGAAGTTTTTACATCTATTGTTCCTCACACCAGCCTCAGAATCGATAGTCGGTCACCAGTTTATTTGGATACCATTTGGATCGTAACACCGCAAAACAAAACATAACAGTGAGCAACTTTTTATGACCTAAAACATCCACAGACTGGATAAAAACATGAGCAGGACCAGAAAACTGCTGAAATAAATCCTAAACAGTCCTATTATGTGAGGATACTTGGTCCAGGGCCTGGGGAGAGAGATGCAGTGGATTTCAGTTCTCGCTCTAATTTCCCTGTCACACAAACAAAACAAGTTAAAAAAAAAAGGAAAAAAAACCAGAAAAACAGTACTTATTTGGTTTTTCTGTATTTCTGTTTTGGTTTTAAATCAGTAAAACACAGTAACCACACTGTCTATTTGTTATTTTGATTAGGTTTTATAACAGAATAACTAAAGAACGAAGGTTACACGGATTGTAATTTGATGGAACAATGGCATTGTGGTTAGTGCTCCACAAAGATTCACCTCAGAGTTGGACTCCTGATGCAGAGCTTGAAGAACATTTCTACAAGAACAAATTTGATCTTCCCTGTGCTTGTGTTCTCCAGGTATCCAATGGCGCCCGATTTCCGCCCACTGTCTCTAAAGTGGCCACAGTTTTTAAAAGAAAAGTTTGCACGTGCAAAAATCTTGTGAATGACAAATAAAGGACTGATCAAGGGCCAAACAAAAAAAACTATCTTTCCATTACAATGAGATGTGATAATACAGTCGTGCCTAACCACCGCTTCTGGTTTGCCACTGGGCCACAAAGAAAGAATATTTTTAAAAAAAAGTATTTTACCTCATGCATGTTTCAGTATTTCAAAAAAGAAAATTACAACTTCTGTTTCTACTCCCAACTTCTTCAATTGACTGAACGTGATTGGGCTTTGTGAGGGTGGAAGTGGGTGATCGCAGATGCTGCTGGCGAGGGTGTTTACTGCACGGAGCCGCAAGAAACAGGTCTTTGAATGTTATCGCGTTAACTTTTTCCATTTTCAGCAAATTCTTCAGTTGTAATTGGTTTTTTTTTGTGTTTTTTTTTTATAACTACTGAAAAGTGTACAATACAAGAGGGAAACTAGACAATCTATTAACAATTTGCATTTCCATGGAGTGCAAAAATTGTCTTCTCATGTGTTCAAAAGTACAACAATACACAGTGATTCAGTGTTATGTGAAATAATAAATGGCGTTAATGGCGACCGTTTGAGGGGTCATCTTCTGATTGAGCAGTTGGGGGATCAATCCCAGGGCTATGCCTTTCTAAGTTTCAAAGTGTTCTTTTTTTTTTAGTATCACAGTGCATATATACATACATTTCACATATTTGTATTCGTTGCTGTACATCTTGGATAATCATGCAACAAGATTGATCCATTTTGAATACAACAAGATCTCAATACTCTTTTTTTTTTTGTTTCGAAGTGTTCTTGTGCAAGACAAGTTGCTCCCAACGGTCGACTAGCACCTTGCATAGCAGCTCCATTCCACTGATGTGTGAATGTGAGTGTGAATGGGTGAATTAGCTGATATAGTAAAGTCTACATCGGTGAGAATAAAGTGATATATGAATTTAAGTCCATTTACTGTACCATTTATCATGTTCAAGGTTTAAATTCATTCAACAATATTATATAATATTTACAGTGGAAATGTCTAAACTTATAAGTTAAAATCTTTGTTCACTTTATAATAATGGTCGATCTTGGTTATTCTCTGAAATTATTAATATTTTTGGTAATAAAAGACGGGCCTTTAACATAGCCAAAACCTTTAAAGTATGAATAGTTCACTTCCTACATTATTCAGTGTTTTTCTAGGAATGCACCAAAATGAAAATTCTTAGCCAAAACAGAAAACCGAAAAAGAGAAAACCAAGGCCAAAAACCAAAAAAACTAAATAAATGATTATGCTAATTATTAGTCCCATTGCATTTATGGCTAGAAATGTGTACTAACCACTAAAATTAAAACATTGCAATTGTATGAATGAATATTAATTAGGGATGCACCGAAATGAAAATTTGAGGGCGAAGCTGAATAAAATATACGCTTGGCCGAATATCGAATGCCTTTGTTAAATTTTGTTGCATAAATAGCCTAGAATACATTTTTAGACATGTTTTTTAAAGTAAATGTTTATTGAATATTCTGCCATTTTTTAAATATTCCAGTAGCCTTTGCTTTTCAAAAAAAGCACAACATTTCATTTATAAAACAAAACATGCATTCCAAAAAAAAAAAAAACAAACTAAAGTGCATTAAAGGGGAGGTATGATGAAAAATAAAAAACAACTTTATAATGGTTTTGCTACAGTGATATACATCCCTTTAGCCTCATTCAGAGGGGCAAAGTTTCCTCCCTCTCTTGTTATTACACATTTTGTAAAAAGTCAGCTTTAAACGGGACAGTTGGATTTTGCCTACATTGGCAGGTGACGTCACCTAACACGCCTCCTAGAATGAGAGCTCCTCCCTCTCCAACTATCTAACGGCTAAAACAAATACTGCGGTTTAATATAGAATATAAAATGCAAACTGCACTACTTTTTTTTGCTGCCAATCGTGTTGGGAGTCACTGCTTATGCTACACCAGCATCTGCTGTGAGACCTGACATCGCTTGTAAACTGAGGAGGAAACAATGGGGATGTTTACGGATTTGTGGCTCACAGCGCCAACAACGGACTCGGTTGTGGAATTGGTCTGCTTCCAACTTTTACGCGGTGACAGACGACGGCGAGCGTAAGCGGAAAGGAGAGAGTCTGGTTGTGTTTGTGTGTGGAGAGGAGGAGCAGTTGTTGCTGCCGCTGCAACGCGCACACACTTTTCCGACTCAAAATCACTGCACGTTGTTTGATTGCGTCAATGCGTCACACGCTACTGTTCATCCTAGCTTTTAACTCACTAAACCGAAGGAGAATGTGGCTTTTTTGCAATAGTCAGCCGAAAATAATTGGCCACCGAATATTTGGTGCATCCCTTATATTAATATTTCAAATAATAAGTCAATTACAAATATTAAAATGTTTATTTTGCACTGACTTTCCAACAATGCACAATATAAAATAACATAATAATGTTTAACTTGTCCCACTCTCATACATTAAATAATATTGTACAGACTGGATCAAATTAATTATGTTCTCATTAAAACACAAAGTGCATTGAAGTCAGAGCATGTGCGTCTCCAAGAAAATTCACTTTTGGGCCATTTCCCTAAGAAATTTAGGTGCATCACTAGTTTTTCTATGTGAAAAAAGATGTAATTCTACATTTCACCTTTAATAAATGCAACAGTTTCAGGATTAACATTGTTTCTGTGCAATATCTTCTTAGTTCAGTGTGTCGTTCACAAATTTGCAAGATGCGATTAATCATGATCAATTATGGTCAGTTTTTTTTAAGCGATTAACAGCTTTAGTTTAGTTCTGTTATAAAATAATTCTTTTTTTATGTTAATTAAGACGTATCTCACCAAATGCCAACCAAAACGTGACAAGATACTGGACAAAATGTTGATGACTGCTGGCCAGCAGTGCCTGGAGGATTTAAATATTATTTCACTGGCTTAAAAAAAAACTGACGCAATAAAAGGAAGGCGGTTGCCATGTTTGGTGTCAAAGTGATGGCAGGAAAGGTAGGAGATATGGACGACCTTTATTAGACTTGGATACAGTAGACACAGTAGTGGGCACATGTCATACACTGGAGACCATTTACAATAAGAATGTGCGCACACACGCACGTTCACAGTTGTGGGCTTTCTTCATGGGCCATTTGATTTCACTTGATCTTGTGACATGGTGATGATCTCCATTTTGTCATTTTAAATCGTAATTGCTCTGAGTCGCCTGGAATGCAGCAAGGAAGAGGCAAAGCGACCAGAGTGGAGAGGGCAGAGAGGAAAATGAAAGGAAAGTCAATGAGTCAGAGAGAAAGAAGGAATGCAGACAAATGAAGAGGAAAAGATTAGAGAGGCTCAGAGATAAAGGGTAGAAAGAAGTGCCTTTGCTCTCTGCTTCCTTTCATTTCCAGCACACGAGAATGGAAATACAGTAAAGCTCCACTTGTCTGTCATCCATCCACCTTGAGAAGATATCTCTTATTTTCATTTGCTTCTTCCACCATTCACTCACACAGCCTTTATAATCATTCCGTGGCTCCCTTGGATGTAATTACAAACAAAGATACTTCAGCTCCATCAGTTTTCCTTCATCTAACACTCCTTTGAGGACACATTCCCAGCCCTAATGTTCGCCACTGGGAGCCTCCAAGTGTCCACATTTCAGACCACAAGTGTCGCCGAGTATTCCTGACAACAGCGAACCCGTTAAACAGTTTTCACATTAACACCTACTCAACACATGCATTAAGCTTGAGCATCAGGATGAGGCCATCCGTCCATGTCATGCCTGTCTATCAACTAAAGGCTTGACTTCCTCTAACATTTCTCACAAGAATATCATCTTCTGTGTGCTGAGATTTCAATCATCTTTGAACACAACTGAACATGACAACAATTGGGACAATTAAACTCTCCCAACTAGGGTTGGGAACCTCTGGGTACCTCACGATACAACACGATACGCGATACAAAGCTCACAATAACGATTATCTCACGATATGACGATACTGTGATTATCGATATATTGGTCATAAATCAATCTACAATAATCTATGACATAAGAAAAAAAAAGACTAAGTGAAATTTTTTTTTATTTTATATCTCTGAAAGACAATAAATTGAAGTGTCCTATGAACAGTGACATTATTTTAGTGCAACATTTCTTTAAATAAGTGTCAACATACCAATGTAAACAAATAAGCATCTCCAATAGTGCTTTCTGCAAACAAAAAATAGGGTTTCTTACCAGTGACATCAGTATAGTGCAATATATTGGTTCCTTCAACAAACTGTGACAAAATTTCTGTGAAGACGTACCTGCACATTTTAGTGAAAAAGCAGAAAAGGTTTTGAAAAAATTAAATTAAAAAAAAAAAATTGTATATATTTTTTTGTTTTTTTAAATTTAAAAAAAAAAAAAAAAATCGTAAAAAATCGATACTTAGCGGGAGCAAATCGATAATCGATCGTGCAGAAAAATATTGCGATATACCGCCGTATCGAGATATTGTCACACTCGCAACGTGCAAGTACATTAAAGAAGTATGGGTGCATTAGGTAAATACTTTTACCTGATGGCATCAACAAAGATATGGTATTTATTCACCGCAAGTATGGAGTGGTGGCCTAAAGCTTTAAGAGTAACTAAACCCCCTGCTCCTGGAGCAATCAAGATACACCCATTCTATCCGATGATATCTCCAAATAACAATCTATGCTCTCTATTCATAATTATCTGCACAGTGATGGCGTCTTGGGGGGGACATTCGCGGGCCGTGCCTCCCAAGCTGACCGACTGTGCCAACAGAATGTGTATATGTCTATGACCTGCTATGTTGATTCAGGTGAAGTCACTCACATTGCTGCATCGCAACAAAGCAAGAGTGAAAATTTCAGATGAGCAGGAAATGCAGCCTGAGAATCTGCTGTCTGAAAAAATCAAAATGCCCATGTTTTGTGTAGTTTACGGCTGCTCCAATCATTCTAACCGAGAAAAGGAAGAGATTTTACCAAAGATTGTCGTTTACAAAGGTGAGAAATGTAAAAAGCTCACAGAATAATGCCGTAAAAAGTGGATTTTAAACCTACGTCTGCGGTCAGGAGGAGCAGAGTCTGCTGATACCCCTGTCTGTAGCGACCACTTGATCAGAGGTATGTTAGCGAACTAACTTTGTTTTTGTGGCTGTGTTTATATAGCATTAGGTTGTCGTTAAATTGACTATTATTTGCTACTCAGAGCGGAGTGTTTTTGTGCCCCCCGCAGTTTTTTTAAGTCCCGCCCATATTTAATACTGCTTGGCGATGACTCTGTATCTGTCCAACCTACTTACCACAGACTGCATAGTCCCCAGGTGCTAGTTCCTATAGAAAGACCCCTACTTTTTTTTTTTAAAGTAGGGGTCCCAAGATCCAGCAGAAAAAACAAGGGGTTGATTCCTACCACGGCGTGGTTGAAAAAGGGTAGCTCACCATCTGCTGATTTGTTGGCAAATAAAAACCTGACCTAAAGAAGGTCAAGACAAAAAATTAGGAATCCTGTAATCTTTCAGTGCATGATAAATACATGCACAAATAATGTTTCATACTAACAATCAATTAAATTTAAGTGCACTTATTATAAACAAAAATAGATTCATAAAGGCATTGCAATGTTCATATTGGTCATCATCATTAATTCAAGTTGCACAATATAATTAATTTTCACAACTGGGCCCATTCAAAACCAAGGTTGGTTTAAAAAACATACAAATATAATTACAACTAGGACAAAATAAGTGTAATGAATACATGGCAGCGTTTATCACACAATCAATTGCTGCCTGGATTCCAAACTATACTTCGGCTTAAGTAGTTTACAAAAATAAATAGTTTTCAATACCTTGATGCAACTTCGATCAGAAGAATTGTGAAGAGTCCCGGATTGTGGCCGGGTTTCCAAATAGCGCTTAGCACCTCTGCTACAGACAAACAGGAAAACCAGAGATCTCTTCCTTCAAAGATTATACTCTTAAAAACCGAACGGACTGATACACTCACCGTTTAATCTGACTCAACGATTGCTTATTCAGCATCCATCCATCGATTCAGTTTGGTACTTTTGTCCCGGTTTACCAAAGGAGTTTAGCATGCTTGCTGCTGGGTAGCCGATCGCCCGGAAGTTAAAACAACTATGACTCCATTTTGGAGGCGGAAACCCCGTGGTGCAGCGGAACGTTTTCACAATTAAAGTAGGTCAAGTAACATGGGTTACAGGGTCCCCCCTAATTCCCATGCACGTCCTCGGACATGGTATAGTTTGTTCAGCTATGCTTGGGTTGTGGGTAGGAGAAATTCAAATGTTTTATACATATATTTATATATAACCTTTGAATTTCTAATATATACTGGTTTGCAAACAGTTCTGGTTTTGCCTGTTTTATTTACACACAGACTCTAGCTGAGATTAATCTTTCTGATTGGCGGTAATACTTATTGTATAGCCTATCACAGTCAGTCCCTCTACCCTAAATGAGTGTTACAAATGACATCACAGAATCTTGTTCTCAGCCAATAGCATAATTCAATTGTAATAGCCTGGTTTCAACCTATAGAGGACAGTCACTCTGACATTTTACAACAAAATATGACAAATTGAAATACTTTGACTAAAATGTTGAGAGTTGGACAACTCTACAACATCACTACTTAATAGATTCTTATGCTCAATTAGTCTCTCTCAGTTGAATAAAGCTTAACTCACTCAGTGCCATTGACGAGATAACTCGTCATTTGCGTTTTTTCACGGGGATTACTACAAAACACCCTGGCGGAGGTCTCTCATCATTATCTAAGCTGTGGGGTGTTGTAGTAACCAACTGTGCCCAGAAGATGGCAGCAGTGCACCTTTAGATGTGAGATTAGCCACTGATGCTACCCAGCAAAGGAGGAAGAAGCAGGAAAAAGGGAGATTATGGTGCTACAGAGTGATCTTGTGAAGTATCCAGCAGCTCACAGCTCCACATACGAACACAGAACATGTGTGGACCTGAGTGGATTGTTGATAATGTTGTGAACATGAGATAAAACCATCAACTAACAGGGCCAAACGGGTCATTGCTGCGTGTAGGGAGGAGGGGTGAGGAGGGGTGGTGTGGAGGTGGGTACAAAATACCCCCAGCCTGTGAGCCAGATAGCAAAATAATAGGTGACATGTAGGAGGTAGCAGCGCACCTTTGGATGAGAGATCATCCGTGCTCAGTGGAGCTCAGAGGAAGAAGAGGAAAGGCATTTATGAGAGAAAATGGCACTACGTAAAGAGCTGACGTTCCCAGCAGTGCACAGCAGCGGATACTCGACCAGACAATGTGTGGAACTCATGGATAGTGTGGTGATGGTGAGATAAAACAATAAAAAAACGGGGAACACAGTGACACTCTGCACGTCCGGGAGGAAGAGGAAGTTGTGTGTGTGCAGACTGACGGGAGAGAAAGTTGGAGGAATGCCAAAATACAGTAAGAATTTCATTCAACTCTGAACAGGATCGATAAATAATAATTTTGCCATCAAAAGCCCTGTCTCAGTGTTTTTTTTAATGTTTTATATAAGGGAACAATGTTCAGATGTTGCTCTATTCAACGGCTGATTACATAAGAATGTATAACGAGCCAGAAACAATATTTTTTTTTGATGAAAGTAGAGGCTTCAATCTTTCAGAATCTGGTGTCAGATTTCAGATAGTCATAGTAGAAAATATTCTGTGGGTCTTTAAAATCAGTCAAAATGTTCAAAAACGGCTGGCACTGAGTGGGGTACAAAATCTGAGAATGGCTGGCACTGAATGAGTTAATATAAAGGAGGTGTACCGATCCAATATCGATATCAGATATCGATCTGATATTATCTTAACGGATTATATCGGCCTGCATCTAAAATCTCCAACAAAAGCATTCCATTCCAGACTCCACTACAGCACTTAAATGGGTCAGTTTTTTTCATTCCGACTGTTGCTGACTATTGTCGTCCATTTGAGAGCTATCACTTCATTAAGAATTTTCAAACAGTTCACACAACAAAATAAGTAAAAAAAGTATGTATGATTCCTGCCAATATCGTACCAGATCAATATCGGTATGAGACAATGGCAAGGTTGCAATATCGGTATCGTATGGGAAGTAAAAAACCACAAGAAGGTTAAAAGATGGCTGAGTTGATTTTGTGAAAAGATAGTTATTTTCTTTTATTACAGGCACCTAATGTCCCTGATGCCACCACCCTGCATGTCATGGAATAACACTGGTTTCAGGTAAATTATATAATGCTGCAACGATTAGTCGGCATAACCGATAACGTCGACTACAAAAATTTGTCAACGCAGATTTTGTAGCGTCAACAAATAATAAATAAAATAAATAAAGGAAAAAAACCATGGCACGGCCACTTCCTGGTGCAGGTCCTTACATGAACTGCAGAGGGCAGTACCACTCCCACCTGACCGTTTCAATGCTGGAAATTGGAAAATACAAGCGAGGAAGAATGGCGGACCAAACCGTTGAAGAAGCCCGATAGCTTCGACCTAAAGTTTCTAAAGTGTGGGAACATTTCAGCGAAGATAAAGCAGTGAAACAAGTTAAATGTAAACTATGTGAGGTACAACTGGCTTTCCATGGTAAGCGCAAACACGCCGCAGCTGGTGTTCCATGTTCTTCATGTCCAGCGGAAAGATAAGATCATAAGTCACGTTGATGTCTCAAGAATCTTTCATTTTAATCACATGTAGATTTGTTCATTAGCTAACAAACTATGGCTGAAATAGTTATTGCGTTTGTTTAGTGCTTATCTGTCAGAAAACTACAGAAGAAGCTTGCTAAGTTAGCGAATGCTAGTTCAGTTTTGTTTACGCATAACTTACTTCACTAAACCTGCTTTGAATGAAAACACCTTGATTTCTGCCTATATTAGTATTAATTATTACAGTAAAATGCTTTAATCTACTATAAATTGTGTAATTTCATATAATATTGAGACCAATATCCAGGGTTGAGGATGATACAGACCTTCCATCCAGACTACACCTTACCATGTACAACTCTTTAGTTGGTTTAAAGTTCTTACCACCAGAACCTGTAAGGTTCATGTTCCCACAAAGTGTTTCCATTATGAATAGTTGTTCCAGACCAAATGCACTTTATTATTTAATTAATTAATTTTTCATTGTGACCATCATTTTTCATGTTGAAAATAAAACTATCATAAATGCAATATTTTGTTCTGTCACTGTTTTACTTTCTTTTTGTAAGTGTAAAACATGTTGTCAAGAGTACAACAGGGACACTTTCACAGGTGTGAGGATTTAAGCAGGTGGGTTAAAATAGCAATTCAAAAATATGTGCTTCAAAAAATATAATCGCGATCAGTCAACTAATCGGAAAATATGATTGATAGATTAGTCGACGACAAAAATAATCGTTAGTTGCAGCTCTAAAATTATTAACGAGTAGCAGAAACATGTTTTTTTGTGGTTTACTTAATCTTTCGCGGTGTAAAACCTCCCTCGTTTCAAAGTATTCAAACATCATACTAGACAAAAACACTGTTACAAGAAGAAATTCAAAAATTACATGAAATATTTATTATATGAAGGCTAATAATATGTTTAAAAATGTTTATAAATATACACATCTCTCTATGGTTTGAATATAACTGCAAAGCATGTTATTTCAGTGTTTTCAATTATGAATAAAAACAGGGCTGATGGTGCTGAAAGAAGTGCCTCCCAAATGATCAATTAAAGTACATCCAAATCAATAGAAACACACACTTATGAGTCCTGTGAGAGAAACAAGTGAAAGATTGTGAATGACGGGTTAAATATTGGATGAAAGTGCATGAATAAAATTAAGAAACTCTTTCTCGCCAAAAATCATTAGTGTGATTATCGATGTAGCATTCAAAGAGTATCGACGACTGAATAATGCTGTCTGTGGTATTGACAGGTGATTCTCTTATTAGAATTCAGCTTCGATAAATCTTTGTAAAGCAGGTCCTGATTGAGGTAAAGCTCATTCATCAATATTCTCAGTGTGGCAGCTCGTTCACTAGAGGGGAAGTCGGTAAAAACAAAAGGCATTTCGAGGAGGAATTTATGCAAATGTTTGTATTCTTTGTAATTGGCGCACAAACTGGATTCCAAATTATCTCTGTATGTCTTAATATGCAATGTAATAGAGCTGAGTAACAGTCTGATTGCATGTAAATGTCAGTATGTGCCCGTCTCCTAAATCAATGTCTGCTGAATATTAGCACTGAATACAGAGGAACTGCTGGTTTCTCCACAGAGGTCAAAACGCTGCTATTTGTCAAGCTGATTTCAGTTGGGACTTAATACTCAATACTCTGGGTTTTATTTATTTATTTTTTTTTAAAAAAAAGGTCCTTCCAATAGATAAACAACATGGTGATCAATGCTGTCAGCGGAAAACTGCAAAGAGCAGCAGCAGAGCATCTACCTCCAGGCTGAGCTCTCATCATCCTTCTCTAGCAGCCTATTAATGCTGACTCAGCACCAACGGGTCACCAGTCCACTGCACAGCTGTCACACAGCGACAACACAATCACACACATTTAAAACCTGCTCGACACTGATCATCACCTCCATCGGTGAGACTCTGCTCTTACTATTTGTTTAAATGTGTTTGCGTTCCAAACCTGGTGATGAGCAAAGGGAATCTGTGTTAATGCTGAGAGACAACCACAAACATCATAGGAGGGTTCAGTAAAAGAAAAATAAACTCAAAGCTAAGACAATGGGATCACTAAAACAATCTTCCAACGAAAAATGGATTTTGAAAAGAGTGCATCAACACGTTATGAGACAATTATTGTGCCACGGCCAATAATGGGTCCATGATTCGATTCAAGTCCAGATTAAAAACTTTAATATATGTTCTTCTTATAACCTTCTTACAAACTGTTTTAAATCATAAACCAAAATAAACTGCACATTTCTACATTTATCACCATGCAAAGTTGAACAAAAATACATATTTAAGAAAAGTTTTCAAATCATAAATGCAGTGAAAAAGTAGAGGAAACTTTTTTTTTTTTTTAAGTGCAGCTATATGTTCCAGGCTTGGAATTTACATATTTTTCCATAACGAATCGTGTGTGTGTGTTCTTGAAATATTTGCATACAGTATATGTCCTTACTGTTATCTTCTCAGCTTTATTCATTTTCTGACTTCAGAAAGCCAAAATACAAGCTTGAATTCTTTGCACGAGCCAGGTCGGGCTTAATTTTGATCGTTACCACGAACTTGGGCCGGGTTCGGGCGCTGTGCGGTAAATCAGGTGATGTGTTTCGATTAACGCAAGAAAGACGCACAAATGGATGCTGACTCGCCTCTAATTGTGTGCACACGGACGTGAATAGTGTCGGGTTGAAAGGGGTTTGGGCTTAAAGAGACATTGGCTTCATTCAGGTCGGACAGGTTGGGGCCGTGTTCGGCTCGGGCTGGGTCTTCTTTTTTTGCCCCGATTAAAGCTCTTCCAAACACATTCTGTACTGTATCATTTAAATCCCCTCTTATTTGCATACATTTTTAGCCGATTTAGGATATATCCTTACATGCTTAAGGTTTCTCTTTGTTTTGGCACAAAGAAAAATGATAAGAATCTAGTGTTTAGCTCTCAGTCTGACCCTGCAGGCAAAGAGACTTCCAACTCCAGCCTGTCTGTTTCCAGACTGTCAGCAGTGGTGGCTCCAGTGGCTGAGGTGGCATCTGTAAAGTGTCATAATGACATCGTTTAGAGTGCCAACAGGTTACCCTAGAAGCTGAGAGAGTGATGCCCACAGCTGGTTATTATCTGCTCCACTCACTGCAGAATGCTAAACAGCTCAGGTCAGCTAATCCTGGGCTGTCCAGGCTGGCATTGGGTCAAACTTCCAGTTATTTATCCTAAAAACTGCTATTTAAAGGCTCGTTCAGCGAGGGCGGCTTCAAAGATACTTTGCTTTATTTACAGTGACTTTTATGATTCTATGCTTCTCCAGCCTGTGACCTGACACAATCTCTCTCTCACACACACAGTGTTTTAGTGTCATTACAAACAGCAGCTCATGTCCGTGCGCTCATCTGTCACCTGGAGTGACTTTATCTCGCAGGTGCCCAGGATAGCAATGGCAGGGCGACGCTGAGTGGTGACCCACAGGCTGACGGTGTGAGGGCAAAGACGCAAGCGAGAGAGAAAAACGAGCTTCACACTCAGTTACTGAGAATGCAAGATAGTGACAGAGTGATGGAGGAAACACTATTAAAGGTAATGAATGTCAGGCTGCCATTCCCTCCATTGTATGATCCAGGTACCAGCGCCAATTACCACGGCAACCAGAGGCATGCTCCTCCTCTCCATCCCATCAGGGGAAGCTTGGTAAC
This sequence comes from Gouania willdenowi, assembly GCF_900634775.1. NCBI lineage: Eukaryota > Metazoa > Chordata > Actinopteri > Blenniiformes > Gobiesocidae > Gouania > Gouania willdenowi. The sequence continues at coordinate 7,462,731 of NC_041055.1, read as the reverse complement.
CTTCTCATGACGCTGGTCTTGGTAAAGTCCTTGTCAACGGTTGCGACTCGAGTGTCAAGGTCAATACTTTAAGAAAAAGAGCTCCAGTTTCATCACCTGAATAAAATATTTCACCATTGTTTTCGTCAACTACATTTTTTCAAATGACAATAATGGATGTCTTATAATATTATAGTAGACACTATATATTCAAAGTATGATTAGGATAATGACCATTACCACTGAAGTAACAAAACCCTGACGCACACAAAGGCTAAATATCTCCGTAGATTCTCCATCTCTGAAAGTTCTGAAAGCATTTTAAGTGAGAAAAAAAGAATATCAACATGTGGTAATTTGATCCATAAAACTTGCGTATACACTTTTCATTCTGACATATCTAGTCAGCCTTTGTACTACTGACAAAATTTCCGGTTAACTTCAAAATAAGAGCCCTATTTACAAAATCGTCAAAAAACTAATGAAAGACAAGAAGAGATGCTTTCGTTTTGAAAAGGGGATGTCTGATTTTTAGCTTGAAGTCGGTCCCAGGGCGATTTTACATTCCGTTCGCAATGCATCATGGGGCAGTTGAGTATGCATACTTTCATACTATTTAATGTAAACACACTACATACTCATTTTGACACCAAACTTAATATGAGAAGTACATTAGTAAAACATTTCCAACTCAAACATGTGAACGAAAACTATATCAAAATGAAACTATTCATATAGCTGTCATCCAATAGGAAGTAAGCTGATAAATGCTTGAATCGTTAAAAAATGCATAAACTGGGCTTCATATTTAATCAACTATACCTGTAACAGATTTAGTCGACTAAAATGTTATTGTGATTAAGTTGATTAAAACTAGAATATAACTAAAACAGTCCTGATGACTACATTTAGAGTCAAGCTATGCTGCATTGTCAATATTAAAAGTAATCAGAGTAAAAATGTTATGTTAAAAATGTGCTGAGACCTGAACACCTATTTTTCCTGAGCATTGTTAGGATAAACAGAGAGATGATTGTATCATAATCCATCTCTTCGACGCTGCACAACGTGAAATATTCATAAACATCTGGACTCCCAACAATTAAAATGGTGCTAAATTATTACACCTATACATCAAAGGGGCCTCAGGCAGCACAAATAAATAAATGATTAAGGTTTTCACAAAACCTGAAAACAAAAATCAATCTCCGGAGTGACTTTTTCCCACCTCTAAAACATGCAATAAACTGCCTTCCCAATGATGCACGGGAACATTTATTAAAACGTTGAACCTGCATTTATTAATAAAACCCACATGAACTCAGAGAGAGAGATATAGATAACATATAAACCTGCACCAATCATCTCAGGAAACTTTACAGGAATAAATCGCATTCAACATCCACACCTGAAATCACATTATCCCTATTAGGAAAAAACATATATACAAACTGAAGGTGTTAAAACCATGCAATGCAAATACAATAATACTTACATATATGAAGGATGCTTTTGTCTTATGAACTCAAAATCTAACTAATGAGCTGAAAATTACAAGTATGAATGAAATGCAGCCCAACACATGAATGTACTTCAGACCAGGGGTTCTCAACCTTTGGGTCAGGACCCCATTTGGTGTCAGAAGACACTGGAAGGGGGTCACCAGATACCTTTAAGAAACTAAGAATATTTTTTGAACAATTTGAGACAATTTTTGCTCATTTTTTACGGTTTTTCTGAAACTACACTAAACTAGCAATATTTGAACATATTTTCATCACTTTTTCATGCCATATTTTTGCTCCATTCAATGCATTTATGCTACATTACTCCCATTTCTGCCGGTTTTAAGCCAAAATTGACACTTTGATACCTTTTCAACATGTTTCCGTCTGTTTTTGGATTTACAGGCTTTAAGATTACTTTATACCATGGTGCAAAAAATAAACTTCCTAGATAACAGTGGATATTATTCAGATAAATAAATAAAACAATGGACCATCATTTCACTGACTTCATGGATGAGCCCCAAAAAACTCTCCCCTTTATTCCCCCTTATAGATGTCCCTGTCTCCATATGACATGATATGTCTTCAATGTTCACGTCTGTGTTCAACCACCTACAGGTCCAGTGGGGGTCCCCTGTCTCTGGAACCGTTATTTTGGGGGTCGCAGGCTGAAAAGGTTTAGAACCACTGCTTTTTAGACGATCTCTCTGCAAAGATATTTCTGACTTGAATTACTTACTTTTTATTATTCATCAACTTTTAACCATCAAAAACACATAATATCCCTTTACATGTGGGCATCACCATTTTGGAGATTCATAATGAAATCAATCCTACGTAATAATTATTTTTACAAATTAACGCTCCCATAGAAAGTCTCTGGAGAGATAACCTTGATGCTTCGTTACGTGTCGTCCAGTTCCTTCGATTTTATGATGTTAATCCCAAGAAAAACAATAACATTACAGTGGACGATTTTGATGCTGCACTTACCCTTAAAACAGGGAAGTCTACGCAACCATGGCAACCATCGGATGCCTTTAACCTCATCAAACCAGTTGGAGTTACATGAATGTTGCAATTCCTGAAGTAATCATTATGTCACAGTTTGCTTCTTATTGCATCTGCAGCATCTAAATCACCTCTCATTCCCTTCAGGAAAGGTTACAGAAAATAATCTTTCAGCTGAGCAGTCTTTCTTATTTTGGTTGAGGATGCCGTAAAACCAATAATTTATTCAGAAAAGTGGCCAACGTGGACGTACTTTGTTTAGCTTTTAACAACTTATTAATAAAACATATTTCTTGATGGTATAACTTCAAATAATGATTGGATTTTCCATGTAAATAAATGAATAAAGTAGCCAGAGTTAGGGGAAACAAAATTAAATATTAATGAATGCTTGATTTCAAACAGAAGTAAAATAAATGAATAGAAATTAAATGATTTAGAAGTTGTGCTGGGTGGTATGACAAGTTTATATCATACTGTGAAAATGATACCTTTTTCACAGTATGGAGCTGGTGAATCAAGACATTATGTATATAATTACCTTATAACACACATTAATGTATAGTAATAAATATCACAATATCAGACATTATGCTCATAATATACTGGCACTTGTTTGCTTTTTAAAACATTTGGTTGAATTACTTTTGATATAAAAATTCAAATAAATAATATTTAATAATATTTTTGAATTGGTTCTTGAATCTTTGATTAATTACCAATTTTCCTGATCTAATGAACCCACATTCAATTCTGCAAATTCAGTATAATTATAAATTAATAAATGCATTTTTCTCGTTCCACTAAAAGGTTTTCAAACACGTGTACATATCCTTCCTTCTGGAGACCTCCAATGTTGTGGATATCATCACAACTTTTCCTCTGTTTCAGATGCAGTTCAAACTGTTAAGTTCCACCAATAATAGTGTTGTAAACAACCTGAGTAAAGTAGATAATAAATTACAAAATCTAGTTCAAAATCAAACTGTTTACTTCTGTCTGTACAGAGACCAAAAAACAAAGCCTGCAGTTCAAAGCTCTAAAACAACAAAAAGCATTATTTATGTGCTTTTCAATGGACGCCTGGTAACTCTGGGTGCTAATTGGCGTGAAAAACACACAGCCAGAGCAAACAGGCTAGGAAATATTAGCATTGGACTCGTGGCATTTCTAAGGGATGAATCAGAAATCTGCCTGATGTGGCCGTGTGATGTGCTGCCACTCTGAGGGTCAATGATGAGATGCGGTGCTGGAGAGTCTGCCAGGCTGTCTGCGAACCCCCATCAAGTCCATCTGTGAGTTGGTCCTGCAGCGATCCATATGGGCCCTGCTGATAGGCAGCAGGAGGATCGCTGCATGGGGCCAAATCAGTCTCAACACATCAATGGAACCAGGGCCAAAGAACAGAAACTCAATGAGGTGCAGCTCATTTAACCAGTCGCATCCTGTCACAAACTTAGACACTAATAAGCAAGTTTCACCAATAAGGCTAGAAGTCATATTAGGTAGGTTTTGTGTCACAAGTGGCCAAAAACATGTTGCATTTGTTTTAATCAACTGCCAAAAAAAATCAATACATTGAAGATCATTAGCTCAAAAAAATGTAAAAGGTTGAAATTGCCACTCAAAAGTCTGTTTTGATCTCCACTGTCAACACTTTATTAATGGACATTGATGGAAAAGTTTAGCGCATTGCATTGTGGGATTTGGAGTCCCATATACAGATAGTGTTTTCACTTCATTCTTACCATGAGTTCTTCACAAAACAAGGATATCAGTGATTGGTTTGGCACCATTTTTGTTGTAGTTTGTTCCCAGTGGTATCATCTCACTCTGAGAGACATTCAACTTTGGTCAGATTTGAATTTTTTCATGAAAACACTATAAATTTGTTGGGAAGTCACATTGTTAACGTTTTCAGGGGCAAACAAGAAATCACGATAAGAATGAAGTTAAATCCCCTTCATGCATCCGTCTACAATACTCCACATCCCACAATGCAAAGTGCAAAACTTTTCCAACAATGTCCATAATGACATTGGAGATGAAAACAAACTTTCGAGCATTCCCTTCAACCAGTTACATCTTTTTTTCAAGCAGATGATCCTTGGTGCATGCATCATAGATCAATACAACATGACTATATTCTTTTAGAAGTCATTGACTCATGTAGTCACCTTTGCATCATTAACTTCCTTCTGTCCAACCATGAGGTCCTTCTTTGAGTTTGAGTCTTCCAGCAGAGTAGGAAAGCTCACTCCATTCCAAGTCACCTCAAATCTCCAAAGCTGTCTAAATGCTTCACTGCTTATCTCAAGAATGGAGTTATAGTGTTGAGTTCAGCACTGAACAGACTGAGAAACTTCTAATCTTTGTCCTGAAAGCCATTTGATTACCATTCACAACGCATTGGCCTGGTGTTAGAGAAAAGCTACACACCCATTTAAAAAAAATCACAGTTAAAAAAACTCAAGCCAGTGTTTTCTAATCATGTCCTCCTGGATCATTAAAACTAATCAATAGACAGCAGTCAATGTCAATCTGCAGACCATTGATGGGTTCCAATCATTTTTCAGGATTGTCCCTTAAAGCCTGAAGCCATTGAGGAGTCGACATGTTCTACGTGATCAGAGATGGACAAAGTGCTAAAACTTCATTATCCAAGCCAAAGTAACAACACTCACTGTACAAAAAATAAATAATACTCCAATTCAAGTTAAAGTAACTTAAGTAAAAGCATTTAAGTATTTAAATAATAATAAAGTCTGTGTAAAGCAAATTCAGCCATTTTCTGATAAACACATTAAATTGATCCTAAATGTATTTCTTAAAACAGGTAAAAAGTCATTCAACCATTTCCAAATTAATTGTGGAGCTCCGAGCTAGGCTTCACAAACTGTGTTTAAAATTTCTGTGCTTAGGATTTAATGGGCGGGTCAGAAATCATAGTCGTGTTACGTAACGGAACCATCATTCCGCAGGAGTGCTCAATAATTCCTTGAACAAAGCAGTTCCTAAAGTGTCCAGAAGTAGAAGCGTGTCCACTGCCTGTGCATGCCAGTGTTTTCAATAGTAGCCTATTTTACTCTTATTTTACCACAAATCATCTATGGTAGGTTGGTTAACCTTCAGGATTGGCTTTAGAAAGAAAATAATTGATTGTGAATAATCTATGCAAGAATAACTAAAGTTGCTTCATTCTACAATCTTTTTGTACATTGGCAGACAACAATATTAAAAACTATTCTGTCACAACTCAAGATGTTTTCCTTTCTTTTGGTCAATGTTATTTTACACATAAAAAGTAAGAAAAGTGTAATTCTTGTCATAGGGTTCTTAAAGACTGCAAATAATATTAATGCAAAGACAAATCTATTATGACTTCTTCAAACCGTAATCCATTTTGAATGCCAACATACATTTAGCTCATTGGGGCAGATATTTGTTGTAATCAGATGTTATGTTGAATTACAATGGAGTCCTTTTCATTTTGCTTTTCCAAGTTACATAGCAAACTGGTTATTCGGGCTTTGCAACATTGTGGCAATGCCAGCGTTGGCTAGAGTGTGATCAGCTTTCTCTCTATCGAATGCCAGCCAACTACAAAACACTTAATGCAAAGGGAAAATATTTCTCTTTCAGGGGCTGAGTGGCTGCGAGTGATGTGAGGCAGGTTTGAGTTGTGTGCACTGGCACCATTTCCCAACAGCTCTGCCAAGTCCGTCTGGTTTCATCCTAATGACAACTGAGAGTTATTATTCCTCCAGAGTCGCCTCTGGTAGTGCCACACAACTGGGGTTTCCGTTAGTCCCTTAAAAATGTAATCCTTTTCAAACACAAAAGCTACCCGTCCCCTAGTGAACTGGCAAGGGCTTTGTCCTACATTTCAGTCAAAATCGATGGAAATCCATACTTTTATTTTTACAAATTCATGCATGGTTTTCTACTAAGCCTTGTGCCACTGCACTTTAAACCACCTCATCTTTGAGAACCATTGTATAATAATGTATATCAAAAACTGCCAGAGACAAAAAAAATGTAATAGATAAAAACACTGTAGGCCTCATTGAATCAATAAATCAAATATCAGTTACTCTGAACTTTTTTTTGTCAAAGGGTAAAATTCCCGCTCGAAAGTTTGTTTTGATCTCCACTGTAAACAATCCCTTATTGACATCCTCGGATATGTAAACTAAATGTTAAAAGTACATTTTAAAATTTTAAGTTTGCCAAATTGTGATATTACAATTACTATTGCATTACATTTGCACTAATGCAGGATTTTTTTTTTCATGTTTTGTAACCTTTTTTACACAACCCCTGTAGTTTGTTAATTGAACATCTCGATGATGCTCTATGCAAGTTGCATCCAGATAAAAGTTATCCAGTTTTATATCTCGCTATTTACCATTCATCTAGTGCTCTAATCTCCCGTCTGGACTTAAGCGCTTTTTTGCACCCCTTGCAGTTACGCGCTTCTCTCCTATGCGTTTTCTCCGGTCCAGGCTGCTGACACGCCCACCGCGCGTAAGGTAGACCAAAAGCACATATGTGTGAATGAAGGCGGGCTGAAGGAAAGGAGGCGCTGATGTAATTTTTTTTGGGCCGTCTAGAAATCACGGAACGAAGTTTTTCCAACGCTTGTAAATGTCATTGAAATCCATGAAAATGATAAAGTTCACTTTTAATTTGAAACACCATTGATAAACAATGTAACAGGTTGATTTGATCAGATGATTGATCAGATTATTGCAGTGTGACTGGGTCACAGTTAAAATCTCTTTCCTTGATCATCATCATCATCATCGCTGTAAAGCGTGACTGAGTTAGATGCTGGAGATATGAGTAAATAACCCGGCCGCAGAGCGTCGTGCTTTAATACAGAGGGATTGCATTGAAACAGAACTATTAGCTTCCATTATACACAGTTTTAAATATAAATGGTTTAAAGCGACCTGAGCCTCATTTAAATATGTGTAGGAACAGTTTGTGGTCCATCCTCATCTGCATATGACAGATTGTTTCACTCTTTAGTGGATCAAACCATAACTTTATGTTGGACATAGTATGAAAATAGTTAAATCACTGTGACCAACGTGGACAGAAGTCTGCGTCTGTCAGTTTTAGTTAATCGTGCAGCAGCAGCTGAGTGATCACAGCTGCTGCTGCGTGACGCACAAGTCCGTGTGGCTTCAAATGAAACTAAGTCCATATTTCTAGTGCAATATAATGTTTCACCTTATCGGGGCGTTGCACTTATTCCAGGGTTAGAAGCGCGTAAGAGGAAAAGGACTTACGCAGACTTACGAGAATGCGTGTAAAGCCAGATTTGAATGGGAACACCCACATTTCAGGGCTGCTCCACCCAGAGTGCGTAACTGGGATGGAGGCGCGTAGTGGCTTTTTGGACTTACGCACATGGGAGAATAGAGCCCCTAGCCCTTTATCTGTAGTCTATGTATTGACATCTAGTAAATTATCTATCTACTGTTCCATCCATCGACATTAGGGGTGTTGTTTTAACAACGATTCGATTTGTATTATAATTCATGTTTGTCAATTCAAAGACTATATTGGCTAATTTAGAACGATACGATCTGAAATAATTCAGTGACGAGAAATGGATTCAGCAATTTTTTAGCCAATAATTCACGCAGTGTGACTGTGAAGTAAATACTTTGGGTGTAATGAAATTCTTTACTCACGATACAATATGATAAAGTGCTGACGATACAAAATACTCAAGATGTATAAAAAAAAAGTAAAATAAATTCCTAATGAAGAGTAACAAATTTTTGTTGATGAAAAACAATTTGACTGTAAAAGTTGGAGACAGTGTGTGGGAGTGTTTTGCTTCACAAATAAATAATGAAAAGAACCTTTCGTGAATTTTATAGTCATTTTTTTTATTTCGCAGAATTTTCTGCCACAAAATTTCATTACATTCTTACTAGATGAATGATGTTAGATCAAAATAGTATGTCATCTGGAAGGCCAACTTGTTAAGTACAGATCAATATATTAAGATCTTAGGACTATAAAATATATATTAATGTAGAAGATGAATTGTTTCACCCTTAATCGACGTAAAAGAGTAATCAAATGTTTATATTGTGCCTCTCTCGACTCTCAAAGTGCTTTATTGAAATCATGTATATAATGAGCGTCACCTGTGCATGTTAACGCCTAACAGTGAAATGTGCATTATGTACTGTTCTGAATTCAACCTGTGTGCGAAAGCCAATGAAACTCAAAAAGTTTCCACCTTATTTCATCATTGCAATGAGGTCCACTATCAAAGGTCTGCAACTGCTGTTGAATTAATATGTATGTGTACTTCAAGCAGAACAGAGTGAAGACAGCAGATACACAGGGAAAAAAGGGTGTTGACCCCACAGAGTACCGACTGAACTTACTGTCATTGCTTTCGCTCCAAACCAAACCTTGTCCACTCTTTTCTCTCCATCCCTGAGGCTATTATTCTTCACAGAGGGAAAAAGGAGTTCCTCAATGCAAATGACTGTTGCGCTCCTTTACAGGCTCCCTCTCATTACCTCATACATCAATAAAAAAAGAAAAAATACACATGAAAAGGCATAGTCAAAGGGCGAGCCACTGTTGAGTACCTCCTGTTGTCTGCACTGTTTATTCAAAACTTGACTGGGTTGGAAAGGTTGGGTGCTGGCGAGGTCTCTCTGCTTCCTTTATTTTCCCCCTCCCTTTCCTCTCTTCTATTCTGAACTAAGGCCAGGGTTCCTCTTGGGCCTGCTCTATTGTGCCGCAGGAAAATTGCCAATCCAGGCTCCTCTGATGGAACACTGAAAGCAGGGGTTTTATAAAGGAGCTGATTTGCTATTCATTACCTCTCACTCACTCTCTCTTTCTTCCACACGATTCCATTGGCTCACTTTGCCACACTCCAACTTCCCTTTCCTAGATTTTCACCTGCTCACTTTTCTGATGCCCTCCTTGGAGACTCCCTTGGTTACAGTTTGGATAGAAAGTATATGTCTTTTCTTTTATGATGGTGTTGTAAACTCAAACACATCCTGTACAATTTCTAGGTTCAAATAAATACTCTTTTGGGTTATTCATTGACTGCTGGTACTTTACTTGACACTAGATATTTTAGATGCTTTATTTCTTTTCTCTTTTGCATTTTTAAACAAACTGCTGATCAAAAAGCAAGGTGAATGTAAGACTGCATTATCCCTTGTTTTCACTACAACAGACTGAGCCGTGTTCTCCCAGGTGTTGAGTGCACTGCAGGCTGTTCTTTACTATTGACTGCCAAAATGTGCTGAATCCCATTTTAATCACACAGACAAACAGCATTCAGAAACAAGAAATCAACAGGAAAGGACCTTTGTATATGCTCCTAGCATGTTGGAAGATAACCTAAAGACATCAACAACTATCAAAAACTAAACCTAGAGGTTCTTCTGTTTTGCTTTGTTTTTTTCGACTCTAAGATAGAGACTAGCAACAATTGTACTCACTTCTTCTGGTGGTGTTGGGGACATTTTGAGATTATATCAGTGATCTTTCTTAACGATAAGTGGGTGGCCTAATCATTGTGAGCCAAAAGTGCTAGATTTTTAAATGTCCTTACGGAAGAAGTTCAAAGCTACTTCTGGAAAGTCTAGAAACTAGACAGTATCTTCACTAAAAAGAACACTAAAATTAGACTCTCCCTTAGTTTAGACATAGTCCTGGACTAATTCAGCCTTATGAAGAAAGGAGTGCTCACTCTGCAGCTTAACCTAACAATCCACCACATTATTACTGTGACATGTGTAGTTCTAAACATATTCAGGGTGTTTTGTTTTTTTTTGTCTCTCACATATCCAAGCTCCCACAATGGCATCACTCTGCTACAGCTATAATTAAGTGGGCAACATACAGTATTTATATTGGGCAATGACATCATCCAACGACTTTCAGCAACTTTTGGATAGCCAATGGCAACTTACCTTACATAGACCAGTTGTTAAAAACTCTTTAAAGGGTAACTAAACCACAGATGTATTTAGGTAGGAAGTAGTGGTGACTGATTCTTGTCATACCATTGGTGTTTTTGTATTAAAATGTTGTAAAAATTTAAGAGTGACTGCCCTCTATGGGTTGAAACCCATTACAATCAAATTTTGCTATTGGTTGAGAATGGTGGTGTTGATATTTTCAAGGCTTCTTACATCACAAAACACCACCGTTGGCACAACCCTTTCTATAAAAAATAGCTAACTAGCGAGGGGGCTTCTGTTTGAGAATGACTGGGTGTGTCTTAACTGCTCCAGGAGTCCCACCCATTGTCAAGGAATGTTTTTAAATTCCAGCCGAGACTCACATCAGCCAAAACATAAGGCTTTAGTTACTGTAATGGTATAAACTCTTGGCAATAACTCCACAGAGACAGGATTAACAAATCAACTACAGATTTCTGCTCACTGACTTTTTGGCTAACACTCGTTTTACAAACAGCTTTTTTACACATGACTTTTAGCTGCAAATAAACTAATAATAATAATGGCTTGGATGTAGATAGCGCTTTTTTCAAGGAGACTCAAATTGAGTACAGCTGAAGCCCGAAACAAAAACATCAGCGATTCCGCTGTTGGATGGTTTTACAGTATATCATTAAAGCTGATATCTGGAGTTTCTGAGAAATCTATGTTTATGTATCAATCTTTTGAGATGCTATGGTCTACTGCCGGTGGTCATTCATATACGTTGATGTATACAAGTCCCGTCTTCGTCCTATAGACCCCTATAGAAATGGAAACGAGCACCATAATAGCCCAGCCAATAGGCTTCGACTTCCTGTATCAGATACTGTCAATCAAAGTGAATGCTGAACTGTGCACGGAAACAAGGCCGTGCATCACAACAGCAAACAGGTAAATATGATTTTGGCTTTTACCTGACTCATAGACCTATATCAATGTGACCCGATGCGACGTTAAGTTCCGTGACGCGCGTGCAGAAAAGTAGAGGCGTGGCTTCTGGTAAATTGGCAGAGGCAGTCGGAGGAAATGAGGCTGTTTAAGGAGGGACATCGAGACGTTTATCAGAAACTGCGGATATCAGCTTTAAGCTTATTTAAGTTTCTTAAAGTTATTTACTAAACAACTTTCCTCCTCCTGGGTTTATTATCCCATGAGTGAATCATTAGCACTCAGCTGAAATTATATATATGTTATTGCTGTTTATTATTTTTTTATCTTAGTCTTCATTAGTGTGTGTAGATATACACATATATATATAAAAGCACTGAAGTTAAATCAGTTTAGCGTCACAAGATTTATAGCAAAATGTGTTGACTTTCTTTATAGGCTTTCTACGCAAATACTAAAACAAAGATAAACGGGGTGCAGAGTGGGTTATTCTGACAGTTATTAGCTTTGCTTTGTTTACCCAGTAGCACACCTTTTATGACAACTGTTTGCATGAAAAGCACTTCATGAATAAAGTTATGTTGATTGACTGAAAAGTTCAGTATTTCTGTATATCCACAGTTTTGCCCAACAGAGCGAAGGAACAAAATTGACAAAATGTATTAAAGTTAAGTCACATGAGTGAATCAACTCATGGTCCTCCATTTTTGATTGAATTCACTGCAAAACTTCACCAATTTAAAAACCAATGTAACCTGGACTTTTAGAAATGTGTCGCGCAATATGAATTTAAACTTAGCTCCTCGTTGCCCATTAACATGTGACCGATCCCTGTAGCCAAAAATATTCCACCGAGTTGAAGTTTAACGCTTGGTTGAGCAGTTTTCACCCCGAATGACCTCAATCCAATGTTACAGTAATGTTATTTCTTGAACTTTATCACCCCATCCACACAAGTGCTACTGGAAATTCATTCGAACTGATGGATTGACTCTCAGCTCGTCACCTTGGGTTTGTCATTTCTTCACGTTTGGGAGCCGTGGGAAACAGCTTCCTTTGAGCTCAGTCCAGAGAAACGAGCGCCTCTACCATGTGTCCATATGAAGCCACAGTTAAACAGATAGAGGCACAGTCAGAGTTGGTATAATTGTATGTCAATTTATCCCACTTTAAACTGAAAAGTGGGATTGGTTGGGACTTCTCTGTAGGGAGTTATGGAGCGTTTAGGTTCCAGGATGGAAGAGAAGGTAAACTTGGCGGAAGATGATAAAGAGTCAAAGGAAAAAGTAAACCTGTATCATGAACTTTTTAAAAAGATACTTTTAAAATACTTCTGGGTAGTTTTATTTTATATTTGCTCATTAGTGTTTTTGAAATCCATGAGACATTCAAAAGTTGTGCAACAAATATAATGCACTTGGCTTTGAACAATGAAACAATGAATACACCATTAATAGTGATCAGTGTCTGAAAATTGATTAAAAATTGTTTAAAAAAATTGGATCAAATCAGACCAATCAGAAATTAAAGATCAAAGGAGTCTTGAGTCCATGTAACCAGGACATGAAGCCAAGACATGTCACACCATGTACAGTGATGGCATGTAATCAGATTATTCTCTGTATTAAGGCCATGAACTGGATTTAGGGCAGAGCTAGTAAAACTTATGCACACACGGGGAAAACATGCAAACTTTAAAACGACCAATGAAAACGATTAAAAGCCGAAATGGACAGAATTGGCGTGAAACGCCGTCACCATGGGCCAAAGAACGTTTTTATGGGGAAATGTTTCTGGGGATCGCTTATTTGGTGCACCGCCCTCACACTTCCTGTCCTGGCTGCATTAAACTCTGCCTAAATCACCACAAACACCGTTTTAAATCAACACAAATCAACACCGACTGTTTTTCGTGTAGCGCAGCGGTGCTCCGTGAATACCTGATCAGCTTTAATCATCTTCCCCTGCTCAGTGTTTGAACTGTTATGTCTGGCTAACTAAGAATAATTCAGTCCGTGTTGTCCTTTAGTTCTTTTTATTCCAGCCTTTTGTCCGTGCCTCGTAGGTACACATGCACAGTCAGAAAGCTACCTCAAGTACAACCGTTTCAGTGGGAACTTCCGGTTTACAAAATAAAAGTCCATTGGAGCAACGTTATTAGAATGTTACATTCTAACATCTCATAAGAGCTACAAAAGATAGGATAATTTCAATTAGGTTAATTTATATGACATATAAATAATTAAAAAGGAGCAGTCAGAATAATCCATGTCACTACAACATATCTACCTTTTACTTTATTTTTGACATATTTTTGTTTAATTATGAGTTTTTTTTTAAATTTATTAGTATTTATTTTGTTTACTCACAGGAGTTAAAAACTAATATTTCCTCTAAAAAATGTTAATGAATTTTCCAACGGAATTTAAAAGATTCAAGTGGAAAACACGAATTCTGGAAAAAAATAAAATGGATTTGATAGAACCCTAGAAATATATTCATAAACAGGACAAAAGGCTTCTTACTGCCTCACTGTACATTGCATTCCCCAATTCAAGAGTATTGCTGTAATTAATTGCAAATCTAGCCATAATTATTCACAATTAATTGCTTCTTGCAAAAATGTGAATGACACAATGAATTAAGTTATTACACAGAAATTGTGTTTATGCTGAAAGAGTTACATTTATAAAATATGAAATCACGTTTGTTTTCACAAAGAAAAAAAAAGTAGAATGTGAACCATGCAGACTTTATTACTTGTTTAAAATAAATAGCTGAAAAACAAAAAAAAAAATAGATTATTAAAAAAAATTAAGTGAAAAAAAGAGGCCCAGCAGTCTGTCCACATTACCGTTAGGAAAGTGCATCTCTTTTTCTAAATTACTATTATCCTTAATATGATCAATACTTAGTATTTCCTGATATTATTACCAGTCTGGAAGTGCTGCACACAGGCCTTTTGCATAGTAACACTGTCTAGTTTTACTCAGTCAAAGCAAAAGCTGCAGACCTTACACACAGGCAGGTGTCGGTGCATACAGAGGTGCAGTGGTCACATGTTAGCGCTACATCTGGAGTGTTTTGTGGATACATAGGTTCAGTCCCTGATCCACCTGCACATTAAGGGGACTTTAGTTTATAGCTTCCGTTTAGCCTCTAACTTTGTTAGTTTGGATATTTTTGAACCACCGCACATTAACGGCTGCAGAGACCTCTGCTGAGGCCCTCCAGGATTGGCGAACACTATGTGGTGTATCTTTGACAAAACTAGTAACGTTGTTACTAGTTTGTCAAATTATGCAAATCAAACCAACAAAGAAATAGTTGTTTTATTTTTCTTAATGATTCAACTCAGACAAAAACCCAGTGATGTAACGTAATATTATTCACAGGCCTAATATATGAGTAGCTCAGCAGTGTGCTGTTGGGAAACCAAAGGCATCATTATCTATGGTAATGGAAGACAAAGCTCACCTAAATGAGAGGCTCCAAGTCTCTTTGAATGTGATTAACTTCTCGGAAAGAAAGCAGTGAGTGGTTAAAACTATTAGAAAAAGTCAGTACTTCACAAAACCAGCACAGTTTAATAAGTTTAATGTTATTCCAAAGGATAAATTCCTTGACTGATGAGACCTTGCCACCTGCCTTTGTTTGCACATATATTAAAATTCTGCATGAAACCAGAGTCGCTGCTTTTCCTGTGAATTCAAATGAGACCCAACAGATTTATTAGGTTTTATATTTTTCATAAGCTGGAAACATTTTCCCCATTAGCAACAGTTTTATCATCTTTGTTTGGAGGCTTTTAAGTTATTGAATTGTTAGGTTCTACCTTCTTATTTCTTTACCACTTCACCAACACCTTAATCTACTTTTAAAGCTTATTAAAGGTGATTTATTTCATGTATCAGCAGGATAAGGTTGAAAATGTATACATTTAACAGAACCCGTCATTCCTGATTGTTTGTGAGTGATCATACAATCTCTACAGTGGATGTGGGAGGAGATGTTGGGGCGAATGTAGTCAGTAATTAAGGCAGTGGGTATCAGTCATGGACTAATGTGTGAACGGTTCTGAAAAAGAATGACTAACAGAAAAAATAAAGAGATTTCTAAAGTGTAACTACTAGTCGTTTTTCCAAAATCAATAGTCTCACGTATTAGCAACAAGCAAAAGATGTACATATTAATATAAATAAAAAAACCTTAGAATTAGTTTTGTGACTCCTGCCTTTATATATGTGTTCATAAGACTTTTCTCCAGATTTTTTCAATATTGTTTTTATATATTACAACAGACTAAACGAGGATGTGTTACTGCAGCTGTTTTTTTTGTATAGAGTCGACTCCGCCTCGATTTTGGCAGCTGATTATCGTTAGGAAGAAATGAAAAGAACAAGTCCCAATGTTAAAATACTAATCAGAGTTTATTTATGTGAGGGATGACAAGACAAGTTGCTAGTTAAATATTATAGGCAGAAATATTTTAGTGTAACTAATCCCTAAAACACTTTTTCTGCTAGTGTTGTTGATTGTATTGCTTTTTGGTGTTTTGTTGTAAAACTGTAAGAGTGACTGCCCTTTATTTGTTGTTCCAGGAGCAACAATATATATATATATTTTGTTAACCCTAAAATAAAAATCACGTTGTGCAATGACTCAGCACCTTCCTACTTCACCTCCTGCAACATCTACAGACCATCAACTTTCCTGCACCTGTGGCTAACCTTAAGTTTTAAATAATTGGTAAGATAACTAAACCAACAAAAACACTATTCTGGAAGAAAACAGAGATTTTAAATGAATGGGGGCAAACTCATTTAACCACCAATGTGCCGGTTAAATATGCATGATTTATGTGTGGCAAGAAAAGAGCAATTCGCATGTGTTGATCACATGATCATGTGTTATTAAATTAATTAATTACTTTTTGTAGCCTTTCAAATACGTTAAAAAAATATCTTCTTTATATAACATTGTGTTCATGTAAACTGAGATGCGTAAGATGCAAGAAGATACTGTTTTGTTCATTTCTGATGTAAATTTATTTTATTTTATTTAAAGTGTTTTTCAGTTGCCTATTTACATGATTAATATAAATCAAATTGAATCAAACATTGCTCTATATACTGTAATTCTAACTATAGAATTTAATACACTGTAGTATCTTCATTGGGAAGGTATTTTTTTCAGCTCCAGGGGGACTTTAATCCAGGTGAGATGAGGCAAAATGGCTCCTTTGAGAATAAAGATTGCAGACCCCTGGACTAAAATAATGAATTTATGCGACTGAAATAGAATAATCTAAACAAAGCATCAAATCTTGCAGTATAATGTAACACTGGCCTGAAATTGTGAGTTTATATCTTTGTTCCATTGAGCATCCTTGGTTTAGCTGCCCATGTTTTGGTTTTAGCTGAAGTGAATGATGCAGTAAAAACAGAGGAACCTACACCAAATACGTCTTGTAAAATGGGAAAATGTTTTTTCCTGCTGACTGTTCTTGTGAAAAGCTTTTGTCAAAAACAGAGTAGCAATAAAGCTTTTCAAGCTGTGAGCGGAGCTCCATTAATGGACTAAAGGTTCTCGCTGCGGATGCTCGGCGTGCAAGTGCTTCGTTTCACTCTGGTAAAATAGAATACACCTGTCCTGTGCAGTAATATTTTTATTGACCCATGCTTCGATCTTTCTTTCTTAGATGTTTCCCATGAAGAAAGTTTGAACTTTTTTTCCCTAACTGCAGCTCCACAATGGATGTAATGGTAGCACTTTACTGTGAATGATGGTGTTCATTTAGTTCTGCAAGTTTGTATCTTCAAACTCCCTCAGAAAGGTCATTTCATAGATGTACTCTGCCCACAACATCTTTTCAAATTGAATTACATTTTGCCCCGATGCCCAGCCAGTCCTTGATTTCCCATGCGCTGGCAAAGCCTTCTTTTAAAAAGGCATTGATCAAAGTGTAGAATGAACTGCTTGCAGCAACAACAAGAAAGCGTCCGTGTGGCCTGATACTGTTAAACTCTCCTTTTCCGCTGTGATGTCTTCAACTGTGTTAAGTAGAGTTGTTTACAATGGTAATTTGTAGGGATGTCCCAATACAACTTTTTCACTTCCAATACAATACCGATATTGCAGCCTTGAATATTTGTCGACATCGATCCGATATGATATCAGCACAAATCATACATACTTTTATTACTTATTTAAAGGGCCCATGTTAAGCTAAATCAACTTTTCTGTGCTTTAAACATGATAAAGTGCTACTAGGGCTTCATACACATGCCCAAAGTGTTTTTTCATTGAGTCCCTCAATCGTTAGAGGGTGATTTGCTCCTTTCTTACTGCAGGGTGAGCCCAAACACCTCGCTCCAATTTGATGACACTTTCCCACTTTGATGACAAATTTGATGCAGCACTGAGCTGGAGAAGCCGCGCCTCCAGGAAGCTCTCTGCCGTGATTGACATGTAAACAGACACGCCCACAAAGGTGAGCATTCCAGCATCCTTTGCGCAATGCGATGTATGTATTTTCTGCAGTCTATGTATGTACCAGCGAACGCCCCGCCCCCTCGGCCTGTCTCGTGTTTATAAAGCAGCATGAGCTCAGCTATGGAGTGGGTGTATTAGTATCGTAATCCACTGTAGTACCGTCGTGTAGAATTTCTAGTATAGTAGGAAACAATTGACATCGCGGGGTACCGTGGGTATCATGCAACCTTAATTCTTGCCAAAATAAAATAATATCTTAGTATTATTTGGTTGGTAATTGGCTACTGCCGGTTTCAATGGACCCCCGGGTCCATATTTTGTTACGGAATTTGAATTCCGTCTATATAGGGCTGGGGAAAAAATTGATTTGTTGAATTTGTAGATGAAACCAATTTCTTTATATATATATATATATATATATATATATATATATATAATTTATTTTTTCCACCACAGTTTTGTTGGACTTTTTTGCGTTCCATCCTTGTGGGTTATCGTAGCGCAATGTGAGCCAGCCTCCTCTTTGTTTACATTTGTTTACCCTTTGAGTAGGCTGTGTGCGCCACAGGCATGTTTAATTTTTTATTCGCACTATGCTGAGATGCTAAGGGAAGAGTTTATAATTTTTTTAATTGTAATTTTATAAAATATGTAGTTATCTGATTTCTTTATTTGAAAATTTAAGCTACTGTGAAGTTGCCGCTACATAGCGGTTGCCTCTACACTCCTCCCGGCTTCTCACTGCACACTACTCACTTGAAAACATACCAACATGGCAACCACTGCAACCAAACTCCACAGCTGCTGAATGATTGGCTGTTTGCCTGTTAATGGTGACGTCCAGCGATATGATAGGCTGTTTCTGTACAAGAACGAACTCCATGAAGACAGCTCTGCTTCGACAGAAACTCGCTTCAAAACAAACAACAAGCTAAAGTTCTGTCTCGCCTGGAAACCAACACGAGACAACACATGGTAGAAGTATCGGGCCCGAGCGGTGAGTGTCACGGTGATGTCGTCGTCAGTGACGTCACTAATTTTGCTTAACAAACCAAACTCCAAAAATCCCATTTGGAACTATTTTGGCTTTAAACGAGGCAGAGACGATAAAGCAATAGGAGATCCACTGTGCAAGCGCTGTCACCAGGAGCCAAAGGAGGGATCACATCCAATCTCATAAAACACCAGTGACCCAGAAAATACAAAAAAATATAGTTTTCATACGGAATCAGTTCCTGTTTATTGTGTTTTATTGTCAAATAGATTTTTTTTTTTTTTAAAAGAGTAGATTTGTTATCTTAAGTTGATTATTTCCATTAGTTAAACATAAATTGATGTGCAAAGGAAAATGAATGCTTATTTTTTATTTATTTTTTACTTTATTAATTATTTTTTTTATTGCTTATATGCTTTTGTTTATGTACTCTTATCATGCACAAAAATACACTATAAGTAATTAGTAAGTATTTCTAACTTGTACAAATACAACCAATTGGCTTTTTTTCATACATATTAACTTTCTGTTATCCAGGCCAATGACTAGTAACTGAAATGATTAAATTATTAATGGTTTAGGGATTTGTGCCTTCTGACAAAAGCAGTGCAGGGACAGCCTGTCTTCTTTAAGAGAAAGACAACCCTAGCCTTGGCACTGCCTTGGTTAAAGTTAAAGTCTACAGTTAACCCAATTTGTGATAATGTTCAAGTTAGTTTCCGATCCTGGTTAGAAATAAGTGGTGGTTGCATTAAATATGTTTTGCTCTATTATTGCCCATTTAAACAAATAAGCACAATTTATTTTAAGGATAGGTAAGAAATAGTTTTAGTATGTATGTATATTTTAAAAGAAAAAAAATTTATTGGAAGTAGACAGTGGCCATTATAAAATTATTAGTGGGTTTCGTTGTGTGGTTTCAGAACAAAGGTGAGCTTTAGATAGGAAGTCTACACGTTTAATAGCATAATGATCCTCTATTTTTCCATCATCTATGCTCCATTGTAAAGATCAAATTATTATTCAACCCACTCCACAGCAAATATCACACGACTGTGGGCGCGATAATTAGCTCTCAGCCTGACAGCCTACTTAAGGCGAGCATATTAGGCTGTGTGCAGAAAAGCAGTTTAAGGGAAACCTTTAACCTGTCAAGCATTTGTTGTTGGAATGTTTTTCTTTTTAAAAAAGGTAAAGCACAATTGAACTTCACACGATAGCCACAGAAACGCCTGGTGACAGCGGCTCAAACAAACCAACCTGTGTCTGAGCTTCCGTGTGAACTCATGGGTGTGCAATTAAACGGCTCAAATTAAAGCACCATCATGTGAAGACTGAGGGAGGAAAACCAGTGAAAGGTAAAATACGATGACCAGAGGGCCTCCTACTCACATTCCCCTCCTATCTTATGCACCACAGATCCATTGAATTAAAATTCAATAAGATCTCGGCTGTTTCCCAAACGGACTTGCACCAGTGAACTGTGATATCACTCCTATTCTCCAATCAAATCTCAGCACTAGTCTCTTGCTGCTTTTTCAGCCAATAAAAACAGATTTAATTTAGTTTGTTGATTTCCGATGTGACACCCTGACGCGTTTAAGCTAAGATTGCAAATACGGTGAAATATTTGACAAAGTTTCAGTGAATAAAGCACATGGAGAGAGACTTGTGTGTAAAGCATTGGGTCTGACCTATTGCGTCACTTTAAATGTGATGCAGTGAATGACTTTGTTCCAGGCTCCTATCATGCAGTCAGCGAAGATATGCTTTCTTTGTACCATTAAATAACAGGTTAAACAGCTTTGACATTAACTATTGTAGTTAATTTTTGTACCGGATATCAATCAGATATCTGCAAAACAAATAAATATGAAAAAAAGAATATCGGATTATACCAGCCTGCATCTAAAACCTCAAATATATGTTTTCATTGGAATTGTTGAGGACATTTTAAGGGTCTTCTAATATATTAATTTAATTGTAGAATATTCCTATGTTTAAGGTTAAAAGGTGTGTAACCCATTGGTTTTCCTCAGGGTTTGTGCATCTTCAACTGTCCATGATCACTCGCCAACTTCAAAATGTCTGCCGTGCATTGTTTAAGGGAGAGTAAATGTCCCTTAGGAGAGCTCCTCTTCTCTGCTTCATTGTCTATTACAAAACCACAGAGTTGGAACTGTCGCCCCCTACGGTCACAGATTTTTTCGCGTCACGACTGTTTTTATCCCCTTTTGGTAAACAAAAGAGGTTTACATCAACATCTTTAACTATCCTAGTTCTTTAGAGCAACCAGATACAGAAAAGGTTGACATTTTGACAGAAAAAGCTGCTAAATGATCTAAAAAGCAGGCTGAATGCTTCACTCCAATCGTAAACAATGGGATGTTTACAGGCAGTGGGGCCGTGTGACGTCATCAATCACGTGATTTTACGGTGGTGGAATGCAGGCTCTGAAACTGTAAAGTAGTCTCATTTTTTAAAAGGCAATATAATTAATAATCGTGCAAAACAAGAAGAGTCATCAACATCCCCTGCCAAAAAAAAAAAAAAAATGGAACAAGGGCAATAACTCCCTTCTCAATTTCGAACTCATCAAGGTATTGATAGTTTCTGAGAAAAGCTGTCCCCTTTAATTCGGACGGACAGAGCTCAAACCTACATCTCCCTTCCGAACTTTGTGGCGGGGGATATTGTGTTTTGTTAGGCATAGATCTTCTAATAAGTACATTTAAAAGATTTTAGGGCAAACTTCAATAATAAATCAATCAAATCTCAGCACGAGTCTCTCGCTGCTTTTTCAGCCAATAAAAATCAATTTCATTTAGTTTGTTGATTTCCGATGTGAAACGTTAACGCGTTTTGGCTAAGATTGCAAATACGGTGAAAGCACATAGAGAGAGACGTGTGGGTAAAACTCTGTGATTAGATGAGCATTGGGTCTGACCTATTGTCTTGGTCTTTTGCCCACACTTGCGTCACTTTAAATGGGATGCAGTGAATGACTTTGTTCCAGGCTCTCATTATGCAGGCAGCGAAGATATGCTCTCTTTGTCCTATGAAAACTATTAGATTAATTAATGGCTGAACATATTTCCCCTCTCCCTCTTCATCCTTCAATCAGTTTTCCGGGTCTATTCTCTGCTCAGTGAGCCAAATCATTCGCTCCATCACGACAAGGCTTTATTTTACAAAAGTAAAACCTGCAGCTACTTTTGATCGACGCAATAGATTTTGTACAATTCAAACGCTGGCAGCGTAATGAACGTGTGCGACATTGCAAAAAAAAAGGCAAAGAAGAAGCTTCAAACCCATGTTTGCCTCAAGGAATCTGTCATTATTTCACAGATAAATGGAAGTGAGCAATTACTGGGAATGCACAACCATGAATTACATGAAGTGGTTTGTAGGAGGAAAAAAAGAGTGTTTACCGGGCAACTGTGCCATTTAATATGGTAAATATGCACATCGCAGGCCAGAAAAGGGTTGATGGTTTTGCAACAGCGTGACATCTGATATATGAGCGCGTGCGGCTACAGGCCCGATCAAGGCCACCTCTATCACTCAGCCAGATAATCTCAGCGCCCGGGAAAAACAAATGACTGCTGCTAGCTAGCCTCAAAAGCCTGTCTCACATCTTTGTTCTCTTTATTTACAGAGTCGCTGATCTTTTCTCTGTTTGGAGCTACTGACGCTTTGCCATCAGGGAACCCACATTCTTAGACCTTAAATTTCTTAACAATAAAATAACTGGTTAGCAAATTGGTCAGCTATGACATTAGCATATGAATATTAAATTGAATGGCAACATCACCCAATACAGCCAGTGTTTTACCACCACTACTGTAAAACTGATTAAAAAAGATGGAAGGTTCCATTAAATTTTGGAGGGGAGCTCGCTGATTTTGGATCAGTTTAAAAACTAAATACCCATCTCTCATCAATAGTAAAATTTCAATTAGGGGTAAAGGTTAGGTAGCTTGGCGATAAGCCACACCCACTTCCTTTCTTTTTGTAAGAAAGTGGCTATGGTAATGCCGCTAATCTGCTCACTTCCTCAATTTGAAATAAACTATGCCAACATCATATCTCCTGCCCCGAGCAGTGCCAAAACAAACGTGGCGTCTGTTACGGAGAAGATTTTCGGAGCTGCGCTTTGCTCCATTTTAAAAGACCTGGAAATATCGTTGAAACCACAACAAGAAAATGCTTTAAAACCGTATGTCCATACCGTACTACATGCCATTTTCCTCTGTCGGCTCCATTTATAGAAAAAAATCTACGCTTGTCGCGCTATTGTCGTCACATCAGTTCTTTGTTTGATTGGTTACTCTGCGCGTGTTTGTCCCGCACTGCTCAGCCCCCCAAACACCTTGTGAGCGCTTCCAGACTAATCGTCTGTACTAAACACTAAATAATACAAGGAGATTAGGATAGATTCCAGGCTATGTGTTAGGGGGTTATAGATCAAATATTTTTGAGTAATGTTGGAATTTGAATTTCATTTTGTCAACATAAAATAACGGCCATGACATTAACTATTGTAGTTAAATGTGTCCCGATCCCATTTTGGCACCGGATATCAGTTCGACATCAACAAATATTTTTTTTTTAATAAAACAAACAAACAAAACACTATGGGATTATATCAGCCTACATCTGAAATCTCTCTTTTCTAACATTATACACTATATAAAAAGTGATAAAAGTTTGTACGATTCGTGCTGATATCGTATTGGTTTGATATCGGTATTGGCAAACACTCAAGGCAGACCTCTAGGAGGTCTCCAAGAGTCTTCTGTAGAATCTCATCTTCGTGCTGTGTATCCTCTTTTAAAGCTGCGTGTCTCGCCGCTTCATGTTTTTCGAGCATACAGGGAAGATTGAGATGGTGAGTGATTGCAGTCGTCTTGCTTTTGATACCAAACTGATGTTTGGTTAGGGCAGCAGTTGCTTGTTCCGTTCAAGCAAGGATGTCCAATTTGGGTCCTTTATTGGACACTATTGGTCCCTGGTAGTTAAAGCTCGACACTATTTCAAGAAAAAAAATGTTATATGAATACATATTTCAAGCCATTTGCGCCGTTAACTAAATACGTATTACAGCTGTTCACCTGCTTGAGTTCAAAATCATTGTAGGTAATAGAGCAAGCGCTCTGTGCTCCCCAACCATCAGCGAGCCTGATTACTTTGGATTGGGAATGGCAGGTATTGAACAAACTCCCCTTGTGTATCTGACATTTTGCAGTCTTTGCCTTAACTCATGAAAATGTTTGTTTCCCTTTAGGTTGTCGCTGGACTGCCAAGTCAGTCAAAATGTGCTTAGATGGACTTCAACCATTGCAATTTAAGGCCATTCTGATATAAAGCATGCTTTATAGTCCTTGAGTGACATGTATTAATGTCAACAGTGATTTTTGATATCAGGAATATTTGAGGAAATTCCAGTTACAAACAACATTGTTTAAAGGTCCCATATCATGCTATTTTTCACTCATCTCCATTTGTTCTAAGAAGCCCAAAAACATAGTATTTGAGGTTTATTTTCCCAAATTCGCCTGTTTTCCAGAGTTTTAGCCTCTGAAAAGTCACTTTCTGAGCAACTCTACACTAACAGGCTGATATGCGGCCTTCTTTTGCATGTTCATGAGTGGGCGTGTCTATAGTTGGGACACTGACTTCCTCCTCCTCGCACGGTGACGTAGAGCCAGAGGATGGCCCGCCCTCCTCCCACCCACTCCGTAGCCGAGCTCATGCTGCTTTTTAAACACGAGACAGAGCGTGGGGGCGGGGCATTCCCCGGTACATACATAGACTGTAGAAAATACATACATAGCACAGTGCGAAGGACGCTGAAATGCTCACCTTCATGGGCGTGTCTTACATGTCAATCATGGCAGAGAGCTTCCTGAAGGTACGACTTCTCCAGCTCAGTGACGTGTCAAATTTGTCATCAAAATGGGAACGCGTCATCAAATTGGAGCGAGGTGTTTGGGTTCACCCTGCAGTAAGAAAGGAGCAAATCACCCTCTAACTAACGATTGAGGGAATCAATGAAAAAAAAAAAAACACTTTGGGCATGTGTATGAAGCCCTAATAGACCTTTATGATGTTTAAAGCACAGAAAAGTCCATTTAGCTTAACATGGGCCCTTTAAAGAAAATTGAACAGATGCTGGTTTAAATAAAATGAAAAGATTTTCATGTCCCTCTTTAATGGAAAATTAGAACAGAGGATTGAACTGGGAGCCAGTGGGGCTGACGATAAGACATTGTCTCCCATAATCAACGTGACACACGGTCAGTCTTTCCATTCGTGCCGATTTAAACCGAGCAAATTGTGACGGAAAGGACAAAGATGGTTGCTGACCAGGCCAACTGAATTCCCAGTATGAGAGGTTTTCATATTTCTATGATGATTCAGGGACGTCAGCTGGGATCTGTTACATGTGATTGAAGCGTGATGAGATGTCAGTAAATGGCCCGACTTCAAACATGAAGGAAGATGTAAAAAGGACCAAGTGGAGGACATCAGCCAATAGTAAACCTGCATATTGTTAATATATTCTTTGTATATTGAACAGCTTTAAATGTATGAATAAAGGTATTTTTGTCATTCGTCTGTGGGTCCGGAAAACTGAAAACTCTTGAGATTTGCAGCAGATTTGGTCGATTGAATCTCATAAGATTAGACTAGTTAACCATATAAAGCATAGATTGACCAATCAGCTAACAGCTTTTGCTGGCAATTAGTCTATATATAAATCTATACCATAATGAAAGTAAAACGGCTCCCTGGGAGGTTACATTTCATTACCATTTCTCCATAAAAGAACACAATTTAGATTATGTAACAGATTATTTAATAACAATGACGATTATCATCAGGCTAATTACATAATTTCCGATATATGTAAATCAAACGGAATTGTGTATGACAAATTCATATGACTTCCTTTAAATTTGGTGATTTTAGTGAGTTTAAAATAAAAAAAATAACTAAAGTGTGATCACCTTAAAATGTCGTAGTGTTTTTAATTAGAAAATAAATAATATTAATAATAAATGAATCAATAATTTTCTTTATTTGCCTACAAATGATTTTCAGTTTGTTTTTTCATTTTTTTTAGTTATCTGTAATTCAGTGTTTAAAAAAGCCATATTTGTATTGTTATTTTTTAGTGATCCCCCATTTTGTCATATATAGTCATAATTCCAAATGCAGTTCACAGGCTTAATTTTTCCTGTAGATGACATCAAACTGATTAAAATACTTTGAGAAAGCCATCCTCTCAAACATGCTATACTACAATATGTACTAATTGATTTTTTTTTATTTTCAAATGATTACAGTTATTGCTATAGTCAATCAAAGTCACAAATGAATAACGTTTGGTAATACTTTACTTGAAGTTTTAGACATAACGCTGTCATTAAGTGTTGTTCGCTAAATTATGACACCTTTAGAGCTAGGTTGGCATTTATCTATCTAACTTCTATAGATCCTGCCTTTTTTGTGGTGGGATCTAGTGGGGTTAGATAGGGTGAGATAGCGTTAATATTAGGGTAACGAACGACACTTGATGACAGCCACCATGACACTGCATTCATGCTAATGACAGGTGTTATAATAATGACAGCATGATGTCAGACTTTATGTATAAAACTTCAAGTTAAGTGTTACCAAAAGTTCTTTTGGACAATTCAAAATGAGCATAAACTATCTTTTTATTTAAACCTTTTTTTTTATAACTAAAATAAATGCAGAGTGACAGAAAATGTCATCGACCCATGATAGTGAAGCCAGATGGAAGAGTAAGTATGGGTAGACTTTCCATACTCAATGTGCTTGTGTCCATGTTAAAAACAGAAATGCTGTAACTATAAGGCACAGAGTGAATGAGAGTAAGAGTTATCTCTTAATTGAGCTGCTTCTTTTTTGTGTGTGTCTAATCTGAACATCCACGGAATGAGAGAAACTTTGATCAGAAACATTTTCCCCACTCAATTTGGAGGTCAGAGTGTGCGATGTGCGTGTGTGTTTTGACTAATGTAATGTGGAGGACGTAAGCAGGTCATACAGACACATGCCTCATTCCACTCGCATCAGACCCAAAGGATTCATCTAACGAGCTGTCGGACGCTTGTCCTACGCCGTCCTCTCTAAGACCATCACACACAATCTCCATTTGACTGTTGTCTGCCGTGACTAATTGACTTATTTTGCAGGCCTAAGCAGTACTGAAAGCTCTCAGATTTCACATTTATCTCTTTTTTGGAGCAACGTTGGGAAACTGGAGTGTGAGAGCCACATTGCACCCTTTGAATCCCAAAGAGATGGAAACTTTTTTTTATCAACTTGCAAAGAGCAGAGAACAAATACGACAGCTCATAGGATTAGGATTATATTTCAATGTACACATTTCTCTCAAAATCAAATGAGATGATCATCTCTGCTTTCAAACCTACTCCTCCAAGCTCCAAGACCTTTATAAAAGCATCAGTCAAGATTACACCAAACTGAATTAATACCATATAAGCTGACTTGTTTTCCCATTGTATTCATCAGCCTTTCTGTATTTGGATAGATTTAAGCATGAGGGGTCGTTTTCTACAGTGAAACTTACAGGCTTGTTGTCAGGCTCTTAAAACAGTCTCAGAGACTTACGACGCCTTTAAAGGAACATTCTGTCAGTGTGGTGCTTTAACGCTAAAGGACATATCACGAGGGGGATAAACAGTAAACACCATGGCTTAGCCTTTAGCGTTGGACTTCCAATGTGGGGGGGAAAAGCAACTATTTATGGTCTGACAACATGTGTTGGGGTGAATTAAATTACAACGATGTATTCAGTTACAGTTACATGTAAAAGGCAAGGCAAAAAAGTTAAAACAGTGAGATGCATTGACTCCAAAATCGGCCAAAGAGAAACCTTGTACATGAAGATTATTATCAGTTTCTATATATAACATTTGTCAATAACTAATTGTAATATTGTCCGTAAATACAACTTGAAGCCATGACTGCTGGGCTCAGTGCAATTCAGCTACAAAAAATGTAACACATTTAAAAAAGTTTTTACACCAACTCTGGCCTGCAGAGAAAACTTTGAATACTAAGTTTTATATGTTGGTGAATGAATGCTTTGCAACAATATCTTTAATTTGAAGTTCGTAAACGGGTGGTCAAAGACAAGAAAATAAATGTAATGCATTTATTAGCCTATAATGTAAGGGTGTTAATTGTGCTAACATTTGCATAGCACGTGAACACCCTGTCACTAGGTGCTTGTACTTGTAAAGGTGAAATTTGTATCTATTGATATTGCAATATATCACAATGTATAATGTATTGTTTAGTATCGGAATACATAGTACGTATTGTGACATTCAAATCGATAATCGTATCGTCAGATTCACGGCTATGCACACCCCTACTTTAATGACGACTGAATGAAACAAAAATGTGTAAACTAACGCAGAAGTTGCATGGCAATGGGCTAAACTCTGAAACAGAAACTCTACATGTTCCACAGCTTGCACAGCTCTGTGGTTTCCAGGCGCAGACACATTCGTGTTAGCTGGTGGCAAACAGTGGTGGGGATGCAACACTGTCTTTTTATTAGATCCGTATTGTGTCTTGGAACATAAAAACTGACAAGTAAATGGAAAAACATGGATCATGTCTGGGAAAGAAAATCAATAATAAAGACTAGGATGCGGCAACCGCTTTTTGTGTGTGGAGGCAGCAAGCTCCGCGACTCATCTCTGTTGGCAGATTATCACTACACGTGTCTTATTGCTTTAATAGAGCCGTGATCCGACGTGAAAAACAACATGCACAGAGTAAACGACGACTCGCTCTGCAGCTGTATCCAGCTCACACACATTCCTGGCCTGGCTCTTCTCTCTAGTTAAGGGTGTGCTGATGGATTGACAGTCAAATTGGACATAAGCCATGCGCTGCTCCCTGCAGAACAGACAGCCACGGTCCAGATGCAACGCAATCAAGTAAAGCAGTGAGAGTACGCACGCACACACGCGTGCACGTGCACGCACACACACAGAGAGAACTGGTTTCAGAAGCTGAGGAAGTGCCAGAAAATGTAGAGAAAAGGTGGGATTGTATGGTGATTATGGGGTAAGAGGTGGAAAAGAAAAGCCAGAGAGAAAAGGGAAACTCTAAGTGGAGACGAGATTGTCAGATGACTGAACTGTGTTGGAAATGTCATTAACGTACTACTCATACTAAGTTTGTATGGAGTGCGTTCACATTAGATAGTATGAAAAGATTGAGTATGCTAGAAATACCCTAATGTATACTATATCGCAAATATGCACGGTGAGCACACTTATCATACTCAACCGCCCCCATGATGCATTGGAGCTGAATGTAAATTTGTCCTGGGACTGGCTTCAAGCAATCCTTTTTTGTCTTCCATTAGTCTTTAACACTTTTGTAAATAGGGCTCTTATTTTGAAGTTAACAATATAAAATCTCTGGAACGTCAGAATGCAAAACGTTTTATTGATCAAATGACCACATGTTGATATTCTACTTTCTCGCTTAAAATGCTGTCAGAACTTTCAAAGGTGGAGAATCAATAGAGATATTTAGCCTCAGTGTTCTTCAGGGTTTTGGTCATTGTAGGTTCAAAATACATCTTAAGAAACTTGGAAGTATACTTCAGTGGGAACGCTCATCATCTTAATCATACATAGTATATAGTAGACAGTATTTACTCATTGAGTTTGTAGTGTATAGTACATTAGTGTGCCATTTCGATCACAGCCAGTGTCTATTGAAAGAGGAAATTAAATGACGTGAACGAAGGTGAATACTTAAAATAAAAGATCTGTATACCTTGGAATTGAATGATACAAAACTAGATTCTATGAAGCCTTAAAAAACGTTGATAAGCCTGCTTTTATTCTACTTACACACAGCCCCAATAGGTGTTAAACAACTTGGTTTATAACTAACTAACCATGTTTTTATTAAAACACGCCTTGGGTTTTGAAGAATTTTGTTCACAGATAAGCTATATGAACAAGAGCACTCAGAACGCAAACCTCAACCAAACACCAAATCTCCTCTTAGATAATGGCAGATATCTGAATCAGTGATCTTGATCATTGTACCATTATCATTCACACTTTTAAGGCTTAGAAGGAATTTCTATCCCCATTAATAACCAACCACACAATATGTCTAAATGTCTGGACACCCCCGCTTTTTGGTAAAAAATGCGATGAAATGCGTAATCTGTTTCCAATCCAGATGAATATTGGTGGTTAATTGAGAAACCAACATGACATACATGTAACTGGAATCTCCCATGGCGTAACGTCTGACTTTGGTCAAAATCAAAATCCGTTTAGTACTTTTGACCGAGGTAATTAAGTACAATGCTCATATAGCGAGGCCTTTAATTAAAATATTTTGAAGCACTGTATAAACAAAAAATAACTGGATAATAGTGTTTCCCTTACAAAACTTGACTTAATAATTCAGATTTGAAATTGTTGAAACAAGGTTAAAAGATTGTTGCTAAAACACAGCAGAAGAAGTCCAGTTAAAGTGTCTGCCTACAAGCCAACAATACAAAGTTTCTCCTGAAAAGCCTTTGACACTGTTTTTTCTTCTCACTCTGTCGTACGTGTGTGTGTACATTTGAGAAATGCTGCAGCGGTGATCGGTGCTGGCAAGTGATTTAGACAAAGTGAATGGGGTTTTGTCTGGAGCTGTGCTTTGGTTGTGTCCCAAGGGCAAGGACGACCATCACTGCTGAGGTGTTTTCTTTATTTTTCAGGGGACTTTTTTCTCAACCAGACAGCTCCAACAGGAAAACAAACCAGCAAACCTGCAGGGTTTGTTCTAAGAATTTGCAGTAATGAAATACACTGCAAAAAAGTAATCCTATTGAGTGATTGCATTTAGTCCCTGGCTTTTAATAGACTGTTTAAAATGCATCCCACCTATTGTGATAAACACCATTCCAGTTTGCTACAGGTGAAAATTAAACACATGCAGTCACAGTCTAAAGGAACTTGTTACTTGCAATAACAATGACGTATAACTCACTATAATTACTTAATGTATTAAATATTGAGGAAGCAACATACAGTGGAGCAACCCGTCTGGATATTTCTGGCAGCACCATCTAGTCAGTAAAAATGTGAACTGCGAGTCACTTTGAAATGGGTTTCCACAATAACTTTATCATGTCCGACTATGATCTGATGAGGAACTGAAAACCGGCCAAGCAAATGATTGCAGACAGTGACTTATCAGTGGACTTATCAGTGATTTTTCTACATAAATATTATATTTCTTGAAAATCAACCTACATACCAGTGGGATTTATTGTCCAGAAAACATAGTTAAACATAATTGTTTTAAAAAGGGCAGCATTTTTTTGCAACTATTGCCAAGTAGGGCTGTCCCAATATAGCTTTTACATTTCCGATATTGCACCCTTGAATATTGGACGATACCAATCAAATACAATTTCAGCAAAAATCATACATACTTTTATGACTTATAAGTTTTACATTCAGTATTTTTCAATGAAGTCTAAGAAAATGTTACAACTGCTACTTGACTGACTTCACTCCTAATCTTTGCTACTTTGTTAGCGTCTAAGCACACGCCAATGTTGAAATCATGTGGGCTCTACAGTAGATCTAGGCGCTACTGGATAGAAGCACGGATACTGAAATAGACTGTTTGTATCGGAGTGCTTTATATAAGAGATTTTAGATGCAGGCCAATGTACTCTGATACTTTTATTTATTTGGTCAAATCGGACAGATATACAATATCATTTAACAACTTTATAGTGTTTTAAATTTGTGTATGACAGTAAATTGGACTGAATAAATCTGCCATAGATCGGTTGTATTGTTACACAAAGGATTTAAAAGTTTTCGGGTAACGATGAGATCTTTTTCTTTTAACCATGCTACTTCAGATCTTATCACAGCAATGGCTCACTCTTCCCACGTCTCTCCAAATAAAAATGGCAGCCACAACTTTGGATTAAATGCGTTTGTGCTGGTTGTTCTTGTTTTAATCCTTTCACTGTTGCGTCCTTGTCGTGATCTCCTGTGCAACCCTCCATCACTGCTTTGCTTTAAGTGTTTTTCCCATCTGTTGGTGAGCCGCTCTTTGTCACTTTCACCCCTTTTCGTCTTGCTCTCAGCCTCCTTTTCCTCTCTTCCTCCGCTGTCTTTAAGCTCTGACTGGTTGCTCCTGTGATTGTAGTGTGCGTCCCCTCGGACCGAGGCTGACGCAGCTTTAGCTTCAGGAGGGGAAAACTCATTTAGGCTCCTTAGTCACAGGGGGACCGTGGTCCGACCTATTTGTGTCTATGTATCCGTGTCCTTTTTGTCAGTGTGCGTGTAATGAATGAGATGGAAAGACAGTTAAAGGGAAGGAAACATTAGGGCAGATGGATTTAACGCAGGTGGCCCAGCAGCTGTATTCGTTTCTATGGGTCGAATCCATCAGTCAAAACACGGAGTGAGTGTGAGACAGAAATGCAGGGACAGACTAAAAACACTGAGACTAGCAGGAGACTAGTTAAAGCCGGTAAAGGATTGTGCTTCCCAGCATGTTGACAGTGAGTCTGACAGTTCATTAATCCAACTAAATCCCCACGAAAGTTACTCAAGTGTGGATTCTATTTTCAAATTTCCTATTAGTTCCTCTTTTTGGATTAAGCATTGCAGTTCACGAGTGAGTGGCCAGCTCCAGCCCTGGCCAAGCACGCATAATGGGCTTGTAATGGATTTAGGGTCGTCTGTGCATCAGTGATACGGGTAGATCCGAGGCAAAACGACTGCTTTCCAGCCCCTCCATGCCAAGGCCCCTGCTTTCCTATAATTCCTTTTTAAAAATATATATATATTTTTGTGTGTAGTTGCGTGGCATCCTGAAGCTCAATGACTGTGCCTGGAGATGATTGGATGATTACAAGTTTACTTGTAAGATGAGACTCCATATTGAGATTGCCTCAATCATTCTTGTCGTCTCTATATATTACTTCTAAACGGTAAGATAACCCAATGAGAGCTATTGGTAAAAATGACTGAATGTCTCTTTGAAGGATGCTAGAAAGCTTTTTGTGGATCACGCCCTTTAGTTCAGTTTGTTAATCCATAGCTCTGTTGAACCCTCTATTCCTGTCAACCTGAGCAGTGATGACTTCAACTTATTTACTGATACAATTCTAACAATTAGAAACAAAGGTAATGTCCCTCCTGAAATAACCCCAACATGTAGCTTTTATTTACCAAGTTTCACTTCAATTGGTCTATCTGAACTGACCTCAATAATGCGTTCTTCTAAACCAACAACCTGTCTTTTAGATCCAATCCCAACTCCACTATTTAAAGATGTTCTTTCACTAATTAGCACTAAAATGATGAACTGGATTAACACATCTCTAGTAACAAGTTATGTGCCACAGGCCTTTAAAACCGCTGTAATCAAACCTCCCCTTAAAAAAAAATCTACCCATGATCCAAGTGATTTGTCCAATATCTAATCTCCCTTTTTTTCCAAAAATTAAAAGTAATTGCAGGTTAACAATATATTCACCTACATAGGAACAATTTATACGAGAACTTTCAGTCTGGCTTTAGAACCCATCACAGCACAGAGACCTTAGTAAAAGTAACCAATGATCTCCTCTTACCTCAGACAGAGGGTTGGTCTCAGTTCTGGTGCTCTTAGATCTCAGTGCAGCCTTCAATACAGTGGATCATCATCTACTGCTGCAGATACTGGAAAGCATTTTGGGGATTAAAGAAACAGCGCTAGGTTGGTTTAAATCCTACCTATCAGATAAAACCAACTTTGTTCACGTTAATAATCTCTAATCATGGAGTTCCGCAAGGTTCAGTTTTGGGACCACTATTCTTTACATTATATACGCTTCCACAAAGAAACATTATCAGAGAACATAATATAAGATTCCATTGCTATGACATCAGATGAAACTCAGTTATTAAAAATCCAGACCTATTTTATCTACAGTATATCACATCCTGGATGAGCCGTAACTTTGATTCCATTTGGTCCAAAACACCTCAGAGCAAATAGTGTCTCTGGATGGCATTACTCTGTCACCCAGCTCCACGGTAAAAAACCTTGTCTTTGATACTGATCCTTTAACTCTCATATTAAACAAATCACAAGGACAGCCATTTTCAACCATCTTAATATCTCTAAAATTAGGAATATCTTGGCCCAGAGTGATGTTGAAAAACGAATCAATGCATTTGTTACACCTAGATAGGATTATTGTAACTCCCTACTGTCAGGATGTCCTAGTAACTCACTAAAAAGTCTCCAGTTAATTCAGAATGCTGCAGCCAGAATACTAACAGGAGAGAGCACATTTCTCCAGTATTGGCTTCCCTTCACTGGCTTCCTGTAAAATCTAGAATAGAGTTTCAAATCCTCCTGTTAACCTATAAAGCTCTGCATGATCAAGCTCCTGTATATCTTTAAGACCTGTTAGTGCCCTATCGTCCAGGCAGAACACTTGCTCTCAGTCTGCTGGCCTACTGGAAGTTCCTAAGGTGCCCAGAATTAGAGCAGGAGGCAGAGCTTTCAGCTACCAGGCCCCTTGCCTTTGGAACCAGCTCCCAATCTTAGTACGGGAGGCTGCTAAAGCATATATCGTATAATAGCAAAAACCTAAAATGGACACGGTCTTGTTTGCTCACAATCACAAACCATTACACATAAATGGTTAACATCTCAGACCATTGCAAGAAATCGTTACAATCATAACCTACTAATTTACTAAAGTGTACACTGTATAGTTGCGATAATTTAAATACATAGTGATCGCTGAGATCACTATGTGCGCCCAATACGAGACAAAATCTCGTCTGTAATGGTTGCATACTCAGAGAATGGTGGATGGCCGCTAGATGTTTAATATTGATATTAACCTAATCACTAGAAACTAGTGTATCATGTTTTTCCTGCAGTCTGTGCCTTCTCTTCGCCCTCCGAGGGCTCTCTTTTCTGTTTAAGATGTCTTGATGTAGGAGCTGGCGTTTCCTGATTGATGTCTGGGACACTTGAATGGACTGATCAATGGTTCGCGGCACAACTAGTCTGAGAAACTCGGATGGAATGATCATTGGTCCATGGCTCAACTCGTCTGAGACACTCGGATGGACTATCCTTCTATCCTATTCTGTTCACCCTTCTGTCCACTAACCCAACCAGTCGAAGCGGATGGCTGCCACCTCTGAACCTGGTTCTGCTGGAGATTTCTTCCCATAAAAAGAGGGAGTTTTTTTCTTCCCACAGTTGCTAAATTCTTGTTCATGTCAATCTTGTTGGGTTCTGTCTGTCTTTCTTACTATGGACCATATATTTTGTTAAGCGTGCTGGAATGACTTTGCGCTATATAAACAAAGTTGAGTTGAGAGAGAGTAATTGGCTCTATATAAATAAAGTTCAATTGAAATGAATTGTCTTGCATGAACTCCACATTTTAAATCTCTTCAATGCAGCAGAATGATACAATGATTCTTGGGAAACTCTTTCATTTTGTCTTTTTCTTATTCATACAGTTCAAGAACCTTTTCTCTCAGATCCTTTGATGGTGTGTTCACTCTCCTTTTTGGCCAGAATGGATGACAAACCCAGGAGTATTCAGAAAGAAAACAAACTCGCAGTAAAGTATCGTATTTACTTTGATAAACATGTTTTTTAAAACTGTCTTTAGTCAAAGGACGTCTGCGTTCAAATGTCTTGGGTTAATATCAAAAGTTTTATGGGTAAATATTTGATGCATAAATTGTAACTCTCTCTACATAAAGCCATTTCGGATGGGTAGCTTTTAACTTCTGATACAACACTGATATTAAAGACCTGCAAATTTCAGGGATGGAGATTCGCCGATTTGAATCTGTGGTCCGAGACCTTTGTGATGCAGTAGCTTCAATGTGCATCGGATACAGCTGGCGGCTAAATGCCCAACGTATCTTTCGTACCAATGAAGACAAGTCCAAAGTTTGGCGATACTTTAAGAAAGAAGATGGGAAACTGGACAAGACAGCTGCGATTTGTAAACAATACTGTGTTGCTATAAAATATGTTAGCAGCGCGATGAACTGTTCAAATGTAACTGTTCTTCTCAGATAGACAACAAGGAGAGTGTAAGCTCAAGCAAATCAATCTGGCAGGCAGTAGTAATATATGGTCATCACACTATTATTAAGTTCTCTGCACAATGCACATTGTTCATGCTTTGAAATAGTCAGTGTTTTGTAATGCATTGTGAAATTACAGACAGGGAACAATGAGAAAAGGACTGTTGGTTAATGATCCAGGTTTTGGTTTTTTATCAACCTCAAATACTATGTTTTTGGGGTTCTTAAAACAAATGAGCTGGGCGATATTGACCAAAACTCATCTCAATATTAGACAAATTAAGTCTAACCGGTAAATCAATTCTGGGTTAAATTTGCTGATTCAAAATGCAGCTGCACAATATGTGCCACTTTTGTCTTTTTCTCCTCTAAAGGTCAGCACGTGTGAGTGAGTACTGTAGTGTGGCTTGTTTAGGGGAAGGTCTGGGTTAGAACACATTCAGCAATCCATCAAACTGTGCTTTGAATGCTGTTCTGAGAAGTAGTAGAAAGTGTTTTAAAACAATAGGCAATAAAAATATATATCGATATAGGAGATATTGTCATTTTTTATATCCCCAAAACTAAAAACTTGATATACTGTATCTTGAATCTCACTATATCACTACAGTTGATCATTCATTCTGCATGATTTGAACACTGATACTCATTTAACATTTAGTAGGAAACAAACAAAACTGGACGTCCATTGATGATGTGTAGTTGCTTAAATGCCTGTACGTTAAAATTCCAACCAAACCTTTACACTGTCCTTGACTGTATTTGTATTCAATGAGGTTATTGAATTACAATAACTTTGTTGTATGAGGGTGGTTAGTTCAGTGATTGGACAAAGTGCTTGTG
This sequence comes from Gouania willdenowi, assembly GCF_900634775.1. Lineage (NCBI taxonomy): Eukaryota > Metazoa > Chordata > Actinopteri > Blenniiformes > Gobiesocidae > Gouania > Gouania willdenowi. Next base: position 7,425,824 of record NC_041055.1, on the reverse strand, counting down.
GTAAACAGCTATGACTGAATCGCACTTGCATGCAAACATTGTAAAACACAATTCATTATTTATGTTATTCTATCAACTGCTCAAGGTGTGTGAAGGTGTCGGTGTGTGTGTGGGGGTCTCAAAGTGAGAATCTTCCCACTTGTTAGCAGGGACACAGATAGCACGGACGCTAACTGCGTTAAGATGCAGGATATTACGATTAATAATTCAGATTTATGATCCCTTTGTTAGTTTGGAACAATTGTTGATCATATCGTACCTAAGGCAAACACCTTTTTAATACTGCAAATCGTATTCTGTGTCTATCACTGTGATTAATCTGCATTCATTTATTACATGGAATAATTATTCATATTTAATTATGCATGACCAATCTACTTGGATTTGTTGTGATTTAAAACTTAAACACATACTCTGCCTTAAATAATGTATAAAATTATGTATCGGTGTTAATTTGTCACACAGGGCATTCTAAGGATATGTCGAATCAACACTAGTCAATGAGATGCAGAGTGGTGATAATGATCTATGCAAATGACCGTGTGTCGAATAAATAGCAGATAAGGAAATTCAACCTTCAAAGCCACTGACTTCAATGATAAGGCTGTTTGAAACGTTAAGGACTGGATTAGTGACGACCGATGGGACAATATTTGACTTCACACTCACTACTTGTCCCAAACACAACTTTATGAATTTAAAACACTGCACCACTACAGCTGGACTAAATTGCATGACTAATAATTTAAGTTATCGAGTATCAACCTTTCCTGCAATAGTGCTGCCCATTTCTCAAAAAAAAATTTACGCTGATCTCTGTGGCCCTTCAGATTACCCAGGTCCCCGCAGGTGCTTTTCACACGCTTTGGGGAAAATCCCAATACATTAGTATGCTCCAGGTCTAACCCAGATAACACGACGCTGAATTCTGATCAGCTGGAAATTGGTCTGTCCTCCATCATTTGAGTGGAGAGTTGGGCTGTGTTTGAAATGTCATACTAACGTACTACTCATACTAAGTGTGATGTCAAAATGAGTACAGTATGTAATGAGTTCACAATAGATCGTATCAAAAGATCAAGTATGCGAGATATACCTGGATGTATACTATATGGGAAAGTTTTTAAGTATGTACGGTTGACACACTAGTTATACTAAACTAGCCCCATAATGCCTTGTGAGCGGAACGTAAAATCTTTTTGTCTTCCATTAGTTTGTAACGCTTTTGTAAATAGGGCTCTTGTTTTGAAGTTAACCAGAAGTCGCACAATGGCGGGTCTCTGAAAATCTCCCATGAAATGTGTTTCCACAAGTTTTGGATCAAATAACCACATGTTGATATTCTACTATTCCACTGTCACTTTCCTGCTTAAAATGTTTTCAGGACTTTCAAAGGTGGAGAATTAACTGAGATGTTTAGCCTCATTGTGCTTCCGCTTTTTGTCATTGTAGGTTCCAAATGCATCTTGGGAAAAGTATACTTCAGTGGGAATGGTGATAATCCTAATCGTCCTATTCATAGCATATAGTAGTAGACAGTATATACTTGAGTATGTAGTACATTAGTATGTGATTTCAAACACAGCCTCAGAGATATGTAAGAGAATATTAAACACAATATTGCTACTGCTGACAAGTTTTCAAACTCTGGTGCCTCACTGTCAATCCGATTGTCTCTGTGGATCTCATCCATCCCCATGAAAAGCCTTTTTTATGTTGCCTTCCAGTCACTCTTTAATGCTGCTGTTGGAGACTTGAACCCCTAAAGTACAGTATACATCCAACTGGCACACGCACGCACACACACGATTCATGACTAAGTTTTTACGAGCCGTTTGTTCCGGCTCTCTGGAATACTAATCACTCTACGTTCACTTTTGTTTGGTTTTTAACTTTTTATGTTGATTCTTGGCCACAATTGGAACATATCATGACATGTACTGGTTATCAAATGAATCAACAATTTGAGGGAATCAAGAAGTTGTGATATATGTGATGGATAAAGAGATTAAAAGATCATTGTTTAATAAATTCTACAAAACAAGTGCACAAAACAACTGCAGAAATCAATTAAATTAATTATTAAAAAATTGATGAAAGAACTCCAAATATTCCTGAAACTCTGCAAATTCTGACAAAAAACAGCCTGCATTGGAGTGTTTAGAAAACCTTTTGGGTCCTGGGCAAGCAAAACCTTGTCGGCCCGTAATGTACGGCAACATAAAGAGACGGCTGAAGAGAAGGAGCAATATCAGAAGCAAATTGTAGATCACGTCGTGCTTTGCACTGTACGGTAACAATCTTTTTTTTTTTTTTCCCGTTAGCAACCTTCTATTTAATACAGCTGGCTAGTGCTGGCAGAAACGGCACCGAGATGTGGTCAAAAGCCTGCAAAATTGTTTTAACATCAACTCACACACTGTTTCACGTTTTCAGATGTCAGCAAAATCTCAGTCTTCGGTTATCCAGTGCGAATGCGCCACATGGGTAAAACTAATCCCGTGCAAATAGTGCAATTTCCAAGAAACTTGATGCAAATTCCATTATTCTGAAGATTTTGGAAGGACTGATATCTCTTTAGGATATTATGACACAGTGAGGTGGTTTTTTCTGGTCCAGCTGACCAAAGATTAAACTGGGTCACGTCACATGAGTGACACCCCTGAAGAAGATAAATGATTAGATTAGCTTACGTTTGCTCACAAGCATACCCTAAATTAAATAATTTACCATTACCAAGTGTTAGATTACAGAGGGTTAATAAATCTAACAATAAATACGCAACTATTTAACAAGAAAGGAAGCCAAAATAATGAACGTGCACAGAGGAATGCATGCCTGTGGAAGCAGTATATTCACTTCTTTTAGATACCAATGATCAAGCACACATTGTTTAAGGCGTACAGTGTGCTGGAAACCAATAATAAGCCAAAAACGAGTTGCTTGTGTGAGGAATGAAAGGAGCAGCATATGACCCTGAGGGCCCAGAGCTCCTCGCCTCTGAAAGCAGCTGAATCAGATCTGGTCCAGCTCCTGGATTTTAATGATGTGTTGAATGCCTTTGCCCGGAGACGACGAGCTAAAGACACACACGGTTGAAGGTCAGGCAGCTCTGTTACCAGGTGCTGCAATGATGTTTACTACTTGTTTAATGACTTGTGCAACAGTTTGACAGGCTCAATGATCAATGCCGTGCAGGTCAAGACGCACAAGTGTTTGGCAGCAATGGGAAATTTGCCGCGAGCTGCCAGGAATGCATCACTCAGATTAATTAAAGGATGCATAGTCATTATATTGGACAGCAAGCACAGAAAATAACTCAATACGCAATTTAAAAAAAAAATGTGTTAATACAGAAGGTAAGGCTGCCTGCCAGCATATGAAACACTCCTTTTACCTTCGTTAGTGCATCGGATCACTTTACAAATGACCTAATTAAATAAGGATTATCTTATCGTCTTGGCTACTGAATTCATCTTTAAGCAGCGCTGCTGTAAATTACTTTCTGAAATCCTGAACAAAGCATTTTATTGCCAACTTTTCAGAACACATTCATGCTTCTTGCAGTAATGCAGACATGCTAACCACACCACCACAATGCTAGCCCTTATTTCATAAATAAGAGAAACATGTTCTACTCATACCAAGCCACTTGTCAAAAGTTAAACATCAGCCTTTGGATTCTTTAGGGTTTAGTTAACAGTCGTAAGTGTTATTTGAAGTTCATGTTTCGCTTGGTTTACATTTAAAGCATACAAGGCTTTTTTTTCCATTAGGCCACATGTTAGCAGTGAAAGTACAGGCAACTAAAGTGTGGGCCTTCAGGTAAATGTCTAAACAATCAGGATAAAGGTGTTTATGAGCATGTTCAGGTGAGGAGTAGCATTTAAACTCTGCAAAAGCAAAACTAATCAGGTATTGGCTTTGCAGTTTGACATCACTTTGTAGATGAATGAACATATTAGGGCTGGGGGTATAATGAAAAATGAATATCACGGTATTTTTCAAAATTCTAACGGTTTCACGGTATATGACGGTAATTTTTTCCACGCATAATCAGGTGTTCACAGCATTTTCTACCGGTTGAGAGAAGAATTACTGCTGTAGGTTGACTTAGGATGGTCATGATGAGTGAATACTGTGGAATAATTCCACACTAGTAGTAATACAAGTATGCAACAGCAGCCCAATGGCTCTTTGCCACGCTAGCTTAGCTTTAGCATTCGCTTGATTTCTAGCTTTAAACGCTGCATACTCAGTGGTGTGGTGGTTTGTTATAGTGAATAAAGTAGCGTTTTGCTTGCAGCTCCACCAGGACTTATTTCCGTGTTATAGGAATTACAAATTGCGATCTTTTGATCTCTTTTTTCTGTGTATTACTGCCAAACTGCCAACACGCTAAGCTCACTGTGCCTCCGTGTCTGAGTGATGTTCGCCTGTAGCAGAGGCATGCGAATGCAGGCACATGTTCACATGCAGCTTCAGAGCATTCAATTGTGTCTTTCTGATCCATTTACCTGTGTGATTTACACCACAACTACATATACTGTATACCTCCCAGCCCTAGAACAGACTGATGGACAGCAGTGCTGCATTTGATATTTACATGCATTGTTTAACAATGTATCTATGTTTTCATCTTAAAAGTTGTTGTTAGACAAAAAGAAACAAATCATGGTAATTACTAGTAATGCATAGAAATTCCGGCAATTCAAAATTATCATCTGAAAATGGCCCAAAAGTGTATTATCAGTTTTCCGCCTAAACACTTTTCTCGTTGACACTGTGGTTAAATGTAGCCATCCTTCAACACTTAACCCTACAACAGTGTTTATCAAATGAGGGTACGTGTATCCCTAGGAGTACGCAATGGCACTACTTGGAGGGAGAGGGGGAGAGAGAGAGAGAGAGAGAGAGAGAGAGAGAGAGAGAGAGAGAGAGAGAGAGAGAGAGAGAGAGGAAAATGAACAAATAAAGTGTCAGTCTTGGTTCCACCCCAGCCGTGAGATGACCGGAAATGGTAAAAACTATACAAATAAATCTAATCAGGAAACGTTAAATCTGAATTTTTTTCAACCTTGAGGTCAGGACTCCATGTTGGGTCGCCTCAAATTTCTGAAAAATTGAAATACATTTTTTAATTTTTTTTCATTAAAACAACACAATCTAAAAAAATTCTATACTTTCACTTTGTGAAATATAAATCTAGTTCAACTAAAATGCAATAAAAAAATATCTGAGCGCCAACATGATCAGAAACTAATTCCAGAAAAAAAAAATGTGTTGGGGGTCACCAGAAATTCTTGATATCAAAAAGAGGTCACGATTCAAAAAAGGTTGGGAACCACTGCACTAAATACTGGTTTTTCCACTTATTTACAAAATGAGATTCTTTAAAATGTGTGTTATTACTCGTTCATTCCATCATTATGCTCTACAGTTTTTTAAACTCTTTAAATAGTTTTCTAAGCAGAATGTCGTAGTTGGAGAATATGAGTCAAACAGTTTGAACCACGGCGCTACACGGCAGTCGGACGCATGACTGCACATCAGCAGCATTAATCTGGTTTCAGAGTCTGTCAGCTCACTTTTCACAGAGATCCTCTGCATTTCTCGACGATACTTGGTCCAAGTTCTAAAGATCATTATTTGGATGGGATTATACCAGCACACACAAGAAATGCTCCACGCTGCCATCAAAGCACAGAGAGTGTGTGCGTCTCCAAGAACATGCTTAGATAATAAACCAGAGATGCTGATTTTCATCAAGAACTTCAATGCACTTTGTGTTTTAATTTGAGAACATATTTATTTTGATTTTCTTCCAGCAACCCAGACGTACAATATTATTTAATGTATGAGTGGGTCAAGTTAAAAAAAAAAAAAAACTGATTTTATATTGTGTATTGTTTGATAGTCAGTGCTAAATAATAATCATATTTTGAATTGATTTATTCTTTGAAGCATTATTATTGATTTACACAATTGCAATGTTAATTTTAGTGAGGTTAGTACACATTTAGTTTTCGGTTTCAGCCAAGAATTTTCATTTCATACCTTTGTGCAACGTAATAATGCAGAAAACATGGTTAAATATAGAAATTCTTAATGCATATCAATCATATTTGTGTTTGTGAAACATGAGTAACTAGTAACTAAAGAGGAGCCTCTCTTTCTAAGGTGTGCACACATTAGTGACATTTTTTATATTTCAATGGAAGGCTTGGCTGGCTCGACTGGGCACAGATCCATTCCATTTACTTTGTTTAGCTGCACTCGCAGTGTGTCACTGCCCACTGGTTCATACCATTGTTTGTATGTTTGTGCACAAACAGGTCCGTGCCAAGCTTGGCTTATTTTATTTATCCTGGCCTCTCCCTCCTTTCCCTTATTGACCCGTTACTGAGTGCACGCAGACCCCTCCCTCACCGTGTGACACTGCAGAGATAATAGCTTTTCTGGAAGCTCCGAGTAGTGATCTTCTCGAATAAGCAGTAATTATACCATTAATGTGCCCATTTCCAACACATTCCTCTGAGGTAATAATTTTACTGTTTCAGCTCGTTTTGTTATGAGTACAAAGAAAAAGCCTTTACAGGTTTGTGCAATTTGCAGTGAATTCCCAGAGTAATTGTAAGCTTCCTAGAAAACATTGAGAATGACAAACCTCAGAGGACTTCACAGTGATGTGCCTTCTGCTCAAATCCCATCATGAGCTTCTTCCTCGTTACCACAAAGATGAAACAATGAAACTCTTCGGAAGCCGTGACCTTGATATTTCTAATTTCTCACAAACTCATTTTGTTTTCATTCTTTTTTTTTCTCCCAGAGTGGCTTATGTGATGCAATAACGCTGTGACTTTAATCAGCTTTTAGAGACTTTTCCAGCTATTTCAATTAAGGTGATTAAAGAGGTTTACACTACAAATCTTAAATAATCAAACCTATGATAATGAGGGAAATGACAATGAGTCTCACTGTGAATGACTAATTACAACCAATGATGACGAATAATAATATTTGACAATCTCTGGGTTGCATAAAACAATAATAGACAAACATCACGAGTTCAATGGTTACTTTTTTGATGTAAACAGTTGTTGGGCTGTTCCTAATTTGATGCAATTACTGACATACTAAATGTCCCAAAATCATGCCATGAATTCTTACATGGTATAAAGTAAAATTTTGTAAGTTTAATTTTTTTTTCAAATTTCACCTAATCTTGTGTTATTGATCACCATTAGAAACCATTCTCTCATTGCCTAATGTCATCTGCTTACTGTCACATGAGCAAGTTCTCAAAAGTTGACGTGTTGAAGAAAGTTTTTCAAGAGCCTGAATAGTGATGGCTGGACAACAGGGTCATTGCATCCCAAAATCATTCCTGTGGCTGGTTCCTGGTCTATAGAAGCAATATTGCTGTAGTCGAATGTGACAGCCTGGCTGAGGCTCTGTAATGGCTGATATAAAGTTATTGATGGTTTTCTGCACAAAGCAATAGAAGGTGACTTTGTGCCAGTGACCATATCAAGCCAAAGGTCCTGTGGGGTGCAAACTTTGATGGATCTGGTCTGTTCTAGCAGCTAAAACAGGACCTACACATTGGCCACGTTTACATGAGAGCTTTAATTCCTTTTTAAATCTTTTAATTCCGAATGAAAATCAATTAAATTTAAATCAGAATTAAGCGGCTGGTTTACTCTGATTTTGATTCCAAATGGAATCATTTATTGATCTTATAAACGCTTCATGCCGTTTTAAATTAATTCCGGTTGTTCTACGCGATGAGGCTCTGATGATGACATAATCAAGGATGGGTTATTTTATTAACCGCTAGCTTTAATTGTCTTAAGTACAATTGTCTGCTTCCCTTCTCCTCCTCAGCTGATGGAAGTGAAACCATATGTTCAAAACTACAAAATAAAAGTGAAAATAGTACTTATTTTGTGGTCTTCTATGTTGTAGCCTAAAAGAAAGGGTTTGTCGTGTATTTTTTCCCGATATACAGTACGTGATGCGTTGCAGTCTCCCCCTGTCCAATCAAAACCCTTCCCAAACCCCAGACCTAAAGTAGAATTGAGCCTCTTTTGCTTGTAAACCTCAATTCGGAAATACAGTTTCCATGTAAACACTAATTCTGAATAATTTAATTCAGAATTAAAAAACATCATGTAACAATGGCCACTATAAACCTGGATGCCATAATGCTACGGCTAATGTTTATCAGAACTTTAGTTTTAAATTATCCTAAACCCACTTTTTTTATGAAACAAACTTCACTCCTTTGTGTTGTTATTCATCTTTACATTTTTATTTTCAATACTCCTGACCTTCCACACTTTCTCTGAAATGTCCTCCTACCTCTTCTATCCTTCATTACGCTCGACTTCTACTAATATAGCAGCTGTTTCCTCATTTCTAGCCTTTCTTCTACTGAAGCAGAGAGTGCACTTGAAAGAATAAACGCCTGTAACTCTACGGCCACTTTTTTTTGCAGTGGTGATTACCATATGATTATTAGTGATGGACAATTGGCCTCAAAGATGTTTCATTATGAAAGAGCTCACTGGGATCTCATTAGCTCACTGAGTCTAAGGGCTGCTGCTCATGCCTACTCTGCTCTGGGGAATTACATTTCCATCACCGAGTCTGGAGTTAACAAGGCAACATTAAAGGAATGTGAAGGTGCAACAGCCAAAAAGAGACAAATTAGTAACCTCCAAGAGTGTTAAAGGTCCTCTTTTGACGTGAATAAATGATAAAGAAACGCAGAGGCTCTGTCGCAGTATGGCTCGTGCAACTCTTCGGTTTGGCGTGCATTGACTCACCTGATGTTGTGGTCATCGGTTTCTGTTTTTGTCCGACACGTCCATCCATCACAAAAACCATAATTTCATTTGTTTTGGGCAGCTGATAAAGTTGCTGACTCGTGCCACACTATCCATAAGATCAATAGCTGTTTATACAAATAATGCTGGAAAGCACAATACAGTGATTGTCATTGTTGGAGGTGACTGTGCAAGGGCATCTGCCATCATTCAACGCATTGACAGCCTTCAGGTAGCAGTAGTCTATTTGGACACACTTCCCTTCTTCCTCATCATCAACATCACATCAGAAGTTAAGTACGACAATAAAGTCCAGTCCTGGAGAGCTTGAGCTCCTACCCTAACAAAACCAAGCACAAATTGCAAAATCATACAGAAAATATACCCTGACATGCAGGTTTTGGGCCAATATCATGCATTTACATGCAAATTTTCAATGTCAATTCTCACGCAAAATCAATGGAATATGAGGCCTTACGTCAGGATTCACCTCCTAAAAATGGAAATAGCTATATGACATTGAATAAACCCTCAACTACATGTTTAGAGAAAATATCATGCATGCAGTTCTTTTTGCACTGTACAATGCGCCTAATGTCCAGCCTAGTGACATAAAATTTTGTGCAATTTCTCAAGTAATTTCAGCTCAGGTTTTGGTGCTCTCCTACAGCATAAAAACATGAAATACATAATAATCGTTTACCATAATAAGCGTGTTTGGCACTATATCGGTAAGTTTTAATATTTAGTGACGGCATCTGATTAGGGAAAGCTGATGCAAGTAAAGTGATATGCAAATGAAACGAAAATGAGTGAACTGAAATGTAATATTGAAGGCATTATTCTGACAAAAATCATCATATGGCCAAAATATTTAGTTAAAAAAAATATTTAGTGAAAGAATTCAAGAGGAATAAAAGTCACGGATCTCTAAAACTCCCAGTTACATCTGATTTATATGAGCTTTTAACTGGGACTGTCCAATTTGGTACATTGGGATTTAAGGTGGTTTCAGGGGAATGGTAAAAAGGGCTGTCAATAAATAAGGTCTACTTGGTTTTAAGTTAAAGTTCTTCACGTGAATCCTGTGTTGATACTTTAAAAATGTTCATCCAAGTTGCATTATCTCTTTCAAGCCTCAGTTTTAAGTGTTTTGGCCATTTTTTTCCACAGAGCCTCCCACACACAGAAATGTTTTCAAGTCCAGCAGATAGAAAACAATTCCACCTGCATGGGAACTCCATGCCCTTCTTCTCCCACCTTTACCACCAGCCAATCCTCTTCTTCCTCCTCCATCTCTCTTGTTTCACAGTTCACACACATCAGTGGGCTGTTGAGACACAACCCTGCAGTCTGAGCTTCACAATATTTCCTCATCACAGAGAAGCAGCAGGACAAAAAGCAGTGGAGAGAAAGTGCAACATCAATCAGATGGCCTGTTGCTGTGCAGTGGGCCATTTTTTTTCTCACAACCTCAGTCACCAACTTCTCTATTTTACTAGCTACAAACATGACTAATTCTCCAAGGAACATTTGAATAACACCTAATAAGAGAAAAAGAATAGTAACTTCATACACCCAACTATAAGACATTTGCACGTGTTGCACAATGAATAACCTCAATGTTCTCAATGTAAAGCAAGCACCAACATCAGGTTGAATGAACATCCTTGGGTTGACAACAAGGGTGTGCTCCACACACTGATTAACATACTCCGCATGCTGGAAAAAGCCATAAGATATGTCGCATTCACAGAGAAGTGAGATTATAGAAACACAAAAAACATGGAAGCTGCATATTTGAGCAGAACCTCCCATCAGCATCCCTACTTTAACAAGCCTCCTTTAGCAAAGGCTGGAGTGTGCTTCCACTCTGATGAAAGAAGGGTGCACCATTCATAAAACATTAAGTCAGCTTTATTTATTTAACTATTGAACACACTCTTGTGAAGAAGAAAGAGATATGGAGCCTAGAGGAATGTGTAAAGCCGGTTTTTTGAGCTTCGTTGAGGACAATAAAAGGGAAGTACGGGAGTAAAAAAAAAAAAAAAAAGCCGTGTGGCAGCATGTGTGGAGAATATTTTTGCTCTGATACAAAACACATTTTGGTCCTCTCAGTATTCAAAGGTTTCCTACAGACTGTGTGTGAAATTACTCTGAAATATTAGGTCAAACTAGGGCTGCTCAATTAATCAAAATTTGATTACGATTTTGATTATTACACCCAACAATTACAAAAATAACAGTTTTTACATGTTTTATTCGCTAAATAAAACAAACCCATTGTTTAGGACATCTACAAATAATAAAGCTTGGCACACACGTTATTAATACTAACTGTGTTGTTTAATCTATGCACATGCAAGCTCCTCCCCTCCGCCCTGCCCCTCTCAAAGTCAAAGCTAGCCTGCAGGCTAACACGAGGAAAGTTGTTGCTAGTGGTCTTGAAACATGGCAGAAGAAACGCAGCAAAAACGGTTGGTAAACAAGTCAAATTGTCTTCTATGGGAACACTTTGAGTTTGATGATGAAAACCTAGAGCAAAGACACGAAGATCACGTTCAAGAAGTGTTTTGTTTTGTGCAAAAGTGAACATACTTGATGTTAGTGTTTAAAGGATTTTATTTATGTTTTAAAAATACATTTTATGCTTTTTTGGAAAAAAAATAAATCACTTTTTGGTTGACAAATAATCGTGATTTCAATTGTGACTAAAATAATTGTGAGTATTATGTTTTCTATAATTGAGCAGCCCTAGGTCAATCTAGTTTTGAAAAGTCACTTTGTGCTTTATTTCTATTGGCACGTAAGGACTTTTTTTCATAATATTGCTCCCACAGAAAGTCTATAGAGAGATGGGTTTTCTATCCAATGTTTTCTTTCTTTCTCTTAGATACACGTCATCCAGTTCATTCAGCATTATGTCATTATTCCCAAGAAGACCAAAAACATTACAATGGACAGATGAGTGGAGCACTTCCTTGAGTAACCATTAGGTCAGAGTTTGTCAAACACGTCGACCTCCACAAGTAAGGGTTTAAAGTGATCACCTTTAAGATTTGATATATGTACACTGAACAAAAATACAAACACTTGTTTTTGCTCCCATTTTTCGTGAGCTGAAATCAAAGATCGAAAACATTTTCTATATACACAAAAGTCTTATTTCTCACAAATATTGTTCACAAATGTGTCTAAATCTGTGTTAGTGAGCACTTCTCCTTTGCAGAGATAATCCATCCCACCTCACAGGTGTGGCAAATCAAGATGCTGATGCTTCATAAACTTCAACTGGTCCAGAACTCAACAGCCAGGATCATCACCAGGACCCCCGTTACTCACCATATCACACCCATCCTCCAGCAGCTCCACTGGTTACCCATCACACATCGCATACATTACAAAATACTCCCACTCACTTTTAAGGCAATCGACAATCAGGCTCCCTCATACCTCTCCAACCTCATCCACATGGCCACACCCTCGCGCTCACCCAGATCATCCTCTTCCATCCACTTCAGTGTCCCCTCTGCACATCTCATCACCATGGGGAGAAGAGCTTTCAGTCGCTCTGCTTCCCAGCTCTGGAACTCACTTCCTCCAGACCTCCAAAACGCAGAGTCACTCACCACTTTCCCAACTCAAAACCCATCTGTTTAAACTTGCCTTCTCCCTCTGATCACTGAACTTCTATTATTGTGCACCTTATTTTGTCTTTGTTTGCTACTGTTTTTAACCTGTTTTTTTTTAAACCTGTTTTCTGTATGGTGACCTTGTGTACCTTGAAAGGCACCTTATAAATAAAAACAACAATAGTTATTATTATTAGACAGCATGATTATTGCACAGGTGTGCCTCATGGTGGCTACAATAAAAGGCCACCCTGAAATGTGCAGTTTTGCTTTATTGGGGGGGTCTGGGGGAGTGGTCAGAAAACCAGTCTGTATCTGGTGTGACCACCATTTGCCTCATGCAGAGCAACACATCTATTTTGCATAGAGTTGATCAGGTTGTTGATTGTGGCGTGTGGAATGTTGCAGCAGCACTGGTTGCTACAAGGACAGTAGTGATGGGTGCTTTCAAGTCAGAGTTTCTAAAACATCAGAAAACTCTCCAAAATCACAAGATAAAGTCCCTATATTTATCACTAGTCGCTACTGAGAAAACAAACTCCACGGTTGCGTGCGTTCACGAGGACACCTGTGAATTCAAAACAGAGAGGGGAAGGGAGAGCGTCGTTGCTCCCATACAAGTCTCACCATTCTACATACTGCAGCTTTAATGCACAGTGGCGACCACGAATCAGGAGGTAGAGCGTGGGCTCAATTTTAAGGTTATGTTCGTCCATGTGTCCAAGTGTCTTTGGGCAAAAAAACTGAGCCCAAGCTTCTCCAAAGGGTCGATGAAATTGTAAAGTGCTTGATAAATTAAGCTGATTTTACCATTTACGTCAATCTTTGAGTATCACCTTCCAATGTGTAACATGGCTGCAATAATTTTATAATTCACAATCGAAAGTAAAACAATAGCCACCAAATATTGCTAACATTTTGCTGAAACTGTTGCTGCTGATGGGTAGGCCTAATAGATTTTTTGTTTTGTTTTTCTATGAGAAATGTGTTTTTTTTTGTGTAATTAATATCTAATATAGTGTATTTTGCATTCACTTCATACTTGTCCTTGCCTTTCTATGGGCAACAGTTAAGGTATTTTATATTCGTGTTATCCAAAGTTTAATCATCTCAAAATTACCATTCGTATTAATGATTTAAGATAGATATCTAATAAAAGCTCTGAAATAATGTGGTCACTCGTGATTTAATTAGTTGAATAATCACTTTCATAGTTAGCGACTGGTCAACTATTAAACTTGAAGCTTTCCTTTAATGCTTTAGCTGATTGCCACATTTCACATAACAATTCTCGAGTGAACATTGCTGTTAATTTGATCTTTCATCTAAATGGCCACCGACAGCGTAATTGACCCAATGTAATGTGGTGATAATTGTACGGGCTGCAGTGTGTCGCTGCGCCTCTGCCACTCTGTCCGGTCAGGGAAATGACGGCCCACTTTCTGTAAGTGATGAAAGTGAGAAAATAGAAACGCTTGATTACCCTCGACACCGCTCAAATGTTGCTGCCGACAATGAAGGTTATTGGGTCTCTCGACTCCACTGGTCAAATATAAAAAAAGGACACCATTATGGTTTAGCTCCAAAATAACATTTCTGAAAATTGCACGTTATGTTCATTGAAATAGAAATGTAACAGGTTGCAGTTGAAAGAACAACATGTCATGGAAGTCCATTTAAAAGCAGCAAATCTTGATCCAACAAAGACCAGAAAAATACAAAATACAAAGGAGTCCATCAAACAAACCTGAACTGCACTGACAAAAGTATGAAACAAAGACAAATCTGCGGCAGCAGCACTCACAACGTGTTCAGCCACACCTTAAAAATGCATGGAACACCTGAGTGGAAACAGGAGGAACCCCTGCACTTATTCTCTCACACCAATAGGGTGTGAAGGCACAGACAGCAAACCATTCCTCAAAGACAGACAACTAAAAACTACAAGTCAACACAACGTATCCAGGGTCCTATAAAATCCATTTTATTGTTTTCCAAATTCGGTTTTATTTTCTCAACTTTCATTTTTTAAATTCAGTTTTTTTAGAAATATTTATAATTTTCTAAAGAAAACATTAGGTTTTAACTCTTGTGAGGAAACAAAATAAATAATAAAATATAAAAAAAAAACTCATAATTAAACAAAAATGTATGTCAAAAATAAAGTAAGATACAATTAAAAGGTAGATATAAATAATTAAAAAAGTCAGAATAATTATATGTCACATAAAGATTATAAGATGTGCCTTAATGTCACCCAATTTCCTCTCAGGGATCAATGGTTTACTGAATCTGAGCAGGTTTATTGATTAAGTTTTGATCAACTTAGTTTAAATTGACCAAATTTAAATTATCATATCTTTCCACTGAAACGGTTGTACTTGAGGTAGCTTGCTGATTGTGAATGTGTACCTATAGATATGGACAAAAGGCGAGAATAAAAAGAAGAGTTATTCTTAATTAGCCAGGCATAACAGTTCGAACACTGAGCAGGGGAAGATAAAGCTGATCGTGTTTTCACGGAGCACCGCTGCGCTACACAAAAAATGGGCGGAGCTTCACAGACAGAGAAAAGTTAAACAGGCACTAGAGGATCTGTATTTAGGAGTCAGTGATGATTGGCGTTGCTTTTTAGAGGGTGTTTGCTGTGGTTTAAGATGAGTTTAAAGCAGCCAGGACAGGAGGAGAGAGGGCGGTGCACCGAATAATCGGTCCCCAGAAACATTTCCCGATAAATAAACATTCTTTGTCCCACGGTGATGGGGTTTCATGCCGTTTTTGTTTATTTCCTCGTTTAACCGTTTTCATTGGTCGGTTCTGTGATTCCGTCCGCGATTCGGTTAAAGTGGATTTTATAGGGCCCTACGTATTAAAAAGCAAATGCACAATACTAACATGTGACTAATGGAAAAAAAGCAAAAACCCAACTGGAACTTAAAACAACCTACGGATAACAAGATACTGAACCATAGATTAATTGAACATGAACTAGAAAAGTGAAAACCAAACTGATCCCAACTGATAAATAAATACACAATCTAATAAAAAAAAAAAAACCCAACATTTTACCCCACTGTCACTTTCACATGGCAATTACTACCTGCAGATCACAGACAAAATGTCTGAACAGCCAGGTCGCCTTTATCCGACCTTTATATCATTGAAATGTGAAACGTCACAATTCTGTGTCCCAGGAGGAGCTGCGTGAAAAAAAAAAACAGCTATGGTGGTAGACGGAGTGGAAAGTAGAAGGAGAGAGGTCTGAGAATTAATACATATTTATATATTATAGATAATATCAGTGCCACAGAAGGCGAGACAAGATGCCTCCATATTTACCTCCATAAATACAGTGGGTGCCTGCGTGGTCATGTATTACCTCAGGACCTCTTTTGCGCATTGGGCACCACATTAGGGTCGCATTAAGTTCATACTAACCTTATTCAAGTCATAACCCCATTTTTATGGTTAAACTCAGAGACATTTTTTCTCCAGAATTAATTTTTCATTATTTGATGGCGCCAAAAATGGCAGCTGCGATGTGTTGATGTGTGTTCTTTCCGCTGCAGCTACCAAGTTAAATTCCTTGTACTGTTCTAAGCTGTACCTGGTGAATAAAATCCTTTCTGATTCTGATTATGTTTGTTATGCTGTGTTACAAATACAGAGTAGCCAGGATTAGTCAGCTCAGATATTTTTATACTGCATTTTATTCAAATTAGATTTATATTTGAGAAGGTGAAAGTATAGAATATGGTTGTGATTGTGTGGCGTTTTAAAATAACTAATCATTTTTATTTAACATTAATTTTTTTTTTATTACTCGACATCCTAATGTGATAATATGAACAAGCAAAAAAAAAAAAAAAAAAAAAAAAAAGTTTTTTTTTAAAAATAAATTAAAATCTGCATTGTGCATTAAGACATCCAGTGTGAACGCAGCCTCAGTCACAGACCTTCCAATCTGATTCAAAAAGGTGTTTTTAAATCTCGGGCCATAATTTTAAAATGTCCATCATTAATTTCCTTTAACTTTATTGACTGTAAAACAGCATGTTTTAGATAAAAATTGTACAAATTGAACAACAAATCTATAGAATGGTTTCTCCGCTTTACACAAATAACTTTCAAATTCCAGCCACATGTTAAACAACATCTTCAGCTCAATTACACACAAATGTAAAAATCAGGACAATTGTAGCAGCCCCAACCCTCTCAGAAGTCCTCCATTCCCACCTCAGCCTTTTGTGATTCCTAAAAAGTGTGCAGGCCTGACTTTGCATCAACCAAATGAAATCCATCTTAATTGGAAACAGAGCTTTTGTTCCATGGAGCGTAAAGGCTTCTGTCGATGGCGAGTCAACAAACACTATACAAACACAAAGCTAGCATGTGTTCTTGTGACCCGCTGTCAACACGTGCGCACACAGACGGACAAGTATACACAGAAAATAAGAAACCCACCCCTCCCCCTCCCTCACACCTCTACCCTCTATAATAATGAGGGATATGTCGTACTGTAGATTGGGCACTGAGCTCCAATGGCTTTCATACCAAAATGTAATTATCTTTTGAAGTTCAGTCTTTTCTAACAATGAAAGTGAGAAAACAGTAGGTGTTTCATGCGTTTCCAACACTCCCAATTACCAACAAACTTAGCGTAAACACCTGCCAGACAGCACTGACTTTAATTTCTACCGCTCTCCCTGAAACAATCCGACATCGCTCTAAAATCCGAGATGTGATTAATTAATAATTTTCCACCTTCTAACAAAACACTGATGGTATCTTTGTTGTTTTAAAAGATTTAAAGTTTAGTGCTGCTCAGCTGAAAGTTGAAGGGAAAAACTATTTCCCCATTCGTAGACAAATATAAACCCAAGAAGTGCTGGTATTGATTAGTTTACTGTACTTTAAGAGCCTCAGATTTACACTACTTAATAGTAATTCACTATATTTATTTATTTTTTTCTTTTCCGACAGCTTTATAAGAGCAAGTAAAGGAATGATGGAGCTTCATGTGTAAAAGCACTCATTAAGGCTCAATGTCATGTTTCAAAGAGCAGTCATCACTGCCTTTAACAGTCCCAGGGTTCTCACCAGGAATTACTCACAGTGTAAGGAAACCACCTCTGGAAAATTATAAGTTGTTGTTTTTTTTTTTGCCTTACTTTTTCTGCCTTACTTTAAAGCCAGAAGTTATTTGTTGAACTGGTAAAGGGTCATGATGAACGTAGTTACTCATGCTTGGTATAGGCCCTCCACTAATAAATACTCAGACACTGTATAGACGTATGAAGTAGTAACATTTTATTCACAAGACTCAATTCAAAGATGCACTTTTCAAAATTAAATGAGGTATTACGTGTGACCCGCAGTAATATTGGGACTGTTCTGTTCTGTTATGCAGATTAAAAACAAAGTTAAAACAACCCCTGCACACCTGGGAGTCCCTTTTGTGTCCAAGTGTGCAACAATTATTACAACAGTAGCAATTAAAAAAGAAAAAAAAAAAAACAGAAAAGACCCCCAGCGTAGGGGGAGACATCACACTGTAACTGATCAAAATCACAGTGTAGGGACCCCTACGCTCAACAGCGCTGGCGAGAATCCTGAGTCCTCTATCGTCACAATCAGACGACAAAAACTTGATTGACGTCAACAGCAAATAAACCCATAAATCAAATGATGACTTGTCGAGATCACATTAAACCTAATAAGACAAAGATAGAACGATTGGTTTTCTTAACTCGTTCCAAAGCTGAAGACAAGTTAAAACACATTCAATGACCTCAGGATTCGACAATGGATCTCCTCAGAAAGACTGAATTGATTCAACAAAAGTAAAATCTGTTGTGTTGATGACTGTCAGAGTCAGACTAGTTGATGGGCGAGTGGGTGGTCGTGATGAATAAAGGCCGTGACACCCCCACGGGTCCACAGATAACAAGAAAGCTTTTTGGAGAGGGAGCGTGGTCACAGCAGCGAAACGCACAGCTGACATGTTGGTGATGTTTTCTGTGTCTGAGTCGGGCTTGGTCCAGGCTCGCAGGCAAAGAGGGTTAATGTGAAAGCAGGATAATTGGTTTGACATTTAGGATGTGGCTGGGGTTCGTCATGTTTCAATACTTTCAGCACTGATAGAATACAAATGTTTCTTTTTTCCCCCTGCATTTTGATAACTCCAACTGTGGGCTCTACGATAGAATAATTCAGCACTTTATCAGCTGCATGACAAAATGAGGTCTGTCACCATACAATGTTCTGCATTGACATTTGGATGGTTTAAAAGGACGAGCTATTCGTTCACTATCAGTCAGAATAGAACTGTGTCATGCCCTTGTGCTACAATGCTTTAACCATTCAAATAATGTAAAATTATATTAATCAGATTTGTAGCTACATCCTTGGAACAGGATATCTTCACCAAAATAAAAGCATTTTAAGGTGCTACAGGGGATTTGTCCATTTAAAATACAAATATACTGTATATCTGGGAGCTAATTTTTTAAGTCAACTTGAGTTTTTGTACAATTTGAATGTCTTTTTTTTCTGCTTTCAACCCTAAACATGAGTGGCAGTGGGTAACTATGGTTCCAGGGTAGCAGGGTTTAAATCCTTATTCAGGGACCCAGATTTGTAGTTAGAGGGTTTATTAAGTCGACTAAAAAGCCTTGAGTAAAGGCCCAAACATACTCGCGCAGAATGTACGCGAAACGGACTCAGCAGATGTTCGCAAAGCCAGTGAGCGCAAAGTTTATTTTTAAGACCGTACTGACTCCGATTCGTGCACCTGGTGTCACACTAGACACTGCTCGGCATGTATTTTTCACCTCAACTCGCATCATATGCAACACTGAAACAGAGAAGGAGAGAGCTTTGAGGAGAGACTGGCAGACAAACTACAAAAGTACCGACACTTTAAAACACTTCCCAGAATGAGTACAAGGACTATAGAGAAGTGCTTAGAACTATGAGTAATTACGCGGCAGTGCGCTCGACTATGAAAGCTCTGATGAGGGCTACGTTCTGCCCGAGGATGTCTGGACCTTAAGGCCTTTGATTTTTCGTGATTACAGAAAACAAATGGCGGAAATCATAGAACTTCCTGAAATGGAAACACCAATACCAAAATTAATATACCACATAATGCTATTAAACATGAGAAAACTTGTCACATTATGTGGAAATTTTGCATAAGACTGCATGGTCCTTGTGGCCTAAAGGTAAAGGAAGCAGCCTTGTAACTGGTTCAAATCCACTGTGGGACCTTGAGCAAACCCCTTAACCTAACTGCTGAGATTCCTAACCTAAATGAGACTCTACTGTTTAAATAAAGGGTAAATTGAGGGGGGGAGGGAAGCTAATTAACAAAAAGAATACAATTCCATAAATCCTGAAACTAAATTTGGGAAAATGTTTAAATGGACCCCAATACGCAAGAATCAATGCCCACACATATATACAAAACAAAGTTGTAAACCTTGGGGATTAGGATAGGATTATAAACTGTAATACATCAAGTAAAAGAATAAGAACTAAAGACACGTTGATAATGCAAAAACATTAAAATTATTAATGACACATCATTAATAAAGTATGACAGAAGATCAAAGTCTTCTGTGGTCTGTGCTTTATTGTGACGTTAAACATGTTTTACTCAAATCTGTGTTCCTTTTGTACTGGTTTGATCAAATGTTAACACATCAGTTGTAAAACTCCTGAATATGCAGATTTAAACAAATGAATTGAGCTGGTGTAATTACTGCAAGGCAAGGGTGACTACTTTCTTGTTGGGGTAATTAATCACTTAAATGGACATTTAGGAGACTTTTTGGAGCAGAACTAATGGTTACACAACAGGGATATTGGATTTTTATTGCTTTGTAGCACTTGACATTTCCACCTTTCTTTAAAAAAACCCTGATAAAAGCTTATGGTAATTCATGCATTACAAATGTTAGGAAATAAGGATGTGTAAGAGAAAAGTTTTTCGTGCGACAATTTTGTTTAGATTTATTTTTTCTGCACATTTCATCATATGCCACTATTTGTTGAACAAAAAATCTAATGCAGTAGTTTGCAACTAGTTTGGCTTCAGGACTTTAATCACCCCTTAATACAAGCAAACTAATAAATACAAACTTCTCAACTTTATTCAATTATTGAGTCTGAGCAATTCAGTAAAATTCACATTGATCATAAAATAATCAACTTCATTGTCAAAAAACAAATTTTTTTTGTCATTATGGTAAAAGGACGGAAATTTGGAATATAACTTTCTAAAATTAAAGTAGCTATTTGACACGGAATATACCGTTACCTACCTGCTTTGGAAGAATATTATCCTCTCTCTTTTTAGAATATTTTCCTCATAAACAGGTCATGTATAGCAAGTGTTTGGAAGGGATAAAGAGGTGATATTGTGCATATCTTCTGCCTTAAAATCTCGCAAGACTATTCGGTCACGTGAGATTTAAGTGCACAGTTAAGACTTTTACAAAATTTTACTTAATTATTTACAGGATTTAACTTAACTACTCTATGCTATACTGCTCCCCAGGGATGGGTTAAAATGCAGAGGACAAATTTCATATATGTGTAACAACATACAGTATACATGACCAATAAGGGCAAAAAGACCAATTTAATTTAATTTTAATATTAAGCTTTTTTGGCATGTTTTAAGGATATCTAGCTGGTCAGTGTTTATAAAACAGAATTTGAAGCGAAAAAAAATCAGGCCATTTTGCACTCACATTCTGCTGCTTTGAACGTATGTATGTTTTCTATCTTAGATATTGATAAAGGGCTTAATGGGGCACTCTGGTTTGTAATTTTAATTAAGAGATTTCACTAGCTCCCACTAAAAAACACATTCAAACACAATTTAGCTGTGCACAATTACTGAATTTATTTATACAGCACTACAAGAACCACTGATATATAGACTACAGCCATATATGCACAAGTCCCTGTAAAAATACATTATTTTCACAGGCAAAGGTGTCAGACCGAAATTTTGCTTAGCTTGAAAATAAACTGAACAGCTGCTGAAAATCATAACTTGTTTCAAGTTGAGTTATAATGAATAATTATAGCTTCAATGGTTATTTTTCCAGGAGGAGTGAACAGCTCAATCATACTTAATTCTATCCCCTCACAAGTTTTAGTTTCAATAAAAAAAAAAAAAAAAAAAAAACACCCCCAACAACAAGAATTAGTTCCTGTGCAGTGTGGGCGCTGAAGACAAAACTACAAAGCTGCTCTCTGCTCTCTCAGCTACTTGAAATGGAGAGATGAAAAAAAGAACTGTTCAAATTAAGACAAAGTGCAAACCCGCCTTTAGAGCTGAGCTCAGAACTTTGACATTTCTGATTTTTAAAAAAAGAACAGCATCCCAGAAGAAGGCGAAGGCATGAGCGAGAAGAACGTACAGGGCTGGGAGTGAAAAGCCTGGAGGAACAGAGGCCTTACTCATCACCGCAGCGGCAACACTAAACGTACACGAGCTGAAAGAGTGATCGTAGAGATGAAGTGAAGAGGGCACCCTGTGGTCTCCCACTCTCATCAGCGAGCAGCTGGAAGCAGGCTAGCATGTGGTTAGTCCGGGGGGACTCCCAAGCACAGGTCGGATCGATGTGTGCCCTTAACGCGGATCAGAGCTTGAGAGCTCCCTGCGGTGTTGGTATTTCTGAGTGAACAGCAATTTCCCACCTCCACACAAATGAGCAACATCAAAAGTAATGAAAACTCAAAAGCTTTGTTATAAATGAGAATCTAGAGACAATTATTACAGTAGGTGTAAGAAGAACATATCCAACATAGGCTCGGGGGTTGGGGGCTTTGACTCAAGAGGAACAATCACTTAAAAATGAATCAAAGGATGAAAAATGAAGTTTATAAACTAATAATCTGCACAGTTTCTGCTCCTGTGTTGTGTGTGAGATGTCCTGGAATCACATAGTGCTAATCCACGTGTTAAACTCAAGGCCCGGGAGTCAAATCCAGCCCTTTAGAGCGCCCAAATCAGGCAGCAGGAGAAGGTAAAAAGACTGCGAAAACAATCATTTTGTAAATTATCAAATGTAGATTTCTCAGTCTCTTTAATTACAAAAATTCAGTTATACTTCCATATATTTGCTGGGGCTTGTCATTTTCCCTTTGCATTATGTCACGGCTGCAGTCACGTAATCACAAATGTCAATAGAATGCTGCAGTCTACTTAAAAAGTAACTAAAATTGAAAAAGTGCCTTGATTATGGGCGGGGCTCCTGGAGCAGTTAAGACACACCCAGTCTATACTATAAAATCTCCAAAGAACAATTTATGCTTTAACTAGCTAATCAATACTCACTATCGCTCTCTATTCACAATTCTCTCAATCCAACCTAATCACCACAGATTGCAGAGTCCACAAGTCCAACTTTTTTTGGGAGGGGCGGGGCTAACAGTGCTTGTTTGTGATGCAAGATGGTCCAATGACGTCACGGTATCTTGTTCTCAGCCATTGGCAAAATTCAATTGTAATAGCCTGCTTTAACTTTTAACCCATAGAGGACAGTCACTGACATTTTACAACAAAGTACGTCAAATGGAAATACTTTGCCTGTTGAGAGTTGGACCAGGATCAATCAACAGCAACAATTTGTTTTTAGAAGAAAAAAGTGCTTTTGGGGTTTAGTTACTCTGTAATTCCTGCAATTTCTTACGGACAACTGCTCAACAATGTGTGTGGATGTGCACCAGGCGTTACTCACGTTTATACACACTCCACCACCTTTGACCTTTCCGGAATCAGCTGTTCGGTCAGATCGGTGAACAGTCCGGCCGGCTAGCTCG
The DNA here is from genome assembly GCF_900634775.1 of Gouania willdenowi. Classification (NCBI taxonomy): domain Eukaryota; kingdom Metazoa; phylum Chordata; class Actinopteri; order Blenniiformes; family Gobiesocidae; genus Gouania; species Gouania willdenowi. The sequence continues at coordinate 7,402,519 of NC_041055.1, read as the reverse complement.
ATAGCCGCATCGGGGGTGTTAGGATTCAACCAGGTTTCGGTGAAAGAGGAAGTACAGCTGTTCATCTTGTGCAAATTAATCCTCAGTCTCAGCTCGTCGGTCTTGTTGACAATAGACCGGGTGTTCGCAACAAACAAGCTGGGGAGAGCTGGTTTATCCAGGGAGGATCTAGCATGAATGCCAGCTCGCTTTTGCTTCCTGTCTCTCGGCTGCCTGTGCCGTTTCCTCACCAGGCCCGCGTACCAAGCAGGCACCAATGAGGCGAGCAACTCGTCCTGTATGTTTGAAGGAGGGGGTGGACCATAATTTCCTGTTGGCTGTATGTTATGTGCGCTGATCCCAGTTGAAAAGAAAGGTTTAATGCAAAGAAAACAAGAAAAAAACACGCAAAAGTGGCATCTCGTTGCAGAGCTCCGAGCTGCAGCGTCTGTGCGCACCGCCATTTTTAAATTTCGTATACTGTACATGTAAAGTATGTTTGTTTTATCGGTCCCAAAATGTAGTTTTACACTCTTGTAATGATACATGAATTTTTGAAAAATACTTTCACTGACCCCCGAGCTATGGCTCGAGGATCTTTGTAAACCAGATGTCCTTAAACTACAAAAGGTTTTGGTCAGTTTCTGCTGTGTGTTAGATCTGGGATACAGCTGGGAGTAGCTTTAGCTACAATGAGATCATCCACAATTTAAAAAAAATGTTGGTATGTTATCCATTTGGGGTTTTCTTTTGCTCAACATAATGTCAGTTATTTAACAAATTTAGCCATTTTTTTTAAGTCAGCAGCAGAATACAGGTCAAACTTGAGAAATGTATTTATCTACCCTAAATTGAGATACAGTCCATAATCTTTTCTCCATCTGGCACGTATGGCAGCCATTATAAGATGTCTGTAAATGTTGACAGAATCCAGCACACCTTGTTGGAAGAAAACATGCCAGATGGTATTTTAGGCCCAATTACCCATCTGCCTGGGACAAGTGACCTTTCCACACTGGTGCACTGTCTTGAGTGTCCAGGTAACAACAGTTACCAGCCATCAAAAATGGTTTATTGAAGTGTATATTCTTAGCCTTTGCTCAAAGGTTACACTGAACACTCACATTCACTAGCCATCACTTTCCAAATGCGTGTCACAGAGCCGTGTGATGATAAAATAAGAGAAAGCAAGTGGATGAAATGCGAGCCGACCAATGTCATCCATCCATGACGATATGACCCCTCATTCTTTCATTTCGGTCTCAAATGAAACGTTATAGCTGCCTTTAATTCTGTGGTGGTTCATCAGGATTTCAGAGGCAATTACAGAGTAATAGGACTTTCATCCCACATGTGAAGCTTGCTACTTTCTTTAAGTAGCCCAGGACCACCAGTGCCCTCTGAAATACAGATATGAAGCTACAAAGACCATTGCACTGCTGTTCATATGGTCAGCCTTTGCACAAAGACCCATTTTTCTTAACTGCTTGACTCTTCATGTGTGACCTGAATGAGCTGTAATAAGGCGGTTAGATAATTCGTCCTCTGCAGCTCCATTACTTTGCAAACAATAATCTTTGTTGCCAGTTCACGCCTGCTCCCATCTCAGCACCCGAGGAATTGATTTGGGTCAAAAGTTTTTAGCACATCCATTGTTGCATTTGGTAAATGGAAAAGCAGAAAGTAGCAGTCTGGTTTAAAATTGAAAGATGAGCAAAGGTAATTTTAATGGAGAGACAAAATAACAGCAAAGGTGGAAAGGGTTTCCAAAGAGCATTCTAAAATGCTGAACGCCTAAGAAAGCTTCTTTAATTTAAAAATCAATTCCTCCAATTCTGACCTGCTGAATGCAGAGCTGTCCTTTCTGTTCATTAACATCTTTAAGGGATGGAGCCTAAATGCCTGGAGCTCATACCTACAATTGAGTTTTATACCAGAGAAGGATATAATCTACCTGCAGACTCTAGGATGTGTATGTTCATAATGAGGTTGAGTTTGCTTCCTTCCCATCTCTTATTAAACATTATTAATAAGTCCACTGGAGGTTTTACTCAGAGGCACTGAGGATTTAATTTTATTAAATGTAACCAAAAATGCAAACAGAACATTTTGTACCCTCTCAGACCTGAATCAGCACGAGGTTTAAAACTGTATGAACACTTTGAACGTTTTTAAAGATTAGTTTTATTGGGGGTTATATTCTGTAATTAATTGAGTTTTAAATTTTACCAAAAAAAAGTTTGATATTGTCATGAGTTCAGAAATGTGGTTGCGTGCATGTTATGGTTTCCATCAAAGAAACAACTAACCTGGCTGCTCAGCTATATGTAGGACATTCCTTTGAGCAGGTAAGACTTGATGGCACTTTTCCATTTGCAATATCTACACACATGGCACCAGTGTGAACTATGGGGTTGCCCAACCATGACAGGTCGGATCGGGTTCGAGCATAATTTCGATCGTTATGAAACGGACGCTGCGCAGTAAATAGCCAGGTGATGTGTTTTGATTAGCACGAGAAAGACGCACGTACCATCTGCAGCGGCACATACAGCAGCTTGAAATGTTAATAGTTGTATGCAGAATAAAGGACGAGTAAATAAAGCTGATATTAAAGCAACTCAATGGGTTCGGGCTTAAAGAGACATCGGCTTCATTCGGGTCTGACGAGAGTTTGGGTAGTGTTCTGTTGGCCCGATTAAAGGTCTACTATAGGGTACGACTTTTACCACCTGCAAAAAAAAAAAAATCACTCCAAAAACACAAAACAGAAAGAAGCAAAAAAAAAAAAAAAAAAAAAAAAAAAAAAAAAACAAGAATACAAATGTACACAAAAAATAGCAACAACAATACACAAAATGACTCATACTAATACAACAAAAAAAGGTCAGTGATTGGCTTGACACCATTTTTGTTCGAGTTTGTTTTCATTATTATCCTTGACATCACTTCACTTAGTGAGACATTCATTTTGGGCCAGATTCAGACTCTTTTGTGTAAACTCCATAATGAACATCCACCATTGTTTTTAATCACACTTTTAGCCTGTAAAAACACTAGAAAAGTGTAGAAAAGTCAAATTTCTTTCTAGCAAAGGATTTTCCATTTCAATAAGGCCTACCCCATGTTTGTCTGATTTAAAAAGAAAAAAAAACATCTCCAGCAGCTTTAACACTGCTACACATACCCCCACCCATTTCACAAAGAAAAATGTAGGTGAAAATATATTTGGTGTTACACATCCAATTCTGCTTCAGATTGGGAATCAGTTCTCAATCTGGAGATCCACCTGTTTTTATGTGATCGTAGAAATTATGAAGCTCTATGTGAGTAAACGTCACAATTATGAGCTTCCATCAAAAAAAAACCTGAATGATCCCTCAACGAGTTACAATTGTTTCTAACTTTACTGTATCTCAGATACTTGAAACTTGATTTCTTTAAACACAAACTGTTTAAAATAGTACTAGCTACAGCACTTCCAAAGGCTCCCAATTTTCTACACTGATGGAAAAAACCCAGAAACATAAACAGAGCGTCTGTGTCGGAAAACTTCAATTACAGTAATAGTTTGTGTTTTGCAGTTGTGGCTTTCAGAGCTTATCTTATTGGCATTTGGAGCTTAGACGCTAAAAATAAAAATAAAAAAAGGAGCACCCAGAGGAATATAAACAGAGACGATGACAAAAAAGCAGTCCAGGCATAAATGTAGAGAAATGAGCCTATTAGGCTCCATGTTTCACTTTTAGGAAACGAGGGAACTGGGAAGGCTTGACACCTTCCCAATCCCAAACTATGGTAGTAAGAATTTTATTTATAACAGATGTAACTAACTTTCTTTAAGTTAAACTCAATTATAATATGTGAAATATACACTTTATAAGTACAATAATTTAACATGCATTTTAAATCATAAAAGAGACCAAAAAGTGGACATTTGAGCAGGACTTCATTTGATTTCTGCTCTTTCATGGAGGATTTGGAACTCAGCTGTGGCCATAAAGTTTTCTTTGAGTGGCGTAAAGAGCATAAAGGGAAAAAGGAAGCTCTTGATCAAAGTGGTCCTCCTCCATACAGCCTAAATCTTTGCATGAATGACGGAGGTTCACAGGACTACGGAGTGGAAAGGTAGGGAGATTTGGTTACACTGCGAGGGATTTGGACTCCCACTGCCCCAGCCCTCATTTCAGAAGCATCAGGCAAAGGTTAATGTTCTGCTACCTGTGGAGGAGGCAGGGGGGAGGGGGACGGCAAATGGAAGGGGATCAAAGCTTTTAGGCATGAATTTTTGCTTACTTTGAAATTCATACAATGCATGTCTAGAAATATTTGATCCCGACAGGTTTGATCAGATTGAAGAACAAAAGACAGCAAACACACTGGTGCAACTTCTCATAAGCATCTCATGAATAGTTCATGGAGTGGTTTTTTTTTTATCCTTCCTGGGAAGCATTTTCCATGTTCTAATCCTTTTTTCTGACTTGCACTAAGGTTCCTGAAAAAAGTTGTCTGAATAAATGAAACTGTAACATCATTCAAAATCAAGACAAAAATAATTTGCTGGAATTATTTTGTGGAAGTCAAGGACACATCAAAGCAATCAGCAGAATCCTCTGAAGAAGACTGGCAGTTGACAGTCGAAACATGTCAGGAGTTCCAAGGAAATTTCCCCAAAAAAAAGTTGCCTAAATAAATGAAACGTAACATATTATTCAAAGACACGACAAAAAAAATTGGCTTGAATTACGCGGAAGTCCAGGACACATCAAAGCGATCAGCAGAGGCCTCTGTGGAAGACTGGCAGTTGACAGTCGAAACATGTCAGGAGATCAAACAAATTTTCCTGAAAAATTTTGTCTGAATAAATTAACCTGTTACATACTAGATAAAAAAAGACAAAAATAATTTCATGGAATTGTTAAGCGAAAGTCCAGGAGACATCAAAGCGATCAGGAGACACCTATGAAGAAGACTGGCAGCTGACAGTCGAAACATGTCAGGAGATCAAAGTACATTTCTTGAAAAAATTTGCTTGAATAAATGAAACCTCAACATATTAAAAAAAATTTCGCTGGAATTATTACGCGGAAGTCAAGGACATATCAAAGCGGTCAGCAAATGCCACTGAAGAAGGCTGGCAGTTGATAGTCGAAACATGTCAAGATATCTAAGTATATTTCCTGAAAAAAAAAGTTGCCTGAATAAATGAAACCTTAACATATTAGACTGAAAATGATTTATCAACTTGGATCTCATGCTTGTCCATCAAGAGTTTGAGAATTATCGTCATGTGATGCAGGTGACACACAAACATGCCAAATGAGTTATTTTCTCACGCTTAATGCCTTTTCAAAATTAACATCATCAACTTTAGTGAAGTCTTGTGGTGAAGTCTTCAGTTGATGGGGTGAAATTAAGAGTGATCCATGTGGGTCGGAAACAGCCTGATTTGCCCCCTCAGCTGATTCTTCATAACCCAAAGCTGGGAGGATAACTGAGAAAAGAGCTTTGCTGTATGATTTGCCAGCAGCTCTCTCCCTAAGCCATGACACTTCTGCAGTTTCATTACTGCCACACACACTTAACATCTGCACAAGCTGCAGAAAGAAAAGCAGGAAATGCAGAACAAGGATGTCTCAGTAAGGCAATGTCTAATTTATGAAGTGGTATCTCTTAAAAAAGCCAAGTGTTAGACTGTTGTCTTCGAATAACTTGATAACATGATGAAAGTTTTGGCAGTTGTTTATGGAGGATGAAATGGCGTGAATATTTTATAATAAATTTGGTTAATATTCTGTTTCGGTTTAGAGGATGCAGTCTGTTGTTTAAATGTATTCTCCAGAGCCCAACACACTGTGAAAAATTACTTTGTTCCTTCAGACTTGACAATAATCTAAAATGAATTAAAGTCAGAATGCTTACAAATCAGAATAATTACTCTCATTAGTCTTCCCCATTTGACATGTTATAAAAACCTGTTTCTTTTTTTTTTAACTTCTGTTATATTGGAACACATTTTACTCGTTCTATTTCTTCACCATCCTGGATGGTCCCAGACCAATTCTGCCCGTTTCCGTTGGTGTATGATTCATCTTGTAGAAAAGCTCAGTGGCCAATAGGAGCAACACAAAGAAACATCATGAATACATAAATAACTCTAAATTAATTTGGGACAAACTTGAACATATCTGAGCCTGAGTTGGTGTTTAGTATTTACTGGTGCCCCTTGTTTCTTGGGATCAAGTTGTGTGTGTGTGTGGCGACTGCTGTTGGTAGAGCTAAGTATTAAAACATAGAAGAAAAACGTATTTATTGCCCTCACAAAAGTGGCATAGTTATTTTTGTAGATAGTCATCAGTTTTTTTGGATACAACTTGGCACAAAACGGAACTGAAAGGCTTTTTATGAGCTGAAACAGCCACAAACTGCATGAAAACAACACCAGAAAACTGCTGTAAGAAATCACATGGGATACCAGCCTAAATAAATAATCAGTGTGCAGCAACCTGGTCAAGGAGCTGGAGAGGTAAAAAGGGGTGCAGGGTAGGGTTTTGGGTCCTGTCCGGTTAGACAGAACACGCTTTGTGCTGCGTGCTTTAGCCAAACAATCAGACCTCAAGTGTTAACCGTGCTTAAGCATTGGAGCAGATTCAAAATAGTTGTATGTGCTAAACTCAAGTCAAGCATGGCAAAAATGAAGGAATTATTGTATTTATTGTTCAAATGAAGAATTCTTATGCATATGAAAAGGAAAATCTGTGTTGACAGGGAAACAGTGATGGATGCACTAATTCTAACCAATCAGTTGCCAAGTAATTTTAACCAACTGTCTTGATGTTGTCAGAAAGCTGCTTACCAAGCAATTACTACGGCAGTACATTTCTATAAACGTACTTTTTATCACTCCTTCAAGCCCTCTCTTTTGGCCTAACTGTACAATTTTAAATGTTGCACTCCCCTTTGTCTCCTAATTAGTGTCTATATTTTTGAATCCGATCACAATGGTGCAATGTATGCTAAATATGCATGTATAACGATTACTATTCCCACACTACGCCACCTGATTATGCCTCATCATGGAGTCCTAAAATCTTTATTGTATTTGACTATTTGACCTATAGTTTTTGTGAATAACTCCCCCATTACCCTTGGCAAAAGACTCCCTTGCAGGAAGTAAAAAAACCTAAACCTGTTATTTGTAGGAATACACAAGTGTACACCAAGCTTAAAGGCCATTAAGTGTATATTTGTACTAAAGCTTAACTAACCAGGAGTGATGATTCAGCAGACATTAAGACTCCTGATAATATACCGCGACATACCTACAATGAGATTAAGCCTTTTAAACAGCTTCTTTGAAAAAGATATTTTCATTCTACATTCTGCAAATGTCACCAAATGACAAGCCTGAAAAGCAAGTGAAACACCTCTGTACAATCCCTAGACAATATTTTGCTGCTTGATGCTGTAATGTTAGAGGTGATTGGAAAATTACAGCCAAAAAGCCATCAAATGATAATTCCCTTTCCAATCCCTTTCTTTCCCGAATGGTTTCTTCTCTCCTAATTTTTCTGATTTAGATTTAAAATAAAAAAGCAAAACCGATACGACGCCAATGTAGGGCTCAGAAAATATAGTTAAAACAACAGCACTCAGAGGGCTGGATTCACAAAGATCTGAAATAAAGGGTGGTAATTCAGTTGCTTTCCTAAAGCCTTTAGTGATGCAGTTTCCTCACCTGCTGCGTGGAATTCACTCAGATTGCAGCAATGAGTAGTGCACGAGCAGAACTGGTGCAGACCGCCCCTATTTAAATTTGCATTTTGCTCAATTAATATGAAAACGTCAGTGCGCACAAGCACTTACAATTGAGGAAGTTAAATTTGAGGCAGATTGACTTATGTCTGCTGCACAAACATTTAATAATGTAGAAAATTAAATAAACAAATAAAAAGGTTTTTTTTTTATTAAAACAACTTTAAAACTTTTTTTCCCCTCATTTAGTGTGGGTGCTTCATCCAGTCCTGTAACTTTGCTGTGATCAGTGCATGCAAAATAGGCAGATTAGGACAGAAACCGTCCTATTGATCTACCATTGATCTGAGTTAATACAGCTACACAGTCTGTCAATCAGTCTACATTCTTTGAAGATGAACTACTGACCATCATCCAGCGCAGGTCTCAGCAGCGCTGTGTCATGCACACTCATATGTCACTATCAGTGATCATACATAAATTACACATCTGATCTGCTGATTCTGGCCTGACATCAATACGACGCAAGACTTTGATGGTTAAAACCTGGAAAGAAAGGAGATCAGTGCAGCAGTGAGTCTGAAACGATATCAATCCATGGTCATATCCATGTCTGTGCACAGCGACCCTTTTTTTCGCACGCACATGCACACGCTTTTTTTTTTTTTTCTCCATCTCCGCTGTGTTTTCTGTCCACATTTATGGCAGTGATGATGTCTGCGTGTGTATTTGCACCTCCTTCTCAGTCGTGGTATTTTCTGGTACTAAAACTATCACCGCAAACAGTTCCAGATTTCATGAATCGCATTGTCCCCCCTGCATTAATTTGTTTGCTGTTTCACTCCCATATTTTTGCTCCCCCTGGGAGATCTGCCTACTATGCATATTCAGAAGGAAACACGCTAAATTAAATAAGGTCACATTTGGAAGCGCAGCAGCGGCGCACACGTGATTCCTTTGACTTTGTACTCATTAGGAGTGCACACATTAATACTACAAAACCTTTCGTGAATCCGCCCCAGAGCGCGCAAACCTCCGTCAAGCGCCAAATAATCTCTTTGCTAGTTATTGACAGTTATCTAGAACAGGGATACTGATTATGAACCATGATCATTCAGACTTAAATGTAAGACATTTATATTAATTTTTGATTTTTATTTTTATATTTAAATTTAGAGGTATGTTCATGGTGTAAGGTCTTTCTTTGATGAAAATGTTGTCAAAATCCATTAAGTACTTTTTTCATAATCCTGCTAACAGACAAAAACCAACCAACACTGGTGGAAACACTGTCTTTTTAAATGTCTCTTTTCTAATAATTTATACCATGCACTTTTACACTGATGAACTTTTTCTTCTGAGATACTTTTACAGTAGCTTATGTTGTTTTTATGATGATTGTGTCCGTTTGGCTTGAATCTTTGAAGTGTACTTGAATGTTGTTGGGAGGGGCATGTGCAATTTTGTTGTACCTGTGTAATGACAATAAAAGGATTCTATTCTAGATTACCTAGTTGGAAGAGGTCATAAAAGCAGAGATAACATATGCTTAAGTTATGTAAAACTGTATAGAAATAGAATGGCAGATGACAGTAAAAAGTAAGCTTAGTATGTACTACAGCGGGGACTATAGTAATGCCATCAGTTTGATTTTGTGTCGTCCGTATTGTGGTTGATACGTATTCTTAGTGTCAAACAACCTTGGGTTCTTTGAAAGGCGATGTATAAATGTATTATTGTCATAAAGACAAGTCAGGAAACAGATTAAATCATGGAATCAAATGCAAATGTCAGTTGCACAAACAACAAAGGTGTCACATGATCTCTTTCCCCTCAACGAGAATAAAACGAAATGGTTTATTATGAATCGTTTCAAACACTGAGATAAAGTGCATCCAATTAGCGCGATTGCAAGAACAGACGTTCAGATGATAATCACGTGTGGCTCAAATGAAAATAGCACCGACGTGCATCTTGTTTCATTAATTCATATCACTATAAAACATTCACATTGCTCATGCATAACAGTCATGTAAAGCAGCAACAAAGCAGACGTGAGGACTACGCATTTGTCATCCTGGTTTTTCCTGGACAGGAACTTTCAGAGAAGCTGGTTGTCACAGTCAGTGTGTAAAACATCGTCCCCGCAGTGATCAAAGCAGGAAGAGTGTTTTAAAAGGAACTAATGGGCTGCTGTAGAAAAGCAAACTAATAAATAAAAAACAGGCAGGAGAGACTGAAAAAAATGGTGGAAAGGGGTGACAAAAACATCATCAAAGCAAAGAAACCCCCGATGTAAACCATTCTGAATTAGCATAAAATAAAATGCTAAAATGTATTATTGTTTTGGTATTGTGGCAGGATGAGGAACGACTCAAGTGGAGGTCAGTAGAGCTTTAATCAGTTCAACAGCATCACAAGACTGACTGATACAAAGCGCGCCAAAACATTATAAATGGCGTGAAGCCACACCTCCTACCCATCAACCCCTTGGGTGAGAGAAATATCCCCAAGTGCTCACCACAGTATCAATAATACCAAATGACAGGATTTCTGTCATAAAGAAGACAGCATTTTATTGTGCAGATTATTTCTATTGTTAGGAGTAAGCAAACCATAGTAAGGGGGTGTACACAAGCTTTCTGATATGCAAAATCCATGTCTGCATCAGGATATTATAAAGTACAAACTTCTTTACACACACACATTTAATCCAGACCACATATCTCATATGGATGTTCTCCTGTTGATCCAAAACCATTTGATACCCACAAAATGGACAAACATTTCACCATATCTAAGCACTTCGCTCAATGCTAACCCATTCTCGGTGCCGAAAAATTCACTGTAGTAGGTTGGAAAATTATAGAAGACAACTGTAAAGCATGAAAATGCATCTAAACTACAAACAATACAGTCATGCTAGGTTATGTGGCTAGAAAAATATCTAAGATATACAACAAATGCCTCTAAAACCAATTTTTCCGTTATAAATAAAATCGCTTACAAAATGGATGAAGTTTGACACCCTAGTGCTGTTGATGCAGATTGGGTCGGGCAAGGCTTTCTTCTTTTCTCAAAAAAGCTTATTAGACAAAGATGAAATCCTAACTTTAGAAAGTGCCCTGTGGGCTTGAAACAAGTCTTTCATGGTCCAATGTCGACACAGAGGTCAACAATCGTGAAACCACAAAGTTTGTGGTATTATCTGCAGTTATTGGCATAAAAAAAAGTCTTAAATCTCTTCTTTTTACCCAATATTTTAATGGAAGATGTACAGGGCACAAGAGAGAAAAAGAGAGTTTGAGTCTAAAGTTTAACAACTTCAAATCTGACCCTGGTTTTCTCGCTATGTGGAAAAATTATACGCTACTGTTCGACAGAACTAAAGAAAAAACAGTATATTTTATTGCGGTAACCTTTGAGGCTTGTGATTGACAGCAAGTACGTTCATTATTTATCAAGGTTTGTGCCCTCACTTGCACTTTGTTTGTTAAAGAGCACTAAAAGCAACAGCTAATAGAAATAAACCACTTCAAAAAACACTATGCATCACTACCAAGTCGTGTAAAAAACAACCAAGACGTTGGACTTTGGATGAAGAGCAGGCAGCAGTAATTATTCTCCATCAGCTGTTAATCACCATGCATGTCTAAGTAAATCCTGCAGTACAGCCCAGGAACAAAAAGGGGCTCACATGCAGTAATTAAAAGTCTTCCATGTTTAAAGATCTTGTTAAATGGTTTCTATGGCTATTGATTAAATTAAAGCAGTCTCATTACATCATGGACATTAACCCCCATCAAAGGGAAATTGCTGAGCCAGAACAAAATTCCTTAAGATGAGACAAAGCCTCTGTGACTGCTGTCCTGCTGCAGGAGCTTTTAAAAAAAACAAATCTAGCGCTACTGTAAGTTTCATGACCTTTGTAGGCAAGGAGGGAGAAAGGTATTTCCTCTTAGTAAGAGCAGACAGCAAGATGTTCAAAATGTACCAATCAGCCACAAACTGATGACCAGTGAGAGGTGAAGAGAATAACACTGATCAGCTTTCAGACAGTGCAGATGTTTGTCACTGGATGCATTAGCTGGTCATTTAACCTTTTGCTCTCCAAGTAAACACATTATGCTACCTTAAGGGTTTTTGAGGGGGGGAATTCTGAAGGCTACATGACTGGGTTAGATTGTGTGGAGTAGACCGACTAAATGAAAGCAATGAAGCAGCGACAATCTTTGACTACCATGTGTCACTGAGGCTTTCCAGGGAAGAAAGGATGACCTAATATATTGCTGGTCAATGCAGATTCTGTTAAAAAAAGGAATACGTCACACATACTGTGGCGAATGAAGCAACATAACCATTTTCTGTATGTTATTTGGACCATGACTTTTCTTTTAACCTTCCTATTATCGTTTGGGTCAATTTGACCCCATTCAATGTTTATCATTCAAAAAATAGTTGACTTTGGGTTTTTTGCTTCATATTTCATGACTTTTCCTTATTTGATGTAAGATTGATTAAGCATAAAATAATCATCTTTTTTCAATGTGCTGAACACTTATTGCACGCATTCGTGTTCCTCTGGGGTCAATTTGACCCCAAGCTGTTTTAGCTGTGTAAAACCTGTGTCTGTGTACAGAGTTGATACATAAAAATAAGTAAATAAATATTTATGGATGTAGAAAATAATTGGATTAAAGATTGTCAAGACACACCAACTCTAAAAGAGATAGTTTGACCTGATGGTGGTGCTGCAGTAAAAGTCATATAATTGTCACGACCAATAGGGTTCATACTCTTGGTCATTAATGTCAGAAAATTTGAGAAGATTTGGATGAAAACTATTCAAGATAAATTAATACTAATTTAAAAGTCTGGCCTGATGGTGGCGCAAAGTCATGGTCTCATTATCAAGGGGTTACTTATGGATTTAATAAATAAAGTGCCTGACACAAAAACTTGGTCATCATATTTAATAAGGATGTCCCGATCCAATCACGTGATCGGAAATCGGGACCGATCATGTGACTTCAGACACGATCGGAATCGGACGTTATTTCCCGATCAGGACTCGGATATATATGTATGTATATTATCATTATAGGGGCGGGCAGTATACCCGTTCATACCAAATACCGCTATATATTTTCATTATGATGTACATTTTTAATATACCGCCGAATCGGTTTATTGATTACACAACTTTCGGAAACGCTGCACCGCGTCAGACCAGAGCCTTTCCAATGTTTCACTGCAAAGGTAAACAGTAGCGCTCTGGTTACGGTGTAAATGGATAAGAAAGCTCTGAAGCTGTAGAACTAGTAGAACATGATGACACAAAAACTTGTGTCAAAAAGAGGAGGAGCCCTGTTTGTTGATTGGTCAGCAGAGCAAGTTGGATGCAGAGCGGAGGTGGAGAGTTAGACCAAAGTTCTCAGACGTGCTCCCACACGTTTGTGAACAAAGGAGTTCAACAGCAGATAAATTCTTACATTTGTTTGGAAGAGACCAAACGTATCGTTAGCCTCTCTCGCAACTAGCCTGATGCTAGTGTGTGCGCACTGCGCACAGATGTTTGAGGGCGTGTTTGTGTGCTCCGCACAAGTGTTTGTTTGCGTGTGCATGCGTGTTTGTGTGCACGGGCTCGCACAAGTGTTAGTGTGATTTGCGTGTGCGCGTTTGTGTGTGAGAATAGACCAGGGGTCAGCAACCTTTACTCTCAAAGGAGCCATTTTGCCCAATCTCACCAGAATTAAAGTCCTTCTGGAGCCGAGAAAAAAAAAAAAAAATAAATAAAATAAACCTTCTCAATGCAAACAACATTCTATAAAGTTGAAATAATATCAAATAATTTTATGAGTTAATGAATTTAATTTCTTGCAACATATCAAGCAATCTATTTTCTTCCAGAATAGTCTTTTTGTTAGTTTTGTTATCTTACCAGGGATTTCATAACAACTTAAGGTTAGCCACAGGTGCAAGTTATTGCACAATGTGATTTATTTTTAGGTTAAATTTTTTTTATCCTAATTTTATTTCAAGTTAATGTCATTATTCATCAATACCCTCTGTAAGAAATAATAATTATTTTATTAAGTTTTTGAAAGCTATCTAGAGCCATTGCAAAAGAGTCAAAGAGCCACATGTGGCTCCAGAGCCGCAGGTTGCAGACCCCTGGAATAGACCATCCTACCTAGGTGAAGCTGGCCCCCCACCCCACGCAAAACTCTGAAAATGGTCTCAATCGTTTGTGCTGCATTAGTGCTGAAGAATGACGCGAATACTTTACATGCTCTGCACCTGCAATGCCAAAAAAATGAAGTTGTCATACTTTTCATCAAGAAAAACATACATTTCAATCTGTGAAACTAAATGAAGACAGTAAGCATTAAGAGTGCAGTTCCTAAAAGCACATTACTGGCCTTACTTTACAGCACTGTGACACTTATTTTCTTATTTGTTAACATGCCTGTTGAGTATTTTTTTTCAAACAATATGTTTATTATTTTTAGATTTTACAACACACAACAACGGTACAACCTAAAAATGAAAAAAATTAGATTGTGCTCAGAACAACCGAAGAATATTTGACCAGAGAGACAAGCTTTGATGTAAATTTTCTGTGTTCAAAACAGGGGACGGGACTTAGATAAGCAAACTGCTTCTCTCGTCTCCTTCTTCGGCATGTACAAAAAAAAAAAGTGAACGTAACCATGTCGGAAATAAACTGAATAAATAAAAAAATAAAACCTCAGACATATCCGTGTTTCTGTTTCTCCATAAAAAATGACAACTTACAAAAGTGTACAGAGATTTCTGTAATTCCAAGAAAGAGGGGACAAAAATGTAAATTTAAAAAAAAAAAAAAAGAAAAGAAAAACTTACAGTTACAGTCCCAAGTCCAGTGAGTCTCAAGAGTCCTCCTCATTATGATCTTTGGATAGGTCCAAACGTTCCACATATGTGATAAATGGTCTCCATACAGATTCAAACGAGTAATTTTTTCCCATCAAGAGATACATAATTTGTTCCAGTGGTAGAATTGTCAACATCGGTTTAGCCCATTGTCCAATACTTGGAGCCCTATAGCATATCCAGTTCTATGCAATCAGACGTTTGGCTTGTAGTATAACCATGTCAATAAGCAACCGTTCACAGTTAGTGTATTTCCCAAAATGACTTAAATGACTCTACATTCCCAAATGCAGTGGAACAGTGTACCCTTTTCTTCATTACATTTTGAACAAGTATCCGGAATGTCAGGGTTGTATTTATTCAATTTAACTGGAGTGACGTAAATTCTCAACCACTTATATAGTAATATCCTTAACCTTGAGTTAATAGCACAATTCATTTCTATATTAGACATTATTTAATCTTGCACAAAAGTCTAACGTGATTTTTTAAAAATGTATTGCTTGATTAATCAAGCTACGTCACAGAAGTGCTCTGTTTATGGTTGAATGGTAAAATAAGTGAATAAATTAAATAAGGCACATCCTGGATCTGTTTTTTGCTCTTTAACTTTTTAATGTATTATAGAAGTATCGGATCGGGACTGGGTATCAGCCAATTCTCAAAATCAAAGGACTCAGAGGCAAAAAAAAAAACCTGATCGGGACATTCCTAATATTTATAAAAATCATTTTCGGTTGGCAAATATCCCTGGGGTCAGATTGAACCCAAAGGTCAAATGTATTAGTAATATTTGAGGATAATAGGAGGATTAAATCTGCCTTCCAGAGTTTTTCCAGCTCAACCCAGCCAATATGGACAAAATGCCAGTGTTCAAGTTCTATAGATGATACATCCTATTGGACAGCAAGGATTGAAGTGTTCAGATTATATACAGGTACATCTAAAAAAATTAGAATATCATAAAAATGTTCAATTTTTTTGTCAATCATTTCAGAAAGTCAAATCCCATATTATATAGGCTCATCACAGTGAAATATTTCAAGCCTTTATGTTTTGAAATTTTTATTATTATGGTTTACAGATAATGAAAACCCAAAATTCAGTGTCTCAGAAAATTTGATTACATAAGATCAATAAAAAAAAGGATATTTTAAATAAAAATGTAAGGCTTCTGAAAAGTATATTTACTGTATTTCTGTGCACTCAATACTTGGTTGGACAACTCAGTACCTTTGAAGTAGCTGGCAGTTTCAGAAAGGTTGGTGACCCCTTATTTAAACTATGGGATGCACCAAATATTAGGTGGCCGAATATATTCGGCCAAATATTGCAAATAAAGCCACATTCGACCTTTGGTTTAGTGAGTTAAAAGCAAGTAGTGTGACGCAATCAAAACAACGCGCAGTGATTTTGAGTCGGAAAAGTGTGTGCGCGTTGCTACATAACCAGAGCAGCAGCAGGAACAACAGCTCCTCCACACAAACACAACCAGACTCTCTCCTTTCCGCTTACCGCTCTCCGTGTAAAAGTTGGATGCCGTCCAATTCCACAACTGAGTCCGTTGTTAGCGCTGTGAGCCACGAATCCGTAAACATCCCCATTGTTTCCTCCTCAGTTTACAAGCGATGTCGGGTCTCGCTGCATAGGCTGGTGTAGCATTAGCACAGAGTGCTAACAGCTGATGTGTGTAAACAATGAGTCCGTGGCTCCAAGCAGTGACTCCCAACATGTTCGGCAGCAGAAAAAGTAGTGTAGTTTGGGTGTCCAGTAGTGCAGTCTGCATTTACATATGTGTCAATAAAGTATAATATATATTCTATATTAAACCACAGTATTTGTTTTAGCTGTTAAATAGTTGGAGAGGGAGGAGCTCACATTCTAGGAGGCGTGTTAGGTGACGTCACCTGCCAACGTGGGCAAAATCCAACCATCTTGTTTAAAGCTGACTTTTTCCAAAATGTGCAATAACAAGTGAGGGAGGAAACAGAACTTTTTCAACTTTGGCCCTCTAAAGGGATGTACAGTATAGCACTGTAGCAAAACCATTATAAAGTGATTTTTTTTTATCATACCTCCCCTTTAATGCACTTTTTTTGGAATGCATGTTTTGTTTTATTTCAAGGCCTGCTTTTTTTGAAAAGCAAAGGCTACTGGAATATTTAAAAAAATGTCAGAATATTCAATAAACATTTACTTTCTTCAAAAAACATGTCTAAAAATTAATTCTAGGCTATTCATGCACTATTGAAAAAAAGTAAAAAACTTAACGCATTTGATATTTGGCCAAGCGTTTATATTTTATTCGGCTTCGGCCACAAATTTTCATTTTGGTGCATCCCTAATTTAAACTACACTCTCATGTTGTTTGAAAAGAGGCTCACCTATTAAAGTTTATTATACTTCCACATGTTTTCACACTTCTGTAGCAGCTATCAGCATTCACAACGCATTTTTCAAAATGGCTCACTCAGCAAAAAGAAAAAGAAACAACTCAATGCGTAAAAACAATCATAATGCACATGCAGGACTATTCATTCCGTGCTGGTATATCTCTGTGCCGCATTGAATGCTATTGTTGGCATTCATTGGCTCAGACTGGGGAGGCTGTTATTGACGGACTATAGATCAGGACCACTCCAGCCTGTGGGTTATTAGAGCAGCCAGCGGTTCAGACTCCTGCCCCACTGGTGCCTAATTGGTCCCCTTAGAAGCCACGCACGCACAAACTTTAAGATCACATTGGAAGAGAATACCATGAGGAAAGGACATCCCTTTGTGCCGGCTGCTTGCCATCGATTTGCTTTCTTCCAGACCACTTTAGTTTCTTTTTTCAAATTCATTTTATTTTACCTGCAAATTTACATCAGCTTGACTGCTCTTTGACTAAACCCTACAAATCAAGATAACAGGAGGTAAACAAAGCGGACAATGGCTGTAAAAAGCAGGGGATGACTTAGGACTGCCCACTGGGTAAATGGGTTTTTCCTCATTTGATCTGGCCTTGTTTAGGATTTACAGCCAGAGGAAAGATGTGCGCACAAAGGGAAAGGATGAAAAGAACCTCGACATTATCAGATCTCAAGATTACTGATTATGAGTAGGCGAACGAGTCCATGGCCGCTTTGCTTTCTCATTACAATCCCCTGAAGAAGAAAAAGAAAATGATTTTTTTCTCCCTACTGAGGTATCAAGGTATTGGACACGGTCAGCAAACACAATGCGTCGAGAAATGTCAACACAAGTCGCTGCTGCAACGAAAGCTCGTCCTTCTTATTTTCACATTTTAATTTGCTGCATTCTCATTTCAACCCGACGTTTCAATTTCAGACGCTTCTACCATTCAACGCTTTGAATGTCGGCCTTGTCAGTACACGTGTGCACTCTAGTCAAAGTCCTTGACAGCTTGATAATTTCATGAACATCCAGAAGAAACACAGCAGATATCTTATTCACTTATATGTAGCGTTTCCAAACAGTGAATTTTAACAACATGCAGCTGTTGGAAATAATATCAACACACTCGACACATGATGGTTTATTGAACATGAATATCTGCTTAGAATACATTAAAGATGACAACTCAGATTTTTCCCGGTAAGCTGTATTTAAGTGTACATTTGTCCCTCAATCAATTTATAATGCAGTTGTTATAACATAGTATCAAAAAGCATTGTAGGATCAATTATGTATCAAAGATATCTATAATGCCTAATTATTAATGTGTTCTATAAAACAAATTAAATACATTTAAACAAGGCTAAAAAGAAAAACTCTTTTTGGATGTTTATAGCTAGTGTAAGTATCATAAAAAAGTATACAAGAAATTAAAGCAAGTACTAAAAAGAATGTAGAAAAGAAAACCATATCTGCTTATATAAACAAATTACATACATAATGTAAGTATGGTTTAAATCAAGGGAACAGCTAATGAATAAAATAAAGGAGCATTTTAAAAGTATATTTAAAACACCATAAACTGCATTTGCTGGCATTTCCCCAGTGTAAACCATGCCCTTTGCATTTTTCTTCAAATGATAGACTCCTGCAGAGTCTGCAACACAGAACAGGATAAAGTGCAGAAAATTAATAAGTACAAGTTGTTAAAAGCAATAATGAAAAGAGAAGAAAATAATAACAAATCAGTATGTATCGTCGTCCACTTTTCTGTGATCACGTATAATGCACTGAAATCATGGAATCAACTTCCTGAAATGGAAAATTGTTACATGAACATACCCTCACCTGCATGTTTAGGGGAATTATCACGCGTTTTCACTGTATTTCTTCTTTAAACAGATGCGTTAACGTGTAGCAAACACTTGATACAAATCACACCAGCAACATGTTTTCAAAATTTTGAGAGATTTGATTTCTAAAGCCTAAAAAAATACAATTATAAACAAGATTTGAATTAAGCATTCTACGCATGATTTTGGGACTCTTGGTATGTCTTTAATTTTGTTAAATGAGGGAAATACGATTGGAAATGGAAATTGTATGGAAACGGATATACCGTGAAATGGAATTTTGAAACTTTAAAAGAAAATCTTAAGTATTAAAGGTTTTAGAATGAATAAATAAATACACTAATAAAGTCAGCCATGCCGAATCTTTCTAAAGGATGTTCATGAACATTTGTAACTGTTATGACTACTTCAGGAGATTTTCTGACATCAGGTATCATCTCAAGACTACTACCTTCAGTCCGTAGTTCCCAAGAGATAAACAAAATATATATGCATAAAAAAATAGAAAGCTGGACTGATGAAGAGAAATAGGATGCCGTCTCTGGTTGAGTTGCACCAACTGAAGCTGAAAATATGTACTCCTCTCAGCTTGTGCAACACAGTTTAAACATAGAAATGGAAACATCTACATGACATTTGCTCTCCAACAGCATCGCTTTGGAGTCGTTTCCGAATGAGCTGCCGCACTTGTGTTGATGAAAACAAATAATGGTGGAAACCAGTAAAACAACAATGCTTTAATGTGTTTTTAATAGTTCTGGGAGTTTGTAGTTTCGCCTGGGGCCATTAGGTGTGTTGTTTACATTGTAGCTTCTAGAAAAAATAACATTTTATGAAATGTTTCACAAAAATAAATACAAATACTCGAAAATGTAATATATCTCCAGCATTAGTTATGTTGCGTTTGTCTCTGGGATGGCTCTTTGCGCCACTACCATTTATTCTGTCAACATTTTCTTAAAGAGACTTTCAAATTCAATCCTTTGTGCCAATTGGGCTATGGACATATTTGAACAAACTGTAGTGATAATGAATGATCATAAAACAATATTTAAAAATCACAGAATTCCTTTTCGTGTCACTTCAAACATATTAGTAAAGTTCCCTCACTAAAGATTAAAACTGAAATTTGTTATAATCAAAGTAAGACAAAATGAAGCCTAAATAGGAAGAGCCATGTATTGATTCTGCCGTGTGTGAGGTGAAACAAAGGGAGTCTTTAAATGAATGTAGCCACATCGATGCACAGAATAGATGTTATCTATCTTCATGACAAAAGGGAGTCCTTGGCTGAAGGGGAACCTCATCAAAGTTACACATGCATAGCGTTGCAATGGTATACACTACAGACGGTAGGAGAAAAGACACACACAGCCTTACATTGAGGACTAACATTGGATTTCAACACTTGAAAATATTAAGTGGCATCAACACACAACAAATATGTATTTAAAAGTCCTGGAACGAGGCAGCAAGTATAATCTTCTCATTCATCTTTTTCATATATTTGCCATAAAACACCCACATGCTTCGATTTAAATGTAAATCCATGACATGTAGATTTTTGACCTCGTTTATATTCAAATAAAAAACATGAAGGCTAATGAAAGTGATCACCCGCTATGCGACGATCACAAGGAGGTCGAAAAGTAACAGACACCTCACACACGGGACAAAAGACATGTGACTGAGGAAAGGTGGTAATCAGAAAACCCAAGTAGTCATCGGCATAGAACACAATACGTCAATGCACACACTGAATCACTTAATGTTAACCATAGATGGTCTTTGTTATTTCTCACTTTCCTTTTTCCAAGAACAGAGCTTTCTAAGAGATTAAATTCATGCCACTTATGTTGTAGACACGTGGTGTTATGTGGGACTCTTACATGTCGAACATTCACAAAGGCTTTAAATGACCATTGATGAAGGCTGAGCAGTGTGAGTAACAGCCAGGCACAGCCTTTTCTGTAGCTTGTGGCATTACTGAACTTTCAAGCTGGAGGCACAGCCAAAGCAAACCAGACAAGAATACCCAAACAGGAAGTAGAAAATAGCCTGAACTGCAACACAAAAAAAGAACTCAATTCTTGGAAAGAATCAGGACAAAAGATTCATATTGCATCAAAAAGCTTCCCTTCTACACCTTATATCTTACTGCTGCGTAAAGTTAAAGCATTGGCAGCAGATCATTTTCAACAGGTCTACACTATCACATTTTAAACAGCAAGCACTCTTTAGATTGATCACCTTTTATATTATTCCACATACATTTCTACTCAAAATCTTTTTTGTTGATAGGAAAATAAGCATCAACCTTAAACATTAAAAATGAACATTTTTTTGTTTCTAATTTTGCAGTCATTTGTTGTTTTGCTTGTTATGTATATTATTCTATCAATATTTATTTTTGTTGTGGACTTGTTTTTTTTTTTTGTATTTATGTTGTCCTTTTGTGTATTATTGTTGTCATTTTGTGTATTTTCTTTGGGGGTTGCTCAAGATTAGGCCAAGTGCTGCATTTAAGCCACTAGTTGCCCATGTCTTAATAATTAATAAACCATCAAAAACACTATATATGTTGAATACCATCCAGGTTTTTATTCTAGTAATTATATATATATATATATATATAAAAAAAAAACACAAAAATCACAATTTTAAAAAAAACAAAGGGGAAAAGGGGGAGATGATAGTAAAAAGAAAAAACTCAAACTTTGCAATAAAAGGTGGATGAACGAGATGAGAAAAGAAGAAGAGAGGATATAGAAGGAGAATTTGATCGTGGAAAAATGGGGGAAAGCAAATACAAAGATGACAATAAGCGAAACAGAAACAAAAAGAATCAAACATTTGCGTTTTTGTTCCCTTGAGTGACGATTTTCTCTCTGCACGTTTCAATCAAATTGGGATCCTGGACGAGCCCCCAAGTATGATATTAAAAAAAAAAAATACATATTTCTGTAATGATAAGCAACGTATTGGATCCAAATTCACAAAGTGATTTCAATTATTTTGTTGTACAAGGAACAGCAACCTCTGAAACACAGCTGATTCTGTTCAAAAAACAATGATTGAAGCTATGTTTTGTTCAGTCAGGAAAACCCATTGTTTTTGTGGAGATGCCTTCTTGTTGTCCTTGAAGACTGCTTCACAAAGACGTGTCTTGGGTCTGGGAAATATAATTTATGATTATGCAACATAAGTAAATACATCTCTTTATACAAGTACATTAGCCTTTATTTTCCTGTCAGTACCTTTTAAGCAAGACAAAAACCCTTTGGACCATGGCTTTGTATAACACATACTGATAATGACAGATAAAAATTATTAAATCTCACATTTAATCCTTTGAAATTAAGATTCTTAACATCTAAGTTTTGAAAACAGTTTATGGCTGTTGGGGTCTCAAGAAAAAGCAAAGAGTACCAATCCTTGCCGACAGCTTCATATTTTTTTTTTAACACTTTCATCTTATTTTTGCTTGACAGCCAAACATTGATGGACGTGCTCACTTTAGCGTTTGTATGAATGAAAAATCTACACACACCGAAACCCAACTTTAATCCAAAGTCATTAAATATGTATTTGCTTTTGATTACTCTTGGAATTAATTCATCACAGCGCAGTGACAGGTGTTAGATGGCACTGACAAACTGCTGTTGCACTTACAACACGGGGGAATTATTCACGTATTCTGCACTGTCTCCGTCCTAACCGGCCATATACATCCTGTTCGACCTCTTTCCTCTCCTTCAGCGGGCTGAGTTGAGAAATGACACCCGAACCCAAACATTTGTCACAACAACAATCCAACGAAACAGAATTACATGGAGAGCTACTGCATGGGAGGGGGGACAACACAAAAGTTTGAAAGGACAGGGTATTTATGAAATAAAAGCACTTCAGAGGAAACCGCCCGTGGGTAAAAAGCGGGGAGCTGCCAGAGAAAACGTGTTTGGCATTGAGGTGAATGGTGTGTCTGGTATAGATCGAGCGTTTGTGGCGATGCCCTTGAGTTGGCCAGCGAGGCATTGAATGGTGCATTGGATATGGGCAGTTATCTCCAAGGCTTCCCTTTCACTGTTATTAGAGAGCGCATGACAGCAATGCTAGCTCTTATTGACGAAAGGGAGCTTCAAGGCTGTGAGGCATATCTGCAGGAGGCACAATGAGACGGTAACAGCTGACACCCTGTCATTCTCTGCACATCTCAGCATAGCCCGGAGAGGCACACGGCAGCACAGAACATGCACAAAAACAGTGTAAGGGCTATGCAACACAATAAAAGGGTATTTCAAACACATTTAGTGTATGGCACACAGCATTCTTTCAAAGGGTCCCTCCGCCTCCGAGTCTCCTTGTAATTTTGACTGCAGAACAATAAAACATTTACTTAGAATTTCATACAATTTTACTTTTTGTATGAAACTGAAAAAACTGCATCTCGATTCAAATTGCACTATGAAACATAAGGAGAACCAACTAAAACGCAGCACTGAGTAAATGAGAAGCAATGGACAAATACTAGTCTTACAGTGATTAGGACAAGGTTTAAAAAGAAAAGTCTAGAAATATGTGTGCCCTTTATTACTGCTTCAGAGCCATCAAAGGCCCAACATTTAAATCAGATGAAGCCTTTTGTTTGTATAGTTTCATTTTGGGAGATTTTTGGCTCCCAATGAGAAAATTTACAAATACTTACCAGATCGTATTCGTATATGCAGAAAAGCCTATTGGGGGAATGTTGACGACAATTTGGCCATCTGGTGACCAACTATGGCCATTTTGTATCTTTTAGTCTTGATCTCAATCTCGTCAAAACTATTTCATCTGTAGCATTTTGTGGAACAATTATGCCAAGGTATTGGAAGAACACAGGTGTACCAACACCAATCAAAATTTTAAGATGGAGATTTTCAAAGTACAAATAACCCTGTAGCTTACATAGGCCTGTGATAGCAGTATGGTCAAATTATCCTGGATGGTAACCAATTTATCTATCCGATTGAGTTTCATTTTCTTTCCCTTTTTTGATGTAATTGACATAAAACATGTCCTAGAATGGTTCGATTTTTTTTCTTTAATAGGAATGAATTCAATTAAATCTTGTTAATGTTTGCTTATTTTTACAAAGCACGGGACGAACCAATATGCTCAAATCACAATCGACCAATCTCGCGAGATCTCATAGTGCAAGATTTTGTGCGAGATTCTAGACTTCCATCTGTTTATCGCAAACAAAACCTTGCTTCTTGGGGTGGATTGATACACTAAGTTTAATATACAGTAAGACAGTCAATAATGGGCTCGCGGTAAGAATAGGATGGATTTCGAAAAATAAAAGGACAAAAAAATGCAGTTGAAATAAAAACCAGGATTTTATTCAACTTTAACTTGCAACATTCTTACTCTAGGTATGAAATTGTCAACTCAATAGGAATATAAAAAACAAAATAAATCCTTATTCTGGTATGGAGTAGATAGTGGTGGATTTTAATTTTGGGGTGATAATTCTGTGACTTCAGTCCCTTTTTATGATCGTGGAAAATCGGAGGCCCTGGATACTGTTCAAGTAGGGCCTATCCAGGCTGAAGTCTGGAAATTAAATGTACATAAAACATACATTTGTATATTTATTCAAACATTTCATAAACTCAATTCCACTGAATCTTTTCATTTATTTTAATGTGTTTTCATGAGTGTCTAAATTATGACCACACTATAAATGCTACAAACAAAATCCAATATGAGGATCCATGCCAACAAAACCAGATCAATACAGCCTCCGTAAATGACGACTTCAGTAATATTTCAACGCTTAATGAAGATCCCACAACAGAACAAAAGGAAACCTGCTGCACAATGGGACAAAGGCTTCATGGATCCATTTGAAACCATGGGGAAGAAATATGACATTACATCAACAGGTTTATGAAGGAGCCATTGTTTTTTTTATAGGTGCGGATGAATGATTGTGTTACAATCAATGCATGCTGTCCTGGGAATTTCACGTATAAAAGCTAATTTACTGAGAAAAGTCTCAACGCATTATTATCCAACTGAAATAAAACAGCAAAGTGATCACCTCATCCAAGTCGAGCTTTATTCATAAAGGAATCTATTCACTTCTGGGCACAATGTATTTTTCAAAAATGTCCACACATTTGATATGATATACTGTTTCTCTTTATTCGTAATGGACATCACCACCTTTCTTTCTATGCTCGTGGATGAACGTGGAGAAGAAATGACGGGAGCAGTTTTGATGGCCTGGATGGAGAAATGGGTTCCCTCTGAATAATGCAGCAGAGAAACTAGCCAATATGACCAGCCTGCATCATCCAATTTCCAACAGAAGAAAAACCACTGTGGATAGCAGCACAACTGTGCCTGTGAATTCACATCATGTGAGATGTCAGTTAAATCAAAGCCGGAGCGCGAGAGAGATTTTGGCAGTCATTTTCTTTTTTTTTTTTTTTTTTCTTTTTGGGGGGGGACATAAATAATACATTGCAGAGATGACTCCACTGCCCTTTATCATTTTCCCCCAGCCATATCACATAGTCCACCCAGGATAGAGTTTGATCAAGTTCTACATAAAGTACGACACCAGACATTTCATCTGCTCAAGTCAAAGCCCTAACGCACTACATGGATGGTTTGTGTTTCTCACTTAATTTTACTTTATTCATAATGTTGAGTTGTACAAGATGTACTTGATGCATTTGTGGATACACGCGGAAATATAAAATGTATTCAAAGTAAAATTCAAATTTAAAACCAAGAGATTTTTTGGCCTCTATTCATTTTGTATATACAGTACAGGCCAAGATTCAAGTTATAAACCAACAGACACCATGACCTAAAGGTTGATGACAATGAATATGCTTTAAAGTGCGTTTGTTTATTTGGTTTAAATTAGGGATGGCACGATGACCACTTTTCTGTTCTGATACCAATGCGCTAACTGAGTATCTGCCGATACCCTTTTTACTTTTAAAAAGGGTATTGGCTAATAACTATAAAACTGACAAATATAACTCTTTGGCTCCAAATTTCAGACTGAAAACACATGAACCTATTGTCCAGTCCTTCAACTCAAAGGAAATATTAAACTTCAGTCCTCATACAATGGAATGTCTCTCAACTAAGCCTACGTTTGGAAAGTGAGAGGCCTGTTCTTCATGATGGAATGTATTATCTTTCATCAGCTGTTAGTTTGTTTCTGCTTTCAATCACAGTGGTCCTTATATTTAAAGCAGCACAGCCCGCACGGAGCCCCCAGAGGCTGAGGTGTGGACACAAAGTGGTCAAACGCCCTCATTATTCAGGGCAGTGGTTCACTAAGATTACCTGCCTGAGTGAAGAAGTGGAAAGGGAGCCGACAGAAAAAGCTAACTTAACATCAACGTGTCTTTCTGACTTGGTGCGACTTGGACGTGCAGCCCGTTGACCAGTGCCTTCCGGAGCTTTTCCACAGGCTGCTGCAGTGTAAAGCTAACAGTTAATAGGTTGGCCTGCCTCTCAAACCTACGAGTGTGTTCAACATGTGGTCAACTTAACAAAATAATCAGATGTCATTTTGAATCTGTGAACATCAGCTGAGAGGAGAAGCGTTGCTTAACTCACTTACTGCTATTAACGCATATTTGCGTCAACTGTGTTTTTTTGGCTCGGGTTGCTAGGAGACAGTGTGACGGAGTTCTCCTGTGAAGATCAGCCTTGTACTATGGTGTAGTGACCAACTGGAGGGATGTAGGTGGAAGCAGCGCACCTTTGGATGAGAAATTAGTTGTGATTATCACCATCGATGGAGAGGGACACAGGGATGAAGCAGAAAATGGTGCTACGAGGGAAGACGCTGAAGCGCCCAGCAGCTCATACTCGACCAGAGCATGTGTGGAACTAGACCATTGAGAGTGTTGCAATCAGGAGACAAAACAGTCAACAAACAGGGACAAGCAAGTTAACTCTGCATGTCTCGTTGGAGGAGGAAATGGCGCATGGGGGAACCGAGGGGGTGAGAGACTTGGAGCAAGGCCAAAAACAGTAAGAAATCCATTCAATTCTGACCCAGATCTCAAAACACTAAATTTCGCCATCAAAAGTGTGGTCTTAGTGTTGTTTTATAGAAGGAAACCAATGTTGAGGTGTTACTAAAGCAAAAAAAAAAAAATTGTTTCAAAGTCACTGACAGGATTTTTTCAGAAAAAGCCTGTTTTCTCAGCTTTTTGTCAGAAACTGGCAATTTGTGTGAAACTTGCCTCTATTCAACTAATGATTACGGAAGAACAAAACAAGCTAAAAACACTTTTTTTCTGATGAAAGTAGAGAATAATCTTTCAGAATTTGGTTTCAGATTGTCAAATATATGAATGAAATAGCTGATAATCAGGCATACACATTACCAGCCGTGTGTGGTAAAAACACAAATGTTTAAAAACCTGTTCACGCAGTAGAGCACTAGCATTGTGTCTGATCTGACCTGGAGCCTTCACAAGTTGAAAAATCGTTCTAGGGAGTAAAGTCCATTTCATAATCCCCTATCGTAGCGCACGGTACCATGCTGTCCTCTCCTAAAAAAAGTTCTTAACACTGTTTTGATTAGCTCTCTCTTGTGTCCAATTCAAAGCAAGTACATGCAATGGATATCAGTTGTTGGTAACTGAACATTAGAGAGTGCGAGTATATTAGGCAGGTATCGGCCCATCCCAAGTTTAAAAAGAACAGTAACGAGCTTAAACTTAAAGGGCCAATGTTGCGTTAAAACAATATTTCTGTGCTTAAACCCTCTGGGGCCGACGGACGCACCGGCACGTCCCGATCACATGATTGTATTAAAGAGCCAATAGCGGAACAGTGCAGCGTCCTCCGTTTCAACCCGTGTTTAAAGTGCGGATGTCAAACCACAAACCAGTTTTTAAATCATGTTGATAGGCCAAATAGAAGTGGAGTTATGAGGGAAAATGTGCGTGTTTTTTTGGGACAATTTCTTGAGCTATCAATGCTCCGTGCAGGAAGACCGCTGCAGAGCGCGTCTAAAACGAAAGCAAAAGTGTTGTGCAGCAAGAAAGAACCACGCTGAAATCTCTCATTATTGCCGTTTCCTATTGGTTGAGAAGGCCACTGTTCAATCATAATGTCCACATTTAGCGGGATTTTGTTTTCAAGCGACAGGTAAACAGAGACGGAGAAAGGGAGGGTGAGTTGATTGATTTGTATTTGATTCATACTTTTTTGTAAATAGTGTACAAAATCACCTGAGACATTGCTTCCATTTCACTGTAAATAGCTATATACAACTGTTTTTTGATTCATCTGTATATAAGTTTTTGAAATATATAGTTTAGATTTGCTATACAAGCAATAAAAATGATTCGTTAAAAATGTTTGTGACTTTTATAGTAAAAAAACTAACTTTTTCCCCATTCGAATTTTAGTTTTCATAGTGGTTTTAGATCCACTGTGTTAATACAGTATGCCGTATTAAAGAAAATACTTCACTACTGAAAAAAATGATACCAAACATGCAATGTTTATGGATTTCCTTATATGAAAATACAAAGGTAAAAATCAAACAATGAAAAAACAGCAAAAACATCTTAGGCCCCAAACATGATAAAAGTGCTATTTGGGCTTCAAACACATGCCCAAAGTGTTTTTTTTCATTGATTCCCTCAATCGTTAGAGGGTGATTTACTCCATTCTTACTACAGGGTGAGCCCAAACACCTCGCTCCAATTTGATGACGCATTCCCACTTTGATGATGAATTTGACGTGGCACTGAGCTGGAGAAGCCGCGCCTCCAGGAAGTTCTCTGCCGTGATTGACATCTAAACAGACACGCCCACAAAGGTGAGCATTGCAGCATCCTTCGCGCAGTGCTATGTATGTATTTTCTACAGTCTATGTATGTATTTTCTACAGTCTATGTATGTACCGGAGAACGCCCCGCCCCCACGCTTTGTCTCGTGTTCATAAAGCAGCATGAGCTCCGCTATGGAGTGGGTGGGAGCAGGGCAGGCCGTACTCTGGCCCTACGTCACTGTGCCGTGAGGAGAAAGTCAGTGTCCCGTCCATAGACACGCCCACTCATGAATATGCATAAGTGGGACGCAAATCAGCCTGTGTGTGTAGAGTTGCTCAGAAAGTGACTTTTCAGTGGCTAAAACTCTGGAAAACAGGCGAGTTTGGGAAAACAAACCTCAAATATTATGTTTTTGGGGTTTTTAGAACAAATGGAGATGGGTGAAAAATAGCATTTCAACTTATTGAAACTAAAGTTGAAACCTCAAGTAAATAGTTTTAATGTCAAGGAGAACTGGCTCTATTTTGAGCTTCTCCTAACCACTCCCTCTGGTCTTTTCTGTTTGGATCCACAAACAAAACAAGAATCTTTAGGTCTGTACTTATTACAAAGAAATTAACTTTGATATTGCTTCTTTGCAGTTATGTTTCAAAAGCTTTTTGGACTATTATGAAGCTCAAATGCAGGCATTGATAATGATTGCAATGATTTGTTTGCAATAACAAAAAAAAAGCAAAACATAAATGCCACTTTTTCATCTAAAGCCCCACAAATGGCTTCATAAGACACACTCGAAAGAACACATTAAAGGCAATCACCAATGACTCAATGCACAAGAGTCATCATTATGAAGATTATACATTTGCATTGGTTTTAATGGTGAAAGCATTGCATTTTCCCCCAAATCACTTAAATACTAAAGCATGGCCATAACTATGTACATTACTCACTCTAAAAGGTTATGTTATTATTTAACTATGGTCTGTTTTTAATGCACACTTACATTTCATATTTTCAATGTTGGATTGTGTCATATTTGGTTCTACAAAAATGTATGAGGCAGCTTTGATCAGAAATGCCTCCCTTCATGAATAGTCTTAGAGAAACGCATTTACCAGATGAATAAAAACAAGCCTTTTCAAGCCCAAGCTCTCTATTCACAACAGATCACTGAAGTTCTGAGTCTACATTCAAATGAGACCCACTTGAATAAGAACATATGTCTGCTAGAACAGACTCGGCACCACAATAATGCTGCTGTTGATTCAAGCCTGCCTGGATCCACCTGTAGACACTATACATGTTTTATTATTGATCTAACTGATGTTTTAAACTATATGCTGATAAATGAGTGATGATCATTATCCATTAGAAGACAAAGTATACGATAGATTTACTGAATTTTGACAGGTCATTACTAGGGGCTCAGATTTTCCGCTATCGTGAAATACTCTTGGAAAAAATGGAATTCACGAAACGGAAATGCCAATATTGTTATTCTTTTATTAACTTATTTAAATATTTTTTTTTAAACAAATAGAAGCTGAAATTGCAATATGAAAGTGAATTTACTCTCACAAGCATGTTTTGGGACAATATCTCGTGTTTACATGCAATCATACATTTGGACAAAGAGAGAAAAATGTCAATTATTGCGTAAAATATGGCGTAATATGATGCGATATGACAAAGTTCTGCTCCGGAAATGAATTTTGAGACAACACATTTAAACACACTTTTCTATTGTAAAACAGGTGGTCTAATCAAAGGGTTCTCAACCGTTCTCACCCTGGGACCCACATTTTGCCACGGTCATTAAATCGAGACGCACTTTTTTTTCTTTTTTTTTAAATTCAGCCAACCAAATGAATCAAAAATAGCTGTTGAAAACTCATTAAATTAAATTTTATTAATGTAGCGCAAGTTACAATAGTCATTTCAAATCTTTTTTAAAACATATATATATATATATACAGTATATATTCCTGTGCAACAAACTTCATGCCTGTCAAAAGAAAAGTTTATTTCAAATTAAAAGACAAGTCCAACATGAAAGTTATCAAGTATGTAATTTTAAGCAGCTAGGTTAGGGGACCCACCAAGTGATAATCACTGGTCTAATGTATAGCAACTTTTGCAAATGGGACGTCAAATCTTGCGTAATTTCAACGTGTCACCCGGTAGAAATACACAAATAACAACAATAGTTAACTGTATTAATGCAGTTTTGGCACAATTTCGGGATGTTTAGTAGCCTGTAATGACATCTGATTAAGGAAAGCTGATGAAACAAAAAAAAGGGTAAACTGACACGTAAGTAGGTAAACTCAATCAGAATTTGGGAAATTTTTAAATAGAAAATTGGAGCCTCTACATTACTGACGAGGGGAAAAAAACCTCCTGCACGGCAGTGAAGGGTTAACGCACTGTTCATGTATGTTTGCATGATGGATATAAAGCAAAGCACACTGCACCTTCATGTACTATAATATGGTTATCTTCCACCAAGCACAGGTCACTCCTGTCTAATACCATGCATGGAAATGAAGCCAGTGAGGAAAAAGCTGGTGGAATAAACACAATTTGCAGCACATTTTGAGAGGTTCACACTGATGGCTAGTCAGAATCCTGTAAGAAAAAGACAAGAGCCTGCTGATCCACACGTGTAAAGTTGCCTCTAAGATACTTCTTCACGCCTAATCTGATATTTATGCTATGCAAATACTCGACAGAGTTAATTTTGAAATGGAATGCAAAAATGAAAACCTCAGGGCTACTGGACTAATTGACTTGCAAATGCATCTCTGTAACATTTGTGATCTGAAAGGAGGTCCAAAGGTCAAAGTAGATTCAACCTAAGATGAAATCAAACCAATCGTTGGCAAAAAAGGTTGGAAAAATTGCAGAATTGCCACCCGGCAAAAAGGTTCTGACTGGGAAACGATTCAGGTTGTGAAGGATGAGTGGACATGAACAAGCTGGAGAATGAGCTGTAAGTGGATTTAAGTTAAACGTAACATCTTTATGTTGCTTTCACCGCAGTTATAATTTACAATATTAAATTAACCTCTTGAAGCAGTGCCTAGAATGTCTCGATGCTTTCTGTGCAACACGCAGAGAAGATACATTTTCCAACCAAAAACGCATCGTGAGAACCACTCACTCAACCTCTGACCCTTATGAAAACATTTGTACCATTTATTAGTAACAGGAACTCACAAGTGAAGCTTTAAAAAGTAAAAGACCTCATGTACGCTCCATTGCCATGGACTATACACATACAATACATCGAGTAGCCAGTATACACTGTACTGCTGCTGCATACATGAGCAACTGGCGCCACATGCAAAAATACATAACTCCAGAAAAACAGACAAAATTACAGAGAAATACACAACATGACAAGAAAAACTGAAAATTTACTCCAAAAACACACAAAACGGTAACAAAATAAATAGAACCAGAGCAAATACACACAATATTAAGAAATACACAAAGACTCCAAAAACACATGCATTGTACAGAAATAATAAAAATACATAAAAAGGAAAAACCATACATGACGACAACAAATACATGAAATGCCTCCAGAAAAGAGATACAGCAAACAGAAAAATACAAAAAAAAAAAAAAAAAAAAAAAGATACTCAAACTACTACAAAAATAAACGAAGCAGAAGAAATACACAAAATGACTACGAAAATACAGTTAATAAAAAAATTTAAAAAACACACAAAACTGTACTCTTAAAAAAGACATATCTTTGTTGTTTCCTGTGTTAATGCTCAGATTGGTCTTTAATCTAAATACTAACATAAATGTTGATATTGTGACCCTGAGACCAGAGGATCACATTTCTCTGCTGGACTGTAAATGAATGACCAGCCATTGTAAGACTGCATGAACTTTATCTTTAGGAAAAAATAAATAAATCACTAAATCATTCTTTCATTGCATTTTTAATTGGGGAAAAATCTCACAGGGGAGCATTGGTGTGTTTTATCTCATGATTGCTCATTGATGTGATTTACAATCAAATTGTATGTGATTTCAGAGAACTTTATGTCAGCGCAAACACTAAGCACTTTGAGAAAGTAGCTTCAACACAAATACGATGAGTATCACGCCATCATTTATTCTGTGAAAGGCTGGAATTTAATTGCTTTTAAGGGTACATGTACTTTTTTGAGTACATTTCTAAATAAGTAATTTTACATGTACTTAAGTACGTTTTAAAAGACGTGAAGTAATTAGTTACATTCCTACACCTAACCATTACTGGGTAAAATGTAATTTTTGTGTTTTGAAAATGATCAACGCCACGAACATTGAGAAACTACAAAAAATGAAATGACAACAATCAAATGCCTCACGTAATACACGGCGCCAAAACAGCATTTAATATTGGTAATTTTCTCAATTTTAGAGTTCATAAAGTTAGCTATACTTACAGCCTGAACATTTAAAAAAAATATATAATATACATTGGTGTTATTTTAATTTTTAAATAATTCTAAAATGTTAAAAAAATCTTTCATTCTATACTGATTTTATACAGATTTCAAAATAAATTAAGTAGAAAGAGAACCGTGGCAGCATTTATTACCAAAAATAAATGTGAGTACTATTTAATTGAGCTATTTTATTACGTGGACTTGAGAAATACACTCCAGAAAAAAGATAAAATACAAGAACAAAAATAGAGAGGCCCAAAAAATAAATAAACAAAGCAAAATAAATACAGTAACTCCAAAAACATACTATTAATAACACACAAAACAACAAACATACATGACAGAAAAATACAAGACTTAAAAAAAAAAAAAAAAAAAAAAACGAGGAGGGGTATAAATGACATTCTATGTATGAATTGCTTGTACTAGACTACATGTTAAATCAACTAACAGTACTTCAACTACAGTAGGATATATCAGTACTCTTTACACTGCTGGAAATATGACAAGCTACAAAGATGGGGTTACCTATAAAAGCATGTGTAAAGCTAGAAATGTGTAGTTTATTTAAAGTGTACATTTGGAGAGCAAACACGCGGTTCACAGTGCTCACCTCTGGCCAACGTGGCTGGGACGGACACACCAAGAAGAAGCGCAAGGATGGGAAAAGTCAGGTAGCATCCCCGGAAACACTGTCCCATCACGGCTCGGATGCTCGTCGCCCTCCCCATCGGCTCCGGGGGCACCGGCCGCAGGTCTGGAGCATCTGTGGTTCACAGGAGACTCCCAGAAAGCACGGTTCCCGCTGCCCCTCCTGCCCAGGTGTGGGTGCGGGTGAGGCGGGTTGAAGCTGTGAAGGCTCCGCGGAGGAAAAGCGTCCGTCAGCCGCTGCGCTGAGTCGCAGTGAGGACGGAGGAGGAAGAGGAGCGGTGAGCAGGCGGAGAGGGATTAACAAGACGGAGTCTGCTCCAGCCTTTCACACAAACAGAGACAGAGAGAGGGAGAGGGAAGGAGGAGAGGTTTTAAACCCCTCCAAGACCTGTTGAGAAACACAGAGGGTCGTGATTTAACAGCGCAGAGCAGAAAACAGCCGTGACAGGATGATCGCTCACACACACACAATTAAAGTCAGGTGTGTTCCTGAAAAGAGGCGTGGTCAGGGGGCGTTCCCGATGCAATAAGAACGCAATACGATGTTTTTTGGAAAGAAAAAAAAAATACACAAAAATGGCAGTTGGAAAAAATAATCGTGCTATTATTTGCCTTTAACTCTTTACATATACTTATATAACAGTGTTAATAATAGTTTTAAATTTTTGACCAATAGAAAAAAATACATGTGAATGAAAACTACATCAAAAGTATATACTACATATATTATACACTACATATATTAATGTTAGATTTTTTTTTTTGTTAACCAATAAAATCGAAATAATGTTCACGTGATGAAATCCAATGAGAAATGGCCCATTCCATACTATACATTAAACGAGTACAATTAATATATACTGTCTACTATATACTAGTATGATTAGGAGGATGACCGTTTCCCCTGAAGTATACTTCTTAGTTTCCCAAAATGCATTGACAAAAACCTGAAACACACTATGGTTAAATATATCCGTTGATTCACCACCTTTGAAAGTTCGGAAAACATTTTAAGCGAGAAAATGACCAAGTAGAATGTCAACATGTGGTCTTTTGATGCATAAAACTCACGTTAACACATTCCCTGCCGGTGTCACATACTGAGTTTACCTCCGTACTGAGATTATAACCCTAACATAATCCAATAAACAAATAAAACACTTGTCCGTTCACTTTGAAAACAAAAATAGACAAAAATAAATTGGTTTTTTTAGCAAAAATTTATTTTTCGGTAGTGCGCGCATGCGCATATACAATCGCAGTATGATGTGAGCTCAGTACATGACACCGGCATTTCAGAGATTTTTGTAGACCCACTATTGAGCTACTGACAGAACTTCCGGTTAACTTCTAAACAAGAGCCCCATTAACAAAAACTGGGGATGTTTCACTTTTAGCTTGAAGTCGGTCCCAGGACAATTTTTCATTCCGCTTGCAATGCATGATGGGGCGGTTGAGTATGACTAGTGTGCCCACCGTGTATACCTAAAAAAATTCCGTTGTAGTATCCTTTACATCTGGGTATTTCTCTCGTCCTCTATATTTGCATACTATCTAATGTGAATGTACTAATACTGATTTTGACGTCGAACACAGCCCAAGTCCAATCAAAACCACTTTTGTTGAGTGTAGGGCGGGACAAGCCGGTATGTGAACCAATAGGAAGTAAGCTGATTTTCTTTGCAGATATAAAAAAATTGATCGCATTGATTCCATCACATCCGTCTGTGTGTATTTATTAACATTAAGACCAAACCATGTCACGTTGATCAATGGTAATTTATTTATTATTTATAATTGAAGAATATATGCTTAATTTAGTCGACTAAATTTGTAACACATTTACCGGTAGTCGCTAAAATCCTATTGACATTTGGTTGACTAAAACTAGACTGTAACTAAAATATTCCTGATTACTTAAACTAAAGCCCTAATCGCACGGGATTAGTTTTACCTAGGGACCCCATACGATTTGTAATAATAGCAGAGAATGTCTGTGATGTTAATCCCGTGCAAATCGGCCACGTCAGTAATTTGTAAAGTAAAAATTCCCTCGCAAAATACTTAATATATTTTGCTGAACTCCGAGGTCCTGTGATAATACTAATCCAACGCGAATAGGCATTTCTGTGATTTGGACGGTGTGAGTTCACCTCGTACTGAGATGGATTAAGAGCATATATGCGCGCATGCAAACCCTAACCCTAACCTAATCCAATAAGCTAATAAAACACGTGTCCGTTCACTTTGAAAACAAAAATAAACAAAACTGAATCATTTTTTCTTTTTAACTATTAATTTTCCGGTAGTGCGCATGCTCATATATGCTCAAAATCGATTTCAGTACGAGGTAAACACAGACCGTGACACCGGGGCTCATGTTTATTTACTTTTGGCAAAGAATGGAGGCTGCATTGGAGTGTTGAGAAAACCTTCTGGGTCCCAGGCCAGCAAAACCATATCGGCCCGTAACGTACGGCAACAGAAAGAGAAGGAGCAATATCAGAAGCAAATGGTAGATCACGTCCTGCTTTGCACTGTACGGTAAGAATCTTTTTTTTTTTTTTTTGTAGCCTTCTATTTAATACAGCTGGCTAGCGCTAGCAGAAACACAGCACCGAGCTGTGTTCAAAAGCTTGCAAAGTTGTTTTAACATCAACTCACACACTGTGTCAAGTTTTCAGATGTCCGTAAATTTCAGCAGAATCTCAGGCTTCGGTTATCTCGTGCGAATGCGCCACATAAAAAGCAGACATTAGAGGTCATTTATTTATTACATGAGGTCCCTGGGTAAAACTAATCCCATGTTAATAGGGCTTTAGTTGCAATTTAGTCAAAAGACTAACTAAAACTAATGCTGTCAAAACAAATACTGTTACATACTTTATATATAATATTTTCAACTCAATAGGAAAAAATAGAACAAATCGTCAATAATCTGGTGTGTTGTACATCCTGTGGAGTTTTTTTATAACATTCGTTCCCTCAACAATACATCTTGTCAGGTGATTTATTTAGTTGTGTATATTTCCTAATAATTAAGGAGAAAATACATGTTGTAAATTCCTCTAGAATGATAATAAAAATATGCAGATTATGACAAATCTTTAGACAGTAGTATTAAATTTCTTTTTTTTTTTTTTTTTAACTTGGTTTGGTACTCAAAGTCTAGTAAAACAAGCAAAGGCAATTTATTTTGCTGGCGTTTTGTCTGAAGACACTTACCTGTATTCTAAATGTGCAAGTAGCAGTTTGTTGCTGGTAAAAGACAAAGGAGCTGCCACTCTGCATCAAAAATGAGTGACAGGCACAAATAGTCCACTTTCATCTGCTGTATATAATCAGTTTGATGAGAAACTCTTCAGAAAGCAGAATTTGTTCTTAACAGAAACCTCACCTGTTAAAGTGATAGTGCATTTAAGATTAAACTGACATGGCATTTCGCTGAGTTTGCATTTCTCCGAAAGTTTCAGCCGCACCAGGAAGAGTAAAGAAAATACGGAAAGTTAAGTCATGTTATTCTCAATAAGAAATCTAAAAATAAAACCTAAAAAAAATGCATCCAGTGGTGCCCAACCACAGGGTTACAGACCAATACTGGTTATAGTTCCTTTTGAAATTAAATATATTTTATTACGTCAAAAGTACATAACGGAGTTTGACAACATTTTAATCAAAGATAGACCTTCAGCCATAGAAGATTTCATTACATTTTGGAGGAGATCCGGATCAATATACTGAAACTGATTTTCAGTTTGAAAAATCACAAAAATCCCTGTCTCTCATTGGTGAAATTCCAAAAATTCATAGCTTGGTTCGAAATTGATCGATCTTTATTAAATTTGACTCAGTTATATTAGGTTGGTTTGTCCAGTTTCATCTGGATCGGATCCAAATTCTACCTTTTTATTGCAATTTTCTTTTTAAAAATGGGATAAAAAAAACAAGTGAAAAATGTCTGACTAAATTATTCAGTTCATCTCTCCAAGTCCAACTGCAGTGGAAAAACACAATATAGTAAAAACGTTTTCACATAGATCTCTTGGGACATTAATCTGGTCGGTAAAACTCAAACAAGTTCACATTATTTTCCCTTATTTAACCGAGGCTAAGACTGAATGCAAAAAAAAGCATTATGACTTACAAACTATACAAGAAGCTAGCTCGCCTAAAATAATTACCAATTAGCTATACTTGTCGAATCTGAAGCTATTTTTAAGGTAGTAGCAAGTTAATATAAAGGGGCAGGACATGATGTTGTAGAAGCTAACCGGAAGATTCATTTGTGCAACTTAAATTGAAATTAGTCAACTAAAAACAGATAGTGTTCGAAATGGCACACTTCGTACTATACACGACAAACTATATATACTGTCTACTATATACTATGTAGGATTAGGGTGATGACCATTCCCACTGAAGTATACTTCCAAGTTTTCCAAGATGCATTTAACCTACAACAACAAAAACCTGAAGCACACTGAGGCTAAGTTTCTCTGTTGATTTGTCACCTTTGAACGTTCTGAATGCATTTTAAGTGACCAAGTAGAATATCAACATGTGGTAATTTGATCCATAAAACTCGCAAAAACGCATTTCATGCCGACATTTCAGAGATTTTCTGAGACCCACTATTGTGCTATATGCAAACCTTCCGGTTAACTTCAAAATAAGAGCCCTAATTACAAAAGCGTAAAAAAAACTAATGGAAGACAAGGCGAGATGCTTTTGTTTTGTAAAGGGGATATATGACTTTCAGCTTGAAGCTGGTCGCAGGACCATTTTACTTTCCGCTCGCAATGCATCATGGGGCAGTTGAGTATGACTAGTGTGCCCACCGTGCATACTATATCCGGACAAAATGTCTGGATATAGTATATGCCCTGATATTTCTTGCGTACTCAATCTTTTCATTCTAACTAATGTGAACGCACCTACTAATTTTGACGTCAGACAGTACAAGTAGTACGTTAGTATGCGATTTTGAACACAGCCACTGTCTGCTGACGCCTCATGCTTTGCAGTACTTGCACTGTTCCATGGTGATGCAATTTATCAAGCAAGGTAGTGATGTGCGCAAAAGTGGAAGTGCCAATTTTTCAAAACAAAATACTCGGAACATAAATAGAAATACAAATGTAATACTTTATTCCTTCTTTACTGCCTGGTATGTATTCAGAACATGTCACAAACACTTTCACGGTAGGCCTCCTAGCTCCCAGTGTTCCCATCACCTGGTGGAGGAAGCATAATTGTTCATTCCTTTGTTTTCCATTACTGAGGGACTTAATGGTATGATCTCTGAAATGGCTTTGCCCAATTTGCCACAAGCCGCCAATCACATGTTGAATAATACAAACACTCTTTAATACTACGCCTAAATTCCTGTGACAACCCCAAGTGGGTGGGGTTGCAGGTGGGTTTGTCTCTGTGTTATCTTTCTCCCTTTTGTTTTCACAGAGCAAACAACCTTATTGGACTCAGGTGTGTGTGGCGTCTTCGAAGGCGTGGCTTAACCATCAAACTCACCTGAGGACTCACCCTCTGCCCCTCTCTCTCTCTTTCTCTCTCTCGCTCCCTTCTTGGCCTGGCTCTGACTTATTGTAGCTGCTCTTGTGGCAGAATTGTTGTTTGTTGCCCCAATGTGTTGGGGAATAAACTATAGTACAGACATTTATCTACCTTTTGCTGTTTTATTCTTGTCATGGTCCTTAGCCAATCTGTGACATTCCAAATAAGTTATACCTTTAATTCTTAAAAAAAGTGTGAGTATTTTTTGTTCCCTATTGTAATAACATTAGCATGATTGCACTGTGCTTTATAATTTGTCAGCATGAAAAAGAGCAGTGCACATGTTCCTGCAGCCTGAGGACGGTATAGCAGCTGTGATAATGTGCTCTAACAAGGTGGAATGGGTTGTCATAAAAGGACGAGAGTGCTTCTTTTTTTGGAAAGCCATTCAGCATGCTTTTAGAGATACACAGTGTTTTTGGTGAACAATGTAAATGAAAGAACATAATGAAAACCCCTCAAGGTACGTAATGACAGGTTACAAGACTGCCAACATTAGTTTTGAACTAGCAATCCTCCGGCAGGGAGCCTCCACAATTCACATCCAATATGTACGGGGTTTAGCAGCTAACCCGTGCAACGCCTGCAACAAATAACACTAAAGTAATTGCTTTCACTTTTTCTTTCATCATTTTTCTGATGTTTGGGGTTATGAGGATGCAAACAGCTACAAGACTTCAATTACATTGCAAAAAACCAAAAGAACATCAATAGATTTATTTTTTAATCACTCTAAACCAGACTTAGGCAACTATTGGCTCGGGGGCCACCTGTGGCCCTTGGTCTGACCTTGTGTGGCTCCTAACATAAATGTTCAAAATGACTAAAATAAATAAAAGTAAAACAGAACTACACAAAATTCCTCCCAAATCACACAAAACAAAAATAACAATATAAAAATGATACAAAAACACAGAAAACTAAAGCACTCAGAGCACACAGACCTCTTCCACGCCATAACCTAAATGTTACAAAGATATTGAGTAAAATACATTTATCCATAATGGTGGTTTTCTTTTAGATCTGGATTAAACTCGAGTCTAATCTCATGATCCGCGATATTACTATTGCCATTTTTGTCAATGATGAGAAATAGAGATTTTTTTCAAGTTGTTAAAACTGATCCAGATTCGGGATGTTGACCTGGATCATCCCCCAAATCTTATCATTTGTTCTGCATCCCATTTTGGACATATCCTGAAAACGTCATCAAAATATTCATTTTTGAGTTAGACTGG
Organism: Gouania willdenowi; assembly: GCF_900634775.1. NCBI lineage: Eukaryota > Metazoa > Chordata > Actinopteri > Blenniiformes > Gobiesocidae > Gouania > Gouania willdenowi. The sequence continues at coordinate 7,361,894 of NC_041055.1, read as the reverse complement.
ATAAGAATTAAACACTGGGAAAGACAATATCCTCCTCGGCATAGGTCATTACAAAAAATACACAAAACATACAAAAACACACTAAAGGATAAAAAAAATACACAAAATAACTCCACAAGACTTGCAACACAAAAACTACTGCAATGTGGGCAGGGACTATAGCCATTAAGCAGCTTCCACTTAGCAAAGCAAATGTACTAAACCCTCAAAACAAGACACAGAATGAAACCAAGCAAAGCCCACCAAGCAGCAGAAACCACTCAGAAAAAGGCCAATCATATTCAATAACAGGATCCATTAACCTCGTAGAGTGAAACAAGTGGCAGAACTAACTCAGTAAACCAAGTCCAAATAAACCCCTCATAGAAATCAATAACTTGAAATAAACCAAGAGGAGGAACTCAAATCTAATAAACAAACTCAAAATGAAACACACAAACCTCATAGACTCACGGGTCGGGACGAAGATAATAAGAGCCGGAGGACCTCTCCTCTTTATAGGGCACTGAAATGAATGATTAAAATAAAGTGAAAGTCATAAAACTGCAATAGAAGCTGATTTTCTCTGCTGAATAGCCATCTTCAATCTCATTGAGGGAATCCGGGATCAAAATGAGAAGATATTGAGGTTTTCTATTGAGGAAAGTACATACACAATATCTAATTCAAGGTCAGATGAAGACCAAAGCACAGCTGCTCAGACACTCACAAATCTCATCCTGGTATAACTCGGCATGGCTGTAAATCTGTAATCACAATAAGTGAAGAGACGGTGGCTGTTTTCTAAAGTTCTGCATTACAAGTAGTAGTGAGGGCAGGTCAAGCTATAAAATCAGTTCTTCTCATCTTAGCTAGGAACAGCCCACCAAGCGGTCATGTAATGGAAAAGGAGTTGACACGAGCCTCGTGGAGAAGTAAATCATCCTCCGGCGCAGGAGGAGAAGGAGGAGAGCAAGCCTATTTCTAAATATACGACATCATAAATGCGAATGCACGCCTCCCAAAATTGATATACCACTCACTAAACATAACACCGGGGCAGATTTCATTGTTGTAGGTGCATTCACATGAATAGTCTGAATGAAAACAAGAATACCGGCACCTTGTCCAGGTTAAACACTTCCAACCAGGATAATGCAGATAAAGAGCAGGTTTGATAGGATGGATGTTGGGATAAGGGCTAACTGTGATCAGTTAATTTGTATCAATGTTGAATACTGAACCCAAAGTACAAAGACCACTCAACTAAAAGACTATTCTCTGTAACTTTAACTAGTTAAATAAAATAGTAACATTGGTGGAGGTCGACAAGTGTGACCAACTCTGACGTAGTGATTACTCAAGGAAGTGCAAAATACATGTAAATACCACTGGTTTGATGAGGTGAAAGACTGGTTTTGTAGTAAGATGGATGATGATGGCATCCAAATGTTTTTAACCATGGCTTAGGTGGTAGAGAAGTCGTCTTCTGATTGAGAGGTTGGGGATTCGATCCCAGGCTGTCTATGTGTCGAAGTATAGTTGGGCAAGACACTGAACCCTAAGTTGCTGCTGAGCCCAGTGGTTGATGAGCACCTTGCATGGCAGCGCTGTTCCATTGGTGTGGGATTGGATGAATTAGCTGATATGTAAAGCGCTTTGGGACTACTTCAGTGTAGGGATAAAGCGCTATATAAATCAAGTCCATTTACCATTCAAAGTCTCCATTCTCCTTTCCTGGTGAGTGCAAACTCAAAATCCATCTACCGTAATGTTCCTGGTCATCTTGGGAGTAACACAATAATGTCCAAGGAAAAGATTGAAATAGACTCTCTATTGGAGCGGAAATACTAATGGTGCATTCACACCGAGGGATCCTAGAGCGTATAAAACGCTCAAACGAGAAGGATAGTCCACCTCGTTTGGGCAGTGTGAACACACAAACAAAGTCTAGAGCGGATGAAACAGGCAAATTCTAGAGTGATTGTTTCTGTCGGTCTCGGAGCGTTTCGGATCGAAGCCAAGAGAGATTAGGAGCGCCGTGAACACAGCAATGCATATTTTATTATTGCAATTAAATAAATGAATTTATTTCATTGCATAATTGTGACCATCACCAGCCCTCCCTAGGGAAGGGTAAATACTTTATTAAAGGGAGGATGTAAAAGAGAGAGGGCATTGCTGTTAAAAGATTGCACTTCTTGTAGTGTTAACCTTCAACAGCATGTGCAAACAATGTAAAAAAAAAAAAAAAAAAAAAGGAGCGCCGTGAACACAACCGCTCTCAGAGCGGATCAAACAGGAAGAATTGGTGATGACGTAGAGCGCAAGGCTTTGTGGGTGATCAGGAGAAAACAAAGAAGGCAGAAGTTTCTGTGCACTCTTAAGCACTCGCTTTCAAGCCATTGTGAGAGCCTGTTCTTCAGGTTTCTGTTTTAATGCCTAGAGAAGTTTCTACTGTAGTAACTGACCCTTCAAGTCGTTAGCTCATGTAACTGCATCAGAGTCTGTTTGGAGCAGATCAGAGGTTGCACTCTGTGTACAAACTGAGCCAAATCAAGGTGATAAATTTGTCACCTATCTTCTGTCCATTCGGACCGAGTCCACGACTAAACCGGTGTGAAAGCACCCTACGAGTTAGCCGGATGTGACAACAACATGATCTGTGAATGCTAAAGGTGGGATGATATATCCTGCGACAAGATATTGCAATATTAAAAAGTTAGTAGATGTATCGTCAAGGGCTACTGTTACATGGAAGTCAAGTGAAACTTCAAAGGAACTATCGAAGGCGATCAGCAGAACTCCTCTGACGAAGACTGGAAGTTGACAGTCGAAACATGTCGGGACAAAAACATTTCCTGAAAAGCCTTGTCTGAATAAACAAAACCTCAACTTAACATACTGTTCAAAAACAAAAAATAAATCTCACTGGAACTAAAAAAATCTTCTTGATCGACTACACACCAGATTCTTGATTTGTTTTTATTTTTTATGATTTATTGAGTCGAAAAAGCTTCCACTCGGAGTAGGTATGTATGCCAGATAAAAGCAACTGCAATTTTTTTCTTGGGTTTCCCTTGCCCAAAAATATTGTATTGTTATCGCAAATCAATGATCGTATATCGCACCGTGAACTCAGTGTATCGTTTCAATCCTAGTGAAATCTCCAAAATGTCAACGCCCACATATAAAGGGATATTACATGTGTTTAAATGCTATAAGGTAATAGAAGTAACTCCAAAGACATTTTTGACAATAATTAGTAACAAAGCTTAATCAATAAATTAATCAGCTTTAGTGCAACCAGTTAAAGTGCACTGAAGTGATTGGTTAAGAATAACCTTAATGTCACTGGTGATTGGCTGCATGTTATGCCTGCTACTGTTCATTTAACTACTGTATGCATTGATGAAGCTCTTTATGATTATTAGATCAGTTGAAAGAGCGATGACCTTTCAAGTCACAACTTTATGTAACGCGGCTTAGAATAGCTCCGCTTTATCAGAATTATGAGAATATAAATTGTCATCAGAAATAATATAGATGCCAGCTTTATATTTCTTTTTCCTTTCTTCCCAAAATCAGATACATTAAAGCTGTCTTGCCTTGGAATACATTTAAGTCACAGAAGCATTCACACTCTTTTTTTGTTCTTAAATATTTATAATTATAGCTAAGTATATTTTTCTATGAGTAAAAAAACCAAAAACAATATGATCGTCACATTCTTCTTTGAATGTGCAAAATACAGGAGATAAAAAAAGATACACTCAAGATTCACCAAAATGGAACACACAGCTGCAGCTAAAGAGCTTCAAACAGCCTAATTTCACTACAAGAGTTTTAATTATTGGTTACACGCATGCCGAGGGTGGGGGCTTACAATTATAAAATCCCAACGGAGGACTTCACGTGATAAAGTGCCATGAGAGAATATGCATTTTTCTAATAACAGTATCACTGTATCCAGTTATAGTCCAAAGCAACAGGTGTTTTCTTTAGGAGAGAAATCAAGTAGAATAACTTGTTTAAAGGACATTTCCATTATTTTTGCACAGTGCTGTATATTTCCCCCCATTACACCAATAGCTATCCATAATAACCTGTCAATGAAGCTATAGTGAGGTGTAGTGGTGCTGCATTGCATTAAAACCAGGCTGAGTGGATGTTTTTTTTCTTTGACAAAAAAAAAAACTCTCAGTTTTTGTGAGCCTGAAGTAAAATTTTATTCCCCATTAGAATTTTAGTATTTCACTGACGAGCTGCTGTGTAACTTGAGCTGATCACACCCACGCGGCACGGCAGATGTGTTTACTTGCCATCGTGCCCCAGCTGTCACACTCAGTTTTCTCAAAACATGTGTGAATCCAAGTTTTTCGGACCAGAGTGTGACTTCTGATTTAATCCTCCTCATCCCTTGTGGCACATCTAGGCCAGAAAGAGCGCTGCATATACAGTAGCTTTCCATTGTTGGCAAGATGCACAGACTCCCATAACACCAGTGTGAGCTTGTCCATCAGTTGTATTTTAGCTCAGTGCTACTCATTGATGGTGTCTAGCTTTTGGAAAAAAAAGAACAAGGTTTCAAGGTTTTTTTTAATGACGTTATTGATAATGTAGAAAATGTGGGAAAAGGCATTCACAATAAGACTGTGGGTTCAAACCAGTGCTGATTTTGACAGCAAATTTCAATTCAGTTTTAGTCATAATCTTGTGCAGGAACGGCGCTATACCAGCGCTATATCGGGGCTAAGGGGCTATAGGCCCATCAGGAATTTGTGTAGCCACAGTTAAGCCCCTTGAGCATTTTATTTATTTATTTATTGAGCATTTTATTTAATATTTTAAAATATATAAAAGATTAAAAAGTTCCAGAGTAGCCGTTCTGTTCCAATCAAATCCCTGCTTGTACCCATTGATTAACATATACTGTGTGTGTGTGTATGCACGTGTGTGTGATAGGGGATGGGAGGGGCGGAAGAGTCTTTTTCGCGCATCATTTTAGCGTTCGCTAGCAGTCCAATGCTAAGAAAAAGATTTCCTGTAGAAAATGAAGACCAAGAGTCCGTCTCCCAAGGAGCCTCAACAAACTTTTTTCCCATTTCTGTCACGCTACCTGTCACCGCCGCTTCATGTGAGCGCAGTTTTTCCTGCATGCGGCGCGTTAAAACATACCCGAAAAACCGAAAAGGCAAACCCTCGCCTCAGCAATCTTGCCTGCCTGCCCAAACAGGCAGAAACAACAACTAACACATCATTATCCAATAAAACAAGGGTGAGTTTGTTTTTTCCCGATGTTTTGCATTTTGAATTTACTGTCTGATTATTGGCAGGCGAAAGAGTGGCTGTCAGGTGTTGAATAGGTCACTTTTGCTCATTATTTTTTTTTTTGTTGCCATTGCCTTGTGGTCACTTGTATTATGCTTAACTAATTTGTTAAATATTCTTTGACCAAATTCAGTTAAAACTACATTTATATCTAACATTATGTGTTGCACAACTTCTTTTATTAAAGAATAAATGAAAAACTCTTTATAAAAGTATATATATATATATATATATATATATATTTATTTATTTATTTTTTTAATTATCAGCACCCCCACATATCAATCCCGCACCCCCTTATCACCGGGAGAGAAAAAATCCTGGCTCCGTGCCTGGTCTTGTGACTTGGTTTTAATTTTAATTTAGTCATCCAGACTATTTCAGTTATAGTTTAGTTTTAGTCAACAAAATGACAATAAGATTTTAGTTGACCAAATCTATTACAGATATAGTCGACTAAAATATATCAGCTTATTTCCTAGAGGATCATTTGCTTCCAAAAAAGAGACGTATTTTTATTTGATTATAGTTTTGTTTTTATTAGTAAACAAAAATATCAATATATTTTGTATTAGTTGTTATACTGTAATGCTTACAACTGAGCTTTTTACTGCTCTTATGGTTGAACTTTATACTCAGTTTATATATATGCATATATTTTTTTTTTTACAAAACTGTTTTAATGTTTTTGTTATCGTATTGTTTTATTTGACTTTATAATCTATCCAAGTGTTGCATTTTTAATCATGTGAAGCACATACAGATGAAAAACTAATTTGCCTTTAAGTTGTTTTTTTTGGATTGAATTTCAATTCTTTTCTTTTACATTAGACCAGACATGGGCAACTGGCTGCCCGGGGGCCACATGCGGCCCTCGGTCTAAATTTATGTGGCCCCCAAAGTAAACATACAAAATGACAGAAAAATACCCCAAAAAAAAAAAAAAAAACAAGAATACATAAAAAAATACAAAGAATTGCAACACTGTAAGAAAACACAGTAAAAGACAAGAAAAACAAAGAGAATACTCGAAAAACACACAAAACTACAACAAAAATTAACAAAACGACAACGGTAATACACAAAATTATGCCAAATAACACAAAACAACAGAAATACAAAAAATGACTCCAAAATTATATGAAATTACAGAAAATGACAACAATAGTACACAAAAAGACAAGAAAAACAGAAAAATGACTCTGCAAACCCACGAACAAGCAAAACAAAACACACAAAAATTACTCCACAAAACGCAAAGATGAGAACACAAATACACAATATTACTCAGAAAAACATATTTTACAGGACAAATACACAAAAGAATAACAGAAATGTACAAAAAGCGCACAAAATTACTCTAAAAACCTTTTGTTGTTTCCTGTAATAATGCTCAGATTGGTCATCTAGCTATAAAAGCAAAAAAGGTCTGTGTGTGTGTGTGTGTGTGTGTGTGTGTGTGTGCCTGGAGCGAATATCTCCCCGACGTGGTGCCTGATCGACCTGAAACTTTGTGAGTTTGTGCATCCGTTATTTTGGAGTAATTTGGTAATTTACAAATGTTTATTTTAATTTGATTTCACTTCTGGACGGCACAGATGTGAAACCTATTCAGCTTTTGACCTTAGAGTGTGAGGGGGCGCTAGCGCATCATCTATATCTATTTCACTACACGGCTCACTTCCGGTGTCTGCCAGAGCTCCCGTGGACTTCTCTTTTGAGGAAAAAAAATACTTTTTTACTATTCCTTATTTGGTGATTACGTTTAAAAACGTTTATTTTCATGTTAGTTTGACCGTTCGCTATATTAAACCTCACCCGGAAGTTATTGACGGGCAATGGCTGCTGTGATGAAAGCTGCTCATTTCTCCGCAGCGTGTGAGAGAACCAACAGAGGAGATTAGAGTCCCAGGTAGAGAGTCTCACACACACCCGTCGATCAAGTGCGCTTCACTATCGATCACCGTCTACGTGACATGCGTGCAGGTACGTGAGTGTTGAGTGCATAACGGACCACCATTTAGTCCGTGTCACGACACCCGTCCATAGCGTGGTAGTGACTGTAGTGTTACCCTCTGAGTCAGATCTAAGTGTTAACATGTTACGAAGACGGTGCTACGTAGTGATTACTACAGCTTCACTCAAGACACACCTGCCACTACACCTAACTACTGAAAATAGATACGTTTAGTGAAAGTTAGGCAGGCAGGTACACGTGGATGGACTGGTGCACACACATTTAGAATGGATTCACCCACACACACACACACACACCAAACGACAACACAAATATGAAATACACAAAACTAAATATTTATACAAAAAATACACAAATGACAACAGAAATGCAAAAAACTACACTAAAAAAAGACACAAAAACACACTAAATGACTCCAGAATCACACGACAATGGCAAAAAAAAGCAATAATTATACAAAAACGCACAAAAGCACAACTGAAAGATACAAAAATACACACAATGACGTAAAACAAAAAACTAAACATATTTATACAGAAAGTACACAAAACGACAACAGAAATGCACATATATAAAATATACAAAAAGGCTCAAAAAACACACAAAATGACTCCAAAAAACATATATTACAGAAAAATACACCAAGTGATAACAAAATATTAAAATGACTCAAAATACACAAAACTAAATATTTATACAAAAAATACACTAAAATGACAACAGAAATGCACAAAACTACAACAAAAACACATAACATGACTGCAGAATCACACGACAATGGCAACAAAAAAACAATAATTATACAAAAAAATGCACGAAAACACAACAGAAAGATAGAAAAATACACTTAATGACTCCAAAAAACATATATTACAGAAAAATACACCAAACGAACAAAATATAAAAATGTGTAAAAAAAAATAGCAAACACATTTATTATGCGCATGTCTCATAGAATGATACCAGAGAAATCGCACACGCTATTTTACTTTGCACCCACAAATAAACCTCTTTCTAACACTACAGAGTACAGAGTATGTACACCTCTTTGTACGTCCAACCTTCAAACACACACTCATTTAGCCATAATTGACAACTCTACTTATGCTCCCACTATATGAATACATACTTCCGACCGGCACTGTACTAGTTATTCTAAATGCTAACATGAATGTTGATCATGTTTTTTGTGACCCCTGCTGTGATAGAAGTTGCCCATTTTGGATTCGACCATCACATCAGCACATCTTGTTTGAGCGCGAGGTTCACATTGCATTATAACTTTTATTATTTTAACAAGTTGCCATGTCCATAAATATTCGAAGCTAGGATTTATAAAAAAAGAGAATTCAAGTTCAACACAAGTTTCATATTTCAGTGAATGTATTGATTAGTTGGTGTTTTTATGGATACAGGAAATAAAATATGGTTTCAGAAAAAGGTCATATTAATAAAGAGGAAAATAATAAAAAGAACATCTTTAATCCAGACGTAACCATTCGTCTTCGATGTGTTTTCCAGAGGCCATTAAAACAACCCCATATTTCTTGGTCTATAATATAATGTAAATGAGCAAAAATAGCTTGTTTACTATAGGAAAATGAAACTTTTTTTCCTGTCAAACCTCCCACTCAAAGCCTGTGCATGATATTTATATTTTATTCAACACATTTTGCTCGAGGGCCTGCAGAGCAGAGCAAAGGAAAGAAACAAGGACATGTTGCTTAAAAGCTTCTATAAGTTCTTCCGCGTCGTCACGATGTGTTTGTAAAGACCAAGTGGTCAAGCTGCCCCCCGTGCCCTCCATGCATCGGTTACCTCATCAAAACAAGGGTGGTCTCCCTCTTTTTTCCCATGAACAGAAATGTCAGGGGGGTGGTAGTGAATCAGGAGGCTTATCATGAGTCGCACTGTTTTTTAAACACTGTGACTCATGATATCCCTAATCCGCAAGATAAAGATAAAGAACAGCTAAGTCGATAAGGTTTGAAGCTGGAGATTCTCCGCAAATCTGAGTCTGCAGCACCAGTTTAATTGGGAAAGTTATTCCACCGCAGCCACATGAACCCAGACAGCTGACAATTAATGTTCGAGGCCTTTTTCCTTATCATGAAAGTAAGAGTCAGAGAAAATTAAACCAAGCAGCTTGTTTGTTTAATCCTCGGAGAATCTTAAGAAGAGGCTGCCACATACAGAATCTCCTCACAATGGCTGCTGCCATCCACACTGAGGGGTTTATGTTGAAGGCCAGCTGAGCTGAGTGCAGCTACTGTGAACATGAGGGGGAGAAAAAGAGCTGATATCACAAATCTGTGGCCTGTTCAGCTCAATGTTGCAGTATTAATCCAATTAAAAAGACATCAGCTATAAAATGGTGCTTGTTTATCTGCGCACTGTTCTGGAAGGTTACTCCAACAAATTACGATTTATCGTTGCGCTTCCAAATCACGGAAAGAATGTAATAGAAATGCTTTTATGCATCCCGTCTACTGGACTCCACATCCCACAATGCAATGTGCAAAACTGTGTTCAGTGGTGATAAAAACAGACTCTCAAGCACTAATTTCAACCTTTTAATTCTTTTTTTTTCACGAGCCAATGATCTTCAAATTAATGATCGATGAGGCTTAGACGATGTAAATCCGTGTATCATTCATTTTTCATTATGTAACAAAAACATGAAAAATGAAGAATAAAAACACTCATTATTTGATATTGTTTCCGAAACCAAAATTAAAAAACTGGAAAACGCCTTGTTTTTCAAATTCAAGCTCTTTTGCTTCCGTACAGGAAACAAAAAACGAACACCTTTATCCATTTTCTCCATTACCGATTGGCCGAAGTACGTGACCCGGAAGTGTACTCTCATCCGAAACATGTCCTTTTCGGATGCGCAGTTGGAAGCAGCAATCTTGTCATGCCGAACTGCCGTTAGCATAGCCGTTAGCGTCGGATGAGAGTACACTTCCGGGTTCACCCACTAATAGGGAACGTGAGCTGGGATTAGACCGTCGTGAGACAGGGTAGTTTTACCCTACTGATGATGTGTTGTTGCAATAGTAATCTCATCCGACGCTAACGGCTATGCTAACGGCAATTTTAAAAATGCCTTGATTATTGGTGGGGCTTCTGGAGCAGTTAAGACATGCCCAGTCTAAACTATAAAATCTCCAAAGAAAGATCTATGCTATGCTAACTAGCTACTCAATAGTCACTATTACCGAAATCCTCTGTGCCCAGCCATGTGTCACTATGCTTATTTACAGTTTTGTTTCTGTGTGTGGTGGGCGGGGTTTGTACGGGGTGGGTGTATTTTAAACTATGTAAAAGCACTTTGAGTTGCATTTTCTTTGAATAAAAAGCGCTTTCTATAAGTAAACATTGATTGATTGACTCTATTCACAATTCTCTACAATACAACCTACTCTCCACAGATTTAAGTGTCCACAGGTGCTAGTTTTTATAGACGGGGGCGGAGCCAACAGTGACGCAAGATGGTCATTTAATCTGTTCCCAGCCAATAGCAAAATTAAATTGTAATAGCTGGGTTTCACTCCTTAAAGGGCAATCACTCTTACATTTTACAACAAAATATGCCAAATTGAAATACTATGACTAAAATGTTGAGAGTTGGACTATAGGATCAATCAACAGCACTACTTAATAACCAAATACATTTGTTTTGGGGGTTAGGTTACTCTTAAAATATACAAACATAGTGAAAATAAAATGAGAATATAGTCTAGATTTTCAATAACATTGAATAGCTCCGGGTTCTCACTTTGACGAGATGGAAAACCATTCCTCTGCTTTCAACTGTCTCTACACGTGGCCGTTAATATTTAAGATTCCTATGCAAACCAAGTAGTCTTTTGTTTAATAAGTTGGTGTTTGTGTCTGTGTGTGGTGATCAACCATGGACAAACCAGGACCCACACAGAAAGCAGCTGCCCTCGAGCTGTGGGCTCAAGCCTCAGAGAGCCGTCCAAGTGACAGTGCCAGGGGTCTGTGGAGCTAATCAGACCCCAGGGACCAGCTTTCAGGCGCCACTTTTTGTTGTTGATACTTGGGGATTCTACTCGCATCAGGACAAAGTGGGATAAAGTCAGTGTGAAGGTCCTTCTCTTCCTCTGCTTGTCGTCCATCTTTGGCTGGTTTAGGACAGAGCTGAATTAATGAAGCGGCAGACATGCACATATACATAGAAGAGATTTCTCTTGCTGAAAATTGTCCAACTTCTGAAGCGAGTGGTTTAGAATCTTAGCACATGAAAGATACAGCTCGGTAAAGCTGCTAAACAGCTAGCTACTGAGTCAATAAAAGCTTCAAAGTGCAAATAGTTGACCTTGTCTTAACGTCACAACATGAGTAGTGTAGAGTTAACCACTGAGTTCAATCACATGCTGCCGAACTCCAACAATAGCTACTTTGTTTTGCTTAAGAAAGACAGATAATGCATCTGAATACTCCCTCCTATCTCCTTTCCTATCCACTTTTCCTAAACTCTGGAAATGTTTAGGTGTCGGCCATGATAAGGAGCGTTCCAATTCACTAAAAGGTAAGGAAAGGAGGCTCAATGCTTCCTTTATAACCTTTAGCCTAGGAAACACTGATGCATCCTTTACCAAAGGAGACCAGATAATGCTGCCCCACAATTCCTTGCGGCAACAACATTTAAAGGGACCCGCTCATCTGAAGATTCACGGAAACTCACAATGACTGAAAACAGAGCACGCTGTTGTTCAAGAAAAAGGGATCAGAGACATTTTAAAGCAAATTATGTTTTATTCAACATATTTAATTCACCTAGGAATACTATATGTATGCCAACAATGTTATGTAGGCCTATATCTTACATAAATGTAACAATTTCATAAACTCATACTTATTTTGGATTTAATGTTGATTTCTGAGAGTAAGGTGAGGGTGAGCAACTATTCTCAATGTGACTTTTTTTCAGTTTCACTTTGGTTTCTGGTAGCCTGGTAACCTCTTTTCCTTTGACTTACTGTACATTCAAACCTTGTGATATTTGAGATTATATCAGCGGTTAGAGGCACAGGGGAAAGTTATAAATGCTCTATTAGTAGTGCATTTTCAGAAATTTGTAGTTTTTACGCCACGGTCGACGTCACTAAATTTCGCCGCCATCGGATTATTACGTCATCTAATGGAAATGCGTCAGATTGTCAAAACAACGCGATGGCTTTTTCCCCTAACTCCTTTAGGATGTCTCTTAACACCTTTCCTAAACCCTGTGATGTCATCCATGGGTTTAAGGAAAAGTGGATAGGAAAGGAGATAGGAGGGACTATTTGGGTGCATCCAAAGTCTGCTGAAAAGTAAACTTTTTAAATCATCATTGAATGAAAAGTCAAAGTCTGGATTAGGATTTTGATAAGGTAATGGTAACTACTAACGCAAATCCTTAATTCCAGATCACAGTGCTGGGCTTACGAATGTTAAACCCCGTTTGTTACTCATTAAGTGCGAATCTTTACCATTTACGATCAACCTCTTTGCATGACATCACTCATTTTGCTTCTGCGTAATGTTGAACATTGGACTATGAGGGGCGGCTTGGTTTTTCCTTCATTGTATGTGTACTAATTTGATTGTATGGATACAAATGTGGTAGCGTTACCTCTGCAGTAGGCAGAAGTAGCAGGTTTAACCACTCCACTTCATTTTTCATTTTAATATTGTGTTATTTTTCTGTTGAAAAAACAAGCAGAAGAGTCATGTAAACCTAATAGTATGTATATTGTTAAAGAAACAAACAACATATGAGGTTCATTTTAAAAGTTTCATAAAGCTCATCAGGAGTAAATACAGTAGCTTGAAGCAGTGACAAGATACAAACAGAAACCTGATGTCCACTACAGTGGATAAAAATGAGTGGGCTAGTATTCAGGAGGATATGATATCAATAACAGAGGGTGTATTCTCTCACCTCTTTAAACGAACCATCATAAAAAACAACTCAAGCACACCAAAAACGTTTCAGCTTTGAGTTTTTCCAAGCTGTGCTTCATACAACTGAAAATAAATATGCTATAAATTAGACAAGGTAGACTTTAATATATGCGCATCCAAACTCCTGTGAGATTGCATCAATTTTCCATTCCAGTGAAGCATTCGGGGCATGTTGCTGCAGATCAATCCTCCATCCATGAGCTTGCTGGATAGACGAGTGCTTCAAATTGAACTCCTCGATGTTTTGACCAGAAGCATCGAGAGCAGCAGAGAGATTGTGCCCTGAATAACGATTACTGGTTTTGTCCAGAGTTGAAAGAACTTACTTCCTCTTGTAGGCTTTCCTCCTGTACTGGGACCTGCAGTAGGTTCCTCTGCTGTGCTCACTGCAGCAGAACAGCTGGAGGTGGAGTCCTCCAAGATGAAACCTCTGTTAACTAGATCAGCTTCATGCTGCTGTTTTTTCCTCTTTTTGGCTTTGGATTTGCAAGCTTCCTGTTTAGACGGTCTACTTCTCCTGCCACACGTGCCCTTGACAAGCTGTAATCCCAAAAAGCTTCGTCTCTTCTTTACCGGTGATCACTTTTCGTTAGGGGTGGGATGATAGATAGAGTTCACGATCCAATAGATGATACTGAACTTAATGATAGAATATTTTTTAAAAGGAAAGATAACCATGCTTTTATTTGACTTTAACTTTGGACATATACTGTAGGCCTACATACAGTACTCAATAGAAATCCCCCAAAAGCAAACCATGAAAATCTAATGTAATTTTTTTTCTCCTCAGCTAAAGTGGTGATAGTATCAGGGGTGTTTATTTATTTGCTTGCTTTGTTAGTAGGGTTATGTTACTGTACATGTATTGTACATATTTCAAAAACATTTTAACCAAAGTTAAATCTTATGCTGTGGAAGACTTACATTTTGGAGGAGAGCCGGATCAATGCACTGGTTCTGGATCAGTTTGAAAAATCAAAAACCATTCGTAAAATTTTAAAAATTCACGTGTCGGTTCATATTATATTTGATCTTTACTATTGCAGTGCCCGTAGGAAGTACGTATTGCTATAGAATATAGTGGGCGGTTAAGGTTTCAGCCACGCGGAGCCTTGACTGGAGTGCAGCATTGCTCGCCCGGCGGGCATCTCGTGCTTCAGCTGACTCAGCATGACGTGCATGGGACATTCAGCTGACTGCGATTGGCTTTCGGCACGTTAACATCCACAGGTAGGTGTAGTGTTGTAGTAGTCGAGAACGGTCTTGGTCTCAAGACCAAGTTTTAAAGGTCTCGGTCTCGTCTCGGAAGCATTTTGACTCGGTCTTGTCTCGAACTCGGGCTGTCCGGATTTTCACTCAAGACAGTTCGAGACCAGCACTAATTCCTGCTATTTTTAAACTTTTTTATAATGTGATAATTACACGGAGAAGAACGGGATAAAACAATCCTTTATTCATTCTTTAATCCACCCCGTATAATGACTGCAACCTTCCTTAATGTGTGTGTGTGGGTGTGGCTACGGTTTCAGTTTGGACCGTGGAGCGGAAGGGAGATAGAAACTAATCACCAGTAAAAATCCCAGTAAAACTCCGGAAAACAATCACCAGGAATAAATATTTACTCCCTGGTAAAGACAGTAGCTCTAACAACAGGTAAAATGATAAACTACGGGTCCTAGTGCCTGCCGTCCGGTGAAGCCTGTTCCGTTCACCGTGTGTACTGAGGTCCGTGTGTGTTTAATAAGTCCGTGTGTGTCCGTGTGAAAGTCTGCATGTTTATGCCTCTGTCCATCCACTCTTTTCATTATATCCATGTCTTTTAAGGCTTTTATTAAATAGTGTCGGCTGTAGTCCGGGCCGCCGCCATCTTGGATAATGTCGTCACCAGCGTGTCATCGCCGCAAGTCGCGTATGCGCAGAATGAGTCAAATAACTGTAAAGAGGTCTTATATTAGTCTATTTTCTTTTTAAAGTGTTTTTTTTTTGTGGCTTTAGACTCCATTTACATATTTGTATATAATATCTTCCCTACAAAATAAATAGGTTCACAATATAACTGTTTTTTATAGTTTCTGTTTCCACTGTATCCAGAATAATAATCAAATCAATTAACAACTGTTGATTGATTTGTTACATGACTGTTCCAGGGTTTTAGTTTGTTTTATTTAGTTTCACCATGTTATCTCTTGGCAGAAATGCTTTTAAACACTAGCTGTACATTCAGCTGACATAAAAATCTTGTTTTCAAATATGTAGAATAATTGTGAATTTATCAGTAGCAGTAGTAGTTTTAATATTTTAGTTAATTTTTTGCAGGCCCCTTTTTTGCCCGTCAAATGTATTTAAAAGAAACTAAAACTAAAGAGAGAATGTTATTTAACTGTCGAACCTTGTCATAATTTTATTTATTTATAGATTTTTTTAAATTAAAAAAAAAATATCGGTCTTGGTCTCGGCTTGTCTCGGTCTTGGTCTTGACTCGGTCTCAGCTCCTGGAAGTCTTGGTCTTGTCTTGGTCTCGGATAGTGTGGTCTTGAACACAACACTAGGTAGGTGAAAATCAAACTTTAAACTGCAAAAGAAAATAAAAATACAAAATTCAGTTTAATATTGGCAAATTAAGATGATGTTTTGTTGAGAGTTGATGAAATTGTCTGCTGTCATTGATATCTAACTTCACCACTATTATCATCAGTAACTGTCTGTGTCATACACACACGCACACACACACACGCACGCACACACACACAGGCGCACGCACACAGCTTTTACAGAGACATGACATTTGAAAAATCTGAGTTTTTTTTTTTGGGGCAAAATCACCCAGCCCTAATTAATGGGGATACAAATGTGTTACAAGCCTATAAATCCACATAACAACCAACATGCCATGCATACCATGCCATATCATGTCCTACCTTTACCTATAGCACATCTTTGTTAGCGATTTTAAAAGTTTTTGTTCTTCTATTATGTTTCACTTTCTCTCTTCTTGTTTTTCTCATTTCTACAGCCTTAGTGGGTGGTGCAATAAGCACACCTCTCTATTATAATGGAATTGAAATCATTTTCTACCAACAGTGAAACAAATGCGAAGGTAAGATGTCAACATGTATCAAGAAAGGATAAATGTCATCCTATGAGATGCACTTCAGTGTTTCTTAGCTTGAGGCTGTTGATGCACGTTCTTATTACTCTGCCGTTCTCCCATCACTTTTAAAATATGAAACACATTCATTATCAGTAACATATTACATTAACGTGGACACACAATATAGGGTCTCACTAAAAATATGAGTATCTTCTAAGATGTATGGGATAACAGGGAGTTCATTTGATATTTCCTCCAAGGCTTATTAACTCTATTTCCTCTAATTCTCCCTGTTTCTACATGAATGTGACATGGTAATATGTTTAAAAGAGAGAATGAGAGATAGAGATGATACGCTCTGCCATGGTAGATGTTATCTTATATTACAATATCCATTTTAATTTATTGCATTTATAGAAAATTGAAGTGATGGTTCATGAATTCAATAACACACATACACGCACGCACACATACAACCTGTTTATAAAAATACACAACTACCACTTTTCAAGGTAACTATTTTACCAAATAATACGAGAACTATCACTAATAACACACTGCAGTGTGTGACACTTTAAATGTAAAACTACACATTTTTTTCAACTGATATTGTATGAGTGCAAATTTAGTGAACCATTGGATGCTGACATTGGTGTAACTAGGAACTAATTCTACATTTACTTCTTTATATTCAGCTGGCTTTGGAAAATGAGCTTAGATTTCTCATCGTATGACGCTTCACT
The DNA here is from genome assembly GCF_900634775.1 of Gouania willdenowi. Taxonomy (NCBI): domain Eukaryota; kingdom Metazoa; phylum Chordata; class Actinopteri; order Blenniiformes; family Gobiesocidae; genus Gouania; species Gouania willdenowi. Next base: position 7,344,796 of record NC_041055.1, on the reverse strand, counting down.
GGAGGCTATTCTTGATAAATGAAAAATGTTGGTAAGCAAACCCAGTACACGCTGAAGAGACAATGTCTATTGGCTGGACTGGGAACGCCTCGGGATCCCCCGAGAATAGCTGAATGAAATGGCCGGGCCTCGCTGCTGAGGATGCTGCCCTCGTGACTCGACCACGGATAAACGGCAGAAAATGAAACAGAAACAACTATTTCATCCATGTTGTCTTTTTTAACAGCATGGGCGATATTCCTGATAGTTTTAATAAAAAGCAATAATGTACAGATTATTTCTTTCCTGGGGAGGATTATGTCAAATCTAAATCCAGATTTTGTTTATAAAGTGAGTTATTTGAACCTGCTGGTTTGTCTGACTTAACTAACACAAAATTTTGACTTTATGCCCTTTTTGTTCAGTGTTTCATCTCAGTGTTAAATTCTCTTACACTGACACTAAATCACATTAAAAGAAAAAATTACTTTTTTATTGAGTGATTTTCTTGACATTTTTCTTTTTTCTTAGATTGCTTATGTAAAAAAAAGTCATTTGTACTATTTGTTAATGTGTAAAAACAAGGTGACATTAATGTATCTACACTGCATTGCACATCCCCCCCCCCACAAACACACGCCCCACCCACTTCACCTCCCAATGATTGGACAGTACCTACTCTCTGATTGGTTGGGCGACTTTTAGCCTAAGTTGTTATATTGTGCAGTGCATTATTTATTTATTTTTTTGAAAATTGTTTTTTTAAAATATTTTTGTTAATATTTGATATATTTTAGGGCAGGCACTGTGTATGGACGACCTGAGGCTACTGAGTCACTTGAAAGTGGTCGCTATAGAAACCAACTGCCACTATATATTTCAGTGTTCATTAGAAACTGCTGCAGTTACAAACTGACTTTTAACTGAACAGCAGCAAAACATCAATCTCCAGTGTAGAGAACCATCTTTCTTCTGCTTTTCAGCTTTTAAAGAGAAGAAAATCACCCTTCAGAGTGTCCATCACACGCTGATATTTAAAGTAGTTATTATTTTAAAGCATCAGCAGCAAAACTTCAACTTTTGCAGCCAACTCACAGTGTTTTTAAACTGAAAGGTTTCCAAACTGAATGTGACAGTGACCTGATTCATATGGTTTGTGCATAATTATCACAAGTGCTATCAAATATACATAATTTATCTATAAATTATCAATACAGAGAAATGCAATGTAACAGTGATATGAATGAGATTCTTTCATATCTGCTGTGGTTAGTATGTAGTGTGGTGAAATGTTAGCAACTGTTTAGCAGTGATCAATGCTATTAATGAGCTTTGGTTAGTTTTATTATTACACTGCAATAGATCACAGTTAATGTGTATTAATGTTTCTATTTGTATCAGAAAAAGTGTATTAGTAGAAATAACTTTACCCTTTGTTACTAATACATGTCACTGATCTGCTCACTGAACCTCTTTCCTCCCTCAGAGAATGGAGGATATTACATGTCTCATTGATGAGCAGATGTGGGCCGAACTGCAGGAGTTTGTTCAGCTGGTAAGAACCTGGACAAGCCCCCTTACTGCTCTTCTGTACAATTGTCTACTTCATAATTATTGTTGATGTGTTTCAATGGTTCCTAAAATATGGATGTTTTTTCTGCTTTTCAGGAACTAGTTCCTTTTTACTGGCCTGAAGACCACGGGTACGGGGCCCAACAGAATGAGGGCCAACAACATCAGGGCCCAACAGCTGAGGCCCCAAACATTGAGGAAGTCAGGAGTTTCACCACCTTGTTGGATGCTCAGTACTGGCCCTCACAAATTCCTGGCCCTTCAACCATCGGCCCCATTCCAAATGTGGCCCCACAATGGATTGAGCTCCAAACCATTGACCCCCTGGCTATCACTGTGCCTGCTATGACAGTAAGATCTTTGTTTATTAATATCATGCAGGGGTAGGGTCAATTATAATTGTAATCGCATAATTGATAATTAGTTACAATTCGGGCATAATTGTAATTGTAATTGTAATTTTAAAAATCTGTTGCTGTTGTAATCATAATTAAATTGTAATTGAGTTCAGATAATTGACTTTGTAATTGTAATTGCCTTGAAAATTCTAAAGAAATTATAATTTAAAGCTAAACATGGGAACTATGTTACAGTTCTATGTACAGTTATACACATATATAGTAAATAATTAATAAAATATGTTTCATATCAAGCTTTCCTACATTTTACCATTTAAAAAAAATTGAGACAGTCTAACAAGGTAATCAATAAATAGGAAATAAATTAGATGATAAATATGTGTTATTAGTGTATTTAACAGCTGATTTAGGACCTGTTATCATTAGAGATGCTAACAGAAAGCTAGCATGAGGAAGGATAGCTTTTATTAGGTTATTTCTGTCACTCTCAATAATTGTGATTAATTGTAATTGAACATTAGTAATTAAGAATGTAATTGTAACTTGTAATTTAATTGTAATTGGAAAAAAATGCTGGTAACTGCAATCGTAATTGAATTGTAATTGAACATGGGTAATTGAATATGTAATTGTAACTGAAAAATGTAATTGACCCCAACCCTGATACCATGACACGGTGTCTAACATTCATGTGTTTCTGTGTGTCCAGTTTGATGGAATCCCAGTGTACACCCCAGAGGGTCATACAGCCCCCACTTTTGGAGTCGAGTAAGTAAAGCCAACAAACAGATCAACAGATCAAACACAGATGTTAGTTCACGTGACGTGATGTCTGATCCAGTGTGTGTGTGTTTTTCTCTGTAGGAATGGGAATGACTTGGTGCCCCCAGTGCAGACAGCGCCCCCAGTGAAGGCCCCAGTTTCACAGTGAGTTGTTTTAATCCTACATGTCTTTCTTGTGTCTGACTCTGGATCGCGCTCTTACACTGCGTATTTATGCTTCATTCCTTCAGAAAGGTGAAGAAGCCTCGGAAGAAGAAGGTGGCAGAGGGGCCGTATGTAAAAAAGCCCCTCAACGCCTTCATGCTCTTCCTGAAGGAGCACAGAAAGTCTGCGGAGGAGGAGCTGGGTCTGAGGACGAGCGCTGCTGTCAACAAACTCCTCGGTCAACGGGTGAGTTAGTTTGTTCCTCTGTGAATGATCTGTGATCTTTGAACTCCCGTCTTCAGTGTGTGTGAACGACACTTTTCTTGTTGTCCATCCAGTGGAAATCATTGTCTGCAAAGGCCAAAGAGAATTTTACTGTTTGGGCCGAGATGGAATCTTTACTCCACGCCGTTGAGCACCCCGACTGGACCAGCAAAACCAACTATGTAAGTGTACTCTCTGACATGCTGACACAGCAACCTTAATCACCCTTATGAAAAACAAGTCTATTTAAGTGTGCTTAGAGGATTCTTATTTTAAACTAAAAATTAAAAAGCATACTTTCAGTTTACATTTCCTGTACTTCTCAGAAATACACTTAGAAGCACATCACTTTAGTATACTTGCAGTACACTGAAATATATACATTAAAGTACAAGTATATTTACTTCATATTTGCATTTAAACTTTTTATATACTTAGTACAAGTATTTGAGTTACCTTTAAGTATATTCAGCTTGTGAATGTGCAGGTTTTAGTGATAGCAGCCGAATAAATACCTTTTTATTAAAAATCAAAACACAGGTCTATTGGTAGGATAGTTCAGTTTACAAGTCGACGGGAAATAAAGTTCAAAGCATATTGCACAAGAAGAGCTAATTTAAATGAAAGCGGGTTAGATTCTAGTATACTAATTCTAGTATAGTATTTTTGTACCTATAAGTTTATTTGCAATATGAAATAAAGCTTTTGGTAAACAAAAATTGGGCCATTTTAGTCCCAAGAAGTATTGAAATAGTACAGTTTGAAGTATACTGCTAGTATATTAGGTAGGTGTACTTGTTACCTAAAAGTATACAGAGCAAAATATACTTAAACTATACTTATGTATACTTAGTATAATGTACTTTAGGTATACTCCTTTTTGGTAAGGCTAAAGGTGACGGTGAAAGTGTTTTATCAGCTAACTCAAAGTTTCATGTGTTTGGTTTTAGGGGAATAAGAGGAAACGAAGTCGAACCAAAGTCTGAACCATGGACACCAACCAATGACGCTCCACAACATCCTGTTCCTGAACTGTGCTTTGTTTTGGTGGAGCTGATGGTTCATCCCAACTTGTGTCAATATCATGTTAATTGTATATAATGTTAATAAAGTTTGAAAAATTAATAAACATGTTCTTTTATTTAAAAAAAATACAAACTTGTGAACTTTGGTGTTTATAATGCCGTATCCACGGAAAAATGTGCATTTTTCGCTGTTCGCTTTCAACACAGCCGTGGCCATTGCACGCCAAAAACTTCTGGGTCCCGTCCGTCTGGTCTAAACAGGTCTAAAATAACATTTTTGAAATCACCAAATATTTTCAAAATGGCGCATGTACACACTCGGGCTATGTGCAAGCTGTTCAAAAAGTTTCAAGACAAACAGACGCCGCGTCAGGGAGAAATTCGCTCCACAAACACGCACGCATGCACGCAGAACTCCTTGCTTTTATAGATAGACTACCCGTTGGAAGTATGTATTCATGTGGGAGCTTAAGTAGAGTTGCCAAATGAGTACGTGTTTGAAGGTTGGATGTACAAAGAGCTGTACATACTCTGTAGTGTTATAAAAGGATTTTATTTGTGGGCGCAAAGGAAAATAGCGTGTGCGAGTTCTCTGGTTTAATTCTATTGGACATGTGCATGATGAATTGGTAAATAAAGTTTGCACCAATGTTTGCTGGACCTAAGCAAATGGATAATAAATGTCCCGGAGCATCCCCTGTCCTTAGACCTTACTTTGGCAAGGAAAAACTCAAAAAACCCAGTGGGAAAATTAATTACACACAAACATGTCATGTGCATTCAACATACGACCATAAAGAAGAGACACAGAAAACAGGTGGGTTTTACACCAAAGTCACCCCTCAGCAGATTCTTCTCATATTCTGCCTGTGGCACCAATGGAGCACACAATGTAACAGCCTCACGCGCTTCCCCACATACTTTAGTTTTGCTTTTCTTTATTTACGTAAGGTGCACATTAGGTTATAAACACATGGTGAAAATATCAGCGTTTATAATCTTTCCCTGTATGTTATAGTAGTAGTAGTAGTAGTAGTAGTGCAGGGCTCTCAACTTTTGAACTCAGTTTAGAGTGAGACTTTGGCTGCAGTGGCGGTTTTGGTAGAATCTGATGAAAGACATAAATTTGTACAAATAAAACTATTTATAGCAGACGTGCACACGCACACACACACTTCTATTGTACATTATTACATTAAAGCAAAAACCACATTAAATTAGGGGCATGGATGTCAATCTAATTGATATTGCGTAGGAATTTGTAATGAAGTCGGAGACAGTGAATGGATTGCTGATTGACATCTGCTTATCTTTTGTGTTGTCAGTGCTGGGTTGTTCCCCACAGCAGAAAGTGATTGGAAGCCTTCCTGCAGAGAATCCTCACTTTTCATGTGTTATGGAAATTAAATTGACTAACTAGTCTACCTCAAAGCCTCTCAGGTAATCTCACTGTGAAGCTTCTGACATTCATGCAAAGGTGAAGACAGACTGTCATTGGTGATTGGTGCAATATTGCCTCAGGGGTTACCTCGACATCCAATCAGTGGTCTATCTTTGTAGCTTGGATTCTGAAACAGATTTCTCTTTTTCCTGTTAAGTGTGCAATGCTCACAGGGAGTCAGACAGGGAAAAGGCATGAGGCTGAAGCTAAAATAAGAATGTGTATTTTTCTCATTTTTAAAGGGGTGCTAATTAGAATTTTGAACAGACTTGCACCACCTTGAGTTGCAATTTGCTCTCCCCAGGAAGTACATACAGTACATGGCCTGTAGCAGTACGGCTAATGCTGCGTTCATCTGTGTGATTTGTGGCCTTGAGAAAATCCAGAGTTCAGAGTTGCCCTGAATGCAGCATTGCTGCTAGAGTGAGGGTAAAGGGCGTACTAATGCACAGCTCATACTTAGTCTGATGTCAAAATTAGTATCAGATAGTATGAAAAGACATTTTTTACGTGTGTACAGTGGACACACTAGTCATACTCAACCGTCCCATGATGCATTGTGAGCAGAATGTAAAATCGTTCTGGGACCGCATCGTACCGAGGTTGTATAGGCGCATATATGCGCATGTGCACTACTGGAAAAATTCATTTTTTTTTTTGTTTTGTTTGGTGGATTAGGTTAGGGTTATGATTAGGGTTATAATCCCAGTATGGAGGTAAACAGTATGGGACACTGGCTTCAAGCTAAAATCAAACATTGCCTTTTCAAACCTAAAGCATCTCTTCTTGTTCTCCATTAGTTTTAAAACGTTTTTGTAAATTGGGCTCTTGTTTTGAAGTTAAGCAGAAGTTTTGTCAGAAACACAATTGAGCATCTCTGAAAATCTCTGACATGTCAGCATGAAATGTGTTTCCATGAGTTTTATTGATCAAATGATCATACAGTATGTTGATATTGTACTTGGTCCCTTTCTCGCTTGAAATGGTTTCAGATCTTTCAAAGGTGGAGAATCAACAGAGATATTTATCCTCAGTGTGCTTGAGGTTTTTGTCGTTGTCAGTTTGAAATGCATCTTGGGAAACTTGGATGTATATTTCAGTGCAAACGGTCATCATACTAATCGTCCTAATCATACTTATAGTAGACAGTATACAGGTATACTCATTCAGTTTGTAGTATGTAGTACGGAGTGTACCATTTCAAACACAGCCAAGGTCCCTTAGGAGAGCTCTTCTCCTCTGCTTCATCGTCTACTATGAAATCGCAATGTTGGAACTGTCGCCCCCCTGTGGTCACAGATAATTTTCAGGTCACAACTGTTTTTATCCTCTTTCCGTAAACAAAAGAGGTTTACAACAACATCTTTAACTTTTCCTGATTATTTTAGAGCAACCAAAAGCAGCACAAGTTGGAATTTTGACCAAAAAAGCTGACTAAATGATCTAAAAAGCAGGCTGAATGCTTCACTCCAATAGAAAACAATGGGATGTTAACAGGCAGTAGGGCCGTGTGACATCATCAGTCACGTGATTTCAAGATGGCAGAACACCGGCTCTTAATCTGTAAAGTAGTCCCATTTTGTAAGGCAATTAAATGAAGATGGTGCATAATAATGTGTTTTGTTAGGCATAGATCTCCTAATAACTGCATTTCAAAAGATTTTAGGCCAGATTTGTAAGGCAAGTCAGACGATAAATGAATGAAGTCATGAACTTTTTTGAATGAGATTTATTGGTTTGTATTGGCTGCTGTTGGGGACCCCCCTTTCATCCCATATTCATAAAGATAGATGTCTTCAAGTTCATGTTTTTTTCTTTTGTTTGGAAATCAGTTTGATATAAAAACCAAAGTCCTGTTGGCTGTGGTATCCTGTCGCTGCCTAAACCGCAGTTGATTGGAAAACATTTCCGCGCTTACAGTCGTGTTTATCAAAATGACAGCGTGAAAATAATTAAATACCAAAGTGGGCTCGCTGCCAACTCCACTGCTGGCAGTTCACATCCTCTAACAGCACAGAGACATTACACAACCAAAATCAGATCATGTACCGCATCCTCCGAGACCAATTATCTGTTTTCTCTTCATAATCACACAACTTCTCATTTCCCTTCAATCCAAAGCCAACACAATAAACTGTGGGTAAAGATAAGTGAATCTTCACTAGGGAGAGGGGAAGCTTTCTGTTTGGCTGGCTCACCTCGTACCTTTGTGTGTGTGCGCGAGTGTACGTGATCTCAGGTGGGTTTTTCTTTTTTTTTTTTGCTTGTCTACTGCTGTTGAATTGTACCTTTGGGATACTGAATGACACCTTTTCTCTTCCTTCCACCGTCGACCTTGAGTGGGTGAACCGGAGCAGGATGCGGATTGGCTCCAGCCCAAACTTTGAATAGTCATCCGTCCTCGCCATTCACTCGGCCTTTGTCTCTTAAAAAAAGGTCAAAGCGGAGCAAGAAAACATGTAGGTGTAAGAGATATCAGCGTTATATAACAAAGAGGCTTATATGAACTTTCCAACAAAAGTCCTGTGGTAAAACATTACACATCTGCCACATGAGAGATAAATGCAACCATATTTGTTTTCAGTAATGAGCTTATTCCCATTAATAACAATATTTAATGTATTAATCAAAAAGGATATTTATGTGTATTAGTATGATTGTATGGATAAAAATGTGCGCTGAAATAATACAACAACATCAGCTGTATGTTATGATCTGCTTTTCATCCAATAACAGAAACATAATCTGCATGATGGGACGTTGACTTGAAAGTCACCAAAAAAAAATGCAAACTGCGAAACTCAGTTTACGACAAAATTTTAGGTCTGTGAGTGTGCGGACAACTAGGAAAAGCTTTTGTGTTTCAGTATGTGGAATAAGATTCTGGAAATGAAAGAGTGTACAAAATATCAATCAATTTAAAAGAAAATATATTCATGTTGTATGACAACTTTGAGAGTGTGTAATGTGTTTTTTTATGTGCATTATAATCAAAACTACATAAAGATGAGACAAAATGTATATATTAACAGCAACAATGGTTGGAAAACAGGATGCTGAAAATTAGATTTGTTATGTAATGTACACAAACACAAAAGTATGTGTATGCAGATGCAGTAATATATGAATGGTAATTATTAGGTTTTTTTGTTTCTCTTTTTTTTCTGGAGGGAAGCCATCTGCATCAAATATTTTGTTTACTGTAATATTGTTTCTTGTATTATTGCATTTGCAATTTTTTCAAAATAAAACAGTAAAATCAAATTGTTTTCTCGGGGGTATGAGTTAACTTTTTCCACGTCCACAACTGCAGTAAAATTAATAGAAAATTGATCAGAAAATTATTGGTAGTACAAAAAACACCTCATTAGGTGTTTTCATGTCTGACAAAACCGAAAAAGCTAACGGACAGTTAGCGTCGCAGATTAGCAGAAGTCCAATTACAGTAAAACATTAGCATTGAGATTTGTGAATCCACTGACATATAAACATTAAGCAGACATTTGTAGATTCTTGTAGAAACTCACAGGAATGCAAGGCAGTACAGTATAGCGCCTTTCATACACATAGCAACTCATAGTGCTGTACATGATCAAAAAGTGCAACAGAAAACATTTCAACAGCCTAAAAATCAACAAGAACGTTAAAATCAGCAGTAAAAACAATTAAAATCAGCAGTAAAAACATTTAAACACATTATATCAACAACAACATGACCAAAAATGCAGGGAAACTATTTTTACTGGGCGGATACGACCAGAACCAGAGCCCACTTCAGGCTGAGACAAATGATGATTGGCACCTTCTTGAACCAATAGCTTGCTTTGTTGCAAAAGATGAACGCTATTGAATAAAAAACATGTCACTCTGCATAGCACGAGCCAATTAGAAGCATCCTAACATGCTGGGCATAACGTATTATTTTCCTGGAAAGCGAGCTATTTACTAGCGATGTCCTGATACAACTTTTTCACTTACGATACAAATATTGCAGCCTTGAGTGTTGGTCGATACCGATATTGATACGATACCAGCACAAATCAGACATACTTTTATGACTTATTTTGTTGTGTGGGATGTTGGAAAAGGCTTGATCAAGTGGTGTTACTAAAACAGAGACCAATAGTCAGCAACAGTAGGGATGAAAAAAACTGACCTATTTATTATTAACCAATTGGTTACAAACATTTTAACCTTCAACATAAGATATTGTACAGTTGAATAAATATGATATAATATATAAGGGAGATTTTAGATGCAGTCCAATAAAGTCCAATATTTGTTTTCTGGCTGATATCTGACCGATATCAAAATCGGATCGGGACACACACATTATATATACATACATATATATATATACATATACATGCATATACATGCATGTACATACATATATACATATATATACATACATACATGCATATATATACATACATACATGCATATATATACATACATACATATACATACATGCATATACATATACATGCATATGCATATACATATATACATGCATATACATGCATATACATGCATATACATATATACATGCATATACATGCATATACATATATACATGCATATACATGCATATACATATATACATGCATATACATGCATATACATATATACATGCATATATATATATATACATGCATATACATACATATACATACATACATGCATATATATATATATACATGCATATACATACATATACATACATACATGCATATATATATATATACATGCATATACATACATATACATACATACATATACATACATATATATATATATATTCTGGAAAATATGGTTTGTTTTTTCAGCCATCAAAAAACAGTTCTCTGCATAGGTAATTGTACTTGCATGTATAATGTTGAGTGTATTTGCGTTTGTGTTGTTACTCACTTGAAATCAATCAATCAATAAACTAAAACTAGGACAGATGGCCTAATAATCTTTGGTCTCTGTAGGTAGAAGGTGACTGACTATTATATAAGGATAACTCTATTGGAAAGAATACTTGTGGTCCATTTTGATGAAAGCTTTACTTTATATTCTAAAATATAATCAGCATAAATTCCTCCTCATAAGGTCTATAGGTTGTTTTTTGGTTGAGCACCCATATGTTTAATTCATCCAGTGTTGAGGATTGCTTGAGGACTTATTTTCTTGACTACGGCTGATTATACAAAGACAATGATACCACAATCTCCTAACCGACTGGAGAGATGTGAAACAAAAGGCTGCCCGCGCCTTCAAATTGCTTTTGTAAAGTCAAAACTGCCAGATCTGCAAATTAGCAGCTGAATAGGCAGGCGGCACAAAGTGTCATCACGCTTTTTAATAGAGAGAGAGGGAGAAGAAGAGTGGAGGGAGTGGTAGTTCATGGGGATACATCAAAGGGAAAAAATATCAAAGCAAATGGATGAATTCATTTAGGATTTAAAAATGTCAATAAACTCAGCCACGCTTGGAGTTTCTAAATGTTCATTTGCATCAATGGGTCATTGGTAGACACTTATCTATATATTGTAATCCCACAACATGAACTGAAAGATAGAAACCTTATAAAAACCAAACATTTCCCACAAGAAACAAAAAAAAAAAACTAAAACTAAAAAAAAACAACAAAAAAACACCCAAATCGTTCATTTTGTCTGATTGTGGGTGGAGTTAAAGCCACCACTGCAACCTAATTGATTGGACACCGAATGATGCCACCCCAGTAAATTTGGGGTTGAAAATATTTAAGTGAAAAACATCCCTAATGGGAAGTTAGTTTTAAGACCCCTTTATAATACATAATAAATATAAAATTGTATTTTTTTAAAAAAAAAAGAAAACACTGGATGCTTCTATACTGGCTAAGTATAGTATAGTATAGTATAGTATAGTATAGTATAGTATAGTATAGTATAGTATAGTATAGTATAGTATAGTATAGTTAGCCAGTACACAGAAACATTTGTCAGTCATTATAGAATTTTTTTACATGCAGACTTTTTTCTCATCCATCAATAATATTTTCTTCAAAATACACCAAAAGGCAAAGTTCAAATTCTAAAATGAGCAACAACAAAAAAAAAAAAAACTGAAATAAATAAATAAAAATAATGTCGGATGAGACACAGGAAAGTTTAGCAATCCTGCAGACACAAATAAATAAAGCTAACACCATGTATTTCTATTAGGAAACAGCTTTTTGCACATACCATTGTATATATCACCTCTACTTTCTGTATAGTTAACATATTGGTATTTTGCACTTTAATTGTACAGGTGCATTGTATTTAATGTACAGGTTTTGTTGAGTAACAGTGTTGCATGTCACTGTTAGTTATCATAGTTCTTATACCTCTTGATTTTATTCTTTTATTACGTAGGCATTCACTGGCGGTCGGCAAAGCAAGAATTTCATTGTACAGGGAAACGTGTTTCTAACTGCACATATGACAATAAACACTTTGAATTTGAAATAATGTATAACATGAGCTAAGGGATACATGGGGCAATAAAGTTTGGGAAACATTGCTATAGACCACTCACCAACCAACCCTCCTTTTGTGGTCAAGATCATTGAAAAGATAGTCTTTAACCAACCAAGTCAATTTTTAACTTTCAACAGAATATTTGATCAATTTCAGCCTGGCTTTGGTTTTCATCACAGCACAGAAACAGCTCTTATCAAAGTGCAAAAGTTATTTAGTAAGCGTTGGTTGTGAGCGCTTGTGTGGGTTTTCTCCAGTTTCATCCAAACATAGTGTGCCCCACGGCAGAAACACGTCACCAATCAGACACAGATGAACAAAACTGTTTCAGAAAATTGTTCCCTGTGAGGAGTGATTGCCTGTATGTATATATATATAATCTGTAAATATTGTTTTTAGACTGTAAATATTTCTGTAAATAAAACAACAAAAAAACCCAACAAATTTACTCATCTATATAATATGTATTCTGATTATCTAACTACAGATATACATTTGTTTTGTAGTATTTTTAATTAATTATTGATGTTTATTTTCTTTTTTCTGTCTTAAACTAACGTGGTGAGTGGTGGGGCGGCGCCCTAGTGCCTTCTATTGGCCAGCCGCCAATGCTAATCTCTACAATCTGTGGTGAATAGGTTGGATTGAGATAATTGTGAATATAAAGGTATAATGACTATTGAGTAGCTGGTTAGCATAGCATAGATTGTTCTTTTGGAGATTTTATAGTATAGACCACAGGTGGGTAACTTATATCATACCAGGGTCCGCAAAAATGGATTGGTTTAATAAAAGGGCCAAATTATGTACATTCATGTCAGCATTTTGAATAATGACCGATCTGAGCATTAATACAGGAAAGAACAAAGAGTTTATGTGTTTTTCTGTCATTCTGTGTAAGTTTGTTGTTTTGCTTGTTATAGGTCATTTTGTGCATTTCTGTTGTTCGTTTGTGTATTTTTTCCGCAAAATGTCTGTCTTTTGGAGTCATATTGTGTTTGTGTTGTGCATTTTCCTTTTTTTGAGTACATTTTGTTTATTTACCATGCATTTGCAGACTAATTCTTTGTGTTATACTTGTCTTTTTGTGTACTTTTGTTGCAGTTTTCTGTAATTTTGTATGTTTTTTGTCATTTTGTGTATTTTTTTTGTCGTTTTTTGTGTATTACTGTTTTGTTATTTCCGTGTTTTTCACTTGTCTTTTATACAGTTTTTTTTTTTTTTCATTTTGTGAGAACAAAATTAGACCAAAGGTCGCATGTGGTCCCTGGGCCATCAGTTCCCCATGTCTGGTATTGAGTGCTCCAAGAGCCCCGCCCATAATCAAGGTACTTTTTTAAGCCCTCCCCCCTCCCCGTCCTTTGCCTATGATACAGAGGTGTATAACAATTTTATAATTCCATCACTTCATGTAAACAAAGAGTTTTCTTTCAAAACAGAAACATGACTGATTTTCATGATTTTCCATCAAACTCAGAACTTTTCACCTCTAAGGTTCAAAAAAAAAAAAAAAAAAAGAGAACAAAACACTCAAGAGTTTTAAAGTTTATACTCTGTCCTTTAAAAATAATTATTCATCATCATTGAGAATGTATGATGAATTTAGAATTCCTTTACATGGTGGGTTCTCGGTATTGTGCATCAGTCGGGGAGTGAGCGCCATCACAAATGTCTCTGCTGCAGCAGATGCCCAGTGTAGACTGATAAGGAGTTAGATATTCAGAGGCAGTAGGTGGTGGTCTCACTCCTCACTGATCCTTATCTTGTCTTCAAAGCCTGGGCTTCAGTTCTCTGGCTCAGCTTTACATCTCAAACCCCTAACAGCTGTTCTGTCATGGTGCTCGGCTCAGTCACTTGTTCTGCATACAAGTAAAGAAGAGCGAGGGGGTGGATTTAATGTATATTTTGCTTGTAACTTATTTCAGGTTCAGTCATGGTCGGTATCACTTGCTTGTGTAGTTATTTAGGAATTGGTACGACCCCCTCTAGGATGTCATGTCAAGGCTTGAGGGGCCGCAACATAAATAGGACACCACACAGAAATCAAAGGTTTATCAAAAGTATTTATTACCAAAATTCTGAAAGTATCAACAGAACAAACTAAAAGGGACTGGAGACCTTGGCCAAACTGAACAAAAGTAGGGAGGACACTTGGCCAACCCTAAACAGGGCCGTCGTCCCAGCGTCCACCCTCTAAACTACAGGAACACGAAAACAGGACTACCAGAAATCTCCAGTCCAAAACTAAAACAACAAACTTACAAACATCTCCAGTGGGGCGCTGAAGAACTCTCCCCACATGTCTGCTGCTGGTCAGTTGTTGTGCCTCACTCCATTTGGTCCTCTCAGCCCTTTATACAGCTCCTCCTCCCTCTCCTCTCCTATCTGATTGCTGATGTGAATCAGGTGAGTTAGGAGAGAGGAGGAAGGGCAGGCTGAGAGGCCATGAGGCACCAGCCGTAACAGAATAAACTTTGAATTGTTAGTTTTTTTGTATTTTTGAAGTGAATTTTATTTCATTCTACAATATTGTTAAACAAAACTGGATGTCAACAATAACTTAGTGATCTCAACTTTTCCTGCTCTCCTGTATTTCACTAATTCATTCCATTTAATTGACATCACCTGTCAAAATAATTTGATTTGATCTAAATTTAAATTATTTTCATATCATATACATTTCAATATGTTTTATTTAAGAGTCCATCTAAATATAAAAGCAAGAAAGGTTTGTCTGTGTGTGTGTGTGTGTGTGTGTGTATGTAAGCACCCCTGCTAACTAAATAGTTTTATTTGTAAAAATTTATGTCTTTCATCAGATTCTACCAAAACCGCCGCTGCAGCCAAAGTCTCACTCTAAACTGAGTTCAAAAGTTGAGAGCCCTGCACTACTACTACTACTACTACTACTATAACATACAGGGAAAGATTATAAACGCTGATATTTTCACCATGTGTTTATAACCTAATGCGCACCTTACGTAAATAAGGAAAGGCAAAACTAAAGTATGTGGGGAAGCGCGTGAGGCTGTTACATTGCGTGCTCCATTAAATATTGACTTAAACGTTGTTGCAAACAATGAATATATTATCTTCACTGTATTGCTTTAAAGAGTAACTAAACTGGAAAAATATTTTTTTTCTGCCAAAAACAAATATATTTGTGTAGAAGTCGTGTTGTTGATTGATTCTAATCCAACTTTTCACATTTTAGACAAAGTATTACACTTTTTGTTGTAAAAGATGTAAGAGTGACTGCCGTCTATAGGTCAAAACCCGGGCATTACGACCAAATCTTGCATTGGCTGAGAATGGTGGTTTGACATTTGGTGGCTTTGGTTGGAAAATTGTGAATAGCGAGGTAGAGGGAGTATTATTTGCTAGTTAGCATAGCATAGATTGTTTTATGAATGTTTTATAGTGTAGACTGGGCGTGTCCTAACTGCTCCAGGAGCCCCGCCCATAATCAATACAAGCATCAGCCAAAACCCCAAGGTTTATTTGCTATTTAAAGAAAAGGTACAGCACTGAAAACTGAAATAGAGTAAAAAAGAGTCACATGACCCTGATATCCATCTATTATCAGCCACATTTAAAAAGTGAAATGGGTCATTTGAGTGACGCTCCTGTTTTTGTTTTTATTTCTTTTTTCTTCAATCTCTTAACTTCTGTGTGTTCATATTTGGTCTTCTTGTTTTATATATAATCCAGCTGTCACAACATTGTTTTTCTTCACTCTCTCCAATCATTTTAATTGTGTATTCTATTTTAAATCTCGAGGCAATTCATAATGACATTTGTTAATGAAGACAAATGCTCACCTAGCCTTTCTTTGTGTGTTTTAAATTCTCTTCATTTGTGCTGTCATTAAATACACCAGTCTTGCAGTTTGTTTGTTTTTTTTTTTTTTACATTTGCTTTATTTTTGGCCTTTCCCCAAATGAAAGCATTAAAATAAATTGGGTTTTAAAATCTTTAGTTTTAGTTACAAATGCTAATCACAATAATGATGATCGAAATGACCTTGACTTAATGTTTTCACTGTTATCTTTTGTCAAAGAATTGACGTCTGAGAGGTAATCGGAGTAGAGCTACTACTCCTCTACAATGAGAAGAACTATCTCATGAGGAGGTTTTAGGAAGTGTTTCTAACATGTCAATCCGACTTTTATTAAAAGAGTTTTGTTCCTGGGGTCATAAGGAATACGATCCATAGTCACAACCCAAAGAATACAATCAATGTTTATACCTTTAAAACTTGCACATTAAAACACCAAATGTGTCATAATAAGGTTTGACTTTATTGGTTAAGGCACATGTGTCAAACTCAAGGCCCGGGGGCCAAATCCAGCCCTTTGGAGCATTCAATTAGGCTCGCAGGACAAAGTAAAAAATTACAGAGAAAACATAAAACATGAATCATTGTGTAAATGAAACTCAACAATATTTGCAGGGGCTCACCGTTTTTCTGGTCCTTTTGTTGTATGATGGCAGTCATTTTTAATGTTAAACTATTTAAAAAAAAAAAAAAAAAAAAAACTCAAAATATTTTAATTTTCCTTAAATTATGACATATTTCTGTTGAATAAATAGAAATTTGTCACAAATTATTGGAAATTTAAAGTGAAGACTTTGTTGGGACTGGTCTCTGTCACTTACTGCTTTGACATTGTCGGTTTTTTATATATTATGTATTTTATGTATACGTACCAGTGCAAACTAGGGCACAATAATGTTGAAATTACTCATTTTCATGCATAAAATCTGTGGCCTTCTTGAGATAAAACTGTTCCGTATTTGGCTCCTTAACTAAAATGAGTTTGACACCCCTGGGTGAGGGGAAGTATTGCCTGATGGTTCTGCGACAAACAAAATGGCTTCTAATACTTAAAGCTGATGGAGACGCAACAATTTTTACAAGACATAGTGTTGACCTCATAAATTGAAGCATCAAAGACATTTTACCCACAAACAAATGTTGAAGGTTTAAATTCATGCTCGAAAGTAGAGTGTGACGATATCTCGATACGGCGATATATCGCGGTATTTTTTCGCACTATCGATTGTTTTATTTTTTTTTCAAAACCTTTTCTGCTTTTTCACTAAAATGTGCAGGTAGGTCTTCACAGACATTTTGTCACAGTTTGTTGAAGGAACCAATATTTTATTTACTGGAATATTTGTCTATAATGGTGTCACTTTAGAAAAATCGTATTTTTTGTTTACACAAAACACTATTGGAGATACTTATTCTTTTACATTGATATGTTGACACTTATTTACAGAAATGATGCACTAAAATAGTGTCACTGTTCATAAGACACTTTTTTTCACTTTATTGTCTTTCAGAGATACAAAATATAAATTGTATTTTTTCACTTAATCTTTTTTTTTTCTTGTTATGTTATAGATTATCGTAGATTGATTTCTGACCAATATATCGGTAATCGCAGTATCGTCATATCGTGAGATAATCGTTATTGTGAGCTTTGTATCATGAGGTACCCAGAGGTTCCCATCCCTACTCAAAAGTGTGAATATTTTATATATCTGAACGTTTGTTGTGGAATTAATGTACCCTTTGTACATCAGGCTGCAGGATCTCCTTTGTACAGTACATTCAAGGTAGACAAGTATCACATGCTCCAAAACATGATGTGACTTCACTAATGCGGAGAGGAAGGGAAGTTTCTTGAGCTTGATCACAAATGACAAAATTCTCTCGCAGAGAAGTTAGATTTCAAGTTAAAAGCTCTTTGATGCTCAACTCAAAGGGAATAAAGAATTGTAGTTGCGTTTTCTACAGCGTTCTTTTGTACAGTGTGTAGACTAATTCTTCAGTTTCTTCCATTTTTTTTAAAATCTCATTTTCTTTTAATCATTTGTTGCCTTGCCCCTGTTATGTCACTACTAATAAAGTAGAAAAGGATTTTCTTAACTTCTCAACTTTTTGTTAAATACCGAGCACGCACACAGTACTGTGTAGCGTACAGTATTTACTCCATAGCGTGTGGAAGATACATGATACATTCCTAAGGTGAAATACCAGCCAACGTGAGCTGATCCATCAGTGTTTGTCTCCCACTGTGATGCTGGAATGATGGATGAATCTAATGCATTGATTTAAGACGCCGCTTTCAGTGCGGATCGCCTGAATAACCAAGTGAATGCGAGAGAGCAAATCACCTCAGCAGAAGGAGAAAGGTTTGTTTTTTTCCATCACGCACTTCCTTGACAGTCGAGTTCATCCATCATACCGGCTGATTGTCATGTTGAGCTCTCTCAAGGTTAATGTGCGCATGTGTCAATTCCTAACAAAGAAGAGGTTTGACAGCAGTATAACCGCATCACTTTGTTTGTGTTTACTCTAATACCGCAGTGAATATCTCACAGCCCTTTCACGCTCGTGACTGGTGATGAGGTTGCTCATGAATCATGATCTCTAGAGAGAAGCTGAGTTTGTTTTTTACTTGGAATTTCACAGAAATCAATAAAAAGTAAGTCAAGCATTCAAAATATCTCCCAAAAAGCACAAACTAACCTTAAAACTGGCATTGACTGGTGTTCAAAGGTAATATGTAAACAGTTCTACCAGGATGGCATAGGGTGACAAATGCCCCCCAAAATCAAGGTCTTGCCACCACAGTTGGCTGTAACAATATCAAACAAATTTACATGTGGGATACTCAACCTAACGTACACACTCTTGTTAAAAGTTGTACATGAGCAGTAACTTCTCTGAGGCTGCGCAGAGTTGAATCAGCTGCTCAGTTACACAACACCACCTCCCGCCATGGGAGGGGCTGACGTCACAGTCGTCCGTCATAAAGTGACTGATTGACAGGAGAAGCAAAATGAAGAAAGATAAATTAAATAACTGCTTTTTAAAGCACTTTTCAGAAAACGCAAAGAAACAAGAACAAACTACTGTAGGAACAACCAATATAGATGATTTCCAATCTTGAATATGTCCATATCTTTTTAATTTAATTACTTGTTAAACTAACTTAAAAAAAAAAAACTAAATTTAAATAAAATATTTAAATTTCAAAAAGTTTAAAAACCCTGACACACACTTACTCACTCCATTATATTTGTTCTTGCTTGTTTAGTTTTTTTTCTTGGTTAGTTTAAAGCAGCACTGACTGTGATTTCCTTACTTATTGTTCAAAGAGCTAACTAAAGTGCTAATATCATTACTAAGAAACAGTATTAAATGCACTGACATTGAGACTTAAAGATAATTGCTGAATTAGGTTAATGTTTACCTTCAGGTTATTAATATTTAAAGGCACACTGTAACTTTTGGCCACTAGGGGTGCTAGATTGATAACATTCATGCAAGCGCCCCTAGTGACCACATGCGCCGCAGCACTGTCGCAAAAATCAACAGTCAGTCAGTTGGGCCAGCCTCCTTTTCGTCTTTTGCGTGGGGTCACCCGTCCGTCCCGACCCTCAGCAAAGGGGCCGACGACTGCGGCGAGGCCAGGGAGTGGGGAGGAGTGCCACCAATGCTCTGAGGCGGGCCCGCTTCTCCAGCGGCGGGGGAGAAGAGTGTGGCGGTGGCAGCTGCTCCTCCAGCCCATAAACTGTAGCCGTGGCGCGAGCCGAGCCTCGCTTAGCACCAAAGCCCTGAGAGCCAATCCTTATCCCGAAGTTACGGATCTGACTTGCTGACTTCCCCTACTAAAGAATCCACGTTTAACTGAACTATTGCGGCAATTAGAGCACCCATAAACCCAACACCATATTGTGCTCTTTTGGCTGTAAACAGAGGCTAAACTCGTTTCATCTGCCCACAGCAATGGCGCCGGGTCGGGAAATGCCCGTATGTTGTGACATCATGTGAGACCTATGTATATCAGGTCATGTGACTGCCATAAAGTGAAACAATCTCCAGGCATTCTTCAGGTCACATGACCTGGTGAAAGATAGTCCGTCTCCTCCAAACTTACATAGTCGATATTTCAAGAGGGAAGCCCCACTCGGAGGATTGATACTGTTAAGCCCTGTATATTGACCTGAGGAATCATTTAAATATAGGTCAACTCTTCAGGTCAAAAAGTCCACGGTGTGCCTTTAAGAACCAACGAGTGCTTTTTCTTTTTTAACAGCTAAACATCCTAAAGATCGGTGTTTAAAACCAGTTAAATCCTGTTATTTCTGTATTTTTTGGCCGAATTTGGTTTACCTGCCTGGTAAACCTATAGGTTAACTTCAATAGAAGGTGCATGAGGTGTAAGAGTTTCTCTAAACCCAGATATTTTATTAAAACATTGCAACACAAGCAAAAAAGAGGATTCTTCTTGTTAACTGGAGCACATGCACCAGTTCAATGATTTTATATTTATTACCAGAATAACCAAGGGTATTTTCATGTGAAAAGATTGTTTCCCAGCCATTTACTCTCCTTCAGTGCCATTTCTCTCATCTTCACATTGTGTCGCAGCTCTATCAACAGAGCTTTTATCAGTCCTTTCACAGCGCAATGACCTCCCAGTTTGCCTCGCCTTGTTCCATAGTGATGCATTAACCAATCCAGATTTGTCACTGCGCCTGAATTGGTTTAATTAAATCCAGTGGCCTTAACACTGTCATGAATTTCAAAGAGCGCAGGGATGCATGTATCCATATGCCAAAAACCATCACCGGCGCAGACCTGCCAGCTAAACGTTTGATCGTCTTTATTTGATATTCCACATACGCACACACACGCACGCACGCACGCCAAACTCATGGCCCGATTCATAGAAAACATGAATCAATGTGTAAATGATAAATTGGTCACAAAATCTAGGAAAATTAAAGTGAAGATCTGTCATTTATTGCTTGGATATTGTGGGTTTCATATATATTTAGTTAGTTTTATGTATAAGTAGAAGTGCAAACTCGGGCACAATAATGTTAAAATTACTTGTTTCCCTGGATAAAATCTGTGGCCCACTTGAGATCAAACTGCTCCATATTTGGCCCCTGAACTACAATGAGTTTGACACCCCTGTATTACACCATGGATTGGTTTATCTCTGGAATGCACATTTCTTCTTTTACTATATTCTCTATTCTGTTAAAATCAGACATAGAACTACATGATTATTTTCACTTAACGTAAAGAAGGACAAAGAACTCGGACATTGTGGGTGACACAGAAACACAGATTCAGGTTTTTATATTGGTGACCGTTGGGCCGGCTGAATATTAAGTACAATAATACAATAAGAAACTGAAGGACAATCAATCATTGCAGCGAGAGAGGGTTCATGTACAACTGCCTCATACAGGTCACTAATTACCAGAGGTCCTCAAATAGGGATTCAAGGATTGAAATTGTACTCAAGTACAAGTACAAAGAAGCTCAGTTAAATAGTACTCAAAGTAAAAGTAACGTGTTACTTTCACCCCCCAAGTTTATTTTTGGTATTAAATCTTGACACGGTTCCCTTGCATACAGTAAACATCTCATGCATAAATTGCACAATTTGAACTTAATTTGTTTTCCACAAAAGCATCTGCATAAAATAAGGTTTGTCAAAATATACAATTCTTCTTTAAAATGAAAAACACAAATACTTTAAAGGCATTGGCTATTTGTACAGTTGCCGTATCAATATACCGACATATACCCCTATTTGGCCAGTTTAGGTCACGTGACGAAGACAAAACTTTACCTAACCCTAAAAAATGTTGCAATATTAGGTTGTAACCTACATCTAACCCTAATGCTGTGTTCACACCGGATGCATCACGAAATGTTTGTGCGTCTAAATTACATACAAAGTCAATGAACAGAAATCTTTTCTGTGCGGCGGTGCGATCCGATCTGCGTGTCAAGAATGTTGGCCGTGCGTGCGCGCTCCTGATTTTACGCATATCTGCACATCCACAAGAGTTGAAAATATTGAACTCCTGCGACTGTTTCGCATGACAAAAGCCAATCAGTTTTTCTTTCTTGACAATGACATCAGGCCGTCAACACGGACACCGGTCTGTTCACCCATTCAACCATTGAGTAGAAGCTGTGTGTGACCATCTGGAGCTGTATGACATGGCTTTTACAACCAGGACCGGACTAGGAAGGATTTGGCGTGGAGGAGAATCAGCAAGGAGGTGGTAGTAGCAGGTAAAAGTTCTCTCTGTAGTTTTCATCTTTGAAAGTCAGCACCAAGCTAGGATAGCATTAGCCGCTAATCACGCCGGCTTTTTTCACTGGTGGTTTATGTTTATGAGAGGAGAAAAAGGAGCGCACCTCCTCACTTCAGCAGGCGGTGAAACTCACCGAGTTGGACGTGTCGCTGGTGGGTGTGCTTCCCCAAAATGTCCCCATTCGCTTCATATGCATATGCATATGAAGCGAATGGGGACATTTTTTGATCCTGTGACACATGCGGTACGTTTCATGCGGCAGATGCGTCCGGTGCCACAGAAGACGCATTCGGTGTGAACACAGCATGAGACGCTACGTACTTGTACTACGTACCAATAGCACCGGGGGTTGTCCGTACGGCAACCGTACAAATAGACACTTTCTACATTAAATCATAAGCTGAGTTTGCAGGGGACGGGGGGCATTTGCTTCCCCCCAAGTGGTTAAAAGTTTCATTAAATTTTTAATATAACTTACACAATATACAAACATTTTAAGTGCCAAAAAACGCAGTGACTTGGAAATAATAAAAACAGAGATAAAAAAAAAAAGTAAAAAAGTTTTAAAGGACCAGCAGCCGATGACATGTGACCCTCCTGCTGCCTGTAGCAGCTGAGTGCTTTGTTTACAACATGTAGGACACCATGTGTGGGGGCTGAGCATTTCAAGCTGCATTTTGGATTTATTTTGGCAGGTCCATAATTCAGCTTTCAAAACTTATGTTATATAAATGATAATAATAAAAACAGTTAGATTGGTCAATTTGTTTTCATTCCTCAAGACGCTCTCTCGCTCTCTCTGAACCAAAGAAAGTGGCTGGACGTTGTTTAAGAACATACGGATTATGTTCAATGTGTCATGAAATGTAAAAAAAAAATATTCACAAATAATAATTTACTCAGTAACAGTTGGGTGTAGAAATGTAAAGAATTACTTAACTTTAAAATGTACATACTGATTTAGAAGTATACTCAAAGCACAAGTACCCATAAAAGCAACTCAACAACAGTAACGAGAGTACTTGTAATCCATTGCCTTCACCTCTGATAATTACATCAGGTTTCAAGTCAGGAAAAAAAATCCTCTTTGATCTCAATGGATAAAGTGACTTTATTGTTAAAGGAACTATGTTGAACTAAATGTGTCTGCTTGTAATGCTAAGCTACTGGGAAGGCTGCTACTGTTCTATCAAAGCAGACGCACAGAGCACATTCTCTTCTGGTTAAAAACAGAAATTATTTTACACTGCAATGATACGTGTGTGTAAACCCATGAAGGAAAATATGTGTGATGAAAACATGATATGCTTGGGGAATCACCATGTGTCGCCATGTGAAGCGTTTCGCCAAAGAACTCAGTCTTTGATGTGTGCCCCAATTAACCTACATCCAGGCTTTGATCCCAGGATCGCTATGCTCTTTGACTCTTAACAGCTATTGACAGCCTGTGTTGTAGCTGGTGGTTAGGAGCCTGTTTTTGGCTTGGTTTGTATAAAGTCAGTAGTAGATATAAAAAAACAAAAACCAATATCAGATCTTTTTGATACAGAGCAGCTGTACTGCAAAGCAGGTTATCAACATGTTCATACACCTCAACCTAACCCAGAGTTTTCCCATGTAGATCAGTGCGCGCAGGTGGATATTGTAACCATGCCTGCAAGATGGATTCTCCTGGCGTTCACAAACACCAGAATCCATCTTGTGCTGCTCCAGCCCTTGCCTTTTTTAAGTGGTTCGAACCAATTATGAGACAGTGTTGTAGTTTAGGGCGGGATAACCGGATGTGACGAAGGCAGAAGCATCAAAGCAAAACGGACGCATGTGCAGTTGCAGGTAGAGGAAGTAGCTGGGCTACCGCTATTAGCATAGCTCCGAATCAAAAATAGAAAGATGTCGACACAGGAGGATGAACGTGTGGAAGCTGCTATAAACCCAGTGTTAGAAAAATCCAGCGTTTCCTTTTTGAAAGAGCTACAGCGAGAGGCGCTTTGTGCATTTTGGGATGGTAAAGTATGTTTTCACCAGCGGTGCCTTGTTGTTGTAACCATAGCAGCGTATCTGCCGTGTGATTGGCTAAAACAAATCATGGTGGACAGGCTCTTCGCCCAATCAGCTTCAAGCATTCTGTTCATGTCCCTCACTGGTTCCGAAACGATTCGCCAGACACAGACCCAGATCGATGTGGAGAACTGGAGTTAGAGTGAGGGCTACACATCAATCTGGCTCTTGCCAGGTTATGGATATTGAACAGGATATAAAATGCAAAAGTTCAGGAAATAAAAGTAAAAAAGTTTTGTAGGACCGCAGCAACGCAATGACGTTTGACACCCTTCTGCTTCCTGTAGCAGCTCAGAGGCGCTTTCTTTACAACATGGCGGTCACCACGGGTGCTCTGTAGATTCACGTCAGTCATTTGTCGTGATGCATTGAGAAAACAAGCGGCTGAAACAGTGAACAAGCAAAATTGAGCGTTCAGTGTGCGCTTGTTTGGATACAAAGCGGTGAATTGAGTGGCGTCGCTCCAATTTACACCCCCCTCACCGACAAAATTGGTATACATTTAATGAAGGCGGAGTTACGTTGTTAGGGACTTTTAATGCTATAATCTACGTTGTTGGACCTTTAAATGCTTTTAATCCTAATATGTCCTTTTATTCTATCCTACCTGTTGTCTAACTTAATTTGAAGAACTTCACTCTCTCCTTACAGTGGGTGCTAAATATTTCAAGCTGCATTTTGGATTTATTTTAGCAGGTCAAAACACAGCTTTCCAAACTTATGTTAGAGAAGTGAGAAATAATAATAAAAGCAGATTGGTACATTTGTTTTCATTCCTTATTTGTGATGCTAAACACTCCCACACACTGTCTCACACTTTTACAGTCAACCTCGTTTTTCAACAACAAAGATTTGTTATACCTTTTTCACTCTTCATTGGGAATTTAAAAATTTTTTTTTATATCATATCTTGAGGGTTTTATATCGTCAACCCTGTATTGAATTCCATATCGTATCGTGAGTTAACTATTTCGTTACACTCCTCCCAAACAACTTCAGATGCTTTTTTCCCCACATACTGCATTATTTGCTTATACAATTCATCCATTCATTTTCAGACCCACTTGCTCTGTTTTTTCATGTTCGCGAGGGTCCTGCTGGGCACCACCCCATCACTGTTATGTTATACTACATACATCTGAAATCACATTTCTATATATATAATTTATATCAGTGACATAATGCCACACAAACAACTATTATCAAATTAGCATTCACTTAGGAAACACAGAGGGCAACACACTAAACCTGTAGTCCCTTCCCACAGTTGAAATTAAACGTAAATCTGCAGCCAGTCTGATTAGACTTTCATTTATTATCATCACTCACAGCAGCTCTGCAGTCTGTTACATTTCTGAGTCAAAGCTTTATGTGTCCCTGGGTGCCCTTACGGATCATTTCAGCGCCACACTCTGACTGCATTTACACAGAGACGATGGTCATAGTGGCCCGTGAACTGCCCACTCCCCAAATCAGTGTTAAAGATGGGTTGAAGATAAAGAGATATAACTTTCATTTCTGCCCTCGTCCAGCCTGCATTTTAGATTCCATACACTGCTGCACATATAGGGCGATGATGACTGCATAGTTTATGCTCAGGGGCCGCATCTGTCCACCCACTAGTGTGATATGTTATCTGTGCATCTTGTTTTGATGCGTACAGAGCTTCACGTTGATGTTCGTCATTAATAAGAAATGGCGCCATCTGCTCCCTGCCTGTGCCAGGGCTCGGTGGAGGATATCTATCTTGCCGTGCACTGTAATGATGGACAGATATTCAATAATCAGCACAGAAATAACAACCCCCTCTCCTCTTTCTCTTTCCATGAACACCAACACGTTATGCTGCCTCAAGATGTTAGCTAACCCTCGTGCAATCAATGTTATCATGGGAGCAGGCATCCAACACCCACTTACAGTCTTCAAGTTTAACGCAGACTTTAATTAACCGATGCAAGCAGTTAATTGATGAGCTGCAATATGTTAAGCAGACTGGGTGATGCCATTCATCTCAAGAATGGTTTGCATAAGTGCAGCTATCAGCAAGCATTGCTATATCAGCATAGATGCCCTCAGTGTAAATCCATTGAAATAGTGATTATTGCATCTGAAAAAGATCACTTCTATAAACAGGAAATATAAACTGTAAGTGCAATACAACAACGACCCCATTACCACTGTAACTATATTTATTCTATTGATTCTAAAGCATTCAATAAAAATCTCAATGAGCTTGTGCTCGTCTATTCATTGCAACTGCAACAATTTTGTAATACAATAGAGATGTAACGATTCACTCAACTCCCGATACGATTCGATTCACGATACTGGGTTCACGGTACGATTCGCTCACGATTTATTTTACAAAATGGGACTGTAGACAAATTTTTTTTTTGGGAAAAAAACTAGAAAATACTGTATTATTTTCCTTTTATATTTCATTGTCAAAAGAATCCCTTGATAAACTATTCAAAACAATGCAATTTAACTAAAAATAAATCTTGAATGAAATAAATAAAGGAATAATACAAATGAAAATGAAGCCTATTAATTTAAATTCTGGTTCTATAATAAACAATGCAAAACTGCATAATAGTTCTTTTTCTTTTTAAAAGTGCAACTGAAAATGTATTTTGTGCCTTAACAATTGGACTTTAAAAAAAAAAAAACCGTGATTACACTGATTTACGTCATATTTGTTCGGACCAGCAGAGGGCGCTGGTAACACAGTGGTCGGTTGGCATGCAGAAATTCTTGCAGTGAAGAAGAGAAGCTATGCTAGCAGACAGAGCTAATAGAAAAACGTGACTTTTACAGATATTCAAGTAATATTAGATATTCTTTCGGTGCTAAAGGGGTAATGAATCATTTATTAACATATTTAAGAGTAGAAGGCAGCCAGAAAGAAAGTATTAGCAGACTCCGCCTGCCACCTACACTTGTGGATAGCGCCCTCTGCTGGTTAAAAAAGTACTGCGATTCAATTGTCAGAAAATCGATATCAACCGTGATACCTATGAATCGATTTTTAACTGCCTTACGATTATTCGTTACATCCCTATAATACAATGTATAAACTTAATCTGAGGCTGCTTTTACTGCGTGATACTTTGGAGGACTTAGTTTGGTCCTTCATTGGGTTTAGTTTCCTTTCAAACTGCAGTGTAAGGCAAACATAACAGCCAGGAAAGTTTACACTTTACAACTTCCACTTTGGAGCAACATAAAGAAACATCCCTGACCCCGAGGCCTATTTTGTACAGTAAAACCTGTCACCAGACATCACACACTGTGGTTTTGATTTAATTATACCTTAAAACAGTAACCACAACTAAGGATGCAGTGATCGATTGGTGCCAATCTCCCTGATTTTGGGAGATCGACAATCGACCGATCCTTGTATATGAAATCAGATATTTTCCACTGATCTTTTCCCCCTCCACAAAGGTCATAAAGTCAGCCACTGTCCCCTTCTGCTGTACGATGACTGACAGGCCAGCCCACCAGGTCATGTTTGCTACACGGGTTAACAATACCAGCCACCCGGAGCACCGTTAACCTAGCATGTCGACAGTCTGCAGTTTTACACAGAAAAAAGAGAGCAAAGGATTACAATTTGTAATTTGTATAATGCGGAAATAAGTCGTGGTGGGGCTATAAACAAAACACGACCTCATTCGCCATTTAAGAAACCACCACACCGCTGCTGAATAAGCAACATTTGAAGCTAGCAATCAAGCTAATGCTAAAGCTAAAGCTTGCAGGCACAAACAGCCAGTCATTGGCTAGCTGTTAGCACTTAGCAGTGAAAAGAGCAAAGCGACCAGGAGGAAATTTATGGAGTTCATGGCTTTGGAAATGAAGTCAAACCTTCCACTAATGAACAAGTGACTGTAATAAGTCTGAGAACGACTAACCTGTGCAATAATCGTTCTGTCATTACCCCTTGACTTTTGAAATTGTTACACATGATGCGCTTCATCATTCCAATGGAGAAGGTTTGACTTTAAGGAGCTTTTGTCCTGTGAGCTGTTGCAAGTTATTTTTTGATTAATATTTTTACAGTTAAATATCCACAAAACTGCTGCATTTGGACATTTTTTTTTTTTGAACGACTAGTAAAATTAAAACTCAGGACACTTTATTGGTGGTTTAAGATGTTTAGTTAGTTTGTCCTGGAGATTATTATTTTATCATTTACCTCAAAACTTGTGGTTTTCTTAATTTGTAAAACCAAAATACTGCACTCTATTTTTGTCAAAGAGCTCCAAACAGGTCTGCAGTGTAAACAGGTTTTGGTTGTTTTTAAAATGTGAAAAATGAAAGACTAATGCTGCGTTCACACCAGATGCGCCACAAAATGTCCGTACGTCCAGATTACATACAAAGGCAATTGATACATGCATTTCAGATACAAAATCTTTCCTGTGCGGCAGTGCGGTCCGATCTGCACGTCAAGTGCTTTGGCTGTGCAAGCGCTCTCCCAATTTTACGCATATCCGCACATCCCCATATCCACAAAATGTGAAAATATTTAAATCTTGCGACTGTTTCGCATAACAAAAGCCAATCAGAGTCTTTGTTGACAATGACGTCAGGCCGTCAACACGGATACCGGTCTGTTCACCCATTCAACCATGAAATAGAAATTATAACCGGTACTGTACTAAAGAGGATTTGGCTTGGATGAGAATCAACAAGGAGGTGGTAGTAGCAGGTAAAAGTTATCTCTGTAGCACTAAGCTAGGATAGCATTACCTGCTAATCACACCGGCTATTATCACTGGTGGTTTATGTTTATCAGAAGAGAAAAAGGAGCGCAGCTCTTCGCTTCAGCAGGCAGTGAAAATGTCCCCATTTGCTTCATATGCACGTTTGAAGCAAAGCACTGCCCACCAGCAACACATTTAACTCGGTGAGTGTCACTGCCTGCTGAAGCAGGGCTGTGCTCCTTTTTCTCCTCTCATAAACATAAACCACCAGTGAAAAAAGCAGTGTGATTAGCTGCTAATGCTATCCTAGCTCAGTGCTGACTTTCAGATATCCTGATATAGGAACTGATATTTTGTAGTTTGGACAGCAATGCTACTACCTCATGTGCAGTTAATACAACAAGTTTGTATTGTTTCACGATTGTTCAATGTTTTACACTAAAATGAGATTGGAACATTGAAATTGAAAGCTGAAAAGAGAAATCGGTATCGGTCAAAAATAAGTCAGGCTTTTTAAAGTTCTGTGATTGGCCAGAAAATTGCAATTGGTGCACCCCTAACCACAACTATTGATAGCAGTTTATTTAATCCAACATTAAGTTGTAGGCTAATAAGGGATAAAGACAGGTAAGCTTTGGGACCCTAAAGTGGCTTCTGGAGCCCAATTGCTTTGTCTGCCTACAGTCAAAAATACTGATGTAAATTTGTACTGTCAAACAGCCCAGTGTGTTTCAATAAACAGAATTTGATATTGACAACTTCTAACACTGAAGTTTTGCTCTTAACATACATTATATCTAATACAATGTAAAAAACTTAGTTACAAGAATGTTTTCTAAGCATTTAAGTTGTTAGAGAAGCTGTTAAAAACAGTCAAATGTTATACTCAACCTCCTACCATTGCATCATCAGATGGACCATAGATGAAATATACTTGCATGAAAGATATGAAAGACATTATCCTTGAAAACATGGCTTTAAAAAGGGCAACATTTCATTTTCCTGTGATCTGTAGTCTGTATTCCTGCCTCCAGTCTTTATTTCAGGCTAATAGCAAGTGGAGGCTAAGGAACATTAGTCCGCTCTCTGGACTATAGCCGCACCTATTTTAGTGTCACAGCGTTGCTTTCTTCAATTGGCCAGCCTTACTTTATCACTGCTTACCCAAGACCTTTCTCAGAAGGTCAGGCTTTTCTAATGACTCGTGACTTGAGTCATGAGGAGGGGAAAGCGAATGTGGAGAATTACAGAGAAAGATTTAGAACGAAAAGCGAGGAAGGGAAGAAAAACAGAGGTTGTGGAAAATGTTGGTGGAGATGGAGAAGGATCTATAACATGGGGCCGATAATGGCTCTTATATAGTGTGCACAGTGAAGCAAAGATTAAGTTTGAAATCATCAGGGTAACAATGAAAAAATGTAGCTGTGGTCTCACTCACCTTTAAAGTCAACTCACAGCATCATCAGGGCATATTACCACTCTTATAATTGCCAACAAATAGGCAGGAATGACATTCAACATGTTCTCTTAATCAGACATCTAAAATCCCCCAAAATGTCCAAAGAGCAAAAATAAATCCAGAAAAGTGCCAACTCAAAATTCAAAAAATCCAAAGTGCAAAACAGAAAAACAAACCTCAGGAAACTGGGAGCACAAGGAATCCCAGGGAAAAGGCGCTCCAACAAAGATACAGTAACAATTCACCAGCAGCTTCCCTGTGGCTAAACATTAGTAAAACAGGGAAGAAAAGTTAAAGCAGGGGAATAGATTCACCTGTGACAGAACGGAGGGGAAGAAAGCCTAGGAGCGTCCAAATAGTCCGTCCTATCTCCTTTCCTCCCCACTTTTCTTTAGCCCCCGGAAGTGTTTAAGTGGTGTTCATGATAAGGAGCGTTCCAATTCTCCAAAAGCAAAGGAAAGGAAGCTCAGTGCTTCCTTTATAACCTCCTTTAGCCTAGGAAACTGATGCATCCTTTACCAAAAGAGACCTGATAATGCTGCCCCACAATTCCTTGCAGGGACAACATTTAAAGGGACTCGCTCTTCCGAGTGTTCACGGAAACTCACAATGACTGAAAACAGATCACTGTCATTCAAGATAAAGGAATCAGATACATTTTTAGCCACATTATGTTTTATTCAACATATTTCAACCACCTAGGAATGCTTTGTGCGGTTTTCCATGTATATGCCTACAACGTTATGTACGCCTATATCGTTCATAAATGTAACAATTTCATAAAGTCATACTTATTTTGGATTAATGTTGATTTTTGAGAGGAAGGTGAGTGTGAGGAACTATTCTCAATGTGACGATCTTTTAGTTTCACTTTTGTTCCTCGTAGCCCGGTAACCTCTTTTTCTTTGACTTATATTCAAACCTTGTGATATTTCAGAATATATCAGTGGTTAGAGGCACAGGAGAAAGTGTTTTTAGGAGTCAATTTTACAACGTCACCAGATTATTACATCACCTAGTGGAAGTGGGTCTGATTGTCAAAACAACGTGATGGCCTTTCCTCTAACTCCTTTAGGAAATCTCCTAACTCCTTTCCTTAACTATGTGAAACACAGTTTACGAAACAATAACAGACACTAAGATAAAACATGGACAGAAACAAAAAA
Organism: Gouania willdenowi; assembly: GCF_900634775.1. NCBI lineage: Eukaryota > Metazoa > Chordata > Actinopteri > Blenniiformes > Gobiesocidae > Gouania > Gouania willdenowi. The sequence goes on along the minus strand of NC_041055.1, from coordinate 7,313,197 downwards.
AAGGTTCTATACTGATTTAAAAAAAAGCCCAACCAGGACTTGAACCCATGACCTTCCTTACTATAAACAGACAGACTTAGAGCACCACAGAATGAACTGAACTTAATCACAAAATATGAACACAAAAACGATCCATGAAAAAGTGAGACCAATGTTGATACTGCTCACAAAAAAAAGTAGAATGGTAGTTGCAACTTAAGTTATACTTCATATTTGAAACCTTTCCCCTGTCACATTTACCATTCTTGATACATCTAATCTAATCTGGAGTATTTCTTGTTGTGATATTCATTTGTCAGATTGTGGGGAAGAGATGTTGAGGGATGTGGAAGATCCAGGTGGAAAGAAAAGAAGAATCAAGCAGGCAGGCTGGAGTCGTGCAAAAAAAAAAAAAACAAGGTACAAAAAAAAAAAAAAGGACTATGTGCAAAAACAAAATTACTTATTGACAAAACAATTAAATGACCCACTGAGTAAACGCAAGAAGAAGAAAAAAAAAGCAGAAAGTAAAATGAACAGAAGTAATTGTTGTTCACTCACCTTAAAGGGGCAGTATTATGAAAAAAAAAATCACTTTATTATGGTTTTGCTACAGTGATTTACATCCATTTAGCCTCATTCAGAGGTCCAAAGTTCTTTATTCCACATTTTGTAAAAAGTCAGCTCCAAACATGCGAGCTCCTCCCTCTCAAACAACCTCACAAGTAAAACACTGTGGTTTACTATAGAACATACATTATACTATATTGTCTTATATATAAAGCTACATACACAATGTGCATCTAACCCCTCCCTGAGAAGCAGTGGGCAGCCACAAAGTAGCACCCTGGGAGCAGTTAAAATCAGTTCCATTTTTAGTACCCGTTTTATCGCCTTGCATCACCTTTGACGTGATCTCACGTGTTTGTGACCCAATGCGACGCAGCGGTTGGACAAAATGATGAAATATCATCGTGAATGAACTATTCCTGTAATCAGTAGAGGAGAGGATTACAAGAAAGTGATGTAGCAGCTCCGTTGAGTGTTTGAAACAGCTGACTGTCTCCGCTGCTGCTGCTGTGATAAACAGGTTTTTGTGATTGTGAGTCCAGTTCTTTTGGCTGAAAACAACAACAGTGTGTGAATAGCAAAAGAAAAGTTGGGAGAATAAACTTCAAATACTATGTTTTTGGGGTTCACAAGATTTTTCCAACTGCATTTTTGTTTGGTCTTTTTCCCATCCCCAGAATATTGCATCTCAGGTTACGATCACTTTCATAGTACATATTAAATAATAATATCACATCAGTTTGGAGTATGAACAGAATAGTTAGACGCATGTGCAGAAGAGGTCCTAAGGTGACACATAACCCTACAAGCAAATACTGCGTTTAAGGAAGTAAATATGGAGGCGTCCAGTGTAGGACTGTGTGTCGCGCTGAGAAACAAGTCTGCTCCAGATAACTTTAAGGAGAGTGAAAAAAGGGTTTATCGGTCTTGCCGTTTGCTGTGATGGCTGCTACATCTTTATAATGGATTGTTTGGATGGTGATGACGTAGGAGTCGGATAGAAAGTCTGTCCAGACAGCAGTCGCATTGCAAAAGATCAGACACATATCGGATTTAGGACCATCTGAAAGTGACCTGTGCTGTTCAGACTGTCTTTAACAGATCGCATATGGAAAAAAAGATCGGATTTTAGTCGGATTTGCATGACAGCGTGAACATAGCCATAGCCTTATTTCATAGTCATTTCAAGCCCATAATCGGCGATTGTATCATGATCTCAGTGTATCGTTCCACCCAATAGGAGATAGTTTTAAGAATCTCCTTCTACACCAAGTCCACTTTCTAAAGTTATGCAACCCTGAGGCAGACAGAAAACAAATGAAAGCAATAAAATAACACACAGACATTGAGGCTGGTTAGAAGAACAGCTGCTCTGCCCTGTGGATCTCTCTACCATCATGGCACAGCCACAGATGTTTTTGGAAAAAAAAAAAAAGAAAAAAAGAACAAAAGGCTGTAAAAATAAAGTAAGAACAGCCCAGATTATCTTATGCAGCTATGAGCTTCTGGACCACACAGTGTCTCATAACCTCAATCTTTGGGCTACAAGCTATAAATGGTTTGACAAATGGGAGACAGATAAGCAAAAAGATACAAGAATATGATAATAGAACACGCAGAGGTTGGATAAAGTCAAACAGTGAATAGTAGGTAATTTCTGTGTTCTCTCCCAAATGTTCACCTGTTGCCTTTAGGAAATATTAGAAGGGATTGTGTGAGTTTCTATTCTGTAAAGTTATAGGAAAGCATCAGACTTGCAATTTGGCACAGTCTATAGTTGTGCAGCCATGCAAACTCCAACTGAAATGACTTTTTTCTTATGATCTACGCCACATTTGACAGAAATGAAGCATTACCTCCAGAACAGCAAGGCACATTTACTTTTACTTAAGGGGAATGACAATTGTGCTCGAGAATGGTGAACATTATAGCGTGCATCAGCGTATAAAAGTTGAAATACATATAATTGAAAATTATTTGGTATCACATTTCTATTCAGAAACATGTGGTATTGTATTCAGTTAGGGTAGTTTCTATATTTATTTCGTATATATATATATACATATGAATGTTTAATTTTCACAAGGGGTGTCCTGATGTAACTGATATTGCAGTCTTGACTGTTGGCCAATATGTGATATCAATCCGATCCAATAAGCACGATTCAGAATTTTATTCCTTTTTTTGTAGTGAGGAATGTTAGAAAAGGCTTGATCGAGTGATATTACAAACAAAAAGCCATTGTCAGCAACAATTAGTATGAGAAGGCAAGGCAAATGTATTTGTGTAGTGTATTTAATACACAAGCCATTTCAATGTGCTTTACATGACTAAAAGGTAAAACATTTGAACTCTCAACTTAAAATAGTCAACTCTTCCCCACTCCATCCACTGTCCTACCCTGACTCCCTCTTTCCTGTTCCCCTCCCCGAACCTAGGTGTAACACTGCCCTCTCTTTTTATATTCTCCCTCTAATAAAGTTTTTCTTACTTTTCCTCAGGGAGGGCTTGTGATAGTCACAATTATGCAATAATATAAATGTACTGGTTTAGTTGAATAAATAGATAAATAAAAGTGCAATGTTTAGAAAAATCTGCAATAGGAAAAACTCATCAGTTTATTAATAACCAATGGGTTACGTACAGTACATTATAACATTAAATTAAAATAAAAAAAAATCTGCAATTGAATAAAATAGATATAAAAAATTAGAAAAACAAGTAGTATAGAGTAGCATTATTGATCCCACAGATGGTACATTTTCATCATTACAGCTCAGATAAAGTGTAAGGAAAAAAGACAACATAAGGCAACAAACAGAATACCCAAAAGACACCTGGAAAATAGTGCAATGGAGATAAAATAAACAATACAATAAATAAAAAATAATAAAGAGAAAAAATAGAAAAAGTATTTACAGGCGGGGGCAAGGAGATATATATAGATATTTACTAGGGGTGTAAAAAAAAAAATCAATTTCACGATATATCATGATTTTTTGGGTGCCGATTTTAAATTTCGTTTTTTATTTAAAAATCGATTTTATTTAAAAAAAAACATTTTATATTTTTAATTTTTTTTTTTTTTTTTAATTTAATCAATATTTTTGTGCATTTGTGCAATATTTCAGTGGTGGTTAAAATGCTTTTAATGTGTTCAGATCAGCACTTAAACTGATACAATAGGATGAATTATTTTTTTCTTATTTTTGTGCATTATTAGTAACTCGGGGTGATTTATCCTTATTGTTCTCAGTTGTTACAATGCCGTCATTATGTTGTCATGGTTACTTTGAGACTTCTACACAATAGTTTCAGTGAAACAAAACTTGTTGCATTTTATTTTATGATGGCAGTGTGTAACACTGCATTTTTTTTTCAATGAAAATGTGCAAAAACACCAATAATAAATAATAAATAGGATGTTTTGAAGCAAATGGCTTTGACTCAATTTGTCCTCTGAATGATCAATATCTTCTGATGAACATATACAGCAACTTGATTTTTCATCTCTACGTTTAATTTTGATATTAACTGGGTAGAATATCAATGCATTGCTGTCTCAAAATGATTGCACTTCCTGTAGTGTTGACCTTTGACAGCATGTGCAGACAAGTAAAAAAAACAAAAAACTGGGTAGAATATCGATACCGCGAGATATATTGTGATTATCGTATCGTGACCTACGTATTGCAATACGTATCATATCACTCGCCCCCAATATTTATAGAAAATCCAACTAAAACTAAAAAATATATATATTTTTAAAATGCAAAAGAACCCCTAGTTTAACTTGAACATAAGCAAATACTAAAACTGTTTTATCTGGATTTATTGAGGTTATTCGTCAAAGTATATATCAGAGTGCTTGTATTGGATATTTTAGATTTTTTTGCTGCTATGGGACTGCAATCCGATATAAATATAATTTCTCTCTAAATGTTGCATTGTGTATGAAAACATAAACACAAAGAAAGCACCTAAACTGTTTTATCTCACTCAACCACAGATGAACATCTTCTAACGTGTTCACCTTTTTGATCTCTCCACTTTCTCAGCCTGTATCATTTTTGACTTGCCAAGCAGACTCATAATGAGTTGTGCATCTCACAGCAGCGCAGGTGTTGTGTTGCTAGTCTAAATGTAAAAGTGTTCATTTCTTTTCATTTCCCCTCAGCCGCAGAGCAACATAATGCACCCAATACCCCACATCCCCCAAATTGATAGAAAAACAATTCTGCAGAGTCCGATTCATGCGAGGTGCAGCGGTGCCTCAACTGCAAAATAAAGCCCGGGCCTGTAAAAGCATTGAAATGAAAAATAAAACTTGGAAAAAGAAACTTTATAAAAGCAATGGCACATCATGAATGTTCTCATAAAATCAATGTGACTCGTCTATCTAAAAGTGATAACAGTGAAAGATGTTTTCCCTTAAAGAAAACCAAGGACTTCTTCAAAATGCGAGACAAAAATAAGTAAAAACCACCAAACCGAAGCCCATCTGTCCTTGTGAAGCAATGCTTGCACCAAAAATCATGTTGCCAAATGGATTTGTGTGTGTACAAGTGAAAAGACAACAAATAGACTTTATTTGTGCAGCGCTTTGGAAGAAAGCTGATTAAAGAGTGAATGACGGAGTTGATTTTCACCCCACAGTGGGCCAACAATGTGGGGGATTAATCAGAGCCGGCTCCTATCCGTACAGGTTAATTAGGGTTAAATGATAATTAGGACACCGTTAAAAAGGCAAACAACCACGGAGAATCCTTAATCCGCAGAATGCTGCGCGACTGCAGGGAGGCTTGTTTGTTTGTGGAAGGACAAAAGATGCTTTTGTGCCATCCGTCAGGGATGTTTGTGTGTGCAACATGCAGGAGTCCAAAGGGACGAGGCAGAAATAGGCATTAATTCATTAGAATGAATGGCAATTCATGCATATGTCTTGTATTAAGCCAAGAACGGTTGATTTTGAGAAATAACGGTCATTGCATCAGTGTTAATTTTGTTGGCTGAAAATTCTCATCAACTACATTTTTTTAAGTGAGAATAATCAAACTATGTAAAAAAAAATTATTGATATTTTCATCAACTGGTAAAAAACTCAAGTGTAATGTTCACATGGGAGAAAACCCAATCTGAACTGAGTTTTTTCTTTTTTGGAAGGTAACCAATCAAAACTACTTTTGTCGCGTGGAAGGCAGGACAAGCCGGTAAGCGATCCAATTAGAAGTAAGCTGATTGTATCTTACGCATTGATTACATCAAGTTGATTACTGCTAAATTCATCTTTTTGTCAATTATGGCTGTGTTTGAAATGTCATAACGTACTACTCAGACTAAGTCTGATGTTAAAATGAGTATGTAGTGCATTTGTCATGACTACCCAGGTGATGATGTAGATGGTAAAAAAGGTGTAGTGTGGAAAAAAGGTCTTTGTTGAAACTGACTTGCAAAATAATACAAAGTTTATTAAAACAAACAGAATAAAAAAGTGTCAAATCTAGTCTAGTGTCAAATCATGCTCTGAGGAAAAACAGGAGAAAAGGCGCATCTTTCACAGGGTTTTCAGACACCATATGATAATTAATTAGCCTTAGCTTGGACACAAACAGAGAAAGCAACAAAGGTTTATTGTGGTCTAAAAGGTGGTAAAACTCTTATTTGTCAAAAAAAACAGGAGCCGGAGTCAGACACTTGTATGATTGTATGACATAGAGCTGCTGTTGAAGAAAAGAAGAAAAAACTAGTCTGGAAGCAAAGAACTTTCCTGGTTCCCGGGTCAATATAACACTCCAACTATGGTCCTGTGGGGGCTAGGTTTAATTATGAAAATGTGTTCAGGCATGCAAAAGACCAACACTCAAATTTAGGTGAAAAAGTATATTGCATAAAATGAATATCATATGAACCAGTCAATACACCTCAGATTCACATTAGATAGTAGGGATGTAACGATTCACTCAACTCCCGATACGATACGATTCTCTCACGATTTATTTTACAAAATGGGACTGTAGACAATTTTTTTTTGGGGGGAAAAAATAATGTATTATTTTCCTTTTATTTTTCATTGTCAAAAGAATTCCTTGATAAACTATTCAAAACAATGCAATTTAACTAAAAATAAATCTTGAATGAAATAAAGGAATAATACAAATGAAAATGAAGCCTATCCATTTAAATTCTGGTTCTATAATAAACAATGCAAAACTGCATAATAGTTCTTTTTCTTTTAAAAGTGCAACTGAAAATGTGTTTTATGCCTTAAAAATTGGACTTTAAAAAAAAAAAAAACCCGTGATTGCAATGATTTACGTCATATTTGTTTGGACCAGCAGAGGGCGCTGGTAACACAGTGGTCGGTTGGCATGCAGATATCTTGCAGTGAAGAAGAAAAGCTATGCTAGCAGACAGAGCCAATAGAAAAAAGTGACTTTTACAGATATTCAAGTAATATTACAGATATTCTTTCAGTGCTAAAGGGGTAATGAATCATTTATTGGAATGAAATGTGTATATATGAGTTTCATGAATCAAAGGACCACATGTTGATATTCTACTTGGTCAATAATTTTGGGAAACTTGGAAGTATACTTCAGTGGGAACGGTCATCATCCTAATCATACTTAGTATACAGTAGACAGTCTATAGTATGTTATTGTGCCATTTTGAACACAGCCTATATCTAAAATATTTTGTCGATTAAAATATTAATGTCAGTTAGTTGACTAAAACTAGACAACTGAAATAGTCATTATTACTACATTTTGACTAAATCTAAGTTGAAATTTAGTCAAAAGATTAAACTAAAACTCAATCAAATATTGCTGTAATAATTAACACTGCATTTCATGCTGGGTATATAAACAAATCCACCCTCAGAATTATTTCATTATCAGTAAAAATAAAGTAAGAACCACGACTAATTAGGAATGTAACGATTAATCGTAAGGCAGTTAAAAATCGATTCATAGGTATGACGGTTGATATCGATTTTCTGACAATTGAATCACAGTACGTTTTTTAAACCAGCAGAGGGCACTATCCGGAAGTGTAGGCGGCGGGCAGAGTCTGCTAATACTTTCTTTCTGGCTGCCTTCTACTCTTAAGAATGTTAATAAATGATTCATTACCCCTTTAGCACCGAAAGAATATCTGTAATATTACTTGAAAATCTGTAAAAGTCACGTTTTTCTATTAGCTCTGTCTGCTAGCATAGCTTATCTTCTTCACTGCAAGATATCTGCATGCCAACCGACCACTGGGTTACCAGCGCCCTCTGCTGGTCCAAACAAATATGACGTAAATCAGTGCAATGACGTTTTTTTTGTTTTTTTTTAAAGTCCAATTGTTAAGGCACAAAATACATTTTAGTACTTTTAAAAAAAAAAGAACTATTATGCAGTTTTGCATTGTTTATTATAGAACCAGAATTTAAATTAATAGGCTTCATTTTCATTTGTATTATTCCTTTATTTATTTAATTCAAGATTTATTTTTAGTTAAATTGCATTGTTTTGAATAGTTAATCAAGGAATTCTTTTGACAAAGAAAAATATAAGGAAAATAATACAGTATTTTCTGTTTTTTTTCCCAAAAAAAAATTTGTCTACAGTCCCATTTTGTAAATGAAAAAATCGTGAGAGAATTGTATCGTGAACCCAGTATCATGAATCGAATCGTATCGGTAGTTGAGTGAATCGTTACATCCCTACGACTAATGCTTTGGTAATGTTTCGGGTTAATCTCACTTAGTTACGGAAATTTGCTCCCGCTTTGTGTCGGCGAATGTGACACAAGGACATTGGAATGGGAAAGAAATGAATTGATTGGAGACTTTGCTAAAATGTCTCAGGTTGTGACTCTGGAGCTCCAAAGTATTTTTCTTCATTAGTATGCTGGAGCGCACAGCGTCTACCTGGAAGACAAGGTTTTAGAGCGTGAAAAGAATCAATCTGTAGAAACCTGGCCCAAACTGATTTTATTGGTTCCATTCCATGACCTTAACTCATTAAATCTACTCTACATCAGGTGTGTTATATAGTGAATTGAATCTATAAATTACTATTAGCAACCTTCTTTTTTTAATGACTGCTGCTCCATTGCAATAGAAAGAAACAATGTAGGATTTCAAAGTCAATGATTTTTGTTGTTGTTTGAAACACTATATGTACAAGATACACAGATAATGCAGTACATACACAGTACAATGAGACAATAGGTGAGGAGTGGATATTCACAAATTTACACTGTGTGTGTATGTGTGTGTGTGTGTGTGTGTGTTAGGAAGAGCCACTGTGCAGTACACGCTTTGTTTCAATTGTCATTCATGCGAAATTGATTGACAATGTTTTGTAATTCCTTTGAAATGGATTCAGTGCAGTCAATAAATTCTGAATTTCTTCACTGACAGATATCCAACTTGTGATATATCAATTATCGCACAATCGCTGTATTATGATAATATTGTTATCGTTGGCAAAAAAATCACAATGTATTGTATCGCGAGGTACCTGGCGATACCCAGCACTAGTATGTGCTATCACAGGGTTCCTACAGCTTTAAATTCAAGACTTTTTAAGGCTTTTTTATTGCCATTTGAAATTAAATTTAAGACTAACTTCACAATAAACATAATTGGGGGAAAAAAAATGCTACATCAATTACATAGGGTTAGGGTAATTTTTTCTAGTGTCTATTAGTGCAGAGGTGCAACTCACAGCCCCCAAAGGAAACAGAAAATGACAGTAAAATACACAAAAAAAACAGAATTCAAAATTACTCCAAAAACACAAGATGACTACAAAAATAGTCAGAAATCTCTAAAACTACAAAAACACAATTAATAAAATCCATGAAGAAAAATCTTTGTTGGACAGGCAATTTTGGCTAAATTTACATTTTTTCATGTTGTTTGTACATTTAAAATGATGTTACCATTTTTTTTTTAAATGTGAAACTAATCATAATCATAAAATCGTGCTCGTGTTAAAATCTAAGAATTTTGAAACATTGTTTTAAGACTTTTTAAAGACAATTAAGGCCTAATTTTTAGATTCATGAAAGTCTTTTAAGACTTTTTAAGGATCCGCAGGAACTCTGTATCAGTGCATGATGGTCTCTGGCCTGCTTAGGGTAGTCTGACCAGAACTGACCAGGAGAGAGTTCTGTAATTACATATCACCTTCCACATGTACCCTGGGTCAGGTTATCTGTTAACGCCTTCACTGTATGGACTGTTATACAGTCGCAGTGGTCATCTCCTATCTGAGCTTCATTTTCTTCCTTTCTTGGCAGGTTACGTCCACAGGCCTCTTGTGAACCGAATGGGTAATTTCTAAGCTGTGATAAGTGTTTGATAAGGATAATGATGCTGGGTTGTGTGTAAGCTTTTGGCTCCCTTTATACGGAGACGCAGAGTTTCTCGCTGCACATCTTGGTGCTTATTTAGTGCCCAAACCGTGGTCAGGAATTTCAATGGAGCCTTTTATTCACAGGCAGGTTTTACTTTTGTGCCTGTGTGCGACCAGCCTTTACCTATACACAGAGTGAGGCTGCTCCTGATGTTCAACATGGATATGCCATTCAGATCTACAGATTCAGTCTTTTGGTCACACTTTGTTAACTTTGCCAGCAAGGTGGATTCACGTGGTCTTCACAAGAATGCCCTTAACTCGCATACTCGTGTTGCAAAAACGGCAAAGGTTATGCAACGACATACTGACCATAGCATTATTATCCCAAAAGAATGTTTTCACCAGCGGAGCCTTGTTGGTGTAGCAGCATCTCTGAGGCGCATGCTCATCATTTGTTACCGTGTGATTGGCTAAAACAAATCATGGCGGACGGACAGGCGTTTCGCCCAATCAGCTTCAAGCTTTCTGTTCATGTCCCTCCTTGGTTCTGAAAGGATTCGCCAGACCCAGATTGATGTGGAGAACTGGAGTTAGAGGGAGGGGCTACAGATCAATCTGGCTCTTGCCAGGTTAACACTTTGTTGGTTTATGAGTGTAGCACCTGCACACCACTCTATATGAAGCCCTTCTTGAGAATGGAGGGGTGCTAGGGTTCAGTTAAATTTGTAAAGGTAAATACCACAAAGATGTACCTCAAGAGTGTATGATCCCACCAATATACACAACTACTTCACTATATAATAATAATTAATGACGCTGAGATCCAGAGATGAAATATTTTTAACCGCTTTTATATGAACTATATTTTAAGATGGATGAATAACAGTATACAACAAAACACACAATGGAATCCAACACGTGTCAAATCAACTCTAGCAATGGTGGTGGGCCCACACCACACCACACCACACACACACACACACACACACACACACACACACACAGTCACGTGTAATCGTTAAAACGAACGACTTCCTCCGTCTTACTCACAACTCGATGTCAATATTGTTTCCAGCTGGTAGGTCTTTCAAAACATTGAGTGCGGTGAAAACACAGGGCAACTGCGGTTCCCAAACACAGTAGCCGACACGTGGCTCCCCGTTAACCCGCAGGGGCCTCCTCCTCGTCCGCGGCTCTCGCACACCGGGTCCTGCACGGTAGTTCCTCGTTAGCCCGCTCGGCTAACTCCTCCGTCCTCCTCGCTGAAGTCTGTCGAACTCGTCAAAACTCCTGCAAGCCTTCACTTAGCTTCACTCCGTCTGTACGTCTGTCTTTCTCCGGTCAGCATCCGGGCTTCTCGCGCACACCTCACTCTCCGCTCTCTCCTTCCCGCGCTCGTGCGCGCTGACGTCTACTTCCGTATTTTACGATCGCATAATTCACACGATTACGACAATCAACCATTGGAAATAAACCCAGGATTATAAAAGAAAGAAGAAAAAACATAATACACATTGGCTTCAATAGTATTATTTCAAATATATATTATGCACCAAAAATGTAAACTGTTAAATAAAATATTATCAAAAACATTTACATCACTAAATAATGACATAAAAATAGTAATGACACCAACTATAATAGTAAATAAACATTTACTTACTCCAGCCCGGTGCCTGATAAACATTTAATAGATCTTATAATTATTTTACTCACAGGCTACATGAGGAAAATCTATTTGTCATAAGTTAATTGAACTTGTTTTTTTTTCTTCTTTCTTTCCTATTAGTGCTTTTCATAGGATGGAACTATTCACAATATTGTAATTTAATGCAGATGTTTGGACTGTAAGTAAAGGAGGATGATGTCAGCAATGCATCCTAACAACCGAGTAGTTTTCACAGACAATTACTGCGGACCCTACAGTGTTTTATTCGCAACAAAGCAGATTATTTTGCTCCTTTTAGCGTGACCATAATAATGTTCTGAAATTGTTCCAAGGTACAATGCTCAGTTATGACATCTGTCTTGAGATAATAAAAATAACAGGTTTATTTGTTGGAGCCACTAACCTGAACCAACAGAATCATCTTCTACTAGAAGTCGTCGCTGCTAATCCTCAGTTCTCTCGGAATGAGACAGTTTTCTTGTCTTTCTCAAACTGCACCTTCACAAATCAATCCACCCTAAACAATGGTAATGGAAAACAAAACCAGGATAACACAGTCAGAAAAGCATAAATACACCTGATTAGACTTACATTTTCCCAACTTTTGACATTTTTAAACAAGTGGAAAATACTGAGACAAGAAGCAAAGGTCTATTGGAAAGATTATTTAATCAGACATGATTGAAGCTCTAACTTATTCTGCTTTTAATTTGATGAACCAGTCAGTGTCGATCCAATCAGATATAGGCTCTGTAAACCCCACCCTAAACATAAAAAATAGGACTTTTTGTAAATGATCATGCGTAGATGAGATAAGATAGAAGTTGCAGCACTACAATATTTACAGGAATAAGAAATCGCAATTATTTTCAAAAACCTGGAAAATTCTCGCCAATTCGACAGAATTCTCACAAGTCAAGGAATGTTGACCAATTGCTTAATATTCAGGGTTTTGTTTGAATTTGTCCTTTTTCCTTCACAAAAACACACATTTTATTTTTGGTGCGGCCCACTTCAGGTCAAAATGGGTCTTATGTGGAGCTTGAACAAAATGAGTTTGACACACCTGATCAATGCTATGCTAGGAGGGACAGGGCCAACAGTGGTGCTTCATGGCATAAGAAGCCACCAAAACATCATCGACCTGCATCTCAAATCAACAACACTACTTCATACCCAAACACATTTGTTTCCAGCAGAATAAAGAGGTTTTGGGGTTTAGTTACTCTTTAATAGGGATGGGAATCGAAAACCGGTTCTTTCTGAGAACCATTTCCCAGTAATACAATTCCTAGGAATCGTTTGTTTGCTTTTATCTCAATTCCGCTTATCGGTTCCTCTTACGTCGCAAATATTATATTGTATTGTATATTGTGTTTATGCTAGCACCAAGTGAAGCTCCTCCCACCATATAGTTGTTTGCTGTCCACCACGGAGAATCCACCTCCTCCACCTGCAGCAGTGATGTCCTCGGTGCTGTTTGTAGCATCTCTGTTGCTAAGCTACCCACTTCCAGGTTCTGTACACTTGCACAAAAGCTGCTTCTTGCACAAACTTTTTTTCTAAAAACAACAGACACGGGAGACGGACTGGTCGTTGTCTTTAGTTTGCTCTTTAACACATTCACACACACACGGCTGATGACGTCACATGTAACAACGGGGACGGCGTCTCTGAAGGTCCATTTATAGAAATGTAAACAAAAGCTAAATAAAACTTTACTGTTTAAATACATAGCAATAAGTGCAGCTGTACTTTTGGTTAGGATGTTCTTTTTTACAGAATAATTATTTGTTTTATGTCTGAATTCATGTTTGATCAAGTTGTTCAAATTCAAAAGGAACACTGTAAATATTCTCAAATGTTTGTAGCCAAAATATGTCATATGTTGTAATAGTAATTCATCAATTTATATAACGCTTTTGTATATATTATTATCCAGTGAAAACAATCTATACCTGGTGGATTAAAAGAGAGCTGATGTTCCTGCAGGAAATTAAAGAGACAAAAATAATATAATAAAGGGTTAAAACAAACAAATCCATTTGTATTATTTAATTCCCTCACCCAATGAGAATTGATAAGAGAATTGATAAGGAATCAAATTGATAAGCAGCATCGATAATGGAATTGGAATCGCTAAATTCTAATCAATTCCCATCCCTACTCTTTAAGAGACCAAACATATTAGTATGGGTTAAATTCAGAGAAGATGGAGTTGTCCAGTTACGGAGCCTTTTGTTACTTTTAATCTTTACGTTTAGCTGATCTTAAAGCTGCTTACCCACATAACTCACATTTTTCCAACTGTACGCCATCCAAAAGTAAATCCACTGATAGGGATTGAAATGTTCAAAGTAGAAATGACCACTCAAAAGTTTACTTTTGACTCCATCATCAACAATCGGTTAGTTGTCCAATGGTCATGTGACTTACACTTCAGAAAAGCTTTGAGCATTGCATTGTGGGATTTGGAATCCTGTCTAAAAGTAACAAGAAAAAGTAAAAGCGTTGTGCTTTGTTTATCATGTTCCCCGTCATATGACCGTAAATGCTACAAAATCAACATCCACCATTGTTTTGGAAACAACTTCCCATCTGTAAAAACACCAGAAATTTCACTGTCTTTTTTTTTCGTTACATTTGCATCAGTAGTTGATGAGACAACAAAACTAAACTTAAAAATGTGAGTTTAAGTGGTTAAGCTGTTTTTTACTCGTGCAACAAAGAATGTATTGTAGCATTTTTAGTTTAGTATCATTCTTTTTTTTATGTAAATGATTACATTTGTCAAATCATGGTAATAATACCAGCCTTATTTGAGCATTTGTTTCTTTTTAGTCTGTGTTTTACAGCTAGAATCCTAAGGCCTTTCACTTCTAGTTGAGAATAGCATTTGTGAGTGTGTGTAATGTAAGTGTCTCTTTATTATTAATTTCTACAGCTGTGAAAATGATTTAGGTTATTTTTTTTTTGTTTGTTTAGCATTTGTACAAACATACAGACGCATGTAAGGGTAGTGCTTTTACATGGCATTTGTGGCTTTCCAGGCATTTTAAAGGCATGTCTATTTGTCCCCCCCCAATACACATTGTCTCCCTGTAGACAACAGATGAAGACATCATACTGGCTGGGAAACAAAAAAAGACGCTTTAAATTAGACAAACTGCGACAAGGCCACAAGCTTAATCAAGTTACTTCTGTTAAAATGTCGTGTGGTTGGAAACAATTGCAGCTGCGGACCCTGAAGCCACATCATTAGAGGAATGACGGGAATAAAAGCATGGGAGTGAAACAGAAGTCGTTTTATGGCTGATGTACAAACAGTAACACAGTTTAAGTGGGAGGAAAACAGGAGTGTGCTGCTGAGTGATGGAGCAATTGGAAAAAATTAGCCCTATTGTTGTCAACTGATGCTGATGCATGAATCTGAAGGTCTTTGGATGGATAAATAAACATAATCTGATTCAATTTAGAGGGAAATACTGCTGGCATTTAACATAAAAATAGAAAATTATTATTATTAATAATAATAAAGGCATTTAACATAAAATATTTAACATAAAAGTAGAAAATTATTATTAATAATAATAATAATAATAATAATAATAATAATAATAATAATAATAATAACTTGGATTTATATAGCGCTTTTTTCGAGGAGACTCAAAGTGCATTACAGAAACCATTTCTCATTCACACCAGTCACTCACACTGGTGACAGTCATACCGGTGGTGGTAAGCTACAATGTAGCCACAGCTGCCCTGGAGAATACTGACAGAGGCGTGGCTGTCATTTTGCGCCCACGGCCCCTCTGACCACCACCAACATTCATGCACAATTCACATCCATTCATACAAAGCAATATTGGTAAAGTGCCTTGCACAAGGACACTACGACAATGAACCCACAACCCTTACTTACTGGATGACCCACTCTACCACTGAGCCACAGTCACCCCTAATAATAATAAAAATAATAATAACAATATACAGCCTATAGTTTAGGGCAGTGGTTCCCAAACAGCACAATGCAGCAGGTACTTGGAAAGATTTAACAACTAATTTAAAAATAATTGGGAAATGTTCCTAGTTCCTTTTTTAGGCTATGTTTTTCACAAACCAACAGTACTATTGTTCAATAAAATACTATATTTTCTTGTAATTTATTGAAACAGGATTATTGTATCCTGTAGAGGCCATTTTATTACACTTCTGGCAATAAGAGACAATATTTAGCTACATTTTTACAAAGGAGACTGTATTTACTCACTACTGAAGTAATCACATGAAAGCTGCATGGTATATACATAATATACAAAATATATACCATGCAGTTTTTATGTGATTGCTTCAGTAATATATATATTACAAGTTTTATATGTTCTACTTTAAATTCCACATATTGTTTTAAATGTGTAGATTAAGCGTGAGGCCTATAACAAAAAGAAATGGTACAAATGATCTGACAAAAATGCAAAGGGGGTACACAGGACAAAAAAGATTGGGAACCATTGATTTAGGGTTTAATTTTTGAGTCTTCCCATCAAGAAACGCAATAACTTCTCTTTTATCACGTTAATAAAAATGTCAGTTTTTAAGACTTTAATCAATGATCTGCTCCTGATAAAAGTTCAGCCTACGCAATTTCCCTGAACTTTTTTTGTAAGGAATAAACACCAGGAATGGAGGAAAAAAAAAAATAAAAAATAGCATTTTCTCTTTTTCCCACTGAATTTGACCAGAGGTCAAACTGTGCAGAACTTGCTGTCTGAATTACTTTGACTGGATGCTTTGAATGAGTCAAATCAAAGCAGAGTGCAATGAATGTCCTGAAGTATTGATTGAATTAGACAAAGAGCCCTTATGAGGAGAAGAAAGAAAAAAAAAAAAGACAGAATGCAATCATATTCCCATTAGTGCGAGCCCGGGTGGGAGAATCACGCGCTGGCCTTTTCTTCTACACTTCCTTGTTCGACATTAATTACTGTTCATTTCACACATTCACTTCTTTCAGCCCTAACTTTCCTCCAGAGCGCAGCATTTCATCCCCCCACTCAACAGGTTTAGTTTCCCCATCATCTTTCAATTAAACACAGACTATGGCATCAATCAAAGGTCAGCGCCATTTATAATTTGCCTTTTTGAAGTCTTCAGTTTAATTATTACAGGAAGTCAAAGCTGAAATTCAAAAGGCTGAGAAGTTAATGTGCACATTAATCAAAAGCTACACAAAGTGTGTGTGTTTTAAGAAAAAGTCCATTGAAGTCAACTTCAAGACACTGTCAAATATAGTTTTTCATGCACACTTAAGTGAGACAAAGTTTTTATTTCCCTTATTGTGCTGGTAAAAGTTTTGTATGTGAACAAAATGTCCCTGGAGTATTGATTGGTGACTTGTTGCAGCTGCTGTCTTCACTCAGTGTGTTTACGTGCACAGAGCTATCGAGCTGCGCTCACAAATCCATGAAAGACGAGTGATGGGATATCCGGCTCTTTTTAGAGAACCGGCTCTTTTGGCTTGGCTCACTACAAAGAGCCAGCTTTTTCAGCTCCCAAGTGGCTCTTCACATTTTTTTTGGTGCCTAAATTAATTTATTATCAACAATAATGTAAAATTATGCACAATATGAATTTCTAATATAAAATAAATATGCACTATATCAATTGCTTATTTATACACTCTACAGAATGATAAAAAAAAAAAAAAAAAAAAAAAAAAATTAGAAAATGCCAAAACAAAAAGTTTAACTATTTCCAAATGACCTTAAGTAACTTTTAGCATTTTACTACTAAACACATTTAATGTGAAACATAAAGAAAATCAGTGTATCATTTGCTCATTATTTGATATTTGTTTCCAAAAACCAAAATTAAAAAAAAAAAAAAAAACGGAAAATGCCTTGTTTTTCAAATTCAAGCTCTTTTGCTTCGGTACAGAAAATGAAAAACGGAACATGAACACCTTTTCTCCATTACTGATTGTCCAAAGTACATGACCCGGAAGTGAAGCGTTACACATTCCGCGATATCTTTAGCTTTGCAACACTCAGGATTCTCTAAATCCTCCGAAATGTCCGTGAGGAGATTCTGTGTCTGCTTAAGCGAAAAGGACGTTTCGGATGCACAGTTGGAAGCAGCAATCTTGTCATGCCGAACTGCCGTTAGCATCGGATGATAAATCCGTGTATCATTTGTTCATTCGTTTTTCATTATGTAACAAAAACACGAAAAACAGAAAAAACAGTCATTTTTCAAATTCAAGCTCTTTTGCTTCGGTACAGAAAACAAAAAATGGAAAACAAACACCTTTATTTGTTTTCTACATTACCGATTTGCCAAAGTACGTGACCCGGAAGAGAAGCGTTACACATACCGCGATATCTTTAGCTCTGCCGTTAGCATAGCCGTTAGCGTCGGATGAGAGTACACTTCCGGGTCACGTACTTTGGCAAATCGGTAATGCAGAAAATTAATAAAGGTGTTCGTTTTACGTTTTTCATTTTCTGTACCGAAGCAAAAGAGCTTAAATTTGAAAAACAAGGCGTTTTCCGTTTTTTCATTTTGGTTTTGGAAACAAATATCAAATGATGAGTGTTTTTTTTTTTTTGTTTTTCATGTTTTTGTTACATAATGAAAAACGAATGAACGAATGATACACGGATTAAAGAAGCTTATAGAATCACACAACAAAATATAAATTAAAATGTACATGGAAACATGAAAAACAGTTTCCTCCTTCAGTGAAGATTGGCATTAAGAAAAACCAAGTTCCTCAGCTTTGAGTGGTTGATCCTGGGGGGGTAAGCCACTGAATGGGCTACATAGACAGTGACACGTGACGTATTTCTGGTTGAAAATAAGACCGCTGACGTCTTTCCTGTTACCGCTTTTGGACAGTCAAAGCAGTGGAGAAGTGAGCCGTCATACTTTTGAAATGTGTTTTTCACAGTTTTGTTTTATTGTGCCTGTTTGTGTGGTTGTGTGTCTACACAATGACATCCAAAATGACGACGTTTACCAAGAGAAGATAGCACATCAAGATGCCACTGTTGCTTTCAATGCATCATGGGGGCGGATGAGTATGACTAGTGTGCCCACCGTGTATACTTAGAAAATGTCCCGATCTAGTACAGATTCGGGTATTTCTCTCGTACTCTATCTTTGCATACTATCAAATGTGAACGCACTACATACTCATTTTGACTTAGTATGAGTAGGACGTGATATGACATTTTCAACACAGACATTTATTTGGTTTTATTTGGTTTTCCATAACCGTAAAAGCTTTGAGTTGCCATGAGTAACCTTAATGACATGATGGGTGGACCGTAGACCCTGAGAGGTCGTACCAACAAGTCTAACCAACTGCAGTCAAACGAAGGATAAGTGAGCTCAAAAAGCCAATGTTTTCAATTAGTGTAACATACATGAAAATACAATAGCCTATGTATTATTTTCTAAAAACCTTTTTTTTTTTTCTTCTTAACCCAGCACCAAATGGTCTATGAACCAGTTACGGTCCGCAGCCCAGTAGATGGGGACGACTGTGGTGGTAGAAAAACCACCTAACGCACAATATGTGTTTGTTGCTCAGAGAGCAATGATTGAATGACACGCACACACTTGTATAGCCATTAGAAAAGCTGACAAAAATCAAGACCAGGGAGCCTTTATAAGCCAACACGGTGCAAAGGGCCATAATGAAAGTCCTTGGGCTTGTGTTAGTGAATGGATGAATGTTGTCATTGTAAAGCAATTTGAGACTTAAATGCACTGCATGGCCTTGTACAACAGTAGGAAATCAGAGACTTTCTCCACCACTGCACTCTATCCTATAAACTAGATGTCCATTTCACTATTATTTACTATTTTATGTTTATCTCATTACATTTATCTTTATGAAACCACTGAAAATTTACAGGATTCAGCAAAATGTGCAGAATTGTTGGAGATTCTACACTACAAAGCACTTGGACCGGGGTTGCCAGGTTGTTGGTCAGGATGTGGCAGAAAGTGTGCCATTTAACAGCACTTTTTTGAAAATGAAGGCAATGCTTATGTATTTGTATAGTGCATGTCATACACAAGGTCATTCAGTGTGCTTTACGTGATTTAAAGGTGCAACGTATAAAAAGAAATTCCAGCTGGCTTTAGTTACAGTATATGATGCCCACACACTTCACAAAGCAGCGTTAGTTGGACTCATAATCAGAATAGATGCTTAAGTAGTCACGTGTCTTACTTCAAAATGCAGTTTATAAGCCGAAGACAAAGATTATGTGGATAGTTAAAGACGCTTGGCATGTTGATCAACTGTTGGAAATCCACACCCCCAAACAAGGAAGCCGCTTCCCACTATGACAAGCCGTTTTCAAAGACTAAGTTTACCGTTTAAAAAACCTTTGATACTGTTATTTCAAGCATGGAGTGTTTTTTTTTTAATCATTTCAACTGGCATATTTTGCAAAAAAAGAAAAAAACATCACAATTTTCTCAGAAAATTAAGGTTTTTGTCCTTTTTCTTTATTTTTCGGAGTGGTGGCATTATAATTAAAGAAGCAGGCTTCTCTCATGCCAACTTGTTCCTGGTTGTCTTATGCTACGTCCCACTTAAGCATTATCACACGAGAAGGAGTGCTGTCGGCTGTAGATAATACCCCCTAGTGCTGATATTCAGCACAACAGCACTCCCTCTCCTGTATCATTTTTATACATTGGTATTATTTTTGTAAATATCTGTATCATTGTGCACATTTGTATTAATAATAATAATGATAATAATAATAATCTTACTTTATTTTTACTACTGTAGTGCGTGTATCTGATCCTTATTTTTTTAACAGTCTTTTACTTAATTATACAGTTATTTAACGTTTATTTTTTCTTTCGGATTTGGTAAATGTTTTATTTTTTTATTTGTGATTTTTTTCTTAAGTGGCTGTCATGAAAGCAATTTCGCCTGATTCTGAATATTGCTTTTACACAACAGCTCTACATTTTATGAGTCAACAGTATTAAGAGACAATAAATTGTGATTTGTTTATTTAATTATGTATTTGGTTCCAACAAAACAGATACTGTAGGTCCACAACTGGAAGAAAGACAAGGCTGTTGCCAGGCAACAAATAAACATTTCCTAATTGAAAGTTGACTAACGGTTATTGGAACGTCTAGAGCAAAGTGATAATGTCTATAAAAAGTCCCAGTGCTGTTGTTAATCTACATCACCACTCGAGGAATGTCTCGTCCAATCAAATGACTTTGTATGTGTACAGTATGAGCCAAAATAAAAAGGTACAATGGGTTTCTGCACTCTTGTGTAAACTGTAACAAGTTTAATTTACAGTTGATAATAAAATTACACGCAAGAGAAAATAATGAGAAACCACCAAATTTAAAAAGGTTTTCATAAAAAAAAAAAAAAATGGTTACAAAGGGTTAAAGCGGTAATTTAAAAATACAAGTTTGTGGAAAAACTTGTGGCAACTTCAAGGTTTTACTGAGCAGTGTGTATTATTCCTTGTTTTACCACTTTTACTTTGGTCAACAAAATGATTAAAACAAAGTATTTGTCAAGGTCTGAGTCGGTTGCTGTAAGTACAAGAGTGGAATAGAGATGCATCTGGACGTGGTCTTCACTTCATTTCAACCCTCTTCTCTCTGCTCTACTTCAGTCTACTTTAAAGGCTTTCCTTAGTCTCACGTGTTTCTCTGTTAGAAGCTTTTATGGCCTTGTAAATGAACGAGTTTGTGACTGGGAGTTATATAAGGGTTAGGATGATAGACTTCTCAACACACCATCATACACATCATATACTATAAGTAATTTAAAAGATTTAGCAGTCAATCCTGATATTTGGAGAAAAGCATTAGGGATGGTTTAGTTGAAGAACAGGGGATGGGTTAGTGTGGAAGTAGAGGGAAAAAAAAAAAAACAGTCGTCCCCAAACTGGTACCAGCCCATGGGTCATTTTGTACTGGACCCCAAGAGAACCCCTGCGCCCTGTGAATAAATGAATTTTATCGGAATTTTGCATGAAAATGATATTTTGAAAAAAAGTTGATGCTAATATTACTGTCAGGGACGACCTTGCCGCCAGGCAACCCAGGCGGCTGCCCAGGGCGTCATCTGCGGGATTAGCACCAAATTGCACCCCAACTCCCCACAAAAAAAGATTTAAAAAAGCTATAATAAATGTGAAACACACTTTACAATCACTGCACGTTTTTTCTTAATTAAATATTAATATTATAAATCTAAAAAAGGATTTGACATCCAGACGTGTGGAGTTTTAAACAACATTGAAGATGTTAGTGATCGTTTAAATTACCTGTTCTTTATCTGCTGCTTACATGCAATCTTCTGTCCATATTTGTGCTATTTTATTGAATTTTCTTTGGTTTATTTTAACTCCCTTATTGGATTTGTGACTGACGAGTAAAACCAAATGGGAAAGTTTTTGGATTTTGCACCATTTTTGGTGTTGTTTCCTCAAGACATTTGCACTATACAGAAGTCCCTCGCTACATCGCGGTTCACCTTTCACGGCCTCGTTGTTTCGCAGATTTTTTTTACAGCACACTTTTAATGCATTTTTTTTTTTTTACAGCGTATGAAACGCGCTTTGTGTTCTGAGTCCTGATTGGCTAATGCTGCGTTCAGCCACCAGCGACACATCCAACTCTGAGTTTCACTGCCTGCTGAAGAGAGGAGCTGCGCTCCTTTTTCTCCATTCATAAACATAAACCACCAGTGAAAAAAGCCGGTGTGATTAGCGGCTAATGCTATGCTAGCTCAGTGCTACAGAGAGAACTTCCCTGCGACTACCACCTCCTTGTTGATTGTCCTCCAAGCCTAATCTTTCCTAGTCCAGTCCCGGTTATAGAGGCCGTGTCATACAGATCCAGGTGGTCACACAGCTTCTACTCCATGGTTAAATGGGTGAACAGACCGGTGTCCGTGTTATTGTTAGAACATAACCCCCGAGATAAACGAGGGACTACTGTACATGTAGGTGTTATATTTTAATATAGTGTATTATTCAAAGTTTTCAAATGGGTTGTATTGTTTTTTTCCAATGGTTAGTTATGTCAGAATGGAAGATGGATGAATGAATAGAAAGCATGTAAAGATGAAGCACTAATGAAATGCTTTCAAAGACGCATTGGGCTGAGAACAACACTCAGAGAAACGCATTATTTTTCTTTCAAAATCGTCAGAGATCAAAGATACACAGACAGCTGCTGCACGCCTGACTTTGATGATTATTTCACGCTAGTGCTGAAAAACCTTCCCTCCCACAGTTTGCTTATCTCCTGATGGACCATTTGGCTGTAATTTAACAAGCTCTAACCAGCATCCATAATATCTTTTTAGCAACTTGGGCAAGCAAAGCACATCCACTGAAGATCAGTTGTGTGTGTGTATGCTTTCTTTTTCTGAGGGTTACCTTCATTATCATTGCCAAGAGGCTTTTCATGGTAGGAATGATACATCTGCTGAAGATCATCCAGACACAAATGTTCCTGTGCAAACATTTCTCACGCTCTTTCTATTATCCACCTGTGCATAATCATTTTTCCCTTAAGTTTGTTGGTGTGCAATTTCATTGCAATACCAAAGTGTAATATCAAACGTATGATGGTCCGCCAAGGAGGTCATATCTTCACCAGTGTTAATTTGTTTGTCTCTTTGCAAGATTAGGTCAAAAGCACTTAACGGATTTGGACAAAATTTTAACCAAAGATAGACGGAGGTCATGGAAAATTCCATTATGTTTAAGAGGGGATCCAGATCAATATACTGGTTCTGATCAGTTTCAGTAATAGAAAAACTCCCCATCTCTCATTATTGGTGGAATTTCAAAAATCTCAGTTCATAATTGACAGATCTTCATGAAATTTAACTCAGTTTTGCAGGGTTGGTTGTTTAATTAATGCCAATGAGTTTCATTCTACTGAGCCACTAAGGGAACATGGATTTTTTTATTTTTTTTATTGCGCGCTAAAGTAAAGCTTTAGGTGAGCGCGTGAATCTAATACGTGAGCGCGTAAAAGTTCTAAGGGAGCACGTAGTGTTGTGGTAGTCGAGACCGGTCTTGGTCTCGAGACCAAATTTTAAAGGTCTCGGTCTCGTCTCGGACTCTGAAGCATTTTGACTCGGTCTTGTCTCGGACTCGGGCTGCCCGGACTCGGGATTTTCTCTCAAGACCGTTCGAGACCAGCACTAATTCCTGCTATTTTTAAACTTTTTTATAATGTGATAATACGGAGAAGAACGGGATAAAACAATCTTTTATTCATTCTTTAATCCACCGCGTATAATGATTAGGTTTGAGTTTGTTTTATTTAGTTTCACATCTACCTTTAGCTCTATGTTTTTTAGACTGATGACAACTTGTTTGTAGTTTTATTTCAGAAAGTCACTTTTACAGTTACAGTTGGAAACCTTTGTTAATTGAATATCTTAGTTACAGTACAGCAACCAAATTAAACTATATCAACTAAGTGAATTAATAAAAATAACCTGTGTAAAGGCTTTTTCTAAGTAAAAAAATATCTTGTGAAATCTGTGACCTGTTGACCAGCACAACTCAAAGAATCAGAATCAAGAATCATTACCTCTTGGCAGAAATACTTTTATACACTTGCTGTACATTCAGCTGATATAAAAAATCTTGTTTTCACATATGTAGAATAATTGTGAATTTATCAATAGCAGTAGTAGTTTCAATATTTTAGTTGTTTTTTGCAGGCACCTTTTTTCTCTGTCAAATGGATTTAAAATAAACTAAAATTAAAGAGAGAATGTTATTTAACTGTCGAACTTTGTCATAATTTTATTTATTTATATATTTTTTTTAATTGAAAAAAAAATGTTTATGGTCTTGGTCTCGTCTTGGTCTCAGCTTGTCTCGTCTTGGTCTCGGCTTGTCTCGTCTTGGTCTCGGCTTGTCTCGTCTTGTCTCGGCTTGTCTCGGTCTTGTCGCATTCCGGTCTCGGGCAAGTCTTGGTCTCGGATAGTGTGGTCTTGAACACAACACTAGGAGCACGTAATAGTAAAGCTTTATTTCAGCCTTAGGGTTAGGGTTAATTACCTTTATGTGCTTGCTTACGCAATACTAGTACCACGTGCAACTTTTACGAGAGCATGCAATAAAAATTTTTAAAAAACATCCATTTTCCTTTAGGGGCTTCGTATCATCCAGATCAGATCGCAATTTTTATTTTTATTTATTTATTTATTTATTTTTTAAATGGGGTCCGCATGTATGGTTAATGAGGACAGAAAAGTCTTCCAAGCTTTTAAAGTGTGAATGATCATACCATGACCAGGATCACTGATCCACATAACTGCCAATACTTGGCAAAGAGAATATTTGGCTCTTGGCGGAAGTTTGCACTCTTTGTTCTAAATCACATTTATCAAACTCAAGGCCTGGGGGCCAGATCCGGCCTTTTAGAGTAAAAATGACAGAAAATATGAATTGTTGTGTAAATTACCAAAAAATCCAGTTGTAGACATCTCAAATTCACCAATTATTTTGAAACATCACAATATTTTTAGGGGCTTGCATTTTTCCTTTGTTTATATCACATGAATGTAGTCATTTTTAATTGCAAATGATTAAAAGAACTCCACAAATCTAGCAATTCCACAAAAGTCCTCTAAATTCCAGCACAATAATGTGCCCTAGTTTTATTCTTTTTTCCCCACCACCTATAGTCTGCGACCCACTTGAAATCAAGCTGGTCCGTATTTGGCCCCTGAACGAAAATGATTATGTTATTAGACATTATTTGCAGAAGATCTGAAAGACCTTTGTATGGAAACCAAATCGTATGGATGGTGGGAAAAACATAAAAAAGAAACACCCATCAGTTTTGTATGTTATTTGTTGCCATTACAGTGCATTTACCAGAGCGTTTTCTAGCGTTGTTGGGTTCATGTAGATGTATGCAAGATGTTGTTTGGGAGCCCAAAGTTTGCCAACATGAAGATATTCTGAATCCATTAAAAAGCCCACTGATTGTGTGACGTATGCATACTAAATTAGGTGCATGCGCGCACAGGCTTGGTGCAAAACAACCGGAGAACTGCATTGTACTAGCATTGACACGCGAATGAAACACTTGTTTTTGTATAAAAACAACACAATGCCATTGTGTTGCGTTGTTGATTACACAAATAGGAGTACCAACAATACAGGAGTTACATTTTACAACATACCGACTGGTGGACACCCTTTTCAAAAGAATAGAGAAAACTTGTGTGCTATCAAACAGAGGCTGACAGCTGACGTATCTGACACACACAGAGAGAGAGAGAGTTGAAACATTCCGGATAAAGTCAAAATCAGCTGGTTTATGACAGAAATAAACAGCATAAAGTTGCCAGTGTTCAGAAGATCGTGTCAACGTAATCGCTGCTGAGGCGATGGTGCAAGGGAGCAGACAGAGAGCGCTATCTCAGTCTGGATACAGTAAAAAAAAATACCATAAAAAGCTGTAAATGGACTGATATGCAGACGTGGGACAGAGAGGAGGAGACTAAATGTAGAGATGGACGCTCAACCATTGAAACTGATCAGAATACGCGGAAATACACGGAAATCTTCGTTAACAGGAGTACAGCAGCCCGCCTACCTACCCGTTCATAACATGTAGTTATAAGCATCTAGAGACTTGTATGCTCTTTCGTATATACACTGGGTTTTTCTATCATGTCTGACCATTGAACATCGGGCCAGGAGCGCACATCGGATGACCACTCATTTTCGGGAATGCTGCATGGGTCCCGCAATCGTTCACCTGTACTTAAAGTGAGTTTCCTTAAATAAGCAACCTCGTCCTCAGGTGACAAGCTTTCTACATGCTTCCAACTGTTTTTGAGCCTTAACAGTGGTTCATTCACTACCATTTTTCCATTTTTCAAGCGTCACATATGTAAACAACATGGTTTCTGCACAGAGTATACACGCGCACGGCAGTCACGTGTCATGTTTGTCCACAGTGAAATGGGTCTATAGTATATGCTATTACATATTAATGGCTAAACGTGTTATAAACATTACAAACTCAATTAAAATAAACATCTTAACTTGTAGTTTAAATCCCTAACCTGAGTATATCTTCCTGTATGGCTTTGCTAGGACTCAGTGCCGTTTCTGGCTATATATGGACTACAAAACTGACAGTGACCAATGGCACAACTTTCTTTTCTAGTACGAATGGTTTGCAAGTATCAATAATAGGTATTAGCTTCTTTGATCCTACCCGTTATATTTTAATATTTCTAATTAAAAATAATCAGTTTTATTTCCTCTTCATATTTTTTTGTACAATGTCTTTTTCTGCATAAAAACAGCTAAAATTGTAACCTGAGAAAGATGAAAAAACAGTGCCTTCACACTGAATAGTAGAGAATTACTCTGTGTGTGACTTTTCTTAATGATCACAGCTTAAATCCAACACAGCAGGGATGGACTGGGCAGGGAGTCTTTGAAGAGGGTTTTACTCATGCAGACTTGTCTCGCATCCAACCAGGCAGGTAAGGTAAGGAACCTGCACTGGCAGATGGTGTTGTATTCCATTAGAAGGGAAAAGGTGCCCTTTGGAAAGGAGTGGATTAGTCTTTACAGTGCTTGGAAATAAAAAAGGCAAATATTAGAAGACTTGGAAGTTTGATGTAAAGCAGCTTGGAAAAGGCTAACACAAAAGGAAATAAAGTTCATTTATAGTTAAGAACTATGTTGGTGACGTTGAGCAGCATCGCTGACTCACTGCAGAATGAGGTGACAACACATTTCTTTGGAGGGTTGCTTGAGTGTGACTGTGAATAAAAATATATATTAACTACATGAAATCTTCTAGAATTATTGTGCAACCAACAATTTTCTATCATGCATTCTTTGTGCACAGTCGTGATTTCCTCTGTTTTAGACCAACAATTGACTGCCGATCTGTTCAAGGCATACCTTAAAGCTGCTTAACCATGTCACGTAGATTTATTTTAAACTGTTGCTGTATTTCATCCAAACGCTGTTCTTGTCCACTACTGATGCCTGTGTACCCCCAAAAACACAGACAAAGAGACATTTCTGGTGATTTCACGAAGTGAAAGTTGTGCCAAAACAGATGATGATATTGTGGCTTTCATGGAAACGCTCGAAATCTGAGTGACTGCTTATCACGGTTATGTGAATCACTGTCTTCCTTGTCTGGCAAAGAAACACAAGAAATTACAATAGGAAGGAAATAAAACACTTTTTAAAGGGCCCACGTTAGACTAAATCAACTTTTCTGTGCTTTAAACATGATAAAGTGCTATTAGGGCGTCATACACATGCCCAAAATGTTTTTTTCATTGATTCCCTCAATCGTTAGTTAGGGGGTGATTTGCTCCTTTCTTACTGCAGGGTGAGCACAAACACCTCGCTGCAATTTGATGACGCGTTCCCACTTTGATGACTGAGCTGGAGAAGCCGCGCCTCCAGGAAGCTCACTGCCATAATTGACACGCCTACAAAACTGAGCACTTCAGCGTCCTTCACGAGTTCACGCAGTGCTATGTATGTATTTTCTACAGTCTATGTACCGGCGAACGCTCTGTCTCGTATTTATTTATTTATTTATTTATTTATTTTTTTTTTTTTTTTTTTTTCACCTTGTTTGCACATGCTGTTGAAGGTTAACACTACAAGAAGTGCAATCTTTTAACAGCAATGCATATTTTATTATTGCAATTAAATAAATGAATTTATTTCATTGCATAATTGTGACCATCACCAGCCCTCCCTAGGGAAGGGTAAATACTTTATTAAAGGGAGGATGTAAAAGAGAGAGGGCAGTGTTACACCAGGGTGAGGGGGGTGGGGGGGGGGGAGTTAACAGGGAGGAGGGATACAAGATAGGAAAACGAATGGGTGGGGAATAATCAATAAGTTTCAAGTGATGTGATGTGAAGTTGTGGTTGTGTATATTGTGCTTATTGTTGTGTTATCAAGCCAGTCTGGTGACCAGTGTGCGGCTTAGGAATAATGATGGTGGCTGTGAGCAGAGGAGGAAGTGAGTGGAAGTTACATAAAACAGGTATTTGGGAACAACGTGTCTATGGTTGAGCCCAGTATGAGTGTTATCCCACAGCCCGAGGCCAGTGCGTCCATGACAAATGTGATTCCAAGAGCCGCTACTGCAAAACCCATAAGCCGCCCCCGGGCCCGAAGAAGCAGTCGGGCCAGCAGAAAGAGCGAGAGATCCAGGGGCCCCCGGCGACCACCCCACGGCCAAGCAGCCCCCCGAACGCCCCCCAAGGTCCCAAGCCGAGAGGCTGCCATTGCCCCCCCCATACACACCCGAAAAGCCCCCAAGGAGCCAAGGACCCAGCGCACCACGCCACCGACTCCAACCCCCAACCCCCATGCCCCCCACCCCCCCACCACCACCCACACCCCCGCGCCCAGCCCCCCGAGGGGAGGGCCCAGAGAGCCCCCCGCCCGAGACCCCAGCGGAGG
This sequence comes from Gouania willdenowi, assembly GCF_900634775.1. Lineage (NCBI taxonomy): Eukaryota > Metazoa > Chordata > Actinopteri > Blenniiformes > Gobiesocidae > Gouania > Gouania willdenowi. The sequence continues at coordinate 7,284,107 of NC_041055.1, read as the reverse complement.
AGCCAAAGCCCACGCCCAGCAGACGACCAGAGCCACGCCGAACGGGCAGCCGGCGGGCCCCCGCCGGTGAGCCCAGAGCCAGCAAGGACCCGACCCCAGGCCAGGAGGACCCGGAATGGATGCAGCACCAGGAGCAGCCCGCCCAGGGCGAACGACCACACCCCAAGCCGCATAAGGCACCAGGGGGCCGCTGGGAGTCCCCCCGCCGGTCCCCAGGCACCCCAACCTAGCCCCCCCGGGCGCCCTAGATGCTGATGCCGCCCGCGCCACGAGCTTCAGTTCTTTAAAGCCAGGGCCCCCTCCAGAGGCCAAGCCAGACCGCCCCGCCGGGATGTGGCCCCCTAATTTAACCCCGACACTCTGCCTCACGGGGGACCGCCCAAGCAGGGGCCGCACCAGAAGGTATGCAAGGGCGCGGCACGCGCCACCCGCCCCAGAAGACCCCCGCCAGGACCGGCCCGGCCAGCCGGCCAAGCACCCCGGGCCCCAGGAGCACCCCCAGGGACCAGGACCCCCCAAAGGGCAAGCCCCCGGGCCAAGCCCCCCGGGACGCGCCCCCTACCCCAGCCCAGGTCCCGGCCACAGCCCAGCAGGACCGCACAGCCCCAGACGGCACAAGGCCAGCAGCCCAGGGCCCGCCGCCCCCCCGGACAGCGCAAGTCACAGGGCAGCGCCCCCCGCCGGCCCGCGAGCAACCGGCGACCCCCACCGCGGGGACGGAGGCACCCCAACGGCACACATCCAGCGCGGGACAGCAGCCCCCAGCCAAAGATGCCCCGGACCCACCCACCAGTCCGCAGATGGCAGGACATACCCACCAGGCGGCCGAAAGCAACCTCAACCATCGGAACAGCTAACGCCGCCCCCCCAGTAAACAGCATCATCCCGAGGCGCCAAACAACCCTGCCCCAACCCCGGTGAGGACACCAGCACCCCCCCCAGCACACCCACCCCCCAAACCGGCGAGGCAGGCCGCCCCGGGCCCGCACACCGCGGGGCCCGCCCCCAAGGCCACCAGGAGACAAAGCAAGCACCAAGCCACACCCAAGGGGGAGAGGCACCCCCGCGCCCCACCCGGCCGACACAGCCCGGAAAGACCCCGCAAGGAGAGACCCCGGCAAAGCCCCCCCCGAGACCCACCGCCACGCCCGACCGCACCATCTTGATGTGCTTTTACTCTATGCAGTGGCCCAGCCACCAACAGAGGGGCCAGGCCCCCACCGGAGAGGCCCAAATATGTGTACCAACCCACCACCCTGTTATGGTGCCTCTCCATTCCCCAATGGAGAGGCACTTCCCGATCCCCTGTGTGAATGTGTGTGTTTGGTGAATGTATGGGGTGTAATTAAAAGAAGGGGGATGGAGGGGAGCGGTGCTCCCCCTCCAGCCTCTGTGGATTTATGTGTATGTGGTGTAATAGGCCGGAGGGTGTAAATGATGATACACCCTCCGGGGGGTGACATGTTGAGATGCGATTAAAATTGGAGGGATTAGTAGGGCAACTAGAGGTGGGAGGGCCGCCCCCATGCCACTACATAGTAACACAGGTGGCGGCCCCCTCCACCCCCAGCCCCACCATCCAGCCCCCCAAGGGTTGGGTATTGGTGTGTGGTGCATTTTCTGAGTGAGCCAGACCAGCTGGGAGTGGGGTGAAGTGAACATGTAGGAGGCCTGTCCAGTGTGAGCCGGGCCCGTCCGCGTGGCGGGCCACGCGAGAGGGTAGATGGCGCAGACGGGCAAGTGGCACTGCGGGCCCCGGAACAGCACAGCCGGAGACCCCCCCCCACGGCACCCCCCCAGACCGCGCCGGCCCCGCGGAGCACGGCGACACCCCCCACCCCCGGGCACAGCCAGGCACCAACAACATCCCCCGGCGCCCCAGGGGGCGACCCCCGCCGCCCGCCGGCCCGGAGCAACGCCACCCCGCCACCAAGGGGAGCGGCCGAGCAGGGGGGAGGCCCATGCCCGCACCAGGGCCAGCACAGGCCCACCCGGCGCCACGATACAACACTCTCCACCGGGAGGCGGCCCCGGCCCCCCCGACGAGAGAGGACGCCATCCACCGCCAAGCAGGGCCATCCCGCCAGCCACGGACCGGCAAGCCAGGGTACCGAAGCACCCCCAGCCCGGAACCGCCCCCCCACACCAACGGCGCCAATAGAGCCCCCCCCCCCCACGGAGGCAATCCCCGACGACCCACGCACCGGCACGAGACACCCCCCCGACGCCAGCACACCCCGAACAACAGCGGGCCCAAGGCCACCAGCCCCGCCCCGCCCAAGGCTGCGCAGCGCCGCCACGAGCCGCGGCCGGTCCCCGGGCAGATTGCCGGAGAGCACCTCCCCGGACACGTAGCCCAAGGATCCGCCCCCGGGGCACCCCCGCCCCGGAATCGCGCCCACGGCGCCCGGTGCACCCAGCCAGCAGACCAGCCAATCCCAACGCGGATCCACCGGGCGAGGAACCACGCGCCGCGCCCCCGCACACCCGCCCAATACTACCCCCGGGGCGGCCCCATAGTACCCCTCACCCCACCCCCTAGCCATAACGTCCACACCCCGGCCATTGCGGTCGTACAAAAACCCCCCGAGGGGGCCCCGCCTGGCTCGTCGCGCAAGCGACATCCCTAGCAAAGGTGCGCCCCAGGGAGCCAAGCCAAGGACCCGCAAGGGCCGACGGAGCAACCCACAGCCACACCCCGCCACCCAGCAACCCAGGAGGCAATCGCCGACCCCGGGCAGCAGCCACCCCCAAAGCTACCCCCACCCCGGATCCCCCCGGACCGGAGCCAAGGACCCCACCACCCCAGGCCCCCCAACGAGACCACCCCCCAGCCAACCCACCCGGCACGGCACCGCCCGTCCCCCAGGCGGGAGCCACAGCACCCCCACCAGTGCCCCAGGCCAACGGGAGCCCCCCAAACCCAACCCCACAGGATGGCGGGCGCAAGAGCAAAGGAGGAGGAGGGGGGGAGGACGAGACAGGGGGACAGGGAGCAAGGGGAAGGAGCGGCAGGGGAGCACGCAGGGCCCCAGCCCCAGAGACCAACCAGATGCGCATGAAAGGGGCAACCGCGCCAAATCAAACAGCCCCGGGACCCCGTGAACACCCAGAAGGAATGCACACCCGTGCTGAGGCAACAAGGCACCCCTGCAACCCACCCCAGCCATCCTGACCAAGACCACCCCAGAGGCCCAAGGCGGCCCCGGCCTACAGTTGGGCTAGTGCGTTAGTAAAGAGTGGTGCTGGCAGTCGCTTGCAGGCTAGATCATCAGGCTTTTAAAAATTTAGATTTAATGCAATTAAAAAAGGAGTCCAACGCTCCTCAAAGCACGTTATTTTTTTTTGTTTTCTGAGAGCAGACATCTTTTCCATGGAAATAAATTCTGTGAGGAGATTTTGCCATTGGTTTATGTTTAAGGATTTTTTGTCTTTCCAATTTAGTAATATTGTTTTTTTTGCTATGGCTAGTGCCGCAAGGATTGATTGTGATTGGTTTGCTGGAGGTTGAAGCATTGTCAGGTCTCCAATCAAACAAAGATTTGGAGATAAAGGAATTCTGTAGTCCAAAATGGAGGACAGTTTTTCAGTGATTAGAATCCAAAAGTGTTGAACTGGGGAGCAAAGCCATAAGGCATGTAAATAGGAATCCGCTGTATTCTGGGTGCACTGAGAGCAGATGTCTGTTGCTGAGAAGCCCATTTTATGCATTTTCTGTTGGGTAATGTGGGATCTGTGGAGGACCTTGTATTGAATTAGCTGAAGGTTTGTGTTTTTTGTCATCTTAAAAGTATTACAACAAATTTCTGCCCAGAAATCAGTGCTCGGGGTGATTGAGAGTTCGGCCTCCCACTTCGCGATTGGTAAGTAATTACAGTTAGTGTTCGAAAGCGCTCTGTATATTTTTGAGAGTTTTTTTGATTTTGTTGAGATTTTTTTCATATATATAGCCAGTTCTGGAGGTTGTAACGTAGTTAAGTCTAGTGGAGTGGTTTTCTTTATTGTCTCTGTTACTTGTAAGTACTGTAGAAAGTTACTTTTATTTATATCGAATGCTTGGGTTAGATTGTTATATGACCTGATCTTGTCATTTTCAAAAAGGTCTTGGAGATGAGTGATTCCACTCTCTTCCCATGTCTTCAGATAGAGTGGTGTTTTTTTATTTTTAAAGTCGGGGTTGTGCCAGATTGGAGAGAGTATACTAGTTTTTAATTGGCCATTTGTGATGTCCAGGGCTTTCCACCATGCAGTCAGTGTGGAGGCAATTAGTGGGTTTTTAAAGCAGTTGTGATGTTTGAGGGTCGCAGTGATAAAAGGGAGATCAGAGAGTTTAATGTGTTTGCAGTCTAACTGTTCTATTTCTAGCCAGGTGTTGTAGTATTCTTTTGGATTTAGCCATTCTGTTAAATATAGTATTTGGTTTGCTAAGTAATAATGCATGAAATTAGGGGCTTCTAAACCACCCTCGTCTTTGTTTTTTTGAAGGGTAGAAAGGCTTATTTTAGGTTTTTTATTTCTAGTATAGAATTTTGTAGTTGTAGAATCTAATCTTTGAAACCATTGTTTTGGTGGTTTCAGTGGTATCATTGAGAACAAGTAGTTTATTTTTGGTAAGATTTTCATTTTAACTGAGGCTATCCTGCCAAGTAGTGAGATGGGGAGATTGTTCCATCTCCGCAGATCTTCTGTGACTTTGTCCAACATCGGATCATGATTTAGTTTAATTAATTCATTTAAGTTTGGTGATATATTTAAGCCTAGATATTTAATTGTATTTGTGGTGGAGGGGTGTTGTGGATTTTGGTGTGCAGGATTCCAAGAGTTTTTTGTCAAAGGGAGGATTGATGATTTTGTCCAGTTAATGGAATAGTCTGATAATTTAGAGAAGCTGTTTATTAGATTAAATACTTCCTCTAAAGAGGATTGCGGTTCTTCCAAATAGAGTAAAATGTCATCCGCGTAGAGATTAATTTTGTGTTCTGAGATGGATGAGTGGATTCCTTTAATAACAGAGTTCTGACGTACAGCTGCTGCGAGAGGTTCAACGAATATTGCAAAAAGCAAAGGTGAGAGTGGACAGCCTTGTCTGGTTCCCCTCTGCAGTGTGAAGCTTTGGGATGTTATTTTGTTTGTGGTTACTGAGGCCTTAGGTTTATTGTACAGGGTGGAGATCCATTGGATGAATGATTCTCCGAAGCCAAATTTGCCAAGGACAGTTAGGAGGAATGACCAGTTTACTCTATCAAATGCTTTTTCTGCATCGAGTGACAAGATTATTGTTTTCTTTTTAGAGTTCTGTGCCATGTTGATCACATTAAACAGTCTTCTCACATTGTCTGTGGAGTGTCTATTTTTAATAAAACCTGTCTGGTCTTGGTGTATAATTGACTGTACTACTTTCTCTAACCTAGATGTGAGTGCTTTGGAAATAATTTTTAAGTCTGTGTTAATAAGTGAGATGGGACGATAGCTTGAGGGTAATATGGGGTTTTTGTCTGGTTTAAGTAACAATTTAATGTTCGCTGTATTCATGTGACCTCCTACATGCCCTTTATTTTTGATCTCTGTTACTACTCTGAAAAATAGTGGAGCCAGCATTGACCAGAAATGTTTAAGGAATTCAGCAGGGAACCCATCTGGACCTGGTGCTTTGCCTGTTGACATGCTATCTAAAGCATTTTGTAATTCTTGTAAGGTTAATGGTGAGTCTAAGGTGGTTTTCTGATCTATAGTGAGCTGTGGTAGGTTTAGTTTATTAAGAAAGGTTTTAATATCTTCAGGGTCAGGGTTTAAATTTGATGAGTATAAGTTTTGATAATAATCATGAAAGATGTTATTAATGTCCTGAGGTAAGTTTAAAGTTTGACCTGCGTTATCAGAAATTGCTGCTATAAAGGAATTTTCTTTATTATGTTTGAGCTGATTTGCTAAATATTTGCCTGATTTATTATTGTAGTCAAAGTTTTTGTATCGTAATTGTTGCAAAATGAAGTCGGTTTTTTTAGATAAGATGATATTCAGATTAAGTTTTGTATTTTGGAGTTTTTCCCATAAAAGTTCAGAAGGGTTAGCTGCGTATTCTTCCGTAAGTTTTTTGATCTTTTCTTCAAGTGTTTTTTCTGCCATCTGTTCCTGTTTTTTCTTAAAAGAAGAGTATGATATAATCTTCCCTCTAATGACAGCCTTGCCAGTTTCCCAGAGTAAGGACGGTGATATTTCCGGGGAGTCGTTTGTCAATAGAAAGTCCTCCCATTCTTTTCTTATAATTTTTTCAAATTTACTGTCATTAAGTAATGAAGTGTTAAAGCGCCATAGAGAGGATACTTTCTGATTAGAGTCACACTGCAGGGTGAGGGATATTGGGGCATGATCGCTAATAATTATAGGATGTATTTTAGAGGACATCTTATGTCTCGTATTTATAAAGCAGCATGAGCTCGGCTACGAAGTGGGTGGGAGGAGGGTGAGCCATCCTCTGGCCCTACATCACCGTGCAGGGAGGAGGAAGTCAGTGTCCCGTCAATAGACACGCCCACTCATGAATATGCATAAGTAGGCCGCAAATCAGCCCGTTTGTGTAGAGTTGCTCAGAAAGTGACTTTTCAGAGGCTAAAACTCTGGAAAACAGGCGAGTTTGGGAAAAAAAAAAACCTCAAATACTATGTTTTTGGGGTTCTTAGAACAAATGGAGATGGGTGAAAAATAACATGATATGGGACGTTTAAAGAAAGTGCCATCTTTGCATTCTTCTATGGGACGCCAAATCCCACAACAGAATGTGCAAAGCTTTTCCAAAGGTCAAAACACATGACCATTTGTCAACACACTGTTATTGGTGGAGTCAATAAACCTTCAAGAATAAGAAAACTTGTGGTAGAGGTCAGGTCTTTAATTGGGGATTTCCTTCATGCAGAGCTGGATTCTTAGCAAATCCTAGCTTGCCTGGAATAGTTGGCAGTTAGCTAGGATTTGCATGCTCATATACCCAGCAAAAGTTGGGTAAAATCAAGTTACCATGTGACATGTAAAACTTCACACAAAAGTGGGCCCCCCAAACATGAGAACGGAAGTCAATTATATATTATATTATTGTTACATATACAATTAATACATTATTTTACAATCTACTGTAAACCACTGAAAAACCAAAATTCTAGTTGGGCTCAAAGACATCCGGGTGCACCTTCCTCTTTCAAGCCTTTCCCCCAAACTTGCTATCAGGGCTAAAAACCTAATAAAATCCTGATGGACCCTATAATGGGATTTCTCATAGGATTAAAGCCTGTAATGCGACCTCATATGGACAGGAGAGCTTTGAAAGCACAGACTTTTTCATTTGGATGCTTGCAGTAATCGATCCTGAGAGAACATGTTAATGAAGCAATCTTTAACCGTTTGAATGTCAAGGGTTTGACTTCTGGACTTTGGACCAGACTTGTGAAATTTTTGCACAAAAAAAAAAAAAAAAGCCAGATTTTGTTCCAGAACATCCTTAAGTATCTATATAAATATTGCAAGATGGTTCAGCTGTGCCTGCCTCTGTCTAAGCCTGTGACAGTGATATCTGTGATGGATTGATATGGACAGATTAAACAGTGTCTGTCAGATGGTCGCTCTGCTCGCCCTTTCCACTGCCTCATTTCATTCCACAGGTTGGAAACTGTCAAACCTCTAATTGACTTCAGTGGGTTGGACAGCATGTGTAGAGCCAGTTTGATCTAGAAGCAGAAAGAGTTCGAGTGTACAAAGGTTTACAAGGGGTTTCACAGGTTAGTATTGTAAAGCTTTGTGTTGCCGACACATCATTCATTATCATCTATATCAGCTCTGTCTCATTCAGGAAGGACGGGGCCTTTTGAAGCTTATTCTTTCTTATGTTTGGCCAAAACAGGTCACATCCAAGTAGAATAAAGAGACTTCAACTAACATAACTTACATCTTAATGGGATCATTAGAGAAAAATTGGGAACCCAGAGAAAAAACATGCAAGTCATATAATCAACAACAAAAAGACATGAAAGAATAATACATTGAACTAGCCCAGCCTAGTTTAAAGGTCCCATGTCATGCTATGTTTAACCCATCTCCATTTGTTCTACGAAGCCAAAAAAACACAGTATTTGAGGTTTATTTTCCCAAACTCGCCTGTTTTCCAGAGTTTTAGCCTCTGAAAAGTCACTTTCTGAGCAACTCTACACAAACAGGCTGATTTACGTCCTACTTGTGCATATTTATGAGTGGACGTGTCTATAGACGGGACACTGACTTCCTCCTCCCGGCAAGGTGACGTAGAGCCAGAGGACGGCACGCCCTCCCCCCACCCACTTCGTAGCAGAGTTCATGCTGCTTTATAAACACGAGACAGAGCGTGGGGGCGGGGCGTTCGCCGGTACATACATAGACTGTAGAAAACACATACATAGCACTGTGCGAAGGACGCCGAAATGCTCACCTTTGTGGGCCTGTTTGTTTACATGTCAGTCACGGCAGAGAGCTTCCTGGAGGCGCGGCTTCTCCAGCTCAGTGCCGCGTCAAATTTGTCATCAAAGTGGGAAAGTGTCATCAAACTGGAGCGAGGTGTTTGTACTCACCCTGCAGTAAGAAAGGAGCAAATCACCCTCTAACTAACGATTGAGGGAATCAATGAAAAAAAACACTTTGGGCATGTGTATGAAGCCCTAATAGACCTTTATGATGTTTAAAGCACAGAAAAGTTGATTTAGCATAACATGGGCCCTTTAAGCAACATGCTGCAGTATATATTCCATTTTTTTGTGAATCATGTTTCTGAAGTTCAATTTATTATACTAGTTTATGATCACGTTTTGTCGAGGTTAAAAAAATAAAATAAGAAAAGACACGCTTCTGGTGTTGATGAAGAGGGGTATGATTAAAGCAATATGCAACCAGTCACATTAATGCCCTTTTGATGATTGGTCAAAAAGTGAAAATTACAACTTTGTAACTAATTTCTGTAAAAAATGCCTTTGGAGTTATTTATAATAACTTGTAGCCTTTAAACACACTTAATATTGGTTTATATGTGGGCATCGCTATGTTGAGGATTTTAGCGAATCCACGTTTACATATCATGTCATCGAGTCACTATTACTTGCATAGAAAGTCTAGGTGAAATAGCATTTCAATCTAACATTTTAGTGCTTAGTTACGTATCTTCCAGTTCCTTTGACATCATGATGTTTTTCCTAAGAAAACCAGGGACATTACGGTAGAGGGATTTTGGCATTGCACTTCCAGGATAGAAGAAATCAGACTTTGAAAATGGCAGTGGGCGCAGCATTTGGACGCCACTATCAGCCATCTTACTACAGATCCATGAATGAACTTCCAGTTGAACTAAGAAGACACCTTAAAACGGGAAAGTCTACGCTACCATGGCAATCATCGGATACCTTTAACCTCATGAAACCAGTTGGAGTTAAGTTATTGTTGCGCTTCCTTGAGTAATCTAACATGTCGACCTCCACAAGCTTGAGTTGAAAGTGCTTTTTATTCGGCTCTCATTCTTACTAGTAAAGCTGACAGAATAGTTTTTCACATGAGTTATTTATTTTTTATTTTTATTTATTCAGTTTATTTCCGACATGGTTACATTCACTTTTTTTTTTTTACATTACAGTTGTTTTCGTAATTGTAATCGAGTATCACTTTAAGTTACAACCCTTCTGATGATATCTGCTGATGTTGGTAGCTGTGTTTCCATCACAATTTTTTGCAAAATAAAAATGATATTTATAAAAATTGACAAAGTATAATTAAGCTTTGAAAGTGCTTCCACCGAACGTTGTTTTGGAGCTTCTTAACTCTTGAAATCTTATCCCGTGAGACTTTGCTGCAATAAGATGTACGCTCAAAACCTCCTTATAACACTCCGCATTCCGTTGTTTGCAGTGTAATATAATGGCATATTTTTCTCAACTACAATGCGAATAAAAGCCTCGGCCAAAGTAGTCATGTGACCAGGTACATCAATGCCGTGACGTGTAACTGCGAAAAAAGTGCTTCCATGGCACTTTTGCGATATTTTTTAATATCGAAAAGTCTGAAAAACCTCCTCATGAAAGTGTAAAAATATTTTAGCGATATTTGATTGTTTCTTAGTGTTTCCGTTACCATTTAGATTTTGCACATTTCCAAGGGTAATGTTGATGTTATTGTCATAGCCCGTGTTTGCTTTAGCTTTGAATGAAATGGTAGGACACCCAAGAAGTAGTACTGTCAAATAAATTGTTGGTTTCATTCACACACAGCTTTTTCCTCTTCGCCTCCAGTGTTTATGCTGAAGCTTCTTTCTTACAGCAAATAAATGAGTCCTATTGATTTACTGACACCCTCTGCAAGAAAGAAAACAAGAATATTTCCCATAACATCAAACTGTTTCCTTCTGCCTTACAGTGTCCCTCGACATTTAAATTGGCAAGTTTACAAAATGTGTAAATCTTTCTTTGATATAGACCAAACATCAACAAGCATGACAGTGGATTCACGGTTTATGCCTCCCTGATGGTACTCCCTGAAGTTTGGGGATATTATACTGTATTTCAAGCAATGACAATGACCACAGTGAAGTATAACATGCCATCCAGCGAGGCGGCAACAACACAAACTCCCACAGAGTGAGTGATAAAATATAGCTTCGAGGCAGACTGGGAAAAATTCAGGAGATAATTTGAGATGTCTTTCAAAGCAGCAAAGGAAAATGACGAGACACTCGGCCAAATACCAAAACAACTCTGAGCGTTGGAAGCAGCCAAACATTATCATATACAGTGGCTTCTAGACAACTTAAAGAATGCTGTGCAATAAACTCTGCAGCACAGAATGAACTTTCGTCTTTAAGGTGACAAACAGATTGGACATGTGATTTGGATCCCCATTGGCCAACTTTTCACAATGCGGTGCATTCTGCAAATGAGCCCATTATCTGGTGTTGCGTGTCTGTCCGCAGTCACACAAGTGCAGTGTTGGGGGTAACTGTAACACGTTACAGTCAATTTTACTTTTTCGGGGTAACAATGTAAAGTAACGCACTACAGGTAAAATATTGGTAACAAAACTACTTTACTTTTCTATAGGAATGCGCTTTCCAGCATTACTTTTTTCCCGGCGGAGCAGGAATAGTAAACACACACACACTCCAGTAGCGTCCTGGTGGTATGACTAAACTAGCATAGCCACTGGACGTCACCGTGAACCGAACATTCAAATACCAGCTTTAGGAATTGTGGGCAGAGTGGATGCACTGAGCCACGGACAGCTGTTCAAACACGGACGATAAAAGTCCAGCTTCAGGCGTGTGAGCACAGAGCATAGTAGCAGTTGTAAAGCTACAGATGGACTGATATACAGACATGGGGCCGTAAGGAGGTATGTTCATGTTTAGAAAGAAATCCTTCAGTTGATCATCAGTCAGAAGAAGAATATACTTTGTCACATATGTACAGGTGCATACACAGTGTAGCACCTGGGGAGCAGTGAGGGTTAAGAGACCCTCTGATTACAAGCCCACTTCCTTAACTATTAGGCCACCACTGCCAAAATACAGTTAATTTGAGTGCCATCTAATAGAGCCAAGCCACTATTTTAATTGATTGAAGAAGGTTGTAATTATCAGGGCAGCGTAACAATCAGATACATTGTTTTTACATTTCTTCAATAAACAGGTGTTCATTCCAACTGTACATTGGACTGAACAACAGCAGCACAACCTGAACGTGTTGTTGTTCACTGTCTTTCCACTCAATTCAGTAAGACCTCCTATCACATATTTATGACTATTGACTTGGTACATACTGTATATTTGACTTTTTATTTGTATCCGTTTGCTGCTGTAACAAGTGAATTTTCCTGTTGTGGGAAATATAATCAATCAATCATTCCATAAACACTATGCATGCTGAATGTTGTTTGTCCATGTGTCTACATAGTCAATTAAGAAATAGGAAAGTAAAGTAATAAGTAGTGAAGTTACTTTTATGCATTTAAATGCAAAAATTAGTAGTTACACTACAATTTACGGAAGTAATTAATAAGGAATGACTTTTTGAGTAACAACACTGCACAGGTGACACAGGCTGCAAGATATTAAATCCACTGGGGGGGTTCTCTCAGCAGTTTTTAACCTGCTGTCTGCTTGACGTTACAAAAGCGGCCAAATGTCAAACGCTAACTCTTTATGGAATTTGCATGTTTTCCTTTTGTATTATTTGTAGTTTTCTCCAAGGCCAAATGAAGGTTTCCATCAACAGTTCCTTCTTTTGGCCAATATGATTGACATGTTAAGACGACGACCAGTTAAAGTACAGTACCATGTTGTAACAGCTCGATTTGAATCCCTTATATTTCCAGCGCCTACGTTAATCATACATTGAAATGTATTGAAATGGGGACTAAAAGGGTCATCTCTCATCTGCATTCAACATGACAGATGCAAAAAGAAAAAAAAGGGGCAAGGTTGAATGCATTTGATTAGATCGAGATTGAAAAACCTTGCATTTGGTGCCAGAAGGGCACGGTGCTATAGTTTAAAATGATTTCTTCAGTGAAATCGTACAATCCATGCCAAAGAAAACTCCGTCCTGAGGGGCAGCAGGACTGATAAGAAGAAGATTCCCGGGCGAACTGTAGCAACTTTGATGTGTGGACGGTAAACACGCAAAGCCTGAGCTGCTCTGAGACTCTGGTTCTTTATCTGGCTGCGTGTGTAGTGACATGCTAGAAATATTTCATGACTCCCTGCTGCTCCTTAGAGACACTACAAAAAAAACACCAACACAGCATAAATAACAGAGGAAAAACCTTGAGCTATATATATGAGTGATGAATGTAATCAGACAAATTTGGGGTGAAACCAGGGATCTTCTACATTATTTAAGTGAGGATGATGTAACATATCGAGCTCATTTAAAGGATTTCTTCTTCAGTTTCAGTTTAGTCTAAAGCTAATTTATCTCTTCTTCATTTTCTTGCTTTTAGAATAAATACAGCACATTTTGTTCATTGTCTCACTTTTAGAAACTTAAGTCCGACCACTAAGACCGCTGTGAAACATGCAGCTTTCCAGAAACAGCCAACTACCTCACTCATTCAAAATACACATTTAAAAATAAAATCAAAAATACAAATGTGGATCATTGATGGACTGGTAGGACACTAAAGAACAGGTGCATGCTGGGATTATGTCAATCACTATTTGTTTCAAACTGGCATATGAAGCTGCTGCCAGTGAGCATTATTGTACTGTTGACTTATCAATGAATGTACTGCCCCCACTAGAATGTAACACCAAGGCTTGAGGGGCCACAACATACTGTAAATGACGCCAAAAACAGAAGTAACCATTTACAAAGTATTTATTAACAAGACCGCACCGTCACATAGGCCACACTCTATTGGCTGATCAGGGTGCTCTTCAAATTACTTGGTCAATCAGAACGGGCAGGTAGGCGTGCTGCTGTATTCCTTTTCAGGTTAAGGAGATTTCCATGTATTTTCGTATATTCTTATGAGTTTCAATCTTCACTGCCCCACGTCTGCATATTAGTCCATTTACAGCTCTTCATTGTGGCTTTTCACTGGATCCAGACTGATGTACACTGCTGCCTCCGCCCGTGCACCATCACCTCAGGTGCGATCACGTCGAGTCCAAACTCTGAGTCACAATACTGACGTGATTGCTTCTAAATAAAACCAATCGTGGTGCTTTGACTACTTTATGCCATTTATTATTTCCTACTATTAAAATTTCTTACATTTTAAACCTTATTGCACTTTTTATACGCTCTTTCCACCATAAATGCATGTGTGCACTGCTCCCCGCTCCACAAACTTCAATATACTACCACATTAGCTTTTTATTCAAGCAAACACCTTCTTTTAGGCACAGTAAATAAAATCAATGCAATTTCACTCCACTCGGATGTTGTCCTGCATACGGACCACGACGCAGCCCCACCTTTTATTAAACCTGTGTGCTTTCACTTTCCCCACATTATCCAAAGCTGGTTTTTTGAACGTTCAGTTCACCGTGATGTTCAGTGGTTGTTACGGTTCAGTCATTCTGATGAAGGGGATTGTCGGTAATATTCAAAGCAGCTGCAGTCGTAATTAGCGAACACCTGAGAGAGAACTGCATGTCGACTGGTCTACTCTGCGCAAAGTAGCCAGCACAGAAAAACAGAAGTAAACAGCATCCAGCACCCAGTGTTGGGATAACGTACTGAAGGGGGAGTGTTCATGGACAGGCAAGGAATTTCTTAAAGAGACAGAGGCGAAATCAATGCGTCACGAATAGTGTTGCTATAGAGGGAAATCAAATTTATTTTAAGTTATTTTTGATATTTGCTGCATTTTCCAAACAATTTTGGGTAGCATAATTACTTAAGTACGCTATAGGATGGTACTATGTGCCTGAAAAAAACAGCATCCTATACGCTGGAAAATACTGTACGTGTGTGCGTTCCTTGAGCTACTACGGTAAGTCCTTAGCAGTCTTCTTCCTGCTAAACATTTTAGAACCGGGTTATTCCTGAGTTGCCTAGTTACGCCTGCCCCTCCTCACTGCTTAACAGCAGCATGTGTTTATAACTTTTGTTTTACTTTAATCGTGACGCAGCGCTGCAGTCAGTCAGTCAGCACTACATCAGAAGTGTGAAACAAACCGAGTTCGCCTGCAATCATTTCGAGACCACAATTTTCATCGTAGTAGAATGAGCTTCTTTTATTTGATCCTGACTTTGGTTTTGTGCGGCGGACTTGTCAGTAGAAATGAATCCTGGGTGGTGAAATAGAGTTAGGACTCGGATTGACTGTTGTTAACCATTAGTCCTGTTTGTGATGTGTTTTTTCTGTCCTTAGTTTTTGTCTATAATAGTTGAGTAAACGAGCCTAAATCCCCTGTTGTTTAAGCTCAACGGATCAGTCTTATATTTGCGTTTTTTTCCACTTTGTTAGGCTATAATAAAAATAAACCAGGAAATATCTTACCACCTGATATATAAACATGACCAGCTATGGTCAACAATCGTGGAAAAACCAAGAATTTGACGAGTACAAAGTGTAAGAGGGTTATTCGAGTTGACGCTGATGTTGAATTGTCAATCATTAAAAGTTGTTTGATAGAGATGACTCACCTCGAGCAGGCCTTGGACATGCTTACATTACAGTAAAGATGTTCATAATAAAGAGAAATTTCATGACTGTCCTTCTGATTTTCTTGAACCTTCTAAATCTAAAGCAAAATGAAAAACTCTTGAACTGACTGAAGGACAAGACCTCTTAAGAGAAGAGTCGCATCATGATGATTCACTAATTCTGATGCTTTACTGATACTCAAGTTTTACTGGAAAATTATATAATGAAATTTAATAGAGAAACAACAATGTAAGAATTAAAAGGAGGAGAAAGTTTACCTGCTATTCATCACAATACCTGCCCAGGGTCACAGCAGTAAAACAGTTGTTACCAGTGTTACAAGTAACGCGTTACCGCCCCAACATCACTTTTGACAGTAACTAGTACTGTAATGCAATATATTTCTAAAGAAATAACATCGTTACCGTTACTTTATGATGCGTTTGTCCGTTTCTTTGCTAGCTGCAGTGTACTTCCTGTTTACAGTGGCGCTACATATTTTTGCGGGATGCCCTGCCAACCACGGTAAAACAGTAGAAGAAGAAGCATCGTCAGCGTGTCTCTGTTTACATCACGTGCGCCAATCATGGCGAGTCAATGCGAGAACAGGACGAGCTTCTCAGAGTGGAAATACACGCATTATTTTTCTCTCCAAAAGATGCATCAGTGAAGCTAAGCTAACGCTGCGGCTGGATTTTAACGGACTGTGACTGGGACAGGTCAGCCAAACTATTGCACGGTATGTTGTAAATAAGAAGTCTGTCGCTGCTGCTGAGTCACTGCTAACAGCAGCTCATTAGCCTGATATGTTTAGCATTGTGTAGCTGAGAAAAATGCTGTGAATTAGTTTTTACACATTTATTTTTATAAGCATTTTCAACAGCAGAATGTGCACCTGGAATATCCACAGCTTACTTTACTTTAGTGTGCTAAGGCTGAAAAATTACTGTTTTAATTTTGGAGCAGCTGTTTTGTGCTTTATATGCACATCACTTATGGTTGTTTTATAGCAGTTGATCAACAGTGGATTATTATATTATTATAGCACTGATATGAAGCTGTAGGGACACAAATGACCCAAAATAAATACATTCTTTAATTCTAAGTAACTCAAAAGTTACTGCTTCCAGTAACGCATTACTTTTTGGCGTAAGTAATCAAAATAGTAACTGAGTTACTTTGTGGCTGTAGTAACTAGTAATGGTAATTAGTTACTTTTTTTCAGTAACTGGTTGTTACACAGACTGACAATCAGACACACATACAAACTCGCTTATTTCTCTTATACAATATTAATCCCATACTTAAAACTTGACAAAGATATGAAAGCCCTACTTTATAATACATATATGACAACAGACCTCGACCCCTGAGGTGAAAAGAAACACTGTTTGAACAAATTTTGCCTTAAATCTGTTCAAATGTGTGACCAAACAGCCGCTACTATATTTAACAACTAATGTGTTCAAAGGGTGCAATTCCCCACCTACTCACATAATGACACATTGTTTTTCCATACAGTAACTGCTACTGCTCCCACTGACGTGTGACAAATCCTTTAAAGAGGACAGAAAACGTGCAAAAGTGCTACTGACAGTTCCTCTTTACATAAAAAAGGAAATTAAAAAAGTCTTGTCAGATCGAGTTTTTGATGAGCAGAAAACCACTGATTTGACCAAAGAATGCAAGTAAGAATTAATTACACTAAAGCGCTCTGCTAAATGCTGAATAAAGGAATGAAGAAATGTTGTGAAATTTTGAAAAAAGTCAAAAAAGGCAAACATTTTTAAAATAAGTTGTAAACATACAATATTAAAACATGTGGGGAAAAAAAAAAACCATATATAGAATAGGGAACATTTTCCACCCTATTTTAACCTTATATGTATAAAAAGTATAACATAACATACTTACTTATACATACTTCAAATAATAATTAAAAATTAAAGCCGCAAGCGGCGTCATAGGGCCCGAAGACGTGCCCTGGTCTGGTAACCCAATGTTGTGGATTAGGGTTCTGATCAATATTGGTGCAAATTGGTGGAAAAACAGCTGAGATATTGTATTTAGAATGTTTTATCATTAACCTAGCAATAACATTAACCTAGCAATAGCATTAGATAGCGATATCATTAACCTAGTATTGCCATTAACCCAGCAAAAGCATCAACGTAGCAATGATATTGCAGTAGAACAGGAAAATTCAGTAAAACCAGTTAGAAGGCGTGTTTACACAGTAGTATTAGTTAAAACCCCAGTATAAAGGGAAAACCAGTTAAAAATCCCTCTCAGTAAAGTTGATGCAAATCCATTGAAAAATAGCCATGACACAGCATTTTGAATGTGATGGCAAGGAAAACGTCAAAGGATTTTCCGGAGACATTAAAGGCCCCTCCCACTAAACACAGGCTATTTGTTTTCCTCATCAGCGACCTTCTCCCATCTGATCAGATTCATTCAACACTATTTTGAGATCAACATGACAAATGATTTTTCTGCTAGAGCTGTTAGGGTCGGATGCTACTAAAAGCACCATCTGAGAATGCAAGGCATGATGGGTAATTTTCACATTGATTTTTGTTTAGGGCTGGACAATCATCATGTGTATCAAATATGAAGCAGTTTGAACTTTGCATACGAGAGTTATTTAGATTTTTCTATTATGGCGTGCTAACGTTGCGTACAATGAATACGATTGTAACAGGCGCCAGTTGAAAATGCAAAGCATGATGGGAAATGTGTTAATGCACTCATTAATCGGCTTGGGTAGATGTCATTGGTGGGAAATTTGAGGCTGATCGAACTTTGTGTGTCAGAGTTACGGGGAATTTGAAATTGTGGTGTGCTAACAAAAAATAGCATTGTAACTTTACGGTGGAGCCACGACCAAACCGTTAGGGATACGCAAATTCCTTTGATGATTTTTCATCTTCAGTGGGTCTTAAGTTTGAAGCACCTCAGACTAGTTCGCACCATTTTTGACCTTGGATCCAAGATGGCCGACTTCCTGTTTGGTTTTGGGCAGGGTCATAATGTAACTTTTTGCTCATCCTGGGGTTATGAATATATCTGGCAAATTTCTTAAGTATCAGTCAAACCTGCTGGTCGCGCAGTTCTATCGTTTTTTTGCTTCTATAATGTGAGCTTTTTTACCAATTTTTTTTCATTGCGTCAAATGATCAAATTTTTCAGCAGGCCTGAGTTGCGTTTAAATTGATATACGTTTGCATATATAGTATGTATATAGATATATGTGTGTGTATACATATATAAGTAATAAGAGAGGAAATTAGAATTATTATAAAAGTAGAAAAATTAGAAACACCAGAACATACTGCAGCATTATGTGCATAAATTAGCTGTACGTTTTGAAACATATGGTCACCCTTATTTTTCAAATTAAAATGATTGCATCGAAATATTTTCTCACAGTCCTTTCATCGCCCTCATGTTTTTATCAGCATTAATTGTAAAGTAATCAGGTTATACAGAACAGAAGAAAAAAAATGGCGACTATTAAAGAGATAGTCATAAAATTGTGTTTATTTCTGTATGAAATGAACACAAAGTACCAACAGTGGCTTTGTCTGTATTTGTATTTATTATGT
Source organism: Gouania willdenowi (assembly GCF_900634775.1). Lineage (NCBI taxonomy): Eukaryota > Metazoa > Chordata > Actinopteri > Blenniiformes > Gobiesocidae > Gouania > Gouania willdenowi. The sequence goes on along the minus strand of NC_041055.1, from coordinate 7,265,346 downwards.
GCATAAATGGGCATTAAGGCGAGAGAAGATGACAAAGAATATACGAAGAAAGAAAAAGAAGCAGAATTCCCAAACACTGACGTCTGATTCTATTACAGAGCAAGTGTAGCAAAATAAATGGCTGCTGGTTCATATTTCCAGATACCTGTACATTTCAGAGTATGAGTGCCAAACCAATGCAACACTAGGAATACTTATTAGCTCCATTCAGAGAGGTACGCCTGCCATTGACGTTATGCTAATACACACACCCAGTGCCATCTACCATTAGCCTTGAGTTTTCCCATGATTCTCAAAAACTTTCTCCCAACGCAAAGCAATAGACCTCTAAATAATAAACTTGTTTACATTTCTGCACTATTTTTGTCTATTGTCACTCATTCCCATTATCATGCATGGGTGCCCCAGTAAAACCTATTACATGTAGTTTAACAAAGAACAATATAAGACCTTTGATTTTTGTCCTAGGGACACATCGTGATGAGTTATAAATCAAGCTTGAATACATTAAATATAAATCATCAGGCTGCGCGTTTAACTTTTAAAGTGCAAACAAGAGCTTAACCCTGCCCTGGCTGTGTTGGGGAGTAATATATCAGCATCACAGAGAGACAAACAATCATAATCAGTGTGACGGAAGACTCTCTGAGGAAAACCAGAGTGAACATCACTGATGTATTCTCTACAAATCCATTTACCTTGCATGTGTGATGCCTCAGCTGAAGAACTGGAGTTATTTCAAACCAGTGACAGTCCACTGTTTTGTGTCTCATCAAAATTATCCTTTTTTTTTTTTTTTATTGTGTGTGTGCCAAGTAGCTTCATGTCTCCACTGCCGTTTGTGTTTTTAACAAAGCAGGTAGGCAGAAAAACCCTCTTTGTTTGTTTTTTCGTTTGGGCGACCGTGCCTCAGGTGGTAGTGGGTCGTCTTCTGATCGAGAGGTTGGGGGTTCGATCCCAGTACCTGACTATGTGTCGAAGTGTCCTTGGGCAAGACACTGAACCCAAAGTTGCTCCTAGTGGTCGACTAGCGCCTTGCATGGCAGTCCTGTCCCACTGGTGTGTGAATGTGAGAGTGAATGGGTGAATGAGCTGATATGTAAAGTGCTTTGAGACTGCTTCAGTGTGGTGATAAAGCGCTATATAAAATTGCCCAAATGCAGCAACTTTGTGGATTATTAAATGTAAATATATTAATCTAAAAATAACTTGCCACAGCTGACAGGACAAAAGCGCAGCATGTGCCACATTTTCATAAGTCAAAGGTAATGACAGAATGAACATGACACAGGTTAGTTGTTTTCACAATTATTACAGTCACTTATACATTAGTGGAAGGGTTTTCTTCAATTCCAAAGCCATGACCTCCATGATTTTCCTTGTAGTATTTTTGCTTTTTGCACTACTAGTTACAGAAAATAGTCTACTTGTGGACAATTGTGGTTTAATATTAAAGTCTACTCTCACCCTAGTGCAGCAAAAACCTTTATGAGAAGAACAGATTTTTTGTTTGATAGGTTTTACAGTACAATTCTGTTTAACTTTTGCACAACGGAGCAACGCTGGCACTAATGCATTGTGGGAAGTCCTTAACACAACATAGGATCAAGTTTTTTTAAGAAATCCCAAGTGTCTCCAATTGGATTTGGCCAAACGTATTATTTATATTATTGAATATTCTAATTTGAGCATGTAAGGTGTTTATTGCCTCTCCCTTCCCAGTTCTTTGATGAACAGCTTCAGTTATGAGCATCAGACCGCAGCATAGCAGTTATGAGCTGCCAATAGGATGATCATCAAGTAAATCAGGGTGTCGTTATACAGCAACCTCCAGAGCAACACAAAAAGAAACAATGGACACGGTTACATTAATTAGTTATTCCGAATTAAAATATTTGGAATTAAAGTGTTCTGCTTCATGTTTTCATGGAAATAGTCATTCCAAATTGAGGTTTGCATGGAAAACAGGTTTATTCGGCTTTATTCAATTCTGCTTTAGGTCTGGGGGTTGGGAAGGCTCTGATTGGACAGGGGGCAAACGTGAGAACATACTTAAGTCAATCAAAGCCAGCGGTAAATGCAACAACTGTTCTATCTCCACTATACAGGACATTGAGTGAAAAATGAACTTTACAATGATCCGCACATCATTAGTGAAGCTCTGGTGCATCACGCCCTGATGAAGCCGTTTGTTCGCCGATCTCTGTGTGTAATAAGTCCGTGTGAATGTCCACATGTTTATGCTTCCGTCTATCCACTCTTTTCGTTATATCCATCTCTTTTAAAGCTCTTATTAAATAAATAGTCTCGGCTCCAGTCTGGGCGACAGTCTTAGACCATGTCGTCACCAGCGCGTCATCGCGGTGCGTCGCGAATGCACAGAACAACCTGAATTAACTTAAAGCGGAATTAAGTGTTTGTAAGAAAACAGATTTATTTAATTCGGATTTAAAATTGGAATAAACCAGCCACCTAATTCGGATTTAAGTTTAATTAAGTTTGCATTAGGAATTAAGTGTTTACAAGGTCATTTTAAAGAGGAATTAACTTTTATTCTGAATTAAAGAGGAATTAAAGCTCCCATGTGAACGTGGCCATTGTAATGTCGCCCTTCTCCTGTCACAAGTGGAGCATTCATGATTAGACTGACCTCTGAACGTCTATACATACAATTGAATGATAAGAAATCAAGAAATTCTTTACAAGCACCTTCCAGACCTTCATTTTTATAGTTAGCATTGAAGTCATATCATCATCTGAAGTACTTTTCTTCTTGCAGGTTTAAATAATGCTAACACGCTAAGGTAAAATATATAGGTGCATTTAAATTCTTCGGTGGAAGGAAACTTTTCTGGTATGTTTTTTATTGTCCAGGTGTTGTGTTAAAGAGAATATACTGTATGTGTTAATACCTTAATTACAGTATATACTCATTCACACGCGCTAAGGAAGCCTCCTGAGAAATAAGCTGTGCGCTCTCTGAAAAAGTAAAGTCATCTAAATACTAATGTTAAGGGGTCATCACACGTGTGTGTTCTGCTTCGTGATGAAAGACAAAGTCAAACGGATGTTAGCTAACCTCTAAGATAAGCCTGGAAAGTTCTTTGCTTTGGCCACTTCCCAGTGGGATCTATACATGAAATGCAGCAGAAGTAGTGAATGTGCAAATTATGCTTCTCAGAGATAATGAAAACGCCCGCATTAGCCTGGAAACATCAGCACACTGAATGATAAAGCAAGGTTAAACATGCATATTATACACTTCTTTTCTACACTGGTTTATCATGTATTAGCCCTGCAATACATTATATACATAATTTGTTTTTGCTGTTATATCCATTGGTCCATGATAACTTCCTTCTTCTTCTTGTGTATGTCTTTAGATCTTCAGCTCTGTTGCAGCAGACCATTCCAGCGTCTCGTCGTCCAGGTTGATTAAGTCTAGGTCGCCATTTGGAGGCCGGTGTTTGGGGCAGCTGGTCAAGGGAGGGGGTCGCCACATTCACAGTGGGCACTGTCCGCGAGGCCCCATCGCTGCATTGATTCTCTGAGACGTCCCACACCTGTCTTCAGGCGGTTGAGGGTTGTCCAATAACTTCTTTTATTGCGCACCTATTCTGTTATTCGTATAAAGCTTATGAGGATGTTCAAGTTAATCCAGAATGCCTGGGAATGCTTCAGTAAGTCACACAATGAACCATTGTTAAAATGACTTTTTTGATCCCACAGTAAACACAGAATAAGCTGAGTGTTTCCCCATGGACATGTACCCCATGATATTTGGTTTTATTCACTCTTTAAAAGGCAGTTAAAAAATGTAAGTCCTCCTACATTACATTTAATTAGTGAGGATGCAGGAGGATTCGCGGTCCTTTATTATTATTATATTTTATTGTTCTTTCGTCTGCGTTAACTCCTTCACCGTTTGTCCGATTTTGACAATTAAGCTATTAAAATGTTCGGAACATTTTTGAGTTCTTGTGCGTGCACATTTCTGTTTCCACCCACTTTCATTGGAAATTTCAGTTTTTCAACTTGTAAGCCCTTCATCACCAGCCATTCTTCAACTGATTTAAACCATTCAACCTTGAACATATTCAGCTACTACCTTCAACCCATGTCATACTTTCTAACCCCATTGCTAATGTTCAATTATTGCTAGGTTAATGCTTAACTAATGCGGGGTCAGTGCTAATGCTAGGTCAGTGCTAATGCTAGGTTGATGCCAATGCTACGTTAGCGCTAATGCTAGGTTAATGTTATTGCCAGGCTAATGTCATTGTTAGGCTAATGCTAAGTTAGTTCTAATGCTAGGTTAATACTATTGCTAGGTGAATGCTAATGCTAGGTTAATGCAAATTTTAATGCTAATGTTAGCTTATGCTTGTTAATGCTAATTTCAATGGTAGCTTATGCTTGTTAATGCTAATGCTAGTTAATGCTATGTTAATGCTAATGCACTGCGACGCGGGCCAGCACCTGCATTCTCGCTTGTATTTTCTTTACTGTATGTCTTTTCTCCATGATTACAATCCACATGTAATGTTTGTTTGTGTTCATGTGTGTATATATGTTTAAATTTTGAATTTCGATTTCGATTTTCATTTACTTTGTTCAATATTTCATTGTCTTTTGATATTGATTTTTGAGTACTTTGTTTATATATTATTTTTCCTCATATAGCAAAGTTTAAGTGTGCATTTTGTCAAGTGTTTCTTTTAAATTGTTTGTGTTTATTGAAAAGCGTGGAACTCAATAGTGAGGCAATATTTAAAAAAACAAAAAAAACATCAAACAAAATCCATTACTCATAAAAGGGTTGAGCAGTAAATATGAGATTCCCATAACAAGAATTCAACCTAAATTTTTTCTATCCAACGTGAATAAAAACAAACAAAAAACAATCTTTTGTAAAACACCTCGGGGGAAATTTAGCGTTCTTTTTTGTCAGACGTGTTTACTCAGAGAAGTGCTTGTTATATAAGTTTAGCTGTTTGATGACAACGTAGTTAGTCATTTGTTTCGTGCTTGTTTTTCCACTCAGAATATATGGTACAGAGAGTTTCACTCTCTTTCTTCCCAGTAAATTGCGTCTCCTCTCACATGTCTGTCAAGTGAAAAGGTGTCTGTGAGAAAAGAAAAGCCTATTGAACAAAGTGAATTACAGCCGTGGATGTTTGGAGTCTGAGTTTTTATCTTTATTTTTGCTATTGAAGAGGAATTTATGCAACACTTGTGACACAGTACAGTCATTATTCTGTGTCCAAAGGGAGTGGTTGGTTATATTTGATCTTTTACTATGATCATTATTTAAAAAGAAAGCATTTCTCTGCAACATTAAAAGTCATTGCATCAGTAAAAGGCATTTAATGAGCCGATAATTTCTCCATTACAGATTTCTGGGGGTTTTTTTTGTGTTGTTCTTAACTTGAAAAGAACTTCTAACCTTTTCCAAGTATTACCTAATTTTACAGTTTTAAATCTGTACCATTTTTTTCCTCAATGATTTATTTATAAATAAATTATTGGTATTTTAACTTGTATTTTTAACAACCAAATTTGAACAATGTTTATCATAAGTCTTAACAAAGAAACAAATCAAATACTTATATTCATCATTCTTTTTCAGCACACATTTTTTTTTAACAAAATCAAGGACGTTCACTTAATATACTTTAACTTTGAGGCACTGTGCATAATTTCTAAACTACTATTTAAACAACTGCTTTTAACCATTTTATTTTAACTTATTTGTATTTCACATTAATCAAATCTAGTTTCAACAATACCATAAACATGACACTTGTAACAATCTTTAAAATACTCATTAGTTAATCACCAATCGTCCTAATACAAAGCATTTACAAATGTCTGCTTTTTTTAGAGTTGGCCGTGGCTATTCGTACGAAAACGTATCAATTGACTCCCCCTCTATTCGTAAGGGGCGCCCCCCATTGGTCATTTTAGGTGACGTGATAATTGTACCGTCATTTTTATTTTAGCTCTTATTTATTTTTAGCTACACCGCAAACCCTTTTATTTTAGCCTTAACCCTAAAACAGGAAATACTCTAAAACATTTTTCATATATGTATTTTTAGAGGTGGAATTTGCCGTGTTCAAATGTTTATGACAAAAGCAGGATTCCAACCCACGGCAGCGGAGGGGAGAATTCTTGAGTCAGGCACTTCGACCACCTGTGTGAATACACAGAGGCACATTACGCTTATGTAGAAAAGGTCCGGAAAACGTACATTTCCATATCAGTAGTCCCGGGTTCTATTAATACATTTTCATAAAATGCACATTTCCGCGTTAATTAATACCTTTCCGTAAAACGTACGTTTCTGTGTCAATAGGCCCGAGGTCTATTAATAGGTTTCCGTAAAATGTAGGTTTACATGTCAAATAATACGTTTCCGTAAAACGTACATTTCCGTGTCAATAGTCCCGGGGTCTATTAATATATTTCGGTAAAAAGTACGTTTCCAGCGTTAATACATTTCCGTAAAAAGTATGTTTCCGTGTCAACAGTCCTGGGGTCTATTAATACGTTTCCGTAAAACGTACATTTCCGTGTCAATTGTCCCGGGATCTATTAATACGTTTCTGTATGAATGGACACTTTGTTTAGAGTTTTTAACTTCCCTAGGGACTTGAAAGACCTGTCAACTTTATGCACATTTTTTTTTTTTTAAAAAATCATAATTTTTACTAATCTTAATGGATACATTTTTATTTCTTTGTTGGTGTAATGAAAATGTGTCTTGGTGTTTCTGTATATTTTTAACCGTCTTTAATTTTTTTCTGTTATTATACGAACTAGAATCTCAGTTTATTTTTCTGGACCCCAGGAAGAATAGCAACCACCACGGTGGAAGCTAATGGGAATCCAATAAATAAATAAACACATTAAACAATTACATCAAACCCAATAAATATTTCTTGCCTATTAAACAACAATCAATTGGCCAACCTTTACAAATAAATGAACAAAATACTGTATGCATTTAACTTAAGCGCCCATGCTAAACAATGTTTGAATCCAAGTTTCCTGATGAGCTTTTAAATGAATTGTCCAAGCAACAAAAGTTCATATGAAACCCGTGGTTATCTCCAGATGCTTACCGTGTGTCCCACATGTAAACAGTCTTTGCATCAAAGTTCAGTCCAAAATGAGGGGAAAGGACTCTTTTCACTGTAGCTGCTAAACAAGCACTGCCATTACCACCTGTTCACCCACAGTGACAGGTTAGTGACATTAACAGAATCAGGTGTGCACACTCACAAGTGGGAGGGGCTTCCACCTGGCCCCTCCCCTGCTTAGCAGGAGGGAGGGGCCAGGAAGAACAGTAGTGTCAGGGCCTGATCCTTTTGGATCCTTTCAACACGTGCGTAAATTACGTCACTTCCTTTACTCACAATCGACCATACAACTTTTGTTAAATATTTTATTTGTACACATGTAAATATGTGACTGTTTTGTAGTGTTTTTAATTGTTAATAAAAAAATTTAAAAAAGACAAAAAGGAAAAACCACCGCGAGACGATATATACAAAAACAGATCAAAGCACAATACACAGTGTAGCTGACGCTGTCAGTCTGTTTAAGTTGCCATGACAACATGAGAGGTTGATTTTATTGCAGTTGTCATATTACTTCATTTTGCACTCAATTGTAGAATGTCTGCAATGGTACAGTCCTTTTAATGTCAAGGTATTATTTTTTTTATTTTATCCGTGATATTTGTGCTGTTAGTAAAGTTTATCGAGAGTGACGTAATTGTGCGATCGGAGATTTACCCGAAAGTTTTACGCGAGTTTCAGCACAGAAACCATACACTCGCTGTCCTATTTTGCTCCCTTTTTTCTGTTGGTCATCGGGTGAACACGATAAATATTGTTTATTTAATGCTTATGAGTGGTTTAAGATGTATGTGTGACATTCTGTACGGTAATTTATGTCAAACTGTGAATTGTCTTTGTTATTTCAGTTTTCACGGTGCTCCACCCATCAATTCTTCTGTAAAGATTAAACCTTTTAGTGGACATCAGTTTGTCTTGTGAACTTTTTAACATTGACAATGAAAAATCAAACAGAAAATAAAATAAAAACCAAAATACAGCAGAATTCACTCAAAACATACATTTCGAATTCTTCTTAAATAGAAGAGTTTCAACCTTTTAAATAGTATACACAGGACAAGGACATAGCAGAGGACAGGATAAAGCGAGATCCTAATGTTTTCAGCAAATTTTGCTTTGTAATGGTGTTGCACCATGCGTATGTCATTTATCAACGTGATGGCGTGTATTTTGTAGGTGCACACTGATGTTGAAAGTGTAACTAAAGCTCCAAAAAACAAATGTATTTGGGTATGAAATAGTGTTTTTGGTTGATTCTTCTACATCTCTTCACATTTTAGTCAAACTAGTTTATTATTGGCATATTTTGTTGTAAAAATGAGACACTGCCCTCTATGAGTTGAAACCTGGGATTTACAGTGACATTTTGCTCTTGGTTGAAATGGAGGCCAAAGACGTTTAGGAGGCAGGTTTGTCAATAACCATGACTGTTGGCTCCACCCCTCTTATAAAAACTAGCACATGTGGACAATCTGTGGCGAGTAGCTTGGATTGAGAGAATTGTGAATAGAGAGGTACTGTATAATGAGTATTGAGTAGTAGTTTGATTGCATAGATTGTTCCTTGGACATCGTTTCGAAAGTGACTAACCGTGTCCTAACTGCTCCAGGAGCCCCGCCCATAATCAAGGCTCAAGTTTAAACGGTATCTGTCAGTGTCGGCTGGCCAATAGAGGGCGCTAGGGCGCCGCCCCAACACTCACCACGTTTGTTTGAGTGAGACATAAAAAATAATGAAAATTAATAATGAATTAAAAATACTACAAAACAAATAATAATAATCAGAATAAATACTATATAGATGATAATGATGTGTGAAGTTGTTTCGTTCTTCTGTGTCTGATTAGCGACGTGTTTGCTCCTTGGGGTGCACTAAACTTTACCGTCCACTCTTGTTCAAAGTTGTGCATTCACAATAACTCCTCTTCAATACAAGTCAATGGAGTGTCTCTGGGCGCAGTTTACCTGCGTCCAGAGACACTCTGCGGCTGCGCAGAGTTGAATGCAGCCGGAACATTTACACAACACCCTCCTCCCGCCTTGGGAGGGGCTGACGTCACAGTCGTCCGTAATAAAGTGGCTTTGACAGGCGAAGCCGTGGGACGATAGAAAGAGAAGCAAAATTAAAAAAGAGAAATTAAATAATTCTGCTTTCCCTGCTGACTCAGCATGGCTAGAGACAGGTAGGACCCATTTAAAGCACTTTCAGAGAAGGTGAAGAAACATGAACAAACTAGGAACAAACTAAATTTGATGATTTCAAATATTGAATATGTCCATATTTTGTGAGATAGGTCTTAGATTATATATTGTCAGGTCTGAAATTATGTATATTCATTTCCCACTTCATTTTTCACCCCCAATTTTTATTTAATTACTTATTAAACTAACGAAAACTGAGGAGAAAAAAAAGTAAAATCTGAAAAACCAAACAAATTAAATTTCAAGACGAATATTAACCCTGACACACATTCACTCACTCTATTGTATATACCAGAGTTTCTCAAATTGGGGTACGTGTACCCCAAGGGTTTGCAATGGCACTACAGGGGGTACTTAAGAGAGAGAGATAATGAAAATTAACAAATGAAAGAACTAAATATATGGGGTTTTATAATGTTTATTTCTTTAGTTCAAAATGATAATACTACTAAATATTACCAGCAATTCACAAAACAACAATAAAAACACCAAATAAGAGAAAAATATACTGAATAATAAAAAAGAACAGACAACAAACAACAAAAACACACACTAAGATTAAAATACTATTACCAGCAACACACAAAATGACACAAACATAACAGAGAAACATTCAAAATGACATAAGAAACAGACTGAGATGGAATAATTTAAACAATACAGTACAGTACAGTACGAGCTGAATGACCAATCGATTGGCTGAGCTGCAGTGTGATGTGGTGCCGACGCTAACCTATCATCGTCCAACTCTGGGTCATGTTTCTGAACAATGGCAGAGTGTAAAGCCAACGGTTGCTAAAATAACACCAAAAAATCCCCACACAAACATTTCTTTTGTGTCCCTAAACCACATAACGACAGTAAGTCAGAGTTAGCATGACATTGACTCCAAAATCAGGTCATTCCATGGCCAATTTACTGAGGGGGAGTATGTGACGACTTTCATGCGTCCTTACTTTTCTTTCATTTTCAGCTTCCAATATTTCAAACATGATGGCACATGGGAAACTGAAATTTAGGATACTAATACTGCTTCACCTACTCTCTCAGAATATACATACAGATCTGCTATACATCCTATTTGGTGGACATGCCTGCCCCTCAAATTTTGAAAAAAGTTTGTCGGGGTTTGGGGCTGTAACATTTGAGCTTTCTGTAAACACCTTTGCATATGCCTCAGCTCCCTGACATTTGATTAGCTTGTACATCGACTGTTCAAACCACTAATGATTAGTCAGATATATGCATTGGGTCTTGGGTGACAGTCTTTGTCTATTTTCATTGGCCAATAACTGCTAGTGGCAATGTAAGATTAAATCTGATCTTTATTTTTCATTCATAGTATCAAGATTACTCTTTCTTGGGATATAAAACTATTTTTCTTTATGCGACTTCCTCATTTTTATTTTGGACCCCATCTGGGGATATTTCACCTCTCACGAATAATGAAAATCCTTTACATGAGCCATTGTAGCATTGTAGAAGGGCAGGGAGAAGTGGTTACCAGTGTATTTATTGTATAACTGTGTTGCACTGTTGTGTTGGGAGTGTACTGTGAAGTGCAGCTGGTACACCTGCCATGACTGCGCGCTCGATCTCTGCAGCCGGGAGAGAACTAGGCATCGGTGAAGAGGTGTGTGGGGGCGGCTGTGTCTCTGCTTGTGTATTGGTTGAGGTTACAAGGGGCGGGGTCAATTAGCATATGTGCGAAACATTTAGGTTCAACATTTAGATTTAGATTTAACATTTAACATTTAGATTTAATAATTATATTTAGATTAAACATTTAGATTTAGATTTAAACATTTAGATTTAGATTTAACATTTAGATTCAACATTTAACATTTAGATATAAGATTAAGCATTTAGATATGATACATAACATTTAGATTTAGATTTAAACATTTAGATTTAACACATATTTACATTTATATTTAAACATTTAGATTTAGATTTAATATTTAGATTTAGATTAAACATTTAGACTTAGATTTAACATTTAGATATAACATATAACATTTAGATATCAGATTTAGCATTTAGATATGATATATAACATATAGATTAAATATTTAGACTCAGATTTAACATTTAGATATAACATATAACATTTAAATTTGGATAAAAAATTTAGATTTTGATTTAATATTTAGATTTAACATTTAGATATAACATATACCATTTAGATTTAGATTTAATATTTAGATATAGATTGAACATTTAGATATAACATATACTATTTAGATTTAGATTTAATGCTTTTTTTTTTACCTCTATATATGTAGTTAAATGTTGTGTTAAATGTAGGAAAATGTGTTAAATATGAGAAAAGTGAGATAAGTAATGAAAATGTGTTAGCTACAACTTTTATACAAACATTTTACACTTGGCATCCCATATTTATCTTCCTTCGTAATTTGGTTGGACCAATGAATAACTAAATCTTAGTTTCCATCTCAGTATAATAATGTTCACATAGCGTTTACCTAAATTTAAACAAGGAGAAACACTCTTCATGATTGTTTTTTGTTCAGAAATAACTTTAACAACCTTTTTCAAACATTGTGCGTAGGCAAATTTCAGCAAGGTAAAAAAGAACCACCAGGCAGGCTCTTGGTCTACATTTAGGCGTAGGAGTTTTAGGTGAAGTCAAAGGCATCGGCTCAGATTAACTACTGGAGTTATCAACTGTTTGAAATATGCTTGCAAAGTTTGGAGTGAATTGGTGGAGTCAGTGGTGTCTGATGTTGGTGGAGTGGGAGGATGAAGGCTGGGAACAGATTGGGTCTCAGTCCTTTTTAGCAGTCAGAGCAGATAATCGGACTCTATTTTCTCATCTTACAGTGTAGAAGTCGTAGCTGCTAATCCTTAGTTTTCTCCCGGAGTCAAACATTTTTCTTGTTTTTTTTTCAAACTGCACCTTCAGATTGAAATCCAACCGAAAACATTGTAACAAAACTGCATATTCACTGTAAAGCCTGCACTAAGATAACACAGTCAGAAAAACAGGAAACAGAACTATTTTGGTGTTTTTGATTAGCTGAAGCAGTCGGTGTCAATCCAATCAGATTTAGGCTCCGCCCTCCCAATTCCACAAGCTGCTTTGAAAATGCTACCACTCCAGTAGGCCCTGAAATGTACGATCAGAAAACACACACAGTTGTTGAGAAAGTTGCTCATTTCGCGTGGGAACGACATCGATAAGAAAGAGCCATTTGTTTTCCTTGATTATGGGCGGGGCTCCTGGAGCAGTTAAGACATGCCCAGTCTATACTATAAAATCTCCTAAGAACAATCTATGACATGCTATCGAGCTACTCAATACTGACTATACATATCTATCAACAATTCTCTCAATCCAACCTACTCACCACATGTGGTAGTTTTTATAGCAGAGGCGGTGCTAACAGTGCTGGTTCATAGGGATGGATACCTTTCCCATTTGAACCGATACAGTACCGATACATGGTAGCTGCGAAACGGTATCGGTACTCAACGGTACTTTTATGTGGTAATAAATGGTAAATAATAGAATCTAAAAACTTTCCAATATAACTTAATTTCTAATAACCAATAATAATAAACATTAACAATTATATCAAACCAACATCCAACTATTTGTGTTGTGGCAACATTTGTTTCACAGATTTCTGCAACATGAAAACCCTGAACTACAACTATGCAGTGCCTTTTTCTTAAAAGTATTGTGGAAGATGTTATTTTGGCTTCAACTTCCGGGTGGATGTTAACTATTGGTCCTCCTGGTTATCAATCATTCTGATGATATGTTTACGTAAGGCCGTCGTAGGTGCTCGTGCTCGTGCCCGGTGCGCAATGGGTCCTTTGAAAATGAGTTTTCACTTACTGGTGGCGAGTCAGACATAGTGGGAAAAGAGCAAACCTTCTTTTGGAAGGTAGGCTTGTATGAGTGATGCTGACTCCTACTTGTAAACAGAGCTGTGCACAAGGAAAACTGGGCTCGTGCACGCTCTCTCGCACACGAGAGAGTGCAACGAGTGTTGCGCATGTGCAGAGGGCATTTCTTTTCTAAACTTTGGGAATATCGTCCTCTATACCTTTAATAATGCACAACTTTAAAAGCAGCTCTAAGTAACAGGGAGTATTTCACTCGCATTTGTGCACAAAAGTAAAAACCAATGTGTGAACGACGAAAGTTAACACATTTATAGCTGATGAAGGCTTCAGACGTCGCTCTGCCATATCAGCCATCGCTGAACCTGCAGCTACTGCCGTCATTTCACGCTTGTGCACGGGACTGCACGGGAAATCACCAACTTTTTCACTTCCTAACAGTTATAAGGTCACATTTAAGTACCAAAACATGGCACCATCTGATTTTATATGAATCAGTACCTGGTAGTACCAAAGAATATTGTTCGATACCTAAAGAAGTACTGAATTCGGTACCCATCCATACTGGTTTGTGACATAAAAAGCTACCAAAATGTCAGGGTTTCAACCCATAGAGGGCAATCACTGATACATTTTTACGTTTTGAGTTGAAATATTTTGACAAAAAATGTCATGAGTTAACTAGGAGTCAACAAGACTACTTCATACCCAAATACAATTGTTTTTAGCAGAAAAAATGGTTTGGGTGTTTAGTCTCTTTAAGTTGGGATTACCAACTGAAAGTTGTTCATAACAATGAAACTGTGAATAAGTGTTTGTCGTCTTGCAGTTTTCAATATCATTGTACGATTAATAATAATATTCAACATAACAGTGAGAAAGTGAAGATAAAGTCTTTTCAAGAACTGTTTTCCAAAGTAACTCAGACAATTACACTTTATTATAGCAGTGCTAATTTGCATAATTCTGCCTCTTTCATCAGTTTCACTCACTCATGACAGTTGACAGGCGCTTAATATCAGCAAACGGTAAAGTGGCTGTAATCTAAATATGAAAGACACATTGAGGCTGCGTGAAGCAGATGTTCAAGAAGTGGGAGGCAGGAAGTGTAAAGACGCATGCAGGGGGGGACATTCACCTGGTAACTGAAAAATATTCTCCAGTATGTGGTTGGTAATTGAAAGCAAGCGTATTCACAATCCCAGTATCTCCTGTCAAGTGCAGTCACACTACAAAGGCTTTTAAAAGTTCACTCATGCTCACTTCTTCAGTGTCTTTCTAATGAGGCTGTCCCCCAATAACACACATGGCAGTGCAGGAAGTGAGCTCTTATAATTAGTTATCTCCAACCCTGTCACCATTAACGTATACGTGCATGTGCTCCTGCTACGTCCACATGCGACTAGGGAAAAAAAAAGCCTCCTCCCCTCCTTCTTTTCATCCTACCAATTTAATCTGTGGCACACAAGCATTCCATCCTAACAGGAATATCCATATGGGAATTTAGAGGATTGTTGTGTTACTGTGAATAATGGGATGCTACTGTATGTGTCAGAGAGAAGCAAACTCATGGGTTTGCCGTTTGTCCGATGGGGGAACTTTCCCTCACACTTCGATGGCCAACCTCACACAGCCGTGACCTTTATGTCTGGCCGTGCAACCAAGCACACATTATTATGAAGCTGATATAAAGATGTTTGGGACGGTCCGAATTGGACGCCATCTTACTCAGGACTAACTAGACATAGCAGAAAGCTTCACACATCCACATCCATCTCGTTGAACAACCATTCTGTCACATTTAACAATAGTAAAGACCTGCAGCATGACAGAAACATTTTTATAGGGTAAAAGTCAGGCAAAATTAATTTAACTTAGCAAAAAGACTGTCAGGTTCTGTTTGTTATTTAGCCCTTGGGGTCCTTTTTAAAGGGGACATATCATGCTAAATCCACTTTTCTAGCCCTTGAATGCATTTTGTTGTATATTTAGAGTGCTTAGAAGTACAGAAAAAATCAAATTAGTCTCCTCAGGTGCTCCGTAGATATCTTTATATTCTGCTTTGCTCATATTTTTATTATTTAAAAATTATTTTTAAAAAAATTATTTAGCATTAGCAGTGATTTAATTTAAGTCTAAAGTTTTCATTAGTCATTTCATTTTGCCGTTTTTGTCTTTGAAAAGACTGCATTAAAATGCATTTCGTGACGTTAGCTTGGCGCTAGCGTTAGCTCGGTGCTTGTGTTAGCTCACTTGTTAGGGTTCTGCAGGTTCATCATCTTCATTTTCATCTCGCTCCGCTGGGTCAGACTCTGGCTGGAACATGTAAGGCTGGATGGACAAGTCTTCTGTTGTTGACATTTTGTAAATAACCTCTGAATAAAAAGTTTATGCACCGCTACATAGCCGTATCTCTTCTATCAAACTACAAAAATGGCCGAGAAGGGTGGAGTTGAACAGAGTGTCACCTGAAGAGGGGGCGGGGTATGAAGTGTCTCATTTGCATTTAAAGAGACAGCACCAAAACGAGTTGCTCTCAGAAGCACATCAGAAAAGGGTAGAAAAGGGGCCTGTGGAGCTGTAATAATGAGGAATTCAGACCCAAGCATTGCAGTTCAGCTTTATATAGACCACAACTGTATGATTTATATGTAAAAAGGAAGGATTTAAAACCATGATATGTCCCCTTTAAGTTATTCTGTGTCTTTGTTTATTCAGTTTGAGTCTGGTCATGTGTTTAACTCTTGTCTGTGTTTCAGGTGTTCCTGCTTGTGGCTCCACCCCCCCAGTGATGTCTGTGTGACTGATTAGCTCCCTCATGTTTTCACCCAGGTGTGGGCCATTCCCAGTCACGCTTCCCTCACTATTTAGCTGAGTGCTTGGACACGGTATGACTGTGGGATCATTGTGTATGTTGTCTTCCTTCCTCGTGTCCTGCTGCATCTGGTCCTTGCTCCTCATGTCTTTTTGGATTTAAGTTTTGTTTTGTTTTAGTAATAAAGATGGACTGGTTTCAAGAACGCTATGCATCGATCCTGCCTCCTTCTCTTTCTGCATTTGGGTCCACACCCACACCGGACCGTGACAAAGACGGCAACAAAACTAGTTTAAGTGGTCAGAAATTATGTATAAAAATGCATTATTTCAAGGGTTAAATCATGTAATGCCGTACATATGTGCTATTTAGTTAATATTACATAACTACATTATTATGTAATACATGTATACTAATATAGAACAATAAAATTATATTACTATTATATAATATAATATATAATAATAAATATTACACTATAATATACAAATAAAACTACTAGACACTTGTCTTTCAATTACTGCCACATTGCAAGTATTGCATATTATTAAAGGGATCCTCCACTGTTTTTACAAATGTGGCCAAAAACCTTTGAAATGTCCTAATTAGAAGATCTTTGCTGAAGAAGAGCTCTGTGCATGTAAATACAGGCAACCAGGATGGACTGCTCATGAATTCCGACCAAGTTGTATGTTTGCTGCAAAGAACTGCTGTTCTTGTCAGAAATGGTTGAAGTTATTGTTTAATGGTTTAAGTCCGGATTCTTTGCTCTTCTTCTCTTCTTTATGGCGTCTATGAAACAGCAGAGTTGGAACTGTCGCCCCCTGTGGTCACAGATTCTTTCGGCTCACAGATTTTATCAAATTTCAGTAAACAAAAGAGGTTTACATCGACTTTTTTTTCTTCTTCTTCTGATTTTTGGAGCAACCCAAAGCAACTCAAGTTGTCAGTTTGACTGAAAAAGCTGCTAAATGATCCTGAATGCTTCACCTCTCATAGAACTCAATGGACTAAAAGAGGTGATTCATGTCAATAATGACATCATTTCAACATGGCGGCACACAGACTTCCAAACGGTAAAGTCGTCCCATTTTTCAAAGTTAATAAAATGAATACGGTGCAAAATAATGCGTTTTGTTAGGCAATGATCTTCTAATAAGGACATTTTTTTACAACAGCATGACCTCGAGTTTGATATTGCTTTTATACAACAGTTCTACAACCGCTTTTTATTAGTTAACGGTAATAAACGCAGTTGAAAATATGATTTCTTTGGCGGAGGAGATGCTAACTTAGTTGTCAGTACTCTGATGAAAATTGCTCACATTGATGATCAGATGGACTATTATTCTAAAAGATAAAAATGTGGCCCCTGTAAAACAACACCTGTAAACAAAGGTAAACAAACCCACACACGGACGTCTGGAAAATGTACCATCGCAGTCATATTTGTAATAATTGTCCACCAATTTCAGATAATGCTGCTAACTGTTCATTTTTATTCTTACAATGATCTTCCTTTTGTTCCTTTTGATACTATTCAATTCAATTTAACTTTATTTGTATAGCACAAATTACAACAAAGTCATCTCAATGCGCTCATCAAAATATAAAATTCATAATAAGAAAGAGAAAACCCAACAAGAGCCACACGAACAAGCATTTTGCGACAGTGGCAAGAAACAACTCCCTTTTAGGTAGAAATCTCCATTAGAACCAAGTTCAGAGGTGGCAGCCATCTGCGTTTACTGGTTGGGGTTAGTGGACAGAAGGACCAACAGAACAGGATAGAGAGATAGAACATCAGAGTGTCTGACTAGTTGAGCCGTGAACCACAGATCAGGAACTGTCATCATCAGCTTCACGACACCTGAAACAGAGCAGACAGAGAAGGAAGAGGAGAAGGCACTGACTGCAGAAAAACATGATACATTATTATCAAGTCAGCCTGTCTTGGCCTTGGGCCTCACTCCCAGTGGCCTAGTCAATACTTATTATAAAGGTGATGAATCTCTTCATGTTTATTGGTAAGCTAACAGTAACTCCAAGGTCTGTAAATGCGACCGTTCACAGACGAGCCCATGTCCGCTCTAGTGGTTATGTTATGATATGATTCAGTCCTGTTTATGCAAACTGTAAATCATAACCAGCTACATCAGAATTTGAATCTCTTCTCGTTTGTTGAACCAGTAAATGCGACCGTTTACAGACGAGCCCGTGTCCGCTCTAGCCGTTAAATTATGTTATGTTCGAGGGTGTTTTGCTTTTTCAGTTTGACAAAAGGTTTGTTGACAAAAGCAAAGAAATATTTTTCAATAGAATCAATTGAAAGTCTTAGATTAGATGAAAAATAGAGGAAGAAACAGCAACAATTGCAAACACAAATGTATATAGGCTGATTTTTGAGTGGCAGAGGGTGGCATTAATAAGAGGATGTGCTGTTCATAAGTGCTGGTGTGTGTTATTCAGCTGTGGTGTGGTCATATTTGTCTGTCCTTTAGACTGTTGAGATGTGACTCTGGGACACTTGTGTAAAAACTGGAGTATGTGCAATAACTATTCAGTGCATTTAGAGGAGCAAGAGCTGCATAGTAATGTGGGAAAACGCTGTAAAGCTCACGTCGGTTTGACAATTCCATTAAAATGTGGCACACAAATACAAATAATTTGTTTTTCCATGTGGCACCAAACATCTGATTTTGTCCTTTTTTAAAGAGAAGCGAGCATAATATTGAAACTGAAGTAAACAGCAGGTGTGCAAATGTGATTTCAAATTGCCGCCTATTTTGAAAATACATTCCTATAAAAGCAAATGTCAAAGTGATTTCCCCATGATTTTTTATTTGAGGCACTTTGGTTCTTTGTGCTCAGGGGGGAGTAAATGTGACTGCCAGGATTTTTTTTAAAAAATGTTGCATTTAAGCTGAATGGATTCTTTAATCAAAAACCACTGAGTTAATTTTCACCTTCATCGTTTTAAAAAACATAACCTCACCCACACAGCAGTGAATAAACAGCACTCCCAAACACACGTGTTGTTTTTGTAGATCAATGTCCATTATCTCTGGTCAGCAACCCTTATTTTACACAGACTCAGGAAATGAATGGAGGTCAGTTGAACTTGTGTTCGATTGCAAGATTTGGGCTTTCAATCATTCAAACAGGTTGCAGCTTTGTAAACTCCAATCAGCACCGCACAGGCCACCAGTAATGATACTTTATGCTACCAATACTCATTAACTAGAATAATCAAACCAGCTCTGATTGATAAGCCTGGAATGTATTTAGAGACCTGAACTACTATAACGGTCAATATTTTCAAATGTTTGCTCACAACGGAAATATGCATTAAGATGTGTCTTTGTGAGCGTTGCAAACAAAACCATACAAAACGTAAAGGGGGTATGTTACAAATCTAGATGACCTCTTATCGCGCTAACTTCCAGGATTTAATCAGAGTGTGGTGGACTACAAAGCTTGCTAATGTCTCACAGAGCTAAATCACCATGGTAACTTATGCTGAATGACTAGCCTGCTCGCGAGCAGGTTTTTCTCTGGCTCGGATCTGAGCAGTGCTAAAGTCCCGCCTCCTGACCAATCAGATCTCTTAGAAAACGAGCTGTCCAATAAAAGACGAGAGAGAGTATGTAGTGTGGAATGTTAGAAAAGGTTACTCAAACAGAAAACTGACCCATTTATTATTAACCAATTGATTAGATACATTTGAAGCTTCTACATAATATCTACAGTATTCTACAATTGAATGAAATAAATAAGAATTTAACTGGAAAAAATAGAATATATATATATATATATATATATATATATATATATATATATATATATATATATATATATATATTGATCCGATATCGGATCAGGACACCCCTACTGATCTGTATGAACACTACATCAGAGCCACGGACAAGTTAAAAAAACATGATTCTCCGTTCATAATTTCACTAATTTAAATATTACTAACACTCGTCAATTCCTGCATTAAATACTTTCTGCTTTTACTGCAGCAACAGTGTTGTTTTATGTATTTTTAATTCTTCATATTTTTAAAGAATTATTCCTCAATTCTGACGTTCTACAGTTCCTCTCTGTGATTGGTCAGACGCTGTAATATCTGCCTCCGTCACTAGAGCGCGCCGGTTACCCAGACTTGTTGTGATCGACCTTCATAAAACAGCTTCTGTCTGACGAACAACGTTTGGTTAGTTGAACCCCGCTAACAGAGATTAATCCAAGATATAATGATCCAGATTCGTAACATAGGCCCTAAATACATTAAAATACAATTCAATAAAAATAAAAAAAATAACACATAATAAAACATGACATAGCACAATAAAATAGAATAAAATAAAATAAAACAAAACACAAAACACAAAACACAAAATCAAAATAACAAAACAAAACAAAATATAACATAATAAAATGAAATGAAATTAAATTAAATTAAACACAATATGACACACAAAAATAAAATGGATTCTGTAGTAATTGCAAACTTGAAATAGTCTTTTTGTGGAAGATAAGAAAGCAGGGTATTACAGTAGTCAATCATGTTGGTGATAAAAGCATGCATTAAGGCTGGCATACACTGTGCAATTTTTTGAATCGTCGTACTCAGCTCCAGCTCAAACTGTGCGACTCATGTGCACAGCTCACGATTCATGTTCTCACACTGTACGGACTGACACTCTGACATGATCTGACTGCTCACACTGTACGTTCATACACGACACGTCGGGGTCATGTACCCGGAAATGCAACGTACTAATTAAAAGAAGAAGAAGAATGGCGTCGCCATTAAAACAGATGAAGAAGAAGAATCTGGAAGTGGAAAGACACTCCCAAATCTCAGCAAAAAGAGCTTTAAAAAAGAAAAGACTGCAATGTGATGGACCAGGAGCTGGATGGACAGACGAGGGCAATACAGTGCGTCAATTTTACAGCGGTCCTACGGTGTTTGCGCATGCGCAGTGTGAAAATTTAAGGTAAACCGGTCCGTGGCACTGCTTCAACAGTGAGATAGCCTCACGAGGAGCAACTGGATTTCATACATGTTTGATTTCCTTACGACCAAACAATTGCTGATCGGGAGCTGGTCGTGAGGTGTGAATGGCTTCTCGTGACCCCATATATACTACACAATGCACGACACACAATCTAGCAGACTCGTACGATCCCACAAAATAGACACACGAGTCGAAAATCGGCTCAAAATGGTCCAAAAATCGCACAGTGTATGCCCGCCTTAAAAGTCTCCGTGTTGGCCTGAGAGAGAATGGGGCCGACTCTGGCTATGTTCTTCAAACAATAAAAACCTAATTTTGTTATATTTTTAATGTGAGGGATATAAGTGAGCTCAGAGTCTAAAATAATGCCCAGGTTTTTAACTTGTATAAAGGGAGTCAAAGATGCTGTAAGAAGTTGATGTAAACAATTCTCTCTCTGGGCCTCAGGATCGAGAAGTAAAACTTCAGCACAAGCACAATATATTCTACAACTTCACATCTCAACCTCACTGGAAAACAATCTATTCTTCCCCACCCTTTCTATTTCCTACCTTGAGTCTCTCCTCCCTGCTCCCTTTCCCCTCCCTCTCCACTTAGGTGTAACACTGCTCTCCCTTTTTATATCCTCCCTATCATAAAAGATTTCTTCCCCTTCCTTAGGGAGGGCTGGTGATGGTCACAATTAAGCAATAAAATAAATCAATTTATTTTATAAAAAAATATAAATATACATCAATGACTCTAACTGCAACGCGTGGTTAACCGTGCCTGCAAGATGGACTCTGGTGTTCACACACACCAGAGTCCATCTTGTGCCGAAACAGTTAGAACCAAGCATGAGGCAGTGTTGTGGTTTAGGGCGGGATATCCAGGTGGGACGAAGGCAGAAGCACCGAAGCAAAACTGGCGCATGTGCAGTTGTGGGTAGAGGAACGAGCTGGGCTACCGCTATTAGCATAGCTCCGAATCAAAAATAGAAAGATGTCGACACAGGAGGATGGTTAACGTGCCCTTAACTCGTATAGTAGTGTTGCAAAAATGACAAAACTCACCCAACGGCATACAGTAATGACCGCAGCATTACTATCCCAAAAGAAAGTTTTCACCAGCGGAGCCTTGTTGTTGTTGTAGCAGCGTCTCTATGGCGCATGGCGATGACGACATCATCATTTGTTACCGTGTGATTGGCTAAAACAATTCATGGTGAACAGGAGCTTCGCTCAATCAGCTTCAAGCATTCTGTTCATGTCCCTCCGTGGTTCCGAAAGGATTCACCAGACACAGACCCAGATCGATGTGGAGAACTGGAGTTAGAGGGAGGGGCTACACATCAATCTGGCTCTTGCCAGGTTACCTCATGGTAATATCAGATTAAATCAGTCAAATAGAAACGTGTTTTGTTGAATGACTCATTTACAGATGAGATAAAGCAGGTATGGATGTGATTCCAGGTGAAAAAGCTGAAGGAACCGGAGCCTTGCGGTGTTTTAAAGGTTATTGTAAACACAGTTTTTCCTTAGAGATTTAGGTGCACGCATGCAAATAGTGACATTTGCTCCACTACAAATGAACCCCAACGCAGGACTCACCCTTTAGGTCTGCCTGGTCTCAGGTGGTTATTACTGTTCGAATTTCGATCTCAGTTTGAAAGGCCACCCAGGGCACAAAAAGTCAGTGGAATTTACTTAGAGTTAGCAGCTAAACACACACCAACACACTGAAACACACACACTATGGCGGGTGGATCCATTGTAAACTCATGTGCACCAGTCCATTGCACGTGTACCTGCCTGCCTCACTTGCGCTAAACTTACCTACTTAAAATAGTGAGGTGTAGTGGCAGGTGTGGCGTTAGTGACGCTACAGTGGTCAGGCGAGCTTCACTATCGAGCACCTTCTGCGTAACATGCAAACATAAAGTCTCAATGCGCTTATCAAAATATAAAATTCATAATCAGAAAGAAAAAACCCAACAAGATCCACATGAACAAGTATTTAACCATCTAACAAAATGAACATCGTAAAACACCATTAAAGAAACATAAGCAATTATCCTTCCTGTAGTGTTATCCTGCCCACTAGCTAGAGAACGTAGCAGCGGCCACGTGATATCAATTCACTAATGCACTGTGAACTTATGTATAGCATTCAGCATAGTGCGGTTACGTCCAAAAGCAGCGTAGAGAGTTGCCTTTTTACATAAAGGGTTTTCATCTTGGGGAACTGACTGCACATGCGCAAACACATAAAAACACGCTATGGGAACAGAGGCAGAGCAGCAATGTGCTTTTGGGAGGGGGTGTGGTCTCCTCCTGCCTTACAGCGCAGTGAGACTGTGCAGCGTCTCTGCCGTCCCAGGATATAGCGATGTTTAATCATTTGGGCTATGAAAAGCAAAAAAATGCTGACACTTTCAAACGTATAGGTACTGTAGGCTACCAGAAATGGAAAAATAAATAATTTATAATTACATTATAATTAAAACAAAAATTCAAAATATCAATTCACCCTTGGGTAGGCACTGCCTACCTTGCCAACCCTGACTGCACGTCACTGGTGTTAAGGCACATCAAACACACATGCAGACATGACCTGTGCATTGCTCCCGTGTACCCATTCTAAGTCTATGGAAAATGTAGATATAGTGTCAGATGTGCAGACGCAGGGTACGCGTTCGATTACGAGTTCGATGGACTGGTACACACGCGCACACACACCTGCCACTGTAATAATGTCAAAGCTCAATGACCAATGTTAAAGACATGAACTATGAGTGATTAAAACTTGAGGTTAGGTAGAAATATCAGAATATACGACGGCTCCGAAAGGTGAAGAAATGCATGTTTGACATTTCTCTGTGGCATGACCTTTACTGCAGTTCACCAAACGATTCTGATGTCAATCTCACCGCGTGGCACAGAAATTTGAATTTACATTCTCGTCAGCTATCAGATGAGCAGAGCGGGAAGCACAGTTTCAGTTGTGCTTTGTTCAAATATGTCACAGCAGAACAAAAGCAATCAGTAAAAAAAAGCCCCATTAGAAATTCCACAGCCTCTGTTGACTCCAAGCATTAGAAAAGTATTAAAAAAAAAAAACCTCCTTTTTTATTCTTCTGAGGAAAAGGTGATGACCAGAAAATTTAAAAAAGAAAGTAATGTGAGTTCAATGGGTTGCACTACAGAAAATGGTTCTCAACCATGGGATCGTGGACCGATCAGTGGACCATTTGATTTTGATTTACTTTATTTTCATTTATGTTACGGGTATTTTACTTTGAGAAATTGTGCCTCACTTCTTCTCTGGACAGCAAACAAAGAGTTAAAGACATCTGGGTTACAGGTAACAAATTATAGATAAACTTTTTCTATAGAAAAGAATATACCAAAATGGAAAACAAAAATATATAAATAAATAAATAAATAAATAAATAAATAAATAAATAAATAAATAAATAAATAAATAAATAAATAAATAAATAATAAAATTCTTTATTGTTATTGCATAAAAAATTATCATTATTATTGTGTCTGTTTGGTTTGAATTTTTTGCGAGTGGAATAAAAATATACAGGTAAATAGTTGGTCATGTGATACAATCTGAAGTAATTTAATAATAAATCCATTCATCATCCCAGCCTCTTTGTAAATATATGTCACATGAATGCTGAACTTATAGAGAAGTAAAAATTCAATCTTAGAAAATACAACTTAAAAAATAAAAAAATGCAATAGGGAGAAACATGTTCATACAATACATCCTGCTCAAGAAATTTCGAGACATCTAAAAATGATGTAGTATTTTCTATTCAATTTAATGTTTAATTTTAAAGGAATATGAACAGCATTTTGTTCCAATGGTGCATACATACAGAGCAGTTCATGTATTAGTGCAGGCGCTGTAAAACAAACTGTTGAACCACAGCGCCACGCTGTGGTGAAATGGTTGAAGTGCAAATCTTTTTCACAGCAGCTCAGAAAAACAAAGAAAAGTAGAGGAGGAGGAAATGGAAAATGGAATTTTCTGAGCATTCCTTTGACCATTTACAGTATGCCAGTGTGAGAATGAACGGGTGTTCAACATCAACACCAGGAAAAATACACAAAAAATAAAAGCCTGAGCAAATATCTATCCATTAATCAGATTATTGACTCACTCTGGGTCACGTATTCACTTATTGTTTTAGTTTCTGAAAGCAGCAGGAACCTGAAAAATCTGCCTGTCACATTGAATCTATCACATCTTAGAGAACAAATCTCTAAACTCTAAAGAACACAGAATATCTAATCTGTCTCATAACAAGCATCAGTATACAGAATAGAAGGAAGTCGCCTCTGCTTAGATTTGTGCTCATGATATAATGTTGTGTGCCCGGTTTGACTCCTTCATTGATTGAAATGATAACTCGAAAAATTGCACAGGGATTAAAACAAATGGGGGCTGGTAACTAGCGGCCAGGGGGCCACATGTGGCCCTCAATCTAATTGTGTGCAGCCCATAAGGCAAACCCACAAAATAGCACAGAAATACACAAGTGCTAAAATATACAACATTACTCAAAAACCTTGCTGCAAAAAACATACAAAATGCACAAAAGAACAACAGAAACAGAAATGTACTGACAAACAACAGCCTGGATGATCTACCACAGATCAATGAACTGGTAGAAGCGATAGCTGCCACCAAGGAACATAAGGCTCCTGTTGGATGTGGTGTTCCTGCTGATGTTTGGAGGTATGGTGGCATAAAGCTGAAAGAGAGACTGTATGATTCGATTGTTGACATCTTGAAAAGTAGGGAGTTGATGCCACAGGACTGGAAAGATGCAAACATTGTGCCTGTCTTCAAAAAGACTGTGGCAATTACAGAGGAATCTCCCTTCTGTCGATTGCTGGGAAAATAATGGCTCGTATTATCCTCAACAGAATAAATGATAAGGTACAGTAACTGGAGTAAGTGGATTTCGACATGGTGTCTGCGACGGATCCAAGAGAAATGTACAGAACAGAATATGCAATTGTATGCCGTATTCATAGACTACTAAGGCCTCGAGAAAATACTGAGAGGGTTCGGATGAACAAAGTCATCAACATGATCAAAGCACCACTAAGGAATGCAAGACAAAGTAGTACAAGACAAAGATATCTCAAAGGGATTTGCGGTCATAAAAGGTGTCAAGCGGGTTTGTGTACTCACACCCACATTATTTTCATTTTACCTTACGGCAATGCTGAAAATGGCATTTAAGGACATACAAGAAGGGATCGACATACAGACTAGACATGGGGCAGATTTCTTCGAAGTGTCTCACTTCAAGGCAAAACCTCGCACCACAGGTATCTGGTTCGAGAGATGCCGTTTACTGATGCCAGTGCGCTGGTGGCACACGTTGCTGCAGATATTCAAATGCTTGTTGATACGTTGCCAGAGCTGCGACTCAATTCAGCCTGAAGATAAACATCAAGAAGAAAACTGCTACACCCTCCACCTGAACTGGAATTGATCACAATAAACCAGGAGCCACTTATAGTACATGCCACTGATTTTACATCCATTGGAAGCTTTGTGTTGAACACTGCTAAAATAAACAAGGAGATACGAAACAGATAAGGTCAAACGACTGTGGTCAAACAAGCTTGTTTCCATCAGAGGGAAGTGCAACGTCTACAGCGCAGTGGTACTGTCAAGCTTCCTTTACGGAGCAGAAGTATGGACAATATACAGGACACAGGTGAAGAAACTACTCACCTACATGATGAGACAGCTGGGAGACATCATGAGCATCAAGTGGTTTGATAAAGTCACAAATGCAGAAATCCTACATCGTGCGAACCTGCCATGCATGGATGATATCTTAATAGATATCAACCACCTTAGATGGTTAGGACACGTGCACAGGATGGAGAAAAACCAGCTTCCAAGACAACTACTGGAGGAAGAAACCGAGGAAGACCTCGACTTAGATTGAAAGATGTGGCAAAACGAAATATGAGATGGAGAGACATTGACACGAAATCCTGGCAGTCGACAGCAAGTAACAGAACTGTATGGAAAACCGTCATCAAACCGAACCTGAAACCATACGACTTAGTTGCGTCAACTGACTCCAAGAGAGACTCCATGAGATGACTACAAACCTACGCAAAAATAACAAAAATATTAAAAATAACAACAAAAATACACAAAATGGCACAGATATACACTAACAACTACACAAATATACAAAATTACTCAAAAGTGCACAAAAGGTCAACAAAAGTACTCCATAAACACATGGGTGGACTACAAACCTACACAACAATAACATAACAAATTTAGTCTGAATTATGGATTTTAATTCTTCATTTTTTTAAGGAATAATTCCTCAATTGTGACGTAAGTTGCTCTCCACAGTTTATGCGTGACTGTGATTGGTCTGACGTCGCAATCTCCACCCATTTCGCTGGAGCACACACATAGCATGGCTGAAATCTCCTCGCTTAAGTGAATGTGTTTATATCCTGCTTCATAGTACAGCTGTGACGGGGGATGTTTGGTTCGGTGAAACAGAAAGCTTTGTAGTACAGGCCGCTTTTGTTCACTTGCCCACTTACATTTACTACAAAAAAAAAAAATTACATTAAAAAAAAAACATAGGAGGTCGTAAGTCGTCAAGAAAAGTTGGAACACCTGTAGGAATTAGTAGCACTAGCTGATTCATTGCTACAGAACAGCTTTAAATTGTTAACCCACTTCATGTTCTATGAAAAAGGCCTATTTGTATAATTCTGAATTGTACATTTGTACATTTTTCAGTTTTAAGTAACCAAACCTTTTTTTTTAACCTCTGGCTGTTCAGTACTTACCTTTGTACCATTTTATGCTTTTCATTGGACTTGCACGACTTGAATTGCAATAAAAACCTGGAAAAATTAGGGTGTTCTAAAACTTTCGACCAGTAGTGTATATTAATTAATTTGTTCATTTTCAGTCAAATTAATTAATTCGAATAGAACAGAAAATCTAAGTGATGTCAAATGTGATAAAATAGCAATAAATGTAAGATCTTTTGAATTCTGAAAATACAGATAATAACTGGAAATATAAAGAGTAAATCTGTCACGTAAAATGACCATGAAGCTGTAAGTGAGGACAACGTAAAATTGTAACGAAATCAATTTTATCATAAGATTCTGAAATATTAGGAAAAAAAATGAAAATGTATATTGTGAGCACATTCTTTGGAGTTACATGATATATGTGTGTCTTTGTGCTTGTATCTCCGGCGGCCAATGTTAACATAAGTAATCAAGCAAAAATAAATCCAATTTAGTTTCATCGAAATTGGTTTTCGGGTAGTGTCCGAATTGTGCCAGCGAGAGCCGAAACGCACAATTTTTGGACCGAAATAAAATGTGGTATCAGCGGACAGGTTTTATTCCCCCGAGTCCAAATATGTGCTTGATTTTTGGATAGTCTGAATGGGGCCCGCTGGAGGCCCCGGCAGGTCGGTACAGAGTATTTTATTTTGAAAATAATCCCACCCTCTTTTTTGTTGTGACTTTTGTTGGTGTGTTGTGACTTTTTTGAATGTGTTGTGAATTGTTTGAATGTGTTGTGAATTTTGAATGTGTTTTGACTTTTTTTGAATGTGTTGTGACTTTTTTTTTAATGTGTTGTGACATTTTTGAATGTGTTATGAAATCTTTAATGTGCTGTGACCTTTTTTATGTGTTGTAACTTCTTTTATTGTGTTGTGACTTTTTTTAATGTTATGACATTTTTAATGTGTTGTGACATTTTTTTTAATGTGTTGACATTTTTTTTAATGTGTTGTGACTTCATTTATTGTGTTGTGACTTTTTTTTAATGTGTTGTGACATTTTTTTTAATGTGTTGACATTTTTTTTAATGTGTTGTGACTTCATTTATTGTGTTGTGACTTTTTTTATTGTGTTGTGACTTTTTTTAATGTGTTGTGACTTTTTTTTAATGTGTTGTGACATTTTTAATGTGTTGTGACATTTTTAATGTGTTGTCTGGCCCTTCTGGGCCACCGTATTTAAGCCATAGAACATGTAGTAAGTAAACTGTGGAGTTAGTCTCTGTGATGTGGGTTAAGGTTATTCTATGTCTGTATTAATAATCAAGATTAAAAAAAAAAAAGAAAAGGACAAATGTTTCCCATCAAAATATCTTTGTCCTCTCTAACAACCGCCTTTTGTCAAACAGGTCCGTACACGTCACACTGTAGTCACGCGCATTAATTTCAGCCATGGTGTTAATCTTTTACGGGTTAGCTGTCATAATAGTAGCAATACAAGAAAAACCGATGAGTAAAGAAGAATGCAGGTGTTTGGTTTGCCGGAGCTGTCACTCAAAGAGTTTCTTTGTTTGTTACATATTTCTGCACTCCCATGTCACGCTGCTCAACCTGAAGTATGATAAATGCCGCATTGGAAAAATGAAAATATTCAGTGCCATGTCTAAAATAGGTATGCATGATTATGAGTCTAGTCGACTTACGTAGCACACATAAAAACACCAATCCACCTTGAAATGTATAAGAATGCTGAAAACATCACATGACCTACTTTAAACGGAGGTGTTGAGTTACTACTTCATCTACATCAAGATACGTGTGGGACAACTTGGTCTGTTTACACTTCTTCTTCGGATTATATATATACTGTATATGAAAGTAAATTCACAAAGTTATTTTGGACCATCAGTTGTCATGGAAAGCTCATATATCACGTGTAAAAAGTCTAAAAACATTTTCATTTTGAACAAATCTTCGTATGTTTAACCTTACAATATTTTGAAAATGTTATATTGTTCAATTATTTTGCCATATTTCATTTATTGTGTTGAAGTTTGGGGTAATACAACAGAGTAGAATAGAATGAACCTTTGGTGATCTTCAAACAAAACGCAACGCAACGCAAAACAAACAAAACGAAACACAACACAATAGATACAATTTTAAATTTTCCCTAGATGACATGTAAATTCACAATAGACCATAACTAGTTAACTAGTTAACTAGTAAGCACTGTTCCTGTTGCTTGTTGACGTGCACTGGGATGCACTTTCACATTTACATGCTGCATGTCCTGAGGAAACCTTTCCACTTGTGATCTATAGAGCAAATACAGCAGGCGGGGCAAGAACTAAATCTCCAAATATGCTACAGAAAGTCGACTTGTAGGGTGATTTATAAATTTTGATTTGTCAATTTTGGGTTATCAAAAAAAGGGAAAATTGTGTGGATTGATGGGGTCATCAATTATGCACTGATTAAATTAATCTGAACTGTGATATTATATGATGTACATGGGGAATCTATGTTGTTTTTGCATTTTCATGAAATTAATAAATACAGAAATAAAATAAAGTTAAATTAAATAAAGTTAAGTTAAGCAAAACAATACGATAAAATTCAATCAAATTAAATCAAATCGAATCGAATCGAAATAAATCGAAACAAAACGAAAGGAAACGAAACGAAATAAAAAAAATAAGGAATGTATTATATGAGTTATAAGCTAACTGCGCACAAACAAACACCCCCTCATCCAAACCCTGAATACCCGTACTGTTTGTAAGTATAGATACAGTAGTTTGGCTCTAGGAAAAATAATTGTTCAAAGATACATATTAAATAAAATTAACTTCAGACTGAAATAACAAAAACAAATCTGAGTCTAAACATGCATGTGTGCCGTTTACAGCTTGTTCAGCATCTGATATGTTGAGGTTTCATTTATTCAGACAACGTTTTTCCAGAAAATGTACTTTAAAATGTACTTTCCTGACATGTTTTGACTGCCAACTGTCAGTCTTCCGCAGAGGCATCTACTGATTGCATTGATGTATCCTTAGGAGTTCTTTTCTAAAAAAAAGCCTCAAAGCATACTGATTGATCACTTTCAGTTGCTATCTGGATTTTAATATTCCTGAAATATGTTGTCTGAATAAATGAAACCTTAATATTAAAAAAAAAAATTGGAATTGTTCAGCATCTGATACAATTTTAAATCTTCACTAGATAACATGTAAATTCACAATAGACCATAACTAGTTAACTAGTTAACTAGTAAGCACTGTTCCTGTTGCTTGTTCATGTGCACTGGGATGCACTTTCACATGTACATGCTGCATGTCCTGAGGAAACCTTTCCACTTGTGATCAATAGAGCAAATACAGCAGGCGGGACAAGAACTAAATCCTGAGTTTTCATTGGTTGTCATGTTTCATTCTGCACGGAGAGCCAATAGGACCCCTCCGTGACTGCTGCACCCACCTTATCCTTATTTTTCTGTTCTGTAACCAGTAAACTACCTGTATGTGCTTTATTTCCCCAAGACTAGTTTGTTAGTGCACAGTTTTACCATCACTAGTTCACTAGTATTCTTTACATTAATGATTTATGCCAAGTGTCAGAAATATTGAAATTAGTGTTGTTTGCTGATGACACCCATATTTTTGTTCAGGCAGTGATCTTCAATTGCTAGTGCAGAAAAATGATCCCTATATTTAAAGAAAACAAAATTAATTATGTTTGGTAATGGTCAAAATAATTTGCAAATTGAAATGAAGCTGGATGGAGTGAATATTGAAAAAATGAATGAAATACATTTTTATAAGGAGTCATAATTGATAATAAAGTGAACTGGAAATCTCACATTAGTCACGTTAGGAGCAAGGTTTCAATAATTAATAGAGCAAGACAAGTTTTAAATCATAAGTCCCTATGTATGCTCTATTGTTCACTAGTTTTGCCATATTTTAGTTATTGTGCAGAAGTGTGGGGAAATAACATTTCAGCCACTCGTCATTTCAATGAAGAGAGCTTTAAGGATCATCCATGGGGCGGGTCATACATACAAATATATGTTTTAGTAGAGTCCAAATGATTAAAAATCAAAGATTTGGTGGATTTGCAGACTGTACAAATTCCATATAGGGCAAAGTGCGATGATTTAGCTCAAGATGTACAAAAGTTAAAGTAAAGGAGGGTGTGTGTTACGAGGAAATCTACATTTCATAATACCGATGGTACACAGTGGGAAGAAAGGTTTTTGTGTTTCCGTACAAGGGGTGAAACTGTGGAACAGCTTCAATGAGCAGCTCAAGGAACGTCCAAATATAAAACAATTTAGGAAAAGATTTAAAGAAATTTGTTTTGGACGTTATAAAAATGAAGGAAAATGAGTTGATTTAACTGGAATTTTTGTTGTTAACATATTGTTTGAATGCATGAATATACATGTGTTTGTGTTATGTAAGAAAGTAGATAAAACCAAAGGTCGTAAGCTATTGTATTAAGACTTTGAAAGAGGGGGTGGGAATTAATAGGTGTTAAACTTCATCCCACTCCTTTTCGAGTAGCGCTGAATTTTTCGGTTTTCTGTGGATTATTGTATTATGTTGTACATACTGTACACTTTTTCATTGTGTGCTTGAAACTAAACTAAACTAAACTAAACTAGTGCTGCTGCAAATGGTTTTTACTTGTTCAAAACACTAGTAAACAACATGTAGGGTCCACCGAGTTTACTATTTTAAGGGCAAAAAAGGCTTGAACTCGTGAGCTTTTCAGCCTTCACTAACTAAACATACAACTAACTGTATTACTAGTTAACTGGAGATCTTAATCACTGATTGACTGGTTAACATGCTAATAAATTCTCATTGGGCTTTCCATACGATCCTGACTCAGGATGTCGACTACTACTGCATATGATTGAGAGAGAGATTTTTTGTCATGTTGTTGATGTCATGAGGATTTTACTGATGATTTTAATTGATTTTACTGATGATTTTAAATGTTCTTATTGATTTTAAACAATTGAATGTTTTATCACGTAAAGCACATTGAGTTGCCTTGAGTATGAAATGCGCTATACAAATAAATTTGCCTTGCCTTGCCTTGCCTTGCCTTACTTTACGTTCTTCTCTGCTCTGATATTTGCATATTGGCACAGCGAGTGCACTGTGCATGTGCACAAATGCGTCAAGTTCTGTGAAGGCGAAAGTGCTTTTGCAGGCATTGAGGAAACATGTTTCAACACGAAAGTAAATTGTGTGCGTGACAATGGAATTAATATGAATACTAAACAAAAGACTTCAGGGAACATGACTTGTGACTTGTTTTTCTTGATGACAAATTTGTGTTTCCATCGTCACATTATTGTGGGCTCTTTGTTTGGCTATTCGCTGTTTCAGTTTACCCATCACGTCTCATAATCTCTCCATCTATTGGAGAGTAATACGATCAGAAAGTGTTGACATGATCGTAACAATGAAGAAATTTGAAATTACTTTGAGCTTTCTCTCAATATAAACTCCAATAATAAATGTATTGGTCTGTAAGTTTTGCACTTTTTTGGCAATATATAATATTTCGAAAGCCGTCAATTTGTAATATTTTCCTCACGCAAGTACGAAGCAAAAAAAAGAAAAAAAACCAGCAAACAATTACATTTGAATCATACCGTCATGTGACAACTCAGAAATATTTGCTCTAATATGCAAACAACCCCATCTTTCATCACGTCTTTTGTCCATCATAAAAAAACGAGCTTCAGGATGAATAGTAACGCTTAATGCTAGTTGGATACCCACATTCTTGTGAGGACTGCGGTTTTTTGACTCAACCATAACAGGTTTGTTGTGTCATTATAGACCTGCCAACTAATCTAATGGCGTTGTTTCAAGTGTCGTGCACATCTTTTTGGGTGTGCACAACGGTTAGAAATGAGGCTCCTGCAATTTATGTCCCACACACTTCTTTTTACGAAAGCAGAGTGAGAATCATTTGAGCCCAGATCTCTGGGCCATGTAAAGTCAATCATTTCAACGTTAATAATACAAATAGAAATGATCAACATTACTCGCATGGCATATACCTTTTGGTATTCACAAACCTCTTCCAACTATTTGGGCGGGTTTGGGTAATGTACAACCACTAATTAAAGTGTATTGCAGTGTATTTAAATAGGCCAATCCCTACACTAAAATATGTCTTTTGTCTGCTCTCTCATGCTGCAGGAACATTACAAGCTTAATTGTGTGTATATATATAGTCTTTTATTTGTTGGGGACGGTTCTCCCTCAGCACAATGGAAACACTTCACCTGTCAAGGCCCTTGCTCTGGGTGTGGGTGTTGCTGAAGCTGTAAGTGAGACCTCAGAGTAATGTCAGCGGTGGGTGGGTGGACCGTAGAAAACATACATTAATAATCTATGATATGCTCACCACCTCCTCAATACTCACTGTAGGTCTCTATTAACAACCCTCTCACTCCAACCTACTCGCCACAGATTGGCGAGTAGGTTGGAGTGAGGTGGTGTCCAGGTGGTCGTTTTTATAGGAGCAGTGGTGGTTTGTAGAGGAAAATTGAATAACAGGGTTTTCACCTCGTGTCTTAACCAGAACAAAGAGGTCAGAGCACATTACTCCAGTTTTAAAGTTTTTACACTGGCTCCCAGTCAGCCTCAGAATAGACTTTAAAGTTCTGCTGCTGGTGTATAAATCTGTGAATGGGTTTGGTCCAGAACACATCAGTGACATGTTAGTCAAGTATGAACCCAGCAGGTCTCTCAGATCTATGGACACAGGTCAGATAGTGGAGACCAGAGTTCACAGTAAACATGGTGATGCTGTTTTTAGTTGTTATGCTGCAAAGAAGTGGAACAAACTGCCAGCAGAGCTGAAGTCAGCATCACATGTGAACATGTTTTAATCAAAGTTAAAGGCACTTTTTGAGATTTTTGGTCATGTTGTTGATGTAATGTTTGGTGATGATTTTAATTGATTTTACTGATGACTTTAAATGTTCTTATTGATTTTAAGCTGTTGAATGTTTTATTATGTAAAGCACATTGAGTTGCCTTGTGTATGAAATGCACTATACAAATAAATTTGCCTTGCCTTGACCCATAGCGGGCAGACACTCTACTTTCCCTAAAATGGTTGGACAAGAATCAATCAACAACACTACTTCATACCCAAATACATTTTTTGTCAGCAGAAAAAGATTATTATGGGGATTAGTTGCTCTGTAAGCACTGTTGGAATGACGATGACACCCAGAAATATCTCTACTAAAGCTTGAATTATTTGCCCTAACTCAACCCCGGTTCGGGCTTAATTTTGATCTTTATACCACGGGCTCCAGCCGTGTTTGGACGCTGCGTGGTAAATTAATGGTCAGATGATGCATTTCAATTAACGTGAGAAAGATGCACAAATGGATGCTGACTTGATGCGGAGCTGTGTGTTGTCACACATACAGCAGCTCTCTGAGGTGTGCTACAGCAGTGTTACAAAATGCTTTTCAGTATGTTAATTTGAGGTTTAGTTTATTCAGGAAATGTTCATCCCCCGACATGCTTCAACTGTCAACTGCCAGCCTTTGTCAGAGGAATTCTGCTGATTGCCTTTGATGGTTCCTTTGAAGTTTCACTTGACTTCTGTGTCATACTTTCAGAAAGATTCATTTTGTCTTTACGTCAAAGATTGGCAGTTGACAGTCAAAACATGTCGGGAGGTAAACATTTCCTAAAAAACATTGTCTGAATGAACGAAACCTCAACTTAACATACCGTTCAAAAAGAAGACAAAATGAATCTCGCTGGAACTAAGATGCTTTTCAGCAGGAGTAAACCATTAAGTAGCATTTAGCATCACATGAAGCTGCTTGTCACGTTTATAGTCATTTGCAGAATGATGGACTAGTAAATAAAGCTGTTATTAATTTTATTGAAACGGGTTCGGGCTAAGAAAAGCTTCATTCCGGTGGGACAGGTTCGAACCATGTTCTGTTGGACTCGGACCTGGTCGGGTATTTTTTTCTTTGGCCTGATTAAAGCTATCATCTCTATGCTCCTCTGATCAAGAACAGCAGGATTCCAGCCATTTGAGGACATGGGCGTGCTGCCAATGGGCGCTGCAACCACGCCTCCATACAGCTGCGGATGGGAGGTGGGGAAAGATGGCCGACGAGGAATTTGAACTTGAAGACCTGTAGCTGCGTTACTGACAATAGCCAGATGACGTGTGGCAAAGTTCAGCATCAACAGTTCCCTACATTCCCACCGGGTGAGAATGTAGGGAAGGAGCGGGGGGAGGGAGTGGGGGTAAGAGCCGCCGTCTGCAGAAACTTCTTGGTGATTAGAGTTGAGACGACCTTGGCTTTAGCCTTGGCTGGCTGGGGAGCCGAAAGGGAGATAAGCAATGTGATTTGATACAGGCTATGTCAATTTCCAATAGCCTTCTGTTCTGGGTCTCTCTGCTGTTAGCCAATGAGTGGCCTAACTTCAGAAATCACTGGCAGCTTTTCCAAAACAGTCGCCAGCGTAGTACGGACTTTTTGATAGATTAAGAAGCCACCAGCTCCGATCAGCAGCATGCCTACTATCATTATTCCAATCATGTAGATGTCCTCCACGTCTTCCATGGAAAGGATGGACAGACACACAACTCGCCACTTGTTCCAAGGGTCAAGTGTGTATCCAGCCGCAAACGTCCCGCTCGGACATGCGGGTTCACCACCCCCGGTTCTTTTCGTCGAAAAAATCTGGTCGATAGCACTGAGAGACCAACTAATTAGTTCCATTATTCTGGTTTTGGATGAGTTGCAGAGAGAGGCTCTTGTTAGGCTCACAAGACCAGACAAAGCAGCAGCAGGGAGAGAGATAAGAAAGGAAGGGAGGGAGAACCAGAGAGTGCGACTGTCCTCGTCGAGAGAAGCAAGAAGAAAGTCGGAACCAACATAAAGATCAGTCTTTAAACTGATCTGAAATCAGTATATTGATCTGGATCCCCTCAAAAATCCCTCTAATGGAATCTTCCATGGTACATTTTTGACATAATGCTGCTAAAAGACAAAAAATAAATAAATAAATGACAGAGAAACTGAGCTATAGGTTAAAGGTTATCGGGTAAATCCAGTTTTTTGCATTTTAACGCATCATAGAGAAGTACGAAGTAAAAATAGCTACTTCTCTCTTTCCCTTTGAATGTCATTTTAATGGGACAGAGACAATATCCCTTATATGTAGTGAGCGCTCAGCTGCAGCAATTTGCCTAAAGACTTTACAGCTACGGCACAACCTTAGGAGAGATTCATTTCCAGGTGCCAAAGAGATCTGTGCTAGCTTAAACTCCCTACCAACCCTACCAGACAACCCAGTATGGCCTCCATTGGTCATACCTGTTTTTTCAGAACATCTCACAAACTCCTCCAACCAGTCATATCAATTATCTGTCATCATTTTGATTGTCATGATGTTATTACCATGACTCATGATTCGACAATAATCTGAGTTTGAAACAACATACCACGAAGTGAGAACTGTCTCATTTCTACCACCTCAGGAATATTTCTAGAATACAACCGATTTTAACTTTTAAAGACACCAAAATAATTTTACATGCTTTTTTCTCTTCTCGTTTAAATTACTTTAATAGCATTTTTAACTGTATGAACCAAAATTCCATAAAACCGCAAATTGTCCAAAACTCAGCTGCCAGACTTTTAATATGAACCAAGAAATGTGATCATATCACTCCTGTTTTAACGTTTTTACGCTGGCTCTCTGTATGCATTAAGATTGATTTGTAGATTTTATTGATTACTTTTAAGGCCTTGCCCCATTACCTCACATAGCTTTTATTACATATACATCAGCACGTACCTTAGGGCTGCTCTCTGTTCCATGGGCCCAGCTGAAAACTAAAGGGGACACAGCTTTTTTAGTCCAAGCTCAAAACTCTGGAATGATTTGCCCGAGGAGACCAGTGCCCATATACAGTTTTCTTCGAATTTTTCCTTGTTAGGATGAAAGTGATTCTCAAAGCATCTTAGGTCCTAAAAGAGTAGTAATGAGGAGGACTTTTAAGAAGCCTAAAAGTGTCTTAAACAGAAAGAAACGGCTTATATTTATAATAATAATAATAATAATATAGTGTTTCTGGTTGATTTTTGTTTTTTCGCTCCACCCACCAAGTCACATTCCTTGTATTGCAATAAAACTATCGACTGATTCTGACTTTTCTCACACTGCGTAACATAATAGCAGCCTTGTATTGCTGCGCAATTTGTTCACTCCCTTGTTAGTGATGCAATCTCCGCCCTCGCTTTGATTGCGGCAGGTAACACTGAGGACTTGTCCACATGTACAGTAGCTGGGCATTTGTATAAGTAGTATATCCATCATCCTCTGTTTAAAAAAAAAAAAAAAAAGTTACGTCCACACATCATTGCTTTAAAAAAAATGTCCATCCACACAAAACCAACTAAATGTGCTCTTAACAAGTGAATGGACGTCACTCTCTGTTGTTGACAGCTTTGTGTATTGTGGTCACAAGTGCACCGCTTTGCACAGCTGTCTCACAATGTTTGAGATCCGGTCCTGTAAGAGGCCTGTCTGGTATGAGCTCCAGATCCATTCACACTCTCTTTGGCCTGCTCTTATTTGCACAAATCAATGGGAAAATTGTATTAAATACAGTAAATAACAACCTGGCAATGACTCAGCAGAGGCCAAAAGAATGCGGTCATCGTTATCCGCCTCTCTCGGTTAGTTGTCGGAGCTGTTTTTCTTCTTTGAGGTTACTGACTTTAATAAGAAATATGATTCCCACAGGCTGTGTGCTATTTTATATTCTCAACATATAAAATATCTTATTCATAACTTCCGCCCCTTTTCCATAAAACTTTGAAGTGTGTGGTTAAGACTGAAGACAACCCCTAAGGGTTTGCAAATGATACTGGCTCTTTTGTTCACGGCATTACCAGACTCAGCTACTCCCCAAAAACTCAATTATGAGGAAGTACATCTCATAATTATTTCAAGAAAGCAAAGATGTTATAAGATTTAGCTGATTACGTTTCAAGATGTAGTTCCAAACCTTGCATAATGGTAAATACCAATGTTTAATGCTCCATATATTTCAACTTATGTGACCTGGTTATGTGAAATGCACCACAAATAAACTATTTTTAACATTGATCAACCCAAGACCAATTGACCAACATTCCAAACTAATTAAATTATTTAAGATATAATTCATTTAAATTATTGGTTGGAGATTTATCATATAATAAACCATCAAGTTATGGATCAAATGAAGATTTTCAGCTTATAATTAAGGGTCTTTACATTTAAATGATTAATTATGTGTCCTTCACTTTTGGAGAGATAAAAAACAATCATCGATAAGTCACGCTCAATTTTCAGTAGAAGTCAATGACATCCTGCAGGTTGTTTAGTGTGACAATGCAGTATTGTCAAAAATGCTCACACCATGATGCTACCACCACCATGCTTCACTGATATCACAGCTGCCGGAGAAGAATTAGCAAAAAAAAAAATCAGATAAAGACATAGCATAGGCCTCATAGATCAATATATCAAAGATCATTTACTTAAAAAAAAAAAAAAAAAAAGATGTCAAACGTTTATATAGACACTTGAAAGTTTTATTGACATTGTCGGAAAAGTTGGTTTGCATTGTGGGAGGTAAAGTCCTGAAAACGGATAAAGTGTTTTTAGTTCCTTCTTACCATGATTATATGTTAAGGTTTCCTTTATTTAAATTAGGTTTTTCAGGAAATTTTATCTCCTGACAGGACCCCACATCCCACATTGCAATGCAAAAATTCTTACGTTTTCTTTTACATTTTTTTTTTTTTTTTTTTTAAGCAAATTATGTTCGAGTTATTGATCTATGAGGCTTACATTCATCAGATAAAATGATTCCCGTCTCCTTTTCTGCCTCATACCTTACATACTCTACCTGTCATTCTTTTACAAGTTCATCTGGGTTTAGCTGCCATCTCAGAACTGTGCACTCTTTGTCAAACATTTTCATAATCCTACTCCACACAATGCTTCATAAAAGCAAATAATTACAACAATGTGATAACTGATTGCAAAACGTGACATGAATGCAAAATAAAACAAAGATTCAGGCTATGACATTGCATTTTTTTTATTTTTTTTTATTTGCAGGATGTCCCTATATTTGGCCAATTCTGAAGTGTGTTCTTTGAATATCGCTTCCTTTAGCCAAAAGCTCAAAAGCAAGTCAAACTGGTCCGACTTGAGAAAATCTCAGCAAGAAGAGGAGGTTAGGAGTGAACACCCCTTCTGTTAGTTTCCTAGAACACTCGCAGACAGGTGTGTGACTAACGTTGTGTGTCAGTGAGCCGCCGATGGGAGTTCAGCTCACAGGAATATTTCTGTAAAGGCTAATATTCCATCTATTATAAATCGGTTGATGGGAATTCAGGTAAGGATTTACACTCCTCTTTTATAATATAATTTGATTTCAACATACTTGGTTTTTGTCTTTATTTTTGCCTGTTGTCAATTTTCACCCCATTGAATTAATTATAATTGCAATTGAGTTATTATTTACGTTACAACTTTGGGCCAGTTCAGTTTTTGGCATATTCTATCAATTCTCTTCCTATTTTTGGAAATCCACAAAAATAGTAAAATGGGAAGAGAAATGTGTGTGTTTTAGGTTGGTTTTTCTTTTATTGATTAAGGCGATGCAATGCAGGAAAAATAGGACCTTTTTGACTGATATATGAACAATGATGTGCATTTGTTTGACAATCTTCAATCATGACCCGCACACAGATTACACATTAATAAGCCAACATCTCAGAGCTATGGGACTGTTTTTGCGCACTATTGTTACCTGTATGGCTGTCACGGATAATTTCATTATCATGCACATCAATTTATTACTCACCCTCTGCTTAATGTTGTTTTCAGGAAGACATGGAAAAGGCAAATGCCGGTTTTCCAGATGTGGGGGCCGAGGAGCCGAAGAAGGAGTTGACGGAAGAGAAGTTTCTGAAAGATCTCTTCCTTTTTATGACTAAGAGAGACACACCGATCGAGAGGATCCCACACCTGGGCTTCAAGCAAAGTAATTACAACCAGAAAAATCTAAATGTATATTTGTATAAGCATGAGCCTGTGTCGATAGTCATTTATGCAGGAAAAAAAACTTAGAAAACACTATTTGACCAAAAATTGTATTTATATTCAAATATTCTTACTTCAACTACCTTATATTTAAATAATTACCATTATTAATACAGGTTTTTATTTTTGTGTATTATTAGTTGACGCATTTCTCATTGAATTCTCTTTTTATTTGTAACTTTGTGAGTTACAACGTGAAAGTTATTTTTTCAATCTAATTTTTTGTTTGTTTATCTTGTTGTTTTCCAGTTGATTTGTTTCTCATGTTCAAGACCGTTAATGGCTTGGGAGGTTATCAACAGGTAAATAAAAATCTCATCTCCTTTTATAAAATGTCTCCTTGTAAAACATTCTTTGTGATCTAATTTCATTGGTAGACTGTAGACCAGAGATGGGCAACTTTTATCACAGCGGGGGCCACAAAAGTGTAGTTATCTGATCCGAGGGCCACGTTATCAGCATTTATGAACAATCTGACCATTAATACAGGAAAGAACAAAGGCTTTGTGTATTTTTTGTTTCATCTGTTTAATGTTATATTTTGTTGTAATTTTGTATAATTTTTCTCTTTTGTGTATTTTTGTTTGTTTTCTGCATATTTGGAACCATGTTGTGTGTATTTGTTGTCATGTTGTGTGTTCTCCTAATTTTTTCTGCGTATACATTTTCCATGATACATCTGTTTTTGTTTTTCCTTTGTGCAATTTCAGTGTTTTTGTTTGTTTTGGGGATTCATTTTGTATATGTTTTCTGTTGTTTTGCTCTTCTCTTTGTATTTTTCTGTCATTATGTGCGTTTTTGGATTTATTTTGTGCATACAGTTAGATCAAGCTTCCAGCTGCCCACATCTGTAGACCTATTACATTAGATAGTGCTTACTTAGAATAACAATGACTCCATAAAAATACTTTTGTAAAAGTAAATCCTAATCTTTTATTCCAAAAACTCTTTCTTGATCCTTAGGTGACCGCGCAGCAAATGTGGAAACAGGTTTACAACGCTTTGGGAGGAAACCCTCGAAGCACGAGTGCAGCCACCTGCACCCGGAGGCATTACGAAAAGTGAGCTAATTCACACCCTGGCCCACTGTCAGTGTTTTACTCTTTGGCTTTAACCACGTGTGTTTGACACAGGCTGCTTCTACCGTATGAATGTCATCTGAAAGGCATCATACTGAGTGTCATCCCACTGCCCAAGCCCGTCCATTGTCTCCCCTACAGCAAGGACGACGACTGTGGGCCGAGCCAACCAAAGCGCAGGATTCTACACGCCTACCCAGTAAGCACCATTTAAAACACAGTGCTTTAATTACAGTGATCGCAAGTGGGTATAGCAGGGAAACGTAAAGCTTTAATGAACAATTTCATGCTTAACGTGTTTTCAATGTTTTTCTAAATGCTGCACCTTTATTTATTAAAAGCACATTGAGTTGCATTGTGTATGAAATGTGCTAAACTATTTTCCTTTCCTTTGCCTATAATAAGAGAACAGTACATGTCCAGTAAAGGTCATAGCAATTATATACATAATGTAAATAATATTTAATAATAATTATACAGTACATGTAATGATTAATATTAAAATACAACTGAAACCCTATAAAATCAAATCTATATTATTTCATATTGAGATTAATTTAATGGCTGCATCAAATCTAATCAGATGTATTTGTGGCTACAATAGTAGCTTATCACCACTATGTGTGGAGTGAAAGAACAATGCCATGTAAAGCGCTTGAAGTCACCAAAATTATTATTATTATTATTATTATTATTATTTATACGAATCAAGTATAACATTTAATCTAAACAAGTTTAGTTAAAACAAATATAATATTTTGAATCAAATAAAAACTAATTGAGGATATAATAAATTGGCAGACCGTAGAATATGGAATAGAAGCATTTTATTGTCATTGTACAACAAATAAAATGAAATTAAGGTGCTCTAAAAGAATAAGGAATGACATATAACACACTTAAATAAAATATTGGGAAAATAAATAAATATAATACTATAATACTACTCAGCATTACCATAACACGCAATATAAAATGTAAACTAACCTGTTGGTGAGATAAATGAATATGGCACGGATAGTGGATTGTACTTTGATGTGAATTATTGCACATAGATAGGATTTATGATTGCACATTTTGGGGCCTCAGGTCAAAAAGCAGCTTCTACGCTTTGTGAAACTCTTTCCGCCTCTAACAAAACGTCTTCTATTTCCAACAGAAA
Source organism: Gouania willdenowi (assembly GCF_900634775.1). Lineage (NCBI taxonomy): Eukaryota > Metazoa > Chordata > Actinopteri > Blenniiformes > Gobiesocidae > Gouania > Gouania willdenowi. The sequence continues at coordinate 7,222,049 of NC_041055.1, read as the reverse complement.
CCGTATCCCCTCCACATGGATCCACATGGGAGCCTCTTCTCTCTGCCTCCTCCCTACCCACACTACTATCACCCAAGCCATCCCCCCCTCCCCTCCCCCCCAGTCTTACCACCTCAAAGTTTGCCCGTCTTACAGCCAAAATTCTCCATCCCGCCACTTCATGTAAGCCCCACTGAAAGGGTCAAGGAGCCACTGGAACACCTTCGAAACTTGTCAAATTTGTACAAAACCTCATCTGGACTGATTCAGGAGCCCCTGAACCTGAGCAAGAAATCCTCCCCTCCAGAAACCATCAGTAGCCCATTGTCCTCTTTTTCCCCGCCTTCATCTAGCAAGAACCCAAAGTTCCTGAACAAACCCTCCACCCTTTACACCAGTCATCATACAGAGGTTCCCAGGAGTGACGAGTCTGAAACACAAAAGCCCGAACCCAGGCCAGGCATCTCGTCTTATTCCCACCCTGGAGGAGTAAGAGAGACTGACGAAGCAGCCAAAAGAGACAATGATGCACCAGAAATACCACAAACCCCCTTCTCACCCAAAGCAGACTGTACACTCAAGCCAAATGAAGATGGGCACAACTTCAACCTTCAGCATTTACTGTCAGGCTTCCCTCGAAGCAGTGAGGGCAAAATGGAGATTGAGGTACCGCTGTCCGTGTTTCAAAACTGGCTGAAGATATACGGAACCTCAGCTTTCTACAAAACGTCTCCTCCTCCACAAGAGGAGCATCACGGACCAACAAGATGGCCTGACTCAAAGGCAACACCCATCGACAATCCTCGACACTCACCTGAGGATCTGAGGCTGAGGAATACCAGCCCAGTACCAAACAGATATACGACCAGGTCTCCCCACAGCACAAACAACAATCCCCTCAACCGATGCAGCGCTTGGCTTTCGGGAGGAGGGTCGACAACGCCAAACAGGAAGGACGGCCGTCCATTTGATCTGCAAGAGGCCAATGCTACAGCCAGCTCCAGGTCTCCACCTTCCCGGGAGGAGTCGGCTCCCAAGAAACATGAGGCTGGTCCAATCCGAGCTCAGCCAGAATTCATCTCCAAGATGGGTTTGGAGGGAAAAACCCAAAAGTCAGAGACTCAGTCATCCTCTTTATTCAAGATGGACTCAAACCCACTGATGATGCACTTCACCACTGAGGAGGTTATGAAGCTAAAGAAAATTATCTCCAGTTCATCATGAAGACACAGTCGAACAGACTCTATTTAACATTTACTGTTTGTACAAACGTATCATGAATACAAAACTAATAACAACACTCAGAAAACTTCCGCCAGAAACAAATACTGTATCTTCTTTGCCAGTTGTTGTTCCTGATCATAGAAATGAGTTAAAAGCATGTGAAGTATTAATCATTATTGTTCTATCTCCATTAATTCCCATACATTAGGTCCAAATGTATGGGCACACCCATTATTTTTGCAAAATTGCCATGAAATGTGCAATCCGGATCTGATCTCGATGCATCTCTAAATTGAAGAATCAGCCAGACATAAATGAGTTAAATTTCAGTTTTTCGCCAAAATACAGGTTTTCAACCACGCCGTCATTTTCTCTTGTTTGTTTTTCGGCAAAATGGTTTGAAGAAAGGTTTGATGCTGTAAATGGCATTGGCGTGTTAATAGTTAGTGCTTGTCGATACCGATGCCAGCCTTTTAGTGCCGTATTGGGCCCCTCTCGATACTAGTATCGGCACGTTACTGATAATTAAATAAATGAACGCAGTTAAAAATCTAAATGTACCATCGCAGTCATATTTGTAATAATTGTCCACCAGTGTCGGATAATGCTGCCGTCTGTTCATTTGTGTTGTTACAATAGACTTCCTGTAATCTGAAACCATGTGTGAACTTTTCCATCAACAATCTGACTCAATTGTTCATTGTTTTTGCTTTGTTTACCAGATCTTTTTGACACTATAGCAAGTTATCCCTTCAGATCCATGAACCAGTGCATATTTGGTGCATTTTCCACGTGTTCAGCAAATCACTGTCTGTAATTTGTACATGGAGTTCAGAATCCCATTTTTTCATTATGTATTCAAGTGGGGTTTTTTTTTTTGGGGGGGGGGGGGGGTTTCACACAACATAGGCAAAACGTAGCACTTCTCTGTTTTGTATTCGTCCCACAATGATTGATTTTTAAAGCAGCAAAAGTGTAAACTTAATGAAATAATTTAAGCCAGGAAATTGTTTTTATATGTATATACAGTATATATTCTGTTTCATATTGTTTGTGAAATATTCCCATGAAATAAGCTTCATATTGTATAAAGATGAATAAATTAAGAGGTTGATATATGATTTATTTGTTGAGATTTTATGCAGCTAAAACATTACATCCAGTCATTCAGTGAAGGCAAGGCTTGCATTTGTTTTGTCTTGTTGTCCTTATTCAGTGGTTTGGCCAAAAGTTTTTAATAGCGTACAAAAAATGTTTTTTTTTTTTTTTTACAACTGCTGGTTGGATTTGTTCCATAATTACAAACTTCAAAGATCCAAATGTTTTTGTGCATTTAAATGTTTTCATAAACCATAGAGCCCCATTCCAAACACCTATTTTATATCATTTTAGGATTGAAAATTCGATATTGATTCTTAAACTTAACAAAAATGAATCATTTACATTTTTCAATTTGTAATACAACCCTGGCAAGTCCTTTTAATTTCACTATTTCAATTACACTGTACAATAGTAAAGGTTCTGGGAGGTGCCACTCAAAGGAGAAGTCAAATAATTCAGAAGTTGACAGATGTTAAATGAAAGATAAATAGTCTTTAATAATCAAAGATTTAATCAATAATCATTCATAATGGAAAACCAGTTTGTAATTAAATTTAGACTTCAATAATTGGGACATTGGGCTGGTAAAATACACTTAAGTCACATTTCTGTCAAACTGTGATCAAATAAAGTGATAAACAGTGGTTTTCAACCTATTTTGGATCGTTTCCCCAAAAAAGTCTGTACTTGGCCAACGACGTGACACCTAAATATTCTGTCCAACTCCCTTTCTTTTAGTTAAAAAAGGTTTAAAGGCATAAAAAAATTAAAGTTACTTCCTAAATTACTTCTGTAATATATTCTGTTAATCAAAGAATCAAAATATAATATAGTGCGACTGTCTGGCCATGACTGCTGTTTTGAAAAAAATCTTTAAAATTACTCTAAATTTATTTCTGCCCTATTTTAGATATATTATAGTTCTGTATAAGATTTTGAAGTTTTACTATATTTATTTCCATCACAATATTCATGCAAATCTTGCCCAATGATGCCCTTTTTATTAAATATCATGCGGTGAAATCCTTATACGTCATTCACCAAATACAGATTAGTGACAAGTTGTGCCTGCTCAGATATTTTTTCCTTCATTTAATTATTAGTAATATTATTATTAATAACTAGATTTATATTTTACAAAGTGAAATTATAGAATAGTTGTTTAAGATTGTGTGTTGTGTTTAAATTTGAAAAAGAAATAACTAAACGAAATTCTTAAATATATTTCTAATTAGTAATTGTTTTATTTGTTATCAATTACTAGACATTTCAGTCGAGGTTAAAAAAAACAACACTAACAGATCCCTGCACAGATAAGCATGTACAGAAAATGGCATGACAGTGGTTTAAATGACATTATAAAAGAACTAGTATTTATTGGGTCTCTGTGACTGTATCGTCCATTCCTTTCGTGCAGACGTTTTAATGACGGGGCAGGGTTGCAGGTCCCTTGTGCTAAAGTATTCATTAACAGAATGAATATTTTCAAAAAGCCCTAAGGGCAGTCTGACTATAAAAATATTCTTGTAATAACCAGTTTGGAACTTCCTGTGAATACATCATGAACAGTGTTTAAATCCTCAGAGGATTGTGTTTATTTAGCTGTGCCGAGACGCTAATTTCTAACTGACGCCCTGGCAAAGCATTTCCAATGTTTACTTAGCAGCTTTAAAAATGATGAATACCTTAATTCACCCGCTTTATCCTGAGTTCAGCTTTTGCTTTGGTAATCACCTGCATTTCTTTGATAGAATCACGTTTGAAATAAAGCTATGTAGTCTATTAACAAGCCAATATATTCACTATTTAGTCATTGTATTTGGTCAAAGATTTCAGCAGTACACCCAAGTAAAATTACTCTTTTTTTTAAAAAAAAAAATATGCAGAATTTTCACGGAGAAATCAACAAGCACACAGAGGTTTCACAATGATGTTGTGCAAGTCATGCAACGCATTCCTCTCATTTCACACTTGTAATGTATTTCTACAATTCATGCTTCAGATGTTGGAACTTTCCTTACGCACTGAACGTACGGGAACATGTGGACCATGTACAGACATACCACACAGGATTTCATAACAGTTACACTTCAAGCACACAATCCACTACTGTACATGTATTACAATAGGTCATTGATTATCAATATATTTCAACATTTATTTTTCCATCCTGCATCATAATGTGAATAAATAATATTGTTTCCATACACAGTAGCAATAAACACTAGCGATGTTCGATTTTAGCTTCTTTGCCAACATTCATTATGCCAATATCATCCAACACTAAATTTTCAATTTCTGATATTAACCTATACCGATATATACATAAACATTCTGCACAATCGAATTTTAGTATTTTCTTTTTTGTCACCTTGCATGCAATTTCTGTGCATTTTCCACGTTTTTTTTTTTTCATACAACATAGGCAAAATGTAGCACTTCGCTGCTATATATTCGTCGCACAATGATTGATGTTTAACTTGGCATAAGTGTCAACATAATGAAATCATTTAAGCCAGGAAATTGTTTTTATATGTATGTACAGTACATATTCTGTTTCATATTGTTTGTGAAATATTCCCATGAAATAAGCTTCATATTGTATAAAGGTGAATAAATGAAAAGAGGTTGATATATGCTTTACTTGTTGAGATTTTATGCAACTGAAACATTACATCCAGTCATTCAGTGAAGGCAAGGCGTGCATTCGATTGTATTCAGTGGTTTCAGTGGACAAAGGTACAATAGCGTACAAAAATGAGGAACAAAGTTTGTTATTTTTGCAACTGCTGCTTGGATTCTAAAGTATTTTTCACCTTGCCTGCACTTCCTGTCGAAGGTCAACACTACACGTTGTGCAATCTTTCCGCGACAGCGATGCATGTTTTATTATTGCAATTGAATAAATGACTGTATTTTATTGCATAATTGTGACCGTCACCAGCCCTCCCTAAGAAAGGGTAAGGAAAACTTGATCAATATAAAAAGAGAGGGCAGCATTACACCTAGGTGAGGGGGAAGGGAACAGGGAAGAGGGAGTCAGGGTAGGACAATGGAAGGGGTGGAGAAGAGTCACATTATAAATATCTTAATGAGAAAAAAAAAACAGGTTGAGCAAACTTTTAATTTTAACACTGGATGTCTTCTCCAAATAAATATCATCTGTGCAAAATAAGAAAACAAATTAAACTCTGGTGATAGAATAAAGCTGCATATTTGTTTTTGAAATGTTCTCAAACAACATCACATATCAGTTTTTCAATAACAGAAAAAAAAAAATTGTAAACCGATTTTACATTTTATTGTGAATATGGTCGGTAATATCGCCCATATAATTAACAACCACTTGTTATGTAATTCCATTTAAATGAAGCAGTCTTTCCCCAGACTTATATTAAAGAGTATGAAAACTGCTTTCATGTGTCTTACATTTCCAATGCTTACCGGGAGTTTCTAGTGCGGTAACCTCGGAAACACAAGGACAGATTAAAAACTCCACACAGATGGATCGTGGTTAGAGAGACTGAACCCATTGAATTAGACCATTGGATCTGAATACAATACGGGACCAATGCTGTACTGGAATTTTAGTTTGGAAGGATTTCGACTGTGATGCAACAGCGAATAATATGAGCTAGCAAAGCAAACGCACTCTGATTCTGAACAAATTAACAGTTGACATTTGGGCCAAAAGTCACTGTAACCAAACAAAGTAATTTATATTTGTTGCGAATAAGTGAACTGTGAAGATTTATTTATTTATTTATTTTTTTAAAACACTTGAAGTCAATATGCCCCGCCCACATTGTGCCATTAAAGGGATCCTCCACTGTTTTTACAAATGTGGCCTAAAACCTAAGACCTATGCCTAACAAACGCCTTTTTTTGCACCATATTTGTTTTGATAAACTTTTAAAAATTAGACTCCTTTACCGTTTTAGAGCCTGTATTCTGCCATCCTGAAATCACGTGATTGATGATGTCACACGGCCCCATTTGCCTGTAAACATCCCATTGTTTCCTATCGGAGTGAAGCATTCAGCCTACTTTTTAGAACATTTATCAGCTTTTTAGCTCAAAATACCAATTTGTGCTGCTTTTGGATGCTCGAAATAATCAGGAAAAGTTAAGATGTCGATGTAAACCTCATTTGTTTATGGAAAGACGATAAAAACAATTGTGACTCAAAAAATAATCTATGATTGCAGGAGGCGACAGTTCCAACTTTGCGGTTTTGTAATAGACAACTTAGTTTTAGTCCATTAAAGGTGCAGTCCGCCACTCTCAGATCCCTCTCTCCCCTTCCCTCCCTGCTAGCAAGCTAACGTTAGTCCGACAGCAACATCACAGTAATATAACATACACTGTAAAAAATGGTAAATGGACTAGATTTATATAGCGCCTTATAACCACACTGAAGCAAAAAGACGGCGCTCCAGGTCCGGGGCGGGGTCAGTGAGCAACAGCTGTCGGACAGCCCATCAAACACAATCCTGGCTCTGATTGGTTCTTTTTGCTCGGTCGCGGTGCATTCTGGGAATCTGCCAAAGGCTGCAGGAGCAGCAGGGGGGGCTCAATGAGTCCGTTTTTTTTTTCACAAAAACTACTAGTTTGATGTAAAGCTGTCCTCACATAGTGACGGCTTTAGCAAATATGACAAAAAGTTACTTTTATAAGAGTTGCAGACTGCACCTTTAACATTTGCGTCACAAGTATTCGTAAATTCCTTTCAGTTAAAAACAAAAAATAAAAGACATTGATGAGTTTAGTCGACTAAACCTGTTACAGATGAAGTCGACTAAAATATTAAGATTCATCTACCATTGATCAACCTGATGTGGGATGGTATTAATGTTTGTAAATACACAGACAGATTTGATCTAATCAATGTGTACGACCACTTGATCACATTTTGTCCCATGTGACAAAATTATATTTGAGTTTTTATTAGTCGACAAACTCCCCAGCCATCCACAAAGGGGGTCCCAAAGGGGGTCGGTGCTGTTTAAAAACCAGCATGTATTCATGTTCAGCAGCTGACTTTTACTCTTGCTTTGAAGGCCACTTTTGACTCCAAGGCTGCAAATGAAAGTTCAACTTTCTACAAATCATAAACCCTCATGTTGACAACATTCTTTCAATCACTGCCTTTCGCTGCACTTGAAATTTTCATATTTCTCACGTCAGCCATTTTTCACGCATGTATTTTGCTTGCAGTGTTTTTCTTCTTGATCCCACAATGCAGTGCGGGACTGTGATGTCAAATGTGTCTATTTTATGTGAATATATGTAAACAGATCTAAAAGATGTACAACAGACATTTAAAAATCAGTGGTGTTGCTATTTTGCCAAAAACTGGTCATGATGTAAACATTCACAGGTGTTTCTTGCTATAGGCGGACTATGTAATTGCATAGGGCCCTTGTGAGCCACTCGAGCAGGGGTTCTCAACCTTGGGGTCACGAAACACTGGGAGGGGGCCGCCAGATGCCTTCAAAACACTAAGAATATTTTCTGAACAATTTGTGCGAATTTATACAATTTTTCTGCAACAACAACAAACTTGCCATATTCCAACCTATTTTCATCGCTTTTCCTTGCCATGTTTTTGCTCCTTTTAATGCATTTTTGCTGCATTACTCCAATTTCTGCCACTTCTCCATCAAATTTCAATGCCTTTTCTGGACATTTTTCCACTTTCAAGACATTTTACGCTTTCATTTCATTTTATCTGAGGAGAATGAAATCGATCTCGTTTTATCCCTAGTTTTCTTAAAAATAAATGAAGGATATAAGAAAAAAAAAACTGCGATCATGAGCCGTAACTTGTGTTTTTAAGACGTAACTAAGTCGAAATCCTCCGACTGGTTGTGTGTGTGATGCAATCAACAGGTGTTATCGGAAGGAATTATTTAGAAGTTGCTGGAATAGAACGATGCTAGAAGCATTCTTCTATATCTAGGTGTGACATTAACACAATAATAATGACACACTCATTCACACCTTCAGGTGAAATAGAGAACACAATGTTCTCCCAATTCAGTCAGGTGAAAACCACTAAATGACTGCAGGATATTCACTTCTAAATTTCTTGATTTTGTCACCAATTTTGTGTTATTTAGAGATATTTTTTTGCAATTGTTTGCAAAAAATTGCAAGATTTTTGGAAAAAATGTATTTTTTCCCACAATTTGCGACAAAAAATGACTGCAGTTATTTGATGAAAGCACGGGAAACTAGCAAGCGACTGAGGTATTTGGTAATTTACACAGTGATAAATGGTTTCTTTTTTTTTTTTTTTTTTTTTTTTTTTCTCACCTTGTTTGCACATGCTGTTGAAGGTTAACACTACAAGAAGTGCAATCTTTTAACAGCAATGCATATTTTATTATTGCAATTAAATAAATGAGTTTATTTCATTGCATAATTGTGACCATCACCAGCCCTCCCTAGGGAAGGGTAAATACTTTATTAAAGGGAGGATGTAAAAGAGAGAGGGCAGTGTTACACCAGGGTGAGGGGGGTGGGGGGGGGGGAGTTAACAGGGAGGAGGGATACAAGATAGGAAAACGAATGGGTGGGGAATAATCAATAAGTTTCAAGTGATGTGATGTGAAATTGTGGTTGTGTATATTGTGCTTATTGTTGTGTTATCAAGCCAGTCTGGTGACCAGTGTGCGGCTTAGGAATAATGGTGGTGGCTGTGAGCAGAGGAGGAAGTGAGTGGAAGTTACATAAAACAGGTATTTGGGAACAACGTGTCTATGGTTGAGCCCAGTATGAGTGTTATCCCACAGCCCGAGGCCAGTGCGTCCATGACAAATGTGATTCCAAGAGCCGCTACTGCAAAACCCATGAGCCGCCCCCGGGCCCGAAGAAGCAGTCGGGCCAGCAGAAAGAGCGAGAGATCTAGGGGCCCCCGGCGACCACCCCACGGCCAAGCAGCCCCCCGAACGCCCCCAAGGTCCCAAGCCGAGAGGCTGCCATTGCCCCCCCATACACACCCGAAAAGCCCCCAAGGAGCCAAGGACCAAGCGCACCACGCCACCGACTCCAACCCCCAACCCCCAGGCCCCCCAGCCCCCCACCCCCCCACCACCACCCACACCCCCGCGCCCAGCCCCCCGAGGGGAGGGCCCAGAGAGCCCCCCGCCCGAGACCCCAGCGGAGGAGCCAAAGCCCACGCCCAGCAGACGACCAGAGCCACGCCGAACAGGCAGCCGGCGGGCACCCGCCGGTGAGCCCAGAGCCAGCAAGGACCCGACCCCAGGCCAGGAGGACCCGGAATGGATGCAGCACCAGGAGCAGCCCGCCCAGGGCGAACGACCACACCCCAAGCCGCATAAGGCACCAGGGGGCCGCTGGGAGTCCCCCCGCCAGTCCCCAGGCACCCCAACCCAGCCCCCCCGGGCGCCCCAGATGCTGATGCCGCCCGCGCCACGAGCTTCAGTTCTTTAAAGCCAGGGCCCCCTCCAGAGGCCAAGCCAGACCGCCCCGCCGGGATGTGGCCCCCTAATCCCACCCCGACACTCTGCCTCACGGGGGACTGCCCAAGCAGGGGCCGCACCAGAAGGTATGCAAGGGCGCGGCACGCGCCACCCGCCCCAGAAGACCCCCGCCAGGACCGGCCCGGCCAGCCGGCCAAGCACCCCGGGCCCCAGGAGTACCCCCAGGGACCAGGACCCCCCAAGGGCAAGCCCCCGGGCCAAGCCCCCCGGGACGCGCCCCCCACCCCAGCCCAGGTCCCGGCCACAGCCCAGCAGGACCGCACAGCCCCAGACGGCACAAGGCCAGCAGCCCAGGGCCCGCCGCCCCCCGGACAGCGCAAGCCACGGGGCAGCGCCCCCCGCCGGCCCGCGAGCAACCGGCGACCCCCACCGCGGGGACGGAGGCACCCCATCGGCACACATCCAGCGCGGGACAGCAGCCCCCAGCCAAAGATGCCCCGGACCCACCCACCAGTCCGCAGATGGCAGGACATACCCACCAGGCGGCCGAAAGCAACCTCAACCATCGGAACAGCTAACGCCGCCCCCCCAGTAAACAGCATCATCCCGAGGCGCCAAACAACCCTGCCCCAACCCCGGTGAGGACACCAGCACCCCCCCAGCACACCCACCCCCCAAACCGGCGAGGCAGGCCGCCCCGGGCCCGCACACCGCGGGGCCCGCCCCCAAGGCCACCAGGAGACAAAGCAAGCACCAAGCCACACCCAAGGGGGAGAGGCACCCCCGCGCCCCACCCGGCCGACACAGCCCGGAAAGACCCCGCAAGGAGAAACCCCGGCAAAGCCCCCCCGAGACCCACCGCCACGCCCGACCGCACCATCTTGATGTGCTTTTACTCTATGCAGTGGCCCAGCCACCAACAGAGGGGCCAGGCCCCCACCGGAGAGGCCCAAATATGTGTACCAACCCACCACCCTGTTATGGTGCCTCTCCATTCCCCAATGGAGAGGCACTTCCCGATCCCCTGTGTGAATGTGTGTGTTTGGTGAATGTATGGGGTGTAATTAAAAGAAGGGGGATGGAGGGGAGCGGTGCTCCCCCTCCAGCCTCTGTGGATTTATGTGTATGTGGTGTAATAGGCCGGAGGGTGTAAATGATGATACACCCTCCGGGGGGTGACATGTTGAGATGCGATTAAAATTGGAGGGATTAGTAGGGCAACTAGAGGTGGGAGGGCCGCCCCCACGCCACTACATAGTAACACAGGTGGCGGGCCCCTCCACCCCCAGCCCCACCATCCAGCCCCCCAAGGGTTGGGTATTGGTGTGTGGTGCATTTAGTGAGTGAGCCAGACCAGCTGGGAGTGGGGTGAAGTGAACATGTAGGAGGCCTGTCCAGTGTGAGCCGGGCCCGTCCGCGTGGCGGGCCACGCGAGAGGGTAGATGGCGCAGACGGGCAAGTGGCACTGCGGGCCCCGGAACAGCACAGCCGGAGACCCCCCCCCACGGCACCCCCCAGACCGCGCCGGCCCCGCGGAGCACGGCGACACCCCCCACCCCCGGGTACAGCCAGGCACCAACAACATCCCCCGGCGCCCCAGGGGGCGACCCCCGCCGCCCGCCGGCCCGGAGCAACGCCACCCCGCCACCAAGGGGAGCGGCCGAGCAGGGGGGAGGCCCATGCCCGCACCAGGGCCAGCACAGGCCCACCCGGCGCCACGATACAACACTCTCCACCGGGAGGCGGCCCCGGCCCCCCCGACGAGAGAGGACGCCATCCACCGCCAAGCAGGGCCATCCCGCCAGCCACGGACCGGCAAGCCAGAGTACCGAAGCACCCCCAGCCCGGAACCGCCCCCCCACACCAACGGCGCCAATAGAGCCCCCCCCCCCCCCCACGGAGGCAATCCCCGACGACCCACACACCGGCACGAGACACCCCCCCGACGCCAGCACACCCCGAACAACAGCGGGCCCAAGGCCACCAGCCCCGCCCCGCCCAAGGCTGCGCAGCGCCGCCACGAGCCGCGGCCGGTCCCCGGGCAGATGGCCGGAGAGCACCTCCCCGGACACGTAGCCCAAGGATCCGCCCCCGGGGCACCCCCGCCCCGGAATCGCGCCCACGGCGCCCGGTGCACCCAGCCAGCAGACCAGCCAATCCCAACGCGGATCCACCGGGCCAGGAACCACGCGCCGCGCCCACGCGAACCACGCGATAAATGGTTTCTTTGACATTTTTTCTTTCTCCTGCGGGCCACAATAAATGTTCAAAAGTGCCGATATTTGACCCCCGGGCCTTGTGTTTGACATGTTCTCTACAATAAGTAGACATACATTCTCTTTCATGTACTAATGCTTTGCACTCAAACAGATTCCAAAGTCACAACCTAGATTTTTCTGGTTCAGTATAAATACGTTATAAATTGTGATTGCTAATTTGAGTTCTTGTTCAGGAGTTTGCAGAAATCAGGTGTTGAGAAAAGACTCGACGGGTGAGTTTTATCTTTTAGTGATTCCAAGTGTGGTGCAGAGAAAACAACATAATCAATGGCACTAAGTAAACAATGCACTAAAAGAAGGCAGTCCAGCAAAGTCAGGACAATGAGCTTCATGTCAGCGAGACTATTTCAGTTAATTCCAGGACGTGACTCAAGGTTTCTAAATGAAGATGTTTTCAGTCTACTGGAATGGATTTGTAATCTGAATAAACCTAGCACTGATAGAGGGACTTTAAAACAGGGCGAAGTACATGCATATATCGCTCAAAATGATGAAATGATGAATTTATTTTGTATTTTTATTTTTTCGGAGAACAAACATTTGTTGCTCTTGAGCTGTTTTAACATTTGGAAGGTTTTTAACAGGCAAGATCAACAAGGAATAAAAGAGTCAAACACCAGGTACAGTATAGTCTAAAACAGTGGTTCTCAACTGGTCTCACCCTGCGATCCAATTTTGCCACCGTCATTAAATCGCGACACACTTTTTTTTTTTTTTTTTTTTTTAAGAATTCAACCAACCAAAATTAATCTTATTAATCCATTTAATCTTTTTTTAAAAACATAAATCTATATATTTGCCCATGCAACAAGCATTTCACAACAGGCCTGTCAAAAGAAAAGTTTCTTTCAAAATAAAAGACAAGTCCAACCCAACATGAGAGACATTAAGTATGTATTTATTTTTGACAAGCTGTTCGCGACCCACAGGTTGAGAATAACTGGTCTAAAAAACCTCTGCAGAGTTTGAAGTACAACCATTTATCTCGTTCATGTCCAGCTTTGGGCCCCATGGACAGGTCTCCAGTGCACGTGAGGAGGATCATCAATAGCTGCAACAAGTGGAGAAAGAAAAGAAGAGTTTGTTGTTGAAAATGACCAAGAAAAGCTCATAGATGACAAAAAATGAGAGAACTAAGCATGTTCAGGCATCAACACTGAAGGAATGCTGCTGCCTTTGGAAGTTGCTGTGAAACCTTCTGCGTAACTTCAATATGAAAAGTGATAATCAATAAACTCTTTGCTTATGTCACCTGTGTCAAACTCAAGGCCTGAGGGCCAAATCCGGCCCTTTGGAGCATCCAATTTGGCACACAGGAAAAAGTGAAAATGACAGAGAAAACATGGATCACTGTGTAAATGTAACTCAACAATATTTGCAGGGGTTCACAGTTTTCCCGGTGCTTTTATCACATGATTGTGGTCATTTTTAATGTTAAACACTCAAAAAAAAACCTAAAAATTCTTACAAAATCCTTTAATTTTCCTCAAAATATGACATAATATTGCCCTTACATGAATAGAAATTGGTCACAAAATCTGAGAAATTTAAAGTGAAGATCATGCTGCTTTTTTTTTAATTTTTTTTTTTTTATATATTTTATTAAAACAATTAAATAAACAATATTTAAACCATGACATTATTTTTAAACTAAATAGATACAATAAAATATTATTTCAATACACTTAACATACATATTTATTATCCTTGGTGTCAAATTGAAAGACTTTTTTGCTTCATATTTCATGACTTTTCCTAAATTAATTGGTATAATTGATGAAGCATAAAATGATCATATTTTTTTCAATGTGCTGAACACACATTGCACGCATTGGTGTTCCTCTGGGGTCAATTTGACCCCAAGCTATTTTAGCTGCATAAAACCTGTCTGTGTGTGACCCACGTATGACCTTACGTCCACTGAGAGTTTGACCTGATGGTGGCGCTGCAGGAAAGGTCAAATCATCACCACAACCAAAAGGGTTCACACTCATGTGGTCAATAATGTTGTCAGTAAATTTGAGAAGAGTTGAATGAAAACTAATTCAAAATAAATTAATATTAATGTAAAATATTGGCCTGATGGTGGCGCTAGAGAACAGGTCATGGTTTTATTATTAAGGGGTTATTTATGGATTCAACAAAAAAATAAAGTGCCTGACACCAAAACTTGGTCAACAATCATTTTCTGGGTCAGATTGACCCCAAGGATAAAGTGTGTTAGTAATATTTGAGAATAATAGGAGGGTTAAAATGATGAAGAATTGATTATGTCAAAACATAACTTCATTGGTTAAATAATAATTTGATTAAGTGGCAAATGAAATAGAAAGTGTTTTATTTTAATACAATTATTTTTATTTCGATTTCGATCACGTAAAAAAAAAAAAAAACAACGACCTAAATCAAAGAGTTGAAATAAATAGATTATAAGATAATAAATTGATTCGGAATTATTGTCTCAACGTTTGAAACGTGACATTTGGCCTCTTCCAACATAAAAACACATCACAAGCAGTGATTCATCTGGTTCAAACGGAGGTGAAAAATGGCAAAACAGTAGCGTTTGTTTATCAACCCTATGTGGTCATGCATGAAGTACATAAACTTAGTATGTGTGACTCACTATTAGCACTCTGGGGGGGAAAGCACCGACAGAAAGTATTGAAAGGCGCACAATGCTTGTATTGTAAACCTTTGACACTAGTCATCTCCTTTGGTTGATACTCCCATATATCAACCATGGAGCTCCTCCAGCACAACCTGTTCTCCACTGTGAGGAATGCTTTGACCAAACGCTGGCCTTACTCTGTAAACAGGCCGTCACGCCTCTGATGGCTTTGGACAATCTCGTGCATTATGCTCAGCCTCAAACTTGTAACTTCTGTTTACTGGCTTTGGTAAGAAGTCAAATTATCAGTCAAGTCCCCGTGACAAACAGCTCAGCACTGAATAAGAGGACCATTATGCACCAGATATTCATCTTATTCAGCTCTGATGTCACACATGGAGGAATGCTGGTGCTGAGGGTTGAACATGATCTTTGTCGATCAGTGAAAAATCCCATGAAAATAAATGGTGTGACTTGACGTGTTATTGGCAGTTGTGTACCGTGTTATTACAGTTGCAATGAAGCTTATGTTTCATAGTTGGGAAGAAAAAAAAGCAGAAAAAAGGCGAGGCTCAATACTTTGAAAGAACATGTGAGATCTGCTGATATATTCTGATAGATTCAACAGTGATATGCAATCATACACAAAGAGCATTCAGATATCTTTTGAAATAAGTACATATTATTTAGGCAGTTTAGTCCTTTCCAAAAACTAACATGGTCAGCCCAAATATACAGTAGTGTGAGGGGTTTATATTGAAGTTTGACTTAATTTGTCACACATACAGGAAATATATAGCTAAATATTTGTGTGCTCAGCAGTTTTTATACATTGCACACACTGGGCCTCCAATAGAAAGCACAGAATTGACTTCCTGAAACAAAAATGGCCAATATCTTCAGCATTATAAGCTTTTAAAATTATTTTTTTTATGATCAAACTCAAACAAAAATTGCAATATGACGTGGAATATACCTTTACATCAAGTTTTGGGAGAATATCATTATAGTAATAGCATTTCAACAACATTTTTCACCCTAAAAACAGGAGTTATTTAGCAAACCTACATTTTTATTTCTACTGTAATGTGTGCATTTGTATTTATTCCTTATTTAATTAACAGTCTTTCACTTATGTATGTTTTCTTTTTCCTTTCTTTTCTTTGTTTAGTGTTTATTCTTTTCACTTACAATATTTTTGAACTATCCCTGGGATAAATAAAGTATTTATGATTCGGATGCATATCTCAAGTGTATCTTAAGTGTAATCTCAAATGTAGCAAATCTTGCACAAAATCCCATACGACGTAATCTCGCGTGACTTCATTGTGTGCTTTTTGTGCACGACGGCAACATTAAAATATGAACAAAGTTAACTCAATTAAATGTATTAAGCATGTTTGGCATGATTTCAGGAAGTTTCATAGCAAGTTTTGACGTATCGCGAAAGTTGGTGAAAAAAAAACGAAACGAAAATGGGAAAAATGGCAGAAATTACATGTAAATTGTTAGGGGAAATTATAAAATGGAAAACTAGAGGAAGTGGAGGAGAACTTTTATAAGGGTGATAAAAATGAAATTCAAAGAAAGTTGGGAGCAAATGGAAAACACTGCCTTGGAATCAATATGCCTACGTCATGAAAATTTCTGCCTCCCCATTGGTAAAAATTCAAGGAATAAAATTTAACATTTACATAAAAAAAAAAAAAGAAAAATATATATATTAAACTATATATTAAGTTTAATAGCATATTTGTAACCGAGAAACAAAAACCTACCTTTCTCTGTAGTATGAGGAGAGCAAAGAGCGGATCTCGATAGAAACATCCGGAACCAGTGAACCCTTTTGCGGCGAGGCAGGTGTCACTGCAAGAGAAAATTCACACATATTGTTCTTGAAAACACTGTGCTAATGTTGCTTTTATGGAGAATCAGGTTTTCCTTTTATGAAAACAGCGTTTCTAGTGTTCATCAACAGCAACTTTTACCACAGCGAGGGCCAAAATATTTGTTTGTCCGATCCAAGTATCACATTATGTACGCTCAGGTCACCATTTTGAATGATGACCAATCACAACAATGGTTTTGACATATATGTAGTCTTTTAATAGGTTTATTCTTTTTTTTTGGGTCATTTTGTGTTTTTGTTCTTGTTCTGTGTGTATTTTTGTTGTATTCCTTTGTTTTTGTGTAATTTTGCCGTCCTTTTCTATGTGTTTGGAGTTCAGTTTTGTGCTGTTTTCTGTCCTGTAGTGTGTTGTTCCGTCTTTTTGTTGTCATTTTATCTTTTATTAAGTGTGTTTTTGGAGTCATTTTCTATGTTTCTATGTAATTTTATGTGTTTGTGAATTTTCACTCATTTCGTATGTCTTGTGTCCTTTATTTTGTGTATTTGCATTGTCATTTTGCAAAGTTTTGGAACCAGTGTGTATCTTTGTTTTCAGGCTCACACAACGTTAGACCCACGTTCTCTACAGTATCCGAACTATGACCCTGTCCCTCCTTTGGACTACAGTACAGTGTCAGTGTGTCTGTCATACATTTTCATCCACAAGCCTCTTTTTTCTTCGAGTACCAGAGAAATAACGTGTCCCTTCCTGACTGCAGCGTCTGGCTTTGTTTATTGTGTCGCAAATAATTTATCTGTTTGGTTCCTCATATTTAACAAAACCCGTTTGTCTACTTCTAACTCCAGTGTTCTGTAAATCAAGATAAAGTCTGTACAGGGAATATTGTTGGAATTATTGACAAATGTTAGGTGACTGACGACTAAGATGTTGTGAAACAACTTGTTTTATTTTACTTGTATGTTACAAATACCTTACATCTTGATTTCCACAGAATATACGACACTCGACTGTACATTTGTTCGCTCATACTACTACTAGGTAAATACAGATTTGTCATGGTGTATGTGTTTGAAACAGCAACTGAATATTAGTCCTTAGGGTTGACGTTTGGTGTGAACTAAAGTGTTTACAACATTTCCAAAACTGCATTCATCATCTATTAAATATGACTACCTATTTCATGGAACAGGGATCCCTGCTTCACTGTGGACGACTTCCTCGGAACGGGCACTTCAATCTTCATGAGGTAATCGCAACACTGTTTCCACTCTCCTGCAACAAAAACTGCAGCAGTGAGTGAGTGAGGTGAAAGATTCTTTGTGAGCAGTTGTCACGTAATGAGATGAATCAATCATGCTGTCAAAATGCTACTGAACGGGCTGAAAGCTCGTTAAAACATATGAGCTTTGAATCCATTGTATCGCTAATATTTACTAATTATTTGTAGTTGTCTTGTTTTCAGCAGCCACTTTCTTAAGTATGGTAACATTTTTTTTATCGCGAGAGTGAACCTGGACAAGCCCCCGATGACCTCTGTCCTTATAACAAGTATAACTCAAGTAAAGTGCATGATTTTTAAACATCTGGTAAAATCCTCAAGGGGACATTTTGTTCATACACCAGTCAGTTCTGTTGGTTAAAAAGCCACTAGTTTAGATATAAAAACCCTTAAAGCTGATATCTGGAGTTTCTGAGAACTCTATGTTTGTGTATGATTCTTTGTCAATCAAAGTGAACGCTGAACTGTGCACGAAAACAAGGACGCTCGTCACAACAGCAAACGGGTAAATATGATTTTGGCTCTTACCTGATCCATAAACCTATATCAATGTGACGCAATGCAACGTTGCATGTGCAGAAAAGTAGAGGCGTGGCATCTGGTAAATTGCGGAGGCAGGGGAGGTAGTGCAGCGGTTGAGGGAGGGACATCGAGACGTTTCTCAGAAACTTCGGATAGTAGCTTTAAAGAGAAACTAAACCCAGAGGTTTTGACTGACATGCATCTAGGACGGAATTCAAATAAATGCCTGGAATATGGGTGTGGCTCCAGGAGCAGTTAAGATACTCCCAGTCTATGCTGTAAACTGATCCAAAGAACAATCTATGCTAGGCTAACTAGCTACTCAATACTCACTATACCTCTCTATTCACAATTCTCTCAATCAAACCTACTCACCACAGATTGTAGAGTCCGCAGGTGAGAGTTTTTATAAGAGGGGCGGGGCCAACAGTGGTGGGTTCTCACCCAATAGAAAAATGTAATTGTAGTAGCCACATTTTTACAATAAAATACACCAAATTTAAATATTTTGATCAACCCAAGATTTAGAGAAGAATCAACCAACAGCACTACTTCATATCTAAATACACATGTTTTAGCAGAAAAAAGGGGGTTTTGAGGTTCAGTTACTCTGTAAACCAGAGTTGAACTTAAATCTTAAAGAGTAAGTAAATGCCCAAACCACTTTTTCTGCTGAAAACAAATGTATTTGGGTATTAAGTAGAGCTGTTGATCGATCCTGGTTCAACTCTCAACATTTTAGTCAAAGTATTTCAATTAGGCATATTTTGCTGTAAAAATGTAAGTTACTGCCCTCTATGGGTTGAAACCAGGCTATCAGATTTTTGCTATTGGCTGAATTCTGTGATGTCATTGGACCATCTTCTGTCACAAAAAAGTACTGTTGGCTCCGCCCCTTCTATGGCAAGTCGATTGGAATGAGAGCATTGTGAATAGAGAGGTATAGTGAGCATTGAGTATGTAGTAAACATAGCATAGATTGTTCCTTTACAGATTTTATAGCATAGACTGGGTGTGTCTTAACTGCTCCAGGAGCCCCGCCCATATTCAAGGCATTTTTTTTAAACTTCGCCCTAGTGGCAGGTCAGCTAAACCAGGCATACAGTTACAGTTTAAAAGTTCTGTGTTTCTTTGTGGTGGTGCCCAGAGCTGAAAAGGCACATTGTGTAATTGTCCAAATATGAATTTTGAAAAAACCTATGCCGTGGCCACTATGTATTTATAGCAGATTAAAGACACTGGGTTAGAAGCACGTCAATGCAGCTAATTTACCTTCTCTTCTAGCGCGTCTGATACACAACACAGTTTTATGTACGTAGTTTAATTGAAGCAAGATGACGCAGATATTTGCAAGCAATATTCATCATCGTACATTGCGATCATTTGGCTACACAATGACACAGGCAGAACGACTGGCAATATTAGCCCCGGGGTTAGTTGATGTATAATGTAGTAACAGACACACCCAGTGTGCAACAACAGATAGGAATAAAGAAAAACAAAATAATGAGAGAATGCCATTTATCAACAGTGATGAGAAAAGAACAAGTTTGGCAGGAACGAACAAATCTGCCTCCGTTTGAAGTCTTTAAAATGATACATGACCCATCACATGAATGCACTTTAGATCAGGGTGTTTTAAAACTCATTTTAATTCAGGGGCCAAATACGGACCGGTTTGACCTCAAGTGGGCCACAGATTTTTGGTGGGAATGTGACCTGGTTTAATCCGTGTACCCTACGTTCTTTGGTTATTCCGTTTTAAAATAAAATCAAAATAACAAATAAAGAGTGTGGTTATTTTGTTTTACTGATTTAAAAACAAAATAGAAATACAGAAAAACAAAAAAACAGAAAAGCAGCGTTTTTTCAGGTTTTTTTTTCTAACTTGTTCTGTTTGTGAGATATTTGGATATTCACAGGGAAATTAGAAAGAGAACTGAAGTCCACTACACCAGGTCCTGGACCAGGTCTCCACACATACAGTAATAGCACTGTTTAGGATTTAATTCAGCAGTTTTCTGGTTCTGCTCCTGTTTTCATTCAGTCTGTGGATGTTTTAGATCGTAAAAAGCTCCTCACGTTTATGTTTTGTTTTGCGGTGTTACGGTCCAAATAGTATCCAAATAAACTGGTGACTGCTTATCAACTGTGAGGCTGGTGTGAGGAACAATAGATGTTAAAACCTCTACCATTTGACACTTTTGCAAAAACAATTACAGTTTTTTTGAGGGCAGTAAAAATGTCATTTTGCACATTATAAATACCGCTAACAGCAGTGTGGTGAGATTAAAACACGAAGCTCTCGTCCTAGTTTCCCCGTAAATATCCGCCAAACAAAACCAGATTTCATTTTAAAACAGAAAAACGTTGCTCGTTTCGTTTTTGGTTTTTCCGTTTTCGTGTTTCTGGTTCTAAATAAATAAAACAAAAAAAAAAAAACTAAAAAAACTGTCCGTTTTTTTATCTTTTAATTTGGTTTTGAAATGAAATCACCAAAGAATGAAGGGTACACGAATTTGGTTTGCACTTCCACATATAAATTATATATAAATGATAAAGTATGTGATTATATCCGTCCCTGCAGGACCTTCACTTAAATTACCCAGATTTTGGGATTTTGGGGAAATTGTGTGGAATAGATTGAGGAAAATTTGCCAGATTTCGGAAAAAGTCCTTTTAACAATTTCCGGTAAAAAAAATGACTGCCGTCATCTCATATAAGAACTGGAATACTTAGCTCTGCAAATATTGTGGATTTTAATTGAATTTTTGTATTTGAAGGGGCTGAGAATTTGTTAGTAATTTACAAAATGTTTCATGTTTTTTCTTCCATTTTTATTCTCTTGAGCAGGCCGTATTTGATGCTCTAAAGGGCCAGATTTGGCCCCCGGGCCTTGAGTTTGACACGTGCTTCAGATGATTGGTGCAAAGATGAATAATGTCTTTGGAGTCATGTCAACTTGTAGCGATCAAACACACAGAATAACCCTTTCTATCTTTGAATACTCATCCCACTGACTAATACCTAATGTTGGGGTCACTTCAGTGTACAACTTGATTGCAAGTTTAGAAGTACATGTTTTTGTGTATTTACAACCTGTTCAGAGGCGTTGCTGAGTAAGTTGGCATACGCTGTAGCCATAATAGAAGATAGTTAGGAATTAGTGTCATTTAGCAATGCAACACACCTGTATTTCTAAATGCATTCATGTCCCTTATTATTGTTATTATGTCAGACGACAAGAGTAACCACAAGTAGAAAATGTGAGTCATTTGAAAATAGTATCGGAAACACCCTACATTACATATATTCTAAAGGCTGCATGTTGAAAGCATTTAAGGTGAGAATCAAAGGAACATTTCCTGCAGAACCGGCTGTGTGAATCATTTTAGCTGAACTAATGTGCTCACGTAATAAATTGCAATTTTTGAGTGTAATAAAGTAGGACTAAAGGCTCAGTTTTTAAATATTTTACTCCAACTCTAAAATGATATTTAATAATAGCAGCAAATACAGAACAGTGTTGTTGAAGTTATGGGAAAGAATCTGAAGAATTGCTGAAAAGTTTTACATGAATAAATTAAAAGTCGAATTGTTACTTTAAGTGAAAGTACGACAAAGTTAGGAAAAGTCTTGGAAGGAAAACATCGATATTTTCGTTACCGGTTCAAATGGAATAAACTTCAGTAGACCTTGAATAAAACATGTCACAGTCGGATGAAGATTAAAACTCACTCATGATGTACATATTTTCACATTTTACATATATATACTATGAAATGTGAAATGACGGTTTAATTAACTGAAATAAGAAAAGACAAAACTTTCATTGTTTTATAGATTTTTGGAACACAAATGATAATATCTATTTAATAAACACAAACACCAATGCAGTGTTTATGTCTTTCTTTAGGTTTTCTTCTAATATTGTGTATTTTATTAATACGGACAACACAAGAATGTGTGATGGAGCTACTGTATTTCTGACATGTATGAAGTTGTTATTGTGAGCTTTTGCTGTACATCGGAGCAGCCACAGCTGGCAGTAGGCTGTACTGTTTACATACAAAATGCTGGACTTACTGGGGGACGATTAAATACAACAGCCCTGACATCATTACTGGCATCAGAGTTAGCATAATAGCAATAGCAATAGTCTCTCATCTTCTCTTCCTGGCTGCTCTACAATAACTTTTGAGGAAAATGTAATGTATTATAATTAGGGATGTAACGATTAATCGTAGGGCAGTTTAAAATCGATTCATAGGTATCACGATTGATATCGATTTTCTGAAAATTGAATCGCAGTACTTTTTTTAACCACAAGTGTAGGCGGCGGGCGGAGTCTGCTAATACTTTCTTTCTGGTCGTCTTCTACTCTTAAATATGTTAATAAATGATTATTTACCCCTATAGCACCAAAAGAATATCTGTAATATTACTTGAATATCTGTAAAAGTCACGTTTTTCTATTAGCTCTGTCTGCTAGCATAGCTTCTCTTCTTCACTGCAAGATATCTGCAGGCCAACCGACCACTGGGTTACCAGCGCCCTCTGCTGGTTCAAACAAATATGACATAAATCAGTGCAATCAAGGTTTTTTTTTTTTAAACGCCAATTGTTAAGGCACAAAATACATTTTCAGTTGCACTTTTAAAAGAAAAAGAACTATTATGCAGTTTTGCATTGTTTATTATAGAACCAGAATTTAAATTAATAGGTTTCATTTTCATTTGTATTATTCCTTTATTTATTTCATTCAAGATTTATTTTTAGTTAAATTGCATTGTTTTGAATAGTTTATCAAGGAATTCTTTTGACAATGAAAAATAAAAGGAAAATAATACAGTATTTTCTAGTTTTTTCCCAAAAAAAAAACATTTGTCTGCAGTCCCATTTTGTAAAATAAATCGTGAGAAAATAGTATTGTGAACCCAGTATCGTGAATCGAATCGTATCGGGAGTTGAGTGAATCGTTACAGCCCTAATTATAATATAATGTATCTTGCATTATATATATTTTTATATAGCTTGTAGTTCAAAACAATTCCTTAGAGAAACTGCCTGCACTGCTCGACCGAGATGCTAACTCCATGAGCCTTTTAATGAGTCTGATGAAGTTGATCTTGAACGCTGTCGTCCACCCACACTTCGAGCAAACACTCGACTTCTTCATCTGACCAACAAGCACCCTTGATCCTTGTGTGTGTGTTTCAATCAGTGTGTGTAGAATTACGATTTGCAAAAGAACATGTCCGCGCAATCCAATCTGTGTGTCTGCATTGACTGGCTGTCTCTGTACATGTGACTTTTGGAACACATTTGGCGAATATGATGTGTAACTTTTTGAAACTTGTAACTCGTGCAGTAGCGCTAGAAATCACCGGTCGTCGCTGGTACCAAATTGATGGACCAACCAATGTGAAGCCAACTTCATAAGACACTTTCTTCTAAAAATTTATTTAAAAAAAATGGAGAACCCAACAATCATTTTGATATATGACATGTATGGTTAAATATTTGTTATATAAGAGTAAATAAAGACAGCATATATTAGAGAAAATGTGGAGAAAAGCGCTGCAAAAACCTAAAGAAAGAGAAAAACACTCCATTGGAATCAACAACTTGGCGGCACATTTTGCCAAACATGGCTGCTCCCCATGGATTGTATTTTAAGGTAAAAAGTCTTTTTTTTTAAAAAATTTGATAATTGATAGACCGGAGACCCGGTACTCTGCCTGCCTCGCCGCGTCGGTGGCGCTCCCTCCCACTCCCTGGCCTTGCCGCCGGACGAGTGACCCGTCTCGGTGGCGACTCAAGCCCAGCCCGCTTTGCACCCTAGCCCGACCGACCCAGCCCTTAGAGCCAATCCTTATTCCAAAGTTACAGGTCATCTGCTGTCGGCATACACAATCAAAAGACAAGGGAGGCTGACCCAACTGAATGTTTGTTGATTTTTGCGACAGCGCTGTGATTCTAGGGGCGCTTGATGTGAAAGTTACAGGTCTCGCGCCTCTAGTGGCCAAACGTTACACGGTGTGCCTTTAAGTAGCATCCAGCTCACTCCTAAATAGCCTTCATAAAATAGGCGTATACGTTTTAAAAAAAAAAACTAATATTTAATTCTTATTTAAGTGGATTCATTTTAAAGTTGTTTGGCTGCACAAAGGGAGTTTCTCCTATGATTCCTAACCCTGTAATCTGAATAAAAAACTAGCATTAACACTAAATACGGGAACACCACTGCTGTTTTTAATCTCGTTCTCGTTCTCTGCCTAAAAAGAGTTAAAAGCCACAGATCGTTTTCACGTCAAAGGAGAAACAAAGTAAATATTCTATAATAATACATAACTTTTATATAGCGCTTTTCAAGGAACCCAAAGATGCTTTACAAATTGAAACTGACAAACAAAGAATGCTATTGTAGGTTGTAGGCAAGCTGAAACAGGTTTTTGTCGGTGGTCAGTGAGTCCAGGTTTCTGATTTGATATCACAAATAAATAAAAAGTAACAATGGACTATCTGTAATTGCACATTAATAAACAGATAGAGATTAGGGACGTTGCTATCTTGATGACTACACTGATGTTTCTTTATCGACTAGTGACAAGTCCATCAAACAAGATTTTTCTAGAACAGCTTTAAACACAAAAATAATCTACACGGTCAAAACATTGTCTTTAAAACTTTAAACTAGTGTGATGTTCACACTGTGAGAGACAAGCAACTGAACTCTGCTGAACATCAAAGTATCTCCTCAGGATGAATCAAAGGAAGAAAATCACACTGAAAACAAACCAATGAGCTCTGGAATCAATATGTGCCATTTTCAAGCATTGTTTTAGTTTTAAGCATACACATATTTGGACAATAAACATGATATGTCACTAAATACAAAATAAAAACTTTGATTACGTCATCATACAAACCCTCACCCCTCATTTCTCTCAGAAATACATGAATTACTTACATTGCTCTGCCCTATGTCAACAAACATTTTAATTGTTGGTGATGTGAATATTCAGGTTGACAACCCTTCCCGCCATCTTGCCAAAGACTTGCAAATGCAAATTGCTGAATGTGCTGTGAAACCTCTGTGTATTTGTGAGAGAAATCTGTGCGGTGAATTTTGAGACTGCCTTGACGTCGCGGGTCAACAAACGTCACCATTGGCTGATAAAACTGATAGACAGATTCATCAGCCAATCAGGTGTGTTTGCTTTCAGCCAATCATATAGCTTCTTACATATTCTCCACACTCTTGTTTTAACACTGCGTATGCGCACACATATCAGTAGCTCTGCAATTGGTTTAAAAGTGTAAATGCACATTCAGCAATTTGCGTCATCTGTGGATTTATATTACAAGTGTGCCTCAAAATAATATTTGTGAAGTAGAGCTTGTGCATTTCAAGATTTATGTTACAAGTTTGCATAAAATATATATTTGCGAAAGAGATCGTGTGCATTTGTGAATTTGAAATATTACTTAGAAACAAAGCATGTGCATTCGTGAAAAACCCTGCAAGAGTTCATTCACTATAATACTGTTCTGATTCCATACTAGAATAGCCTGAGCTCAGAGGAGTGCAGAGTCTGGACTCATTTAAAGCTGAACTAAAAACATATTTATTTAGGAAAGCTTTTAAGTGTTTTATTGTGTTTTTAAATGTAGCACTTTGAGATTCCTTGGAATGAAAAGTGCATTATAAATTAAATGTATTATTATTTTTTATTATTATCATTATAGAGCAGCCATGGAATCAATAGCAGGTAGTAAAACATCACATTTAAAACACCTGCAATTAAATACACCTTTTCAACCACGCAAGGGCGGACACACACAGCGACACTCACACAGACAAGCCACACCCACACAACAAACCTCCACCTTCCACTGCTTATGACTGACGCAAATAGGTTTTTTTTTCAGATTTACATTGGGGCTTCTAGGAAAAGCATTGCGTTGCCATGTTGGGAGTGAATAAACCCACAAAACTGAGAAGTAACTCAGTGTAAACTTCGTGTAATCCATTGATTTTTAACAATGTACCTGTAATCCGATTACCAACCATTTAAACTAACTGTAACGGATTATAGTTACTCATATTTTGTAATCTGATTACGTACCGCCGTCACATGTAATCAGTTACTCCCCAACATATATATATATATATATATATATATATATATATATATATATATGTAATATATACATATATATATATTAGGGATGTAACGATTCACTCAACTCCCGATACGATTCTCTCACGATTTATTTTACAAAATGGGACTGTAGACAAATTATGACTGAAAAATATTCCATTATTTTTAAATACTGTACTATTTTATTTTTATTTTTCATTGTCAAAAGAATCCCTTGATAAACTATTCAAAACAATGCAATTTAACTAAAAATAAATCTTGAATGAAATAAATAAAGGAATAATACAAATGAAGAAGAAACCTATTAATTTAAATTCTGGTTCTATAGTAAACAATGCAAAACTGCATAATAGTTCTTTTTCTTTTTAAAAGTACAACTGAAAATGTATTTTGTGCCTTAACAATTGGACTTTAAAATAAAACCAGTCTGCACACATTTGTTTGGACCAGCAGAGGGCGGCGGTAACCCAGTGGTCGGTTGGCATGCAGCTTTTCCAGCAGTGAAGAAGAGATGCTATGTGCTAGCAGACAGAGCTAATAGAAAAACGTGACTTTTACAGATATTCACGTAATTATACAGATATTCTTCCGGTGCTAAAGGGGTAAGGAATCATTTATGAACATGTTTAAGAGTAGAAGGTGGCCAGAAAGAAAGTAGTAGCAGATTCTGCCCGCCGCCTCAGCATTTGGACAAGAGGATAAATATATGCTGTTTAAAAAAAGTACTGCGATTCAATTTTCAGAAAATCAATGTGAAACGTGATAACTATGAATCGATTTTTAACTGTCTTACGATTAATCGTTACATCCCTAATATATATATATATATATATATATATATATATATATATATATATATATATATATATATATGTACACATACACAAGTATAAATGAAATAAAAATGATATTGTATATTCATAAGACTTAAGTGAGCTGTGAGCTTGTGAACACATATTGAAAAGGTTAGTCATTGTTACGCCACGTGTTTCTACTCTGCTTGTATAAACGTATTGGTATTTCCAGTGGAAATATGAAACCTGAACCTATACACACTCGAGGAACTCACAACTCTGCTTTCAGCCTGATGAAATTGTGGTAATGTGGCATTTTTTAACATGTGGAAGCACATTATATAATACCTATCACTCACTCATGTTATAAGCATGTTGCTGCAGGGCCTCCTTCCAGCGCTGTGAATCTTCATGTGAATACGTCGAGAGCAGATGGGTCACATTCTGTCCTTGATGCTGTGTACGGATGTGAACACAATGATAACGAGCTGGATCTGCCATGGATACATCAACTACGGTATCCTGTAATACACAAATGTTTGATTATTTATTTTATTAGAGCATTTATTGCTTAAAGACACACAGAAAATGAGCCACAGGTTCTTTTTTCTATTAGTAAATTATTAAAAAGGATAATTAATGTTCATCTGTATCATTTTCTTCCTTTATGTTGTCAATTTGTGTGTTTTTGGGGTCACTTTCTGTATTTTGGTTGTTGTTTTCAGTATTTTCTTGTCGTTTTGTGTAATTTTGTTGCCAGTTCGTGTCTTTGGAGCTATTCTTTAATGTGTTGTTTTTTGTGTTTTGGTCATAATTTTGTTTAAGTCGTTGTGTCGGTCTTTGTTGTCATTTTGTGTATTTTGAGATTTTTTTTTGTGTGTTTCTGAGTCTTTTCCACATTTTGCTTTTGATTTGTATTATGGTATTTTGTCTTATTATGTTGGTTTTATATTCCTTCCAACTTCTTGTAAGACAATTTTTGGGGATTTGTATTGGGGGCCCAACAAAATTAGACAAAGGACCACATGTGTCCCCCAGGCCACCAGTTGCCTATATCTGCTGTACATGGTATTGACATTATTAGAGTAAGGGAAACTACGTCTTTGGGTGTTGAGCTGGATGAGACTGTGTTGGAAATCACAAATAAATTATACAAAGGTAATTTTTCTTATTTTTTTAAATTGCTGTTACACAAGATAAAGTAATCATTAAATAACAAAGCATTGTAGATTTCATACAACATTATGATTGGTCGATGTCTGACCTACTGTGTTGAAGTTTGAAGAAATTCTTGTAAAACATAAACTTTGTCAATTTTCAAAAAAAAAAGAGCCATAAGAATAATCAGTAGTAAACAATATAGAGATCCAACAAACCCATTATTCCTTTAGTTAAAATTGTTGAAATTTGGAAAAAATAGTAGAAGATTACAGTATTCTGCAAATCATGTTTAAAGTTTAATATTGAATTAATATTCAGAAAATATTTGAAAAAAGAGAAAGCGAGTATAACTTTTAAAAGGAAAAAAAAAAAAAAAATCAGGACAAAACTGATGGAACGTATTTCTGTGAAAGGAATCAGTTTATGGAACAATCTGAACATGGCAACCAAACAATCAAAATTGTATTTGAATTTGATTTTGAAAATTGAATTTAAAATATTGTTAAAGTCAGTGTGTTATTGAAATATGTTAAGAGTGACTGTCATTAAAAGTATTAAAAAAAAAAAAATGTTTTCTTTTTAAGGGTATTAAGTTACTGTTTTGATGCATTGGCATCCTCACTATTATAATCGTTAAACTTTATTATTGTGGGAATGCGAAGCAATAATATAGCCCATTCTCCAATCTACAATTATCAGTAATTTGTAGAGGTTGCACTCTGACAAAATAAATTTATATGAATTTTTTTAATTAACACCATTTTACATTAATAATGCAAATCTAATGCAATGCAAAGCACATGCATCCTCACTTGCATTTTCTTCAGGAAATGCAAATATTTTCGTTATTTTTTATTATTATTGTCGCTTATTGTATTGTTGTGGTTTTGTATGTTGTGTAACTTGACTTCAAAGTGGGGCAGATTATGTAAGATTATTTTTGTTTCTGCTCCCTTCCATTCAACATTTTGGAACATTTGTGTTTATATTAAATTGTTTAGTTTTGATTCAATGAATGAAATGCATTTCTAGAAAAGAAAATACAAAACAATCAACACTTTTCATTGCCTCCAAAATACAGGTCACGGCAATTCTGTTAACACCAAATACAGACAAGATTATCAACTGTCTCTTCTTTCGTCAGTCAGTTGAGGCATTCTCGAAATTCTTGTTTCCGGGTCGATTCGCCAAAAAGCCCCACATTACACACTGCATGTATTCATGTGTTGTCTTTCATTCCTGCATGAGCATTCCTCACCTCCAATCAGTTGGATTGTCTGTCTCAGTGAAAAGTGCCATTGTTTCTCAATACGCGGTACAAAATAAGGTGTTGACTGATATTGACACATTCTCTCAACCTCCTGTCACGTTTAATCTCTACTGTGTCTGTTGTTTAAGAACAACAGGTATACAGGTCAATATGTATGCTTTGGGGCTATACAGCAACCTACATGTGTCACATGCTTTATAGATCGAGATCTCAGAGTGCGTGAAGACAACACAAAAACATGGACGCAAAGTTTGAGATTCTTTAAGATTCTTGCCGGGGGGGGTCAAAAGAAAAAAGAGAATTAAATATATAGGCCGTCTCGCGATTCGCACCAACCACAATGATTAGTAACATAAATGATAATGTTGACTACAAAAATTTGTCTCGACGCATCGTTTAATGTTGTAAATTCATGATAAGCTTTCTGCTTCATTTTTGCTGCAGTACCATACATGAACTGCTGGGTGCAATGTTGCTTCAATATTTACATTGTGAAGAAGAATTGGGCAACAGAAGAAGAACCAACCTAAAGACAGAAGGACGATGTTCACATGACTCGAGCTCCAAAAAATAATTTGTATTTTTAAAAGAAAAACAAATTAATTCATATATATTTGAACAGTCACTGTGTTTTATGGCACTTAAAATATTTGTACATTATGTACATTATATTAAGGAATAAGGAAATGCTCTTCCTAATCTTCAATTACAATTCTGTCTTCAATTATCCATGTTCAATTACCACTTTTGATAAAATTGGCAAAACCTGAATCTGGATTTGTTGACAAGTTTGTTCTTTTTACTAATTCAATTGAAAGTAATAATGCAGAAAAAAGAGAAGACTGACCTTGACCTTAAATATGACCTTGAGTGAATGTCAAGGTCACACAATGAAAGGAAATGTTGTTCAATGGCACCAGTCTGAGCACTGTATCTCAGTTTGTAGCCAAGTTATAGATAAAAAAGTATTTCTTTTGGGGGTTTTTTTTTTGTGACATCATGAACTTTGACTCCTGCCAATCTTTTTAGTGGTAGGTCATACAGCTTCGGCCCAATGAAATAAAATACTCTACTTGAGATGAGCTTTTCATAAATGTAAACATTGAACTTGTACGATAAATATTCGTAGAGATATGGACAATTTTTGTTTTTGACACTTGACGTGACCTTGACGTTTTTTCATTGATTCCCTCAATCATTAGTTAGAGGGTGATTTGCTCCTTTCTTACTGCAGGGTGAGCCCAAACACCTCGCTCCAATTTGATGACGCGTTCCCACTTTGATGACAAATTTGACACGGCACTGAGCTGGAGAAGCCGTGCCTCCAGACACGCCCATGAAGATGAGCATTTCAGCGTCCTTCACACAGTGCTATGTATGTATTTTCTACAGTCTATGTATGTACAGGCAAACGCCCCACGCTCTGTCTCGTGTTTATAAAGCAGCATGAGCTCGGCTACGGAGTGGGTGGCCCTACGTCACCGTGCGGGGAGGAGGAAGTCAGTGTCCCATCTATAGACACGCCCACTCATGAATATGCATAAGTAGGCCGCAAATCAGCCTGTTTGTGTAGAGTTGCTCAGAAAGTGACTTTTCAGAGGCTGAAACTCTGGAAAATAGGAGAGTTTGAGAAAATTAACCTCAAATACTATGTTTTCGGGGTTTTTAGAACAAATGGAGATACAGTAGTGGAAAAATAGCATGACATGGGAACTTTAATATTAGGCAGGAGTTGAGGTGTTGTAAAGCTAAGCATTTTGCCACTTCGCTGAGAATTCTGCTGGTGATGATACTCAGACAGATTATGGTACTTTTTGCTATTCAGGGTTTAAAAACATCATACTGGACAGCAGCTGTGGGATTGTAGGGAAGAACATCCATATCTTCTGATTGTCGTCAAATCTATTTTCAAACAGAAACAATATATAAAGGGCTTTAGGAAGACACATGTTGAGATAAAAACAATATATTAGTAAAAACCATTTGACCTGGTTATATTATGAGAAAGTTAAAATTCTCTAAATTACAGCCTCAACTGCTGATGATGTTTTTAATCCAAGTTTTACACCTCGTTACCATGTTTTAATCTTTAATAAATACAGGGTATTTACTTCACCTAATCACTAACCACTGGATAAATGTTTTTCAACCTATAATAAAACCATAAAATCTGGTTTAAAAAAACAACCAAAACCAAAAGCTTTGATTTCATATGTAGTATGTAATGGTTCTCTTTCATAACATTTGTTTTGATGTCTCACTCATGTTACTCAGAGATCTGGGGTTATGTAAACAACCTATAGTTTTTAATTGTATCGCATGTATATTTATACTCAAATCCTAAAATTCCTTGACTCTACTTGCATAGCTACACAATGCAGCTCCTTGTTTGATTTGGTCTTATGCACCCAAAGACTATATGTTTTTATGGAGGTAAATTTGTGTTTAAAAAACTTTTCAATCAAAAAAATATTTCAGACCCAAATAATGGTATTTAAAAACACTTTTTACTTTGATTGAAAATATTTTTTCATTGACAACTATTTTTAATATATTTTTTTAACTATATCCTCTAGTTTTGGAAAAGCTCTTCTTCTTTTCCCTATTTACCAGCACTCTCTAGTGGCCATGATGCGTTACTGCAGTTTTGCAAAAGTTTCCCATGTTGGGTTTCCCACACCCACACCTAACCTTATGAATGGGGATCATCAGCAGCGGCTTCTTTCCAAACTCTGAGTCTTTTTGACTCTCATAACAGAAAAGCGTCTGCGTTCGGAGCACGCCGTGAAAGTTTCCCCACAAGTCGTCGTTTTCAAGCTGAGGAGCAGAAGTGAAGAGTTCCTGATTGGAAAGGATAAAGTATTTACATTTGGACAGAAATAGACAGAGGTTTAGTTACCTTCACTGTGACTGGGCCGCTTAGAACTGACTGGGTCATACAGAGAGGTTGAGCGACTAAACGACAGCACATGTTTCCATAGAGAGGCAACCAGAAAGGACTTTCCTCTGAAAAACATCCCAACATGAAGTCAAAAGGAAGAAAGGTACAGATGAGGTGATAAACTGTGAAAAGAGTTTATTTACCTGTTGTGGAAAGTGTCAAATCATGCGTCTTAAAACCTTCCTGGACATGCTTGATTGTCAGCGTAGTGTGAGCCAGGAGGTTAAACTTTGGTCCTCTTCAAACAGAATTGTGAAGGTTGGGGTCAATTACATTTTTCAATTACAATTACATCTTCAATTATCTATGTTCAATTACAACTCAAATACAATTATGGTGACCGGTATTTTTTCCAATTACGATTATTATTTTTCCTCTGAAAGTCAATTACAATTATGTTCTCAATCAATAAAGTTAAATTACAATTATTGACAATTACCTAGCCGGAATTATATAAGCCCATAAAAGTCAGTTCTGACCCATGTCCTAAATCAGCTGAAAAACACACAAATAAAATTCCTGATATCCAATTTGTTTTTTTTATTTTTTTGTTACCTTGTTAGGCTTCCTAATCAATAAAAATATTGGTATTAGTATTTTTGGTATGGGCGTCTGAACCTTTTTTTTGTCAATATACCCATAGATTTGTTTTTGTTGCGGCAAAATCATAGGCAGAGTTTGAGATTTTTGCCGGGAGAGGGGCAAAAGACAATATAGAATTAAAAGTCTAGCAACCACAATGTAGATAGAATAGAATAATGCAAAAATGATTAGTAACATAATTTTGCCATAACTGGCTGCAGTGTCGCTTCACCATTTACATTGTGAAGAACAATTGCACAACAGAAGAAGAACCAACCTAAAGTCTCAAATATTTGGGACCATTTCACTCAAAACTTATACTACACACCTGAGGTGGAACAACAAATGAATTAATATTTATTTTCTACAGTAACTGTGTTTTGTGGCACTTAAAAATCTTGCAAATTATGTACATTATATCAATTATTATTATTATTATTATTAATTTTTTTTTAACTGAATTTGGGAAAACTGATGAAAACTTTTGACCACTGGGGGTTAAATTACACCATAATTGTAATTATTATTAATTACATGATTACAGTTATAATTGACCCCAACCCTGATGAGCACAATCAGTCACAATAAAACAGCTCCTCATGTTGGTGTGTGTTCCAGTGCTTACAGTGAGGACAGTTCTGGGAATACTGGAGGTGGGATGTCCTCAGGTCTTAAATCTCCCCCTCCTGTTGAAATGTATCCACACAGGGTGGCGGACTCGAAGGCAGCACGGATCTTTTTTCCAGACGAGCTTCCTAAAGTGCCACTGAAGAGGCTGCCTCGCCTTGGCCTAGCGGGTCTGGGGTAGTAGTCCTCTACCACACAACTGCTGTACAACTCAACATGGAGCTCAAACTCAGGGCCCACATTGTTGCTACTCACACACAGAGAAACACTCATTAAAGCACATTTTACTCAACAATTTTCATCTCGTTCGATGGAGAAGACTCACAAAATGATGGCGTCTTCAAAGCAGATGTCTGTTAAAGTTCGGTCCACCGTCACCAGGTCAGTGTCCTTGATCTCGGTGCCACAATGAAGCAGGCAGAAGACAGTGCAGCGCTGCAGCTCTGGGAAAAGGCCACATCGTGAGTCCTCTCTTACAGTATATCCTTGCTTTGACACTTCTATCTCTGCAAACCACAATAGTAGAAATGCAATAACTTGCAAATCTCACACCTTTCTTTATTTGATTTATGTTATTTCTCCGAAGGAGATACTAACTTAGGATATACTGTATCTCAAAAGGGCAAGAAAAGGCCTTGAGTGGGCTGAGCTGACAGTTGACTCAGAATCAGGAGAGAAAGGCCTCTGTACTTTAAAATCAAACTTTTAACTTGTGGAAAAAAAGGAGTGTAAAAAAAAAAAAAAGTATCCATTACAGAAGCTGATTAAGGCTAATTTTGATGGAGCAAATCATTTTGGGCAAATCACGAATAAAGTCAAAATGTCGAGATTAAAGTTGAAATTTCGAGAATAAAGACATATAATGTTGAGATTGAAGTCGAAAAAACAGGAAATTTAACTTGCAAAAACCTAATTTCTCATCACTTGTATTGTTTGACTTGATTTTCCTTTTTTGGTATTTTAAAAGAAAGAAAATTCAATTATTCAAATTTACGAGCTTGTGCTTCCCAAAGCAAACGTACCTCCTTTGTTCTTGAAGTATTCCGAGTCTTTCCACATGAGAGGGATTCTCAGGTCTGGTGAGAGCAGAAGACGCGAGACGGATAAAAACAATGGTCCTGTGTAAATAAATAAATACATGCTCACCTGACACTGCTACTTTTCCTGCACATGGCAGTGGACCTTCAGATGATCTGCAGACAATGAGGGACCATCAAGCACAGACAGAAACACCCAGACATCTCACAAATAATAAATAAAGTGTGTGAATGCCTCGTACTGTACATTAGATCTTGCTTTGTATTTTTTCATGATACATTTTTTTTTTTTAATTTATATCATAAAGAAGTCAGACTAGGGATGCAAATAAGAGAGGATTCAAATCAATATATCTCCTACTTTAGTGTTCCTTAGTGTCTGCCTTTCACTCTTCTCACTCCATTATGACGCTTTCCCCTTTTCTTGTTCAATTTTAAACTTTAGTTTCAGCTCCATTATCTTATGGTTATTTCCAATAACTTTTTCCCATGCATTTCTCCCGAGCTTCTGTCTAAATTTCTCAAACTTTTCTACTCAGATATTCTCATTTTTCTGTCTCTCTGTACCCTCTGTACAGACAAGAAACCAAAACAGAGTTAGATTAATGTTTCTGTGTGAGCAACACACACACAGATAGGAACATAGGCTACATTTAAAAAAATAATATATGTATATAATATTAAAATAATGTATTATAACCCTATTTTGATATCAATTTCTGGTGACCCCAAAAACGTTTGTTTGTGATCATGTTTGAGCTCAGATATTTATTTTACTGCATTTTAGTTTAACTAGATTTATATTTCACAAAGTGAAAGTATAGAAATACAGTTGTTTAAGATTGTGCCGTTTTAATAATAATAAAAAAGAGAATAAATCAGAAATTTCAGGCGACCCAAAATGGGGTCACGATTCCCAAGGTTGAAAAACACTGATTTAGTGGCTGCTGAATAGATCTATTTCTATAGTTTTTATCATTTCCGGTCATCTCATACACTTATATTTGTTAAATTTCCACTCTCTCTCTCTCCTGTACCCCCTGTAGTGCCATTGTGTCAGGGGCATAGCACCACATTTTGGGCCCTGGGTTCAAACCATCTTGTTGGGTCCCTCCTATTAGTTTTAATATGTACACCTCTTTTTTTTTTTTTAAAGTGTCTACTTGTACGGTTGCCGTAAAAACAACCTCCGGTGCTATTGGTACGGTTACCGAAGTACAAGTATGTAGCGTCATAGAGTTAGGGTTAGGTTATAACACAATAGTGCAACATTTTTTAGGGTTAGGGTTAGAGTAAGGGTGAGGTTTAGTTAAGGTTTAGTCACGCAACCTAAACTGACCAATGACTGACCTATCACGTGACCAAAATTGGCCAATGAGGCGGCGCTGCGTACGGATAGAATGTCGGTATATTGATATGGCAGCCGTACGGATAGCCACTGCCTTTTTGTTTTTTGCCCGGAAACTATTCTAGTATTGTTATATAAGCTTTCTTTTTTCCTTCACATTAACCCAGAAGTTCAATTAAATTCAACTTTATTTGTATAGCACAATTTACAACAAAGTCATCTCAAAATATATCTTATCGAAATATAAAATTCATAATAAAGAGAAAACCCAACAAGATCCACATGAACAAGCAGTTAGCGACAGTGGGAAGAAACAACTCCTTTTAACAGGAAGAAATCTCCATCTGCTGTGACTGGTTGGGGTTACAAACGTTTTTTGGGTAGCCGTGACCCCATTTTGAATATCACAAATGTCCAGCGACCCCACAGACATTTTGTTCTGCTAGAATTAGTCTTCTATCATGTTTTTTAAGGTGTGTTACAGAGTAGCCAGGATTAGTGACAAAGTGACAAGTGCACCACCTTAGATATTGTTATACTGGGCGACTGTGGCTCAGGTGGTAGTGGGTCGTCCTCTGATCGAGAGGTTGGGGGTTCGATCCCAGTACCTGACTATGTGTCGAAGTGTCTTTGGGCAAGGCACTGAACCCAAAGTTGCTCCCAGTGGTTGACTAGCGCCTTGCATGGCAGTCCTGTCCCACTGGTGTGTGAATGTGAGAGTGATTGGGTGAATGAGCAGATATGTAAAGTGCGTTGAGACTGCTTCAGTGTGGTGATAAAGTCTATTTACCATACTGCATTTTATTTGAACTAGATTTATGTTTGAGAAAGTTTAAGTATAGGATACAGTTATTTGATATTTATTGAGTGTGATGTGTATTTCAAAAACAATAATTTAAAAAATTCTAAACATAGATTTTAATCCGTTTTACCTACCTTTTTTTTGTTTAACCAATTAGTGGACATTTAAACCACATTATAAATCCAGGCTGACCCCACATGGGGTCCTGACCCCAAGGTTGAAAAAAACTGGGGGGAGGGGGTATAACTAATATATATATATATATATATATATATACTGTATGTATCCACACAAAGCAAACGTGTACAACAGTTAATAAAAGGTAAAGCAACCTTTTTAAGAGTTGGTGGCAGCAAAATCTTTAAAATCTTTTTCTTTTTTTTTAATTTGACGTGCTAAAGGAATGTTCCAGCATTTAAATGCGCAAGAGTGCACATAGTTAATTTCAAACAAAATAATATATTGCCTTAAACAGATGTAAGTGTTTTAAAGCTCACCTCTGGAGAATTGGACAGTTGATTTCCCTTTTTTAACCTTCGCTCCTTTTTTTTTTTTTTTTTTTTTTTTTTTTTTACTTTTTGGCCTGGTTTTTCTTTCTTGAGGAAAGAAATGCTGCAGTGTATCTCCCGCTCCATGTCACATCCACAGTTCAGACTACCTGTATGCATATACCTGTTACAGCTGTAGAAGCAGACGCAGTCGTACCTTTTGCATTGTTTTAAAGGTAGTGGTAGCTAGAGCCCTGGTGCAGCATGAATAATTGTTTTCAGTGCAAAACTGTGATTAACAACCAGTTTATTTTCACACAGGGCCCTTTTCATTCCAATATAAATAATCTAAAATGTTTAAAATGCATTTTCGTACATATATATAAAAGACGTTTGAGGGTCCAACCCTGCCTTGGGCCCTGGGTATTATATATATATATATATATATATATATATATATATATAAAAGACGTTTGAGGGTCCAACCCTGCCTTGGGCCCTGGGTATTATATATATATATATATAAAAGACGTTTGAGGGTCCAACCCTGCCTTGGGCCCTGGGTATTATATATATATATATATA
This sequence comes from Gouania willdenowi, assembly GCF_900634775.1. Lineage (NCBI taxonomy): Eukaryota > Metazoa > Chordata > Actinopteri > Blenniiformes > Gobiesocidae > Gouania > Gouania willdenowi. The sequence goes on along the minus strand of NC_041055.1, from coordinate 7,183,952 downwards.
TATATATATATATATATATATATATATATATATATATTATAAATCACTTTTCCACAGCCCTTCAGTTGATATAAAGTCAAACATCCAAAGAATGTTTCATACTGTATATCCCTATAGCTGTGCTTTGTCTGACCTGTGACCTGCACTCTGGAGGATTTGGGCTTTTCTCATCTTCTGTAGTTGGCTGAGCATGGCCAGGATGCGGGCGTTGCAGGTCAGCAGGCTTTTGGAGGCCTCCAGGGCCTGCTCTCTCTGGGTGCAGGCGGCCAGGAGTTTAGTGGCTCCTTCACGCATTCGCACTTCCCGCTCGATCTGCTGCAGCAGCTCCTGGTCCTGAGCGAGACCAACGGGGAGAACAAATGGAGAAACAGACAGACATTATCATGGCATTCTCACGGCTGCTCTCTGTTACTGCTGGTATCAAGCTTTAATGTCAGTGAGCTAAACCTGTTGGGTGACATATCAGAATCAGGAGCCTAAGTTTGAAAAGTGCATTGCATGAAATGTAATCCACATGAGAATCTTGTTATGGGAAAGTTTACTCGATAACACAATCTCTGCCATGGAATTCACGTCAGCACAAAGAACTAGCTTTACAACTTCACTCTTCATTCACAGATAGTTATAGTTATACATCTGAAAACAATACCCATATCTACTGTAGCTATGTATGAACAAAAACACTTCACAAATATTCTCCTAAGACACAAAAGGCACCATTAATACACATTGGCAGTGCAAAACAAGTCAAACTGGCTATAAATGTATGCAATGCATGAATCAATCTCACTCTAATATTAATGTTGATATTTATTCCATTTATATCGTTCTGTCAATGTAAACAAGTTTGTCATGCCAATAAAGCTGTTTTGTATTTGAATAGAAATTTAATTGATATCAGATATCGCTCCGACAACAGAAAAAAAAAAAAAAATATCTTCTAAAATCTTTCCCCCTTTCTTTTTTACCTTTTCTGCACATGCTGTAAAATTTTAAATCTCCAATTAAAAACGTATTATTATTGTTATTATTGAAGTTGTTCTTCAGGGTCTTTCTAATTTAGTAGGTCAGCCTAAGGTGTGGGAACCTATTGTTATCCTGCATGTTCTTCTTTTCTGTTCTTTGGAGGAGGAAATCATGCTTCGGTGCAAACAATCACTACATTTTGCACAAAGGTCCAGTCCCATGACAGATTACCTCAGCTGCAAAAACAGGCCAATCATCCAAAAGGTAGCGCTAAAGGAACATTTTCAAAAATTCACATCAAATCAGCCAAATGTGCTACAGATATGATACTTACACTAAAATGAAGTTCCAACAATGAAGAAACTGTGGTAAATTTAAACCTATTGCAAACTATGAAGTGCGTCACTCTGCACACTGCTGTCTTGTTTTGCCTAAAATTGCCTGGCCCATACCATTGCTGCGCAGCAGCTTTATTTCAGAGTCTGCAAACAAGTTCCAACAATGAAGAAACTGCGGTAAACTATTGCAAATGCCTTTAAACGCTTACAGCTGCTCTCTTGTTTTGCCTAAAATTGTCCTCAAATTATTAATTTTTTTTATTTTATACAGTAGTACAATAATCTTATATTTAGGGTTAAAATGTATGTAATCATTGTTTAATAATAATACACGGTGGAGTTTCGAAACCATACCTAACTATTGTTTTCTGAGTAATATCAATTGATCAAACCTTTAACATTTCACACTACAAAATAAATAATACAAGTATGTACGATTCCTGCTGATATCGTATCAAATCGATATCATCCAATATGCAAATATTACTCCTGACATAGTTGGCCATGTTGATTCTTTTCCATTACAATGACACCTTGCCTACGTGTCTGCTCATGTTTGAACAGGCAAGAAATGTTTGTTAAGATTTAGGGATCAGAGTGTTGTTACATAATCATCTCACTCTTTCTGATCCTAAGCCTTGTTGGTATTTAGTGATTTACATTGGAATGAAAATCTGTAGTTGATGGTGACCCTATTGGGTTTTAGATCACTGTATTTGTAAAATCATCATATTAAAGATATGACTTACGATACATTTATACAGAGTAATAAAACAGAATTCCCAAAAACAGGGTTTGGGTCATATTGGTCAATACAATTTTTCAGTTACAATTACATCTTCAATTATAGCTCAATTACGATTACATTGAGCAGCATTTTTCCAATTACAATGTTTATTTCCTCCTGAAAGTCAATTATATTCACATTCTCAATTACTAAAGTTAAATTACAATTAATCACAATTACTGATCCTTTAATAAATACATCAATAAAATGTATCCATCCTCTTGTGTTGGCACCTCTTATGATAACAGCTCAGTTTTGAGCCTTGTTTTAAATCAGCCGTAAAATACACTACAAAATATTATATATCATCCAATTTGTTTTCCATCTCTTAGTTACCTTGTTAGGCTTCTTGATCTATGAAAATATTGGTATTAATATTTTTGATGTAGGCGTCCGAGCCTTTTTTTTTTGTCAGTATTGATAGTATAGATTTAAAAAATGATCCTCAAGAAAACTCGCAGGTAGAGAGAAACATATGAAACATATAATTGTTAACTAGTACGTATGAGTAACTTAGCAGGGTCGGCTTTAGGTCATTAGGTGCCCAAGGCAAGAGTGGACTTTGATCGCCCCGCCCCCCCATGAATGAATACAAATAGATATCAAGACAAAACAATGCAATTCTGCGACACAACAAACCATTGAAAAAAACAACCTATTTTAAAATTTAGAATAATGCATTATAACACGTACAGGTATAGTGCAAATGTCTCGAGGGAACAATAACAACAATGGTGCAAAATTCAAAAGCAATACAAAACAGTGCAATCAAAAGTTAAAATAAAATATAAAAGTTTCAGTCTACTTTCCTGTTTGGTTTTACTCGTCAGCAACACAAATCTTAAAACCAAAGAACACAATGTGCAAACAACACAATAGCCTTATGGAATAGAACAAGAATTAAAATTAAATAAATATAAATATGGGCAGAATATTAGCAGGTATAGTTACAGATTTAATACTAATATTCAATTGTGTAAAGGGTGTTTCACGTTTGTTATAACTTTTGAAGTTATTAAAAAAAAAAAAAATTGGGAGTGGGTGGGTGCAATTTGGCACCGAGGCGGCCGCCTGTTTTGCCTGTCTGGAAGGCCGGCCCTGCGTGTAAGCTATAAAACTGTAACATGGTTCCTCAAGTTTGCGTTTAATTAACATTTTATAACAGTTCTGTGTCAGTTACAATTACAAAGTCAGCTATCTGAACTCAATTACAATTCATTTATGATTACAGCAACATATATTTTTCAATTACAATTATAATTACATCATAATTGTAATTAATTATCAATAATGTGATTACAATTACAATGAGCTTCAACCTTGCCCCCAAACTATTATCTCTGAATCTTAGTTTCAAAATGTATCCTATACTTTAGTGTAAAATAAATAAATAATACTGTAAAGTGAAGGAAGTCACACTGACCTGGATGTTGTCATTCATGGTGGTTCTCGTCCCTCTGAGTCTGGCTGGTCTCAGCGACTGGAATAATATCCCAGCAGCTGCTTACTCAACACAGAGGGATCGAAACAGTCCTAAGCCTTAACACAAGAGCTGCAATGTGAGGGATTAACAATGTCTCCAACATTTTAATTGGACAGCTCCATCAAAGCAAGACTGGACTCTTTAATCAAGTCATCGTTCCTGCAAAAGATGTGCAACTCATCAATGTATACAACAGTAAAAAGAGTTCAATAAATCCTCTGTATTTCATTTTTACCACATAGGAAGTTGCACCCATAAACAGGTGGTATCGGCCACCGTTGAGGTATATTAAGACCTTAAATGCATTCAACAAGTTGAATTCTAACAGCAATAGGAGCAAAAGAAAAGGAAAGTGTTGAGAACAAACAGATGGTGAAAGAATAAACTATATTCAAGTCTTTAAGAGTTCCATATTTTATTTTGACATTGTTTTATATACAAAAATCCTGTACATTGTTTTCCCTCAATGATTAACAAATCACCACTATATACAACTGAACATATGTGACAACTTCCCAAATGTATCTTATCTTATTGTGATGGTACGTTGATGAAAATAAACCAAAAAAAAAATCTACAAAAAAAGGTTAAAAGGGCAAGACATTAAAATGTACGTATGTTTTCAAGTTGCCGTGTAATGTTACACACTTCCTGAGACCTTGTGTAAATCATAAGTAATACTCAAAACAATTATTGTACAATAAATACATTATTATAAATCTTTGTGCCAGTAAAACACTCCAAAGGAAACAGGAAGGAGCTTCACTTTCAATCACTGCTCTACAAAACCAAAGTGCTGAAACTGGCAGTAAAAAACAACATTTCCCCATGTAAAATTTACAAAAATTATGGAGATTTGAAAAGGAAAAAGACTTTCTACTTTTCCTCCACTTCTGTAAAAATGTCCCCAAAGAAGTACTGAGACACAGTGATGGGCTCCTCATCGGGTGAGCTGTCCATCACGCACACGTTTTCCTGAGATGCTGAAACCTACAAGGAAAACCACAGAGATACAGTAATATTAAGCTCAGATCACTAACACTAGAGTAGGGCTTCACAACCTTTTTTTGGATCATGACACCATTTTTATATCACAAATTTCTGGGGACCCCAAAGACTTAATTTTATATTATTTATTCATTACGTTATATAATATTTTAGATATATATGTGATAAAGTGAAAATATAGAAAACAGTTGTTTAAGAGTGTGTTGTATTAATTTTGAAAAGAATAATTAAAAAATCAGTAACTTTTTTTTCTTTATCAATTACTAGACATTCCAGGCGACCCCACATGGGGTAGCGATCCCAAGGTTGGAAAAACCCTGCACGAAAGCAACAAGCCCTCAGTCTACCATGTTTGTCTCACCTCTGCTGTACAAACAGACGTGTTGTGATCAGTGCGGCCCGATGTCACCTCGAGATCCGCCTCCATTTGTGATGGAACCGCGGTTTTCTTGCCTTGCGTCGTTGAACGTATGTCATGTGATGAGGAGGTAGCAGGCTCTGGCACACGCGATTTTTCTCGCACAGCTCTAGCCTTCGATCCCTTAGAGAGTGCTTTGGGGGGTGGAGGAGACTTTGTGCTGGCTGGTTTGTCTTTGGGTTTTCTGTCAGAACATTTAAAGAGAAACATAAGTGTAGCAGACACAGTCTGTGACGTGTTAACAGACACCACAGCACACCTCGTTTTACAGAGAAGACCAACAGAAGTTTGTTAACAATAGATAGAATAACAATTTAACAACAATTACCCAGCTTAACCTCTTGCGCGCTCCAGAGAAAAGCCTCCATTCCCCCACTGTTGTGAAGGACCGAAGCCTGCTAACGCTGTTAGAGGCCAGCTGGGACCAGCTACACAACACAACGCTGTGAAACCTACTATTCCAAACCAGCTGTGGAACTAGCGGTGTGGCCAACAAGCCCAGAACGGGCCACGTGGGACACATTCTGCGGTCCTGAGCAGAGCGTTCCCGTCCGGACTGTGCTAATGGACATGCCGTCCAAGGGGACGAGCACCAGCCCTCTTTCGTCAGAGCCCAGGTATTCTGGAACTTCAAATTCTAATCAGACTTAAAGTAACGACTGACAGATATTCTCATCCCCGTGACCAGGAGGAAGGTAAACTATAACCAATAAAGTGGGTTTTTGTATCTTGGTTTTAGGATTACAAATTTCAAGGGAGATGCTTTCGAATTAATTTTGGTTATGTTTTGTTTTTGGGGAAACTGATAAGCTTGAGTGATTAACTTCTGCCACTCCTCTTACCTGACCACTGTCATGGGGAATATGATGATTATCATAATTGGGAGGGCTGGCTTCATTAAGATCAACAAAATCTTCATTTTTGAGCCAAGTCTCAGTGAGGCATAATAAACCTAGTTGATGGTCAAGTATAAGATCACTCACTAAAAGAGATTAAGACAAAAGCGATCTGATATTTAATAGTCCACATTTAATAGTTAAGGGAAAAAGGAATAGAAACTAAAAGAAAGCGGCTGTGCGTCTTGTCATGTCACAAGGTTATAGGTTACATTATAGTTGTTTCTAGCTGTGCCTATTGTATTAAGTTGTTAGTAACCTACACATGTATTATGCTATACAAAATCACCCTCCACTGGATATATAATCAGCTGCAATAAACTATATTTTAACATTTTCGAATGCTAGTCATACTTCAGAGGTTATTTTGGTGAAAGTAACTCAAAAGTAGTGTAACACACTACAATTCAGAGGTAGTAATATTGTAATGTAACTAATTCGTTTTAAATGATAGTAACCAGTAATATGTAATGTATTACATTTTGAAAGTAACTTGCCCAACACTGCACCTAAATCCCATGCTGCTACTGTATATTGATTTTATTTATCTTTTTCTTTCTTCCACTAAGCGTTCTCTTTTTATGTTTAAACTTAAAGCTGCAGTTTGTAAGTTTTCTTGGTTTTATTTGGTCAAAAATCCATAATAATCTTATTATATTGTATTGTATATTGTAATCCAAAGCGTTCTGAGTGAACAGTGAACCTCTCCTCCTTCTCCTGGCTCTGTAAATGAGCTTTAGAAATACAGGAACGTGACGATGAACTTCAGCCAATCAGAGATTTTTTTTACCAACAGGGCGAGCCCATGAGCTGTTTTAAGCATTACTATTGGCTGCTCAAGCTGATTGTCAAAATCAGCTTGAGAGTCTGGACAGTCCCATGGCATTATGTTCCAGCTGAAGTCTCTGATGGCACAGCGGTTACACGGCAAAGCAAGAGGAAAAAGGAAGACCGAGGTGGAGAAGCAACAGAATAAAGGCACAAACATGTTCAGGAGGAACGGTGTCCGCCAAGTAGGTGTGTGCAGTGAACTGTGAGCGATCTGCTTTCATTCAGTGCAGTCCGCCTTGAGTCAGAGAGAGTGAGAACGGAATAAATAGCTTATTAAAAATGATCCAGGGTGGAAAGAAGAGACCCAATTCACCTGCAGTGTGGACGGAGTGTGTCTGCTCTGATCAGCTGGGTGCGGCTGCATGTGTTTGAGGAGCAGCTCTGACTCTGCGCCTCTTACTATCCTTACAGCAGTGAGTGATGCATGCTTTCATGTCTCTAAAACATCAGAAAAATCTCCAATGGCACAAGATAAAGTTCCTACATTTGTTACTAGTCTCTATGAAGAAATCAGTCTCAAAGTTTGATAGTGCACGCATGCACGCAGGAGTTTCGTTCAGGAGGGGAGGGGGGAGTATGGAGCGCCTCACAATTTTACATACCCCAGCTTTAACTATTTGTCTGTGGTTCATGTATCAATATTGTAGATAATTTGACAAGAATTCACACAAGTGATCACAAACACTTGAACTCAATTCTAGATGGCACGCCGACAAATCTTAATGTTAATATCAATAATAATAATTTATATTGTCATCTTTAAAACCCTTTGTCCGCCAACATAATATTCCTCATGCAGATCAGGAATAAAAATGTGCAAACATCCTTGTACCTTTTCTGTCTTTGACCCCTGACATGCTTCGTGGTCTTTGTACCCAGGTTGCTGTTAAGGTCTTCTTCGCTAGTAACACTTTCCTGATCCAGGTCTACGTCCCCACTTCTTAGTTCATGTGACTCTGGAGTCTTTGGCTCTGATGGCCCAGCGTTCTTTGAGCCCTTCCTGGTTTTTCTTCCAGTGTTAGCCGACGGCGTTTCCTCAGTTGATCCTTTACTCCTTTGTTGCCGTTGAGCAGTCGTGGGTTTTGTCTGCGGCTTGGCTGGTTAGAAAATACACAACATACGATGACAAAAACTGGTCTACATGTGATGAACATTTTCAGTTACCTCTACTCCTGGTGCATGGCCGTTTCTCCGTTGCAGACGGAACTTCATTATTATCTTCATGTGCTGGAGATTTAAGGGAATGACCTACAGATGTTGGTGTTTCTTTAACACAAAAGATGGGAAGAAAAAAAGTTTTAAATTTTTTTTTTTTTTTAAAATGAGGTCCCATTCACAGTTCAGTTCCATGTCATTACTTTACCTTGTGAAACTTCAGCAACCACCAAGGAAACAGTCTGAAAAATGTGACACAAACACACAAGGAGAAAATGATTGCACATGGTCTTATAAATGTTGAGGTAGGTGCATATTCTATTTCAATATTTCTATTTTAAACATTTTTTGAAGGAATTTGCACTAAATCTCATAGTGAAACCACCTGATGGAGCATTTGCTGTCTAGTGAAAGTGCATTTTAAAGGTGCCTAATAATAATTACATATGAGCATCAGCATAGACACAACACTTCACTTACTTGATATGTGTCGCTCTTGGAGTCACTTTTTTCCGGAGACGAGGGTTTGTTAGGGACAGACTCACCTCCTCCTGTGACCGAAAGCTCCTCGGAAACACTGCAGATGAAATGATAACAGCTCAGGACAAGACACCAAACTAAACAACTGTCAGGCCTGCATTAAAGGAGAGCTTAAAGAGCAACATAACCTCAAAACCACTTTTTTCTGCTGAAAACAAGTGGATTTGGGTTTGAAAGAGTGTTGTTGATTGATTCCTGTCCAACTCTTCACATTTTAGTCAAAGTACGAAAATGTGGCGTATTTTGTTGTAAGATGCAAGAGTGACTGCCCTCTATGGGTTGAAACCTGGCTATTACAATCAAAATTTTGCTACTGAAGAAGAGAGTCAGTGAACTGCCTCTCCAGTACGTTAAAAAAACAATACAAAGTGGCAGCGGCAGCCAAAAGTGAAAATCCGAGGCACTCTAGAGGTGTAAAAATCCTTTATCTAAAACAGGGATGTCATGTCGACGCATTTCAACTCACAAAGTCTTCATCAAGACAAGTATCTCTCTCATAATACTAATATATTATATTTATTTAATTTATCATTGTATAAAGATTATACACATCATTGTAAACCAAGAAGTTAATCAAGTAGGTCATATTAATGTATTTATCAATATAAAAAAATAATATGAATCATTATAGATTAATTAACTCATCAAATAGTCTCTATAAGTGTATTATAAAGAATGTTATACTTATTGTGGACTAAATAGCTCATATTAGTATATTATATTTAGAATTGTAAAAAAACCTGTTGTATATATTGTAAATTAATTAGGTAATAACAAATTGCTCCAGGAAACCCACCCATAATTTCTTGATAATTTCCAGCCTAGACGCACGTCAACTAAAACTTTGGCGTTCAGTTAGTCTTTAAGGACAAAAAACAAACCTTTGTTCTTGTACTAATGCGACTGTCACAGGTTGGTCCAAGACTTGCCCAGCTTCACTGGGATCAGTCTCTGTTGATGTTTGGCCCGGGATCGCAGTCAGAGAGAGGATGAAAAATGGCTCGTCGGGATCTGAAGGTACTTGGTCTGGCAGAACTGTGAGCGAGGAAGAAAAGCAGGTCTAGTACACAAAAGTTGAAATAACAGGATGCAAGTAGAAAATCTTACAATCTGAAAATCTTTGGCAGCTTTGGACGCTGTCGGCACCTGCAGGTGATGCAACCTGCAATTAGACAAAGAGGAAAGAAACATTGAAGAAACCTTTAAAATGGTTTCAGTTGTTGATAAAAGTGTTTGTGCAGTGAAGTCTATATTTTAAAAGTGACACTCCTTTCAAAAGTTTTAACAGATAAATAGAAGTGGAGACAGCTGGCATATTTGACGCTATTTTTTATTTTGCAAACTAGTGGCTTCTTTATGTTTTAAAGCCTTCATCAACTTGCTGATTGAAAAAAAAAGCATGATTGTGAACGTTAGTTGAAGTTTGCAGTGGCTGCTGAAAGTTGATTAATGTGAAAGGACAAAAACCAAGTTTGACAACCTCCTAGTGTCTGCTTGTGGAATATTTTACAAAATTCAACACTGTTGCTAGATTGAAAAAGAGCCATCTTTCGAAATTAATAACAAATACTTTCTAGAAATAAGTCTGTAAGTCACACTGGTATATTAGTTGATTTTAATTAAATTTAATGTTTTCCTAGAAAAATTCATGGTCAACAAATCACATGCTTGACACATCTTTCAGCCAAAAAGAACTCCTCTGTTATTACAATGTGTGAGATTGGCTGAAGAAGATGCCAATCATCAATTGGCTCAGACTTATTTCATGCTACAGCAGTAAACATATCATTTTGAGAAGTCTAATGTAAACAAGCTTAAACAGCATCCTAGTTAAGTGAAAGTCAACTTGCTTTCACTTTCACATGAAGTGATTCACAATTCACATTTTTATTCACAAGTCGTTACTGCCAATTGGCTTTGAAATCCTTGCTCCATCAAAAAAGTCACGAACTCAATTTTCAATGAAAAAATAGCAATGTATACCTTGGAAAATATTATTTTAAGCCAATGCAATAACGTGAGCAACATCTATAGTTTAATTGGCAATAGGAGGGTTAAAAATAGACAAATTTGCCAGCATGGCGGTTACGCATCAACAACCAGGGAGTGGGCAGCCATCGATATTCATTCTGTACTGTTGATGACAGCTATTCAGGCAGGTATGAGGATGCGCACATGCATGGTTCATGTGTAGATGTGTAGCTGCACATGTGCACTAAAATATGTGTGGCCATGTCTATAAGTGGGGGTGTATGCGCTGTGCAGAGGTAAGTGTATATATGTGTATGTGTATATACTTTTGTATGCAAATGTATATTTCTATCATATCTATTTTGTAGTCATATTGCACGGTAATTATTTAAGAGGCTCAGGGGTTTGGGGTGAGGGGAGGGCGGGGCTTTCGTTGTTTTGTTTGGATCAAATTTTTGTCTTTTTTGTACAAATTGTTCAATTGTATAAAAAGAAAAGAAATTGTACACTTTTGTATACAATTATATCTGTGACTTGCATTTCATAAATAAAATTATATATAAAAAAAAAAAAAAATAGACAAATTGAACGATAAATATATGGGTGCTGCCTTATAGTGAAAGTGTTCCTAATTCAAACCAGCCTGTTGATTACAGTCAAAGCTTGTTGTTCAAACCTAATTGGTTGATAAAAGTTGTTTGAAACCAATTTGCTCTAAAGTGAAAACAACCTTTCCCATTAAAACAAACAACACAAAAAAGGCGTAGATCGTACCTGTGCAGAAGACACTACTGACATCAAAGCAAGAGAATGCTGAGTCACCGGTGCTACACCACCAAGAGCTACTGGATCCTGAATGTTAGATCTGTTGTCAGACTCAGTTTTGTGATCATTGAGATCCAAACCCTGCAAAGGAACAACAAAGTCTGTAGAAAAAAGAAACATACGTGATCAACCTCCAGTCTTAGATGAGATCCACCTGAAAAGGGAATTGAAGAATTCAAAGTAGTCTCACCTGTTTGTGCTGGAGTGGTTTCCTGCTCTTGCTGGACTTGTATAGGACTTGTACTGTCTTCTATTCTGGGTTTAGGTGGAGAAAGCCTCACTGTGCTAGCATGAAGGGCTTCATCTGAGGTAACGGAAGAGTCCGTCGGTACTGGTGAAACATTGTCTGTGCTGGGAGAGGTGAAAGAAGCACTAAAATAAGATACTTAAGACATTTGTGTTTGAACTAAACTTATTGTGCATTTACAGGAACCTAATTCCTTACCTTTTACCAGATAAAACCCTTTCCAAAGGTAAAGAGCTGGAATTATCAGTTGATGTAGGAATAGGGTCAGATGACTGTTGAGCATTTGGCTTTGAAGACGATCCAGCCTCCAGTGAAGTCTCATTCAATGTACATTCTGCGTTGTGAATACTTTTAGAGAACATGTCTGTTGGCAAAGACTCGTTGTCTGGAACTTCACATATTGCTATATGCATGCCATCCGAAGAAGCGCATTCTTCCAAATCCATAGATTTATCTTTTGATAAGGAATCGACTTGAGCAAAGGCCTTCCTATCTTTCTCAAGTAAATCGTGATCTCGCCGACTCTCATTACAGTCTCTAGATAAATGCTTTTCTGACATTGACCTTGAGTTTGCATCCAAATGAGAATCGTCTGGGGTGTTGCTTAAATCCCCAGACAGTAGTTTTGTCTGTTCGGATGTGGTAGGTAGGAGTACAGTTGATTCGGCTTTGGCTTTTTCTTCATCAATCAAAAAACTTTCCTCTGCATGTTTATAAGTTGACGAGGCACCAGTAGTATCCTCGACAGAGCTTTGAGCCTCTGGTTGGGTCATACTAGTTTCTGGTTGGAAATCGGACTCAAACGATTTATTAGGTGTTTCCTCAACATGCTGTGAAAGTGTGTCTTTTAATGGCCCAGGCTTTGACAGTGTAGGTCTGGCTTGTGACAAATTTGGTTTGGGTTTAATTCTTTGTAATCGACTTTTTCTAGATTGAGAGAGACTTACAACTTTCTCTCTTTCTTGAATAACAGGAAACACTTCTACACTAGTGGCTGGCAAATCAGGACGATAATCATCTTCCTGGACTTGGACAGCATCTGCGTGCAAACCATGTCCGACTTGTGTGCATGACAAGTCAGTTGTCACATGTTCACTGTTGCTCTCAGTTGTTGACACACAAGTTAACTGATTTTCATCACTGATTTTGGAAATAATATCAATTGGGGCTTGCACTGGAACAGGTTCCACCTGGCATTCATTCAATTGTATTTTTCCTGGCACACTCTGCTCTGGTGGTACAGCAACTAATACCATTTGTTCAGTAAGTTTTGGTGATGTTTTTCTTTCAGCGGTTGCAGTCATTTCTTTAGAATGTGCAGGAGTAGAGTGTAAATCTGATGGTGGTCCTGAAGTCAGATAAGAGTGTTGATGTTCACTATGAACAGCAAGTGTTGGTTCAGTTACTTCACATTCAGAATTTGACAATGGATTTAGCTTTTTTTCAGATTTGGATCTTCTTGATATCAGTGGAAGGTTTGGTTTAGGTTTAAGAAATCGACCTCTTATTGGTTGAGAAGTTAATGCACGTTCACTCTGTGCTTGACTAGCTTCAGCATTTGTCGCAGGCATTGTTAAGCAATGGCCTTCTCCAAGAGGAACTTCTGCCAATTCTACATTCAACTTTTGTTCAGACAGTACTTCTTTAACTGCTGATTCAGTTCTTGTGACATTAATTGTTTTGACGGGAGATGTGTCTGTTTCGTCAGTGAACTCTTCTTGAGTGGTTTCAGGATTAGACACCTGATTTGTTTGAACTTGTGCTGAATCCTTATTCAAACATTGGCCAACCTGTAGTTCCGAAACTAGTGAATCCCTTTTCGCCACATCACTAAAACCACTCTCGGTTTCAGAAGGAGATGTCAGGTTTTCATCCATGAGTGTAGAAGGTGGTTCTGTGTTTTTAGTCTCCTCTTTCGGAATCAAGTCTTTTTCCACAGGCAACTTTGCGATTTCATGTTTGGATCTTAGAGTCCTCAATGACTGTGGTAGATTCGGTTTGGGTTTTTGTAATCGACTCCTCTTTTGTTGACATGTAGATGTGACTTCACCCTCTTTTTGTATGGCTTGTAATTCCTCAACACAAGAAATGGATGAAGCGGAATGGCTTTGCCCTTCTTGCATTTGGAATGAGTCTAAATCAACATTCCATCCTTGTTTAACTGGTGGCCCTGTGCCTGCAGAGTCTGTCTTTTCCAAAACACCACAACTACTATCAGTTTGAGCACAAGTTGATAGATTTTTATTTCTATAATCAAGAGTTGGATCTCTGTCTCCAAGAGACTCCTTTGTGGTAAGGTCTTTCTCTTCAGGCTCTGCGGTTGTTCCCGGTATAGATTGTGAAGTTCTTGACTTCTGTGACAGGTTTGGTTTTTGTAATCCAATCTTTCTTGGAAGGTGAGTTGAAGAAGGCTCAACTAGTTTTTGACTAACTGGTAAATGTTCTACAAGAGTGGTTAAAACATTGTCTTGGTCTGCTTGAACTTGGTTGCAGTAGTTTTCTGACTTTTGTCCAACTGGGGGTTCAGTAACTATTGAATTGTCCACATTTGTAAAACTACCCTCAGTGCTAACAGAAGATGTCAGTTCATCTGTGAACTGTGAAGTGGTTCCTGTGCCTCCAATTGAGTCTTCAGCAATCACATCCCTCTCTGCAGACTCAACTTCAGCTTCAGGTTCAGACCTTGAATTTTCAGCTTTCTGTGGCCCGATTGGTTTGGGTTTTTGTAACCCACTCTTCTTCAGTTGACCTGCAACGTCAACTTCACCCTCATTTTGATGGATCAGTAAATGGTCTACACTACTGACGCGTGAAGTGGAAATGTCTTGGCCTTCTAGTAATTGGGCTGAACCCAAATTTGATCCTGAATCTGCTAAATCCATTGTCACCATACTGAAGCCACTACTTTCTGTTTGAACATGGTCTTTTTGAGTTTCATTTGAGAAATCAGAAGTTGACGCTGTATCTCCAAAAGACTCTTCTGTACGCATGTTGTGCTCTTCACATATCTTTGTAGTTCCAGGTTTGGATCGTAAAGGTCTGGATATGTGTGGCAGGTTGGGTTTCGGTTTCTGTAATCGACTCCTCCTTGGTTGAGGAATCAATGCAGTTTCAACCTCTTTTTGAATAACTGTAGCATCTTCTAGAGAAGTGGATAAAACTGGAGAAGGTTCATTACCTGCTTGGACGTGGACTGGGGCTGAAACATTATCTACTGGTCTTTCTGGAGTTTGAGATTCATAATTTCCTCCTCCAGATATCTGTGGTCGACTTGGCTTAGGTTTAATTTGATCCTCCTTAGATTGGCTCAAAGTTGCTGCTTCTTTCACCTCATTTTGGGAAACGAGTAAATTTTCTCGGCTGGGAGACATAGCATCCTTGTTGCTGCTGCTCTCCAAGACAATGTTTGTCTTTTGAATTGACTTTTTTTCGATCTCCCTTTCTGCAATATTTCTAATCTGCACCCCTTCAACCAAACTTGCAATATTGTCATTTTTGGAACAACTCATCACACTTTTATTTCCACTTGACACATCCTTTTCTGGTTCACAATAAGGCTCAGAAAAGCTTTGCTTGCTGAGCTCAGAGGAAACCTGATCTGATTTTGTTGCACTTAGGTCAATTTCATGAACTAACCTCTCTTCACTGTCAGGTGGGGTCTTCTTTAGTAGGGTTTGAGTACCAGAAAAGTCCTCTTTCAATGTCTCTTTAAACATGTCTAGTGTTTTTGGGCCAGTATCTTTATCAATTGGTAGTGACACCGACTCAACAGATGATTCTTCTGAGTTAGGCTTCAACTGTGGAGCCCTTGAGCTTCGCCCAATGTTGGGTTTGGGCTTGAGTTTAGGCATACGTTGCTTCTTGGTTTGAGGAGAACCTTTACTTGGGCTCTCCAGAACTGATTGCAATGTAGGTGTAGGTGCCTCCTGTAGCTCACCTATTTGATCAATAGTATTCAGTATAACCATATCAGTGGTGTTTGTTGTAGCGGGTTCCAGTAGGGATGCTGTTGTTGACAATTCTGTTAGTTTATGGTCAAATGCTGGGAACATATCAAGTGAATGTTCTTCTGGTGCAGCAGAATGTGTGTTCATCTCTTCTTTATCACTAGCTGACGAAATCACTAGAAAATAAACAGCAAGTTGTTTTTAATGTTAAGCAAGTCCATTGCAAAAGAATCAACGTGGTAGTGGTGGAGATGTATCTCTTACGTGGAGAGCGGTCTTGCAAATCAGTTTGACCCTCTTCACTCTGCGAGGTTTGATCCACATTCCCAATGGTCAACAGAGTTTTAGCGGCCTCATTGTAGCTCTGGTCTTCAGATACTGATTAAAAAAAAAATACATTAAACGTGAGTACTCTGCAGCACTTTGGAAATAGTTTGAATAATTTTAAATTGTTTATTCCAAAAAAAAGAAAAATTCAACATACCTTCTTCTGTGGGTTCAGAAGAAAGGTAGTCTATAACGTCCTGCAACGCAAACGGATAATTGAACATCTGAAAACTAATGTATCAATTATAAGGTAGGTGAATTTTAAAAAAAAACAGAAAGCAATTTAACGTCCAATTCATAACTAACAAAGATCTGACTACATTTTTTTTCAAAACTTTATTATTAGTTTTTTTCAAACTTCAAATACATTGTGTGGGCCTCATTCACTAAAGGTTTAATACACATTGCAATTGATCTACTAACCCAGCGCAAAAAAAAATTGTTTGGCAAATGGGGAAAATAACACAAGAAACCTGTTTACTGAGTTAACCCTTTAATGAATATGTAATCTGGGTGGATCTGCCAGAACGCACAAAATAGTGGAAAGAGGAGATGCAAGTAGAGCCATTTAGCACACACACAACGTGACTGCTACTTAACTGCAATTACTGTTTTTCAAATTCATAATGCACATTCGAAAGCATGTTTACATAGCATGTTTCGACAAATGCAATGTTGCGAGGAAGAAGAGGGGGCAAAAGTACAACGAAAGGTGATTGAGAGGATGTAGATTTTACTGTTCCTAGTTTGTTCCATTTCCTTTGTTCTTTATCTTTTTCTGTCCGTCCATGTTTAATTTTTTTTATTTTATACGCTGTTCTCATTTTCCCTACAGCTCTCACTTTCTCACAAACAGTCTCCCAAATTATGTTTCTCCTGCTTATATTTACATTTATGTGCTGTAATTCAACATTATGTTATTTCTCCTCTTCCACTAACATTTACAAAATGTGATTTATTGCGTCGCTGCATTCTCACACGAGAACTCGCGAGCGCAAACCCTAATTCAAACCGTGCATCTCCACCACTTTTGTGCCTTGTTAGAGCTCGATATGTAACAATGACTCAAAACGTAACAACTGGTCGATAATGTAGCAAGTGCTGAGTCCAAAATGTTTTTTTTTTTTTTTTAAAGTAATGAAACCCAAAATGCTACAACTGGTCAATAATGTAACAAAACGTTGAGCTCAATACGTAAAAACTTTTTTCGTGATTACATTATGAGGCAGGCAAAACATTTTTCCCTAATAATGTAATACATTTATTACATCATAGAGTGAGTCAATGATTTATGAATTAAAGGGTTTATTGCTTCAATGTAGAGATGAGTATACATAAATGCATACGTGTAAAAATGTGTATGTGTGTTCGTATGTGTGTATACATATATATATATATTTTTTTTTTTTTTTTCAAAAAAGCCTTTTGGAGAACCTTAACAGTTTTTTTCTTAAGTTTCTTAAGTTGTTAAGTTTATATATATATAACAATGTTTTTTTAATTTTTTTTACAATTCGGGTCATTGTTACATATCGGGCTCTCACACGCCTGCATTGGCAATATTAGTAAATCACACAGAGAAGTTGAACAAACAAAGCCTGGAATTTATTTGTGTGCGCCCCCAATTTAGCGCTGTGTAAAATTCCAAAACATACGTTTTTTTCAATAATTCTTGGTCTGTCTGGCCTTCGCTAATAGCAAGTAATGCCAATTAGTGTCAACTTTCACAGGTGAAGGAAAAATGCTTGAAATACTATAAATAGTTGAATGATTTTATCTTTTTTGTTGTTGCTGAAACATTTAACATATAACAAAATACATATATATGAAAAAAAAGTTTAATCTCTATTGTGTTTTTGTAAAATTTTGAAGTTCGACGTTAGTCTTATAAAAAATGTACTTCATAGCAAAACAATTCTTACTCGTAACACCATTAAACAGTTGTCATTCAAATGCAAAGAAAGGAGCAAAAACTAGAAACAAAAAAAAGTGTATCAAATAATTTTTTCATGCATGGAAATAAAATGAGGTGAAAACAAAACAACGACGGATTATGGGATGGGAGAGGAATGATGTTTCTGTTACAGTCACTTACAACAAGCAGGTCCAACTGATGCTCAAAGGGTTCGGCTGAGCCCGTCTCCTGCTGTGCCTGAGCACAAGAAGAATCTGGGCACAGCGCGTCATGGGAGATGTCCAACACATCTGGCATACTGGCCAAGATATCAAACTGTGTGTGTGTGGAAAATGGGGAAAATCAGAAATGGATGATGCAAAATGGACAGAACGTGATGCACAACATAGAAAGAAATTCTGAACAAACAAAAACAAAAAAAAATGTAAATAACATGCATTCAAATAAATGTGTGTTCCTCTTACTTCTGCCATGGTCTCATCCACCTCTGGAATAACAGGCTGAGGCGTATGCAGACTAGCAGGCACAAACACAGAGTCACTGCTGTATGCTAGCTGCTGCTGCTCCAACGCCAACTCTTCATCCTTTGACCCATCTTCACCCTCTTCATCACTGAAGTCGGACTGAGAAGCTGTGAGAGTGATGAGTTTGGGCTTTTTGGATGCCTTGGATGGCTGTGGCTTTGTGGAAATTCTCTTCTTGGCCGAGGTTTTGGTGTTTGCTGCAGATGGAGGAGACCCTACTTGAGAGGTCAGCTGGGTTTCTGATGCAGAGGAGTGTGAGTCCTCAATGATCAATGGCTTGGTTTGTTTGGGAAGTCTCCCGTATCTGAAAGGGACAACATTGCACATCAAAGCTTTTAATATGCTTATTCCTTAAAAATCTAGTAAATCATCATCTTGAGAGATTTACAAAATTAAACAAACTAAAACATATAAAAGTCATAATAATTTACCATTTACCACTAGGCCATCTATGTTGAATACTGGTCCAAGATGGCCACATCTACAGACCGTGGTACACCAATAGACATATAACTAAATGCCAACAAGGAAATTACCAATGTACGTGAAGAGATTTGCCGCCTCCCTAACGAGCTAAAAAGAAAGATTATCTACTTACACTGATGTCCACCACATATTCATTCTCATTCCACTGTATTCCTGTATCATGTTTTTCTGCAGTCAGTGCCTTCTCCTCGCCCTTCTCTCTCTGCTCTGTTTCAGGTGTCGTGAAGCTGATGATGGCAGTTCCTGATCTGTGGTTCACAACTCAACTAGTCTGGGACACTCTGATGTTCTATCTCTTTATCCTGTTCTGTTGGTCCTCCTGTCCACAGCAGATGGCTGCCACCTCTGAACCTGGTTCTGCTGGAGATTTCTTCCTGTTAACAGGAAGCTGTTTCTTCCTACTGTCGCTAATGCTTGTTCTTGTGGATTTGTTGGGTTTTTTTCTTTTCTCTTACAATATTTATATTTTGATAGCGCTTTGAAATGACTTTTGTTGTAATTTGCTCTATATCAATAAAATGTAATTTAAATGAAAAAGTTTTAGAATTTTTTATTCATGTCAAGATCTATTTTCATCATATTGTCCTAAAATCGTACAAATTTATACATTAGGTCAGTGTTTCTCAACCTTAGGGTCGGAACCCCAAGTGGAGTCACCTGGAATTAATTTTAAAAAATAAATAAATTGAATTCTTGTTCTTTGTGAAACACACAAACATCAAATATCTGTATCCTATACTTAAACTTTCTCAAATTGAAATCTATTTCAAATGAAATGCAGTATAAAAATATCTGAGGTCGAGCACTTGTCACTTTGTGCAATAATCCTGGCTACTCTATATTTGTAACACATTTGCAATATCAAAATGGGGTCACGACCCGGAAAAGGTTGGTAACCTGTGCATTAGGTATTTACATTATTTTGTAGCTATAGAGGGTTTAAGAAGAGTTGTTTTGAATTAAGAGGTAAAAAAACAATTAGCAACTTTTTAAGAATATTTCTTTATAATATATAACAGAGCTAGAGTTGGTTTCTTTATATTCAAACTAGGGTTGATCACAATAATCACAAACTATACATTTTAAATGGTCAATGGACTTGATTTATATAGCGCTTTATCACCACACTGAAGCAGTCTCAAAGCACTTTACATATCAGCTCATTCACCCAATCACTCTCACATTCACACACCAGTTGGACAGGACTGCCATGCAAGGCGCTAGTCGACCACTGGGAGCAACTTAGGGTTCAGTGTCTTGCCCAAGGACACTTCGACACAGTCAGGTACTGGGATCGAACACCCAACCTCTCGATCAGAAGACACCCCTCTACCACCTGAGCCACGGTCACCCATATTGTACTTTACTATTTATTATAAAACAGGTGAAGTGAAAAACTATGACTAAAACACATGATTAACCAATAAGGGAATAACCAAAATAAATTAACCACTAAAATAATCCTAACTATGAAATTAACAAGTATAACTAAAGGAACGAAAAGAGAAGAGAACTAAATATGGAAACAGTAAATAAAATAAAACAATGAGGACCGGTGGTTGCAGAAGGCACAAGTATTTCTAAGGAATCAAAATCTAGACTAGAAAAGTATTGTGAGTATTACAAATACAGACAAATTCCAATGCAAAGAACAAGAGCAATTGAAACTTGTGTTATTCCTTTTAACCTCGTGTTTCCATCAGTTTGGGTTGCAGAAACGTAAGGACGTAAGGGAACGTAAATGTCTTGAAGGCCGTGTCTGGGTTTGTACGACTATGCTGGTCACTGGAAATAATCGATCCAGTCATTTTTACAATATGAGCTTAGCTAGAGAAGGAGAGGAGTGAGGAGAAAGGGAGAAGAAGGTGATCTGTTTGATGTAAGTAGACTGTCTTTGGGGAAAGGTACCTGTTACTATTTATTGTCCTCAGAGTTTTAACAGTTAAAGGAGACGTGACCACATCCAGATTTTGTGTATCTTGTGGCTCTTGTGCAGACATTCTGGTCCCAAGTTGGGCCTCCTTGTTGCCTGCAGGTATGCAGAGTTAAGTGTGGGAGAGTAAAGGGGTGCGGCGATGTCTTTAGAGCACATGTGTTAAACTCAACGACTGGGGCCCAAATACGGCCCTTTGGAGCATCCAATTCAGCCCGCAGGAGAAAACAACAGAGAACACATGAATTATTCTATAAATAAAACTCAACAATATTTGCAGGGGCTCACAGTTTTCCTGGTGCTTAAATCCCATGATGGCAGTCATTTCTAATGTTAAAAATCCCATATCATGCTATTTTTCCATTTGTTCTAAGAAGCCCAAAAACATAGTATTTGAGGTTTATTTTCCCAAACTCGCCTGTTTTCCAGAGTTTTAGCCTCTGAAAAGTCAGTTTCTGAGCATCTCTAAACAAACGGGCTGATTTGCGGTCTACTTATGCAAATTCATGAGTGGGCGTGTCTATAAACGGGACACTGACTTCCGCCTCCCCGCAGGGTGACGTAGGACCAGAGGACGGCCCTCCCTCCTCCCACCCACTCCGTAGCTGAGCTCATGCTCAATGCGCACATTCGAGGGCGTGTCTGTTTACATGTCAATCACGGCAGAGAGCTTCCTGGAGGCCTAGATTCTCCAGCTCGGTGCCGTGTCAAATTTGTCATCAAAGTGGGAACGCGTCATTAAATAGGAGCGAGGTGTTTGGGCTTGCCCTGCAGTAAGAAAGGAGCAAATCATCCTCTAACTAACGATTGAGGACACATTGGGCATGTGTATGAAGCCCTAATAGCACTTTTATAATGTTTAAAGCACAGAAAAGTCCATTTAGCGTAACATGGGCCTTTAAACAGTTGAAAAAAAAACCTCCTCAAAATTCTTACAAAATCTTTTAATTTTCTTCCAAAACATTTTCCTTAACTCACTCAGTGCCATTGATGAGATATCTCATCATTTCAAATCCAAACGCTCAGTGCCATTGACGAGATATCTCTTCAATTTGCATTTTTTCACGGGGATTAGTAGAATACAAAATACCCCCAGCCTGTGAGCCAGATAGCAAAATAATAGGTGACATGTCTGGGATGAGGAGGAAGTTAAGTGTGTACAGAATGACGGGAGAGAAAGTTGGAGGAATGCCAACATACAGTAAGAATCCATTCAACTCTGACCCAGATAGATAAATAATAATAATTTTGCCATCAAAAGCCCGGTCTGTGTGTTTTTTTTTAGTTTTATATAAGGAAACGATGTTCAGATGTTAGAGTTGTCACTAAAGCAAAAAAAAAGCTTTAAAGTCACTGACAGGGTTTTTTTTTTTTTTACAAAAAGGCTTTTTTTCTCAGCTTTTTGCTCTGAAACTGAAGATTTGTGTAAAACTTGCTCTATTCAACGGTTGATTACAAAAGAATGAAACAAGCCAGAAACATTTTTGTGGTGTCAGATTTCAGATAGTCATAGTAGAAAATATTCTGTGGGTCTTTAAAAAGGTGGAAAATCTCAGAATGGCTGGCACTGAATGAGTTAATTAAATAGAAATTTAAATGTTCAGTGCCATTGACGAGATATCTCGTCTTTTGCGTTTTTTCACGGGGATTACTAGAAAACACCCTGGCTGAGGTTCCTCATCAATATCTAAGCTGTGGGGTGTTGTAGTGACCAACTGTGCCCTGAAGATAGCAGCAGTGCACCTTTAGATGAGAGATTAGCCACTGATGCTACCCAGCAAAGGAGGAAGAAACAGGAACAAGTGAGATTATGGCGCTACAGAGTGATATTGTGACGTATCCAGCAGCTCACAGCTCCACATACTAACACAGAACATGTGTGGACCTGAGTGGATTATTGATAATGTTGAGATGGTGAGATAAAACCATCAACTAACAGGGCCAAATGGGTCATCGCTGCGTGTCGGGAGGAGGGGGGTATCCCCAGCCTGTGAGCCAGATAGCAAAATAATAGGTGACATGTACAAGAGTTGACATTCCCAGCAGTGCACAGCAGCACACACTCGACTAGAGCATGTGTGGAACTTATGGATAGTGTGGCGATGGTGAGATGAAACGATAAAAAGAACGGGGAACGCAGTGACACTCTGCATGTCCGGGAAGAAGAGGAAGTTGCGTGTGTGCAGAATGACGGGAGAGAAACTTGGAGGAACGCCAAAATACAGTAAGAAATCCATACAACTCTGACCCAGATAGATAAATAATAATATTTTTGCCATCAAAAGCCCTGTCTCAGTGTTTTTTTTTTGTTTTATATAAGGAGACAATGTTCAGATGTTAGAGTTGTCACTAAAGCAAAAAAATTGCTTTAAAGTCACTGACAGGGTGTTTTTTTAGAAAAAGGCTTTTTTCTCAGCTTTTTGCTCTGAAACTGAAGATTTGTGTAAAACTTGCTCTGTTCAACAGCTGATTACAAAAGAACGAAACGAGCCAGAAACAATTGTTTTTTTTTTTTTTAGAAAAGTAGAGGCTTCAATCTTTCAGAATCTGGTGTCAGATTTCAGACAGTCATAGTAGAAAATATTCTGTGGGTCTTTAAAATCAGTCAAAATGCTCAAAAACGGCTGGCACTGAGGGAGGTAGAAAATCTGAGAATGGCTGGCACTGAATGAGTTAATGTCAAACCACAGAGAGCCATCGATTTGTTTATGGTCAGATTTAACACTTGTATGGAAGGATAAAAGATAAACATGTCATACATTGTCTGAAATAAATGTTAGCATAATATTGTCACTATTCATCCGTCCCAACTTGTGAAATGCAATTGTTTTTAATTATATTCCACTTGTTCACAAGACAAAGCTGGTCTCATTAGACTAATGTAACTATTGTGATTATTAGACCTAAATATACTGAATGATTAAATCATCAGCTTGATCTGGTTTAATTATAGGAAATCAGAGAGTTATTTATCAACCATAACTTTATGTAACTCATCATAAGCTATAAAATAAACAAGATTCAGCACCAGGAAAAACACTAATGGAGTTGTTTTTGCTTTTCATGTGCTTTTTTAAAGAAAATAATTTAATTTTAAGTTAGGAAACGAATGAATTATATACAATAACAGTAATAGAGTGATCCACATGCACTAATATATTCCATGAAATATCAGCTCATGAGCTCTTTGTGTCAGCAGCTATTGCAGCCTTTTTTAATGGGTCTAGTGTTGATGTATTTAAATGTGTTTTTGAAAGGAACCTGTCTACTCTTTAAGTTGTGAACTCTTTTATTTATTGTTATGATAAATACCAAAAATTATCAGGATAATCTTTGTAGTCGATATCGCCTATCTCTAGTACCTGGTAGGCTTTGGGGGTTTGACGACAATCTCCTCTTCCTCAGAGGAAGTGCCATCACTGACTGCTTCGCTAACTTTAGCTTTACCGTAGGGTGACGTCTCCTTGTCTTCCTAAAATGATAGTAACACAACCTTCTATAACATGAAATGTAAACATACAGAAATAACATCACACAAGCCTGTAAACTGAAACACAACTACCTGCAATATGGGGACTGCATCGCTGCCGTTTCCATCCACCTTCGGGGGCTTCATGGCATACTTGCTTCTGAGATGCAGGAGAGGTTTCGGTGCTCTTCCTCGAGAAAGTTGAGCTGGTTTGATTAAAGTGCCCTTGCTAATACTGTCCTCTATGGGTTTTTCACATCTGAATATATTAAAAAAGATCATTATTAGTGCAAATGAAAACACAAAAGTGCATTTTTTAAAATCGTCTTTTAAGGGCTTGTTACATGTCTGTAGTTGTGTGCTCCTCAGGAAGTGCTTCCTCAGCGTCGTGTGGTAATACGCCATCCTCACCTGACAAGGACAAGACAAAATCTAAGTTGGCAGGAAAGTCTTCAAAGTGAAAAACAACAACCAGTATAATCATTATGGTAGACGTAGTCAACTGGCGGATGGCGGCCCCCATTTGGCCCCCCCAAAGTAAACGCACAAAATTATATTAAAATACACTAAAATATACAAAAAAAATTACAACACTACAGAAAATACAGTAAAAGACAAGAAAAACACAGAAAATATTCCAGAAACACACAAAATCAAAGATTAACAAAACGACAACAGAATTACACAAAAACACTGCAAAAAAAAGACATACAAAATTGCAGAAAATTACAACAAAAGTACACAAACGGACAAGAAAAACACCCAAAAAATGAGTCTGCCAACCCACAGTACTACAAACAAACGAAACAACAGAAATACTCACAAAAAAGACTCAAAAAAAAAAACACACAAATGATAACACATACACAATACAACTCCAGTTTACACAGTTTATAGGAAAAATACACAAAAGGACAACAGAAAAGCACATAATAAACCATACACAAAACAACATACACAGAATGAAAGAAAAACACACAAAATTACTCTAAAAACTATTTTTATTTCCTGTGTTAATGCTCAGATTGGTCATTACACTGAATGCTGCCATGAATGTACATAATGTGGCCCTTCGATTAAACACACACATTTTTGTGGCCGCCGTTCTGATAAAAGTTTCCACATCTACAATACGGTGCATAATATGGTGTATTCCTAAGTACAGATCTTCTAATAAGTAAATTTAAAAGCTTTTAAGCAAAATATGAACATGTCATTGAACAACGACAGTGTCCTACCTTTACTTTCTGCTTTTTTGATTTTCTTTAAACTTGGCTCTTCTGCCTCTTCCTCGGTTAGTTTTTTTATTTTCTTCTTTCTTTTAGATGCTCCACCCTCATTACAAACATCCTCATTTTCTTTCTCTACTTCCTCCTCAAAGTCAGGAAGTACTTCCTCTTCTTCCTCGTCGTCCTCTTCTTCCACGTCACTCAGCCTCTTTGCAGATTTTTTACCAGAGGCTAAAATTGGAGAGACAAAAGAGTTTTGATCTCAGACAAACCACTGAGTATCCTTAACGTATTGTCCTACAGTTGTTGTATTTAAAATTAAAGAAGCACATATAGACAGAGATCAAACTGAATTTTTCAGCACCATCTAGTGAAAAAAAAAGTGAATTGTAAAAACTTCTGCATGTCACGATACGATATATCCCAGTACTAAACTATACAATATACATTGTGATATATCGCAATATCAATAATTACAAAATTCACCTTTACAAGTACAAATTACAAAGCACAAAAAATACAACTTATTTCATGTTTTTCTTTTAAACTTATCAGAACAAGTAAATGATAACTAACCGCAATTCAAGTACCAATATCAAAAACAAGTGGTAAGTTTATCAACCAGTCAGATTATATTTTTCTCAAAAGTTTAACTTTTGCTTTTTTTACAGATTCTGATAATTCCTAAATTCTTAAAAACAAAAAAAATAAATACACATAAAATGCATTGAGGAGTGAAGTAGTAGTAATTAAATTGTTTTTTTCGTTAAAAAATATAATTAAAAAAATCAATTTGGACTTTTTCTTGGATCACTATGATAATCGTACAATAAAATATATATTGCAATATATCGGCGAATCAATTTTTCCTTGCACCCTTACCGATGACAGTAAAATATTTGCATAAAAAGCAGTAAATAGAGTGAAATGCAGACATTGAGCAGTGAGGAAAAGCAGGTGTTTGTAGAAGATTGTAGAATTTCCACAGGAATGCAGTGAACTCGGAGTGGGCGATATGGAAAAAAAATAATATCACAATTTTTTGTGGTGTGGTTCGATCCCAATTTTGCGTGACAGTCATCATTCGCTTGAGTTGAAATTATTGAACTCCAGCAAATGTTTCATGTGACGCGCTGGCGCGAAAGCCAATCAGAGTCCTTGTTGACAATGACGTCAAAAAAAAAGGGAGTCTGGTTGACGGTGCTTTTACATTCGCTTAAGACGCGCATGTGAAGCGAATATTTGGAAAACGTTTTTCGATCCTGCGGAAGCTTTCACCCTGGTTTGAACGCAGCATAACATCCAGGCATGTGACTTGAAGCCCAGAGCGACTTATTTTTTTTCCAAGTACAAATTCAATTTCTTGGAAAGCCATCTATGTGCATACTGGTGTGACTTATGGTCCGGAAAATATGGTACGAATGTAGGGCCTGATGAAATCCATTTTATTTTTTCCTAATTCTGTGTTTTCCACAATAATTATTTTTTTTAATTCCAGATTTTTCTTACAAATATTTTATCAATTTTTTCAGAAAATATTGGTTTTCAACTTCTGTGAGGAAACAAAATAATAATAAAAACAAAACCATAATTAAACAAAAATGAAATTTAAAACCACGTGTGAACTACGATTAAAAGGTACTAAAAGTTGTACTGACATGGATTATTCTGACTGCTCCATTTTAATTATTTATATGTCTTATAAAGATGTATGAAAGCAGCATTAATAACGTCACCCAATTCCTCCTCAGGAATCAATAGTTTACTGAATCTGAGCAGTTTTATTGATTACATTTTGATCAACTTAATTTAAATTATCCTGATGACATCATTCCAGGACGTAATGATGAGACGAAAATAAATGGACACATGGATGCATCAGTTATTTCACCACTAGGGACTAGAATATTTTACAGTATTAGAAGCTATCAAGTTATCATTAACCTACAATGTTTAAGGCTCTATACTCCCTGGCATCGGTGGACTCATTTACAACAACAGCCAATTTTTCCCCACTGATTTTCTGTAGCTCTAATGAGATGTTTTGCTTCCGTCTGTGATTCCGTTAATGTGGAAATTCTAGAGCCAGCCCTACTAATGCATGTAGAATACAATGCAGCGTAACTGATGAACACAAAAAGTTGGACTTACCTTTTGCTTTCTTGCGCCTCTTCTTTGGGGCATTTGCCTTTTCCAGTGATTTCAGTTTTTTTTTGTTCTTCTGATAATCCATGATTTTTTCGAGCAGCTTGGAGAAGTACTCTATGTCCAGTTGACGCCTCTCTTCTGCAAAATAGTAAAAAAAAAAAATAAAATAAATTGGTTCATTTAAAGTCCATGTAAAGCAAATTCTGATATTTTCTAATAAACACATTAAATAGGTCATAAATGTATTCCTTAAAACATGCACAAAGCCATTCAACCATTTATAATGTAAATATGGAGCTAAGCTTCGCAAAATGTGTTTCAAATTTCTGTGTTCAGGATTTAATGGGCAAGTCAGAAATCATGGCCACATTACGTAACGGAGCCATCATTAGCATTAACCTGACCCTGCTGCTGAAGGACACCAGAAACAACACACATATTCAGACTAAAAAGAATAAAACACGTCCGCTGGTGCCATATTTTCAATGAAATGAAGGATACACATATTGGAATCGGGCGGAGAAGACCTTTCTGCTGACACCTCGTTTGGTCCAATCCAAGCATTTTTGGATTTTTCCTGTTTTTTGGTCTTTCACACTGCTCCCTGCCCTAGGGTTAGGGTTAATACACGGAGGCGGTGCCCTTTTCATGCGTGGGCGTGGTTCCGCCTCTAACTGACTTGCCCCCAGTGTTTGAGAACAAAGAGATATGCTTGCTTTTCTATGATTTTGAGACCTAATTTTATATACTTAACGATTTTTTCATCTTTCAAATTTGGCTCAGTGGTCAATGACACACGTTTCTGTGGCGACAACTCATCACACAAATGTATTCCTGCTTTACACGAACTTTAATAAAAACGATAATGTCGTATTGTTTTTAAATACTTGAACACGCTTCTGAATACTTACTGAAAGCTTTGTCAACCCTCCAGGAATTTTCTCTCTCTTCTTTCTTGAATTTATTCTGAAAGTAAAAAACAAGAAGATGAGGCTTCAGTGTTTCAATAAATCAGATTGGTTGCAGATTGGATATAGATGAACACACCTTTATCTCTGATCGAGCTCGGTGTGGAAAAAGTTGGCAGATCATGGTGAAATCCGTCCCCACCATACTCACAGCCAGAAAGAACATATCCGTCTCTGTAACAAACCATACAGGAAGGTAGGGATGTAACGATTCACTCAACTCCCGATACGATTCGATTCACGATACTGGGTTCACGATACGATTCTCTCACGATTTATTTTACAAAATGAAACTGTAGACAAATTTTTTTTTTGGGAAAAAAACTCGAAAATACTGTATTATTTTCCTTTTATTTTTCATTGTCAAAAGAATTCCTTGATAAACTATTCAAAACAATGCAATTTAACTAAAAATAAATCTTGAATTAAATAAATAAAGGAATAATACAAATGAAAATGAAGCCTATTAATTTAAATTCTGGTTCTATAATAAACAATGCAAAACTGCATAATAGTTCTTTTTCTTTTAAAAGTGCAACTGAAAATGTATTTTGTGCCTTAACAATTGGACTTAAAAAAAAAAAAAAAAACGTGATTGCACTGATTTACGTCACATTTGTTTGGACCAGCAGAGGGCGCTGGTAACACAGTGGTCGGTTGGCATGCAGCTATCTTGCAGTGAAGAAGAGAAGCTATGCTAGCAGACAGAGCTAATAGAAAAACGTGACTTTTACAGATATTCAGGTAATATTACAGATATTCTTTCGGTGCAAAAGGGGTAATGAATCATTTATTAACATATTTAAGAGTAGAAGGCAGCCAGAAAGAAAGCATTAGACTCCGCCTGCCACCTACACTTGTGGATAGCGCCCTCTGCTGGTTAAAAAAAGTACTGCGATTTAATTTTCAGAAAATCGATATCAACCGTGATACCTATGAATCGATTTTTAACTGCCTTACGATTAATCGTTACATCCCTACAGGAAGGAATATGAATTTGGTGCAGATTTGTAGAATTTATCTGAATATTATCGCTACCTTCACTGGACCATGGTTTGGTGTAGCTTCCTTTTCTGAAACTGGAGTAAGTTGTGGTCGAGCCACGCTCAAATATAGGATCTCGATCTGCGACTATGTTTGGTCCTTTGGTTCGCTGCACCTCCACTGTCAGGCTGAAACGTACGGGATGAGGAAAAATGTCAACAAAAGGTTTTATCAACAAAGGGAGAAGGAAAAAAATCCACTGACCTTTCTTCATCAATGATGAGTGTGCCATCTTCTGCTACTTTGACCTGAGGGACCATGAGCACATCCTCCTCCACCTCTTCCTCTTCATCTTCCTCCTCCGGATCACCGTCACTCAAAGATTTAGGGGCAACTTCGGGCTGTTTGACTTCCTCTGTGGGCCTACAAAGATGGGGAGAAAACATTGAAAAACTGACCAAAGAGTTTTCAATTGGAAATTCACACATTTATGGAAATAAAACCTAGAGTATGATTCCATTCACAATAGTGGGTTCAAGATACGATTTTTTCATTTTACACAATGAGACTGTAGACAAATGATGACTGAAAAATATTATTCATCTTTATCTTCCATTGTCAAAAGAATCCCTTGATAAACTATTCAAAACAATGCAATTTAACTAAAAATAAATCCTGAATGAAATGAAGAAAGAAATAATACAAATGAAGAAGAAGCCTATTCATTTAAATTTTGGTTCTATGGTAAAAAATGCAAAACTGCATAATAGTTTCTTTTCTTTTTAAAAGTGTGACTGAAAATTTATTTTGTACCTCAACAAATGGATTAAAAAAAAACAGTCAGTGTACTGCATTTACAGGAGTTATTTGTTTCAACCAGCAGAGGGCTCTGGTAACCCAGTGGTCGTTGGCATGCAGCTATTCTAGCAGTGAAGAAGAGATGCTACGCGCTAGCAGACAGAGCTAATAGAAAAACGACTTTTACAGATATTCTTTTGGTACTAAAGGGGTAAGGAATCATTTATGAACATGTTTGACACACCTACGCTTCTGGACGGATAAATTATCTTCAACATGATGAGTGATGTTGTTTGTATCAGGCATTTTCTTCCACGCTACTTGCTTACAATGAGCTGACCAATTGTGGCAAGGCCATCATCACTCTCTAGGTTGCCAGTTTGTAATTACCATACAAACAAATGCATGGCTGCATAGATTACTGGAAATGCGCCCTGCAGTGTTGATGTGCGCAATGCACAGCAGTACCAGTAACATGCAAGTGGGGTTGCCAGGTTGGGGCCCTCTAGTGGCCAGGGGGCCCTAAGCAGTGTGAGTGACATAGTCCAAACAAGAAAAGGATAAATAAAAATGTTTAAAAATGTACTGTGATTCAATTTTCAGAGTATCGATATGAACCGTGACACCTATTAACTGCCTTACGATTAATCTTTAACAAGAGATGGTTTGAGAAAAATAGCATTGATCACGTGATGTTAAATAATTGTTACCTGAAAAAATCATCATTAGATTAATTGCTTAATAAATAATCGTTTGGGACGGCTCTAAAATGAAAACCCCATTTATTTAAAAAATTATCAAAAGTACAGACCAAAAAAGGCGTACACGTGAAAATCTGATGCAAAATTTTGGATAACAAAGGGGGATGTTTAGGTGCTTACTTTTGTGGTTCTGGTGAAGCTGGCAGCACCGTCTCGTTTTCTTGGCTTGAATCTTCTAAACAAGTCCTGCAAAATAAGAAAAATCCTCCAGTGAGAAAATATTGAATTCCTTGATATCAAGCTTTAAAGTGACAAACTTGCAAAATACTCACAACATGGGGTTTGACGTTGGAAGATAATGAATAAGATCACTCATTGTCATTTTGCTGGGATCTAAAGAGTATTCCTTTGCTCGAGTCTTTTCCCTCTTTCGAGTCTGCAACAGGAAATTACAATTACAATAAACATTAGAATTCCAATGCTGAGATGAAAATGATGTTGGCCCTCATTTATCAACCTTGCGTGAAAACGGGTGTAAATTTGAGTGCACGTTTGTTCGTACAGAAGGACCTGTGTGATTCCTGAAACATTCGTATTTGACCAATCCCAGCGTACAAATGATCGGGTGTTGATAAATGCGGCCGCTGAATTAGATCGTCATTAACTTGTTACACCCTCCTGTTTCGGAGGCCCCGCCTACTCAAGTCAAACAAGAAAAGAAACTTTTTCCAAGACGGAAATCAGCATCTTCACATTTGAGGCGGAACAAAACAAAAGATGTGATTTTTGAACGTGTGAAAACCAAATTTAAATGCTTTGTGGAAGAGGATCAGCTACTGAGCAGGTGACGTCTGCCCCCGTGTGCGCTGCAAACTTCACAGCAGAGATTCTGAATAGTGGTGTGAAAATAAAAATCTATTTCACGATATATCGCAATTTTTTGGGTGCAGATTTTAAATTTATTTTTTTATTTTAAAAAAATCGATTTAATTTTAAAAAAAAATTACTTAATATAATATTTCAGTGGCTACAGTGCTTTCAATGTGTTGCAATGGTTACTTGATGCACTTGATTTTCTGATGGCAGTGTGTAATGCCTGCAATATTTATCCTTAATGTTTTCACTTACAGTT
Organism: Gouania willdenowi; assembly: GCF_900634775.1. NCBI lineage: Eukaryota > Metazoa > Chordata > Actinopteri > Blenniiformes > Gobiesocidae > Gouania > Gouania willdenowi. The sequence continues at coordinate 7,151,926 of NC_041055.1, read as the reverse complement.
GTTACAATGCTGTCATTATATTGTAATGGTTACTTTGAAACAGTAGTTTCGGTGAAAAGAAACTTGTTTTATGATGAAAGTGTAACACCGCATCTTCTTTTTTCAGTAAAAATGTGCAAAAACACTAATAATAAATAATAGATAGGATGTTTTGAAGCAAATAATTTTGACTCAATTTGTCCTCTGAATGATCAATATCTTCTGATGAACATATACAGCAACTTGATTTTTCATCTCCACGTTTAATTTTGATATTAACGGGGTAGAATATTGCAATATATTGCAATAATATTGTAACGTGACCCAAGTATTGCGATACGTATTGTATTGCAACATCCTTACCAATACTCACCCCTAATCCTGGAGAGACGCATGTATGTGACGTTTATATCTATTTTGCAGTTACAATTACGTCTTCAATTATCCATGTTCAATTACGATAACAATGAGCACCATTATATCACAATTACTGAACCTGAAATAAATAACCTAATAAAAGTGAACCTTCATCATGTGTTAGCTTTCTGTTAGCATCTCTTATGACAACGGGTCCTAAATCAGCTGTAAAATACACTGAAAATAAGTATCTATAAACTTAATTCTTTCCTATCTATTGGTTACCTTGTTAGGCTTCCTAATCAATAAAAATATAGGCTGTAATATTTTTAGTGTGGGCATCTGAGTCTTTTTTGTATCAGTGTACCATTCAATTTATTTTTTTATTTTTTTTAATGGTAAAATGTGAGAAAGCTTGATATGAAACATATATTAATAATTGTTAAAGGTAGGGTAGGCGATTTTCAAAAGCTAGTATGATTTTGAATGTAGCCTCCCCAACGGTTCCGCCTTTACCCCCTCCCCTCTGTGCTCCGTCTCACATGCATGAGCACAGCTGTTGCAGAAGCAGACCTCAGCTCATCGCTTGTATTGTGTAGAAACTTTGCTGTCTCATGTCTCATTCAACAGTAAGTAAACAAGAAACTTTACCATTATATGTGTTAAATACATGATCAAAAACTCTGTTTTAACTGTCAGCGGTGACACGCTTTCAGTGTGAGCTCGTGCATGCGAAGAACGAGAACGAGCAGGGAGACGTGAAGTTATTACAGGTTTACAGCTGCTACTGTTGATAGATTTTCTTAGTTCCTTTTTCAGAGAACATAAGATCTTAATTTCTGACAGGACATAAAGACAATTTCTTTTTCCTTTTTTTGTTCTTTTCTTTCGCAATAGCTCCAGAGGGTGGAAGTGGTGGTCGCACCCTCCGGGGGGGAGGTGTGTTGAGGTGCAATTGGTAGGGCAAGAATTGGTAGGACATAAAGACAATTTCAACCAAAAATGTAAAAAGTTAATCTGGAGAAAATCACCTAACCTAGCTTTATCTACATATGTGTAGAACTGTACATAGAACTGTAACATAGTTCCCCAATTTAGCGTTAAATTATAATTGACCATTTTTATAGAATTTTCATGGCAATTACAATCACAAAGTCAATTATCTAAAGTCAGTTACAATTGAATTAAAATTACAACAGCAACAGATTTTTAAAATTACAATTGCAATGATTATCATGCCATTATCATAATTATCAATTACGCAATTATAATTATAATTGACCCCAACCTTGCTGCACGACGAGGCAAGAAAATTAATTTTATTTTGTTTAATTAATTTTAATAATCTGTTTTGACCTGTTCTGAATGTGTGTCTGCTTATGCTGGAATGGCAGCTGTTAGTTTAATAATTATTCTCAGACTCAACCTGATTTTGCTGCTGCAACACAAACCCACACTCAGATTTGCGTACACGAGGTGAGACCTGACGTGAAATCTGATTGTAACGTACGCTCACGTCAAAACTGATAAATACCAAAGCTTGTGTGAATATGGTCGAACGCACGTTGTACGCTCAGATCTGAACATACAAACGGTTGATAAATGAGAGCAGTCGTGTCCCACGTAAAGACCTGAAGTCACCTTTTCTTTGCGCTTTTCCTCTTTGAGCAGCTCTCGAAGCTTCTGCGCCTTTACAAGCCTCTGTAGGTCTGATGGACTGTTGAGCAGTCGACTCAACGAGTAGGCGGACGGCGTAAGTGACAGCGTGGTCTTAGACGTTACCAAAGTTCTGGCTTTTTCAGATATTTCAGCAGCTTCTCTGTCTGGCAGCGAGAGTGGTATTTTGTCTGGTCCTCTAACCGGGGGAGGGTCTTTGATGTGACTGCCTGACGGGGTCTCGGCTTGTTTGCTTTTGTCGGCTGACGGACTGGTTTTCACAGGCGACTCGTTGATTATACTCTCAGATGAGATGACCGCAGGTCTGGACTGGAATCGGAGCGGTTTGCATCCTTCTGAAGGGCTTTGTCGCCTAGGAGACAGGAGTCCCTGAACTGATGCAGTACTGCCCGTTTGCCTGGATGCGTTTGGTGGTGATTTGTCGAGGCTGGAAATGGACACCTCCGCTGGACTCTCAGGAGCTGCTTTGACTGGAGATTTAGGCAAACGTGGGAGGGGTGCAGGACGACCGGGGGTCACTCTGGGCTTGACTGAAAATCGCTTTCGTCTCTGGACTGCTGCAGAAGAAGCAGAACCTTCCCCATTCTGATTGCTGCTGTTCCTTAATTAAAGTAAAAAAAAAAAAAGCGGGACATGCTTGTTACAATACACACAAACAGAGACGTATGTCCATGACTAGCGCTAACTTACCCTGACGCTGCAACTTTCTCCGACGGGGGCACGTCAGACTTCTCCTCTGTCACAACCACAGCAGGATTGTTGTCACTTGCTTCATTTGGGGTGTCACTGACCTCTGTAGATGCTGAAGGACTTTCCTGGGATGCTGCTGTTGTTGTTACTGCCGTTGCTGCTCCACATGCTCTTCCTAATGAGGAAACGTTCGGCCGTACACTAAATCTTGATCTGCGAAACATTTTGATCTGGAAAAAACATTGCATCTTGAATTAATCAAAAGGGTTTTTCTTTTAGTTAAATCCATTAACTATAACATTCTGTACAAAATTTTACTATTATTATTATTATTATCATTATCATTGTGGTAATTACACTGCTGTTGCGTTCATGTTCGAAATAAAATTAAATCAAATCTAATCAATTGATGAGGGGTCATGATGTTGAATGTATTTAAGAGCGTTACTCAAGCCTGGTATAGGTACTCCACTAATAAATACTCACTGACACCATATACATTTTTCGGCGGGGACGGAGAGCAGATATTGGTGCCCCCTCACGGACTGTCCTCAGTGTGCCCCGACACGGGGACCGAACCACGACAGTTGCCGCAATGGGTCGGTGGTGATGTTGGCCACCGACCCCTGGGATTTATGCTACTCATTTGTTTTGTTTGGAAGTCTTTATTTTTACTGAATAAGCTCTTGTGTTATATCAGACTGAATTAGCTGAACAAGCTAATATTTTTGTTATTTTCAAATATATTTATTTCTTTTGTAACATGATTACTGTTGGATTTGGTGATTTGATATAAACATAATAGTGATTAGGGATGTAAAAATCGATTCAAAGGTGCTCCGGTTCACATCGATACTCTGAAATTGAAATCACAGAACTTTTTTAAAAACTTTTTTTTTTTAACAGCAGAGAGCGCTATCTATTTAAAATTTGAAATTCAGGACGCACCACCGCGTTTTAAATCAGAAGTGTGAAATCATGTGAAATCCAAGGTAAGAGGGGCTCAGAGAGGAAATGGAGAAACAAAAGAGAGAGAGAACTAAAGCCATAGTTTGTTTATTTATATTATTTCTTTGATATGGGATTTCTTTTAAAGTTCAAATCGTGAGAGAATCGTATCGTGAACCCAGTATCATGAATCGAATCGGACCAGGAGTTGAGTGAATCGTTACATCCCTAATAGTGATACATGTGTTTGGTTACTTTAATGAATGGATACTGACACATATACCTTGTTTAAAAGTATGAAATAGCCACAAAGTGAGGAAAAGAAAAAAGATGCATAAAACATTGTGAGAATTGTTAATATTGTAACAATCATTGATTTAATCGAATCGTAGCATCCCGAATCGAGATCGAATCGAATTGTGAAGTCCCTTAGATGGCACACCCCTAAAAGTAAGGCAGTAACAAAGTAACAAAAACTTATTTCACTAATTTTGGCCCTCAAAAAATTACACATTTCCAAATTGCCTGCACCAACAGCGCTCGCTCGCCCACCACGCACCCTGTGCTGTGAAAAATTCTTGGTGAGAACCCTGTTATATTGAGTTCTAGACATTTATACATTAAAGTGCACTTCACTACATGTAGTGTTAACCTATGACCACATATGAAGAAATTTTAAAATTAAACAAATTAATTAAATCTTAAATGTCCAATTCCGTGGAGGAAAACTGATTTTTAATATTTCCATTAAAAAAATCGCAATATATCGGGAATCAATACTTTTCTCCCCACACCTACTCACTTTCTCTGGAGGTGAAGACTCGGTATTGCATTGCTTTTTGGCCATGGCTATTGATACGGAAGCATATGAATAGACTGCCATTCATACGCCCCTCATTGGCCAGTTTAGGTGACGTGATAGGTGCACCACGTGACCTAAATTTCCGTCAGTTTTATTTTAGCTCAGATTTATTTTTAGCTACCGTGCTAATCCTTTTATTTCAGCCCTAACCCTGTCCCAGGAAATACCCTAAAATATCATTTTTTTTCATTAATATATTTTTAATCCTAACTCTATCCCTTACCCAGGAAATATCCTAAAATATATATATTTTTTCATATATGTATTTTTAAAGGTGAATATTGCTGTGTTAAATATGTTAAAATGATATAAACATATAGACAAAAGCAGAATTCGAACCCACGGCAGTAGAAGGAAGATTTCTTGAGTTCAGCGCCTTAGACCACTCAGCCACATTGACACGGTGAAAAAACACAGGCATATTACGCTTATGTAGAAAAGGTCCGGAAAACGAACCCATAGTCCCGGGGGCTATTGATATGTTTCCGTATCAATAGACACTTTGTTGTTTGGTTTGTTTTTTTTTTAACTAATGCATGGATAATTTATATTGTAATTCATTTTTCAATAATAATGTCATACACCATTGATTCCAATCATACATACATTACTAATTTTCAAAAATGAATACGTACCAAAAACTATTATAGCCTGATGGTTCAAATAAAGCAAAACCAGTAAGTATTAATAAGATGACTCATCTAAACATAGGTGATCTGTCAGTCACTGCATTTCCACTACCCGCAGAAATGCGCAAATTCTTGATAAAATAAGTATTGGTGATGGAAACACACAAATTTCGGGAGAAAAAAACCTCAACGCTGAAACGTTTTTTCGCTATGAAGTTTAAACGGAAACGCAAAAACACGTCACAGGAAGTGACGTCTCATGACGCGGCACGTGTGGACCGAAAAGGAGACCGGGATATTTTTTAGCGTTATACTTAAAATAAAAAGTCTCGCGGGATGAGATTTCACTATGCTTCAGCCCAATACAAAGTTTAAAGCGCAATTATTTTGTCGACATTTAGAAACATCGCTTTTATTCTGCGAAAATCTGTAATGGAAACCCAGCTGTTTGACGGTGACGTTTAGAAATCAGCACTACCCTGAAAAACAAGAACAAGCGGGTCTGAAAATAGATGGATAGATGATATTAGACTTAGTATTTCAAAAAAAAAAATGTCTAAAACTTCACAGTATTTAAGCCACATGTAATAATAAATCGTGAGAACTCATTCAGGCTGGTTAAAGGCTGAAGAAATGCTGTAACATTATTATAAACATGCAAGTTGTTTATTGTTTTTGAGGCAGTTCAGCAGGATGTTACAGTGCATAAACATCTAACTTAACACAACCAAGACAAAGAAAGCTACGTCCACAAAACATAAACCAACAAGAAAACCACAACATGACCGTTTAAGACCAAATCTGAGCTGAAAAGCTGCTTCAGTCAGAATTTTCCGGTAGGATTCGTAAAATAAACCCAAAAGTAATATTTTTGTGTTTTACTGTATAAATGCGTGTCATACTACTCCGTATTACATACCTGTTCGGGACGAAAACAAGTTTTGAGGAAGAAACAAGGTATTAATCAACGCCGAATGTTTAAGCAGCGGGACCCATGCAAACGCCAGTCCACCATTTTCTCCAATGACAAGATATTGCATGAGTGAATGGGATTGTGGGTAACGTAGTTCTGTGAATTGGCGAGCAAAGATAGCAAAGCTATATCAATGATAGACATTCGTATTTATTTCAGGAAAAACTACCAGAGGACATCCAAAACAAGATACACTCATACATAATCGTGCATTTCTGTTAATTGTCGGACGAAATTTGATGTGATTGCAACCAGGAAAACTACAAAAAAAGAACCGGGTTTCACTTGGCATTTGTGAGGTATTCGAAACGTTTATCGTCGTTATTTAAATGTGTCAGGATGGCCGAGCGGTCTAAGGCGCTGCGTTCAGGTCGCAGTCTCCCCTGGAGGCGTGGGTTCGAATCCCACTTCTGACAAGAAGCTTTTTGTTTGGAAAGTATTAGTAATAAATACATTTGTATTTACTGGTGTTTATGTGTAAGGAATCTTACACATAAATATATATATATGTATCTGTAAAGTTCAAGTTTGAATGACAATAAATAAAGTCTAAGTCTAAAATTTAGTTCACATGTGTGAACTCAACATGCAGTTTATTAAACGTCATAATTCCGTAATTCACACCAAACATCACGTTCACTAATGAGCCACACACTTTTTTTTCTCCAAACTTAGGAAAAGAATTTTCAGCAAATTCCAATAAATGGAAATCTTGGTCGTAGGCACGTGTTTGCATAGTTTTAATTTGCCTCTGAATGTAATCTCACCAAAAACACAATGGAATTGAAATGCATTGTATTTTCTGAAAAAACTGAGGTCCCGCCGAGATTTGAACTCGGATCGCTGGATTCAGAGTCCAGAGTGCTAACCATTACACCACGGAACCTAAACTGCCACGATCACAAATGTTGAATGGTGCATTCATGGCCTGCAGGAAAAAGGACTGCGCTGAAACTGTTAAAGTTACAGTACATGGTGTCTCGTCTATAAATAGTACACATTATCTCATAACAATGTTGAAATATGAATTCATAATTTGAAAAATATAATTAGAAAGTCAGGAAAAGTATTTACTATAAGTTAATTAAATGAGGTTAAATCATCATCAATGTAACATTTTGTGTCTGTTATTCAAATAAATTGGAGTATATTGTAAGTTTATATGTATAGTACTAGATATTACAAGGGTATATTGTATTATATAACACTGAAATAACACAGTATTACCCACCATTTTCATTCAGTAGTACTGAAAAAACATATTCTTGCCTTGGTAGTGACCTTTCAACCACAGCTGATGATGTTTGGCAATAAGCAAGTAATCCCAAATATGATTGGTCCAGAAAGTTGGGATGGATATGTGTGTGTGCTGCCTGATGGAGCGCTGGGTTGCAAGTGTGTGTGATTGCTGCTGAGCTGTGATTGCATGGAGTTGCTCCGTTCCTCAGACAAAAGTCTTCTCTGCTTTTTTTTTTCTTTTTCTGCTGGCTCCACCATGATATAGGTATGAGAAAAGTGAATTTGTAGACAACTGTGTGCAGTCACAGGGCTGGTCATAATCTAGCATTATGCTGCGTTCACACCAGATGCGAAACAAAATGTTCGTGCGTCCAGATTATATACAAAGTCAATGGACAGACGTGGCAAAAACTTTCCTGTGCGGTTTTCTGCGTGTCAAGAGCGTTGGCCGTGCAAACGCCAGTCCACCATTTTCTCCAATGACAAGATATTGCATGAGTGAATGGGATTGTGGGTAACGTAGTTCTGTGAATTGGCGAGCAAAGATAGCAAAGCTATATCAATGATAGACATTCGTATTTATTTCAGGAAAAACTACCAGAGGACATCCAAAACAAGATACACTCATACATAATCGTGCATTTCTGTTATTTGTCGGACGAAATTTGATGTGATTGCAAGCAGGAAAACTACAAAAAAAGAACCCGGTTTCACTTTGCATTTGTGAGGTATTCGAAACGTTTATCGTCGTTACTTAAATGTGTCAGGATGGCCGAGCGGTCTAAGGCGCTGCGTTCAGGTCGCAGTCTCCCCTGGAGGCGTGGGTTCGAATCCCACTTCTGACAAGAAGCTTTTTGTTTGGAAAGTATTAGTAATAAATACATTTGTATTTACTGGTGTTTATGTGTAAGGAATCTTACACATAAATATATATATATGTATCTGTAAAGTTCAAGTTTGAATGACAATAAATAAAGTCTAAGTCTAAAATTTAGTTCACATGTGTGAACTCAACATGCAGTTTATTAAGCGTCAGAATTCCGTAATTCACACCAAACATCACGTTCACTAATGAGCCACACACTTTTTTTTTCCAAACTTAGGAAAAGAATTTTCAGCAAATTCCAATAAATGGAAATCTTGGTCGTAGGCACGTGTTTGCATAGTTTTAATTTGCCTCTGAATGTAATCTCACCAAAAACACAATGGAATTGAAATGCATTGTATTTTCTGAAAAAAAAAAACTAAGGTCCCGCCGAGATTTGAACTCGGATCGCTGGATTCAGAGTCCAGAGTGCTAACCATTACACCACGGAACCTATACTGCCACGTTCACAAATATTGAATGGTGCATTCATGGACTGCAGGAAAAAGGACAGCGCTGAAACTGTCAAAGTTACAGTACATGGTGTCTCGTCTATAAATAGTACACATTATCTCATAACAATGTTGAAATATGAATTCATAATTTGAAAAACATAATTAGAAAGTCAGGAAAAGTATTTACTATAAGTTAATTAAATGAGGTTAAATCATCATCAATGTAACATTTTGTGTCTGTTATTCAAATAAATTGGAGTATATTATAAGTTTATATGTATAGTACTAGATATTACAAGGGTATATTATATTATATAACACTGAAATAACACAGTATTACCCACCATTTTCATTCAGTAGTACTGAAAAAACATATTCTTGCCTTGGTAGTGACCTTTCAACGACAGCTGATGATGTTTGGCAATTAGCAAGTAATCCCAAATATGATTGGTCCAGACAGTTGGGATGGATATGTGTGTGTGCTGCCTGATGGAGCGCTGGGTTGCAAGTGTGTGTGATTGCTGCTGAGCTGTGATTGCATGGAGTTGCTCTGTTCCTCGGACAAAAGTCTTCTCTGCTTTTTTTTTTTCTTTTTTCTGCTGGCTCCACCATGATAAAGGTATGAGAAAAGTGAATTTGTAGACAACTGTGTGCAGTCACGGGGCTGGTCATAATCTATAACAAAATGTTCGTGCGTCCAGATTATATACAAAGTCAATGGACAGACGTGGCAAAAACTTTCCTGTGTGGTTTTCCGCGTGTCAAGAGCGTTGGCCGTGCGAGCGTGCTCCCGATTTTACGCATATCTGCACATCCGTACATTGGCAAGAGTTGAAAATATTGAACTCCTGTGACTGTTTCGCATGACAAAAGCCAATCAGAGTCTTTGTTGACGATGACTTCAGGCCGTCAACATGGACACCGGTCTGTTCACCTATTCAACCATGGAGTAGTAGCTGCGTGTGACCACCTGGAGCTGTACGACACGGCCTTTACAACCGTGACTGGAAGAAGGAAAGATTTCGTGTCTTGTACGTCTTGCCACCGGGTCGAAGAAAAGAGAAATTGCAAGTGTGGTTTTCTGGCCAGAGACAGTCGGGAGAGATAAAAGATCCCCGAATCACCCCATAAACACTTGTATTACCCTCACAGGGACTACGAGAAGGATTTATTAGGGGAGAAAGTTACTTAGTTCTGCTTTAACCAATTCCAAGAAATACATTTTTTTCTCGCTAATCACTATCGCTATGAGAGTAAATACTCTTGTGCTAAATTGTCACACTACTGGTGTGATTGGGTCATGGGAAATGGCTTGCATTGTTTTAATTTACTCCTGAATGTAATGCCACCAAAAACAAACCAATTTCTTTCCTGCGAAAATTAAGGTTCTACCGAGATTTGAACTCAGATCACTGGATTCAGAGTCCAGAGTGCTAACCATGTGCGTTCATGGACTATGGGAAACTGTGATATTTACCGACACATTAGAAGGTCGTTGGTACCACAATCAATAGTAACCAGGTAAACCTGTAAATATTTACACGATCTATTAAGTCAAATATGGTCCCGATTTTGAACTCAGCTGTTCAGCTACATCAGAAAGAAACAGAAAGTTCTCTCAAGGAAAACAGCGAGATGCCAGGGATTACCTAGTAAACCATGCTCCTCACATTTCACGCCAATGACCCTTTCATAAACCCCAATATTTTTAGCAGTAATGAGTTTCAATGCGAAGCTTCCAAAAATCAGGTTCCACCGAGATTTGAACTCGGATCGCTGGATTCAGAGTCCAGAGTGCTAACCATTACACCATGGAACCACTGCTGCACAGGGTCCTACATCAAAAATAGGCAACTGGAGTCAAAATGTTATTCATAAAGGTGGAAGTTCTATGAAGAAGAACATAGCACACAAAAACACAAAATGTTGAAAACACAAAAAACACGACACAAACCCACACAAAAGGACTTCAAAGACAAAACTTTGTTCTTTCATACGCTGACATGAATGTTGATAATGTGGCCCTCGGATTAGACGATGACATTTTTGAGGCCCCCCACTTTAAAAGAAGTTGCTGTTGAATGGTGCATTCAAGTGGGAAAAAGGAAAGTAAGGTCTTTCCTGTCAGCAACTGCTCGATTGACTGACACGTTGGTACCATAATTAAAAGTCACCAGGTAATAGTATAAATAATGAGTTTCAATGCAAACTTCAAAAACCAGGTCCCACTGAGATTTGAACCTTGACCACTTCAGAGTCCAGAGTGCTAACCACTATACCATGGAACCAGGATGCTGTTGGCGGTGGACGCATTTGGGGTGTCGACGAAAAGCAACGAAAACCTGTGAGTTTTTAAAACATGAAAAACAATAAGAGCTTTCAGCACAAACTCAATATTCTCTTATAGTGATATGGATCATTGACATGGTACCACGATCATTCACACATTAATGATACAGTAGGCCCAAATTAATGTGCACGCCCATTTTCTTTGAATAATCGCGATGAAATGTGCAATCTAGATCCAATCTGGATTCATTTCAGAGGGGTCATTGGAGAACGACCCTGACATAATCAAGTCAAATTACTAAGATTGATCATTTACCAACAGAGATATAGGTTTTTAAAATTTCTCTAATGATTAGAGATAGGGATTTATTTATTTTTTAAACTGATTTAAAATCAGAATCAGTAATGACATCACCACCAAAACTAAATGGAATCTTCCATAGCGTAAAGTCCAACTTTGGTAAATGTTTTGGCAAAATCTCTTAAGTACTTTTAACTTAATCCTGCTATCAGACAAACCAACCAAAAAAAAAAAAGAAAAAACAAAACACATTAACGTGCGCGTGTATAGAAAAACAAATGCAGCAAAACCTAGAAGTATTTCAATTGATTTATTATAATTCTTTAACATACATCAGCAGTGAACCTCTTTGGAGATGAGTTTTCTCTCACAAACACATACACAACACATTTCCTTCTTTCAGCAGATTATGACAACATTTACTTCTTAGATCAGTGGTCTTCATATATAAAGGGTCTACTGATTGAAAAGAAAAATAATGCACCACAGAGGTGAAGATCTCCAACAAAGTTGAGTTTGGGGACATGTGGCAATATCCATCGTTCAGGTTGTCTTTTACACAGCAGCCTCTCCCAGCAATGGCATTTCATGCAACATTCCATCTTCTTCATTTTGTCTGCGAGAGCACAATTTTAAAGAGGTTTGTTTCTTACTGGATGCGAGCAAAACACTCAGATTATGGAGATCAACACTTACTAATCAAAAGTTCGGGTCAAGCGAAGGGATTTCCGAAAGGATCCGCAAAAGCATCCGTAGATCCAGAGGATTTCCCGACAGATGAATTCTGAAATACCAGTGAGAAATAAATGATTCACGATAAACAAAAAGACGACTATGACAGTAAATTGTAACTAAATTTGGACTTTACCATTGCTACGGGTGGCGCCCCAAATGGGCTGGAGTCCGCGGCCCCAAACGCATCATCAAAAATGTTCTGATTGCAGGCTTGACCCTGTGATGAATTGTTTGTGATGGGAGCCAAAGGGAAGGAAGCATCCAGAAGGCCAGAGTTCAAGCTCGGAGCTGCTTTAGACATATCTGAAAAAAGACATCACACAAAATGTTAAAATTCATACACATCGTGCAAAACTACACAAACAGGTGCAGCTCGTTACCATTTTCAGGCGACGACATCTGATTAATATCAAAGTCATCGTGATCGGCAACATCCTGAGCCATGCCCACTTTATTGGAAAAGTACTCGTCAAAGGCACCAGTTTCTTTGGTGTTGGGCGTCGGAGCGGAGATGGACACGACCTCGCCTTTCCTCGCCGGGATGGCGGGTGGTGGTTTAGCGATCTGGAAGTCTTTGAACATGTCCTTTCCAATCTTCTTTTCTTTCTCTCCAAGGGGATCCAAAGCAGTGAAGGCACTGTTCTCCACTTTTGGAGGCGTCTCCTTTGCTGGTGGCCTTGGAGGGGGGCGTGCTGGACCATGCTGGTCAGCCATTCCTGGGTATACGCCGGGTTGGAAAGGGTTGGTCCCCGTCGGCTGAACCCAAGCGAGATGAGGAGGAGAGAGCGGTGGAGGACTGAACTGAGGGGGCATCTGACCCCAGGCTGTGGGTGGGATTGGTAGACCTCCGAAGGCGGATGGCTGTGGGTAAGCGTGCCTTGGACCTGGAGCTGTCATTCCTGGCATCTGGAACATGGTGGGTGCTACAGAAGGCGCTCCCCACATGCCCGATACAGGGATAGCTGTGGTAGCTGGTGGACCAAGCTGAAGGTTTCCTTAGTGTGAAAAACAGAAAACTATTCATTTCTAAAATAAAGCTGCTTGAGATGAAAGTTTTCATCATTTACTTGAGAAAAACTTTCAAGTGGCAATTTAAACCTTTCTCCGATGTAAACACTTATTGACATTGGAAAAGTTTTGCAGGATACGAAATACCATCGACTGATCTATAGAAGGGTTTTTACTTTATTCTTACCGATTTTCTTGTGTTACTTCTCTAGACGAGGAAAACAGTGATTGGCTTGACACCATTTTTGTTGTAGTTTGTACCTGGTATTCCCCGTGATACCACCTCACTTCGCCAGATACTCATACACGGAGTTTGCAGGGGGGGCATTGCCCCCCTAGTGATCAAAAGTTTTCATTTAAGTTTTACCAAATTAATTCAAAAAAATAATTCTTAATATAATGTACATAATTTACAAATATTTTAAGTACCAAAAACCCAATGACCAGGAAATGATAAAAACATTAAAAATTCACAAAATAAAATCAAGTAAAGATGATTTAAAGGACCAGCAGTGATGACATTTGACCCTCCTGCTTCCCATAGCAGCTCAGAGCTTTGTTTACAACATGGAGGACACAGCGGGTGCTCCGTAGACTCAGTCTGTTGTTTGCAGTGATGCACTGTGAAAACAAGCGACTGGAACAGAGAACAAGCAAACCCTGTGATCAGTGCGCACTTGTCTGGCTACAAAGCGGTGGATTGAGCAGTGCTCTTCCAATCTACTTCCCCCTCCCCGACAAAATCGCCGTCCCCTGGGAGTATGCATGCCCTCAGCATTCAATGAAGGCGGAGTATCGTTGTTAGATACTTTTATGCCATAATCTACGTTGTTGGACTTTTAATTCTATCTTAACTGTTGTCTAACAGTGATTTACAACTGACAAAGTCTACCCCTCCATGTTAAAGTCTGCCCCCTTGTATTAAAACATGCATCCAGTGTTGTATGATATATCATGTAGATCATCATAAATAATACTGTACTGCTTAATGTGAGCAACTTTACTCTCTTGTTCTTTAAGTTACAACAGGGTCCAGAACATTTCAAGCTGCATTTTTGGATTTATTTTGGCCGGTCCACAATACAGCTTTTAAAACTTATGTTCGAGAAATGAGAAGAAACATTTAGATTCATTCCGTATGTGTGAAGCAAACTCCAGACATCTATATATTGAATTTTTTTTTTTTTGCTGCCCCCCCGGCAAGAATCTCCAACTCCACCTATGCAAACATTACATTTTGGCCGGATTCGGGTCTTTCCGTGTAAACTCCAAGATAAACATCTTCCATTGTTTTGCCACAACTTTCAGTAAAAACACCAATAATATGTTGGGAAGTCACTTTGGCAGAATATTTGGGGACAAACACAATAAAATCATAATAAAAAATAAAGTAAAAACACTTCAATGCATCCGTCTACGGGACTCCACAACGCAAAACTTTCCCCCAAAATGTCAATAAATGAAGCATTTACAGTATTTACCTTTACATCATTTTTTTCAAGCAAATGATCTTCCGTTGATCTGTGAGGCGTGCACTACGTCTTTATCCGATTAAAATCATATACAGCAGCTTTAAGTAAAACTACCTCTAAGACGTATTTCATAGGGACAGTAACTTTTGTCAATTACCCAGAGCAGCAATGGAGGAGGGTGCATTGTTTGTGGGCATGTTGTTGAAAAGGCCTTCTGACCCAGGAGAAGTCTCTGAAGCAGGAGCAGCAAACAGGTCGGCTCCAAAAAGGTCATTGGATGAGGTCTAACCACAAAAATAACAAAACATAAGTCTACAAAAACATTATGTAACATTTTAAGAATGTATTCAAGAGAGAATATTACAAATACAATGCTCACATTGCTTTAGCATAGATACCGGAGCATGCTGTGCGACTTACCGTAGGCCTTTATTGTTTCAATCAGTGTTGCATGAAAACGTGAGAAAGTAGATGTGTGAGCAGAGGACAGGCGTTTGTTGAGCAGTGCAGACCAAACAGGACAGAGAAGCATTTCACCAACTGTACATGCACCAAGATAACTAAGGATGTAAACAACAAGCTACAGATCTAAATTAAAAACAGTACCCTAGTATATATCCTGTCAGGCACCAGTGTGGACACCTAACTCCCAGGCCCCATCAACACATGTCTGGATCTTTCTGAAGATGCTACTATCTCTGAAGCCTTGTTAAACTACAATATTTTAGGTTGGCAATATGATTTAGATAACTGATTACCTTCATACAAGGCACTTATTAGCTTATTACATGTAAAGTGTAATAGGTACAGATTGCTAAGAGCAGGGGTTCTCAACCTTGGGACCTCATTTGGGGTCGGGAGACACTTGAAGGGGCCCCCAGATGCTTTTTTTGAACAATTTGAGCATAATTTTGCATATTTTTACCCTTTTTCTGCAGCTACACCAAACTTGCCATATTTTTCAGCACTTTTTCTTGGCACACTTTTGTTCCTTTTAATGAATTTTTGGTACATTTCTGCCACTTCATCAAATTTCAATGCCTTTTCTGCACATTTTTTTTTTTTCCACTTTCAAGACATCGTCAGCACTTATAAACCCTTTTCACCTCTTTTCCCACCTAATGTCACATCTGTTGACCCATTGTTGTCACTTCTCATCATATTTCATGCTTATTTTTGCCAATTTAACCACATTCACAATTTGTCATGGCCATTATTTGCAAGTTTAAACCAATTGTTCTTAACCCCCATTTCTGCCACTTTGAAGCCAATATTGACACTTTGAACCCTTTATACCACTTTTTCTGTCTGTTTTTGGCCACTCTAATTTGCAACTTTTAACCAATTTTTGTAGTATTAAAAATACCACTTTACCACCTTTTTTAGTCACTTTTAAGTTTTAACCTATTAAATTTCTGAATAAAACCAGGATTTTCATCTTAAAGATGACGATATACTATGGCGCAAAAAAAAAAAAACAACTTCCTAAATAACAGTTGATATTATTCTGATAAATAAATACATGTGTTTATCACAGATTCATGCAACAATAAGGCATCATTTTGCTGACTTTATGGATGGGCCCAAAAAAGTTATCCCCTTTATTCCCCCTTATAGATGGCCCTGTCTCCACATGACTGTTCAACCACCTTCAGGTGAAGTGGGGATTCCTGGTCTCTGTCACCTTTATTTTGGGGGGCATTGGCTGAAAAGGTTGAGAACCACTGCTTTAGAGGAAGGCGTTTTAAAAAATCCAGAAGATGTGTGTGGGGCCTTGGAACTAGCAGATAGCGCCAAACGTGTTGCAAACTTCTATGAAAGCACAACACATGCAGCTCAAATGCAAAGAAGTTTCACCTTTGCAGTCCTTCGACTTCGTCCAGACTTAGTGCTCTGAGGAGGCGGGCTTAACACAACTGAATCCTTGCTATTGGCCACAGGTGCTTCGTTACCATTGGGCGTAGTTGGAGTTCTCAAACATGACTCATAAAATGGGTTTTGGGCTGAGGGATCTAATTGAGATTCATTTCCATCCATCATTGTGATTATGTTGCCCTGAGTTATTTTGCCCCCTAGTGGCCACTGTCCATTACTGAGAGCCAGGATCATGTTTTTACTGGATAAGCCATTTATCTGCGGACAGGGATAATCACAGTCTTTATCCGAGCTGCTGTTAATGGAGGCGAGATTTATCTGCGTGTTATCAGGGGACTTAGTAAGGGGGTCGTCTCTGAAAGGGTCACTGTCAGGTGCTGGGAAGTAGCCAAACGTAGAGGAGAACTCGTTCCCCGTTTGCTGGGATGCCCTATGGTCCGAAAAAGTTAGAAAGGAGTTTCCCTTTATGCAATTCTGATTGCTGTCAACTTCCACGGAGAAGTCCAGCAAGAGAATATCTTTACAGTCCTGGTTAGCGTGAGGGGGACAGAAAAAACAGACATATGAATCAGTTTTAGCAGAGCAGGACAAACTGTGTCGACATGAAGCAAAGTTGATCAAATGATATTAAATTAGGGCTGGGCAATATGGGCAAAAACTCATATTGTACAATATAAATCTCAATATTTTCAGACCAGACTCGATATATCTTGAATCTCGATATATTGCCCAGCTCTACATGAAATGATGAGAACATGTGAAGCAGCCACATGTAGAATAAAAAAGGGGTTTTAATCCAAATGCCAAAGCATTTTCTAAAGCAAGGGGTGCATTTAATTGGAATTCAGGGGCCACAAATCAGTTTATTCTCAACCATGTTCTTTTAGTTTTAGTTACGTCTGGTTAGTATTTTTACATATAGTAAACTTCTAATATCCTAATTGTTAAGCAAAAAGTCAAATTTATATTTGAAAAGTTATATTTTATTTCGGGATGAATTTTCTCAAAATTTGCAGGATTTTGTTGCATTACTTAGTTCTGAGGATTCACTGTTAAATATTCCTGCACTCATGTGGTATGCAGAAAAGAATTAAAAGCCAGATCCGATTTTGGAAACTTTCATTGAATTATAAGAGCAGAGATATCTAAAAATCTAAAATAGATGGCCTGGTGGGATGGATCTGGCTCGTTGTTAAAAGCCATTTATCACACAAAAAAAGATCCATCTTGCTTAGCAAAGACTACAGTTGAATAAACATGATAAAAATCAACATGTGCAGTTGAAGCTGAAACTGGAGTTAATGAGAAGCTTCAGCAGAATTTAAAACCCTGGGGTGTAAATAAAGGCACCGCTCAGCATCAATCTGATTATATTCTACTTGGAGCTGCTTCAAGGACATTTGATTAATCACAAAAATGAGAAAACATGGATGAAAAACTCAATTCTTAAAAGAACCAAAGTAATTTATGAAAAATTTCTGGAAAGCATGTAATCCAATGAATTAATATTCTAAGATTGTCTTTTAAGAGTTGAGTTCACACAGACATACATGAGTTGATCTGGAGGATGATCTGTTATCAAATGATTAAAGGCTACAAAAACTGATTAGGGAGGAAAACCTTGTACTACCTTGTCTTTTTTTTAACCGTGGAATGGTTTAATTTTGTCCCCCGACTATGTCTGACACTGAAGAAACTAATATTTAAATAAAGTGCTTCGACAGATTTGACCCGACTTGTTCTTACATTTGTGTCCTTGATGTCTGGAGGAGTGGTTATGTCTCCAAAGAGGTCGTGCTGCTCTACAGCCTGGATGTCACACAAAGACAAACGCTTCATTTGAGCGACTTCTTGTGACTGACTATAATTAATGAACATCTGTGTGAGAGTCTTACTTGTACAGCTTTGCCTCCGTTATCCATACTGAGCAAGGCATCGCTTCCATTCTGGAGATTTAAATGCAAAGAATTTCACTGTAAAAATGGCAAGATTATGGTATGAAGATGGTTGGAAAATAATCGCAATGCTCACCTCTACTGTGCTGCCATTTTCACCCTGTAAAGAGAAGAGAATTTTTTTTTTCTAAATTTTGTCACATCATTTAGGAGGCAAGTCTGATAACCATGATTCATTGAAATAACTCACAGGTGAGGTGAAGATAAATACAAATGTGACACTAAATGCTTTCCTCTACACTGAAAAAAGGATGTGCTGACATCCATCATCCTCCACACTGTGCTGAGTCATCTGGAACACAGAGCTTTCAACAGTATCATTCCTGACATCTTGGTCAGCAAACTGTCTGCTCTGGGACTTCATCCTCTCACCTGTTCATGGATTAAGGACTTTCTCACCAACAGACCAGTCAGTCAAAACTTGGGCCATACCTGTCTTCAACCCCGACATTGAGCACTGGCTCCCCACACGGATGTGTATTGAGCACATTGCTCTTCACCCTCTACACGGCCGATTGTTCACCTGTCCACACCAGCAACACCATAGCTAGGTTTGCAGAGGACACCACTGTGGTGGGGCTGATTACAGGTGGGGATGAGTATGCCTATAGGGACGAAGCCCAAGAACTGTCTGTGTGGTGTTGGGCTCACAACCTGACTTTAAACAGTACAAATACCAAGGGGATCATCCCGGACTTCATGATGCATAGGACAGACCCTCTCCCCCTCTACATAAACGGTGAATGTGTAGAGAGGGTCCACAGCTTCACCCTACTGGGCACCATCATCTCTGCTGACCTCTCCTGGACTACCAACACCACGGCTGTCATCAAGAAGGCACAGCGACGCCTGTACTTCCCGAGAGTGCTCAGGAAGTACAACATGAGAGGAGCTGCTGAAAACCTTCTACCACTCCACCATCGAGAGCATCTTGCTCTACTGCAACACAGTGTGGTTCTCACGCTGCACTGAAGCAGAGCGACAGAGGGTGGTAAAAAGTGCAGGAAACATCATCGGCTGTCTTCTCCTGTCTCTGAAGGACATTCACAGCTCAAGCTGCCCCAGCAGAGTTCAGGCAATCTCTAAGGACTGCACCCATCATGCCTTCCACCCGTTTGACCTGTTGCCCTCAGGTAGAGGTCATTCCCCCCTCTGCCCCCAACTCTAACACACTACAAACAATAAACATTCATTGCACTGTTGCACCTTTGCACTGTATGTGTAGATATTTGTGATTTTATTGTTATTTAAAAAAAAAAATGTATGTGTCGTAACACTATTGCAAGCTGCTAAAATTTCATTGTATGCCTTGTCTTGTACAATGACAATAAAAAGCTATCGATCTATCTATATCTATTTTCTAACCAGTGATGTGCGGTGATGTCAATGGCTGGAGAGGCACTGAGCTTAAATGCATTTCTTCTTTATTAATATGAATTTATATTTGTGAAATTATTTCCAAGTACTTTTATTGCCTCCCCTGCCTGCACGTCACTCTTTCTAACTTCTCCCAGTTTCCAGCCCCAGACTTTTACCTTTAGTGCAGCCTCCGCCTCTTTCTTCCTCATGTTGAATATGACCTGGAATAGATCCTTCAGATCGACGACCAGTGGCTCTGCCTGTGTGTTACACAATAACAATGGATCAGATGGGAAACAGATTTTTTTCCTGCTTGTTACATGCATTTGGTGCGCGTGTGTGTCTCATGGCATTGCCTGCTGTGCAGTCTTGATGGCAAAGAACTGGTGCTGGCCCTCTGCTCCACACACGTATCCAAACGCTCTGTTATCCGTTACATCTCGGGCGATAAAGGAGATCTTGTTCACCACATGTTCATGCTCGATTACCTGGACAACACAGGAGAAGATTAACAAAAACAATACATGCATAAGTCTCTCAAAATATATGAGGGAAGGTTAACATCCCAAGATTTGTGCATGCACATGTAAAAAAAATAATCATGCAGATTTACTAATTTACATTAACGAATCAGTGGCATTTCTGGATTTTCTTAGCGTGGATATTAATCAGACAAAGCTGAAATTACAGGGAAGACGTCACAGTCACATGCATTATACGTTGAGTAAAGATCTGCAATGTTAAGAAACAAGGTTCGCTCGGCATCGCTTATAATTGATCTTTACTCGACACATGATTCCTGTAACCGCGTGATGTAGTTTTAACAGTGATATCGCTGTCAGATTTCTATCCACAAATTCAACAATGATTCTCAAAAGCAAATGCATCAAGCTGTACGATTTTTTTATTTTAACTTGTGTGCACTTATTTACGAATAAACGCACTTACTATTCAGGCACAAATATTTACTTGTGCACGCATGAATTTTCAGACAGTAACCTTACCTCCCATGATAATGTCAATGTTGGTCACCATTTGCTTAACATGTATGAGCCTCATACATCCACTAAACACACACATTCACACAGGGGATAGGGAAGTGCCTCTCAATTGGGGAATGGGGAGGTACCATAACAGGGTGGTGGGTGGTTTCACACAAATAGGCCCATCAGTGGGGGCCCGGCCCCTCTGTTGATGGCTGGGCTATCGTGTACAGCAAGGGCTGCTATACCACACTAGGTGTGTGCTGTTGATGTGCCTTCTTCTCGTGGTCACGCGCCGGTGGGGGGCATCACACCGTGGCTTGCACTGTCCGGTGGACGGCGAGACCTAGGCTGCTGTCCTTGTGCCGTCTGGGGCTGTGCGTTCCTGCTGGATGGTGGCCGGTTCGTGGGCTGGGGTAAGGGGGCTCTCCTCGGGAATCTTCACCCGGAGGTTTGCCCTTGGGGGTTCCCGGTCCTGGGAGGATGCCCTTGGGGTCCGGCTGGGCAGGGGCAGGCAGGCGGCGCGGGCCGCGCCCTTGCATGCCTGCGATGCGGCGCACCTTGGGGCTGTGAGTGCCGTATACCGTTAAGACGGGCCCTTGGGGAGGTGGTCCTGACTTTGACAATAACTAATGCTCATTGCGCTGGCGCTATCAATGAAGGGTGATCTGGGACGCTCTGGGGGACTCAACCGGTGCACCTGGGGGCCAGCTGGGCGACTTGCAGCATCCCCTCGGTGCACCTGGTGGCTGGGGAGGCGGCCGTTGTCCCTGGGCAGGCTGCTGCCGGTGTGTTTCACTTCCTTCTGGCCTGGGGTCCAGTCCCCGCTGTCTCTGGGCCCACCGACGGGCGCCCGCTGGCTGCCTGTTCAGCGCGGCTCTGGCCGTCTACAGGGCGTGGGCCTTTGCTCCTCCGCTAGGGTCTCGGGCGGGGGCACTCTGGCCTCTACCCTCAGGGGGTTGGGTGGGGTATTTGGCTCCTTATGGGCTTTCTCGAGTGTGTATGTGGGGGGCGGTGACTGACTCTCGGCTTGGGGTCTGGGGGGCTGCTCGGTCGTGGGGGTGGCCTGGGGCTCCTTGGCCCCCGCTCTTTCTGCTGGCCTGGCTGCATCTTTGGGCCCGGGGCAGAGCTTGGGTTCACAGAAGCGGTTCTTGCACAAACATCGGTCATGGACACACTGGCATGCCTCGTACTGGGCTTAACCTTAGACACGTTGATACCAAATACCTGTTTTAGGTATTACCACTCACGCCTTCCCTCTGTTCACCACCACTAGCATTATACTTAAGCTCCACATTTTCCACCAGACTGGCTGGATGGATTTCACAACACAATAAGCACAACTATAACACCCCATCTCACTCTCACTTTCATACAGTCACCTCTTCCCCAGCCTTTCCATTTCCTACCCTGACTCCCGCCCCCCTCACCCAGGTGTTACACTGACCTCTCTTTTTATATTCTCCCTATAATAAAGCATTTCTTACCCTTCCTTAGGGAGGGCTGGTGATGGTCACAATTATGCAATAAAATAAATTAATTTATTTGATTGCAACAACAAAACATGCATTGCTGTTTTTAAAAGATTGCACTTCTGGTAGTGTTGACCTTCACTTTGTCTGCACATGCTGTGGGAGACAACAAACAAATGTATGAACTCACCCCTGATCGCTCGTCGATGATTTTGATGCCAGACATAGAAATGTTGACCCAGATCCTCTGCTTGTGTTTGCCTTGGGATCGAGCAGCTACTGCCATACCCTGTTGAAAAACAAAAAAAATTAAATCAATGGATCTGATTAAACATCCTAAAATAAAATAAAAATGTTTTGTTTTTTTGCTTTAAAGAAAATCATGAAAATAAAGGACACAGGAGGATGTACAAATATAATAGCTTTAATTAAAAACCAAGTGCACTTGGGAGAAAGGAGGAAATTTTATTTTAAACACTGAGTAGCTCGTACTATTTCAAGACTAATGTGCTTGTCTGTTGTTGGTGTAAAAGGTTGAGGAATGGGTAAAAAAGGGATTTTATGGTTTGTAAAAATATTTGTCAATTTAAAAAAATGTATAGGGCAAAAAAATTATCTGCCAATATGTTTGAGAAAGTTGACTTGTAAATTTTGATTTGTCATTTTTAGGTTAACAAAGAATAGTGAAAATTGTGTGGATTGATGGGGGAAGGTTGGTGGGGTCATCAATTATGTATTGATTAAGTTAAGGATTCTTTCTAATGCTCCTTTCCAATCATGAAAATCTTTTATTTGGACTGATATTATTGGATGTACACGGGCAACGTTTGTTTGTATTTTCATGAAATTAATAAATAAAGTATAGGTGGAAATGCTGTACCTTCAGTTTCATCATGGAGTCCTGGCACATCTTGTCTCCTCGAGCCTCAGACACGTCATCGATACCGATCAGCTTAGCTTTGTACCTCACGCCGTCCCCTTGAAACCTGCCCAGCAGGTACTGATCCGTCTTCTCTAGGACTAAAAACCAACAAAACTATGATTCTAAACCAGTGGTTCACAAACTATTTACAGTCCCATACCTCTTCAAACATTTAACCTGAAGCTATGTAGGCTACACTCTTCT
Organism: Gouania willdenowi; assembly: GCF_900634775.1. Lineage (NCBI taxonomy): Eukaryota > Metazoa > Chordata > Actinopteri > Blenniiformes > Gobiesocidae > Gouania > Gouania willdenowi. The sequence goes on along the minus strand of NC_041055.1, from coordinate 7,128,677 downwards.
CCTGCACGCTTAAAAAAAAACACAATAATGTAATGTCATATACGATGTAGCCCTATAGTGAAATCACCTATATTCTGTTGAGGAATTATATATATATTATAATTTTAGGCACACAAGAAAACGTCTTTTTCAGAATTATCACATGTTTCTTTTTTTTTTTTTATTAATTTGCCAACTGGCATTTTCAGTGAGAAACCAATCTTTTTTTTTTGGTTCAAAGAAATCTACAAAACATTTGTTGATTGAACATATATCAGTAATACAACATATTCATCACTCTGAAACTGTGAAATACAACTCGCTACAAATTTAATGAGAAGAGTGAAGATGAGATGATGCACAGAACTCTGTAATGTTTGGATGAATTTGAGAGAGTCTGAGTCTTTAATCGTATTTTGCTTTCATGTTTGTCAAAGTTAAAAACCCACTTCCACACAAGTATGTTGTAGCAAAGGGCATCAAGCACGTTTGGCCAGCATAAAGCAATGTAACTCTGGCCATATTTGTTTTTTGATGAGATTATTTTTCTGCCACCACTAGAAGGCAGTCTCACAGGCCAATGTGTCATTTGTGGCAATGCATGGAGGCTCCTGACTGCTGGTTGATTTATAATATAGCTTCCAATGTCACGCTGTTTTTCATTTCTATTCACATAACTCCTATGACAATTTGCGTACCCCACTTTGGGAACCAAGATACTAAACAAAGTGTTGATCACTAAAGTATCAGCCTGCCCCCCCCAAAAACACTCACCTTTCTTTTTCTCCTTCTTAAATGTGGCTCTGGGGGGGGCTGTAGCGGGGGAGCTGGGGGGAGTGGCGGGGGTCGAGGCCTCGGGTGGTAAAGGGACGCCGGGCTCAGCAGAAGCGTGTGCATGGTCTACCTCCGCCGACATGGTGTGGGGTCCGTGCTACGAGTGGGAGGTGGCGGTGGGGGAGGGGCGATGGCAGGACAAGCGGGCGGCACCTCCGTGTAGACAGTCAGGTCAGCTGAAAGTTGGACTCATGCACACATGCTGCTGTCGCCGTCTGTCAGCAGCAGAAAAAGTGAAGTGGAACAGCATGAGGAAAAGGCAGAAGATGATGGCTAAACATTTCCTTTAAAGCAGTGGTCCCCAATCTTTTTTGTCCCGTGCACCCCCTCTTCATATCATAAGTACCCTTTTTATAATTTCAAATGCTCTTTCATTTGTGGAACAGCGGGCTCTCCTAAACCCCTAACTGTGACTCCGAATTGCATAATTTTTTTTTAATTTGTAGATTAAACCAGTGTTAAAGTGGATTTTTTTATTTTATTTGAATTTTTTACAAACCATGCAACTTTTATGTGTTTACTTCAATAATAAACAAATAGCTGATTAAGATTCAAGATTCAAAGTGTTTATTATCATGTGCACAATGAAATGTTCACCACACTGGATGCTATCGATATATCACAATATTTTTTCGCACGATCGATTATCGATATGCTCAAGCTAAGTATCGATTTTTTTGGGGGGGGATTTAAGATTTATCATTTATCAATTTTGTCGCTGTTTGTTGAAGGAACTAATATTTTGTTTACTGGAATATTGCACTATAATGGTGTCACTGGTAAGAAAGACCCTATTTTTTGTTTACACAAAACCCTATTGGAGATACTTATTGGTTTGCATTGGTATGTTGACATTTATTTACAGAGATGTTGCACTAAAACAGTGTCACTGTTCATAGGACACATTTTCATTTTATTGTCTTTCAGAGATATAAAATAAAAATTGTATTTTTCACTTAATCTTTTTTTTTTTTTCTTGTTATGTCATAGATTGATTTCTGACCATAATATCGATAATCGCAGTATCGTCACATTGTGAGAAATATTTGTATCGCGTATCGTATCGTACCCAGAGATTCCCACCCCTACTGGATCCTACAAAAAAAAAAAAAAAAAAAAAAAAACAAACAAATAAAGAGAAAAGTATAATAAAAGATAAATATGTACACTGTAGAACAGATAGAAAAGTAAAAAAAGTCTGATAAACCAACTTTGACTTTAGTGCACCTTAAATGCAGAAAGTTAGTACTTTCTTTTTTATATTTTATTGAAAAAACACAAGCTGGTCAACATGCCCAGGTTTCAGTGCACTTCTTTGTGCAGTTACAATGTCTCCTGTAGTGGAAAATGATTTCCACTACTTTTTAAAAAAAAAGAAAATAATAATAATAATAATAAAAAAAAAAAAAAGAACTAGAAATATATCCAGATTTTATTTTATTATTTTTTAATTCATTTTTAAATCTTTTCGAGTACCCACTGTAATGTGCTCCTGTACCCCTAGGGCAGAGGTCTGCAACCTGTGGCTCTTGAGCCTCATGTCGCTCTTTGACTCTTTTACAATGGCTCCCTACAGTTTTAAAAAAATATATTAAAATAATGAATTGTTATTTCTGACAGAGGGTATAAACAATTAATGACATTAATTTCAAATAAAATTATGATAAAACCATTTGTTAACCTAAAAATAAATCACATTGTAGAATAACTAAGCCACCTTCCTACTTCACCTCCTATCAACTTTCCTTGCACCTGTGGTTAACCTTACGTTTTAAATCCTTGATAAGACAACTAGGAAGAAAATAAAGATTTCATTTGTGTGGGAAAGTCTTATTTAACTGCCAATATGACGGTTTAATATGCATGCTGAAATTAGCAACGAGCAAGTGTTGACTGACATGATCATGTGTTATGTCACTTTTTCGTAGCCCTGCAAATACATTAACTCAGAAAACCTTTACATAACATTATTCGATATCAATTTAACTATGTTTTCATTGAGAATATAGTTTTTTCAGCTCCAGAAGGGTTTTAATCCAGGTATGCTTAGACAAAATGTCTCCTTTAAGAGTAAAGACCGCTGCCCTAGGGGTACACGTACCCCTGTTTGGAGACCACTGCTTTAAAGCATATGGGAAACAAAAGTCACTGTTAGAAACATTTATCAGTCACTATGGAAACCAGTTTTTAGCCGGAGCAAAAAAAATTGAAAAGGAGGACTGACCATTAAATAAACCATAAAACTGGAATGTGCACAGTTTACGGCAACAAAACACACGTGTTATTAATACCAAGAGCATAATAACTTAATATATTCTTTAAAATTATTTTCAAGTCTTTTTCAGCCCGAACAGTTAACGTCCCTTCAGTCAAAGTGAAGGCCATAATGATGACACTGCACAAAGGCATCATGTGATTTGAAGTACAATAAAAAGAAAAAATCTGACAGAATCAGCAATCTGGGCTGCACCATGACACCTGCTTTAAGACGGTTCTCAAACTGCGGGGCGCACCCCCAGGACACCAAAACAGGGGGGGGGGGGGGGGTCGTTAGAATTCCAACCCCCCCTCCCAAAAAATTATTCATCTTTATAATGTATTTATTTATATTTTTTCTTCTATGTGGTTGCACATTTTTTTTATTTTAGTAAGTTTTGCAGAAGTCACAATTTTTACTTTTTTCCAATGAAAACTAACATTTTTGACCCATTTTTAAAATAATTTGGACAGGATGGAGGAGGAGGGGGGGGGGGGGGGGCAACAGAAAAAGGTTGACAATAAATATGGGCTGCACCATGACACCGAATTGCACCCCCCCCCATTTTGTTTTTTGTTTATGTGTAATTGCACATTCTATGTTATTTTTTATCAGTTAAAAAAAAAAAAAAAAAAAAACTGTAATTTCTTTACCCATTTAAAAATATATATGGATAGGAGGAGGGGTTCTATTACCATGTTAACTCCTAATGCATCAGCACATATACACAAAAAGAATTACAGTACATTATAAATCACTCGAAACATATCTTCCTCTGAAGTAATCAATGTGTGTTTATTACGCCAAGCGGAGATAATCCCTTCAATGCAACAAAGCAAAATGAAGCCATTAAAAGTACCTTCAAACGCAACAAATCCTCCCCACGTACCTTTAGGACCAGCTCTGGAGGCTCCACCAGCTAGAATAGCAGCATCCAGCACAGTGCAGAAACTATAGCAGGGACCAAAGGTTCAATACGACCAAAGGTTGAGCAATTTACTCAAGTTAATCTTACGCTAGACGAAGCAACGATCTCGTGATGCCCAGGTAGTCAAGCACAAACGGAAATTGAAGCCGTTAGCAAAACCTAAACTAAGGACAACAATTCCCACAGGGAGAAAAATAAATTAAAAAAAAAAACAAAAAAACAACAAGTCCAGAGGTATCGTTTACGATCAAATGTGAAGATAAGTGGAATCCATGCAGGAAATGAGAGTAAGACAGGATGAGATAATAAACATGACCTTTCTGATCACAGCAGCTGTTTATAAGGTGTGGATCACATTTACTTTACTTTAAACTGTATCTGATCCAACAACAACAAAGACATTTTGTTCACAAACTAAGACAGATAAGCCAATCAAATAGATTGAAAAAGTAAAAGTGCAAAGGAGATTTTAACACAAGCGGGATGTGATAAAAGCAAAAGCTACTGTGCAGCTGTAAAACAATAAACACTGATCTCATGACAAGTGGAGGGAAACTGCTCACATCATGCTTTTTACATGTTTACCAAAGTTATTTTAGGACAAGCAGAAAATCCTTACATTTGATGTTTGAGTCACAGAAAGTGAGAGACAGATTTACAGTAACAAAGTCAATGTACAAGAGTTAAGTAGTTTCTTTTATTGATTTGTACTTTTTATTTTTAAATCAGCATTTTTTACTCTAATCTACTACATTAAAAGTAAAAAAAAAACAAACATACTTTTACTGGAATGGGCATATCCGAGAACAAAAGAACAATTTCCGGTTTTCGTGTGCAGTTACTGTCGATTAGGACAAGCCTTCTCAACCTTGGGGTCAGGACCCCATTTGGGATCGCGAGACACGGGAAGGGGGTCGCCAGATGCATTTACGGAACCAAGAATTTTTTTTACCATTTCTGCAACTACAGTACACCAAACCTATTTTTATCACTTTTTCTTGCCATATTTTTGCTTCTTTTAATGCATTTTTGTTACGTTACTCCCATTTCTGCCACATTTCAATGCCTTTTCTGCACATTTTTTCCACTTTCAAGACATGTTCAGCACTTATAAACCCTTTCCACCACTTTTCTCACCGAATGTCGCATATGTTGACCCATTATTGTCACTTTAAACCTCTTTTCACCATATTTCATGCTTATTTTTGCCAATGTAACCACTTTCACAATTTGTCATGTCCATTATTTGCCAGTTTAAACTAATTGTTCCAACAATGACACTTTGAACCCTTTTTCTCTCCGTTTTTTTGCAAATTCGTCACAGCTTGTGGGAAGAAACTGTTCAAGTGGCGAGCAAATTAAGGATTGATATCGTCAAGATGACTATATACTAATAATAAACTTCCAATGGATATCATTCAGGTTATCACAGATTCATACCACCTTCAGGTACAGTGGGGGTTCCCGTTCTCTTGAACCTTTATTTTGGGGGTCGCGAGCTGAAAAGGTTGAGAACCACTAGATTAGGGTGGCCATATGGCCTCTTTTTCCCGGACGTGTCCTCTGTTCACGTCTTGTCCGAACCACATGGATGGATTTTTACAAAGTCATCAAATTGTCTGGGTTTCCCAGGAACCCTGAATGCATCTCAGGAACATGTTAATCTAAAAGATCGTAACTCTGCTAATGTCAAGGAGTTAATCTTTACAACCAATATCAATCGATATCTCAGGACGACACTTGATTCACCGTTTGCTCAGATGTTTTTTTTTGTCAAATCACATTTTTTTCCCCATTTACCTAAAAGTGAAATAAAGAGAACAACTATGGCTGTTTTGCTTCTTTTTACTTTACTTTTTTGTACTTTTGATACCTAAATGATGAAAACATTTAACGTGAGCTGTTTTATGACTTCTACTCAAGTGATTTTTCTAATTGGGACTTTTATTTTTACCAAAGCCATTTGAAGTCATTGCATTTGTACTTTTACTTCGTTATTTTTTTCAACACCTCTGACCAAAGATTACCGTTAACGTTGACATGGTGGAGGGAATTTCAGTTTGGAAAATAATCCATTTAATATTGCATATTTCAGTTAGAATTTTACAACAAACAGCAGAAAAGCCCCAAATCTGCCTTATGATGACTTTAAATGTCTATTTGTCAGCACAATAATGGCAGCGCGAGGGCAGAAATGTCACAATCCTAGCAGGCCGCCAGGAAACATAAACGACTGCACATCTGGAGGAAATCAGAGAATGACTCAGGCTGCAAGTGAATGAGATGGTGAAATACCACAAGGTCTAATGTGAGCCCCGCAAGCATGCAAACACACAAGTACAGAGTCGGCCTTAGCACGAAAACAAGCAGCATTTTTCACTACATTAGAGAGTCCATAGGGTTTATTTAGGAGTTTTTAAAACAGGTCATTGAAGCCATTTTGAGAATAAAAAGTATTATTACTTTTTTTTTTTTAAACAATGGATGATCTGGTGTGGTTAAAGGGAATTGACCTGAAAATAAGGAAGTGTGTTCATTAAAAAGATACAAGAATTTAATATCCTTTAGGAGGTAGAAAAGCTGTTTTTTAGAAAAAAGAAAAAAAAGAAAGAAAAAAAAAAAAGGAGTGTTGTACCAAAAAGAACAGTAAGTAAAAAAAAAATACCAAAAAAACATGTTTGTGAAAGAAAAAGGAGAAAGAAATTTGGAAAAGATACTCGGGTACATCACCATTGGATGGTCGAATTTTATAAAACATGTTTTGAGTACAACACAAATGAATAAAATAAAAGAAAATATGCCTCATGGTGCCACTTAAGAAAAAAAATTTTTAAAAAAGGAATATTACTGGTATATTCACAACAGAGACTTTGTTCTGTGTATGCAGCTTTTTACGGCTTACATGTGAAAACATCACAAGGGGGGGAAAAAAAACAAAAAAAACTGGAAAACATTGTGAGGATTGTTGTCATAATTAGAAAGAAACAAGAGCCAGTTCAGAGTGGAATGGAAGAAAGAAAGTCTTTTTTTTTTTTTACAGTCGTAGACATCTTGAAATGCCTCATTGTTTCAGTGTTGAAGGAGGAGAGTTTAAAAAGGTATGTGAAATGTAAAAATACACACACAGTTATCAGACCCAGGGGCCACAAGCACAAAATGACAAAAAATAAATAAATTTTAAAAAATATATATATATATATATATATGAAATTGTACTCCAAAAATAGCAAGAATTTTTTTTTTTTTTACCAGAAAATAAACAAAACCACATAAAATAGAACAAAAAGACAAAACAAAGACACAAAACTGACTCCAAAACCACACAAATTGACAAAAATAAAAAAACAACCACCAAAACTGTATTTTCTTTCCTGTATTAATGCTCAGACTGGTAATTATTCTGATCAAATAATCACATGGAGTTAGAAACCAAAGCAATAATTAAGTTGGCCCACCTACAGACCTGCTGCTTTCAGGATTCAACACTTTTCTCATCATTTCAAGCTTATTTCCACAATAACTCACTGTTGTGTAACTTCCTCTAAAAAAAAAAAAAAAAACCTGAAAAGGAAAAGAAAACAGCAGCCAGCACATCTGGAGCAGCCTACGTTTAACACCGGGGATGGAAAAAAGCGTTAAAAAAGCGCACAATGACTCACCTGTGTGGAAACGCGGTGAGAGGTTCGAGTCCCTCCTTGTGTTCGTTGCTAGTGGAGGTGAATAATGTGAGGGAAAGAGTCGGTAGGAGGAGATGTTTCGGGTCGAGCAGAGACAGTGCAGCGCTGACCACTTTAACCCTTTCACTGCTGACACACGCACACACCGCTAACCAGCAGCAGATTTCAGCTGGCGGAGGGGGCGGGGTCTGCCTACGTCACCGCTGTGACCACTAAGTAGGTCAGGAGAGTGACGTCATCCAAAACGAGAAAATAAAAAAATAAACATATATTTTGTATTAAAAATAAAAATAAACATTAGTAATTTGTATTTAAAAATATTTTTAAAAAATTTGTATTTTGTATCCCTCTTTAGATATTTAAAAACTTGTATCCATTACATTTATGCTAAATTTATTTTCACGATGTATGTTTGTGTTAATATCTTTTATTTCATAATTTCAATCTATATTGAATCATAATAAAATAATCAAACAATGACTGATCTAATAATATACCAATTGCTCATTGTTCTATGTTAATGATTATATATTTGTTGTATTTTCACTGTATGTAAGTTATTTATCGTGACGATAATAAAATTGTAATTTTTTTAAATAAATCCTTTAGTCTTTTTAATGCACTGTCATTTTTTATCAAAAATGAATATAATAATAATAATAATAATAATAATAATAATAATAATGACAGACAGAGCTGAGACTTTCAACATGGCTGCTGCTTGGTTCAAGGGTGTGCGATGTCGGATTTGTCTGAACTTCAATGATACAGTTAATAAATTATTTAATAAATGCTTTACAAATTCCGTGCGCATTTACCTGACTGTTGTGCATCAATGACACTAAACGAGTCCGGACCGAGTCTGTTCCGGTCTGAAGAGATCCGGATCCGTGAGGACAACAAACTGGAATCGGAGTAGATGGGGTTCAACTCCCTACAGTGTCTTTGTTGAAAGCCAAAATATATAAAAACACAATAGTTCTCGCTCTACACAGTTCACAACAAACCTAAATGTCGCTGACATCCCACCTTCAAACACAACCTCATTTGGCCACCCATGAAAAAGCTACTGAACCTCCCACTTTTTTATAGTAATACATACTTCCTACGGGCACTGCACTAGTAATAATAATAATAATAAAAATAATAATAATAATAAATACTTAAATATATAAATATATATTTTCATACCAGTTCTGATTGATTTAGCACTGCTTCTCCAAAATATATAAATACCAAAAATACTATAATAATAGTAATACAAATTGTTGTTGTTGTTGTTCTTCTTCTTCTTCTTCTTCTTCTTCTTTTTCTTCTTCTTCTTCTTCTTCTTCTTCTTTTTCTTCTTCTTCTTCTTCTTCTTCTTAATCCTATGTCCTTGTGCTCTTACTGAGCGGGACTTTACTGGTGGCAGTCACCCAGTGGTATCTGTCATTGTGTCCTTGGGCAAGGCACTTCACCTACATTGCCTCGTATGAATGTAGTGTGTGAGTGAGTGTTGGTGGTGGTCGGAGGGGCCGATGGCGCACTATGGCAGCCTCGCTTCCGTCAGTCTGCCCCAGGGCAGCTGTGGCTACAGTAGTAGTTTACCACCACTAAGTGTGGAGTGAAAGAATAATGCCTTAATTCTGTAAAGCGACTTTGAGTGTCTATGATAAAGCGCTATATAAAATTGATGCATTATTATTATTATTATTATATGCGTTAGTTCACAATTGTGAGCAAACCTTTAAGAAAATTATACATTCAGTTTAATATACGTCATATAATGTCATATAATGTCGTCATATAATGTATATTATCTTCTGCCTTTTTAGTCATGTTTTTTTGTTTTCTTCTGATCATCTTGTTTTTTCCTTATTCTGCTTTTTTCTCTGTATGTTTTGTTCTTGTATTTATTGTATCTTGAATGTGAGCACCTGACTTGTTTGTTTATTCTAATTTCCTTCAGGATCAATAAAGTTTCACCTTTTTTTTTACCTCAGCCTGCCTTAATGATAACAAAGGATTATTGTGTTACATGTCATTTCTGAGCTTTGTGTGCATCCAACATTTGATCCAAAGCCCAAATCAGTCCAGGCCAATGGTTACAATGAGCTCAAGGAGTGATTTTGCAGGTCAACTGTAAATTTGGAATGCAAAGAGAAGATTTACAGTAGCACAAATAACGTGGATGTAGCTCAACACCGTTGATTATTGGCCTGTATTTTTCTCTTTTACCTTTTTGTATTGTCCTGGTAAAAAACAAGATAAGTAATAACTATACAACCTGTGCCACAACTGAATAGCTAACATTTATCATGGAGCACCATATTGTTAGAGAATTAAATAAAGTGGATTAGTGAGGAAAGACTGTCACCGGTTCCCTTTGTGTAAATGCATGTTTTGGGTTTGGAATTCAAGTCACGTAATGATAGTTTTCTGTTTCACATCAGCTTTAAAATATTGTTTGAGTTTCAAAAAAGAAAAACTACCGCTAAGAACAGTGGTTCCCAATCTTTTTTGTCCCGTGAACCCCCTTTGCATTTTTGTCAAATCATGTGTACCTCTTCATATCATAAGTACCCTCTCCATAATTTCATTTGCTTTTTTATTTGTGGAACAGTGGACTCTCCAAAACATCTAAATGTGTCTTGAACATTGGTTCCCTAAGGCTTATTCAACAAATTCAAAACAATTAAAGTGGAATTTAGTTAAACTACAACTTTTAAGTGATTTTCTTCAACCTAACTGCTAATAGTAAGCTATTGCTAGGTTTTAGCTATTGCTAGGCGAATGCCAATGCTAGGTTAGTGGTAATACTAGGCGAATGCTAATGCCAATGCTAGGCTAATGCCAATACTAGGCTAACGCCAATGCTAAGCTAATGCCAATGCTAGTTGAATGCTAATGACAGGCTAATGTTATTGCTAGGCTAATGTTAACGTTAGGCTAATGTGATTGCTAGGCTATTGCTAATGCTAGGCTAATGTTAACGTTAGGTTGGTGCAATTGCTAGGCTAATGCTAATGTTAGGCTAATGCTATTGCAGGGGCCAACACCTGCATCCTCACTTGCATTTGCTTCAGGAAATGCAAATATTCTAGTTATTGTCTCATAATATTGTGTGACAAAAAGCACAAAATAATCCTGTTCCAATAAATTATCAGAAAATATAGAATTTTTCTGAACGATAGTGCTTTAATTTTTTCCAAAAAAAATTCTAAAAAAGTAACTCGGAAAATTTTCCAATTTTTTTGAATTAATTGTTAATTTTTTCAGAGTACCCCCTGTAATGTGCTCTTATACCCCTAGGGGTTAGAGCAAACAGCTAAACACAACCTATGTGATCTGCAGAGCCTGTTGACGAGCTACAAGGTTTGTGCAACTGCAGTGCTATCAGCTCTGACATGAGTTATGATGTCATTGTGGCTATTTTGTGTTGACTGGTGGCTTTCACTTCTGTAAATATGTGTGTTCTCCTTACTATGGGTGAGGTGTCACATTTGAGGAAAAACAAAGTATTTCCAAACAGCCAAACTGTCTCATTGATAGATCAGATAAAAACTACGTCTATGGTAGGGGTGCATGTTCTACAAGCAGGGGTGACAAGTAACGAAGTCCAAATACTTCAATACTGTACTTAAGTAGTTTTTTCTGGCATCTGTACTTTACTTGAGTATTTATTTTTTTGGCGAGTTTTTACTTTTACTCCTTACTTTAAAAAAAAAAATATCTGTACTTTCTCTCAGATGTAATTTATTTCCATGTACCAGTTTTCTACAAGTTCTTAAGAATGTTAAACTAAAAGCTGCTCTGGGTTTTATTGAGCATTTGCACTTTTTTTTTCCTTGAAAGTTTTTATTTGCAAATATTATTTATTATGAGTGCTAAATTCTCCAGGTGTTCAAATGTAACAGATTGAACTTGTTTCCATGTACCAGTATTCTACATTCTGTATTTTAATGCCTTTTTACATCTTGGCCAGGGGACTACAGATGAAAAATAGCCTCCTGGCTAATTCTGGCTTTTTTTAACCATGTTTGTTCATAGGTTATATGAAATTGCACTGTCCCCTTTCAAATAAAGCAATACAATACAATACAATACAATACAAATCTGGCCCTTTGGAGCTTCGAATTCAGCCCGATGGAAAAAGTAAAAACAATGGAGAAAACATGAATCATTGTGTAAATGAAACTCAACAATGTTTGCAGAGGCTCACAGTGCTTTTTCCCGGTGCTTGTATCACATCATTGCAGTCATTTTTAATGTTAAACAGTTGAAACAAATCAAAATTCTTACAAAATCATGAAATTTTCCTCAAATTATGACATAATATTTCCCTTAATTAAATAGAAATGGGTCACAAAATCTAGTGAAGATCCTGTTGGGACTGATATCTATCAGTTATTGCTTGGATAAGGTGGATTTCTTACAAATTTGGTATTTTATGTATACGTAGAAGTGCAAACTGTGGCACAATGATGTTGTTTTCCAGCATCAAATTCTTTTTGAGATATGAACAATTTAGTGCGCGGGGTGTGTGTGTCAATTTTCATGCGTCCATATTTTTCGTCCACTTTCAGCTTCCAATAACTCACAAATGACACCAGATAGGAAACATAAATTTGGTAGTACAAAGTATAGTAATACAGCTCCACCTACTTTCTCAGCATATACCAAAATATCTGCTATACATCTTATCTGATGCACATGCCAGCTTTTAAAATTTGGAAAAAAGTTTGTCAGGGTTTGGGGCTGGAACATGTTTGGGCACAACTTTGCATATGCCTTAGCTCCCTGTAGTTTAATCAGCTTGTACACAGACTGTTCAAATCACTAATGATTAGTCAGATATACGCATTGGTTCTTGGATGACAGTCTCTTGAAATCCGAAAAAATGCTTTTTTTTTTTTTTTTTGCTATGTTCATTGCCTCATAACTGCATGTGTACATTTATCGTATAAAGAAGACTTTTTCTTGGGATGTAAAGCAATTTTTCTTTAAACAACTTCTTCATTTTTATTTATTATTTATTTGTTTCACCACTCGCAAATATTGAAAATCCTATACATGAGGTCATTGTAGCTTTCCTCTGTGTCTTATAATCTTCTATTGTTTATTCGTTTTTCACAAGTAACAGAATTCTTTTTAGACCAAAGTGCACGGGCCATTTGCGAAATGACATGAAATGACCCGATGTGGTTCAAAGAAAAACAGCCCTAGTTTTGTTCAAACTCTGTCTCTGTGTGTGCAACTTTTAGCTTAAAGACGTTTTTGTTCATTTAAACCGGTAGTTCTGAGTTACTGTTTCCTAACAATCTATTATTTAACACTTTGTTGTCAATTGTGTGCTGCTATATACAGTATGGCCCTTTTTTTCCCCAATTGAAATGTCCAAGGCAAACGTTACAATACATTCTAGCATTCGACACGCAATTTTTTTCGAAAAACAGATGCACGATTTGAGATTAAATTTTTTTGGGTAAAATAAGGAAAGAATAAAGAAGCAAATTAGGATACATAATAGGAGCGTAGATTATTTGAACAAAGAGAAGCTATAGCTTACTGAGGCTTGCCGCCTGGTTCGACTTCACACAGTTAGACAATTTCATCATCAAAAACATTCCCAAAGTCTGTAAAAACTGAGATAAATCCTGTAATTAATACCACATTGTTGTGGTGAAACATCTACGTTTTAGAAGTTAAATGGTGTCACGAGTCGTATATTTGGAAATACAGCATGTCTATAACAGGCGAACAACTATAAATATCTGATGGTACGAACCAGCTGAACTCGTAATGCCATGGTTCTGAGTCAAAGACACATGCTGTATACTGTTTATTGTAGGAGAGAGAAACTGACAGAGGAAGGATGTCTTTCCTGGCTTTGTATCCTGTGTTCTGCTGACTAAGGCTACTCTACAGGAGGTGAGGCCCCTCCTAGAGCAGATACGGACAAGCTGAGGGCCTGTTTTCTCCCATGGCCCTCAACTGTTACAAGAAGGATTTTTATCATGAAACCTCCTATAAATATATATTTTCAAATGTTTGCCATCCATAAATGTGAAATAAACTCTCCTGAATACACAAATAACATGCTAAATTACACTAATGAAGAATCTTTGAATCTGAAACCTTTAATACAGGGATGGGCACCTTTTATGGGGTGTGTATTGTGTAATTTTCTGTAATGTAAGTTTTCTTTGGTTATTTTGTGCATTTGTATTGTCATTTTGTGTATTTATCAGTAATTTTGTGTGTTTATGGAGTAATTTTGTGTTTTTTTTTATTGTTGTTTACTATCATTTTGCTGTCATTTTGTGCATTTTAATGTTCCTTTAGTGTATTTCTATTGTAATTTTGTGTATTTATCTGTAATCTTATGTGTTTGAGTAAATAATGTTTTGTATTGTTTTCCACTTTCATTTTGCTGTCATTTTATGCATTTTTAATGCTCCTTTTGCATATTTCTCTACTATTTTTTTATGTTTTTGAAGTAGTTTTGTGCAATTTTTTGCCATGTTGTGTATTTCTATTGGCATTTTGTGTATTTTTCCGTCATTTTGTGCATTTGTGGAGTAATTTAGTTTTTTTTTATTGTTGTTTACTATAATTTTGCACATTTTTATGTTCCTTTTGCATCTTTCTCTACTATTTTTTTATGTTTTTGAAGTAGTTTTGTGGAATTTTTTGCCATGTTGTGTATTTTTCTGTAATTTTGTGTGTTTATGGAGTAATTTAGCGTTTTTTTTTATTGTTGTTCACTATAATTTTGTACATTTTTATGTTCCTTTTGCATATTTCTCAGCATTTTTTTGTGTTTTCAAAGTAATTTTGTGTATTTTGTGTTGCCATTTTTAACTTTTCTATTGTCATTTTGTGTATTTCTCTGTAATTTTATGTGTTTGTTGAGTAATTTAGTGTTTTGTATTGTTGTTTACGCTCATTTTGTGCATATTTCTCTGCTGTTTTTGTGTTTTTGAAGTAATTTGTGCATGTTTTTCTGTCATTGTGTGTTTGCGAAGTAACTGAGTGTTTTTTATTGTTGTTTATTATCATTTTGTTGTCATTTTGTGCATTTGTATGTTCATTTTGCATATTTCTCAGCTATTTTTTGTTTTTTTGAAGTAATTTTGTGTATTTCTGTTGCCATTTTGTTGTTTTTGAGCTCATTTTATTTATTTTGGTTGTCATTTAGTGAATTTATTTTGTGCATATAGTTTGAGGGCTTCACAAAATTAGATCAAGGGTCACATGTGGCCCCCAGTTGCCAACGTCTGCCTTTAACCAGTTAAATAATGTTGTCTTCTTGTGTTACGATAAGAAATTCAACACACTTTTGTGTGCCGTCATTATATTTACGGTAGTTATTAGTTGGGTACAAATATCTGCATATATTATCACCAGACACAAGATAACCAGGAATCTTTAAGTTTTGCAAATATTGGCAATAAAACAATAACGCAATTTTGACTTCTGCCAATCCAACCAATTAGTATGGAATAAAATTACCCTGAAAACACACAAGACAGTGCTAAATATATACATACTTCCTACGGACACTAGTTATTCTAAATGCTGACATCATGAATGCTGATAATGTGGCCCTCGGATCAGACAATCACATTTTCGTGTCCCCCACTGTGATAAAAGTGGCCCATATCTGGCTTGGCAGACAGAGGATTTGTGTTTGTAAGTAATCCAATAGGAAGAATTCTGCCTTTGGTTTACGACAGGAAGAACACAATCAAGGAACAAGCATTTCAGGGCGTGATTACTGCAAACCGCTGCAATCACAGCCCAAGATAGTATTTATCTACAGAGCATAGTTATGGTAGTTTGAGATTTTATCCTCTATGACTTTATCCTCTGTGGAATTCAACTCCAGAGACTCTTTACAGCCTCTCTCTATGTGTGTGACTCTATCATTACATAAAGAAGTACATAGCGTAACAAGGCAGCGCAGTATGGAGAGACCATTGTGAAGTTGCACATGCCAAATAAACAGCAACTTTTTTTTACAACATTTAGCAATAAACCATGTTTGAATAAAATGAATAATTAAAAATGTTTCTTTTGACCAAATTTACAGCAATATTTGTGAAATTTGTGATATTTCTTTCTCGTAAAAATATAATGTCCATGTGAAATCTAAATGCTAAATGTTAAATCTAAATGCTAAATGTTAAATCTAAATGCTAAATGTTAAATCTAAATGCTAAATGTGAAATCTAAATGTTAAATGTAAATTTGAAATGTTAAATTTGTACGTTAAATCTATATGTTAAACGTTAAATCTAAATGTTACGAGTGAAACTAAATATTTAGCTAATATGCAAATTCACCAAAAGTACTAAAATAGACGCTCAAAGTTTTAGATTTAACATTTAGCATTTAGATTTAACATTTACATTTACCATTTAGCATTTACATTTAGATTTAACATTAACATTTAGCATTTAGCATTTACATTTAGATTTAATATTAACATTTAGCATTTAGAATTTAGATTTAGATTCAACATTCACTTTTAAATGTAACATTCAAATATAACATTTAGATTTAGATGTGATATTTGGCATTTAGATTTAGATTTAACATTGACATTACATTTTTACAAGAAAAAAAACACAAACCTCACAAATATTGCTGTAAATCTGGTCAAAAGTAATGTTAAAAAAAAAAAAAAAAATTCACATACATTTTTTAAATGTGGTCTGTTGCTCAATGTTGCAAAAGGTTGCTGTTTATTTTAGCATGAGCAACTTTACAATCGGCGCTCCATAGCGCAGGACGCAACGTCATCATATCCCCTCACGGGATGACAAAGATTTTTTTGTGTGCTGTAGTGTGGGATTTACAGTAAATGTGGTGTGTGTGTGTGTGTGTGTGGGTGTGTGTGTGTGTGTGTGTGTGTGTGCTGTTCCATAATGGTTTCCACTCAGCCCTAACCTTCTCCTCCCCCAGCTTCTCAAAAACAGGAAGTCTTTCTAGTCCCGAGAAATATTGGCCAAGAACCTTACCTACCCTCTGGTTTCCTGAGAAAGCTGGGGAGGAAACTGCAGAACCTGGAGAAAGTGATGACTTCAGCACATATTTGTGCCTCTGCATTGGGCCATGACCACATAGGCCCCAAACTAGCCTGGCTCTGCCCGCAGATTACAGGGCCAGATCCAGCGCAGACGAGCTTCAGATTAACTTTAGAGTGTGATTGTGTTTTTTCTTGTCAGCAGAAAAAAAAAGTCTTTAAAAAATCTGCTGATTCTGCAAGTTAATCGACCTTTCTATCTAACAAAAACACACCTGGTGTAACACTACACAAGGCACAACATTAGATATTTCACATGTTCTGATTTTCGATTGAACACTTTAAAAAGTAAAAGAGAAGTTGTGAGTCTCTCAGTTTCTAATAACTTGTTCAAACCACGGTTTCCAGTTGAAGGACAAACAAGTGCAGACTCAGCAAGACGATCACATGACAGATCACTGGGCACAACAGTTCAAAGCTTCCTGTGTGTTGTGCAAGCCCTTCTTCACTGACCCTTACACTGAAAAACACTGTTTGACACATTAAAATGACATTATTTTATGTGTTGGAAACTCAGGCTTTTTAGACATTTGACCTTTTCTGATAATAAACACAATCTGGGACATGTCACTATACTGTATATCTGCTCAATGTTGACATCTTGTGGACAAAAACTAGTTTAACATCTGCTGGAAGAGAAAAAAAAAAACAAAAAACAAAACTACCCGAATGCAATTGCTTCATTCTATAACAGAAGAAGAAGGAAAAAAAAGGAATTTTATTTTTTTCTCCTCTGATATGAATCTAAATGTTCCTTTGACCGACATACAAACCATATGAATCAGAATCAGAATCAGAATCAACTTTATTGACCAAGTCATGTATTGAATACACACGAGGAATTTGTCTTGGTGAACTGTGCTCTCTCTGATAGTGTAACATTAAATAATAACAATCAACTAGAAGAATAAAGAAAAATAAATAAAAAAGAAGTATAACATAAATATAAATAGTTAGACTAATAATAACAATCAACTAGAAAAAAGAAAAATAAATAAAAAAAGAAGTATAAATATAAAGAGTAGTTAGACTAATAATAACAATCAACTAGAATAAAGAAAAATAAATAAAAAAGAAATATAACATAAATATAAAGAGTAGTTAGACTTATAATAACAATCAACTAGAAAAAAGAAAAATAAATAAAAAAAGAAGTATAAATATAAAGAGTAGTTAGACTAATATGTGCAAACTAAATAAAATAACAAGATAATAATAATAAAAAATAAAATAAAATAATAATAATAATAATAATAATAATAATAATAATAATAATAATAATAATAATAATGAAATAAAAATACAAGAATAATAATAAGATAATGAAATGAAATAAAATACAATAATAATAATAAGATAATGAAATGAAATAAAAATACAATAATAATAATAATAAGACAATAGTGCAGTAGTGCATTGATGAGTAGTGCAGGTGAACATTTAAATGAAAATATTATGTCCATGAACATTCTCAGTGACAGGCTGATCCAGGGTTGTTATGTTTAGTTCCATGGTTATTTCACAATTTCACATGACATAATTTCATCATTTCAATGTGTATTTCCAGGAGCATTTGATTCTCCTGGGTGATTATGGGTAAACACTCAAAACATAGTTTGGTTTAGTTGTCAAATTTGAATGAAATACGTTCCCATTCAAAGCTATTGAAACAGCGCTGTCACAAATATGATACAGTTTATATTGGCCTCACAGCGCCCTCTACTGTTAGTCATGACTCTGAGAGGTTATACCAGGGGTCTGTAACCTTTACTCTACCATTTCACCTCATCTCACCTGGATTAAAGTCCTCCTGGAGCCAAAAAATACCTTCTCAATGAAGACAATACAGTGAATTAAATTCTATACAGTTCAGATTATATAGAATAACGTTTGATTTAATTTCATTTGATTTTGATTGATCATGTAAATGGCAACTTAAAAACTGTTTAAAATAAAATGAAATAAATTAAGAAATAAAACAGTATCTTACATCTTCAAATTCTTACACATCTCAGTTTACATGAACACAATGTTATATAAAGAAGATTTTTTTTTTAGATAATGTATTTGAAAGGCTACAAAAAGTAACTTGAATTTAATAACACATGATCATGTGATCAACACATGCTAATTGATTATTTCTTGACACACATAAATCACGCATATTCAGCCTGTACATTGGTGGTTCAATTTTCCAGAATAGTGTTTTTGTTGGTTTAATTATCTTACCAGGGATTTAAAAGTTGAGGTTAGCCACAGGTGTAGGAAAGTTGATGGTCTGTAGATGTTGCAGGAGGTGAAGTAGGAAGGTGCTGAGTCATTGCACAACGTGATTTATTTTAGGTTAACAAATTGTTATATTTTGATTTTATTTGTCATGAATCATTAATAGCTTCTGTACAAAAATACTGTTTATTTTAATAGTTTTTTTTTAATTATTATTATTTTTTTTTTTATATAGCTATCCGGAGCCATTGCATAAGAGTCAAAGAGCCACATTAGGCTCCAGAGCCGCGAGTTGCAGACTCCTGGGTTATACTGACTCCGAGGGGTTATATCGACTGCAAAGGGTTCAGTTTACGCATCCTCACTTGCATTTTCTTTGAGAAATACAGTTCGGTTTACGTATCATTCCATTGTAACAATTATTGCATTTCTATTGCCGTTGTTTTCCTTATCCAAAAACAGAAGTTGAAGTTGAAAAAAAAAAAATTGAATCTGGGGAGAAATATTGATTTTTGATTGTGAGGTCACAAATGGACAAACCAAAAAACAACAACAAAAGTGCACCAAATAGCATTAAATACACAAATTGACAACAAAAATGAAAAGGAAATGACTTCAAAAACACAAAACGGGAACAAAAATGTACAAATTACTCCAAAAAAACCCAACAAAAAATCATCGAAAATACAGCAAAGATGACAAGAACACACAAAAACTGATGTGTTAATGCTCAGATTGGTCACTATTATAACTGCTAACATGAATGTTGATAATGTAACCAGGAGTGAACTGGGAGAAAAATACACACTGTGGTATTTTCTATCCAGACCAGCCCACTACATTATCAGCGGACACCATAGAAGCCGATATTAAGTCAGTGATGCTCAACGTGGGGCTCTTTTAATTATTGTTCCCCAGAAAACCTTTAAAGGAGGAAACCTTTTAACCCCTTTTTACTGGTTTCCTTTGGCCATTTTGCAACTTCATTTGTCCCATTTCTGACACTTTTTTCAGATTTTAGTTACCTTTTGCTTAAAAATATATTTATTTTTTTCCTATTTTTTGTCAATTTTTGCTGGTTCTTTTTGACTTATTCTTCATTTTTTGTCCTTTCTTTAATTGTTTTGGCCACTTTTCCTCCAAATAACATACATTTTGCCCCCCAAAAAAACACTTGTTTCCATTTTTCCCTATATTTTGCCTCTTTCTGTTGCACATTTTTGCCCTTTTTCACTACTGTTTGCCACATTTAGCCCAGACCTTTTGCCATTACATACCACCTGTCCTTTTTATTTGCCCATTTTTTGGCCACTCTTGACTGCTTTTGGCCCATTTTACTCACTTTTAACTCTTTTCTTGGCACGTTTTTGCCACTTTTGGAGCATTTTTGTTACCATGTCTGCCTCCACTCTCAGAATGTGGCCCCTCACATCAGAGTGTCACATTTTTGTGGCCCCCGGTGTGATAAAAGTTGGCCATCACGATATATATGAACATATATATATATATATATACCCTATAGGTATCTATATTTATGTATATGTAGCGTATTTTATTTGTTTTGTAAAGCCAAAAAACAAATGCATAATGCTGTTATTCAAATTATTTTTCTTTATTTTTTTAAATAAAGTATAATTTCACTAAACTGGAATTTAACAATTGTCAATTGGGGGATTAAAAGTTATTCAGTGCTTTGTGATGTATGCACATATTTCAGAAGTCACTGAAAACACTTTTGAACAAATAACTCTACCCACAAGCTTTTTACAGTTTTATTATATGACACCACCTGTGTTTTTGTCTCAGTTTTTTTGCAGAGTTAAAACCAGAGGTGAAAGTAACAAATTACTCACGTTACTGTAACTGAGTAGCTTTTATGGGTACTTGCACTTTTCTGAGTATATTTCTAAATCGGTAAGTTTACTTGTATTTAAGTGTGTTTTAAAAGAAGTAATTTGTCACATTGCTACACCTAACATTTTCTAAGTGAATTATGATTTTTTTGAGATTATTTCTTTTATTTCCGCACATTGACCATAATCCATGTGCTCTTTGTCGTGGCGTTTCTGATCAATGCCCACCAGTTTCTTTGGTTCAGGTTGGGGTGTAGAAATCCCTATTATGTTGTTGCCCACATGGCACATTTGGCATGACACTGTTTTAGAGTTTATAAATGTAGCTATATTTAGAGGTTGAGAATTTTTGTTTAATTGTTATTTCAATTTTTCTTAAAATTGTACATTTTGACAAACCTTTTATTTTATACAGATGCCTTTGTGGAAAATAAACAAAGTTCCAATTGTGCAAGATTTGGTCTCTGACTTGTGAAATTTATACATGAGATGTTTACTGTATGCAAGGGAACCATGGCAATAATTATTACCTCAAGTAAATGTGGGGGTGAAAGTAACTAGTAACTTTTACTTTGAGTATTATTTAATTAAGCTACTTTTTACTTGTAATTGACTATGACTTACTTGTACTTGAGTACAATTTCAATCAAGCAGCAGTGTAGGATAGATCAGTACTCTTTACACAAATGACACAACTTACAGTGTTTGTCTGCGTTGGGTAAGTTGTCTATATGTACGGATCTGATATGCTTTCCGGGAACCAAATCGATATTGCTGCTTGTGAAACCCAAAATGTTGACTGTGACGGGATTAATTCCCTCTTCTGCCAGTTGGATAATAATTAACAAACAAAGCAACAAAAAAGGGGGAAGTGGAGGTTGATCTCTGTCATCTCTGAGCTTCACCATGAGGATTGTGCTCGCTCTACACCTCGTCCTCTGTGGCCTGTGTCTAACTCTGGCCCAGGGGGAAGAAGCAATGTATGTATCATTGATCAAAATTAGACTTGTCTTAATGAACTGTGTTTGGATGATAACTTTATTTAATGTGTGCTTTAGTGGGCAGGAAATTCCCAATCCTCCACCTGTGAACTGTCAATGGAGCCGCTGGTCTGAGTGGACTTTGTGTGACCCTTGTTCGAAAAGCCGCGTAAGTAAATACAGACGGTGGACAGACAAACTACTTCAACTAGCTTGTTTTCCAAATATTCACTATTTATTACAAATAAACTATTTCTATGCAAGATTTTGTCGAGCTATATTATTAAATATTGGATTTAAATGTCTACCCGCATAGCATCGTTACTCAGCCAGTAACAATTCTATTGTGACAGATTTCCCAGTGTGACTACTGGTTTGAGGAAAAGGGAAAATAAGGACCTAAGTAAGTAATCTTTATTTATAGAGTGCTTTTCACAGGTAAAAACGACAAAGTGCTTTACAGAAAATTTCAGTATAATCCCATCTAAAAAGAACATGGAATAACAGTCACAAATAACATGGGCGACAAGAGCAGGAGCACTGGGCATTGGAGGCGCCCCGTATTTAGATTAAAAAAAATGGGAAAACAACATAGGGAGAGGTGAGGGGAAAAAAGCAGATTATGCACTGAGTTCCCTAATGGAAAACAAAGTACAGAACCAGGAAAAAACCTCTCCGCTACCTGCAGCAAGGTAAGATAGGGAGGAGAGCGGGAGAAGAAAAATGCTTCACGAGAAGCAGAAGATTTGAATTGCATTGAATTTTTTTGGGCTGTCAAGAAATCACAGAACCTGGAGTTTTCCCAACACTTGTAAATATCATTGAAATCCGTGAAAATGAGAAAATTCACTTTTCATTTGAAACGCCTTCATTGATAAACAATATAACAGGTTGATTTGAGCAGATCATTGATCAGATTATTGCAGTGTGACTGAGTCACAGTTAAAATCTCTCTCCTTGATCATCATCATCATCATCATCATCATCATCGCTGTAAAGTGTGACCGAGTTAGATGCGCTGGAGATATGAGGAAATAACGCGGCCGCAGAGCGTCGTGCTTTAATACAGAGGGATGTTTGCAGTGAAACAGAACTATTGGCTTCCATAATACAGAGTTTTAAATATCAATTGTTTCTGCATTTGTTCTGCATATGAGCTTGTTTCACTCTGTAGTGGATCAAACCGTGACTTTCTGTTGGACATAGTATGAAAATAGTTGAATCACTGTGACCAATGTGGACAGAAGTCTGCGTCTGTCAGAGTTTTAATTAATCACGCAGCAGCAGCTGAGTGATCACAGCTGCTGCTGCGCGACGCACAAGTTTGTTGGGTTTCAAATGTAACTAAGTCCATATTTCTAGTGCAATATAATGCTTCACCTCATCGGGGCACTGCACATATTCCAAGGTTAGAAGTGCGTAAGAAGAAAACTACTTATGCACACCGGAGAATGCACGTAAAGCCAGATTTGAATGGGAACACCCACATTTCAGGGCTGCCCTACCCACAGTGCGTAACTGGGATGAAGGCGTGCAGTGACTGACTTAAGTACAGCTAAAAACAGCGCCGCTGCGTGGCTTTTTGAACTTATGCACATGAGAGAATAGAGCCCATAGTGAATAGTCCGAAGGGCTGCCAGTTTAAAAAGCATTTATTAAATACAAAATTATCACGTTTTCACTTTAAGTTTCAACAAGTGACACTTCATTTCTCCAAATGTATGCAATTGTTTCATTTTCATTATGTTTGTAGAATTTAACCATTATCTAATATTTTACAAAAAATTACTTTGCAGTTTTTTTTAATAACACATCTTATCACAACCAGTAAACCAAATCTGTGACACCTAAAAACATTTATCACAAAGTTTCAGTGAAAATAAACATGTAAAGATGGAAAATGAAAAGTTATGAAGTGCAGCATTATGTAACTCTACTAAGGCACTAACTACATCTGTCGTCTGTTTTCATCTGTGTGGGTTTCAAGCCTGGCAAGTCAGATTTTAGAGTGAGCTCTTTGGTTTATTGTCCATGCGTGCTACCTAGTGCCCACGCGCACCGCATTGGTGACCCTTTGTTTAATAAGTAGCCTAGGGTTTGGCAAAGAAGTCTCATAAAGCAAACACAGGGTGAAACGTTTTTCACTCGATCAAAAGCAAATCAATATGGAACTTGTGACCTGGTCAAGGAGGTAATCATTTCACAAGTGTTTGTTTGTCTGTTAGCAGGATTAGGTCAAAAGTGCTTAACAAATTTTGACAAATTTTTATTTCAAGACTGATCTGACTTACTTGATGGAAAATTCCGTTAAAGTTTGGAGGGATCCGGATCGATCAATACACTGATCATTTTCAACAATTGAAAAATCTCTTTCTCTCTCTCTCTCTCATCATTGGCAAACTTTCAAAAATGTATATTTTGGTTTCTAATTGACTAATCAACATTTGTAATCACTGTATGGCTATTAATGGGGACAGAAACTTCTTCCAAGCCTGATGATCATGGGACATTGATCGGGATCATTGATCAAGATAACTGCCAATACCTGGCAAAGAGAAAAGTGTTTTGCACTCTCTGAGAGCTCTTGGTTGAAATTATTTTTTTATGCATTTGCTTCTTTGGCTTTTATAACAGCAGGTATTCACTGTAAATAAATTCACCATTATGATTACAGACCGATCATTTCTTTATCAGAGGAGAAAAGTTATTCACTTCACCGTAAATAGTAAATTGCTAATCAGTATTTTTATTTCTTGTCTCAAAAAAGAAAATTCTATGATCCTGATTTCGGTATTTTATAAATGTAAAAGGCCTCAAAACGTCTCTAAATATCTGGTCTTTAGAGGCGCTCTCGTGGCATCGAAGCATTTGGCCAGTTTGGGGGTCAAACCTGCGAGGGATCGTTGGGACAAAAAGAGTTCTGTGTAGCCACCTCTGAATGTGTGGCGCCAGCACCTACTAACTGCTCAGAGACAGAGTTCCAGTGTGAATCAGGTATAAATCATGCTAAAAAAATGTAATTAAATAAATCACAAATGCTTTGGATTTTAACTGCGTCATCTGACAGGGTTTTGCATCAAGAAAAGATTGATGTGCAACGGCGACCTCGATTGTGAAGATGGGTCAGATGAGGACTGCGATCCGGTTCGTAGACCATGTGGTTCATCAGTCATTGATACTAATGAGCAAAGCAGGACTGCAGGATATGGGTATGGTTTGTTTAGATAAGACAAGCAAAATTACACTCATGTCAATATGCTCAACTTAGGTGTGAAAATATAACTTTAACCGCATAATACAAACAATTACGGTTAAGTTTGCGATTAAGTCAAAAAAGTGACTTCAGTCACTCACGTCAAATTGGGGTCGATGTATCCCTCGGGTTATGAAATTTCCATGAGATTTTATATATAATTTAAACATGTTTTTTGTCTCTGGTTAACATCCACTCCTTTAGTAAATTTTAGAAAATCCAATTAACCAAAAAAATGTTATGGTCTTGAAATAAATTGTATATCTTTTGTACTGTGTACATGTCTAAATCTTCATCTGCTCCTTCTTTTTTTATCATGTTTTCATGCACCCTGTGTTTTATGTGGCTGCATTTGTCGACCGAGGGACTAAAGATGCAAATTAACTCTGGCTTTTCTGCAGCTTTAATCTTGAGAAAGCGAAAATGATAAAACATGAATCTGTGTATAAATTACTATCTAATTCATGTGTAGATATCAGGTGTCAGCCCCTCCAAATACTCAAATTAAACTATACATTTGCAGAGTTTGCAGTTTTCCCATGCTTTTATCACACAGCTGCAGTCGTCATTTTTAATCTTAAACTGTTGAAAGAACTCTTGATTTTTCCAAAATTCTGCAATTTTCCCTTAACATATTTCTCAAAATTTCTCCCAAATAAAATAAAAATTGGTCACAGACTAAAAATACCCAGCAGAGACTAATATCTGTCACTTATTGCCTGGATTGCAACTACCAAGTCAAATTCCTCGTATTGTTCTAAACCGTACCAGGTCAATAAAGCTGATTCTGATTCTGATATTGTTGGTGTTATACTTTATGTATCTACGTGGAAGTGCAAACGGGGGCACATTTATGTCAAAATTGCTAGTTTTCCCGCCTAAAATCTGCGACACTATTGAGATCAAACTGCTCAGTGTTTGGCCCCTCAGTGAAAATGAGTTTGACAGCCCTGCATTAAGGTAATTACCCCCTACAGAAGCCAATTGGTCACCCCAGGTAATTGACAACTCATTGTTGAGTATAGTCAAGTGTCAACAAGAACATTAAGGCATATTCCCTTGATATACCTATAGAAACTGATCATTCATCACTTAATAAAGCCTTGCACAGCCTAGTCCAACCCTTGTAATAAAGTCTGGATCTGCCACTGATGTGTGTATAACTATCTATGCACCAGAACCACCGTCCTGGGCGGAGAGCCTCGAATAAATCCGTTCAACAATGACTATTTCAATGGAAAATGTGATCGAATCAGAAATCCACTTACGAGAAGGACTGACAGGCTTCCTTGGAATGTTGCCGTGTTTCATTATGAGGCAAGTACAACGCAATCAAAGACACATGCCAAACATGGACTGAAAGAAGTGTTAACTTACAGCTGTGGTTTCATTCCATTCCAGACAAAAGTGGAGGAAACCGTTTCCAGTGAGATCTATGAGCACACACACAGTCTCTTGAAGGAAATGCTGCATGAGATGAGCAGTACTGTGGGGGGTGGAATCTCTTTTAAATTCAGTCCAAGTGAACAGCCCATGTCAGGGATGTCTGTTACTGGTGGTGTAGGTGGTGAGTATGAGAAGAAGACAATGATTAAGGACATGGTGGAGACCACATATACCCAGGTAATTGTCAGGAATTTCTTCCTACACGATACAGTCTTTAAAGAGTCAACATATGCAGAGAACCTCCTCC
Organism: Gouania willdenowi; assembly: GCF_900634775.1. Classification (NCBI taxonomy): domain Eukaryota; kingdom Metazoa; phylum Chordata; class Actinopteri; order Blenniiformes; family Gobiesocidae; genus Gouania; species Gouania willdenowi. Next base: position 7,101,924 of record NC_041055.1, on the reverse strand, counting down.
TGGTCTGACCACTTGGGCCTACTTCTTGTATCCTCAGAATAAGCGATATATGCGTGTGAAGGGCAAAGTGGAGATGAGCACTTATCGGATGCGCTCCCAAAATCTGCAAGTGGCAGAGGAATTCCTACAGCACATCAAGTCTTTGCCTCTGCAATATGAGAAGGGGATTTACTTTGCCTTCCTGGAGGACTATGGCACCCACTACACCAAAAATGGAAAGTCTGGTGGGGAATATGAGTTGGTCTACGTTCTAAATGAGAACATCATCAAGGAATTAAGTAAGGAACTCCCAACAATGAAAATCTCTGAGCTAACAAATAGAACTGAGGCTGATGTCTTGCTCCATATCACTATGGTTCTTGCAGATCTGTCTGAGAAATCCATTGCAGACTGTTTCAAACTGAACTTCAATGCAGGCGTGACGGGGATGGAGGGCCTCACTGTTAGCGGAAATCTCAACAATAAAAACTGTGACACTGTCAAAACAAAATTACAAGGTTGGCTTTACTTTTCACATTATCATCATTCTGTATTTAAAGAGTAACTAAACCCCTGCTTTCACCTGACCCGAATAGTCAGTCCTATCTCCTTTCCTATCCACTCTTCTCTAACCCCTGGAAGTGTTTAAGTGGTGACCATGATAAAAGAGCGTCAGCTTTTCCTAACTCCTCTCCTAATATCTTTCCTTTACCCCATGACATCAGCCACTGGGTTAAGGAAAAGTGGATAGGAAAGGATATAGGAGGGAATATTCGAACGCAGCCATTGTTTGTGACGCAAGATGGTCCCAAAACGTCACATGATCTTGTTCTCAGCCAATAGCAAAAGTACATTGTAATAGCCTGGTTTCTACCCATGGAGGGCAGTGACTCTTACATTTTACAACAAAATACGCTAAATTTAAATACTTTGACTAAAATATAATAGAGAGTTGGACCAGGATCAATCAACAGCACTACTTAATACACAAATAGGTTTGTATTCAGCAGAATAAAGTTTTGGGGTTTAGTTCATTTTTAAAACTAAGGGGTATTTGAGCCATTTTCCCTTAAAAAAAAACAACAAAAAAGAGAAAATTCACAAAAAGAATCTCCTGAATGACTTTGTGTTCGTCCTTCTTTTCTCACAGTAATTGCAAAAAGACATTGAAAACAAAACCAATGAGAACGATTGCACATTTTTAAAAAGAGATTAATTTAGCTTTCGGAGAATTTGTTTCAGCGTTGCCAATTTTAGGTTTTGTTTGCAGAGAAGGAAGATGGAAAAGCTCTGGTGGATAAGGTGATGATTTCTATCAGAGGAGGAGGTCAGGAGAGCGCCGCCGCTATCAAGACCAAACTAAACACTAAAGGAATCATGGACACAATAACCTATCAGGCCTGGGCTCAGAGCATCGCCGATGTTCCTGCACTGCTCGTCACTGAGGTGAGTGAGTGAGTGAGTGAGTGAGCGAGTGAGTGAGTGAGTGAGTGAGTGAGCGAGTGAGTGAGTGAGTGAGTGAGTGAGTGAGTGAGTGAGTGAGTGAGTGAGTGAGTGAGCGAGCGAGCGAGTGAGTGAGTGAGTGACTGAGTGAGCGAGTGAGCTGAACTCTTAGATGTTTTATCAAGTTACTGCTAATAACTTTATTGCTTTCAATGACTAAAACTACTTTTAGCAGTAGAACTTTTCTTTTTATCTGTACTTTCATTGTTTCATAACTTTCTAATTACCGTATTCTGGTCTTGGTTACTTAGAAATTTAAACTATACTACATATATACATAAATACATTTGAAATGATGTCTATTTGTTTTGGTACTTCCTGAGTTGAACCTGATTGGATTTCAAGTTTCTCTACTTTTCGCAATTATTTAATGGCTCATTTGTTTATTTAATAATTAGTGATAATTAATTAGTTATAATCCTCATTATTGTTTTCCATGTAGTTTCTTATTGTTATCATTATACAACAGATTTTTGGTGTTTTTGTAAGTTTAACAGATATTGATTAATTTAAAACCTATTGGAACAGTAAATACAGCACCCCCTGCAGTTAGTCATTATAGGACAGTTTACTGTATTATACAGTGACTCCGAGAGGTTATACTGACTCTGAAACTGATTCTGAGATATTCATCTAATACATCCTCACTAGCATTTTATTTTTTTGTGTGAAATACACTTTTTCTAGATAATTTTTGTATTCAATGTTCTATTTTTCACTTTTAAATGTCATTTGTAATCATTTCTATTGTCCTCTCGTCTCTGTTCTTTTTTCCAATAATGTCAACACACATTTTGCACCCGTCGCGCTTATTTAAATGCACTATTTGTTTATTTTCATGCACGTGTTTGTTTCTTTGCATGTTGATTACAGAGGGAGCCAATCTACGCGTTGGTTCCTTTGGAGATGGCAGATGCCAACACCAGGATTTCAAACCTGAAGCAGGCCATAGACGAATATGTGGCAGAATATAATCTATGTAAGTGTCGGCCCTGTCAAAACGGAGGCACTCTGGCCTTGATTGATGGCAAGTGTTTCTGCCTGTGCTCAAACCTGTTTGAGGGTTTGGTCTGCCAGAATTTCAAAGGTGACAAAGCTAAATATGAAGGTAAGAAAAAGATGTAAGAAGGTCTACGCAAAATCATCAGTATGGATCATCACCTCCTGTTAACACTGTATAAACTGCATTTTCTAGGTACTCCACCGACTGTTACCCAGGAGGGTAACTGGTCCTGCTGGTCTGCCTGGTCCAGCTGTGGCAGTGGGAAACGCAGCCGGGTACGCAGCTGCAACACGGTCGGGCTCGTTGGAGGTGTGTGCAGAGGAGACACCAGGAGTGAAGAATACTGCTAAGACCACTCAACCACTGGAAGACATCGCCATCGTCAAAAGTCCTTCCAGTTTTTTTATTTTTATTTTTTATTGTGTCTTAAAAAGATATCACTATATTTAGTGTCCAAGTGCACATTAAATATTGTTGGTGTAATACAAAGAAGAATACATAAAATGTCAAAATGAAAATTCATCAACCCAAATGGTGCCACATTGTTTTTTCATTTTTTAATAAATATTACATTCTGGTAATTGATAAAATTACCCAAAATCAGAGGTGTAAAGGGTACTGATATCTTACTCAAGTAGAAGTACCGTTACTTGATTGAAATTGTACTCAAGTACAAGTAAGTCATGAATAAAATACTCAAGTACAAGTAAAAAGTAACTAAATTAAATAGTACTCAAAGTAAAAGTTACTAGTTACTTTCACCCAACACATTTATTTTTGGTAATAAATCTTGCCAGAGTTGTTTTGCATACAGTAAACAACTCATGTATAAACTTAAATCTTGCATAATTGAAACTTAATTTTGTCAAAATGTACAATTATTTTTAAAAATAAAATAACACCAATGAGTTAAATTCAAAATAAAAAAAATTCTCATGCTCCAATAGCTACATTTATGAACTCCAAATCAGTGCCAAGAAAGTGGCTGGGCGTTGATCAGAAATGGCAAAACTAAGAACATATGGATTATGTTCAATGTGCCATGAAACGGACATTCAAAAATAATGCTAAAAAATAATAAGTTCTCCCTCCCCTCCTAGCTAGGGAAGCGTAGTGCAGTGGTTCCCAATTCAGGGGTCCCAACCCACTGGGGGTGTCGGAAACCGTCAAGTTGGGTTCGCAAGATGATTTCAAGAATGCTCCTCAGGAGGCGATAATGACAGATTTACGACACACACAATTGCTCCCCATTTTACTGCACCACAGACACACAGGTGTGTGAGGCAGTATTAGCTCACATTAAAACACTGCATTAAGCTTGGGACACATTTTAAAGGTCTCATGTCATGTTATTTTTCACCCATCTCCATTTGTTCTAAAAACCCCAAAAACATAGTATTTGAGGTTTATTTTCCCAAACTCGCCTGTTTTCCAGAGTTTTAGCCTCTGAAAATTCATTCATCTACACAAACAGGCTGATTTACGTCCTACTTATGCCTATTCATAAATGGGCGTGTCTACAGACGGGACACTGACTTCCTCCTCCCCGCACGGTGTCGTACGGCCAGAGGATGGCCCGCCCTCCTCCCACCCACTCCGTAGCCGAGCTCATGCTGCTTTATAAACACGAGAGAGCGTGGGGGCGGGGTGTTCGCCGGTACATACATAGACTGTAGAAAATACATACATAGCACTGTGCAAAAGACGCTGAAATGCTCACCTTTGTGGGTGTGTCTGTTTACATGTCAATCACGAAAGAGAGCTTCCTGGAGGCGCGGCTTCTCCAGCTCAAATTCGTCATCAAAGTGGGAACGCGTCATCAAATTGGAGCGAGGTGTTTGGGTTCACCCTGCAGTAAGAAAGGAGCAAATCATCCTCTAACTAACGATTGAGGGAATCAATGAAAAAAACACTTTGGGCATGTGTATGAAGCCCTAATAGCTGTGGGCTGAAAAGTTTGGGAACTCCTGGCGTAGTGGAGCGCCCACAAGAGGCTGCACGTGCGTGCCCCCCAGCGGCTGGAAATCCTTTCCTCCTCTCCACCCTGGACCCCACCCCCAACACATAGGGAATTCAGTTTAAAACCTCCCTTTTCCCCTCAACTCTCCTCCTGTATTTTTTCCAACTTTTCATCTAACTGTGATGGCGCCGCAAATGGCCGCCTTGGTGTGTTGATGTGTGTTCTTTCCGCTCTAACTGCCAAGTTCCTTGTACTGTTTTTTACACTGTACCTGGCAAACAAAATCCTTTCTGATTCTGATTCTGAAGTTACTCAGTAACGGTTGGGTGCAGAAATGTAATTAGTTACTTTACTTCTTTTAAAACATACTTAAGTACAAGTAAAATGACTGATTCAGAAATGTACTTAAAAAAGTACAAGTACCCATAAAAGCAACTCAATTACAGTCATGAGAGTTCGTGTAATCTATTACTTTCACCTGCCAAAAATTATATGATATATACAGTATTTTTTCTACAACCCTTAGCAAATGTACTTCAAATGCAAAAAATGAAAAGTTTTTGTTCAAGCAGCTTTATGTTTTCAAAACTGGGCTCGTTTAAACAGTGTTGGCCAAAGTATGTATTAATGGGCTAATAACTCATTTTTAAAGCCAACACACATTCCAGCTGTGCTGTGCAAATGAGAACCAGATGGTGAAAGGCCGAACTGACTCTGAGGACGACTGGAGACAGAGATTTAAGTATTCGGCACATAAAACACAGTGTAAAGGAGGATGCGTGTCTATTTTCGCTGTACAAACTACTACAATGAAGTACTAATGAAGTAGAGCGAGTAAGTGTGTTAAACTCAAAGCGTACAAAATGTAATCGTTCATTTTTAGGTTTTTTTTTTTAAATAAAAGCACAGCTGTATAACTGTGCCTACAAGAACAAACCACTGCCCTTTAATGTGTGTTGTTTTCATGGTAACTTATAAAGGTGTGTAAAGTATACACTCAGCTGTAGTGCGACCCCTTGTGGTCTTTATAGTAAATAGAGAAGGAGACGCTCACTGTAACATTTTCCATGTCTACTCTGCAAAGTTTACCATCACGAGAAGAATTTTTTAGAGATCCGAACTCAGATTTGGTTTTTTTGTTTAGGTGCAGGCACAAATAATCTTTCATAAACAAAATAAATTATCTCAGATGGAAATTATGGATGGATGGACGATACATTGATAGATGGACGGTTCTGGATAATTGATGTATTAATGGATGTGACGAAGTGAGTCTTAAACTTCACTTGTCCCTGTAGTTGAACAGCACACACTCTGTTCCCCATACACATTTACAAAACTACATTCATCCTTACCTGCTCCATGTGGCTCCTAAAAGGGGAGTGCTGTCAACATTTCCTGGTTTTATACTCCAGACTGGTGAGGTCATTGGTGACCTCACCAGGAGCTACGCCCAGTAAGGGGATGGGCCAATGGGTGGGCCTGAGAATAAAAGGCAGGTGTGTGCTTTGTTCAGGGTTGTTCCATTTGTGCTTGATCTGTGGAGGAAGACACATCATGGTACCAGCACTCTGTAAATGTTTGGGAGGCACTGTAAATAAAATGGACACAGATTTTGCAACTTCCTGCCTGAGATGTCTCATCATTCACTTTAAATAGCCACTGAAAGCCACACTACCTCACAAATGGTGGCAGTGGTGGGATCCAGTTACTGAAGAAGATGCCACCAAAACGCAATCCACATGTGAGTAAACTTAATGAAGTGCCAGAAGAAGACCATGCAGAGGGGAGACAGGAAGGAGCATTGGGACCAGAGCTACTGACTGAGCATGCCCCACAGCTAACTCCAAGCATGGCTGATATTGCAAACCTGCTCCACGGCCTGGTGAGGAAGCAAAATGAGCATGATGCTAGATGGGAGCAGGACAAGTTGCAGCAGGAGAACCGGTGGCAGTCCATGGAGCGCCGGGTGGAGCAGCTCCAGCAGGAGGTGAAAGCAGAGCATCCAGACCAGCAGCCTGTGGTGGAAGGAGCAGCAGCTCAGGCAGGGCCCCCCGTTTTGCCAGCGTTGGTGAGGATCCCCAGCGGGAAAGGTCCTAAAATGCAGCCATATCAAAATGATGAAGACATTGATCATTATTTGACAACGTTCGAGAGAATTGCTACAGCCTGCCAATGGCCAAAGGGAGAGTGGGCTTTGTACTTGGCCCCACTTCTAAATGGCAAGGCACGAGCTGCATATGTGGCTATGGATGTCACAGAAACAATGGACTATGTCAAAGTGAAGAAAGCGGTGCTGGAGAAGTTTGAAATAAGTGCAGAGACCTACAGGATGCAGTTCCGATCTACAGAGGTGAATGAGGACGAAACGCCCAGGGAGCTGCAGTCCCGGCTGAAAGATCTCTACGACAAGTGGATGACACCAAGAGAAAGAACGAGGGAGCAGATCGGAGATGCTATTGTGCAGGAGCAGTTTCTGAGAATGCTCAACCCAGAGTTGCGCACATGGATCAAGGAGCGCAACCCGCCAACATCAAGAGAAGCTGCAGAGTTGGCAGAAGCATTCCTGTCTGCACGGCGCTCTTTCAAAACCTCTATTTCTACTAGAACCAGTCTACCTCTTCCGTCTCCAGGAGTGAGTAAACCTATGGGTGGGAGTGGGTTTAGAAGTAAAAACCCTAGACCTCAGTTTTCAAACCCCAACCCTAGATTTAGAGAGTTTAAAGACAAAAGCCCTCTGGTCTGTCACTCCTGTGGTCAAATTGGTCATTTTAGGTCAGAATGCCCCAAGCAGCAGGTCAGTAAGACATTCATGTGTTTGGGCCCGCAATCTCAGTGTGTCCTAGAAGAGATGTCTCCACCAATTATTGATGAGGAAAGAACTGTCTGTGTTTTTATAGATGACAAACCACATGTTGCGCTGTTAGACTCAGGCAGTAGCCGCACCCTCATTAGAGAAGACTGTCTGCCTAAAGATGTCACTTTTAGGGGTAAAATGAAAATTTGGTGTGTTCATGGAGACAATGTGGACTATCCTATTGCGAATGTTAACATCCAAGTTGAGGACCAGCAGTATTTACTCTCAGTGGGTGTTATGTCCAAACTGCCCTACCCAGTTATACTGGGGTGGGACCTGCCCATTTTGCGTGAATTAATAGCAAAAGGCAACGCTAAAGACAATGGTATTTCTGTTGAGAGCATGGCTGTTGTCACCAGGTCAGGTCACAAGCAGAGGGTAGAGTCTGAGGATATTGACTGCGGAAAAGAGTTACCTTTTTCAGACTGTGATGTTCCAGTGTCTGAGAGCTCAAAAAAGGGTCCAAAGAAGAGTAAAAGCCAAAAAAGACAAGAAAAACTTAAGGGCACAAAAATGGTTGAGACAATTCTTCCACCAATCTCTGAAGAGCTAATGGTCATTCCCAGTGATCTAGCTAAACTGCAACGTGAGGACCCCACTCTAGCTCCATTATTTGCTAAATGTGTCTCTACTGATACAGACGTTACAGACAGAGTAAGAGAAGTGTTCTTGGTAAAAGATGAACAACTCTTCAGACGTAGCAAAATGGGGGATCAGCTAGTTGTGCCAGCAGGTTTACGACCTATAGTTTTGAACCTAGCACATTCTGTAGCCTGGGCAGGACATTTGGGACATTTTAAGACTTTTTCTAGGATGGTCCCCCGATTTTACTGGCCACAACAGTGGTCTGATACAGTCCAGTATTGTAAATCCTGTTCTCAGTGTCAACTAACGGCTCCAAGTAAAAGGTCTGATCGGGCACCCCTCATGCCGATGCCAATAATTGACACTCCTTTTTCTCGTATTGCAATGGACATTGTAGGGCCCCTTGAGAAAAGTAGTGTAGGCAACAAATATATTTTAGTGTTGTGTGACTATGCCACGAAATATCCTGAGGCTTTTCCCCTTCGAAAAATCAAGGCCCGTCAAATTGCAAACTGCCTTATTCAATTGTTCTCCAGGGTGGGAATTCCCCAGGAAATAATAACTGACATGGGAACAAACTTTACTTCCACACTTCTCAGGGAAGTGTACAAACTGTTGGGGATTAGAGGGATCAAAACTACACCCTATCATCCACAAACTGACGGACTTGTGGAGAGATTTAACAAGACACTTAAGTCCATGTTGAGAAAGTTTGTGGCGGATTCAGGGGCTGATTGGGATCAATGGCTGCCCTTTTTGCTATTTGCCTATAGGGAGGTGCCGCAGGCCTCAACAGGTTTTTCACCCTTTCAGCTGCTCTATGGTCATGTGGTACGTGGTCCTCTGGATGTGCTTAAAGAAGCTTGGGAGGCCCCTAACCCAGAAATACCATGTAGTGTTTTGGCCTATGTGTTAAAAATGAGGGACAAATTAGAACAGTTTCAGCAGTTGGCTAATTCTAACCTGTCTCAAACTCAGAAAAAGCAGAAGCTGAACTATGACAAGGCAGCATGCAGGCGTTCCTTTGAGGTGGGACAAAAAGTTCTGCTTCTACTACCCACTTCTGCAAGTGGACTTTTGGCTAAGTGGCAGGGTCCCTTTGATATTTCACGGAAAATCAGCCCTGTAACCTATGAACTTTTTATGCCAAATAGGAAGAAAAAACATCAGATGTTTCACATTAATCTTCTGAAGGAATGGAACGACAGAGCGTCTTCATTGCAGCTATGGGCTAGGTCAGTGGCTGAAGAAGAGGAATGTCAGGAGCTGTTCTTCCCTTCATTAAAGGAAGACCAGTCACTACCAGATCTCAGCCACCTCTCGTCAGACCGGAAGGAGGAGCTACACCAAATCATGGATCCAGCTCTGTTCAGCACAAAACCAGGCTGCACAGATCTCATCCAGCATGACATCAGGCTCCGGGATCCCAATCAGCAGCCCATCAGAGACACCTCATCCAGGATCCCGGCTAAACTGCTGCCTGCTGTAAAGCAAGAGGTGGAAGATATGCTGGCCATGGGGGTCATTGAACATTCAAAAAGTGAGTGGTGTAGTCCTGTTGTTTTAGTCCCAAAGAAAAATGACCCAAGACAAAGATTCTGTGTTAATTTTTCTAAGCTAAATGCAGTTTCAGCCTTTGATGCATATCCAATGCCCAGAGTCGAAGACTTAATTGAGCGTTTGGGCAATGCTAAATTTCTCACTACTCTTGATTTATGCAAAGGCTATTGGCAAGTGCCATTATCTGACACTTGCAAAGACTTAACAGCCTTCAGAGTCCCAAGTGGGCTTTATCGTTTCAGAACAATGCCTTTTGGACTCCACGGAGCGCCAGCTACATTTCAACGGCTGGTAGATGAAGTCCTTAGAGGTGCAGATGGCCACACGGCGGCTTACATCGATGACATTGTGGTATTTAGTGAAAGTTGGGAAGATCACATGGAACACTTGAATGATGTTTTTCACAGAATCCAAAGGGCCGGATTGGTGATGAATGCCCGAAAGTGCCACATTGCTAAGACTGAAGTGGAGTATTTGGGGTACATCATCGGGGGTGGTGTCATACGACCTCAGGTTAGTAAAATTGAAGCACTCCTGTCCTACCCACCTCCAACAACCAAACGCAGAGTTAGATCCTTCCTGGGATTAGCTGGCTGGTATCGCCGCTTTATTCCGGATTTTTCTACAAGATCAGCCATCCTTAGTGATTTGACGCGCAAGTCGAGTCCAAACAAGATAAAGTGGACCCCTGAATGTGATTCTGCATTTAGAGACCTCAAAAACTGTTTATGTAATGAGCCTGTTCTTCAATGTCCAGATTTCTCCCGTCCTTTCATTGTGCAGACAGATGCATCTGGAGTAGGACTGGGAGCTGTATTGCTGCAGGGTGATGGAGAGTACCAAAGACCTGTGCAGTACATAAGTCGTAAGCTCTTTCCCAGAGAGACAAGGTATTCCACGGTGGAGAAGGAGGCCTTGGCGGTGAAATGGTCACTAGACACTTTAAAATATTACTTGATGGGAGATGAGTTTATCTTAGAAACGGACCATCGAGCGTTACAGTGGATGAACAAAATGAGGGACAGTAATGCAAGAATAACCCGATGGTATTTGTCTTTGCAGCCCTTTTGTTACAGGATCCGATACAGGCCTGGAAATAAGAATGGTGTGGCTGATTTCTTGTCTCGTTCCTATGAGGTCTGAATTTTGTAAGGGGGGGGGTGTGTGACGAAGTGAGTCTTAAACTTCACTTGTCCCTGTAGTTGAACAGCACACACTCTGTTCCCCATACACATTTACAAAACTACATTCATCCTTACCTGCTCCATGTGGCTCCTAAAAGGGGAGTGCTGTCAACATTTCCTGGTTTTATACTCCAGACTGGTGAGGTCATTGGTGACCTCACCAGGAGCTACGCCCAGTAAGGGGATGGGCCAATGGGTGGGCCTGAGAATAAAAGGCAGGTGTGTGCTTTGTTCAGGGTTGTTCCATTTGTGCTTGATCTGTGGAGGAAGACACATCATGGTACCAGCACTCTGTAAATGTTTGGGAGGCACTGTAAATAAAATGGACACAGATTTTGCAACTTCCTGCCTGAGATGTCTCATCATTCACTTTAAATAGCCACTGAAAGCCACACTACCTCACAATGGATCAATGGATAGATGAATGATAGAAGGATGGATGGATGATGGATGGGTGGAAGGATGGATGGATGATAGATGGATGAATGAATGATAGAAGGATGGATGGATGAAGGATGATAGAAGGATGAACGATGGATAGATGGATGATAGAGGGATGGAAGGATGGATGAATGATAGATGGATGAATGAATGATAGAAGGATGGATGGATGAAGGATGATAGAAGGATGAACAATGGATAGATGAATGATAGAAGGATGGATGGATGAAGGATGATAGAAGGATGGACGATGGATAGATGGATGATAGAGGGATGGATGGATGGATGATAGATGGATGGAAGGATGGATGAATGATAGATGGAAAGATGGTAGGATGAATGATGGATGGATAGATAAATGGAAGGGTTGGTGGATGATTGGAAGGATGGATGATAGATGGATGGATGGACGGATAGGTGGATGGATGGATGATAGATGGAAAGATGGATGGATGAACGGATGGATGGATAGATGAATGGAAGGATCGATGGATGGATGGATGGATGAATGATGATGATGGATGGATGAATGGGTGGATGGATAGATGAATGGAAGGATCGATGGATGGATGATAGATGGATGAACGAATGATAGAAGGATGGATGGATGGATGATGGATGGGTGGCAGGATGGATGGGTGGATGATAGATGGATGGATGGATGAAGGATGATAGAAGGATGGATGATGGATAGATGGATGATAGATGGATGGATGGATGGATGGATAGATGGATGGAAGGATGGATGAATGATAGATGGAAAGATGGTAGGATGAATGATGGATGGATAGATAAATGGAAGGGTTGGTGGATGATAGAAGGATGAATAATGGATGGATGATAGATGGATGGATGGATGGATGATAGATGGAAAGATGGATGGATGGATGGATAGATGAATGGAAGGATCGATGGATGGATGAATATTAGTATTTCTGAAGTACAACCTGCACTGATTTCTTGTCGTGTGTGTGTGTGTGTGTGTGTGTGTGTGTGTGTTGATCGATGCATACTTGAGTGCTATAGTGGCTCGGGGGGTGGGGGGCGTGGCCTCTGGCCTTTAGGATGTCAGCATAATAGAGTAAAAGGCTGAACCGTATTGAACCCATTGAGTTCCAGGGAGAGCCCATTCACTGCCACACTCACACCCTCATCTGAACCCAACGTGTTTTGTTCTTCCTTCAGGCTCCAACACAACATTTTGCACAGAATAATGAACCTTCTTGGTCAATTGACTTCTGTCAATATTTACTCAGGATACTTGTTTACAAAGCTGTTTATTGATCCCATGACTTACAGCCCCCTCTTAGTATTTTTAAAATATACAGTATTTATTACTGTATATTGTCATTTTTGTCAGAAATAGAAACAGAGAAGCAACATTCTGTGATTTTAACAGTTAATAATGTTTTTTAAAGCATAAACATTTCCCCCAACTAGTTCTGACTACTCATTAAGTGCAACAAATTAAAGTATCAATTTAATCACTGTATATCATACACAACTCGTACTTTTTATTGATATTAAAAATCCAATCACATTTTTATTATTTTCAAATTGTAGTTATTATCATTGTATGAATTAATATGTAAAACCTTGAGACTGGTGAATGTATGTTCAACACTTCTGTTAAAATAAACATGCGTGAGTATAAAAAAACACTGTATTTTACTCATTTTAGAGGCATTTAATGCAAAAACCAGACAATTGACTTGCTTGACTTATGTTATATCTAAGGTTTAAAAAAAAGATCACGATAAACATTAAAGTTATGCTTTCTCTAAAAACAAAAAGGGAAGACCTATCAGTGTATTTTCTCACAACTTAAAGTCTTAAGTTCTAGATCAAACATGGGCAACTTGCGGTCCGGGGGCCACACGTGGCCCTCTGTTTAATTTCTGCGGCCTCCCAAAGCAAATCCCCAAAATATGTAATACAAGAAGGCGGAAGGAATATGAAGCCCAACAACATAATTCTCAAAATAACCCCCAAAAGAAGCACAGAAACACACACAAAAAATCCAAAAATACATGCACAAAGTGACTCTTAAAACAAAAAATTACAAACAAAATAAGGACAGACACAACAACCACTTAAACAAACAAAATGAGTTCAAAAATGTGTTACAGAATAGCTCCAAAGACAACCAAACTGTTTACAAAATGACAGAAAAATATAGGAAGCAAACACAAAAATAAAGCAAGTGACCCCAAAAACGCACAAATCGACAACAAAAATGCAGAAAATGACAAATACAGACAAAATGACTAAAAACTGACAAAACACTATAACACTTTTTTCCCATTATTAATGCTGAGATTAATCATTATTCTAAATGTTGACATGAATGTTGATCAGATACAACACATTTTTGTGGCCCCCACTGTTCCCATCCCTGTTCTAGATCTAGACTATTTATTCTTTTTTTAATAACATTCCCAGGTTTCATTCCCTGATGGTGTAGTACTTACATTTAGTGGGAAACAAATGGTAAGGGATACTTTTTCAACAAAAGCCTTTGGTGCCCCCTTACACTGCTAAATGCCTGAGCACAGTTGGGGTTGCCCCCTCCTGGGTCACCAAAGGCATTGTAGTCTCTTAGAGCTGCTACGGCAGATTACACCACACAGCTGTGCCGGCACCGTGGAAATGAAGTTATGCCCCTTGTCAGCTATGTTTTGTGCTTTCTCTCTCAGCCTCTTGAAAACTCGACCTTTGGGAGGGAAACTCGAAGGGGACGATTCCTACGCCCTGAGCCCCCTGGAGACGCTCTCCCATTGGTGGACTATACGCTCCTTCTTAGCATCATAATTCAGAGGCTTGAAATCCCTGACATTCAACCTAAGCAGAGCCCCTCGTCTCAGGGCGTCCCTTCCCCCCATTTACCCTCAATCATAAATCAACCCCTCCTCCACCTTGGCCTCTCCTCTAAAAGCTGGGGGTATATACTGCTCTGCTTAAGCCGCCCCCCCCTGAGAAAAACTCCAATTATCATGGGTCACTTTAGGGTGGACTCACTTCACTTTGTCTTACATAGTTTATTTCTTTACTTAAACATATCTGTTTCACTGTTTTAGTGAGGTAGGCCTATAAACACTTACTGCAGGGAGTATTTTAGTTTAACTTATTTATTTGCTTTTGTGATCAAGATGAACCTCATGGGCGATAATCAACCGACACTTGCAGTTTGTATGCAGACAAACTGGAAAATCCCTGATTTTCATTAAAAATAAAAGTGTCTGCATGTGTATTATCAATCAATACGTTGATTAGAGAGTTTACAACAGTGTTGGTTTGTTAGACTAAAGATTTTCCTCATGGTTTTCGTCAACTACATATTTTTTAAGAGACAATAACTAGACTGTGACTAAAACTAAAAACTACTACATCAGAATATACTTATATAATAAAAACAAATCTCTAATTTTGTCACATGGGATGAAATCCAATCAGAACTCATGTGATCATGTGGTCGTACGCATTGATCACATCAACAAACATTAATACCATCCCGTATCAGGTTGATCAATAGTATTTGAATCTTTTTTAATGCATATACTGTTATCCTTATATTACTTAATGCCATTTAGTTGACTAAAACTAGATTATAACAGAAATAGCCGTGATGACTAAGTTTAAACTAAAACTAAGTTGCATTTTTAGTTGCATTTTGGTCAAAACAAAACCACTCTTTGGGAATCTTTCCATGAGGTTGTGCAGAACTGGTTGTCGCCCTCACCTTGTCCATCTTTTCCCACGGGGTTGATGAGAGGTCAGCATGAGTAAAAGTAAGCATGGAACAACATAGAAACAACTGCTGAAAAATGTCATTTTCCCCCCCGTGATGTTTTCAGACCAAGGAGTCGAACCATTTAACCAATAAAAGAAAACTCCTGGACCACCTAAAGCGATAAATATCCAAAACATGTAGATCTGTTTATTGCTCTGTGTGGTTTGGGGTCCTCCTCATCCCTATTCCGAAAGAATCCAAATATGACGACGTCACAATGGCCACGTTAACATGGGAGCTTTAATTCCTCTTTAAAGTGAAATAAAAGTTAATTCCTCTTTAACCTGACCTTGAAAACCCCTAATTTCTAACGCTAATTTAATTCTGAATGAAACTTAAATCTGAATGAGGCGGCTGGTTTACTCCATTTTTAATTCCGAATTAAATAATTCCTCTTTCTTGTAAACAGTTAACAACACTTAAAGCCGCTTTAAGTTAATTCCAGTCGTTTTGCACATGTGCGACTTGCGGCAATGGCGGTTTTGGTGAAGACATAATCCAACATGGTCGCCCGGCCTAGACCCAACATACTGTAACACTGGCCACATTTACATGGGAGTTTTAATTCCTCTTTAAAGCAGAATAAAAGTTAATTCCTCTTTAACCTGACCTTGTGAACACATAATTCATAATGCTAATTTAATTCCGAATTAAAGTTAATTCCGAATTAGGTGGCGGGTTGATTCTATTTTTAATTCTGAATTTCTTGTAAACACTTAACTTGGGTAATTCCGCTTTAAGTGAAATCGGATCGTTTTGCGCTTGCGCGATGACGACATAATCCAAGATGGTGGCGGCCCGGACTCCAGGCTAGACTATTTAATAAGAGCCTTAAAAGACATTGATCTATTGAAAAGAGTGGATTGGACGGAGGCATAAACATGCGGACATTAACACGGACACATGGACTTATTAAACACACACGGAGCAAACGGAACGGCTTCACCGGACGGTTTTTATTAAAACCCGGAGACGGAGGAAATGCGTCCCCATACTGCTGCACAGGCTTTAATATCACCAAGTGTATCAATGTAACGGTTGTTAGAGCTACTATCTTTACCAGGGAGCAAATATTTATTCCTGGTGTTTGTTTTCCGGAGTTTTCCTGAACTTTTTTTTACCGGTGATTAGTTCATATCTCTTTCACTCCGTGGACCAAAATGTGTTATTGTTGAGCTGTTGCTTCAAAACTACAATAAAAATAAAAGTGAAAACAGTTTGCATGTGTGGGCGTCTGTGTTATAGCCGACAATAAAAAAGTTGTTGTGTGTTTTTCCCGATAGATGTGACACGTCACGTTGTCCTCTGTCCATTCAGAGCCTTCCCAACCGCCAGACCTAAAGTGGAATTAACTAAAGCCGAATAAACCGGTTTTCCATGTAAACCTCAGTTCCGGAATTACCATTTCCATGTAAACACGAAGCACAACACTTTAATTTCGAATGATTTAATTCAGAATAACTACTTCCGAATTAAAAAACATCACGTAACCGTGGCCAATGATTGCGATTTCCTCATGTCAGGGCCAAAATTGTTAGTTATGTTTATTAACATATTTACTCATAGACCTTATTCTTTTTAAGGCTTTAAGTTGAGACTTTTCATTTCTGCTGTCTCATGTTTTCTGCTCTTTTCTCGAGGTCAGCTTCCCAAAACACATCTTATCCCTCAGACACAGAGGCATGACACACTCACATGCCTACACACACTCACATAGTCACACATACACACCCAATACACATCCATTCATACACACAAACACCATACACGCACACACCTCCAACACTCATGACAATCAGGAGATACCAGAGAACTGGTTGTTTTGACCCAAAGAAGAAACTGTCTCTTTTCACCCTCTTCTTTCACCTCCACCCTGTCCTCTTTATCTCCTGGGGGGAGGAGGGAGGGGGACTGAGGGGGAATATACGTGATGAGTTAGAACTGTGGGCCACTTGATCATCGGACGTCCGCCCGGGGCGGTCACTAATTTTGTCCATCTTTGTACTCCTTTTCATTTAGTTTTATAATAAACCTTTTTTTATAAAATCATCAATGCCTCGCCTGGACTCCATCATTCAACCAGAGCAATAAATCATGTCTCCAAATGAGGTCACCCGCAAATTTGCCGTGACACTCTTCATTTTAGCGTTAATCTTTCCACATTGTCGCCACATTTTACAGCCTTGAGCCAAGTTGCTACAAACCGCTCTTTTGGGATTTAGCGTGCATGGGCGTCTGAACCACATTCATCAGGATGCTAGCTGCAACTTGCCTGTTTTCTATTTCCTTTACTTCTAGATCAGTGGTTCCCAACCAGGGGTACGTGTACCCCTAGGGGTACTTGAACACAACATTTTTTCCACCCGTTGATAATAAACGGCATTAATGGAATAAACAATATTGTGGCCTTAATATCCTACTAAATTGTTACAAACATGTTAACATTACTAAAAATTGAGGTAAATATATTCTCTGATATACAATAAAATTGATATTTAGTGTGCGTTAAACGTACGTTGACATTTTCAAGCTGTAGGAGATTTCAGAGGCCAACATGTCTTGAGCCACTGATCTACCTCCACTTGAACACCCATAACATTTTGACAAAAGATTGTAGAATACAGACCTGCGTCGCTTAGAGGCGGGGTCGCAAAATAGCCGTAAAATAAAATGATCCTCCTCATTACTCACATTATACCCATTTATGGAGTCAATTATGAACAGTGTGAGCTACATTTAATTAAAAAAAACATGATTTTAGTTTAAAAAAAAAAGATTTGACAAATAAACTAAAAAAAATAAAACAGACCTCTAGGGTCTGCTGGAGAACTACCAGTAGTATTTTCTTTTTAAAGGCTGTTCTAGATCAGTGTTTCACAAATGGGGGTACGTGTACCCCGAAGGATACGTGATGGCACTACAGGGGGTACTTGAGAGAGAAAGAGAGGGAGAGGGAAAATTTAAAAATAAAGTGTCAGTCTTGGTCCCACCCCAGGCGTGAGTTGACTGGAAATTATACAAAACTATAAATATAAATCTATTTGGGATCCACTAAATCAGTTTTTTTCAACCCTGGGGTCAGGACCACATGTGGAGTCACCTGGAGTTTAAATTGGGTTGTCTGAAATCTCTGAAAAATTATTATTATCATTATCTAAATTTTTTAAATTAATTTTTTTTTTTTTTTTTAAATTTTAAACAATCTTAAACAACTATATTTCTATGCTTTCATTTTGCAAAATATAAATCTCGTTCAACCAAAATGCAGTAAAAAATAAATAAATATCTGAACTCAAACATGATCAAAACCTAACTTGATATTAAAATGAGGTCAAAGTCAGAAAAAGGTTGGGAACCAATGCACTAAATACTCTTTCTTTTGACTTATTTACAGAATAGGATTCATTAAAATGTGTGTTATCGCTCATTCATTCCATCATTATGCTCTATAGCTGTTATTAAATAGTAAATAGTTTCCTAAGCAAAATGTTACAGTCGGACAAAAGAGGGTACTTGGATTCAGAATCGAGAGAAAGGGGGGAGTTGAGCCAAGAACCACTGTTCTAGATTAATGCCTTTAATCTGAAAATTACAGTGGCCCTAAAAACCCTACATCACAACACGGGAATGAAGAACTCCACAACGCAACACAAAACACGAAAAGTTCAGAACACAAAAAGTACTCGCTTCGGATTTCACTCTTCTTCGTGGATTTTTTCATGTATCTACGTTAACGTCACTCTTTTTCGTGGATTTTTACTTCTTGGTGTTGGTGTTTACCAGGCTGCTTTCACGTTATGTTGTGGCGTTTGTATTTGTATGCACTTTTGTTTTGTGTTACGTTGTGGGGTTCGTCATTCTGTGTTGTGTTGTGTTGTGTTGTGTTGTGAGCTTTTAGGGTCACCATAAGTAAACGGACAGATTTCAGACCCCGTGCATTTGTACGCATTCCTTTTCTTTTTTTTCAGTTAAATCAGATTAAACAATGGCAACAGCTCTGCTTAACTTTTATCATCTGAATGAAATGTGGCGCCTCACTTCTAAAAACAAGGGAAGAGAGAAAAAAAAAAGGGTTCCGCCAACACTTTGAGTTATGATACGGCCGTTTTAATGAAGTTCTGCTCCCTAAACACCAATAGCGTCTTTTCTGGTTCAGCCTGAGGGGGAAAAAAACCCCATCATTCCTATTTTCCACTTAATTGAAAACATTTCAGGACGATGGATTGTCCAGGGCCCCTCATATGACTCCCATCCCTTTATTATCCTCAGCCATAATAAAAAAGGCATTACAATTATTAATGGTAGATTTGGAGGGGCGCCCTTGGTGGAAGGGTTTGGTATCTCTATACAAAGGAGTGAGCGTGAGTGTTTTTGTTAACCCTTTTTCAGCCCTGACTGTAGTTTGTGACTCATTCAGCTTCATTGCTTTTCAACAAAATGGTAAGAAACTATAAAAACCTCCATCCATAAATCTTGCAAACTATTTTACTCATTCGGGGGAAAATAACTTTTCATATTTGAAGTTTGGGGTCTTTCTTTTACATTATTAGGCAAAATTCGACAATGCAATGAATACAATTTGAATTTAAATGAATATTTTATTGATTTAAGGATAGGAAAGTGCTCCGCATAACGTGTTAGTAGCTTTTTATTATTCAAGACCATTCGGACACAGGAGTGGGCCGATAGAGTGAACGACACAATACGATAGATGATAATGTGCTCATGATAACGATACAATATTTTATTAAAGGGAAAAAAGACAAAAGTAATTGTAGCTTTTAATTGACTTCAACTCTAGACGTTCTTACATACTGTTCATACTCTGAATATGAACTTTTCAACTCCATTGAGTGAGGCAGACGTGCTAACTACTACGCCACCGTGTGCATCGTTATTTACTCAATAGGAATACAAAAATTATTACAATAACATAAAAAGGACCAAGTTCTCCTATTTCTGGTGCGTTCACGTCAGTGGACCCGAGAGCGGTTAAAACGCTCTTGGATTCGTTTGCTTGGATAGTCCGCCTCGTTTGGGCGTGTGAACAAGCCAACGAAGTCTGGAGCGGATCAAACAGACAAATTCTCGAGTGACTGTTTCTGCCGGTCTCGGAGCATTTTTAATCAAAGCCTAGAGCGATTAGGAGCGGCGTAAACACAACCGCCCTCTGAGCGGACTAAAAGCAGGAGGTGTGGGAGATGACGTAGAGCACACACCATTATGGGTGGTCGGGAGAACCGGCGACAATGCAAAACAGGACATTAAAAACTCCAAAAGCATGGCAATAACAAGATGCTGCTCAATTGTTGAATGTTGTGAAAGAAGAAACGGAGAAGGCAGACGTTTCTGTCTTAAGCACTTGATTTGACCCATTTTTCAAAGCCTCTTCTTCAGGTTTCTGTTTTTCTCCTGAGAGATGTCTTTACTCCCTCAAGTGGTTCGCTCATGCATTGTTTTTTTGTTTTTTTTTTGTTTTGTTTTGTTCTATCATTAAAGACGATTTTAACCTGGCAAGAGCCAGAATAATGTGTAGCCCCTCCGTCTAACTCCAGTTCTCCACATCGATCTGGGTCTGTGTCTGGCGAATCCTTTCAGAACCAGGGAGGGACATGAACAGAATGCTTGAAGCTGATTGGGGCGAAACGCCTGTCCACCATGATTTGTTTTAGCCAATCACACGGTAACAAATGATGATGTCATCATCGGCATGCGCCGCAAAGGGGCTGCTACAACAACGAGGCTCCGCTTTGCCGTCTTTACCATCTAAAAATGCACAAAGCGTCTCTCGCTGTTGCTCTTTCCAAAAGGAAATGCTTGATTCTTTTAAAACTGAGTTTACAGCAGCTTCCACGCGTTCATCCTCCTGCGTCGACATCTTTCAATTTTGATTCTGAGCTATGCTAATAGCGATAGCCCAGCTAGTTCCTCTACCCGCAATTGTGCATGCGCCAGTTTTGCTTTGGCGCTTCTGTCTTCGTCACACCCCGATATCCCGCCCTAGACCGCAACACTGCCTCATGATTGGTTCGAATCGGTTCAGTTCGGTTTTGAAAGGCAAAGGTGGGAACGGCACAAGATGGATTCTGGTGTTTGTGAACACCAGCAGAATCCATCTTGCAGGCATGGTTAAGACGGTTGACCCTTTAAAATAAAAGTAATCTACTCTTGAGCATTAGATCTCAATCTAAGTCATTTGTTTGCACTAAAGCAAAGTAGCGCAAAATACAAATTGTACTTTCACAGTGACACTTTTAACTCACATGTTCTCGAGCACAACAGAGAAGTAACAAAGAAAAAAACACTGAAAGCGTGTGCTCATCACACACAACACCACGTGCAATTTTGAGATCATTATTTCTGTCTAAATGCGTGATAAACTGTGTCAAACTGAGCTCCTCCGTCTGCTTGCACTGATGCTCCCCCACTCCCACTCCCTGAGAAGAAGGCTGACGGGGCAGCAGAGTGAATAAAGTCACCCCACATTGTGCCGCTGAGCTATTGTGTGCTTTGCATCTCCATAACAGAGGCACCACTCGACTTCTCTTCCAATCAATGATGTGAAGGACCTGTCACTTTGGGGCTTGAGAAGAAACATGGCTGACATGAGTGGTTTCACGACTCATCATCACATCACGCTATTATATCATGCACTGTCTATCAGTGTTTCCATTACCCTTGGAAATGCACAAAATCTAAATAGCGCGAATAAAAACTGGTAATGGAAAAACCTGAATTTCAAAAAAACACTCTGATATTGCAAAATGACGCTTTCATGGGGAGGAATTTCAGACGTTTCGATATTGAATGGAAACACTTTTTTGGCAAATACAAGTCAGAACGTGACGTACCTGGTCACATGACCACTCCTCTTCAAGAAAACATGGCACGTTACGTGTAGACAGAAGAGGAGACATTTCTTAGCATATACTTTAATTGTATATATATATATAAAAAAAAACGATTTAATCGATTAATCGAAATTTGTAGATAAAAATCATTTTTATTTTGAAAAATCGAGTTTTTTCCGTGTTCTGATATGAACCAGCCTCCTCTTTGAATACATTTCTTTACGCTGTGAGTCGTTATGTGTGTGCTACAGGCACGTTCAATCTTTTTTTCGCACTATGCTGAGATGCTAAGGGAAAAGTTTATTATATTTTTTTATTGTAATGTTATATGTTATAAAATATGTAGTTATCTGATTTCTTAATCAGAAAACGCAAGCTACTGTGAAGTTGCACTTTTACTTAAACCTGGGTTAAAGCTTGAAATTGTTCAATGACAGAGCCTCATTTACTGTTTATTTTGGGATTGTTCTATGCATTTCAACTCTTGAGGACAATCACGGCAATAAAGTTGCACTTTTGACAATATATCTGATGTCTGCAGTCATTTTTAAGTGCATTAAAAAAAATAGAAAATCAAATCGAAACTCATATTTTTCTTTAAAAAACCTGAGACAAAATCACCGAGTCCTAATATACAGTATATTATAAATCATTACTGCCACATGAGACGTGAAACAACAAAGGAATACGGAGTGTTATAAGGACGTTTTTAGCGTCCATCTTCCTGAAGCAAAGTCTCGTTGGATGAGATTTCAGTAGGTTTTACGAGGCTCCAAAAATACCTTCAATGGAAACACGTTCAAAGCACAGTTATACTCTGTCGACATTAAGAAATATTGCTTTCATTTTCCAAAAATCATCAACTTCTGTTATTTTATGTTGAATGTAAATATTATCTCTCAAAATAAACCAAATCAGGTGTCATCCGATAGGTATTCATTCCTCTTTTTCCACCAAATCCTTTTTAAAAAGAAAACTGACCTTGTAAACACCTAATTAAGATAGAAAATAGCCATTCCGAATTAAAATTAAATCCGAATTAAGTGGGTGGTTTATTCTGATTTTGATTCTGAATGGAAATATCCCTCGATCTTGTATACGTTTAATTACGCTTTAAATTAATTCCGATCGTCCTCCTCAGCTGAAGAAAGTGAAACAAGTGTGTTAACATGGAGCTGTTGCTTCATAACTACAATCAAAATAAAAGTGAAAATAGTTCTTATGTGGTCTTCTATGTTGTAACCAAAAAGAAAAGGTTTATGTCATGTGCGCCCCCTGTCCAATCAGAACCCTTCCCAACCCCCAGACCTAAATTGAATAAAGGCAAATAAACGTGTTTTCCATGTAAACCTCAATTCAGAATAATGAATTCCTAATTAAAAAACATCATGCAACCGTGGTAAATATCAGTTTGTGTCAGCAGACGTTTAAAGCTGAAATCTTTCTTTACATCAATTGGTTTTATAGTGAAAGTTTTGGGAGTATTTGTTCCTTTTGCAGGTGAAAATTGGTGCACAAAAACTGGAATTTAGAAAGTCAATCAAGGTCATGAAACGAGTGCATTCGATGTGCCACGTGAACCAACAATGAACGGCGAACGCTGCAAACTCCAAGCAGTGTCGAATCCTGTTTGAACAAGTCTTTATGAGTCCCAGATTTGTCCACGAAGATAGAAAAAGTGCAAAGAAAAACAACACAAAACTCAAGGAAATTCACTTTAAAACCTCATTTATTTCATGTGCAAGTTATACATTCGTAATTCTGTGCTCACTCACCCACACGCAGCCCTTCTCAGAACCTCTGTGTGTCTTTGTAAAGGCCCTCAAACAAACGCACGGGGAGAAAAATCAACAAAGCCACTGAAGGAATGATTAGCTGTGGTTGTTCGGTGAATCCCAGGAGGATGACTCACCTTTCTCTGCTCTGTTTGCACAGTTTTTAAAGGATTAACACTTGATTCTTTAAGCAAACGTTCATGTTTGTACGGTCAATTGTATCACTTTTTAAGAGCTTGGGATTTTGGGATATATTTCACTCTAGCTTACAGCAACTTTTGGTGTCAAATATTCCATCTCAATATATTTACCTTTTCTGTGATCATTACGTTAAATCAACGTCATTTTATACAGAACTTTGTCACCACCTGAGAAGAATTATAGTGGTTTGCTACACACACACACACACACACACACACACACACACACACACACGCACGCACGCACCATTGGCGTCCATGCAAGGCACAGGCCATTGACTATAAGAGCCTCAACCACTGCGTCACTGCAAAGGATAAAAAACAGTACAGATCTCTTAAACAAAGCTATAAACATAGAAAATACAGTATTTTTTACAAAAAAAAAATTACAATATACAAAACTATATACACAAAATTACAGCACACAGTTATATTTACACATAATTCTATACAATTTAGACTTTTATAGGCTTGGAATAAATAATTAAAAGACTATTTTGAATCTGTACCCAATAATAGATCAATATAGATCCTGCAGTAAAAACATTACATATTTCTTCATGCTGTACAACTAAATTAATTATAAACAATTAATCTGGTTTTCTCTCTCATTTTCACTCTCTCTGCTGTGGGCCGAATTGGATACACTAAAGGACCGGATTTGGAACCCAGGCCTCGAGTTTGACACAGGTGCCTTGTAAGTTCAGGCAGCAGACTTAATTATTGTTATACACATACGGTACCATGTGACAGAGTGTAATAAAAAAAAGTGTGGCACCCTAGGGCTTTGTGATGTGGACAAAAACTAATATCTCGATATTTTTTCTCAAAATGTCGATATACAATATAGATCTAAATAATTTTAATACAAATAAAGTCTGACCAGAAAGTCAATTCTGGGTTAAATATGCTGATGCAAACAGCTGCACAATATGTTCCATTTTTGGCTTTTTCTTCTGTAAGGGACCAATCTGAGAAGTAGTGAAAGCAACAACTCCCAAAACGAGCATTTTAATACAAAATAAGCTATTAAAAAAAGCTATATCGATATTTTAATTTTCTGTATCTGCAAAATAGAAAACCTCGATATATCTTGAATCTCGATATATTGCCATGCCCTAGTGACATATGTATACATGTTAGACTATGTGCTATTTTTACATCATTATTTTTGTTTATTTATTCTTTTTTTCCCCATATTCTTTTAATTTTTTTAAGCCAAAAAAAGTACATACTGCAGCTTTAAGGATGCTGGTTTGAGGGGGGGGTCACTGGTTTGAATTCACCGTGGGACCTTGAGCATGTCAAGTTTATTTATTCTAGTTTTAGTAACAAGATCATGAGTATGCGCGTGAAATGTCGTCGTACATATTTTAAACTTCGATCCTGAACCAGTGGACAAAATAAAGGTGATAAAAAAATAAAAAATAAAACGAAACCAGGCTGGGCAAATTGTGAATTAGTGCAAAGGCATCACGCCATGCTTTTCATCCAACAACAGTGCCTGACTAGAGATGACTGGTCTGTGAAAGGCTTTCCAAGAAGAGTTTGCAAGTTGAAGCTGGATAAAGAGATGCAATTTAAGTCCATGTGGTTGTATTAGATTAAAACCATGATGAAAGTTAGAATATATAGAATCCCAGTATGGCAGAGTAAAGAGTAACTGGAGTTGTCCACATGCTGGTAATCTTCCTGCTCCACGTAATCGTCCTCAGAGTCCTCCTCTGTGTCTGAAAAGCCGCTTCCTGGGAACCTGTCATCAGATCCATCTGAGCAGAAGGTCTTCATGCTGACCTTGATGTACTCACAGATGTTCCTCTCGGTGCCGTCGCACACGCACGTGTCCAGCTGCTGCGCTCTGGGGATAGAGCGCATGTCCGCGATCACCCTGCGGCATCCCTCCGAGCACCGCTGGCCTCCGAACAGTTTCCGGCAGTGGTACAGGTAGTCCCTCATGGCCGCCCTGCACGGATGGTCCTCCTCGCACTGCCTCCGGGCCTCGGTGCAGCCCATGGTGCTGGTGCGCGGCAGGCACGGCTCGATGGCCTGCTTGGTGCTCCTGCACACCGGGTCCAGGGCGCAGTCGCAGTCCTCCAGAGCCGGGCCACTACGGGTCAGGTTGAGTTGGATCAGGGAGGAGATGCAGTGGCTCGGACACTTTCTGCGCTCCCCGCTGAGGACAGACCCGCACGCGTAAAGGTACTGATCGTACGCGTAATGGCACTCTGGCTCTCCGTGACACTTTAGAATCGCTTTCCAACAGACAAGACGATGGTTGGGGGACCCAAAACAGACCCCGAAAATGAGGATCAGTAAAGCGCATGTTCGCTCCATGAACATGGCACTTTTTGTCATTTCTTTTCACAGTTTTGACCCTCCTTGGGTCATGTTTAATCCCGTTACGCTGCGTCCACAAAGACACTTCTTCAGGGTTTCACCAAGGGCGCCACAACGCAAGCATTCTCCCTGTAGAAAAGTCCAAAACAAGTCAAACATGTTGATGTCCAAGCGCGTTCAGAACTCTTGAAACTATTCCAGTGTGTTTGGGGGTTTCTGCTCGTTAAAGTGTCCAAGAACAAAATCCCAAACAATAAAAAAAAAAAGACCTTGTGAAGTTTACTTTGAGCTACTTTTGTTGACCCGCATCCCGTCAGACTGACTGAGCTTTGTGAAGCGGGCTGTGGAGTAAGGGCACCAACAACAGCCTCTGATTGGTCCACCAAACTGTTGTGATGCGCACGTCGCCACCAGGCGGTGACGTAAGCAGCAGAGAAACCCCTACATCAGACATGGGCACTTGGTGGCCCGGGGGCCACATGGTCGAATTTTATGCGGCCCCTCAAAGTAAACGTACAAAATCACAGTAAAATACACAAAACAAAAGTTTTTAATGGATTAAAAAATACAAGGAATTACAACATTGCAGGAAAATCCAGTAAAAGATAATACAAGCACAGAAATTACTCCAAAAACACAGAAATTACTCCAAGAATAAACAAGACGACAAGAGTAATACACAAAATTACTCCAAATAACACAAAACAACAACAAAAATAGGCAAAATGGCTCAAATTACAAGCAAAACGACAACAAAAATACACAAAAATAATTCCAAAAAAATGCAAAATGACAACACAAATCCATTGTCTGCACAAAACAGGAGAAATACACAAAAGGACAACAGAAATGCACAAAATGCCTCATAAAGAGCAAGACAACAACAAACATACACAGAATGACAGAAAAACAAACAAAATTACTATAAAATCTGTTAATGCTTGCCGTTAATGCTCAGATTGGTCATTATCTGAATGCTGACATGAATGTGGATCATGTGGCCCTTCCATCAAAACAAACACATTTTTTGTGGCTCCTGCTGTGATAGAATTTCATCTCTGCTGTATGATTTCTCAAATACTGTCAAGATTACTTACTCACACGTGACGCTTTGAAATTAAAATGTGTTAAAAGTGTAGCAATCCTTTGTTCGAGGCTGTTTCTTGCCGTTTGAGAACCCAATTTGCGAGCTGACGTTTACGCCCACTTGGAATCTGTTTAAAACAAGGGTGTCAAACCTAAGGCTCATGGGCCAAAGCCAGTCCACCAGAGCTTTCCGTTTGGCCTACGGGATAATTTTGTCCCCCCAAAAAAATCATGATCACAATATTTTTCATTTCCAAATATATCAGTTCCTCTAAATTCCCAAATTCAATGATTTTGTGGAACAATTTTGAAAATGCGGAAGGATTTTGAAATGACAAATTGTTTGGTAAATCTAGAAAGAAAGAAGGAAAAAACATGCATTTTCTCACAAAAAAGAAAGTCCTTAATTTTAAGAAAAATAATGTATATTCATCAATTCTTGAAAATAATGTTCTAAGTGTAAAAATGTATGTAATACAAGAATACAGTGAAGAGCAAATCAGGGCATAATGTTGATCTAATTTCCTTTTTTTCTCAAAATTAATCTGCATTTTGTTTCTGGTTGGGCCTGCCTGAGAACAAACTGGGTTGTTAATGGAAGTGAAGTGAGTTGATAAATAGTCACGCTAGAACATTAACCAGTTAAAGAATGTAACAAGCTGCGCTCACTTATGCAACAAATTCTACATTTTCCCAAAGAATTAGAAAAAAAAAACTGAATAAAAAACCCAAAAAGCTTTTTCACAAATTACATAATATAAATTAAAACAATAACGATATTAATAACTTTTTAAAAAAATAAATCTAAACACAATGGATAGATATCTGCAATGTAGTGAATACAATACAACACAAAGATTTTTTTTAAAAAATGCTAATTAACTGCTTTTATCATCTTTCACAAGATCAAGCTAAAAATAAAAACTGATATTTTTAATTCTCTCCAAAATGTGGGAACATAATTTGTGCATCATGTATAATTCATCAAGAAACAGACTTTTAAAATCAGATTGATAATGTTAAACACAAACAGCATCATTTAAAAGGAGATGATAATTCATTGTTCTGGGAGGAGTTATTAGAATGAAAAGTAATAATACATCTTGGATCTGATTACGTGTGAGAAACAGCTGCAATTAATCAGTTTTAATGGCAATGATTCACTCACTGTGGAGCAACATTATATCATCTCTTCTTTGCAGAGTTATTACAACATGTTTCTAAATGAGATTCTGTGCGTCAATGCTCTGAAAATGTGATTTCTGGAACACAGTAAAGATGCAGAATCCAGCTCTGCACAAGCAGGTTTAAAAGTAATCCTCACACACCGAAACTTGAGTTATTGTTGCCTCACAATCCATCCTGATACAGTACATACTGTACCTGCTTAGAGCAGCTATGGGTGTAAGTCTCACAAATATTTTTGGGCAAAACACCAGAATTTTATCATCTTAGCACATTAGCTGGATCTTGCACTTTGCGCTGTGAGTAAATAGTGGAAACATGGACTGAAACCACATAAATAACAGAGAACATTGCACATGAGACTTCAAAAGTAACTAAACCCTGAGGTTTCAGCTAATGTGTGACTGGAAATGTGGCTAATGTCCAACTGGAAAAAACTGCCTTTATTATGGGCGGAGCTCATGGAGTAGTTAAGACACGCCCAGTCTATACTATAAAATCTCCAAATCTCACTATAACCTCTCTATTCACACTTCTCTCAATCCAACCTACTCGCCACAGATTGCAGAGTCCACAGGTGCTAGTTTTCATAAAAGGGGTGGGGCTAACAGTGCTGGTTCATGACGTAAGAAACCACCAAAACGTCACAATCCTCGATTCTCAGCCAATAGAAAAATGTAATTGTAATAGCTGGTTTTCAACCCATAGAGGGCAGTCACTCTTACATTTTTACAACCGAATATGACAAATTGAAATACATTGACTAAAATGTCAAGAGTTGGACAAGAATCAGTATACAGTTAGTCCCACCAAGTTATTTGATTGGACGACAGACATCAGTTTGGAGTATGAATGGAATGCGACACTGCGCAGAAGAGGTACTAAGGTGACCCATGACTCCACGGTGTCTATTTCCAACAAAAGTCAGCACTTCATAACTTTAAGAAGAGAGGCATGTTTATTGCTCTCGCCATTTACTGTCATGGCTGCAACATTTTTACAAGGGATTGTTTAGACGCAGTGACGTAAAAGTCGGATGGAAAGTGACTTGGCCGTTCAGACAGCAGTCGCATTGCAAAAAAATCGGATACGTATTGGATTTAGGACCACATATGAAAGTAACCTTAATCAGATTTGAAAAAAAATGGAATTGCGCTGTTCAAACTGTCTTTAACAGATCGGATACAAGTCGTATACGGGCAAAAAGATCGGATTTGGATCGCATTTCCATTAAGTGTGAACGTAGCGTGTGTGTGTGTGTGTGTTCTCCACTTGTGGAACTATTTTTTTTGGCGGAGCCAAATTATTAAACAAATAGATGATAATCTCTTGTCACTTATTACCGTTAACTAATAAAATGCGCTTGTAGAACTGTTGTATAAAAGCAATATCACACAAGGTCGCACTGTTGTGCTGAACTATTTGCTCCGGTGTGATTATCTATGGCACTCTGGCAATCAAATCACACCAGTGCTGATATTTCAGCACAACAACACTCCCTCTCATGTGATATTGCATCAATAAACAACACAACTTCATACTGATATACATTTGTTTTCAGCAGAAACATGTGGTTTTGGGGTTCAGTTACTCTTTAAAGTCCTCTGAACAATAGATATCTTATTTGAAACCACTAAATCAAAAGTTATTTAGGATATTAAGATGTTATGAACCACAGTAAATGTCTTTGACCTCAACATTCCCTCTGAGATATGTACTAACATCAGCTCACAAATATGAAAACCCAGATCTGGCATCTCTCAGCGGAGCCCCGGATTCCCATATGGAGACATTAGAGAGGAGTCAAGGATAGAACAGAGCACTTTTTCACCAAAACAACCCCCAAAGCTGACTGACATTCCACTGCAGGAGTTTGCACGCTCAGATTAGAGCAACATTAAGTCAAGGGTGGAGAAATCCCAAATGGTTCACACCATTAACTACTACAAAGAAGGTGATATCATCCTGAGCCCATGAATCGGGCCACTCTGAATGGGGCAGATGATAATCTTGAAGTGCTTAACTCTATTTTTACTCGTTGAATTCCTTTTATTCTATAACACGTGTCAAACTCAAAGCCTGCAGGCCAAAATCAGCCTGAAATAGGATTCTTATTATATTCAGTTCCAGATGTTTGTGAGTGGAGGCTTCTCTGTCACTGAAAAAGAAAGAAAATAGTTGGACCACCTAAATGAGTTAAGTTCTTTGAAATTAAGATAATACGTTAAAGCAGAACTAAGTAACTTGCACGTAGCGCTCCCCCTAAAGGCCCCTTTTGGTTATGTCACTGTCGTAAAAACTCCCCACCCCCGCCGCCTGCCCCACCCCACAGCTACATGTGCGCCTTTGCTCTCCCAAGGCTGTAACAACCGATCACTGAAAAATCCTAATACAACAGTGACACTAAGGGTGCTTTCACACATATAGTCCCATGTGACCATGTGAACAGTATGAGGAACAAGTGAAATAAATGAATGATGTGGGAGTAATACGAAAGGGAGTGTGGAAATGTGTGTGATGTGTTTGTTTGTGTGCTGACAAAGCGGCTCTGAAAATGGATGGATGGATGGATGAATGGAAGGATAGATATTTGTGTGTGTGCTGCCTGATGGAATGCTGGGTTGTGAGTGTGTGTGCGTGCCTGTTGCCATGGCGACAGTGTGATTGCTGTGTGTTGCTGCTGAGCTGTCACTGCATGGAGTGCTCCATTCCTCAGACAAAGGTCTTCTCTGCCTTTTTTGTTTTTTTGCTGGCTCCGCTATGATATAAGTTTGAGAAAAGTGAATTTGTAGACCACCGCGTGCAGCCACGGGGCTGGTCATAATCTAGCATTAGTTTGTATAAGGCTGCCGTAAAGCAGTACGTCGGAGGCAAGGAAAGTTGCAAGTGCGATTTTCTGGCCAGAGACTGCAGGGGGAGATGAAAGACCCCCCAATCACCCCATAAACACTTGTATTACCCTCACAGGGACTATGAAAATGATTTGTTCAGGTAAAAAAGTTACTTGGTTCTGCTTTAATCAACAATGCGTTAATTAACTGGAGGGAGGAGGGTTGGGATAATGTAATTTTAAGTATTTTTTTGGCGCTTGAGTCATGTGACCATCAACTTCCTTTCAAGGCTACAGCCTACATCTCTCTGTAACTCTCGTTCTGATACTCATTAGAAAATGGATATCAGAAGGTTTTTGACACGTCCTGCTCCAAAGGATTTAGAAAGTACGAAAAACAGCCCAACTTTGATTTCTATCTCAGGTGTGTAGTATAAGTTTTCAATGAAATGGTCCCAAACTTTTGAGACTTTAGGTTTGTTCTTCTTCGTTTACACAATTCTTCTTCACAATGTAGATGGTAAAGTGACACTGCCCCCAGCAGTTCATGTATGGTACTGCAGCAATAATGAAGCAGAAAGTGGCCACCAGCTGGATTTTATCACGAATTTACAACATTAAACAACGCGTCGACGCACATTTTTTGAGTCAACATTATCAATTATGTTACTAATCATTTTTTCATTATTGTATACGTGACAGACCTTGTGGTTGGCGCGAATCTCACGACAGTTTATATATTTATTGATATTCTTTATTTTGCACCCCTCTGGCAAGAATCTGAAACTCCACCTATGGTGTGTGATGATTGTTGGATCCTTAACTAGATATAGTTTGAGTTTAACACTGCTGTTCTTTAATGCTTACAAAAAGCCCTCTTTCAAAGATCTACGAACAAAATGAAAACACACTCAGGCCACAGTTGCATTTCGCTGCTAAGGCAGAACTCATAATGCACAGCAGAAACCAAAATTCCATCAGCGTTGGATGACAGCCAGATAAAAACAACAGCCAGATTCACTGGGGCCAGCAGCTCTGTATGATGGATCAGACAACTGCACTCCCCCGAAATGTACCTCTTAAACTCCCCTGCCAACACTTTCTGAGAGGAACGCAGGCTCAACAGTCCTTTTCTCCTATTTATTTCAAACGAGAAACCTTTAGATATGCATCCAGCGTGTGCGGTTATTCACGACGGCTCCGATATAATAGTGTTTCCAGAGCTAGAATGCGGTTTCTGGAGTAGATTTGTAAATATGTATGCAGGGGCAGACGCACTCTTCAGCTTGTCTCCACTGCTGTCAGAAGTCATTACACACACGCCGCACGACCAGAACAATTCAATGAACTTTGTGTTCAAGTGCCTCCAAGCAGACTCAGAAAAAAGGGGGGATGGGGGGGTGGCTTGTACAAATTTCCAGCAGCTTGAAAGAACGTTTAGTATGTCTCACTAAGACGGTGGTTCTCAACCTTTTCAAAATAAAGGTTCCAGAAAGCAGGGACCCCCACTGTACCTGAAGGTGGTTGAACACAGACATGAACATTGAAGAACAGTCATGTGGAGACAGGTCCATCTATAAGGGGGAATAAAGGGGAGAGATTTTTGGGGTCCATCCATAAAGTCAGCAAAATGACGGTCCATTGTTCTATGAATCTGTGATAACCACATTTATTTATTGATCTGAATAATATCCACTGTTAGCCAGGTAGTTTATTATTATTTGCACCATACATAGTCATCTTAAAGATGGAAATTCTGATTTTCATCAGAATTAAAATGGTTTACAAGTGACCAAAAATGGTGGAAAAGGTGTTGAAATGGGGTTTTAAAAACCACAGAAATTGGTTAAAAGTTGCAAATTAGAGTGACCAAAAACAGACGAAGAAAAGTGGTGAAAATGGTTCAAAGCTTAAAAGTGGCAGAAATACAGGGAGTGGGGTTGGGGTAATGTAATTAGTTTAAACTAAATAATGGGCATGACATATTCAAATGGCAAACATATGCATGAAATATGGTGAAAAGAGGTTAATAATGGGTCAACATGTGTGACATTAGGTGGTAAAAGTGGTGGGAAGGGTTTATAAGTGGCAAAAATGTTGGGAAAGGGCAGAAAATGTGCAGAAAAGGCAATGAACTTTGATGGAGAAATGGCAGGAATGTGAGTAATGTAGCAAAAATGCATTAAAAGGAGCAAAAATATGGCAAGAAAAAGTGATGAAAATAGGTTAAAATAAGGTTGTTAATGCAGTTGAATTAGGTTCATAGTGCTATAAATCTTATTTCTTATCAACTTCTAAGATATTTAATTGCTACTTTTGCGTAGTATGCTTGTACATATAGGTGTCCCTGGCTAGAGGTAGACTATGCAATTACATGAGTCACTAGGGGGCTTCAAAGCTGAGTTCTGGGCCGAATCGAAGAAAAACCTTATCCCTAATATGCTTGTAAAAAAAAAACAAACAAACATGGGATAAAATAATGTAAGTATTGCAGGAAAGTACTCTGAATTGTGTCATCTAAGTCAAAATCTAAGTGATAAAAACGTATGACAACTGTACAATCTTTGATTGGATGACAGCGAGGCAGGTAAAATCATGTCTCTGTGCTTACATTCTGATTTTCTGATTTTTGTCTCCTTATGCTTCCCAGACAACTGCACGCCATCTTTATCACGAGAGAGATGTTTTTGGACTAAACCACATGGTCCGAGACTAAGTGGATCCTTCCTGGGAAGCCGAGCACTGCCGCAGGAACAACTTTTTCACTAGGAACCTAAAGATAGGACTGAAATTACTCAGCTTAAATTATATTTAAGTTTGGAAAAACCAAAACAAAAAGCAGACAGTGAGGACAGAGAGTCGTTTCTCAACTGAATACTCAGACTAAATCATCCGATTGTTGACTTATTATTAATATTAGTGTTGGAAACATTTGTTAATTTGATGTAACAGAAATGTTCATTGCCTTTAGTGAACAAAGCTTCATCAAATGAAATAAATATATTCTGTATGATAAGGGCCTTTTCTTTCCTCAATGCAGCCAGATTTGGTAAGTTTTGGGTGGTTCATGGTTGCAGAATTTAATTCAATTTACCATTTTATTCGTTTGCTAAAACACAACTTGCTTTCTTTTGGTGGGCATTTATACTGATTTTTAAAAATTCACCGCATGTGTTAACTGCAGTATTTCAAACTAGCATGTCTGTTTTTTCCTCTTTTAAAAAAGAAAAAATCTTAATTCAATTTGTGTTTTTGAAACTTGAAAAGGTCATACAGGTTTCAAAGCCAAGTCAATTTAAATTTAATAAATAAAATGAACAAATAAAATTATACAATGTTTTTCTTTCTTTATTTTCGTATGTTAGTGTCGTATTAATATCACGAACCCAATATATCAGAGTCAGTACTTTAACAATCCCAGGGGGAAATTACTTTCATAATGGCTCCACAGTTATGTGTATTTTCTTTGTCAATTTAGGTGCTTTTTCCCTATTTCGTGTATTTTGCCATTTTGTGTATTTTTTAATTATGGTTTTTTTTTTCATATCAGAATCAGAAAAATCAGAAAAAGTTTTATTCGCAAAGTACAGTTTAAAAAACGATAGAGGTAATTTAACTTGGTGGGTGATGCTAAGAACCAAAAAGCAAACTACAAACAATAATAATAATATTAATAATAATATTAATAATAATATTAATAATAATATTAATAATAATATTAATAATAATACATAAATGATGAATTAACTAATAATAATAAATATATGTGTTTATGGAGTCATCTTCCGTATTTTCCTTTCATTTTGCGTAATTATATGATCATTTTGTGTATTTTGATGTAGCCTTATTTTTTAAGTCAATTTACGTTTTGTTGTCTTTTTATTTTAATTTTTGTCTTTGTTGTCTTTGTAAGTCCTTCCAATATGAAAATTAGACCACGTGCTGCAAACGTCGGTCTATAGTTCTACCAGCCCATGAATACAAGATGTGACACCGGCGGCACTCACAACGGTTCCATGGTGTAATGGTTAGCACTCTGGACTCTGAATCCAGCGATCCGAGTTCAAATCTCGGTGGGACCTTAATTTTTCAGGAAAATTAAAAAAAAACCTTAAAAATGAATTTACATTTAATTTGATGAAGTTGGTACATACTGTATATGTAAAAATACAAGTTCCCCTTTGAAAGACTATTCATGTCATTTCAGAGGATCCACATGTTTTAAAACATACTTTTTATTAGTGCGCACGTCTTATTTATTTATTTATTTTTCCAAATTGCTTATTTTACATGTTCAATATGCATTTTGTTATGGCTTTGTGGTTTTATGTATAGCTCAAATGTATACAAACTGCACACACTTGCCTTGAATCCAAACAGACTTCAGTGATGTGCAACAACAGTGGTGGTTTGTTCCAACTGTCCCCATCCATAGTGGATAATCCTCTGCTGTTCTATAACCACATTATTAAAAAAAAACAAAAACAAGAAAAGATGATAAAAAAATTAAAAAAAATAAAAAAAGAAAGGAAGTCAAATCCAACACAAGAAAATTAGCATTAAAAAGTATTTCATAGAACACATGTTTAACAGATGATTGGTCAACCTCTTTTATAATACTTGTTGGATTACCTTATCTTTTGTAGCAAAGGAAACACTATACAGTGACTGGATCCAACTTTAAACTCTAAAGACAGAAGTTTCAGACTAAAGTAATCAAGAACTAGTGAAATCATGTCTGGAAACAGAATCAGATTAACAACGTGCACATGTTGCAAAAGCAAGGGTGCTGTGAAAACCTGGAGTGGAATATTGCACAAGCACTTTAGTGTGTGATTGTGTTGCACTGGACATTGACCTGTGATCTTAAAGAGGATGGAGGTGGATTTGTGTCTTTATTATTTATTCAACAACAAAAACAACAAAAACAAAAACATTTTAAATCAAAAGAAAAATCACTTCAATCAAAAATAAATATTTTCAATCAAAGAAAAAAAGTGTATGAAAATGTGAGGTTAACTTTTGTTTATTGAAAATGTTTTATTTATTTCTCAGTTGAATAATAAAGACACAAATCTACCTCCATAGAAGAGGGAAAGGCACAAAAATAGTGTTTACTAAAAGTGAGAAGATACAATAAAAGAGATTATTTATGGTTTAAAATGAGATTCCTAGGTTTTCTTTTTCCAAAATAAAAGACATTGATTCTCACTGAAAATGCCAGTGGACAAATTGAATACATAAATTGAGTGAAAATTCTAAATACATTATTTTATTTTTTACTTACAGATTATCATTCTTTTTTTTTAATATTATAATTACATATTATTCCTCAACAGGATATTGGTAAAATTCTGAGACACATTTCACTTTAGAGCTACATTGTATATGACATTACATTATTATGTTTTTTTAGTGTGCTGGAGTAGTGGGTCCATGAGTAGTAATGGTCTAGAACAGTGGTTCTCAACTGGTCTCACCTTGGGACCCACATTTTACCACGGTCATTAAATCGTGACCCAGTTTTTTTTTAGAATTCAACCAACCACATTAATTCTTTCTAAAATAGCTGTTGAAAACACATGTATACAATCTTTTTTCAAACATAAATCTATATATTTTCCTGTGTAACATACATTTCACAGCATGCCTGTCAAAAGAAAAGTTTATTTCAAAATAAAAGACAAGTCCAACATGAGAGATATTAAGTATTCATTTATTTTTGACCAGCTGTCCGCGACCCACTCAGTACAGGTCCCTGACCCACCAGTTGAGAATCTCTGGTCTAGAACATAGGGGTACGCAATGGCACTACAAAGGGCACTTAAGAGAAAAATTGGAAAATTAACAAATGAAAGCATTAAAAATAGGGGGTTTTATATTGTGTATTTTTAGTGAAAAATGATAATCATAAAATTGATGAAAATAATCTTGATTGGAACATGAACTGACCCAAGGCAAGATGAAATTTACACTGAATTACACCATATATTGAATTAATGAAATGCTGATGGAAATCCTCCACAAAATAAAAGCAGCTCTGCCAGCCCTACCCATCAGTGCATAGAGGATTAGGGAAGACATACAGTTTGGTTGTGAAATGAAAGGATTTATTGCAGTGTTTGGATTAGCATTTAGCTCCACAGGGTGGTCTGAGAGACACCGTGTTTATTTCCATAATAAACATAGTTGTGAGGATTTTCCACAATGTCACTGGGCTGAGTAAGTCATGCAGGTCTGTTTAACATCAGGTACTGGGAGCTGCTTTGGGATTACGCTCATAAACCTTTTAAAATTGTACACAAATTACACCTTAGTGCTATTATTTAGACAGTTAATGACTGAAGCCAAATCCATGGTGTTATATATATTTGATATGCCATGATCAGGGTTAAATTATTGTGACTTTTCTCTGTTTACACTTCATTATACAGTAAAATAAGGGTCCTATAGTCCAAGACAACCTCAGTGAGAGCAGCAGGGATATTGCACAGAGTGCACAGACTAATCTCACACACTTAAAAGTGGAAAGTATACAAACGGACTCGGTTTAGAGGAACGTTGCACGAGGAAAAAAAAAAATGGATACTGACCAATAAGAAGTCAGGTGGAGGTGGTGGGTGTGTGTGTGTGGGGGGGGGCGATTGGGGAATGTTGACATTCTTGGTCAAGAAGAAAGTTTCTAAAATTTAGTATAACTAAGTTTAAAAAAAAAAAAAAAAGATCTAGTTCACAACAAATTTCCACCTGTGTTTTCCAATCTTTAATAATTCATTATGAGCAATAAAACTGTCAATATTAAGCACAAATTGCCGTAGAACCCAGTGAATTACTGTAGATAATCGGACACGAACAACTGGTGGCCCGGGGGCCACACAAAAACACACAAATTGAAATTAAAAAGTTATAAGATGACAACAAAAACACATAAATTGACAAAAATAAAAAATAAAGAAACAAGGCAACATCAAAACACACAAAATGAAAGGAAAATGCAGAAAACGATTTGACATAATCATATATAACAATATGACAACAAAAATACACAAAATGGCTCCAAAAATCACACAAAATAGGGAAAATTGACAAAGAAAATGCACAATATGAAAGAAACACA
The DNA here is from genome assembly GCF_900634775.1 of Gouania willdenowi. Classification (NCBI taxonomy): domain Eukaryota; kingdom Metazoa; phylum Chordata; class Actinopteri; order Blenniiformes; family Gobiesocidae; genus Gouania; species Gouania willdenowi. Next base: position 7,063,681 of record NC_041055.1, on the reverse strand, counting down.
AAATCACTACCAAAAATATGAAATGAGAGACCAATGGGCCTATGTTACAAATCTAGATTCTCTCTTATCGCACCAACTTCCAGGATTAAATCAGTGTGTGGTGAAGCTCGAATACAAGATCAACACAGCGACGACATGGAACTCATCAACTGGTCATTGAGCGCCATCGACTCAATCTTCACAAAGAGACGATCACTACAGCACGAACCAGCGTGTCCGAAGGACACAAACCCAAGTGGATATGTCATGGATGCACAGGGGAGAAGGAGTAATGACAGGAACAATGACTGCAGATGAGAACACATCCAACACAAAAAAGGGAAAAAAAAAAAAAAAACATAAATGAAAAGATGAAATTGTGGTATGAAGAAGATAAGAATGTCTGACCAGGAAAGAAATGAGCTTTGATGTAAATTTTTCTGTGTGCAAAGCAGGAGACGGATTTAGATAGCAAAAAAAAAAAAATGGTGACGATGTGGTTTCTGCTCTGAATGTCAAAGTGAATTTCTGTGATTGCAACCATGTCGGAAATGAACTGAATAAATAAATAAATGAAAAAATCACCATGGAAACTTATGCTGAATGACTAGCCTGCTCGTGAGCAGGTTTTTATCTGACTAGGATCTTAGCGAGTGCTAAAGTCCCGCCTCCTGACCAATCAGATCTCATAGAAAGCGAGCTGTCCAATAAAAGGTGATGTGTGAACACGTCACTGTGTGGATCTGATCCGACAGCTGACAAGAGAGAGAATATTTAGACATTGATGCAATGCTTTCATTTAACAATGACATCCTTTAGGAAACATAGAGATTTATATCTGATGGACTGATAAAGTAAAATCAATAAAATAAGTCAGCTGATAAAGCCTGCGTCCATCGGGCGCTTTCACACCAATAAATTATTAAATTAATTAATTAATGTATTCTGTGGTAATGCAAAGAGCCTCAGTCCTGTAGATAATATAACATAAATATATTCTACTTTATGATGTAGGCTGATCTGTATGAACGCAGCATCAGAGCCACGGAAAAAAAGAAAAAGAAAAAAGAAAGTGATTCTCCATTTATAATCTCACTAATTTAAATAATATTAACGCTCATCAATTCCTGCATTCAATACTTTCTGCTTTTACTGCAGCAACAGTGTTGTTTTTGGTCTGAATTATGTATTTTAATTATTTATATTTTTTGAAAGAATGATTCCTCATTTGTGACGTTCTACGGTCTGACGCTGTAATATCCACCTCCGTCACTAGAGTGCGCCAGTGAACCAGACTGAAATCAACACGCTTAACGCGATGCGTGTTAATGTAGATCTTGTTGGGGTTTTTTTCTTTCTTATTATGAATTTTATATTTTGATAAGCGCATTGAGATGACTTTGTTGTAATTTGCGCTACGCAAATAATAGTTGAATTGAATTGAATTGATTGACCTTCGTAAAAACAGCTTCTGTCTGATGGACAATGTTTGGTTAGATGAACCCCGCTAACAGAGATGAATCCAGGATATAATAATCTACATTTGTAGCATAGGCCCAAAATGACTCCAAAATCTCACAAACTGAGAATGAAAATACACAAAATGTCAGACATAAACAAATGTATTTCAAAAATCCACAATAAGAGAATCATAATACACAAACTGATTCCGTTAATGATTCTGTGAACCATAAAACAACAAAAAGACAACAAAAATGTTCTTGTTCTTTCCTATATTAATGCTCATATTGGTCATTATTCTAAATGCTGAACATGTGTTGATAATATGGTTCTCAGATCACATTTTTTGGCCCTTGCTGTGATAAAAAATTGTCCATTTCTGCTATAGATTGTTGTTTTAATCGTCGTCTGGATTTTATTTTAGAATGATTAGCATCTCGTTTGTTATCTTTATGATGTCATTTTGTCTTTGCTCTAGTGAACGCACACATGCAGACATGCACACACACACACATGCACACAGAGGCTACGAAAGAAATAAACATGCTGACTTTTGCTTTTCCAGCTAAATCTAAATATTGACTCTTGAACCTGTAATCATACACAGTCTGAACAAGACTTGAAATAAACAAGCGCGTCTGACATGTGGGATGGAGCTGGAAATGTGAACATTGTGTTACAAGTGTGGTACAAAATGCGACATAGCCAAGACCTCTTAGGACAGGAAGATGTTATGTTAGTTTCCATGATTAGGGAGCTTGTCTTAGGGTTCTGGTGCATAAATAAACGAGAAATCTCTATGATCTAAAACTTTTATCACAGCGAAGCCAAAAAAATCACCCATCCCTCCATCCATCCATCCACCCATCCATCTTTTTCCGCTTTATCGGGGGCCGGGTCGCGGAGGCAGCAGTCTCAGCAGAGATGCCAGACCTCCCGATTCACGCACACCTCCTCCAGCCGTTCTGGGGGGACCCCGAGGCGACACCAGGCCAGCTCAGAGACATAGTCTCTCCAGCGTGTCCTGGGCCTTCCACAAGGCCTCTTCCCAATAGGACATGCCTGAAACACCCCCCAAGGGAGGCGACCAAGAGGCATCCGAAACAGATGCCCAAGCCACCTCAACTGGCTCCTTTCAACGTGAAGGAGCAGCGACTCTACTCTGAGCTCCTCCCGAGTGACTGAGCTTCTCACCCTATCTCGAAGGGTGCGTCCAGCCACCATGCAAAGGAAACTCATTTCGGCCGTCTGTATCTGCGATCTTGTCCTTTCGGTCATTACCCAAATCGTATATTTTTGTTGTTGTTGTGTACACTAGTAAAAATCGCTACTCCTCTGTTATACGTGAACGGATCGGAATGAAATTTGGTAGGTATAATCTACGGATGTGTACGCATCTACGCTCGGAGCCCGATTTTTGATTTGGGGCCCCAAAAGTCGATTTCTCATTTATTTGCGAGTCAAATATTACGATGGTTGGTACCTAATTTTTGGCACATACCAATATATAATTGGTGTCCATTACCCTGTACGTGACACGGGGGCGCCAGGGGGCCCCGTTTTTCAAATGACTACTCCTCTGTTAGTCCTTATTAAATTGGAATTTGGTTTAGTAAAGAAAGGCTCCATTTACAGTAATTTTCATATTTATGGGAACATAGTTGTGATATATGGTTTCAAAGGTAATTCAACGTTGATTATGATTATGCCTCGCACAATTCGATTAGGGGCCCGGGGGCCCACCCCTTTTTTTTCGGCAATTTCCATAAAAGTCATTTTCTCATTTATTTGTGAGTCAAATATTCCGACAGTTGGTGGTACAGAGGTACCGATAAAAAGACTTCTGAATGTTTGTGTAGCAGCTCAGATAATCAATAGGTCCTCTGATCATGGTCCAGTGCAGTGGGTGTTCTCCAGGATAGATGGAGTCTGAGACCAGAGGGTCCAGCTCTGTGTCCAGCATCACTCTTCTTAATACACACATGTACAACCCAAAACATTGTTTTACCTACATAGAGATGTGACGTTCTCTACTCGAAGCACTTCATTCATACAGTACATGTATCTGTGTAGTGTCAAATCTACAGTAAGTCATAATCAATTCAACAATGTTGGCCCCAAATTAACTGAAGCAAGGCAGATAACAGTAATTTATTTAAAGGAACAACAGGCTGATAGTAAACTTTGATCCTTGGGCATCATCTCACAAGCAGCTGTGAGAGCTACAGCATTCATCCTCTGCTTCAGTAGATCAATCACATCTGAAAAAGAAATAGATAATAAAAGGCACACATACTGTATAATTCCTCCTAAACATTTGTACATGTATAACTTTGAGAGTGAAGCCCAAAGACAAACTGTATGATTGTAGATCAATGATTTCCAGGAACATAGGGGTCTATTCTCCCCTGAATCTCCTTAAGCACTTTTCTACGCACTTCTCTCCTGCGCGTATTCTCCAGTCCAGACACCTGACAGGTATACCAAAAGCACGTAGTCTGTCAATGAAGGTGGTCTGAAGCAATGGAGGCGGACTTCGGCATAATGTAATTTTTTGGCGGCTGTCTAGACATCATGGAACATGGAGTTTTCCCAATGCTTGTAAATGTCATTAAAATCCGTGAGAATGATAAAGCGCACTTTTAATTTGAAACGCCTTTGTTGATAAACAATTTTAGCAGGTTGATTTGATCAGATTGTTGCTGTGTGAGGATCGGCCGCATTCTTCTGTCCGAGTCAAAGTTAAAAACTCTCCTTTTCCCCCTGAAAGCCTGATTTTATTAACTTCTTACATTCCTGCATTCAGAAATGATCAGCACATCAGTCAACATCTGTCATCAATACGGTACCTGCTCTAAAGTGTGACAGAGTGTGAAGTGCTGGAGATTTGAGGAAATAATCCCACAGAGTGTCCTGCTTTAGAGGAGGCAGAGATGTTTGCTGTGAAACAGAAACATTGGCTTCCTACATAATACGCAATTTTAAATACATTGTTTAATAATTGTTTAATGCCTTATGGAGCTGATCTGAGCGAGTCCGAATTGAGCCTCATGGTCCATTGTCTCATGCGCATTACACCAACCTCTGCATATGACCGCTAGTTTCCCTTATTATTTACTCTGTAGTGGATCAAATTGTTTACGTTTGGACATAGTGTGAAAATCGTTGGACATCACCGTGACCAACGTGGACAGAAGTCTGACGTCTGTCAGAGAGTTTTAATAAATCGAGCTGCAGCAGCCAGCGCAACTCGGGTGCGCACAGCTGTCAGCTCCACGACGCACAAGTCACGGCCCACCGTTTCTGAAAAGAAAAAAAAAAAAAAAAAAAATTGTGCAAGGTACGGAAAAAATGTAATTAAATAGAACACAATTTTGTCCCGTCTAGAGTTGTTAAATGTGAACATATTAAAGCCCGTGACAGTGTCACTTTGGAGAGATTCTTTCCGGGAGTCTCTTTTGTAATATTATGACTCCATGTGTCTTGAAAAAAATAGTGTTTCACCTTATGGGGGCGCTGCACTTGTTCCAGGTTCAGAAGTGCGTGGAAAAGAACTTGAGCAGACGAGTGAATGCGCATAAGGCCAGATTTGAATGGGAACGCCCATATTCCAGGGCCGTTCCACCCAGAGTGTGTAACTGGGATGAAGGCTCACGCATTGCCAATTACAACAGTTTACATTTACAACAAATAAAACACAATAACTTAGCATAAAAGAAAGGAGAACTAAGAAAACGCCACAATAACAAAAGAAAAAAAAAAAACAGTAGGAAAACATTTAGTGATCTTCAGGTTTAAAATGTTTACAGAATGAATGGTACAATTTAACAGATTTTTTTGTTTTTAACACATTTTTAAAAAATTGATGCATCTCATTTTCAAAATGATGTCCATCTGGTTTTGTCTGTGCCCATATTGTTTTATGTATATGGTATTTTGCCAGCATGATTAGAGTCTGTATCAGGAGGGAAAGGTCTTTTGGAATTATAGTATTTTCAAAATAAGAGATGTCACTCTCCAGGAGGCCGATCACATGACCTGTTTCTGTGTATGAGACCAGAGGTTTTCGCTGTAGGTACAGTGATAAAACAGATGGATAATGGTTTTTGTTTCCATATGGCAGAAGTCACATTTATAATCAATATTTAGTTTGAATCTTTCTAATGTTTTTTATTGGCCAGGGACAGTGGAACAAAAAAGTATTTAGTCAGACAGCCACCAATTGTGCAAGTTCTCCCACTTAAAAATATGAGAGACCTGTAATTTTCATCATAGGTATACCTCAAATATGAGAGACAAAATGAGAAGAAAAAAAATCCATAAAATCACATTGTAGGATTTTTAATGAATTAATTAGTAAATCCCCCGGTAAGTATTTGGTCACAAACAAGCAAGATAGTTGAGATATATCTATGATGAAAATAACAGGCCTCTCATCTTATTAAGTGGGAGTACTTGCACAATTGGTGGCAGACTAAATACTGTTTTGCCCTACTGTATATGTTATGTAAGATTTTGAAAGAAACTTCTTTAACTTTATTGTAGATACAGAGCCTCTCCCCAACCAGCCACGCCCTGCTCCATTTTATTTCTATGTATGATGAATTCCAGTGTGAAGTAGCTATTGGTCTTTTAATAGGTTGGATGAGGTTCCTGATGTATTTATTGTTTTTTTTTTCATAATTTTTCAATTTTTCCAATAGAATAGTCTAGTCTGAATAGTCTAGTCTCAATGTATAATTGGTTCTTAATTTTCTATTATTGAATTGAGAGTTTTTTAAATGTTGTCTGATTCCATTTGGGATTGCTTTACAGACTTTGTTATATTCAATTTGCGAGTGTGGAAGTTCATGTATTGCAGTGAATTTATGATGTGGAAATATTTGCCCCTGTGAATTGATAAGTTGATTTACCCAAACTATCCCACGGTACCGTCAAACCAGGTTTTGAGAAATAGTGATTTATTGCGATGTTTGACATTTTTTTGATTGTTCCAAATGTAGCCGCTGGTTGGTGAGAAGCTGTGTTTGTAGATCAGCTTGATTGGCAGCTTTTCAGGAACTTCAAGAACTTAAATCCTCTAATTTGTTTGAAAATATACTTAGGGATTGTATTCCATGTATTTACCTTTTCTTTTACTAATAGGGATATCCGTTTAATTTGAAATACATTGTTAACTGTTTCAACGCGTAATACTTCCAATCCACCATTTCCCTTCCGGTTGCAGAGAACGTCTTTTTTTTTTTTTTTTAAGTAGTGGGCTTTGTTCTTCCAAATTAACCTCAAAAGCATTGCATATAGTTTTTTTTTACATACAGTATTTTGTTGGACACTGACAAAGAGATCTTGAAATATTTAGAGCATTTTTCACCTTGTTTAAGTCATTTCCTTCTTGATCTAATAAAAGCACCTTTGGTCTTTTCCTCAAACATCTGGTCAAGTGAAACTTGGTAATGATTCAAGGTTTGTTTGTTCATCCTCAGTTAACCTTACCTTTTCAGTTAAATTCATGATTCGTGAGAAAGTTTGCCATTCCTTTTCATTCTTTGCTTTAGACATTCGTTTGCTCAATACCATTGCCACCTTTCTAATTTCAAATTTGACTAATTCCCAGAATTTTCCATAATAATTAGTTTGCGTGGCCATTCTCCAGTGTTTTTCAATACGGTTTTGAGTTTGCTTTATAAGTTTAGTCATTGTCGTTCAGTCGACTTTTATTAAATTTCCAATAATCAGTGTTTTTTTCTCGCTCTCTTGGATAAAAGGTGGATTTCAATAGTAATTGCTTTATGATAAGTAAATGGGTCGACATAAGCTCAGTTTTTTTCCTACATTTTCAATGATATTTGTTGAGATAAGCCAAAAGTCTAGCCAGGACTGTAAAGACTTGTCCTTATTGCTCCATGTATACATTCTTGTATCTGGGTGTTTTTGTCTCCAGATGTCAGTCAAGTCCATCCTGTTACATACTGTGTATATTATTTAATTCATTTGCCTTTACATGTTTGGGAGGCCATCTATCATTCTTGTCAGTCATTAAAGTAGTAAAGTCCCCGCCCCATATGATTTTGGCTGCGGGAAATTAAGATAACCAGGTATTCACTTAGCTTTCAATGGTTTGAAATAAAGTTCTATTAATTTTTTTTTTTTTTTTTAAATCATTTGTTGAATAGATATTACCTAAAATAAACACAGCATTAACATTTTCAAAAATAAGTATAACCCATCGACCATTTTTATCAGTGAGATGTTTGGTGATTTTCCCTCTGAAGTTTCCCTTTAGTATAGCGACCCCTGCTGGTCTATTGCTACCAAAAGAAAACCAAATATCTGACTTTTCCAGAACAACACATCTGATACTGAAGAATGAGTTTCCTGTAAAAAGTAAAAATCTGCACCTTTCCCTTGACAAAACAAAAATAAACCAATAAACATGTCCTTTTCAAGTCATTTCTGATCCCCTTAACGTTGATTGACAACACAGAAAGGGACATAAGAAAAAAGAAAGAAAACAAGACTGCACCTTATAAACCAGCCACTGTCTTTGCTTTGGTACATTATTAGTTCTCCATTATAGCCAAATATGACCGTTAAAAGTCAGGACTAACCTGGTTCTCTTTGAGCATGTTTTAGTCATTCCCAATAATCTCTCCTTCTCCTTTGATGAAAGCTCGTCCTCCCACGTAGTAGGCCATCTTCCCGGCCTTGCGTGCACTTTTGACATACGGGTACAGACAGTTTCATTTGTCTCTCACGGTCCCCTTTGGAGATGTCTTCCTTGAATCGCAGGCCATGTTGCTGCAGGTGGGGGCATGTCTTCGGTCTGGTTCTCTCCCCAGGCAATGAGCGACACTGATGTCCCTCACCAGCAGGTCCTTCATGTCAGGTACGACCTTCTGACAGATTCGGATCACTTCTGCTCGGATGTCCTACTCCCGGATGGACTCAGGTACACCGTCCATTCTCAGGTTTTGTCTTCTCATACGGGTTTCCATTTAGTTCATTCTCCTCTGCATATACTACTGCTCTAGTTGTGTGACTCTCTGTTCCTGAGTAACCACTCGTAGTAACAGCCTTCAGGTCCGCGGACACACGTTCAAGTTTGTCCTCCAGGAGAGTCATTCTGCTTTCAATGGCGTCAGCTCTATTTTTAATTAAGGTTTTAAGCATTTCAAACTGTGCCAACATAGCAGGATTCAGTTCAGTTGTACAGGCTTTCTTTTTGGTCGCCGGAGATTTGGATGGTGTAACAGGCAGTGGGGGAAAGTCCTCTTCAACATTATCCGAACCACCTGCAGTCTGAGTGTAATCATGGTCACCAACATTTTGTTTCTGTCCAACTGATTACATGGTTTGAATAGGGTTAGTGCTGTCAGAGAACTTGTCAGGCTGATCACTAGTCAGAGCTTGACTCAATAATCCACCGACTGCTTCTTTTTTTGTTTCTTCTTCAATGCTTCTCCTTTTCATATTCCGTCTCTTCTCATAGTTTTCCATGGCCTTTGTTATGGCAATTATTATATTAATCATCATATCATCAAATGTGTTCATGTGTACAATTTGTCATGTGTTTATACACAATGACTGCATTATATTGTTGTACTTTTGAACAGAGACGTTGCTCCTTTTCCAAAACACGTTAGATTAGATTACCCGCAGTACAGACAGATTGTGCTGTATTCACAGTGCTAGCAACAAACAGTCTCTGCTGAAGGTGTCATAACAAAGCTCTGATAAACAGAGCTCTGTAACAGTGCCTACGAATAATAAGATGTGATTCTTGTTTTATGCCTTTCACAGGGTTTAGATGGCCGACTCACATTCTTTCACCTACGCACACAGATAAGCTGCATCTGACCAAGGCCAAACTCAAACTCACATGCAGATACACATACATACTCACTCACATTCACATCACACACCAACTGAAGCACACACATGATCAAGACAGATATCATTGCTCCATGTGACCCCCACGTTTTCCTCTCATCAGGGTGGGACTTTTCTCTATCTGTATAAAGTTTAAAGGGGACATATCATGCTAAATCCACTTTTTTAGCCCTTAAATGCATTTTGTTGTATATTTAGAGTGCTTAGAAGTACAGAAAAAAATCAAACTAGTCTCTTTAGGTGCTCCGTAGATATCTTTATATTCTGTTTTGCTCATATTTTTCAATCTGTTTTGATTTTTCTATTCTCTATTACGTTTTTTGAACTATTACATCACAGTATTTGCAGCGGAACTGCCAAATTAGTACATCAATTCCAGGTCCAACACTTCGAGCAATCCGCCATTTTTATTTCTCGCTTTTATTTTGTAGTCCAAGCTCAAGGATGCCGAAGTTACGAGAGGATAAGTCAAAATGTTCGGTTGTTGGATGTAGTAACCCACACGCTTCATTACACAGTCTCCCAGCATCAGAACCTTTCCAAAGTGCCTGGTTGAGTTTTATTTTTTATGGAAATGTACCCACATCTGTGGGTAAGGTCATTTTTGTGTGCGCGAAGCACTTCAAGGATGACTGCTTCAGCAACCTCCACCAGTATAAAGAAGGATTTGCCGAAAGACTTTGTCTGATTGAGGGTTCAATTCCTTCTATCTTTGGAGACGACAAACAGAGCACTTCGGTAAGCTGCAAATAACGCTAAAAAGTGTGATGATAAGACGTCCCTGTCATTGTTTTGTTAGCATTAGCAGTTGCACCGTCTTCAGACTTCATATGTTAGCGCTGTGTGCTCGTTTTAGATCCTTGATGATATGGCCTACGTGATTTAATTTAAGTCTAAAGTTTTCATTAGTCATTTCATTTTGCCGTTTTTGTCTTTGAAAAGACTGTATTAAAATGCATTTGGTGACGTTAGCGTGGCGCTAGCGTTAGCTTGGTGCTTGTGTTAGCTCACTTGTTAAGGTTCTGCAGGTTCATCATCTTCATTTTCATCTCGCTCCGCTGGGTCCGACTCTGGCTCGAACATGTAAGGCTGGATGAACAAGTCTTCCGTTGTTGACATTTTGTAAATAACCTCTGAATAAAAAGTTTATGCACCGCTACATAGCCGTATCTCTTCTATCAAACTACAAAAATGGCTGAGCAGGGTGGAGCTGAACTGAGTGTCACCTGAAGGGGGGGCGGGGTATGGAGTGTCTCATTTGCATTTAAAGAGACCGCACCAAAACGAGTTGCTCTCAGAAGCACATCAGAAAAGGGGTAGAAAAGGGGCCTGTGGAGCTATAATAATGAGGAATTCAGACCCAAGCATTGCAGTTCCGCTTTATATAGACCAAAACTGTATGATTTATATGTAAAAAGGAAGGATTTAAAACCATGATATGTCCCCTTTAAGCTGTGGAACTTTTCAGTTAGGCGCTGGCCACCTTTCCTTCCTACAGGATGGAAGACCTTTTTAGTACTCTTTTTCATTTAGTTTATAATAAATCCTATTTTATAAAATCATCATGCTTTGACTGGACGTCATCATTCAACCAGAGCACAAATCATGTCTCCAAATGAGGGCAACCGCAAAACATGAAACATAATTTTCGCAACGTCTACATCTAAAGGTTCCAAAAAGGCGGAACTCGCTAAAGCTGCCGAGGCTGCTGCTACATCCTCGGATACGGCTAAGCTAATGGCTGCGAGAGCTAACTTGGAAAAAACTGTTGTGAAAAAGATAACAACCTTGGAGGCAAAAGTAGAATCCAAGATCCAAACGCTCTACAAGACAATTAATTCCCTCCGCAGTCAGTTCAAAGAGCAACTTTATGGTGTCCGGATGGAATTATGTGCTAAAATAGACTCGCTAGCCACTAGCTTCTCCGATCAGCAGGCCCGGCTAACAAGCTTGGAAGAAGCTACAAACGCATACTCCGATAGAGTGGTGGTTTTGGAGGAAGAGGTTCACAGTTTGAAAGAGACTGTATCAGCCCTTGTGGATAAAACTGAGGACCTGGAGGGAAGACAACACCTCTGCAACACACAAATACTTGGGGTAAGAGAACTGTTTGAGGCTGGGACACGACCTGTTGCTTGTGTGGCTGAGCTACTTCAGGAACTTTTGAGCTTGGATGCGGCGCCCACATTGGACAGGGTGCATCCCAGTCTACAACCCGCCCCAGTGAGAGGACGGAGACCCAGGCCGCTCATTGTTAAGATTCATTACTACCAAGAAAAACTGGAGGTTCTCCGCAAAGCGGCGAGGAACGGCTCCCTGCCCTACAATAATAATCTTGTATAATAATAATCCTTGCAATTTTCTTGCTGTTGATGTATTTTACAGTGTCCAGGTAACGGTGCAGTTCATTCTTAAAACAATTAAAGGTTGGGGTTTTTTTCAGTCCATTTCATACAATAAATATGGAATTTGCCCAAAATAATGATTAACTAAATAATTTTTTTTATTATTATTATGGTCACCTACATGTAAAAAAAAGTCTTTAGCATGGATAATTATGGGTTTATTAATTTTCATGGATATATATTCTTGAAGGTCCTTCCAAAAAGAAATAGAAAATAAACAGTCAAACAGTAGGCGAGTAATCGATTTTATTTCATTGTCACAGAATGTACCATTAGATTCTTCTTCGATGCCAAACTGTTAGTTTGCAGTTGTGCAAAAGGATGAGTAAAGTAAACATGAGGTAATTATCTTTTCCAGTATTTACCATGACTATGAGAAAGAGAGAAAGAGTGAGTTTGTGTTTGAGAGAGAGTGTCAGTGAAAGAGGGCGTGTACTGTGTATGTTCACGTGTGTTTATCTATAACATATCAAAAGTGCCTGACAATCTGACCCGTCCTGTCAAAATCATCAGGCTTGAAGTGCTCACTACAGAGCTTTGATGATCCACTAGCAACAACCTTCCCATCTTAAAACAAGAAAGTGTTTATTTGTATTTGTATTTGCCGTACGGACAGCCCCCGGTGCTATTGGTACGGTTACAACACTACTGTACATAGCGCCTTAGGGTCAGGATCAGGGTTAAGTTATAACCCAATAACGCAACAATCTTTAGGGTTAGGGTTAGATTCTAGGGTAATGTTTAGTCTTAGTCACGCGACCTAAACTGACCAATAACTGACCCATCATGTGACCTAAACTGGCCAAATAGGGGCGCTGCGTACGGATAGAATGTCGATATATTGATAAGGCAATCATACGGATAGCTGTTGCCTTAAGACAACATCCCATTGCCTCCTCAAGTCTGTATCACCGGGAGTCAGCGAGTCTGACAGATCTTCACGTCTTCTAAATGTGAAGAAAAAAACATTAGGAGACAATGAGAGAGAGTACCAGTTCCCATATCAATGCACGTAAGTAACATGAGTTAATAAGAAAAATAATGCATCAGTTTTATATAGCGCTTTTTTGGACACTCAAAGTCGCTATGCACAATTAAGGGATTATTATTTCACTCCACACATAGTGGTGGTAAACTACTATTGTAGCCACAGCTGCCCTGGGGCAGACTGACGGAAACGAGGCTGCCGTAGTGCGCCATCGGCCCCTCCGACCACCACCAACACTCACTCACACACTACATTCATACTAGGCAATGTGAATAAAGTGCCTTGACCAAGGACACAACGACAGATATCACTGGGGTGACTGCCACCCCACTGTGGCACCTGGAATTCTCAGTGGTCTCCATCCAACTACTAACAAGGCCCAGACCTGCCTAGCTTCCGAGATCAAACGGGATCGGGCAATTACAGGTTGGTATGGCCACGCAAAGTGCAAAAGTTACGATAACATATTATAAATGGTAAAATAACCAAAAGATCATGTAGTTGAGCCCTTGGGTAACCCTTTGAGTCCTTTGTTAACTGCTAGGTATGCATTTTATGACAGATTGATAATCTTTGAAGGCAATAGGGAATTGGTGTTTTACCACAAACCGTTCATAACTTAAAGGTTGTCCAGAGTTATCCAGAAGGTCTAAAACAAAAATTATATTTTTATCAATCCAAGTTTGATAAACCAGGCATTTTTTACTTTTAACTATATACTCATTATCCAAATGATGCAGTAGTGTGGGGAGAAATTGTGCTTGTAGCACAGTTTCTATGCTGTTAGAGCTTGCTGATGGAAATTTGCTAATTTAATTGGTAGTTTGCACGGGGATTTTTATTACAAACGACATAAAGACCAGACAAGAGTTAAGTTTCTCCCCTAAACTTCAAAAGACTAAAAAAAATACTAAAGATGTGGCTGCAAAGAGACATTTCATTATTTGGATGAGTGCTACTCACCAAAGCAGAAGGCATCTCAAGACAGTTTATCCTGCTCTTTCTTTGTATGTGATGGACTCAACAGTTAAAGGCGTAAACCAAGCACTCACACAAAGACAAACATCATCATGTAAAGAAATCTGTACTTACCGGACCCAAACACTGGTGTTACCAAAATGTTGGACTTTTTTTTTTTAACCTACATTATACCTTTAAAATCAAATGGCTTCAAGAATGCATTAGTTTAAGTGATTCTCTATGGTACTTTATCCCTCACAATATTTTCAGGAACAGTGGAAAGTTCAGTTCTCGCGCGTGATTTCAAAGGTCAAGAGGGGTGAACTCGCCTTGGCCGACAGCGAGTCTGACAGAGATTTAGATTATTTTTACTGTGAGAGCGTTGATTCCTTGAGGAAACGTGGTATTGGTCTCCAAGGCAGAAATGCCAAGTTTGCTACTAAAGCTAATGCTGCACACAAGCTGAAAACTCTGGTCATTGTTTAAAAAGCAGGAAAAACCAGCTGATCAAACAGTGCTGTTTCACTTATGGGCCTGTTTAGTGTGCGTCTTGTGCACTTCCTTCAAATTTGTAAACGTAATTAAAATAATAGCTTATTAAAAATATTCATGGACCCGGTTAGTGAATGGTGTACCTCGTGAATTTACCTTTTCAAAGTGATCCTTTTCACACTCGGATTTCTCACTTGTCCCATCAGTAATAATGACACATTTTATTTATAAGCGCTTTTCAAAACTCAGAGACACTTTACAGTTGTTAAAACAATTACACAAATCAAAAAAAGAAACAATAAGGGTAAATACAGAAAAATAAACAATCACAAGTTAAAAGCTTGGGAGAAGGAATGTGAAAGTAGAGGTCTGTCGCTTTGATACTGTTTCTCTCATCGGTTTTACAAAAGTGGTCAGATATATCCATTCCCGGGTAGAGTCACTGGAGACCCAGGTCGTCTGTGTTTTTGGGCACTAGGTGTAATCTGCGTGGAAGCGAGGGGACTGCCTTGCTTCGCTATTGCTGCTGAGCTCCGATAGATAGATTTGACCGAGTAACTCGACCCGCCATTTTAAGGGGTGCCAACAACTACATAGGTACTACTACTGAAAGCGTAACACACAACCGCTCACATTTCTCTATCTTTTTGAGCCCCCGTAGAACGTTTATCATGCCTAAAAGGTGTGCTGCTTTTGGATGCGGCAACCACTCGCTGCAAGGCGAGAAAGCATCGTTTCTCTTGTTCCCAACAGAGTCAGAAAAACAATCGAAATGGGCACAAGCTTTGAGAACAGTCAACACAGACGGAACTCGATTTGAAATGAGTCATTGGCAGTGAATGAGTTCAAAAAAGCCATGGCTTTTAGTTTCACCTAAAAAAAAAAAAAAAAGATGTATGCCTCAAGACTTTTGTACGTTTGCATTTTCTCTTTTGTGAACACACCAAGAGTCTCGACCAGGTACTCGTAAATAGCCGGCCACTCCAGATCAGGCCACCCATTTGGGTTGTCTGTCCACGAACGGTGAGGAATTTGGTACGGACAACTCTCCAAACCAAGCAAGGACAGCTTCTTTTCATACTTCAGTCTTTCTGGGGGATCTAATCCCAGTCTATATTTGTAAGACATGGCGTACTGTTCACCAGAGTCGAGTGTGTTGCTTGCTCGTTTGTTGGCACCTCTCAAAATGGGGTGGGGGGCAAGTTACAAGGCCAAGTGTCCCGATAATCAGTTTTTGGCCGGAAGTGGCTTCAGCCCTTGTCCCTCCTCGAGTCCGAATATGTGTAATATTAATCATTTAAACACTATTAAAACACTAAAGATCTCTGAAATAAAATTACAAATGATGATAGGTTGGAAATATCAACAGAGTTGACATTTATACCCCTCTTGACCTATGACCACCCCCCAGGCTTATTAGAAATGTGTGTTTTGAGTGAATTCCGATTTAGTTGGGTGTTTTTAATCTTATTTTCTCTTTGGTTTTTGATTGTCAATGGTGTGTATTGTGTTTTTATCCATAAGATCAAATTAAAAACACCACAAAACAGGCACATATTTAAATGTGTACTGTTAAAATATTAAACAAACGTCGTATGGTCGGTTTACATTCAAATATCACGTCTCAGAAGGATTCCAGTGACGGAAGTGACGTAGTATACGCGCATGCGTGGAAAGGATCTGAAAGGACCCGCTCCGTGAAAGGATTCGGTAGTGACAGTGTGACGGAGAGAACCAGGAAGACGATTGAAGGAAAAGTAGCACCGAAATGGCAGCAAACAGGAGATTATGCAAGGTAAACCATGTAAACCGGCCTCGTGTTTCACTTTCACAACTTTATATTTCGTCGTTGAACTGACCAGAGTTGGTGGAGAGCGGAACTGGAAGTTGATTGTCCGCTAACGCGCGGTGAGACGGAGCCGTGATTCAGCTCCTTCTCCTGGGGTGACAGCTGTCCCTCTCCCCGGTCCGAGAACCGAGTTCGTGTGCCGGGACCGGAAAAGGGCGGAGAACATCGCACCAACCATTGTTTTCTTTTTGTTTATCGATTGTATTTAATCATAAACAATCAAAAGATGGTTTGTTTACGTCACACCGACGCAACACACCGTCTGAAAAGCTGTGAGCTAACGCCTACAAACCACATCACCAAATGTATCAATAATTAAATTATTTAATATAATAAAGATTAACTAGATCAAATAAATATATTTGATAATTATATTAACCTCATATTTTGTAACAAATTGGGAAGATGTATGTAGTTATCTAGAACTCTAGGCCGATTTAAGGTTCATAGTTTTATTTACACGCAAAAAAATAAAGGATTAGATATAAAAAAAAAATAATAATAATAAAAAAAAAAGCTTTAAAATGAAATAAAGCTCCGTAAATGAAGATTAAGGCCAAAAAAATGTCTTTTTACCGGGAATTTCAAAAATATTTAATCTTAAAAAAAACAAAAAACATTTGTATTCCCTAAAGTATGTTTCTCTTTCTGGTACAACTATTTATTTTACACCAATTAAATGTAAGTGTCTACAAGATAATTTTTTTTGTTTGGCTCTTATGATCCCCATATGCATTTTTTTTTTTTTTTACTTTTGCTTTCTCTTTTTTCCTTCTGTTATGTGTACAGGTGGTTTTGTTTTTTCTTCTTTACTTAAATGGCTTATTTATTTATTTTTTAAATGCAGTGCACTCTCTGACAGTAGTCTGTAACATATATATATATAAAGGCTTTATATTATAATCTGAGTAATGTACTGATTTTAGTTTTTACCTCATCCAATTCAAAAATTCTGAAGAAAAATAAGAATCTTAATTTTGACTCTAGAAAGAATCTAACCGAATTATTTTACAAATAATAACAATTTAGAAGGTCAGTGTATTAATTTAAAACAATATTTATCATAACATAAATCAAAACATAGTGCATTAGTTAATGACAAGTTTCTCCTTAATAACGACTTTTCCTCTCCTTTGTTGACAGATATTAACAATAGATCTGTTCCTGTCTAAGTTCAATGACTAAATGTCCAATAATTAAGGCCCATAATAACATGCAGCTGTTTAACTGTAATAAAGGATTATTTTGTAACAAACTGTCTCCTCCACATCTTTCATGACTAAGTTTGTGCAGCAGCTGTTTCATATTCCTTCCAAACACTGTCATTTTTCTGGCATCTTTTGTTCAAACTGTTCCATCAGACCTGAGTTATTGTGAATCCTTGGCTTTTCTTTCTGAGCTGCTGTGACTTCTTTTTCCTCCCATTGTTGCAGGAACTTGACGAGATTCGCCAAAATGGAATAAAGAACTTCCGCGTTCTTCAGGTGGACGAGTCAAATATTTTTCACTGGCAAGGGCTGATCATTCCTGTAAGTAATAAACGTTCTCCAATAAACCTCATGACACGTACAAATCCCTCCTGTTCGTTATTGGCAAAGTTATTGCACTACTATTCTCTGAGGCTAATGGTACGTTCACACCAAACACGTCTGGTGGACACGCTTCTAGCGTCAGATGTCGCACGTTTTGAGATTTCAAGCTTTTGACGTGCGTCCGGTGCCTCCAACGCAGCTGACACTAGAGTTGGGATTGTTGAATTTTTGTAGTCATCAGCTGTAAAATACACTCAAAAATATTATCTATCATCCAATTGGTTTTTCATCTCTTGGTTACCTTGTTAAGCTTTTTTAATCAATGAAAATATTTGTATTAACGTTTTTGATGTGGGCATCTGAGCCTTTTTTCTGTCAGTATATCTGTAGATTTATTTTTTATGTAAACCATAGAACTGTAACATGGTTCCACAGTTATGTTTAATTAAATTGACAGTTTTATAGCATTTTTAGTTAATAAATTAACCTAACATAATATATATTTTTAGTGTATTTTACTTATTTTAGTTCAGAGGCCAAATACGGAGCAGTTTGATTTCTAGTGCCACAGATTTTATGCCGGAAAACGAGTAAGTTCAACTTCATTGTGGGCTAGTTTGCACTAATACATAAAATACTAAATGTGTAAGAAACAGACAAATATTCTAGCAATAAGTGATAAATATCAGTCCCAACAGGATGTTCACTTTACATTTCCTAGATCTTGTGACCAAGTTTTATTTAATTAAGGGAAAATATTATGGAATAATTGGAGGGATTTTGTAAGAATTTAGATTTTTTTCAACAGTTTAACACTAAAAATGACTGCAATCATGCAACAGACACCAGGAGTGTTGACTTTCATTTACACAACGATTCATGTTTTCTGTCATTTCTATTTTCTCCTGCGGGCCGAATTGGATGCTTCAAAGGGCCGGATTTATCCCCCGGCCCATGAGTTTGACACGTGATTTAAGACACGGGACAAAATGACCCGCTGTAAGAGATGCTAACAGAAAGCTAACACAAGAGAGAGGATATGTTTTATGGGGTTATTAATTAAAGGTTCAGTAATTGTAATTTATAACATAATTGTAATTAACTGTCAGGGGAAAAAATAATTGTGATTTTAATTGGAAAAAATGAAAATAAATAACCTAATAAAAGTTAACCTTCCTCTTGTGTTAACATCTCTTATGATAATGGGTCCTAAATCAGCTGTGGACTTCCTAATCAATGAAAATATAGGTTTTAATATTTTTGGTGTGGGTGTCTGAGACTTTGTGTCCGTAAAACCAAAGATTTAAAAAAAAAAAAAAAAGTTTTTTTAATGGAAAATATGGGAAAGTTGGACATGAAACATTTTAATATCTATTAACTAGGGATGTCCCGATACAACTTTTACACCGATATTGCATCCTTGAGTATTGGCCGATAACAATATCAATCCGATGCAATATCAGCACGAATCATACATACTTTTGACTTATTTTGTTGTGTGGAACATTAGAAAAGATTTAAGTGATGTTACTCAAACAGTCAACAACAGTAGGTATGAGAAAAACTGACCCATTTATTATTAACCAATTGGTTACAGACATTTTAACCTTCAACATAATATCTACAGTATTCTACAATTGAATAAATATTATCGGAGATTTTAGATGCAGTAAGATAAAATCCGATATTCGTTTTCTGGCTGATATCGGACCGATATCAATATCGAATCACCCCCACTATTAACTACATATGTGTAGAAGAACTGTTCATAGCTACATTGTTTCCCAGTTTTGTGTTAAATTATAATTGACATTTTTTAGACTTTGCATGGTCATTACAATTACTAAGTCAATTATCTAAAATAAATTACGATTATGACAGCAACACATTTTTAAAATTAAGCCATAATTGTAATTAATAATCAGTTACGCGATTACAATTATAATTGACAGCAACCCTGGCTGTGAGTGAGCTTTAAAAAGCTTGGTGTGAAAGGAAGATGGAGGTAATTGGATCAGATCCAGGACTCTCCTGGTCCTAAAGCATTGGTTAAAGTTATATCAGCTGCCCCAGGTTGTCTCTGTGCTGACCTGCAGCTTCTTCTCCAGGACACTCCTCCGTACGATAAGGGAGCGTTCCGCATCGACATCAACTACCCCACAGAGTACCCCTTCAAACCGCCCAAGATCACCTTCAAGACAAAGATTTACCATCCCAACATCGACGAGAAGGGTCAGGTATGCCTGCCAGTCATCAGCGTGGAGAACTGGAAACCAGCCACTAAAACCAACCATGGTCAGTGATTCTGCTCCCATCACTACACAAGATGGATACAATATTTTATTTTGAAAAGGAAAAAAAAAAAAAATGCAGTCCTTGGTCTAACTTCGGGCGGCCCACAAAAGAAAACAAAAAAAGACAATGAAAATGATATAACCACACAAAACAGGAAAATAAACATAAAATGAGAGAAAAATTTACAAAATACTATCAAGAATCCACAAAATGACAAGAAATACACAGAAAATGAGAGAAAAATATACAAACTATCACCACAAACACACAAAGAAACATAACCACAGAAAATGAGAAATTTACTAAATGATATCAAGAATACACAAATGACAACAAAAATTCACAAGATGACAACCATAACATACAAAATGGGAGAAAATTATACTAAATGACAGAGAACCCACTAAATGACAGAGAACCCACAAAATGACGAATTGTACAAAATACCACCTGAAACACAAACAAAAAAAACAACATTTGAGAATGACACTCCAAACTCAAATTGACAGCAAAATCACACAAAATGAGAAATGTACTAAATAATAAAGAATCCACAAACACAAATTCACAAAATGATAATAAATGAGAAATTGGACAAAATATCACCAGAAACACACAGACATTTGAAAAACACCAGAAACTTACTGGGGCCAAATAAAAGTGGAATACACCTTTTAAATTGTAATTACATTGAGTGAACTCATCCTTTAGTAACTCCATAAGTTGATCATTTAAACTGTAAGGACAAGTGTCTATGGAAAGTGCTGTAAACGTACGGCTGTAGAAGAAGTGATCAGCCCTTTGCTGCTGCTCCGGCTCTTCAGACACTATTTCCCGGTTGTCACGACACTCGAGCAATGAACTGATGAAGCGAACAAAAAGTGTGACTAATCACGGGCAATTTAAGCAACTATAGTTGCTGAAGTGGTGCTCTGTGAACTCTCCATTAGCACATGCTCATATTCCCCAAACACCGGCTTATTTCATCCAACTGGGTTAATAACTCACTAGTCCGGTTGGTTGCCATGGGAGTTCGTGTTATCTTTGCTCCATTTATGATGGCTTTTTAATTGCACGCAAATACATAAAGTAACCCAAGGTTTACATACTCAGGATTGATTGTCCCATTTTATTCCAGCTGTAAAGGAATCGGATACCCAGAGTTTCCCATCGTGGGGTATGTTGACCTAGAGTTTATGGATAGACTCAGTTTGTTGAACCTCCCTTCTGGAATACACCTCAGCTGATGAATGTTTGGGGTTGAAAGATGGAAAAGCTGCATTTCCCACAAGATGACTAACGTTTCATCTTTATTTTCATTTGCTAATTTCTTTAAGATTTGGGGATTGAAACCAGTTATTTTTCACAGAGGAATCTTTGTAGAGATTATTTTAGTCATAATAGTACGGTGGCCCTGATGTGCAAAGCATGAATGCAAAAAGAGAGAGCACACAAAAAAAGAAAATGTAAACAAGACAAAGCACAAACGCAAAAAAAAAAAAAAGAAAGGAGCTAGGTACTGGGGGCGGGACATGAGACATCGCTGATTGGACGAGGCCACTGTCCGTTCCAGTACCCGGAAATATCAGCAATTTTGCTTTTTTGGCGGCATACTGGCTGATGGACACATTTTGAGTTTGTTTTTTGGGTTTCTGATTGTGTTTTGTTGTGTTCCCTTTTGCATTTGTGCTTTGCACTTCAGGGCCACCGTCCAATAGTCATTGTATGAAGGAGTTTTAAGGAGGTGAGGTTTGTGTTGACGTGACTGCCGCTTTGGTCCCACAGTGATCCAGTGTCTGATTGGCCTGGTGAGCATCCCACAGCCGGAGCACCCGCTCAGGGCCGACCTGGCCGAGGAGTTCACCAAAGACCGCGCAAGGTTCATGAGAAACGCAGAGGAATTCACCAAGAAACACGGCGAGAAACGGCCTGTGGACTGACGCCCCCCGTGTCCTTCCTCTCTGCACTGACACCTCGTTCCTCCTGCAGCTTCTTCTATACGAAGGCTCCTTTTTCTGTGTCACTCAGCTGAAAAAATACAAAGAAGCAGGACTTTTTTTGATGAATGTGGGCACTCTGACCCATAGGGGTCACTGTTTAGTTATTTTTTGACTGCTTTCTAGTACTTAGTTTCTAGAAAAATGGTAAAAAGCAGCTTTTTCACGTTGATTGTTCACCGGTTCTTCACAGGCTGTTTACAGACTTATTTTTAATCTAAGCACTGTTATTCTTCTGGGAGAAAAGCAGCATTTATTTTTTGTTTGAGAAGAAACGTTTGTTCTGATTAAAGCTGTTCCACCTTTAAATGCATCAAACCTGCTGTTCACTTATGAGTTTAGTTTGTGACTACTGTTTGATTTTTATAAAGATTAAAGATCCACTGTCGTATAAACCAGACAATGATTATTATTTGGCATGTAGACTTCAAAATTACATTTTAGAAGAGAGAATTTAGGTTCCAGAGCAATGATGTGAGGGGAAGATATTTACATTTGTTTACCCTCAAATATTACTAACACATTTTACCCTCGGGGTAATTAATTCAATTCAACTTTATTTGTATAGCGCAATTTACAACAAAGTCATCGCAATGCACTTATCAAAATCTAAAATTCATGATAAGAAAAAACCCAACGAGATCCTCATGAACAAGCATTTAGCGACAGTGGGAAGAAACAACTCCCTTTTAACAGGAAAAAATCTCCAGCCGGACCAGGTTCAGAGGTGGCAGCCATCTGCTGTGACTGGTTGGGGTTAGTGCACAGAAGGACCAATAGAACAGGATAGAGAGAGAACATTTTACCACGAGATTGTGTTCGAAATTGCATACTAACGTACTCCTCATACTAAGTCTGACTTCAAAATAAGTATGTAGTGCGTTCACATTTGATGGTCTGAAAATATTGACTATGCAACAAATATTCATATGTCGGGACATTTTTTAAGTATGCACAGTGGGCATACTCACCTGCCCTCTGATGCATTGCGAGCGGAACGTAAAATTGTCACGACTTCAAGCTAAAAATCAAACTATAAAAAAGAAAATAAACGCATCTCTTGTCTTTCATTAGTTTTTAACACTTTTGTAAATAGGGCTCTTGTTTTGAAGTTAACGTTAACTTGTGAAGTTTTGTCAGTAGCACAATGGAGGGTCTCCGAAAATGTCGGCATGAAATGTGTTTCCTGGATGGAATGACATGTTGATAATCTACTTTCTCACTTAAAATGTTTTCAGAGCTGTCAAAGGTGGAGAATTAACTCAGATGTTTATCCTCAGTGTGCTTCAGGTTATTGTCGTAGGTTCAAATTGCATCTTGGGAAACTTGGAAGTGTACTTCAGTGGGAATGCTCATCATCCTAACCATACTTATATAGTACAGGGTTATACACAGACCTGTATTTCACCGCCTGGTGAAACAGAGCAGGAGAGATGAATACGAGCTTAGAGGAGAGACTGGCCAACATGCTACAAAAGTACAGACACCTTTAAAACATGCCCCAGGAGTACAAGAATTACAGAGAAGCGCTAAGAATCGTGGGACATGTAGGATTTTATTGGGAACTATTTTGCAGCAGTCCGCCCGGGTATGTAAGCTCACTGAGGATAGCAAACAGTCTGCAAGTAGTCGCGGAGCCCGGACTGTCCGCATTCTTTGGAGCTTACATACGTGGATGGTGATTACGATTACGTACGTGGAAAATCACACAGGCAGTTAAGTGGCAGCAGGGGTCCTCAGGTAAAGACGGGAGCATCTGAGAAAAATCGCCTGTATTAAATAGATGGTGTGGCTGATGTAGGTGTTTCTCGGTTATGCAGATTAAAAACAGTTTACGCCTGGAAGTCACTTTTGTGTTCAAGTGTGCAAAATTATTATGACGTAACGATTAAAAAAAGGAAAAAAACAACCAAATCCCCCCCTACGTTGCTGAAAATTGAACGTAAGGGGCGCCGTCGCGCCGTAGGGGAGCAAAATGACAACGTCGGGGCGAGTGCTGGCGGGAGCCCTGTAGTAGACAGCATATATATATTCATTGAGTTTGTGGTGCATAGTATGAAGTGTGCCATTTCAAACAGCCTCATTCTGGAGCTCATTCATAAAAACATTGCCCTGTTTTAGCAGCTTGATGCTATATTTTCTGTTGACAAACCTGACGAGCGTAGGACTGAGGTTTTCTCTGGAGTCCATTGATGATAATGTCCTGTTGTGATGTTTCAGCTCCAGGTAGACGATCCTCAACTACTTCTTCTCTGCATTCTGGACCTGTAGCTCCACCAGCTGGACATTCATAATGAAACTGGTTTGTTCACAGCTGTTAGCAATCAGTTGTTAGCAATCAGCTGCTAGCAATCAGCAGTTAGCAATCAGCAGTTAGCAATCAGCTGCTAGCAATCAGCAGTTAGCAATCAGCAGTTAGCAATCAGCAGTTAGCAATCGGCTGTCAGCAATCAGCTCTGTTTGCCTCGTTAGCTTAGCTTAGCAGCTGGTTTGTCTGAAAGGTTAAGCAATAAGTAAACAGCACAGCTGGTAAAGTAAAACCAACTTAAAGCAGTGTGTGTAAAACAAGAAAAACACAAAGTAAAAGTAAATCAAGAGTCTGGCTGAAGTTATCGGGTTTATTGAAGTCGGGTTACGGTAAACCTGAGGTAGAAGTTTCTCTAAGGTTAAAGGTCGCGTCGACTGATGTTTTGCAGTGAGCAGGGCCTGATTAATGCTAACGTTAATTAGCTTTCACTTTTTGAACATGGAGATGGGAGCTGGGATTTTGATGTCCTGGTTTTTCTCCAACTTCTTCTCACACTCGATCAAATAGTTCACACCATCCACCACCAGCTGGACCAGCTCCACCTGACACACACAGTAGAAAAAACCCAACATAAATAGATTTATAATGGTTTTGGTTTTTGCGTAAAATATTTTTTTAATGTCTGGAAAAAAAGTAATCCCAAAATCTTTCAGAAATGTCACAGGAAATTCTTGAAAAAATTACAATTTCAACAAGATTTACAAGTACGTTTACAGTATAAATATTGTTAAAAATATCAATACAGACTTGATTTATTGTCCAAAAAGTATCAGATGTCCATTGGTTCTGATATTTTGTTTTGGTTTTTTTTTGATGGAGAACAACTGTTTTTTAAATGTCTGAAAACCCAAAAAATAAAAACAAAATGTGTCCAAAATCTTTTAATTTCTATTAAAGTGTACGTAAAATATTTTTTTTAAAAGTCTGTAAAAAAGTTAAATCCCAAAATCTTTCAGAAATGTCAAATTTAAACAAGATTGTAAAAATAAGTTATTTTCTTCTTTAAAAAAAAAATAAAAATATTAATACAGACTTGTTGTATTTCAAAGTATTGTCCTAAAAGTATCAGAGAGGCCCATTAATTCTGATATTTAAACGTTTTTTTTTTTTTTTTATGTAAGACAAATGTTTTTTAAATGTCTAAAAAATAAAAGCAAAATGGGTCCAAAATGTTTCAAATTTTATTTAAGGAATGTTTGGGTTTTGTTTTTTTTGTTTTTTTTTTAGTTAAACAATCTCAAAAACACAATTTCTCTTGAAATACTTCAATCAGTCCCAAAATCTTTCAGAAATGTCTTGAAAAATTAAAAGTTTAAGCAACATTTTAAAAATAAGTAATTAAGGTAATTGTTCAAAATATAATAATACAGACTTGAAGTATTTCAAAGTATTGTTCTAAAAGTAGGGCCAATTAAATGTGATATGTCTGAAAACCTCAAAAATCTTTGACATTTTATTACATATTGTTTTATTACAGGATTGTTTTGGGGGGGATTTTTAAGTTAAAAATAATCTTGAAACCTCTATTGTTCTTGAAATATTTCGCAAAGAAATCCTGAATAAATCTAGTGAAAACAAAAGTAAAGTCTAATAAAAAGTAGAATATTAAAGATGAGTGAAACATAAATAAACCTCCCTAAGGTTGCATACGAGGAAAACCTGGATCGTTACCTCAGATTTTCCCAGACGGTCGAGGTTGGAAATGTCGAAGGTGTCTCCGGTCGCTGCCGTGTCGACTCCACCCGTACCTCGCTTCTGCAGACGGAGGTTGTCGAGTATCTTGGAGAATCGAGGATCCTACAGGGCCATGACAATAGAAAACAGAAAGTTTTAAGTCAAGTTTATTTCTCAGAGAACAGAACACGTGCGGACAATACCTGGCTGAGTTTGGGCAGACGGACGTGGACGCCCGCCCTCAGGCCTGTGCCCAGGTTAGACGGACAGGTGAGCACGTAACCAAGGTGTTTGTTCCACATAAACTCCCAGCCTCGCTCCTGGATAAGCTGTTCCACCTACAGTACAACACATGTAAATATACAAGTATGTCACTTTCAGGATTATTGTGACATATTTATTTATTATTTTGAAAAATTAACCAGCACCAAAAGCTATGGGGCCGGTGAAAGGACTTCGATTTTGTTAAATTTTATTTTACACGGTCATGTAAAAGTTCTCACAAAACGTGCAAAAGTTTTAACAGGTTGATGCAGTGGCTCCATAGGCGGAGTTTGAGATTCTTGGCAGGGGGGTGCAAAAGAAAAAATAGAAATAAATATATAGATTGTCTCGAGATTTGCACTAATCACAATGTGTGTAACATATACAATAATGCAAAAATTCCTAGTAACATAATAGATAATGTTGACAACAAAAATTTGCATCGACGCGTCGTTTCATGTTGTAAATTCATGATAAAATCAGGCTAGCGGCCGCTTTTTGCCGTACATGAACTGCTGGGCGAAGTGTCGCTTCACCATTTACATTGTGAAGAAGAATTGCGCAATAGTAGAAGAACCAACCTAAAGTTTCAAAACTTTGGTTCCATTTCACTGAAAACTAGGTAGAATTAACATCTGTAGCATAAAACTAACAGTAATATGTTAGAAACAAAGCAGCAGAAAACTATTTCATTAAAAAAAATAAATTCGAATGAATTTGGGAAAACTGTAATGAAAACCTTTGATCAAAATGTGACAGAATGGTTCTTTAATGTAGTCTCCAGTAAGACGACTGCCTTTTGTTTTATTCTGAGCAAGGTTTGATTACTGAACCTGTCCAATATCCTTTTCTATAGCTTTTAGTTATTATTCATAAATGCTGTGCGTCGGTAAACCTCAAGTTATGTTTTTCACCTAAAAATATGTAAAAATGACATGGAAGAATAAAACGCAACTTCACGAAGTTTACAAATACTAATGCATGAAATATTGTATTTTTTACTTTTATTATGATGTTAATCAGTTTTTTGGAAAAATGTGTCAGAAACCAATAACAAAAAAGTTAATATTCATTTATTATTTTATTTTATTTTAATATTTGTAAACATGTAAAAGCCTCATAACAATGACGGATTTTCAATAGTCTAAATTTGACCTCCCAACGTCCTTGTTATGTTTTCTTATATGTCTCCAATGTGTCCTCTCCTGTCACTAAAGAATGACAGCCTTACAGTATATCTTCATAGGTGTAACCAAACGTCTAACAAATGTCTAACTCCAGCCCCAGTGAATCACTTCTTTAAGTCGGTGAGCGTGAAACGCACCTGTTTGAGTCCACGGCAGAACCTCTCAAACACTCGCTTCATGTTTCCACCTTTCTCCATGGAAATGACTCTGGTGTGATCCTCCTCGTTGATCCAGATCAGGAAGGTCTTCTCGTTGTTGTGCCTGAAGAGGAAAAACAAAAGAAGGGACACCAATAAGAAGAGAATACGACACAAAACACTCAGAGATGATTATCTTAGCACTGCAAACAGCAAAAGGTGACAAACACAACAAAAATAATTACAAAATACATATAAACTGAACAGCAACGGTACAAAACATTATTATAACACAACTGAAAGAAGTACAAGTACAAGACAAAACTACCCCAAAAACACCACAAAACAGCGTTCCATTGGTTAAAAAACAAGAACAAAGCAGCATTTTTAAAGTCCACAAAACAGCATAAAAACATGAAATGCTGCACATAACCCTCACACAACCTCAAAGAGTAAAAAATCAGTCATACAGGCTGCATAGATACCACAAAAATGTACAAAAATACACAAGAAAACACACAAAACGACATGCATGACGCAAATACACAAAACTACAAAAGGTGGAATTCACAACAACCACAGAAAGACCCAAGTCGGTCCTTAAACAGACAAAATCTCAGCAGAAAACAGCAATGCACAGAGAAATAAAACACAGGACAGAATTAAAGTGGTGTAAAATCACCACAAAAAGACACAAAACACAAACAAATGATAGAAACAACCTGAAAATATAAGAGAGCAACCACAAAACACACAAACAGACAAAAAAAAGTGACTTAAAATCATCCTAAAAATACATAAAACTACAACAAAAAATAAAAAAGATGCCACAAACAACCTCGATATCCCTGTGAGACAACAACAAAAAGCCACAAAACAGATATGCAATTGTATAAAAACAACATTTAAGAGATATAAAAGCCTATATATAAAACACAGAAACACACAGAGAGGCACAACACTATACCACAGACAAAAGACAACCTCACAAAGACACAAAATAGACCCGCAAAATTAGGAAAACAACATTACAAATACACAAACAAACAAAACTGGATTCATGACAACAACCAAAACATGAAACCGCCACAAAAAGACACAAAACAACCACAAGAACAACAGACAACCTGGAAATATCCAAACACAAGAAAGCCTACACTCAAAGAAACACAAAACAGACACGGAGAAATAATGAAAACATTATTACAAATACACAGAACCACTTAAACTACATACGTAACACATATAAATACAAAACCAGCAACACACCAAGTTTTTTAAACACAAAACAAACTAAAGGGGACTTAAAAGTGGGGATGCACCGAAATGAAAATTTGTGGCTGAAGCCGAAGCCGATTAAAAAATAAACGTTTGGCCGAGTACCGAATACTACTGAATATTGAATGTGGTTGTTAAGTTTTTCACTATTTTTTTTAAATGGTGCATAAATAACCTAGAATACATTTTTAGACATGTTTTTTAAAGAAATTAAATGTTTATTGAATATTACGTCATTGTTTTTTAGATATTCCAATAGCCTTTTCGTTTCAAAAAAAGCACAACAAAGTTTTTCATTTATATTACCCCTTCAAATAAAACAAAACATGCATTCCAAAAAAAAAACTAAAGTGCATTAAAGGGGAGGTATGATGAAAAAAATCACTTTATAATGGTTTTGCAACAGTGATACACTGTCCATCCCTTTAGCCTCATTCAGAGGGACAAAGTTGAAAAAGTTCTGTTTCCTCCCTCCCTTGTGATTCCACATTTTGTAAAAAGTCAGCTTTAAACAGGCGAGTTGGTAGGTGACGTCACCTAACACGCCTCCCAGAATGTGAGCTCCTCCCTCTCCAACTATTTAACAGCTAAAACAAATACTGCGGTTTAATATAGAATATATATTATACTTTATTGCCATATATGTAAATGCAAACTGCACTACTTTTTCTGCTGCCGATAATGTTGGGAGTCACTGCTTGGAGCCACGGACCCATTGTTTACACACATCAGCTGCTAGCACTCTGTGCTAATGCTACACCAGCCTATGCAGGGAGAACCGACATCGCTTGTAAACTGAGGAGGAAACGATGGGGATGTTTACGGATTTTTGGCTCACAGCGCTAACAACGGACTCGGTGACAGACGATGGAGAGCGGTAAGCGGAAAGGAAAAAGTCTGGCTGTGTTTGTGTGCGGAAAGGAGGAGCTGCTGCTCTGGTTCTGCAGCAACGCACACACACTTTTCTGACTCAAAATCACTGCACGTTGTTTGATTGCGTCATTGCGTCACACGCTACTATTCGGCCTTGCTTTTAACTCACTAAACCAAAATATTTGGCCGACTGTATTTGGCCACCAAATATTCGGTGCATCCCTACTTAAAAGCACCACAAAACGATGCAAAAAAACAACCCAAAACCATCTTAAAATATCACAAGACAACCACAAAACACACACAAACAAAACTACCTCAATAAGATGCCAAACGTTGTTCAGGCAGAGTTTGTTAATGAATCTGAGTCTCATCAGATCTCAGAACAACACACAACAAACAGAGAACACTAAAACACATCTTTTTTATGGATGTTTCCATCGATGAAAACATTATTTCTGGCAGCCAGCAGGGGGCAAGCTGTTCATACCAGATGCCTCTGGCGTCCGGCCAGTCTCTGGCCATGAAGGCACAAGTCAACAGAGGAGAAACGGGCTTGTCGAACAGGAAGTGATCCTACAGCAGGGGAAGGTAGCACAAATACATGTAAAAACTAAGGGAGGTCGGACACGTTCGTGGTTACGCTGTTACTCGAAATGGTCTGAAAATGGACGCTATGTTACCTGCACAAGAAATTATCAGGAAAACTATTCAATCCATCACATTATTATTAATTTAGAAAAATGGGGAGTTAATTTGACAATTTGCGATTAAGAACGACTGCAGTCCTGTGACATAGACACGGGAAAACTGCAAATACTGTGGCTTTTCATTATTTTTCTGTGAATTAAAAAACAATGACTGTGTTCAAAATTGCTACTAGCGTACTAATATAAGTCTGACGTTAAATTTAGCATGTAGTGCGCTCACATTCGATGGTATAGAAAGATTGAGTGTGCAAGAAATACCCGGATGTATACTATATCGAGACATTTTTTAAGTTTTTAAGCACGGTGGGCACACTAGTCATACTCAACTGCCCCATGATGCATTGCGAGCGGAACGTAAAATTGTCCTGTGATCGGCTTCAAGCTAGAAATCAAGCATCCCCTTTTCAAAACAAAAGCATCTCTTCTTGTCTCCTATTAGTTTTTTAATACTTTTGTAAATAGGGCTCTTGTTTTGAAGTTAACAAGAAGTTTTGTCATTACCACAATGACGGGTCCCCGAAAATCTCTGAAATGTCTGCATGAATTTCCCCCAGTGTGATGGATCAAATGTTGATATTCTACTTGGTCACTTTCTCACTTAAAATGTTTTCAGAACATTCAAAGGTGGCAAATCAACAGAAATATTTAGCCACAGTGTGCTTCAGGTTTTTGTCGTTGTAGGTTCCAAATGCATCTTGGGAAACTTGGAAGTATACTTCAATGAAAACGGTCATCATCCTAACCATAGTATACAAGACAGTATATACTCATAGAGTTTGTAGTGTATAGTACAAAGTATGCCATTTCGAACACAGCCATAGATGTAAAAACTAAGGGAGGTTGGACATGTTCGCGGCTAAACCGTACCTCGGAATGGTCTGAAAATAGACGCCATGTTACCAGGGGCTGACTGCACACAGCGCCAAGCTTCTGTCCAGGAAAACTATCAAATCCATCACATTATTACTAATTTAGAAGAATAGGGAGTTATTTCGACAATTTGCGATTGCAATTAAGCATGTTTTCTCCTGCGAGCCATATCGGATACTCTAATGGGACTGGATTTGGCCCCTGGGCCTTGAGTTTGGCAGATATCTGCTAGGTGCAGTTAGCGTTAGCCCCAAGTAAAATGGCGACCAAAGTCGAGCCGTTCTCCTGGGTGACATGTCCAATCTCCTGTTTATTTGTATGGTAGGAGACGTCAAAGCAGACACACACACCGGGGAAGAGCTACAAACTGATGACGGGAGTAGTGATTGGGCATTGTTCTTGGCAAATCCAAGGGAGAATGCTATTTTTCACCTATCTCCGTTTGTTCTAAAAACCCCAAAAACATAGTATTTGAGGTTTATTTTCCCAAACTCGCCTGTTTTCCAGAGTTTTAGCCTCTGAAAAGTCACTTTCTGAGCAACTCTACACAAACAGGCTGATTTGTGGCCTACTTATGCATATTCATGAGTGGGCGTGTCTATAAATGGGATACTGACTTCCTCCTCCCCGCACGGTGACGTAGGGCCAGAGGACAACCCGCCCTCCTCCCACCCACTCCGTAGCTGAGCTCATTCTGCTTTATAAACATGAGACAAAGCGTGGGGGCGGGGCGTTCACCGGTACATACGCAGACTGTAGAAAATACATACATAGCACTGCGCGAAGGACGCTGAAATGCTCACCTTTGTGGGTGTGTCTGTTTAGATGTCAATCACGGCAGAGAGCTTCCTGGAGGCGCGGCTTCTCCAGCTCAGTGCCACGTCAAATTCGTCATCAAAGTGGGAACGCGTCATCAAATTGGAGCGAGGTGTTTGGGCTCACCCTGCAGTAAGAAAGGAGCAAATCACCCTCTAACGATTGAGGGACTCAATGAAAAAAGCACTTTGGGCATGTGTATGAAGCCCTAAAAGACCTTTATGATGTTTAAAGCACAGAAAAGTCCACTTAGCTTAACATGGGCCCTTGAACAGAATGCAATCCTATCACACTTCTACCACTATAGAGGGCAGGATTTAGTTACTTTTCTTCAGCTGTGACACACAGGAAAGCAGGCAAACTAAGAGAAACTTCTAGAGAGGAGGAAATGGATCTTTTACTAGATTCAGGGAATGGCTAAAGTCTTACCAGATTCCTCTGGCATCAGGCCAGTCTCGAGCCATGAATGCCGAGGTGAGTAAAGGAGACACGGGCTTGTCAAAGAGGAAGTGATCCTTTGGGTGACGCGGTGGGAAAGGACAGAAGAACCAGTATTCACACACTTTTATTTAATGCCTTTTGTCCAGGTGAGGAATTTCCTCATGTGGGTCTGATAAAGTACTTGTAGCACTATCTCCTTTATTTGGTTATTTCATGTTCAAAAACAATCCAAGCTTTTTTTTCAGAACAAATCTCTTTACATTATCAAATAAATAAATACACTTTAATACATCTTTCATTCTGTTGTGGAATATCTCTATATTCTGTAGATCAGAGGTTCTCAAACTTTTCAGGTTACGACCCCAAAAAATAAAGGTTCCACAGACCAGGGACCCCCACTGTCCCTGAAGGTGGTTATACACAGACATGAACATTGAAGAACAGTCATGTGGAGACAGGGCCATCTATAAGGGGGAATAAAGGGGAGAGATTTTTGGGGTCCATCCATAAAGTCAGTAAAAAGATGGTCCATTGTTCTATGAATCTGTGATAACCACATTTATTTATTGATCTGAATAATATCCACTGTTATCCAGGAAGTTTATTATTATTTGCACCATTGTATATTGTTATCTTAAAGATGTAAATCCTTGTTTTAATCAGAAATCAGTTAAAAGTGACCAAAAATGGTAGAGAAGGTGGTGAAATGGGATTTTAAAAACCACAGAAATTGGTTAAAAGTCACAAATTATAGTGGCCAAAAACAGACAGAAAAAGTGGTAAAAAGGGTTCAAAGTGTCAATCTTGGCTTAAAAACAGCAGCCAAAAGTAGGAACAATTAGTTTACACCAGACTTGGGGTCAATTTCATTTTTCAATTACAATTACAGTACGTCTTCAGATATCCATGTTCAATTACAACTCAATTTTGATTACGGTGACCTGCATTTTTTTTTCAATTACAATTAAAATTACAGTTATTGTGTTTCCGCTGAAATTCAATTACAATTATGTTCTCAATTACTAAATGTCTAATTCAATTAACCACAATTACTGAGCCTGAAATAAATAACCCCATAAAACATTTTTTGGGATTATGATAACCTTATCTTAGAAAACAAATTCAAAATTTTTTTTCATTTTTTTGCCTTGCCTCCGAAATTTTAAGTCCCAAGTTTTCCACATTTTGAATGCCTTACTGGATTTTCACCCCAATTTAAGTGTGCTCATGATATTTAATTAGTTTTTAAAAAAATTTAAACCGTTTTTATACATTTCTATACAAATCATGAATGTGGTTAATATGGCAAAAGTGAGCATAAAATATGGTGAAAAGAGGTTAAAAGTGACAATAATGGGTCAACACACGTAACATTAGGTGGGAAAAGTGGTGGAAAGGGTTTTTTATAAGTGCCGAAAATGTCTTGAAAACAGAAAAAATGTGCAGAAATGGGAGTAATGTAGAAAATATCCTAAAAGAAGCAGAAATGTGGTACGAAAAGTGATGAAAACAAGTTTGAAGATGGAAAGTTTGGTGTAGTTGCAGAAAAAGGGTAAAAATAAGCAAAAATGGGCTTGAATTTTGTTTTTTTTTTAAAAAAAATGGCGACCCCAAATGTGGTCCCGACCCCAAGGTTGAGAACCACTGTCCTAAGGAACAGTTGTCTGAATAAATGAAACCATAACATATTATTGCTATATCTGTTAGCTTGTCAAAGTCAATCGGTATTCCAGTTAGGTTAGCATTATGCTAGAGGGCTTTTTCACTTTCTTTTTTTTCCCCTTTAGTCTTTCTTTTTTGCTTTTTTTCCCTCTATTCTTTCTTTCTTTCTTTTAGTTTTTTCCCTTTAGTCTTTCTTTCTTTTCTTTTTTTGTTTTTTTTTCCCTTTAGTCTTTCTTTTTTTTCCCTTTAGTCTTTCTTTCATTTCTTTTTTTGTTATTTTTTCCCTTTAGTCTTTCTTTCTTTTCTTTTTTGGTTTTTTTCCCTCTAGTCTTTCTTTCTTTTAGTTTTTCCCTTTAGTCTTTCTTTCTTTCATTTCTTTTCTTGTTACTTACATCAATGAGCTGCTGCTGCTCCTTGTCCGTCATGTCTCCCAGGCTGTAGTAGTGTCCGGCCAGGTCTCCCTTCAGTCCGGCCAGGGCCGTGACCGTCACCCGCTCCACCTCCCTCCGCTCGGCCCGTGAACAGGCCGGGGGGAGGCTGAGCCCACGGATGCTGCGGCCGGTTCGCACACGGGACGACAGAACGTAGTGTTCATCAAACACACCGTTGGTGAGCTAGAGGAGGAGAACAAGTTAAAAAGCTGTTTTAAGTTCATCATTATTATTATTAAAAGTTCAAATGGGTCCGTCTGATTCTGAATCAAAGGAGGAAATTTTTATCACACAAAAAAATGTGATTGTTTGATCTGAGGGTCACATTATCAACATCCATTTCACCATTTAGAATAACAAGCAATCTGGGCATGAATACAAGATAGAACAAAGGGTCTGTGTGTGTTTTTGTTGTTGTGTTGTTCATTTTCAGTCATTTTTGGATATTTCTGTTATTCTTGTGGTCGTTATGTGTGTTTTTGGAAGTTTTCTGAGTTTTTTGCATTTTGTGAAATTTTCAGTTATTTTTGTGTATTTTTATTCATCTTGGGCAACATTTTGTAAACTTAATGGATTTCTGTTGTCATTTTATTAATTTTTGTGTACTTTTGTGGTCCTTTAGTCATTAGGGCCGGAGCACAATGGTGCATAGGACCCTATTGTAATGCACCTCTTTTTTTTTTTTTTTTTAATTATTATTCTTACAAAAAAGTGATCACATTTTTGAGGGCCTAAACACGTTTTAAAACTCGTGAAAATTTTAACACATATTAAGACTGGTGAAAAAATGGATAATTTGGGGTTATTGGACATGTGTATGGCAAAATGACTCAATGGCACCCCTTGAAAATTGTATTCGCTCCCAGCTGGCACTGATGACATCATCACTGTGGAACTTCTGCAAAATTCTGACATCATCACTCTCTACAGTGATGACATCGTCACAAACAGACAGAGATTCCTTGCTTTTATAGAGAGATACGTCTTGCATCCAACACTGCACTGTTAAAGGACTTCACACATTCATATTTTTTATTTTAAACATACATGTTTATTTGGTTGTTATAAAACAATCTTGACAATAATAATAAATCTTTATAGAAAAAATATTCCACTCGCAACCTGTTCACTTGGATGATGTGTATACGCTCAGGGAAGTTATTCAGAGTGTGTAGAGCTAAGTAGATGCTAATTAATTATAGCAGCTTTCAGATGTATGCCAAAAAAATGAGCTATGGTTTAATCCAACTGTCATTCATAGTCATAGCGCCACCTATTGGTAAAAGGAAATCATATGCAACACATCTCAAAGAAAAATTGGATATTGTCTAATTATATTGAATTATTTCAAATGTATTTAGAACTTATTGTATTGTTTATTGTGAGTTGTCATGATGTAAAATATACAGCAATTGGAATCAAATGGCAAATCAGGTTCAATCAGTTTGTGAAAATTCTTGAACTTTTGTTGGTTTTTGACTGTTTTTTTTTTTGTTTCTCTCTCCAATGTTTTCCTTGAAAGTAAATTCATAACTTAGTATACATTTAACCTCCTGAACATGTCAATTTATTCCCAGCTACTGTAGTATCAGTGTTTGCTCTCTATACATTTAACATTGTTTGTGGTGGTAGTAAACTGATTGTATTTGTACTATTTACATTTTAAAAATGTAATAGATTTAAGGTCTGAAATGTTTCCTCCATCAGGAGGCAGAACTGAGGCTTAGCTTCATTTTGAAGCATATACGGCATAAAACATTTAATATAAAAATCTATATTCTCATTAAATTCTAAATAAAAGATACTTTCTTCTTCATTGGTTGTTTGCTGTATATAAAGCAATTTTTGTTTTTTCACCTTTGAAGAATCCAGGTCAGTTGGATGGATCATAGTTTTGGGGTCATAGCCGTTGTGCCTGTCCTTGATGATGGGGTCAAAGAGATCAGCAAAGACCTGTGTGTAAAAATATATATTATTTTACAATATTTCATTGTCCATTTACTTTTTAAGAACAAAATATTCCAATTTTCAACCAAAAAAATAACTATTTGTATTAAAATCACACCAAAAACTTGTGAAATATGAGTGAAAAAAACCTATTTATCAAAGGAATTAAATGAAGAATATCTTCATTGGTCAGTAAATCAACAATATTATTGTTACAATTTTGATGTAACTTCATTTGTCGTCATTCCCTCAGAGGTCATGTTTTCTATTTGTTTTGTTCTCATTCATGATATAATGATTAAAAAGTAAATCAATGGGCAGTAAAAAGACAAAAAATATGAAGATTTTTAACAAGTTGCATTTCACAAATTTAATGAATAAAAATAGTATTTACCTCGTAGCTCTCCTCGTCCCCAGCCACACAGCCCACGGTCTTAATGAAGGGGTGTCCGGGGTTGTCCACCCCAGTTTGGATGCACTGGTCCAGGGTCCAGTTGTTAGGGGTCAGTTGGTCTCTCAGTTTGGCGTAAATGGCTGGAGTCAAAGCGGAGGCCATGCAGTTGTTGTGTTTCCTCAGATCAGGGAAGTCCGAGCTTTGGGGTGAGAAGAACAGACAGAGATATTTCTCTAAAAACATATTACCTTGTTAATTTATGATTTATACACTTCAAACCATCCAGTTAAAGCATGAGTTGATAGATCTGGGCTTATAACGGGCATAATAAGAATAGTGTCATTATAAATAATATACAATAAGATAAAGTTAATTATATTATATAATAATGAATATATGTATCTCATAAATACAAAATATAATACACAAATTGTGTAGCCACAGATAGGGGCTATGTCAGTGAAATGACTTGAATGAACCGAATCCCTTTAGTAAGTGATTCAGATTCACCCGGATCCATGAAATAAATCAAATTTACCAATAATAGTGTTATTTAAATATATCGTAAATTATTATATATCTATTATATTAATATCATGTATGTTATTTATATAATATTTTGTTCCAGTTACTCATTTTGCATCATTTCCGTGTTTTTTCACCTCCTATTTAGATTACTATTAAACTTCCTGAAATTGTACCAAACATGCGAGGTAATAAATCCAAAAGTGACAAGTAACAAAGTACAAATACTTTGTTACTGTACTTAAGTAGTTTTTCTGGTATCTGTACTTTACTTGAGTATTTATTTTTTTGGCGAATTTTAACTTATACTCCTTACTTTTTTAAACAAATACCTGTACTTTTGCCTCCTTACATTTAAAAAATGAGCTTGTTACTTTTAAGATCTTCGAAGATGACGCCACGACATAAAAAGGCTCAAAATGTTGGTAGTTTGAGCTTTTTTCAGTAACGCAGCTCCATTAGTTTTATGGTTAACATTTTCAAGTTTTTAAAAATCTTAAACTCAAAGCTGCTCTGAGTTTAATTGAGTATTTGTGGGGTTTTTTTCTTGACACATTTTATTTACAAATTGTGTTTATTATGAGTGCTAAATTCTCCAGGAGTTCAAAGTTAATACATTTAATTTATTTTCATGTACCAGTATTCTACAAGTTCTTAAAAAAATAAAAGATATGGAATTTGCTGGTTTAAAACCCCTGTCTTATTATTGAAGGGACATTTGTTGTACTTTTTTACTTAAATACATTTAGTAGCATGTATATTTTTTTACTTTTACTCAAGTAAGGGAGCAACTTCAATATTTTGACTTTTACCAGAGTCATTTTTTATTCAAGTATCTATAGTTTTACTTGAGTACTGAAGACGAGTACTTTCGCAATCTCTGAATAAATCAAACTTGTGTTATTACTTCTATATTGGGGGTCACTGGGGGCAATACTCCGTAGTACGACACTGTTTATTATCAGATAACACCAAAATTAAGAAATGAACAGCAATTGGCAGCAAAACTCTTTTAAACGGTCCTGAAATTTTGTGTTTTTATACACACTACAGCTATAAAAACTTTTTAAATTAGTTTTTTTTTTTTTTTTTTTTTTTGTCTTTTAGAAGTAATAATTAAAGTTGTGGTTGTTTTCATCCCAGTTTGGATCAGGACATTGTGTGATGGTTTGGTGTTTAGTGGCGTGCATCCAAAGCAGAGTGATTTAAAACCTCCTCATGACTCGATGAGCGTTCAAGCATCGCATTGGGATGAAACCCGAGACCTGTTTTACGTTAGCAGACTTTCCAACATGAGATCAGAATGATTCACACACTCACACCTTCATGTTGAACTTCTATGTTCCATCGTTGATAAAAAAAGCTGATACTTTCCAAATATTTAGACTTTTAAGTCCAAAAAAGAGATACATTTTAACAAAATAAAAGTGCTTTATTTACTTTTTGTTTAAAAGGCCTTAGATAATGTTATTTCAGGCTTAAACTGCACCATCTTTTCATTTGATTCAGGATTATTTTAATAAGTTGTGAAGTCGAGCCAGTTGAGAACCTCAGAATTAAACCAATTGCACAATTTATTTTAATCCACTGTAAAGACTCAGAAATTGTCATTTTCTCACATTAATTTAGACCGACAACTCAATTCTGTCATCACAAAAAAAATAAAAATACTGTTTGTTTGTAGGGATGCACAATAAATGTACATTTAAATGTTTTTTACTTAATTTGTATTGCCCCACCCCTTTAACCTTTGATCCTGATACATGAAAGAGAATACAAAGAATGGACGCACAAAAATATATAGTGTGCAGTTTGCTGCAATATTGCTATATTTAGCGACTCTTCATACCCCCCCAACGCCCCCTGCTCACTGCACCTTAACTAACCACATCAAAGTCTTAAGTATGTCTGTTTATGGCTTCAATAGTCCACAAGCTTTGACTCTCTGGACTAACTTTTCATGCAAAGGAGTTGGAAACACGATTGTGCACTTGAAGAGTTCTTTGTTTGTCCACTAGTAGGCATTGGTACCTTGTGTAAACTGACGTGGTTAAAACTAGGGTAGGCGATTTTCTCCAGATACACTTTTTAGGTTTTTGGTTGAAAGTTCCTTTATGTCCTGACAGAAATGAAGATTTTATGTGCTCTGAAAAAGGAAGGAAAAAAATTCATCATCTGTAGCAACTGTAAACCTGTCATAACTTCGACCAATGGAAAAAAAAAAAATATATATATATATATATATATATATAATGATAAAGTATATTGTTTACTTGCTGTTGAATGAGACATGAGACAACAAAGTTTCTACACAATACAAACGATGAGCTGAGGTCTGCTTCTGCAGCAGCTGTGCTCATGCATGTGAGTGAGACGGAGCACAGAGGGGAGGGGCGAGGGGGGTGAAGGCGGAGCCGTCAAAATCATGCTTGCTTTTGAAAATCGCCTACCCTACCTTTAAATAAAGGCAGTGGCTATCCATACAGTTGCTGTATCAATATACCGACATTCTATCCGTACGCAGCGCCCCATTTGGCCAGTTTAGGTCACGTGACTAAGACTAAACCTTAACCTAAACCAAACTCTATCCCTAACCCTAAAAATTGTTGCGATACTGGGTTATAACCTAAACCTAACCCTAAGACGCTACGTACTTGTACTTCGGTAACCATACCAATAGCACCGGGGGTTGTCCGAAATGGCATCCTCCGTACTATACACTACAAACTCAATGAGTATATGCTGTCTACTATTAATTAAATTAAATTGGGGCTTTCGCCTTTAATTGGCCATGTAATGTTATTACATTAATGGAATTTGTCCTCTGCATTTAACCCATCCCTGAGGAGCAGTGGGCAGCCATTTTTGCGGCGCCTGGGGAGCAGTATACTGTAAGTATGGTTAGGATGATTATGATGATGACCGTTCCCACTGAAGTATACTTCCAAGTTTCCCAAGATGCATTTGGAACCTACAACGACAAAAACCTGAAGCACACTAAGGCTAAATATCTCTGTTGATTCTCCACCTTTGAAAGTTCTGAAAACATTTTAAGTGAGAAAGTGACCAAGTAGAATATTCAAAGATCCGGCGTTGAGCTACTGACCAAACTTCAAAACAAGAGCCCTATTTACAAAAGCATTAAAAACTATTGGAAGACAAGAAGAGATGCTTTTGTTTTGAAAAGGGAATGTTTCATTTTTAGCTTGAAGCCGGTCCCTGGACGATTTTATGTTCCGCTTGCAATGCATCATGGGACGGTTGCGTATGACTCGTGTGCCCACAGTGTTCACTTAAAAAATGTCCCAATATTATACATCCGAGTGTTTCTCAAGTACTCAATATTTCCATTCTATCTCATGTGAACGCACTACATACTCATTTTCATCAGACTTAGCATTAGTAAAATTAGTCGTAGTACGTTAGTATGACACAGCCATAGTGTGTAGTTTACAGCCTTATTGTTCTGTAGAAAAGTTTCCCTGAGCGACTTTGTTGCTATATTTACCAAGTTAGCATTATTTACTGTCCGCAATACATGGAACGCAAAGATTGATTCCACACCTTGAAAGACGCCATAGAAATTACAAGTCGATGCTGCACAGACTGAAAAAGCAGTGAAAGATGTGGAGGCGACATTTTTCAGAAATGTCATTGATGGCTGATTTCATCTTTCAAATGAAACAGCTGCATGTTAATTGTGTCTTGATGGATAATCGGTTTTTATTTTGTACATTTAGTCATTTCACTTTGACAGGAACAGATTTATTCTTAATACGTCTGTGAATGAAGGTGAGGAAAGTGATTTTTTAATAATAGATTATAATATATTAACTAAAAAGTTTTGTAAAAGCATGAATTGGATTTGTTATAAAAGCCAAACTGTTGAATTATCAATCTCAGAACATCACTAATGATTGTGTTTGTACGTGTGCATAAATGCTTCTTTAATAATTGAATGACGCTCCCTAAGGCCTGTCCAATGGTACCTGGGCGGGTACAGCTTCTTCTTGGAATCAGCTGACACGGAGCCATTCTCTGTCATCAGATACCCGACCGCCATGGAACCCGTCCCCAGACTGGCCAGCAGCACGGCCGTGTTTCTGCCAGAGATCAGACGTGTGAAAGAGCCTGCCATCCTTCAGCTACGGATCAACCTTCCTCACAAACAATCTGCGAGAGAAAAGGGAAGAGAGTCGGGTTTAAAGCACATTATTTGTTATTTTCTGTGAGTTTAAAGAAAAATAAACTCCAAGAAACCCTTCCTTACAACAGACAGAAAAAGCTGCACCTGCTCAGAGTCAAGAAACCATTAGAGATATTGAGGAAATATGCAAATATTGATGGTCACATTTTTTTTGGTTAGCTTAGCATGTAGCCACGACAGCTGAGGGGAGGTCAAAGGGTAAAGGGGCGGGGCTATGTGATCAGTTGAATCTAAATTTCAAAAATGTGAAACATTTGCTTTTATCAGCAATACATTAATACTAATATAATACATGGATAGACAAATTATTTCATTATTTTACTTCTGTTTCTATTTCAACTTCAGACCCTTTCATATCATTAATTCATCCTTCTTTCTCTCCATTATCTCCATCTGACTATTATCTCTTCTTCTAAAATCTCTCTAACATCCCAATCAATTCATCTATGATCTCTATTATCTTTTCCCTCTGATATCTATATCACTCAAAGATCTTTATTTATCTCCAAAATTACTCTCACTTATATCTTTATCCCTCTAATATCTCTTAATTTACTCTGTCTATCCCTCTAATTTCTCTATTTTTCAATATCTCTATGTATCTCTAACTCTAATATATTCCTATCATCTCTTAAATTACTATGTCTGTCCTTCTAATATATCTATCTTTAAAATCTCGATAGAGCATTCTAATAACTATCTATCTTCTGAAGTATATCGCTTTAATATCTCTACCTCTCTAATAACTCTTTGCCTGTAATGTTCCTCTCATATAGTAATCTATCATATATATATATATATATATATATATATATATACAGTATACTGTATATATATGGGTGCATATATGTGTATGTATATATATATGTATATATAAGTAGCTCAGATAAATTTGTTAAACAGAGGGGTAGGATTAAATAAGTCAGACTTCTTCCAACTCCTTTATTGAACGTGTAAATATTTTATTGAAATCTTCTTACTTTGTGTTTCTGACTTGTTTTGGAAATGAACTTGTTTTGCGACATTCCTTTTAT
Organism: Gouania willdenowi; assembly: GCF_900634775.1. Taxonomy (NCBI): domain Eukaryota; kingdom Metazoa; phylum Chordata; class Actinopteri; order Blenniiformes; family Gobiesocidae; genus Gouania; species Gouania willdenowi. Next base: position 7,021,075 of record NC_041055.1, on the reverse strand, counting down.
TTTATGTGTTGTTTTTGTTTTTACAAACTCAAATATCTTTCACACATATATTCCTCTCTCTCCATCCTCTACTATCTCTATTTATCTCTTAATATCTCTATCACTCGTCAACAATACTATTGTAACTGTATCTCATCAGTTACATCTCTCTAGCATCTACATTTGTCTCTCTCGTATCTATATTTATCTCTCTAATATCTCTATTTATCTTTCTAATATCTATATATATATCTCTAATCTATATATTTATCACTAATATCTATATTCATCACTCTAATATCTCTATTTATTTAATATATCTTTGTAGTTTATCTATCTTACATTTCCATCTACCTTACATAATATCTCTAATTTCTCTCTAATATCTATATTTATCTCTAGTATCTCTATTCATCACTCTAATATCTATATTTATCTCTATTCATCACTCTAATATCTATATTTATCTCTAATATCTCTATTCATCACTCTAATATCTCTATTTATTAAATATATCTTTGCAGTTTCTCTACCTTACTTAATATCTCTAATTTCTCTCTAGTATCTATATTTATCCCTCTAATATCTATATGTATCTCTCTAATATCTATATCTCTGTAACATCTCTATTTATTTCTCTAATATCTCTTTTTATTTATCTAATATCTCTATTTATTTATCTAATATACTGTATCTATTTATCTAATCTCTATTTATTTATCTAATATACTGTATCTATTTATCTAATATCTCTATTTATTTATCTAATACACTGTATCTATTTATCTAATATCTATTTATTTATCTAATAAACTGTATCTATTTATCTAATATCTATTTATTTATCTAATATACTGTGTCTATTTATCTAATATCTCTATTTATTTATCTTATATCTCTATTTATTTATCTAATATATCTATTTATTAATCTAATATCTCTATTTATTTATTTAATATACTGTATCTATTTATCTAATATCTCTATTTACTTATCTAATATACTGTATCTATTTATCTAATATCTCTATTTATTTATCTAATATACTGTATCTATTTATCTAATATCTATTTATTTATCTAATATCTCTATTTATTTATCTAATCTCTTTTTATTGATCTAATATCTCTATTTATTTATCTAATATCTCTATTTAATTATCTAATATACTGTATCTATTATCTAATATCTATTTTTTTTATCTAATATCTCTATTTATTTATCTAATATATCTTTTTATTTATCTTATATCTCTATTTATTTTTCTAATATATCTTTTTATTTATCTAATATATCTTTTTATTCATCTAATATACTGTATCTATTTATCTAATATCTATTTATTTATCTAACATCTCTTTTTATTTATCTTATATCTCTATTTATTTATCTTATATCTCTATTTATTTATCTAATATCTCTATTTATTTATCTAACATCTCTATTTATTTATCTAATATACTGTATCTATTTATCTAATATCTCTATTTATTTATCTAATATATCTTTTTATTTATCTTATATCTCTATTTATTTATCTAATATCTCTATTTATTTATCTAATATATCTTTTTATTTATCTTATATCTCTATTTATTTTTCTAATATCTCTATTTATTTATCTAATATATCTTTTTATTCATCTAATATACTGTATCTATTTATCTAATATCTATTTATTTATCTAATATCTATTTATTTATCTAATATCTATTTATTTATCTAACATCTCTTTTTATTTATCTTATATCTCTATTTATTTATCTTATATCTCTATTTATTTATCTAATATCTCTATTTATTTATCTAACATCTCTATTTATTTATCTAATATATCTTTTTATTTATCTTATATCTCTATTTTTCTAATATATCTTTTTATTTATCTAATATATCTTTTTATTCATCTAATATACTGTATCTATTTATCTAATATCTATTTATTTATCTAATATCTATTTATTTATCTAATATCTATTTATTTATCTAACATCTCTTTTTATTTATCTTATATCTCTATTTATTTATCTTATATCTCTATTTATTTATCTAACATCTCTATTTATTTATCTAACATCTCTATTTATTTATCTAATATCTCTATTTATTTATCTAATATCTCTATTTATTTATCTAATATACTGTATCTATTTATCTAATATCTCTATTTATTTATCTAATATCTCTATTGATTTATCTAATATCTCTATTTATTTATCTAATATATCTTTTTATTTATCTTATATCTCTATTTATTTATCTAATATATCTTTTTATTTATCTTATATCTCTATTTATTTATCTAATATCTCTATTTATTTATCTAATATACTGTATCTATTTATCTAATATCTCTATTTATTTATCTAATATCTCTATTTATTTATCTAATATACTGTATCTATTTATCTAATATCTCTATTTATTTATCTAATATATCTTTTTATTTATCTTATATCTCTATTTATTTATCTAATATCTCTATTGATTTATCTAATATCTCTATTTATTTATCTAATATATCTTTTTATTTATCTTATATCTCTATTTATTTATCTAATATATCTTTTTATTTATCTTATATCTCTATTTATTTATCTAATATCTCTATTTATTTATCTAATATCTCTATTTATTTATCTAATATACTGTATCTATTTATCTAATATCTCTATTTATTTATCTAATATCTCTATTTATTTATCTAATATCTCTATTTATTTATCTAATATATCTTTTTATTTATCTTATATCTCTATTTATTTATCTAATATCTCTATTTATTTATCTAATATCTCTATTTATTTATCTAATATATCTTTTTATTTATCTAATATCTCTATTTATTTATCTAATATATCTTTTTATTTATCGTATAATCGCTAGTTTAGTTATCTATATAGCTCGATTTAGTTATCTAATATATCTTTTTATTATCTTATATCTCTATTATTTATCTAATATCTCTATTATTTATCAATATCTCTATTTATTTATCTAATATACTGTATCTATTTATCTAATATCTCTATTTATTTCTCTAATATCTCTATTTATTTCTCTAATATCTCTATTTATTTATCTAATATCTCTATTTATTTATCTAATATCTCTATTTATTTATCTAATATATCTTTTTATTTATCTTATATCTCTATTTATTTTACTCATATAATATCTCTATGCATTGATGCATCAATCTCTGGGTCTATGTGTGAAGGTCTGGTCTGTTCTTGGTCCTCTTTGTTCTTCTTCACTAAGGAGCTTAGAGGTGAGTAAAGGTGCAGCAGATGCTTTAGCCTCTTTCTAACTGAGCAGTGCTAAAGCTTCACCTGACCAGCAGCTCTAAAGTTAGTCTAGGTCAGCTGAGGAGGGGCGTCTAATTACATCAGGAGCTTCACTCCTGTAATCCCAGTCCGTCCAAGCTGGGAGACGGACTCCAGCTCGTCCACTCTCTCTATTTATAGACCACTGAAGGACAGTCGTTAGAGAGACCAGGACCAGTGCCAGCTCCAGACTGGCTTTGACCCAGTCACAGGACCAGTAAGGACAACAGGGGGGGGGGATAGGAGTCACTGGTGAACTGGTTCCCACCAGTAAAATGTTCAATTATCAAAGTTTCTTGCAATCTTTGCGAAAAAAAAAAAAAAACATGTAAAATTGACAGAAGTTAAGCTAATAGTCATATTTATGCTCAATAGTGTCAAGAACCAAATGTTACATTATACTGTAATCATTATTGTTCTTATTTTTCCTTCTATGTTGTTACTTTGATATTATTATCATTGATTGAATTAAAGATGAAAAAGGTTCAAATTGCTGCTCAAAAGTTTGTTTTCATCTCCACTGGAAACACATGCCTGTTAACATTCCTATAGACCAGTGGTTCCCAAACTGGGGTACTTGTACCCCTAGGGGCACTTGAACACGTTCTCAGGGGGTACACAGAAACATTTGTCAGTTTATTTTTTTAACTTTATTATAGGGGTTTTTCATCCACACAGACTTTTTCCTCATCCATCAATAATAATTTGTGGCACAACTCTTTAAAATACACCAAAAAATGAAGCTCAAATTCTAAAACAAGCAAAACATCAGAAATAAATGAATAAAAAGGCCTAAATTCAAGGATAATTTTGGAGGAGACACAGGAAAGAGTTTAGACGGGCATGCAGACACAAATAAATAATGTAGAACATGAGCTAAGAGGTACATGGGGTAATAAAGTTTGGGAAACACTGCTGTAGACGGATGCAAAGATGTGTTATTACTTCATTTACTGTGATTTCACAGTGAGTGGCCTTTTGTTCTACTTTGTTCCACATTCAGTCATTGATTTTTAGACGGATTAGATAAACATCCGCTCTTGTTTTCCCACAACTTTCAGTGAAAACTCCAGAAATGTCACTTTGGCAGAGTTTTTGGGACGTAAGTAATCACACTAAGAATGATGGAAAAACACTTCTATGCATCCATCTACAGGACTCCACATCCCACAATGCAATGCGTGAACTTTTTTCCAACAATGTCAGCAAACTTTCTAAACTACATTTGTTAGTTTTTTTTAAATCTATGAGGCCTACACTATTAAAAACTATCATCGCCAGCAGATTTAAAATCGGTCTGGTTGATGGACTTGACCGACCAATCAGGGCTGGGGCTGAACTGGGGTGGCCAATCACATTCTTGCCATCTCTGCGAGCTTTTAACCTGAGGGTTGCCGGCTAAAATCCATTGTGAGCCATCACTGTGGGACCATGAGCAAGTCCCTTAATTAACCTGAACTTGTACAATCTCAACGAAACGTCCCTGGTTTAATAAAAACCAAAAATAAAAACTGAAACTGAAAAGAACGTGAATTACGTTTATGTGACTGATATACCATATCACCTCTTTTTTTTGCCAAACTCATTGATCACCTATTTCTGATCAACACAGTATCATTATAGACAAATTAAACCTAAAAATGCATAAATAAGTTTGCAATTCAGTTTTACAAAAAGTGATGCAAATCAATAGGGTGACATTGCGTGATGTAAATTCTAACCATGATCAGAAACATTCTTCTTGTTTCCAGTTTAATTTCATAGCAGAGCACTTTTAAATCTGCAGTTCAGAGCTCTGTGTGGTCTTTAACATCACCTGCACCGGTGGAAGCGTGACAGCCTTGAAGCTAACACACACATTTGGACTTTAAAGTAGGAAATGCTGCAGATAAGGAGGAGAATAGAGGTTGGTACTGTACCTGTTGAAGAGCTGCTGTGGACTGAGTGAAGCTCTGCAGTTAAAGAGCTTTTCTCTTCAGTCCTGGAGGAGGGCTTAAAGAGCAGAGGCCAATGGTCAGGCAGATGGGCGGCGGTAGCAGCCAATAGAGGAGCAGAGTCCAGGATCAACGTCCAGCCTGACCTTGATATTAAAAGAAAGTTTGACCTTCACGTCTTCACATGATCTGCAGCAGCTCTGACACTCTGAGCTGCATAACGACAAGAGTTCACAGGCTGTTTGTGTAATAGGTCAGTGAAACACACACACACACACACACACACACCTGACAAGAAATCACTGCAGGTTGTACTTCAGAAATACTTTGAGGCACATGAAGTGGAGAGAAAACAGATTTGAATGATCTAATACACAAATTTACTTTCATGCACTCTTTATAGCCACTCAAAGGATAAACTAACCATCATATGATATATTAACTAAGCCTATCAAATTACTTACTGAACTAACTCTTGCTCGTCAAAAGATTAACTAAACCTATCAAATATATACAAAAACTAACTCATTCTCATCAAAGGACTAACTATGCCTATTAAACAATATACTAAAACTAATTAATTATCATCAAAGGACTAACTATGCCTATCAAACAATATACTAAAACTAATTAATCATCATCAAAGGACTAACTAAGCCTATCAAATGATATACTAAAACTAACTCATCAAAGGACCAACTATGCCTACAAACAATATATTAAAACAAACTCATCCTCATCAAAGGACTAACTATGCCTATCAAAAGATATACTAAAACTAACTAATCATCATCAAAGGACTAACTATGCCTATCAAAAGATATACTAAAACTAACTAATCATCATCAAAGGACTAACTATGCGTATCAAATGATATACTAAAACTAACTAATCATCATCAAAGGACTAACTATGCGTATCAAATGATATACTAAAACTAACTAATCATCATCAAAGGACTAATTAAACCTATCAAATATATACAAAAATAATCTCACCCTCATCAAAGAACTATCTAAGCCTATCAAATGATAAACTAAAACTAACTCATCCTTATCAAAGGACTAACTAAGCCAATCATATATACAGTATATAAAAACTAACTCATCCTTATCAAAGGACTAACTACAGTATATAAAAACTAACTCATCCTTATCAAAGGACTAACTAAGCCTATCATATATACAGTATTTTAAAACTAACTCATCCTCATCAAAGGACAAACTAAGCCTATCAAATATACAGTATTTTAAAACTAACTCATCCTTATCAAAGGACAAACTAAGCCTATCATATATACAGTATATAAAAACTAACTCATCCTTATCAAAGGACAAACTAAGCCTATCATATATACAGTATATAAAAACTAACTCATCCTTATCAAAGGACAAACTAAGCCTATGAAATATACAGTATATAAAAACTAACTCATCCTCATCAAAGGACAAACTAAGCCTATCAAATATACAGTATATAAAAAACGAATTCTAGCCCATCAAAGGACGAACACTATCACTAAGTCACTATGCTTGTTAAAGGTTATTTTAACTAACTTATCCCATCAAATTAGATACTAATGCTGTCTGCTTGTTAAAGGATAGACTAATTAGCTCTGCCCATTAAATTATAAAATAATTAACAACCCGTTTAGGCCGTGTGACAGATGATTGTTTAAACTCATAGAATTCCAACCCATGAAATTAGAATAAATGTGATGCTTGTTCAGTTGCTCTTTTCTTTTCCTCCACATGTTAAAAAAAGGACGATGAGCCGCGAGTCGTCTTTGTTTTAATTTTATTGATGTTCAAGTCCTGTGTGTGTGAACATCTGTACATCAGTGGATACGAAGGATCCGACATGTGCATTCGAGGAAGTTTAAGGTTTGAATTCTCTAGTCTACGAGTATCAACAGAAACAAGGAGAAAACAATGAACCAGCAACAGCAATGCTTCTCAACTCCTGGGACAGGTCCCCAAAGTGGGTCACAGGCTCGCTTTCAATCGGAAAAATAAGGAAACAGTCCTGTGCTTTTATTTTGAAGGGGATTAATTGGTGGCATTGCATTTTGTGACAAACTATTTAAAGCTTGCTAATCAGTATTTACATGTTTATATTTGATCAGAGGAAAGCTGTTTTTTTAAATGTATTTTTATTTCGGAGGGAAAGTTTTTGATATAAAGGCAGGAAATATATTTTTATACTGCCATAACATCTTGCCATTTTATTTTGAAGGGGATCTATTTATAGATTTATCTTTTTGTTTATTTGCTGCATTACTGCTCACATCACCACTTTTTAACCTACATTCCTCATTAATTACATAATACGAAAACATTAAGCATCTTTTTTTTAATTATTATTTTATTTTGAAGTGGATTTAGTTGTGTCTACTCACAATTCTGAAAGTAGGCAGCAACAATTTAATATTTATCTTATTAAAGCACATTTTTTTGTAGTACATACCAACAGGTAAGGTACATTTTAGTTTTAAAAAATATATGTATTTCAGTTGTTGGTTTATTTTTTAGCAACTTATGGTGTAAATTACGATCTGTTCACATTTCTGTCAGTAGCTGACCACAAATTTTGCATTTGAATCCCTCTCTGGCCTCATCGTGTTTTAATATATGAAATTGAATTTTTTTTTTCATGATTTTGTTTTTAGGGGGATTTATTTATAGAACTCAAGATTTATAGAACTTACCGTGACAATCATATATTTATCTCGTTAAAGAATCTTTTTTTTTTGTGCTAACCAGCATGTACGGGACTATTTTTTGTTTATTTTATTTATTTGTTTTCAGTTTCGGGTTTATTTTTTCGCACCTTTCATGGCGTAAACTTCCATCTATTCACATTTCTAACAGGAACTGTGACAAGTATAATTCTATCCTTATGTACCCTTCAATACATCATTTATATTGATTTAAATGAAATGAAAACATGTTTTTTGGTATTTTATTTATGGCGCTCATTGCATTCTATTCACAATTCTGACACTAGATGACAACATTTAATTGCTCAACTTTTTAACTTTCAGCATTTATTTATTGTCTCTTGTCAATTCATACCTCTGTCAGTATGTGGTGACATTTAGATACTTATCTTTATATCTTTTTAAAACACAACTTCCTTCAGTATTTACCTTAATGTAAGGCAAATTTTTCTCTTTTGAATTGTACTTTTTTAAATTTTTAGTCTTGTAATGATGGAAAACTAAACACTCTACAGGATGATTTACGGCACTAAGAGGACATTTTGAAAAAATCACAAATCTAGAAAGAAAGAGAGGAAATTATTTGACGCACACGGTCGGTGAGGGTCAAAACAAAACAAAGAAACTGAAGAATTCTGTACAAAAATATACATTTTTAAACTGTAAGGAAGTAGAAATGTGAGAAGGAGATCCTGATGTGTGTGGAGGAGCTCAGAGTAGAGGTGTAGAGGTGCTTAGAGCCCCCCCTGCTGCTTTTACGTGGAAAAATTAGATTATATCAGAACAAATTCCAGTAATCTGCACTTTGTGACAGTGCCCTCGTGTGGGCATCCTGAGGCTTTTGATTCTTCTCATAGTTTCACATATTAGCATAAATAGCCGTTAGCATGTCGGTACAATGTGATTCACTTAATAAAAGTACTAATATTAACACCAATGAATACCTCACTGATGTTTAGGATAACAACAACGTTATCCCTGTTTAAGTGAAGGACGGGGAAACTTTTAATCAAAAAAAGTTGAAGACCAGAAATTCCAAAAGACCATGAATGCATCACTGTAGCAGCTTCATGCTAATTGAAGAAAGTTGGAATAAAAACATCTTATCTATGCTCTGAAATGTAAAATTGATTTATAAAATACTTGTTTTAAAGTGACTAGTGTTAATTTTTTCTTTCACTGTCTAATCTTCTTTTAATGGCAATGACGGTTAAATATATACGTACATATAAAAGTTTTACTTTTTGAGGTATTAGTGTTTTTCTTTGTTAAAGCTTTTGCAATGATGGATGAAATGGTGTGTGATGTTATTTTGTAGATGTGTGCCCAGGTTGTATGGAAGCCCAAAAGAGACATAAAACAACATGAAATAAAAAGGCCATTGTGGAAATAAATATATAAGAATAATAAAAACGTATTTCATAATATTACCTTATTTAACATATTATATATTTGTCTGTTATTTATCAAAATGGTTTTTATTTCAAAATGTTGTTTTTATTTATTTAATTATGACTCTTTTGGGCTTCCATAAGGTTGTGGTTTTTGTTTCTGCACATGTGCAGCTCATTGTCGTATTGGACACACAACAGTCTATTACATTAAATTAACTGGGTCCTAAAGTCCTCTAAAGCACCTGGGCCGGACACAGGGAGGGCGTCGCCAGATGCCTTCAAGAAACATGGAATATTTTTTGAACAATTTGAGCCAATTTTTTTTTGCTTATTTTTACCCTTTTTCTGCAACTACACCAAACTTGCCATATTTTAACCCATTTCCATCACTTTTTCTTGCCATGCTTTTGCTAAATTTAATGCATTTTTGCTACATTACTCCCATTTCTGCCACTTCCAATGTATTTTCTGCACATTTTTTCCACTTTCATTACATTTTCAGCACTTTTTAAACCCTTTCCACCACTTTTCCCACCTAATGCTGCACATATTGTCCCATTATTGTCACTTTGAACCTCTTTTCATCACATTTCATGCTTATTTTTGCCAATTTAACCACATTCACGATATGTCATGCCCATTATTTGGCAGTTTAAACTAATTCTTCCTCCTTTTTAAATTACACTACCCCACCAGCCCCCATTTCTGCCACTTTATAGCTAATATTGACACTTTGAACCCTTTTTTCTGTTTTAGGCTACTCTAATTTGCAACTTTCAATCAATTTCTGTGGTTTTTAAAATCCCATTTCTCCACCATTTCCACCATATTTGGTCACTTTTAACCCATTTTATTTCTGATTAAAAGAAGTATTCACATCTTTAAGATAACTATATACTATGGTGAAAATAATAATAAACTTCCTGGATAACAGTGGATATTATTCAGATGAATAAATAAATGTAGTTATTACAGATTCATAGAACAATGGACCATCATTTTGCTGACTTTATGGATGGACCCCAAACAGCTCTCCCCTTTATTCCCCATTACAGATGACCATGTCTCCACATGACATGAAGGTTGAGAACCACTGTAATCTACATGACTTCGACATGTCTTCTACAAACGTGCTAGTTTCTGTGCTACATGCTACTTTCACGTGGTGAAACAAGCACAGAGTTGGCAACAGTGGTTTAGAGCTGTGAGTCGCCCGGTTCAACCAATCAGGTTCCAGAGGTGTTAGGTGCCCCCTGGGTCACCCCTCTAGCTCCGCCCATGAGGAATTTTATTCGTGTATTTTAATTAAAAAAGACTCCACGGGTTGTTCGTGTTCCTCACAGCGATCACTGAGGTTTACACATCAAGGCACGATTTCTCCTGAGTGTCCAAGAAAAAATACCAGCGCGTCACAGAGGAGGCGTCGACTCCCTGAAGGTCCACATCAGCCGGGCGGCACTCGGGGCTCGATTTTCAGCGACAGCTCGTAGAGGGTTTCTTCATCCATCACCAAGGATTTATCCAGCAGGAACTGAGTCACCTGGAAGCAGGCAAGAACCACAGAGTCACAGAAGAAGAAGGAGAACAGGGAAGTAGCTGAATGAGGTGATATGTTGAATAAAACATAATGTGGTTAAAATTGTCTCTGATCAGAGTGCTCTGTTTTCAGTCATTGTGAATTTCCGTGAACGATCGGATGAGCGAGTCCCTTCAAATGTTGTCGCTGCAAGGAATTGTGGGTCAGCATTATCTGGTCTCCTTTAGTAAAGGATGCATCAGTGTTTCCTAGGCTAAAGGAGGATATAAAGGAAGCATTGAGCCTCCTTTCCTTAGCTTTTAGAGAATTGGAACCCTTATCATGGCTGCAACTTAAACACTTCGGGGGTTAAGGAAAAGTGGATAGGAAAGGAGATAGGAGGGAGTATTCGGATGCGCCCAAAGAGCGTTTACATCAGTGCTTCTCAAAGTGTGACGCGCCCCCCGGTGGGGAATAAATGTATGACAGGTGGGGCGTGACAAGCAGCAGGAGGTTTCCATGCAAATCTTCTTATAAGCCTTTCTTCATTGACAATAATGATCAAAAACACTAAACAAAACGCCTACACACAAAGAAAGTAATAATGAGAAGCTAAAAATGTAGCAGAATATTAAAGCGCATTAAATTAATAGACTGCATTAGAAATGGACCAGGAACAAAATATAACATGGAACTAAAGTGCAAATATATAACAATCCACTGTCCATATTCAAAGTCATTCTCTATATATTATTATTATTATTATTATTATTATTATTATTATCCTATTGTTTCTGTTTTTTGCACCATCCACCAAGTCACATTTCTTGTATTGTTAAAAACTCTACTTGGCAATAAAACTTTTCAGATTCTAAAAAATAAAGATTTACGTCAGCATGTATTTCACATGGAGCGGAACAAAAAAAAGAAAAAAAAAAAAAACTTGACTTTAAAGAAACTATTTCCTTATTTTGTTTTTTTTTTAATCTTTTTGTCACAGATTGTAAACAATGTTTCATTGTTTCCTGTACTTTTGACCAACCTGCACTCCTGCAAAAAAAACAAAAAACCACAGTCACTTTAAAGATTTTAAATACACATATATATTTTTCTAGTGTATACTTTTATTCCTGTGTTTTATTGTTTTTGCGTAAACGGCTCAGCGGGAGCCCTCCTGAATTTCATTGTACCTTTATAGGGCAATGACAATAAACAGGTAATTAGTTTAATTTAGTTTTGATATGAAATGTGTGTTATTTGTCAGGATTATTTGAGCTTGAAACTTCACGTTCGTTCAAAGTGGGAAACACCCAAAAAAGTTTGAGAACCAGTGGTTTACGTAGAGGTGTAGCTGGTGACAGCTGTGCATTTCTTTTCAGCTACTACAACATCTGCCAGTCACGAGATAGCGTGATCACTAGCTGATCCATTACACTGGTACGAGCACTCAGTGTGATCAGAGATCTGGGGACAAAGGGACACGTCTGCGTATTCTCAGGATGACCAGGTTCGTCAGATCACGTCGTTTGTTCAACACAAGCCACGCCCACATCAGATTAGTGACCAATCAGACGAACAGCAGGAGTGACGTTGGAATAGACTCACCTTGGGTTGGTGTTCGATCCTGTATGGCGCCTGCTGGAACTGACGGATCTCTCGAATAATGTGGGAAATCTGCAACAAAGGACTGAGTTCAGATTGAGAAAACCTCGTCTTTATTCCCTTTTCTTCCTCTTCTTTTGACTTAAATTGTGATATTTTCAGGATTTTGCCTTAAATCATTTTTAACAAGGAACTCAACGGGCTATAATGCAGGATGATGATCAAAGGGATTTTAGATAAAAACAAAATAAAACTACATTTCTTTTAGTGAGAAGACATAAAATGTCAAATTTGATGTCACAAAAAATGAAACTTTTTAACCCAAGCACCACATTATTAAAATTCATGTCAGCATTTAATCTAATGACCAACCAGAGCATTATCACAAAGAAGAACAAACCATGTGTGTTTTTAGTCTGTTTTCAGAATTATTTGGTTGGTTCTTAGTGTCATTTTGTGTATTTTTTAGTGTCATTTTATAAATGTTGTCATGTGTATTTTTTAGTGTCACTGTGTATTTTTAATTGTCATTTTGTGCATTTGTTATTGTCATTTTGTATATTTTTTAATAGTCATTTTGTGTATTTTTCATTGCCATTTTGTGTATTTTTTTATTGTCATTTTGTGTATTTTTAATGTCATTTAGTGTATTTTTTAATGCATTTTGTGTATTTTTTAATAGTCATTTTGTGTGTTTTTCATTGCTATTTTCAGTATTTTTCATTGCTATTTTGTGTATTTTTTTATTGTCATTTTGTGTATTTTCTAATTGTATTTTGTGTATTTTTTAATGCCATTTTGTGTATTTTTTAATAGTCATTTTGTGTGTTTTTCATTGCCATTTTGCGTATTTTTCATTGCTATTTTGTGTATTTTTTATTGTCATTTTGTGTATTTTCTATTGTCATTTTGTGTATTTTTTATTGTCATTTTGTGTGTGTGGTCATTTTGTGTGTTTTGGGGGTGAATATTTGGGGTTTTTGGTTTCATTTTGTATATTTTCTTCATTTTGCGTGTCTTATTGTGTAGTTCTGAGGTTATTTTGTGTATTTGTGTTGAGGGCCACATCTCACCCATGTCTAAGTCAGAAATATCTCATGCATTGTGTTAGTTTTGTGTTGATTGTGGTTGTTTTTCTTTGCACACACGGCCACCATCTCACCATCCTCATCTTGGAGAAGTTGACGAGTCCCTCCTGAGTGAAGTTTGGGGTTCCCTCCTCGATGAAGGCGAGGTCTGTCAGGTACATTCCCAGGTAAGGGACGCACGGAGGGTTACAGCTGCACACACAAAGGACGTTAACACACACACACACACACACACGCTCAGATGTGTCCTCGTCTCTGAGCGGCGTTTACTTCTTCAGCGTCTCTCTGAGGTTCTTGAAGCGTCCCTCTGACGACACCGTCTTCTGCAGCCGGTCCATCAGCGCCTTGGTCTGGAATCAAAGCACAGAGACGGAGATGATAGATAGGTAAAAAGACTGCATGAAATGACAACTGCAACTTTTGTGCACCAGCACCTGCTAAATAGCCAGGGTCAACATCCACGCTACATGCAACCAATCAGATGGTGGTCGTTGGTCATGTAACACTGATGTGTCAGAGATAGGTGTGTCCGTCTCTGCACAGCCATGATTTCTAGCAGTGATGGTGCTTCAGTGAGTCGATTTAATCTTTATTTGCATTTGTAGTAGAAGTAGAATTTTTTCATGTCAAGTTTTTTTTGGATATAATTTTCTACGTTGAATTATTTTCTCTATATATAAATTTTTTACATTTAATTTTTTTTAGATATTATTTTTTATTTTGAATTATTTTTTTATATGTAGAACTTTTATGTTAATTATTTTTTATATAGAATTTTTTATGTTGAAATACATTCTATATATATATATATATATATATATATATATTATACATACATACATACATTTTTACATAACTTTTTTATAAAATTTTTTATTTTTTATCTAGAATTTATTTATGTTGAATTATTTTTTCAATAGAATTTTTATGTTGAATTACTTGCTATATAGAATTTTTTTTATGTTGAAATACTTTTTATATATAGAATTTTTAAGTTGAATTATTTTTTCATATAGAATTTTTTACGCTTCATTTTTTAGATACAATTTTTTATCATTTTTTCATGTTATATTTTTATGTTGAATAACTATCTTCTATAAAGATTTTGTTATGTTGACATTCTTTTTATACTTTTTTTTTATATATATATGGAATTTTTTTTAGATTGAATTTTTAAAAGTAGAACAAACATTTTTTCAGTTAGATTTTTTTTGTTGAATCTTGCAAACGGTCGTTCATGTCCACCGACCTGCTTGCAGACTTTGGCCCATGTCTTCTTCAGCCTGTAGATGGCGCTGCGGTTCAGCGCTGACGTGATCTCCAGGACGCCGTTGTAGTTGTTGAGGCAGCGGCAGATGTCGGCCACGGCCAACCACTTCTCTATGGAAGCGGCCCTGGACGCCACGTCGGTTTGGGTGATGATCTGAGAGGCCACCAGGTTACTCATCTGTGGGAAGCATTGATCCAGTCACTACCTCCCTCTATGTGTTGGATTACTGCTCATTTCTTCTATCGTGTATTTCATTACACACACATGCTTTTCACAATCAATGCTATAAATCACCATCACTGCTCTGAACAGGTGATGGTGGAACATGATGAGAGGTTTATGTTGAGATCCTATACTAATATGGTAACTTGGGTTAAGTGACATAGCTTAAATACAAATACAGTTAACTAAAATAGGACAGAATATTCTGCAATAAGCTAAATATTTAAGTTAGAATTGTCATATTTACTACTATTTAATAACTAAAAGCAAAAACACAAAATCTGCATTTAACTTTATTTATCAATTCTGGATCTTTAGCTGACCAGTACTTACAGTATATTTGAGATTTATGAGCTTTATTATCCACCTAATAAGAGTTCTGTCAGTGATCATACAAGCAAACACTGAGGGTTACTAAGGCAATGTTTTTCAACCATGGGGTCATGATCCCATGCGGGGTCGCCTGGAATTTAATTATGAAATTATCATTATTAAATCTATATATTCATATCTATTAATCTATAGATATATATTTTTATATTAAATTCTATACATTTTTTGAGCGATAGACTATTGTTGGAATTAGCGCAACATAAATAAAGTTGAATTGAATCATTATTCAATTGTTTTTATGAATAAAACACGACACACCATTTTAAAGAACTGTATTCTATACTTTCACTTTCTCAAATGTTAATCTGTGTGGTGAACAAGAAGGGACTACGACCCACGGACAGACACAAGGAAAAAACTGAGCCCCAACCAACTAAACATCATTAAATTACCAAAACACAACCAATGAAAGCGAATAAGCAGAAAAATAAACACCAGACCGTGGCAAGAATATTCAAAATGTTAAACCAAACACGAGAAGATGTAGAAATATCAAGTCCCCATTTTGATGTGACAAACTTTTGGTGACCCCAGAGACTTTTTTTCTTACTATAATCATAACATAATCTGATCGCTAGAACGAACATGGGCTTGTCTGTAAATGGTCGCATTTTCTGGTTCAATGAATGGGAAGAGATTCAAATTCTGGTATAGCTGGTTATGTTTTACAATCCACATAAACAGGTCTGAAACGTAACGTAACGTAACGTAACGTAACGTAACATAACATAACATAACATAACATAACATAACATAACATAACATAACATAACATAACATAACATAACATAACATAACATAACATAACATAACATAACCACTAGAGCGGACATGGGCTCGTCTGTGAACGGTCGCATTTACAGACCTTGGAGTTACTGTTAGTTTACCAATAAACATGAAGAGATTCATCACCGTTATAATAAGTATTGACTAGGCCACTGGGAGTGAGGCCCAAGGCCAAGACAGGCTGACTTGATAATAATGTATCATGTTTTTCTGCAGTCAGTGTCTTCTCCTCTTCCTTCTCTCTCTGCTCTGTTTTAGGTGTTGTGAAGCTGATGATGACAGTTCCTGATCTGTGGTTCACGGCTCAACTAGTCTGAGACACTCTGATGTTCTATCTCTCTATCCTGTTCTGTTGGTCCTTCTGTGCACTAACCCCAACCAGTAAACGCAGATGGCTGCCACCTCTGAACCTGGTTCTGCTGGAGATTTCTTCCTGTTAAAAGGGAGTCGTTTCTTCCCACTGTCACTAAATGCTTGTTCATGTGAATCTTGTTGGGTTTTCTCTTTCTTATTATGAATTTTATATTTTGATAAGCGCATTGAGATGACTTTGTTGTAAATTGCGCTGTACAAATAAAGTTGAATTGAATATAATTAAACTGTAATCATGTTTTTTTTATACTGAGCTACAAATACAGAGTAGCCAGGAGTAGTGCACAAAGTGACAAGATGCACCAGCTGATATATTTCTATAAATTTAATTGAATTTTTTTTAGTATAGTACAGTATAGAATAATGTTGTTTAAAATTGTGTGTGGTGTTTTAATTAAAAAAAAAGAAAAAAAAGAATAATAAACAAAAAAGTAAAAATATACTTTAATCAGTACATTTTCTTATCAATTACTGGAAATTTCGGGCCACTCCACATGGGGTCACGACCCCAAGGTTGAAAAACTCTGGGTTAAAGTGTGATGATTTAAAATATGTTCAGCTTAAAAAAAAACCTAAATAAAATAGTTGTGGGTCTCACGTCATTGAAGTGCTGGCTGGTTTTCATGATGAACGGCGTCCTCTCAGTTTTGTCCACCTTCATCCAACCCTGACCCAGAAACTCTCTGCAAACAAAACATCTCGCTTTCAACCAACATTTTTCATTTAAAGGGGACATATCATGCTAAATCCACTTTTTTAGCCCTTAAATGCATTTTGTTGTATATTTAGAGTGTTTAGAAGCACAGAAAAGTTCAAATTAGTCTCTTCAGGTGCTCCGTTGATATCTTTATATTCTGTTTCGATTTTTCTATTCTCTATGACGTTTTTTGAACTATTACATCACAGTATTTGCAGTGGAACTGCCAAATTAGTACATCAACTCCAGGCCCAACACTTCGAGCAATCCGCCATTTTTATTTCTCGCTTTTATTTTGTAGTCCAAGCTCAAGGATGCCGAAGTTACGAGAGGATAAGTCAAAATGTTTGGTTGTTGGATGTAGTAACCCACACGCTTCATTACACCGTCTCCCAGCATCAGAACCTTTTCAAAGTGCCTGGTTGAGTTTTATTTTTTATGAAAATGTACCCACATCTGTGGGTAAGATCATTTTTGTGTGCGTGAAGCACTTCAAGGATGACTGCTTCAGCAACCTCCGCCAGTATAAAGAAGGATTTGCAGAAAGACTTTGTCTGATTGAGGGTTCAATTCCTTCTACCTTTGGAGACGACGAACAGAGCACTTCGGTAAGCTGTAAATAACGCTAAAAAGTGTGATGATAAGACGTCCCTGTCATTGTTTTGTTAGCATTAGCAGTTGCACCGTCTTCATATGTTAGCGCTGTGTGCTCGTTTTAGATCCTTGATGATATGGCCTACGTGATTTAATTTAAGTCTAAAGTTTTCATTAGTCATTTCATTTTGCCGTTTTTGTCTCCGAAAAGACTGTATTACAATGCATTTCGTGACGTTAGCTTGGCGCTTGCGTTAGCTCGGTGCTTGTGTTAGCTCACTTGTTGGCTGGATGGACAAGTCTTCTGTTGTTGACATTTTGTAAATAACGTGTGAATAAAAAGTTTATGCGCCGCTAAATAATCGTATCTCTTCTATCAAACTACAAAAATGGCCGAACAGGGTGGAGTTGAACCGAGTGTCACCTCTGCAACCTGAAGAGGGGGCGGGGTATGAAGTGTCTCATTTGCATTTAAAGAGACGGCACCAAAACGAGTTGCTCTCAGAAGCACATCAGAAAAGGGTAGAAAAGGGGAGGAGCTATAATAATGAGGAATTCAGACCCAAGCATTGCAGTTCTGCTTTATATAGACCACAACTGTATGATTTATATGTAAAAAGGAAGGATTTAAAAGCATGATATGTCCCCTTTAAATATGTTTTAAAAAGCCTAAAAAATTAAATACAATTGTCAGGTAACTGTTAGATGATAAAATTTGATGTTTTAAACATTTTCTTAGAACCAAACAGTATAAATCTGACGCTGCAGGACTATCTAAACACATGAGGGGAGTTTGCATGTGCTCACTCGTAGGGAATGCTCCTGAACACGATGTGGTCGAGCAGCGAGATCTGCTCCGCCAGCTCCATCGCTGACAGAGACTCAAAGCCGTCGGCCTTTGGGCTCTCAGACTTTAAACAGAATCAAACAGAAACACATGGAAAACCATTCAAAGGTTGTTTTTATTAAACAAGTGTGACACCCAGTGGACAGATGAGGAACAGCAGCTACTCACCACGATGAATCGAAGCAGAGGACAGCTTTTCTGTTTCCACCGCCAGGAGACAAAATAGATTTGAATTGAGTCAGAGAATCAAAAGAATCACATCTGTGTAACGAGTCTCTGGGTAATACCGACCATCTGTAAGATGTCTTCTATCCTCAGCTGAGCGTCGTCCTGTTCGTCCTGAGAAAGTGCACTGAGGAGGGATGAGTCACATACAGTACAGGTCATTATATATTAACTGTTCCAAAGAGCAAAAGTAAAAAGTTTGGAGACTCCTCCTCCTTTTTAATTACGCACCAAGACGGTGGAACAGCCTGCTGGGGGATCTGAGAGGAGCCGAGAATATCACCTTTTTCAGCTAAAAACCTTGTTCCCTCCTCCACGTTGTTTTTCATCTCTGACTCTTGTTTGATCCTATTTTTAATTATTTGTTTTAAATTACTTCTGTATTCATTAGTTTTATCATTTTTATTTCATTTATTTGTCAATGACGTGAGCAAATTTCTGTGACACACTTTGATTTACTGTATAATTGAATTTGTAAGAAATGTGCTGTATAAAGCTAGATTGAATGATTGATTAAATAATATATACATGTGTACATAAACATGTATAACTGTAATGCTCAGCATTGCCGGGTGATATTTAGCAGCCTGGGCGTTTGGAAAAGCTCAAAATGATTCAATGAAGTCTGACTTTTAAAAATACACAGCTGCAACTTTCTCACACTTATAACTATGTATGTGCATAAAACGTCCTCGTGTAAGATTTACTGCGCAAGTTAATCATAGTTGCACGATTAATAATTGAAAATAATTGAAAACTGTGAGTAATTTTGCAGATAAACACTAACAGCTCAGCTTGACTGGTGTCTGTTTTAGCGAATGACTAACTTCACTTCATGAGTGGAACTCTGTGAGAAACTTTATGGAGGTTTAAATATAAAAAAAATTTAAAATAAACTAGACAATACTCAATAGCAATGAAGTCTGGCTCTGCACTCACTGTTACCAAAGGGGCGGGGCTTCAGTGTGGCTCTAACACTGCCGAATATACTGCATTTGTGTAAGGCAGACAGAGGAAACAGGCGGCGCAGGGGCCACATGCAGCCCTTGGTCTAAACTTGTGTGACCCCAAAGAAAATATACAAAATAATTCCAAAAACACAGAAATTGAGAGGAAAATACACAAAAGGACGACAAAAATATGCAAAATGACAACAAAAACACACCAAATAAAAAAAACATACAAAAAATGATCATATAATTACACAAAAGGAGAACAACAATAAACAAAAATGACTGCAAAAACCCAAAACGACAACAAAATCACTCCAAAAAACACAAAATGACGAAAAAATACACAAAAAGACAACAAAAAAATGCAAAAATGACTCTATAACTTCAAAACAATAACTAATACCAGTGTTGGGTAACTTGTAATATATTTATATTACTAGTTACTGGGATAAAAATTTAAATGTGTATTACAATATTACTGTTTTTTAAAATGTAACAGAGCTACACCACTTTGAGTTACTTTTGGTCCAGAACACTAATTATATCACACTGAGAGTGTTGGAATAACATCGGTTTAAGTTTTGTTTCAAATACTTCTGCTGTTTCAGGAGCAGAAAGCTCTTTTTTGCTATATTTTACTATAATGATTATCTTTTTTTTCCTCAAATAATTGCAAACAGTGAGAAAACAAAGCAAATATGCACTTAAATTAAATATGTATGTAACTTGAGTTACTTTAATTGTAACTAGTAATATATTAGCAGTGTTGGGAACGTTACTTTAAAAAAGTAATTAGTTATAGTTACTCACTACTTGTTCAAAAAAGTAACTGCGTTAGTAACTAAATTACTTTATAATAAAAGTAACTCATTACCAAGGAAAGTAACTATTTGCGTTACCGTTAAAAAAAAAAAAAAAAAAAAAAAGTTGCGATATGTCAAATAATTCACATTTTTTAGATGCGTGTGTCGTGATGTGCTTCATTAAATTTGAGTTGCTTATAACGGATGTGGACATCTCTCTTGGATATAATGAACACTTCACATGTACGTTCTTGCCTTTGACCATAATTAATTTAAAGTTGTGTTTGTATCGTCGCCTTAAAAATGGCAACTTTTCATCAGACTGCTCCACGCTCGCCATCTCTGCTGCTTCATCCAATCTGCTCCGTGTGCGTGCGTGTGCTGGCACGTCGCCTTAGCCAATCATAATCGCTCACCTTGTTTTTAACCCGCCTCCTCACAACAGCTGATTCAGAAGCCGGGGATGCTTTCGGACAACATTTTATTCAATCAATGCATGTAATGCACCGCATTTAACGTTCAGTAACGATAACGGCGTTGTAACGGCGTAAAAAGTAATTTGTTAGATTACCCCGTTACTGAAAAACAAACACCGTTACTTTAAACGCCATTATTCCAAACACTGTATATTACACCACTTTTCACTTTTGTACTGAGTTACACTACTGCGTTACTTCAAAAAGGAATATATTACTGTAATATATTACAAAAATAAGTAGTTGCTCCCAACACCGACTAATACACAGAATGACTCCAAAAAATGTGAAATCATCAGAACCCAAAATACTTCATTCAACCCTGAGGAGTAATTAGAAAAATGACACCAAAAACATATGAAGTGAGGGAAAATATGACACAAAAGAACAACAAAAATACACTTAAATGACACCAAAAACCTAAAATGACTAAAGTAGACAAAATGACTCCAAAAAAACTTTTGAAAAAAAAATAAAAAATCAACAACGCACAAATAACAGAGAAATATAAACAAAAAGACAACAAAACACAGAAAAAAAACAAAAATATCCAACAAAAACACAAACCATTTGTTGTTTTCTGTATTAATTACAGTCTTTGACGTCTCCTCTTTTAGTGCTAAAGTTTCTCACTTATTGGTCATTGCTTGTGTTGAATGGCAGCGAATGAGGATTTAAAAAGAAGGCCATGTTTGGATAAAATAGGAAGAGTATTTTCTCTAAGCCTCTGCAGAGGAACCAAAAAGCCACACGTGACCTGAAAGCTGCTGATCTATAACAGGTTTGCGATGCCTGTGACTTCTGCACCTTAATATGTTAGTGGTCGCTTTCCGTTCCTGTGGCAGCAGATCTGGATCTCGTAGGACTTCTTCCAACAATCCCATCACTCCCACCTTTAGCTCGCTGTTCATCTCAAAGTCCTGAAAGAATAACAAAGCGTTGCTGCTGATTCATGTTGGAAACAAGAGGTGAATGGAGGCACGCAGAAGCCAGCAGTGCTACGTGCTAAGCTAACTAAAGCATGTACAATATGAACTGCAAAGGCAATACAAAAACACCAAATAATAAACTGCATTTTGTTTGTTTATAGATTGTAGAGAAAAGTTTAAGATTTGTTTGAAAAATCTAAATTTGGGGTAAAAAAAAAAAAGAGTTTGCTTTTGTTTTGCTTTTTGCTATAGACGTTCAATCTGTGATTCGGAGCTTGACTTTCTAACCTGGGAGTGCTTTGAGACCCAGTGACGTAGCACATTGAGGACTCTGTTGGTAGCAGCTCTGCGGATGATGAACTCTTTGTCGCAGGTTTTCTCAGAGTTACTGAAACCTGGAAGAAGCAAAAGGTGAGATCGTCAGGAGGAAAAACTACCAGTAGAAGTTCCTGCTCAATGAAGCTACCAATTATCAATTTAGGTATTATCACAAATCCTCAAAATGCATTGATGTCAGCATTTAGAATAATGTCTAAACTGAGCATTAATACAGTGTGTTTTAGGAGTCATTTTGTGCAAGTTTAAGTAATTTTGTGTATTTTTGTTGCCATTTTGTGAGTTTTTTGTATTTTTTGGTTATTTTGTGTATTTTTGCTGATGTTTTGTATCCATTCAAAGGCATTTTGTGTATTTTTCTGTCATTTTGTGTATTTTTGTTGTTAATTTGTGAGTTTTTTTGTATTTTTTGGTTATTTTGTGTATTTTTGCTGATGTTTTATATCCATTCAAAGGCATTTTGTGTATTTTTGTTGCCATTTTGTGTATCTTTGATGTTTTTTTGTGAGTTTTTTGTATTTTTTGGTTATTTTGTGTATTTTTGCTGATGTTTTGTATCCATTCAAAGGCATTTTGTGTATTTTTCTGTCATTTTGTGTATTTTTCTGTCATTTTGTGTATTTTTCTGTCATTTTGTGTATTTTTGTTGTTAATTTGTGAGTTTTTTTGTATTTTTTGGTTATTTTGTGTATTTTTGCTGATGTTTTATATCCATTCAAAGGCATTTTGTGTATTTTTCTGTCATTTTGTGTATCTCTGACGTTTTTTTGTATTTTTTGGTTATTTTGTGTATTTTTCTGATGTTTTGTATCCATTCAAAGGCATTTTGTGTATTTTTCTGTCATTTTGTGTATCTCTGACGTTTTTTTGTGATTTTTTTGTATTTTTTGGTTATTTTGTGTATTTTTGCTGATGTTTTGTATCCATTCGAAGGCATTTTTTCTATTTTTCTGTCATTTTGTGTATTTTTGTTGTTATTTTGTGTGTTTTTGGTTATTTTGAGCATTTGTCTATCTTGTGCTGTAGTTTTGTTTGTTAATGGAATCATTTTGTGCATTTTCCTACAATCCTGTGTCATTTTCTGTGATTTTGTGGCATTTTTTGGTCATTTTGTGCATTTGTTTTTGGCGCTGCATGTGTAGCGATGTCTGCATTAGACCTTCACTATCCCTTTCATCTCATTTAAAATGTTTGGTTCACACTTTGGATCTTGAAGCCAGTATAATCGTGAAAACACTTCAATTTAACCTCAGACATTTCCCGCCGTGCTCACCCTGGGAGCTGCTGTGTCCGGCGGCGGCAGTGGCAATGGCGAAGGCCGAGGCCGGCGACATCGTACATCGACTGTTTTCCCCGGACGTGACTGACAAGGAGAAATTCAAACCACAGTGAGGATGGAGCAGCTCAGAGTGCACACCCTGCTACGTGCACGGTTCCTACCTCCAGGCTGTCGGTAGCGAAGGTGCCTTGGCGTGGACGGCGAGCGGCACGGGGACACGTCACCAGGCTCGCTGCTGCTGGACGGGGACTCAGGAATAAACTTGTCCAGAGACACGGACTCCAGAACAACTGTAGGTCAGAGACACGCCTTAGGACTGTGTGATGGTTGAAGTGGTGACCATTGTAACTGGCCAATAATCATCAATAATCAAAATCAATAATGCAGGGTTTTCACCCGGGCTGTTGAGCGTACAGGCTCCTTACGGTGTGATGTCGCCCCCTACGCTTTCAACCAGCGTCAGGGGCTTTTCTGTTGTTTTTTCTTTTTGAATCGGTACTGTCGTATAAGTTGTCACAATCTTGGACACAAAAGGGACTTCCAAGCGTGCATGGGTAGTTTTAACTCTCTTTTTGATCTGCATAACCGAGGAACACATTCATCAGCCGTAGCATCTATTTAATACAGGCAATCTGCTTGTGGCGTGTCTATAACAGATCCAATAATTAGGTCCCACATGCCTAATTTAAATTTGAAAAGCATGTTTTCGAATCATTCTTTTCAATAAAATGTAATAGAGTATTCATTAGTGGAGGACTTATACCAAGGATGAGTAACTCTCTCTACAACATTCATCATGACCCTTTACCAATTCAACAAATAACTTCTGGCTTTAAAATAAGGCCGTAACATAGATTAAAGAAAAAAAACAAACTTTAGCTTCACGTCAAAATGTATCTGTCAGCGGGTTATAAATTTTAAAATTTTACGAGGGGATGTACACGGACCCCCCTATAACTCTCGCTCGTGCACCTTGCGATCCCCCTACGCTGTGTACAATTCCTGGTGAGAACCCTGTATTGAGATAAAAGTCTCACCTCGGCGGATGCTGCGTCTCAGTTTCCCACAGAAGGCGTCGATGCGAGGAAGCTCAGCACTGATGTCGTCGGCTGAGCTGAGCTCAGGCGAGCTGGGGCCGCGGCTCAGGTCTAACGGAGCTTTGGTGGAGGTGGGCGGCGGCGACGACAAGCCGGAGGCCGGAGGGAGGCTGGGGGAGCGAGGGGTGGTGGGCGACGGGGAGGAGAACCACGAAGACATGGGTCGGCTTGATCCCGGTGGAGGGGAGGAGACAAACGGGGACGTGGGCGAGTTGAGGGCGGAGGATGACGGAGTGGCGGACAGATCCAAAACGCTGGTCTTCATCCCGATGGGCGAGCTGAGGGAGAGCTTACGGGAGTGGACGGGGGAGGAGGTGCGGGATGGGATGGAAAGCGGCGGCGGGGAGGAGAACTTCCGACACAGGCGGGGGGATTTGTTACTTAAGGGGTCGGTAGCCCACGTGCCCTGGTTGGTGGCGAAGAACAGCTCCAGAGACCTGAGGGAGAGGAAAGGAAAGAGCTGAAGGTCTGAGGATGACGCGAGAAGACCAATCAGCAGCTCAGAGATTACTTAGACTGGTCCAACGCAAGCTGCGTGATCTTCAGACTGTAGTCAGGACAGAGGGACATGATGGACAGACGGTCACATGAATGCTGCTCGATCCTGATGGAGGATGAAGATGTGAGAACAGACAAGTGAACGAGTGAATCAGGTGATGTTCATGAGAGGAGAGGGAAAGATGAGACCTGGGCTTCAAACTCTTCTATATGATCACCTGAGACAGACCTGGACATTTAACGGCAGTTAGGTTCAAACAAAAGCTCATGTACTGACATGCTTTTATTTTGAAAAAACAAGACGAGGGTACATTTTCTGGTTGAACAGACTTACCAACCTGTAAGTTTACCATCATTTAGTCTCCATTTGCAGTGAGTGTGAGTCTACTGGTAAATTATTAGATTTATTTAGTTGTAATAAATATGATATTCTTCCAATAATTTTGGAAGAAAATATTCTGAAATGTCACCGTGGGAACCAACAGCAGAACAAAATCCCATCCTTTCACTTCAGTTCTTCAGGAATTTACTAAAATTAAAATAAAAAAATAGAAACAGAAGGTGGTTTCAGCTCGACTTGTTTCCCTGCAGGAAGATGTGTTTTAGTGGAAGGATGGATGAACAAAAGAAAGGATGGATGCACAAACAGAAGGATGAGAGGTAGGTTGAATGGATGGATGGATGAACAGAACGATGGATGGATGGGAAAAAAAGCACAGATTGTTTGGGTGACTGATGAAGGGAACATTTTGATGATTGGATCGATGGATGATGGATGCTTGGATGGATGATGGATAAACAAAAATATGAATGGATGGATGATGGATGAACCAACAGGCAGAAGGATGGACAGATAATGGATGCTTGGATAGATGGTGAAAAGGATGGATCCACGAACAGATGGATGGATGGATGGATGGATGGATGGATGGATGGATGATGCACAAACAGAAGGATGAATGGTTGGTTGGATGGAAGAACGAAAGAATGGCTGGAAAGTTGGTTGAATTGAAAAACAAAAGGATAGATTGTTTGGATGATTGATGGACGGATGGTTGGATGGATGGAGAAACAGATTAATGGATGCATGAACAGAATGATGGATGGTTGGATGGAAGGGTGGACAAACAAAGGGATGGGATAGATGATGGATACTTGGATGGATAGGAGGTAGGGTGGATGGATGCATGAGCAGAAGGACGGACGGATGATGGATGGTTGATGCACAAACAGATGGATGAATGGTAGGATGGATGGAAAAACAGAAGAATGGATGGAAAGTTGGATGAATGGGAAAACAAAAGGATAGATTGTTTGGATGATTGATGGACGGATGGTTGGATGGATGGAGAAACAGATTAATGGATGCATGAACAGAATGATGGATGGTTGGATGGAAGGGTGGACAAACAAAGGGATGGGATAGATGATGGATACTTGGATGGATAGGAGGTAGAGTGGATGGATGCATGAGCAGAAGGACGGACGGATGATGGATGGTTGATGCACAAACAGATGGATGAATGGTAGGATGGATGGAAAAACAGAAGGATGGATGGAAAGTTGGATGAATGGGAAAACAGAAGAATAGTATGTTTGGGTGATTGATGGATAGATTGATGATTGGATGGATGGAATGACAAACAAACAAAGAGAAGGGATAGATGAGGGATAGTTGGATGGATGGGGAAATGGATGGATGCAGAAACAGAAGGATGGAGGAATGGATGAAGGCTGGATGCTGACTCCTGGTGTGTGCATACCGCACCTCACAGGGATGGAGGTGAAGGGCTTCCTGTAGATGTGAGCCAGCTTGTCCATGACCACGGCGGCGGTGGTAAAGATGCGGTACGTGTGCAGGAAGGTGTTGAGGAAGTCGATGGAGAGGAAGCGCAGGTCTGTGAGACGCTCCAGCAGACGCTCCACGCTGGCGTAGCGGATCTGAGGGACTTTACACGAGTTCAGAGTCTTACTGAAGCAGATGTCAACGTCGTCTTTGTGCAGCCGGGCGTCGGACCTTTGGAGAGAGAGGGGAGATTATAGTGATTCAGAGGAGAAGAAGTGCGCAATCGTCACCTCACGACAAGCTCGTGAACATAGTTACACCTTTTTTTCATGCCAACATTTTTACTCAGTAATGGATTCTAGATAAAATGTAGCAAAGTACAAAACTTCCAAAAGAAACACTCAAAGTAATATTATTGATTTTTAAAATGACTTCCCTGACGCGTGGTTACTACCAATGACTTATTTTTCTAAATGCACTTTAGGAGCATCTCATATCAGTGGTCCTCAACCACCGGGCTGCAGACCATTAGCGGTCCATGAACCATTTGGTACTGGGTACCACAGAAAAAATTGAGTTTTAAAATGTATAAGTACTTGATTTCTGGGTGTTTTATTTTGGTAATGTCCTATTTCCGCTCAACGCACATCACTTCTACGCTAGTTTGCGGTGCGCCTCAAATGTACTAGATACACACACACGCAAAAGGAGTGCAGTGTGGATGACGCAAGCAGCACCGAACACACACATACGCAGTTTTCTAAAACAGTGGTTCTCAACCAGGGACCCCCACTGTACCCATTGTCCTATGAATCTGTGATAACCACATGTATTTATTTATCTGAATATTATCCACTGTTATCCAGGAAGTTTATTATTATTTGAGCCACAGTATAAAGTCATCTTAAAGAAGTAAATCCTTCTTTTAATCAGAAATAAAATAAGTTAAAAGTGACCAAAAATGGTGGAAAAGCCACAGAAATTGGTTAAAAGTTGCAAATTAGAGTGGCTGAAAAGGGACAGAAAAAGTGGGGAAAAGGGTTCAAAGCGTCAATATTGGAACAATTAGTTTAAACTGGTAATTAATGGGCATGACAAATCATGAATGCCGTTAAATTGGCAAAAATAAGCATGAAATATGGTGAAAAGAGGTTAAAAGTGACAATAATGGGTCAACATGTGTGACATTAGGTGGGAAAAGTGGTGGAAAGGGTTTATAAGTAAATGGACTTGATTTTATATAGCGCTTTATCACCACACTGAAGCAGTCTCAAAGCGCTTCACATATCAGCTCGTTCACCCAATCACTCTCACATTCACACACCAGTGGGACAGGACTGCCATGCAAGGCGCTAGTCGACCACTGGGAGCAACTTAGGGTTCAGTGTCTTGCCCAAGGACACTTCGACACATAGTCAGGTACTGGGATCGAACCCCCAACCTCTCGATCAGAAGACGACCCTCTACCACCTGAGCCACGGTCGCTCCAAAAATGTCTTGAAAATGGAAACAGTGTGCAGAAAAGGCATTGAAATTTGATGTAGGAGTGGCAGAAATGAGAGTAATTTAACAAAAATGAATGAAAAGACCCTCTCTCAGTGTCTCGCGACTCCAAAATTCATATGTCACTCACTTGATGGTGAAAATTGACATATACTGTAAGTTTCTCTGTTGTTTTAGTCACACCCTCAATGTTAGGAAACAAATGTCATGAGTTCTGTAGCTGTGCTCCTCCTTACTTGATCATGTGTGGCACGGAGACCTTGGAGTTCTCCTCGAACACGCTGGTCATCAGGCCGTTACATCGGATGTTGTCGATGCACTAAAATGGGGGGAAAAAACAGGAAATAAGCATTCATTCAATCTGAAATATTGGAAAATCTAATATTTAAGAAAAAGTAAATCAAAATGAAGGTCAGATGATCTGTGGTAATCTACTAGTGCAGGTAAGGTGTTCACATCAGTCTGCTTCTCCCACCTGGCTGATGTCGCTGGTCCAAGCAGCTTTTTCCTGACGTGATGGAGCCAAGAGGAGGACAAAGAAGCTCTGACCGTCCGGAGACTCCACCATCACTTTGAACTGCAGGTGGTTGTAGCCTTGACCGGCAGCGTTGTCTGCAAGGCAAAACCCAGGGTCAGTTAACACTTCAACACAGCACACCGCAGGGGCGGAGCTTCAGGTTGGTCCTCTACCACGGCTCAAGGGAGCTGGAGAAGGCGGGCCCTCCATGACTTGCGCCCAGAGGTGCCTAAAGTATGGGCAGTCACCCATCATGCAGATTTACACAGGGGTTATATAAACCCATTTCATGTGACGTATGCATACTAAATTAGGTGCATGCGCACGCAGGTTGTTTGTTCAAACAAAAACATTGCTAAAGCAGATACCATATAAATTATCCTGTGTTTAATAGCTTTGCAGCTAGTGAATCGTGCAACAGAAATACTTTTTACTTTTAAAAGTACTTTTGAGTACATTTCACAGCCTGTACTTTTTACTTTTACTTGAGTAGATATTTGGATCAGTACTTTTTACTTTTACTCAAGTAGTTTTTTTACATAGGTGTTTTACTTTTGCCATCTATGCTTATCATCATATATTTATTCCACGGGGCCAACTTGACAACTGAACAGGGACTGTAGATGAAAATTCAACTATTTATACAGACTAATGAGCACTGTCCCTGATATTTGAATAAATAAATCAAAATAAAATGAACCCAGGTTCCCAGTCGACTATAGTTGCAGTTAGTCAAAACTAAATCAAAATACAAAAACCAACCTCACCAGTGTAGAGGGTTTGTGTATCCACTCTTTGCCTTTCACAATAAGAGCTCAGGATGTAGGCGATTAGGAATAAAACACTGACCGGTGTTTGTGTGGCACGCTCTAACAGTCAGTTACTGGGTAAAGTGGGATACTCACAGTCCTCGTCACTGGGATCCAGTTCTTCTATCAGCGTGCACTCGATGAGGGACAACGTTCCTCCCTGCTGTTCACAGACAACAACACACAAACTGACTTCACCTTTACAGGAATATCATTTTAGACGTGAGATCAACTGCTTTTTTGGATACAGGATGCAGACAAGAGCCAATGGTGGCCCTTGATCTAATTTTGTGTGGCTCCTAATATAAAGGTAAAAAATTAATTCAAAAAGATGCAAAACAACAGCAAAAACAAACAAAATGACAGCTAAATACACATATTGACAATAAAGATTGACAAAATGACTCCAAAAACACAAAAATTACTTTAATAACACACAAAATGGACTCCAAAAACATACATTAGAATACAATACACAAAATGAATCCAAAAACGTACAATGTAGAAAAATATACAAAACGGCTCTAAAAACACAAAAGAACAATATTACGTAATTGTAATTAATTACCAATTACGTGATTACAATTAGAAATGAACCCAACTCTGACGTCACTACATTGTTTAATTAAAAATTAAAGTAGCAACCCCAGGAATGTAATGAAACTCTATGTATTAGGGGAGGATATGTTGGAACTAATATAAATGTTAAAAAAATCATCCAAAAACAACAACAAAAATACACAAAATGGCAGGAAAAACAAACAAAAAATACACATATTGACAATAAAGATTGACAAAATGACTCCAAAAACACAAAAATTACTTTAATAACACACACAAAAACGTACAATGTAGAAAAATATACACAAAATTAACCCAAAAAGATAAAAAAACAACCACAAAAATATACAAAATGGCAAAAAAAACAAACAAAAGGACGGAAAAATCTATTGACAATAAAAATACACAAAAAAAAATACTTTAATAACACACAAACTGACTCCAAAAATGTAAAATGTAGAAAAATACACAAAATGACTTAAATTAATAAACAAAATTACTCCAACAACATTTCTTACAGAAAAAAATACAATACAAAAAATGACAACAAAAATACACAAAACAAGAAAATATACAAAAAGAAAAGAAAAAATAGACAAAATAACCACAGAAACACACAAAGCCTTTCTCCTAAATTAATGGTCAGATTGGTTATTATTCTAAATGATGATATAAATGTTGATCATGAGGTCCTCAGATCAGACAATAACATTTTTGCGGCCCCCGCTGTGATAGAATTTGACCATTTCTGCCCGAAAGGGACGAAAGGAGGGACATTCTTTGTCTCATCTATTTTCATTTTTATTTTATTCTCATTTAGAATATTTGATGACTGTGTGCATCCTTCAGCACACATGCACACACCATGCTGATTGGTCTAGGGGGCGGGACAATAACGACACAAATCAGTGTGACTGACCTTGAGGAGGTGAAGTTTCCCTCCGGACGTCCTTGTGCAGATGAGGAAGTGTTTGGTAAACAGGAAACACTGGCGCTCGCCTTCCTTCCTCAGCGACAGCGCGCCCAGGCGCACTTTACTGAGGACGCCTCGTTCACTGCTGGACGGCAGCTGGATGAGGGAGCCTGACAGCGCACAGGAGTCAACATAGGCGTCATTTACGACCTTTCAGTGACATGAATAACTGCTTTAACCAAAGTCTTTCGCAGCTTTTTGTTTTAATATCTGATCTGAATCGTTTTTTGTACTCATTAAGTTAACTCTTATTCTTTAAAAATGTATCAATATTGCTAAAAGAGACTGATAATAAATACCAGATTTTTTGGGATAGTCACGATTTTTTTTATTTAAAATTGAAGAGGCGGCATGATACGTATTTTTCAGCCAGCAGGCAGCACCATCCAGTTAGCGAAAATGTGAATAATGATTCATGAAAAAATGTAAATGACTATGTGAAAGTGAAAATATGACTTCTCACTTAGCTGGGAATGAAAAAGTAGGCTCTGGTTGCTAGCAGCTACTGTACCTGATTACAGCTTTTTTTTTTTTTTTTTTAAAAAGCATCCATGAAAAACTGTAAATGGACTGATATTCAGCCATAAGTAGTGAGGAGGAACACAGGTTTTTAAATGCTGGAAGAAAGTCACAGGAATGCAGTGAAACTGTTTATCAGGGAAATTATGACCAGAACCAGAGGCTGCCTTTAAGCATGCTCTGATTGGCTGATTTTATTGATGACTGGAAGCTTTAAAAAAGAGGCACTCTATTGGTTAAACAAGGTGCCAATCAGCAATGCATTTAATAAATTTGAAGCAGTTTAACATCTGGGCATGTGACTTAAAGTCAGGAGTGACTTAACTGTTGACTTTTACAGGAAAATTGTGAATGTAGCGCTGTAAAATAGGGATGTCCTGATCCGATATTGATATCGGGTATCGGTCCGATATCAGCCTGAAAATGAATACCGGATATCAGATTCAAATTTCAGATTTTTCATTTTTAATTATTTAATTTTTTTGCAGTTCATTTTTTTATTTATTTTATTCAATTGTAGAATACTGTAGATATTATGTTGAAGGTTAAAATGTATGAAACCAATTGGTTAATAATAAATAGGTCAGTTTTTCTCATACCTACTGTTGCTGACTATTGTTCTCTGAGTAACATCACTTGATCAAGCCTTTTCTAGCATTCCACACAATAAAAAAGTAATCATTATTTTTTATTAAAAATTTTTTTAAAAAAAAGTAAAAAAAGTATGCATGATTCATTCTGATATCGCATCGGATCAATATCGGTATCAGCCGATACGCTAGGCTGCAATATCTGTATTATGTCAGAAATGAAAAAGTAGTATCGGGACATCCCTACTGTAAAATGCAGTCATTTGTTGAATGAGACACTTCTGTCAATAATAATGTTACCTGCCATGAAGGAAAAGTTGGTAATTCTTGATACTTTTTTTAATATTTACACTTGTAAACCATGTTTTCTAGAATAGTTCAGTAAGAAATATTGCTTCGTGATTTGTTACTGTATGTGTTTAATGGTTGGCCATAAACCGTTAATTCAACTCCGAACCAGACGGATGCTCACCTTGTCGGACGAAGGTCTGACTGGTGTCCAGCAGAATATCGCAGCCTTCCACGATCATCCTCTCGATGGCCAGATTCTTCCGGATGTTTTCTGTGTCGCTCACCTCGTCGTGCATCATCCTGAATAAACCAGCAACCGCCAGATAGAGGAAGTTAACCAAAAATGATTGGATATAATGAAGTTTAATTATTAGGACAATTACTGCCACCTAGAGGCTTGGAGGACACATGCAATCTATAACAATGACTCAAATGAAAGGAAAACTTTCAAGTTAATACACAGACTTGCCAACGTCTGCGTGGGAATGGGAATGCTACATATTAGGGGTGTCCCAATCCTATATTGGATATCGGTCCGATATTTGCCTAAAAACAAATATCGGATACAAATTCGGATTCCGGATTTTTTAATTTTTTTCATTATTTTATTCAATTGCAGAAAACTGTAGATATTATGTTGAAGGTAAAAAATTATGAAACCAATTGGTTAATAATAAATGGGTCAGTTTTTCTCATACCTACTGTTGCCTACTATTGTTCTCTGTTTGAGTAACACCACTTGATCAAGCCTTTTCTAAATTTCCACACTACAGAATAAGTAATTGTTGTTTTTTTATTCAAGAAAACAGCGAGAAAAAAACGAAAAACAAAGTATGTATGATTCACGCTGATATCGAATCAATATCGGTATTGGTCGATACGCAAGGCTGCAATATCGGTATCATATCGGAAATGAAAAAGTTGAATCGGGACATCCCTACTATATTTATTGCAGAGGGTCCCATGAGCCACTAAAGGGCCCCAAAACTGAGTAACAGAGAAATAAACTCAGGCCCTCTTTACACGAAAACGTTTTCTAGTGAAAACACAACAGCTTTGTTGCGTTTTGGTTGTCCATTTAGATGGCAACAGTGTTTTGGAACTTGAAGACGAACTTTTTGAAAACGCTTCCCCCTCCGTCTTCAAGTAAACAGGGAAAAGACACTTTGTGTGTCACGGACATGAGCACTGTGGCTGCAGAGCCTCAGTGAGAAACACTGTTCGCGTGTATCACTCTTTGGAATTTAAAGAGCAACGAAAACCCAAATCCACTTTTTTCTGCGAAATATGTATTAAAAGAGAAAATCGGCCTCATTCAGGTTCGGGTCGTTTTCTGTCTGCCTTCTGTTGGGCCGAAGTGTCACTGTGCATGCGCTTATTTTGGTTCATTGCAAAACTACACCTCCATCTATCGGCCTAGCATGTATACTACATTGTTTCAATGTTTCCCGTGGTCTCACGTAAACAGAGATCGTACTAAAAACGTTACCGTTTGAATGCAGCACTTTTTGGAAACAAAAACGTAAAAACAGAAGCAAAAAGCCAGTGTATAAACAGGGCCTTAATTGTAGGATATAAAAGTAAACAAACTGCTTTCAAAGCCCTGGCTAGTGTTTTTGACAGGTGTTGAAGTCAAAATCTTTGGACGGGACAAGTTGCATTAGTTCATGGACCGCTCATAAATCTAGATATTGCTCTGTTGTTGGATCCCAGAATGGACAAACACTCACTTGGAAAGCTCCTCTAGTTTGGATTTAGCAAATTCCAGACTCTTGCGCTCCACGTGCTCGTGCGGCGTGTGAGCCAGCAGCTCATGGAGGGTGATGATGTAGCGAGGAATCTAAGCAACAAAAACACACACACACACACACAAAAGTACAGTTATTAAAGTTATTAAACCCTGAAGTGTCTGAAAATCCTGCCCCGCCGCGTACCTGGAACATGGGATAGGTGAGGAAGGTCTCCAACATGCGGCCCTCGCAGGCCGCGTTGGACTCGTACTGCTTCAGCAGCTTATCAAAGTCTCGGTTCTGCTTACAGTTCGCCAGAACCTGCAAGCTGTA
The DNA here is from genome assembly GCF_900634775.1 of Gouania willdenowi. Classification (NCBI taxonomy): domain Eukaryota; kingdom Metazoa; phylum Chordata; class Actinopteri; order Blenniiformes; family Gobiesocidae; genus Gouania; species Gouania willdenowi. The sequence goes on along the minus strand of NC_041055.1, from coordinate 6,986,128 downwards.
CTGATGGTTGCGCACAAACTCCTGGTAGATGTTCAGCATCGGCAGCAGGATGTCGAACAGATCCGCTGAAGAAACAAAAAATATTACTTTTACTTTGAAAATCTTTTCTACAATAAAAGAACTGGATAAAAGTATAAAACTTAGGTTTTAAAATCCACATCTGCTCTATAAAGTAAGAGATCTACTGAGTAAAAACATTTTCTTTGTGTCCCAGTTGCTAGCAACAAGCTACCTGAATGAACGTAGCTTGTTGGCTACTGCTAAGCTAATGTGAGCTATTTACTGTTATTAAGAGCAAAGGGTAGCATTTGAACTGAGAAACTGGTGGCAACTTCAGTCCGTAACCCTAAAACAAATACACAAAATGACAAGCAAACCCACAATAGGGCAGAAAAATACGCAAAATTACTACAGACATATAAAATGACTACAAATGCACACAAAATGTCAACACAAATACAAAAAATGACTAAAAAAATCCACTAAACAAAAACAAAAATACATAAAATGGCAACAAGAACATACAAATTGTCAACACAAATACACAAAATTACTACAACAACCAACAAAGCAAAGAAAATAGCACAAAATGGCAAGAAAAACACACAAAATGTCATCATAAATGTAAAAATTAGTAAAAAAAACCGAAAAAACCCCCATCTCCGCTGTAATACAAATTAGCCAATTTCTAATTTAAAACGTAAAAGTGTTTGCTCACCCAGGACCAAAGTGGGCCAGTTTGCAATCCGAGCGTTCAAACCCTGGTGGAAGATCTCGTGTAGAAACATGATGGTTTCACTGCCAATGAGAAACAATTTACTGTGAATTACAGGGATTATAAAATCTCCAAAGTAATGATTGTACATCCTTACAACTTATTGAGACAAACTTAATGCCAAATATTTAGAAAGCCATGACACTTCTGTTTCTAGAGATAAATTCATGCTTTAAATGAGGAATAATGATTGAACAATGGGAAGTCTCAGGTAGTCAACACATTCTGCCTTTGGGCCTATATGGTGAGTTATATTTTCTTGTCTTGTCTAATATGATCTTGTCTGATATGATCTTGTCTTTCCTTGTCTTATCTTATATGCTCTGGTCTTTTCTCGTCTTATACAGTCTTGCTGTTTCTTGTTCATCTTATATGGTCATGTCTTGTCTTGTATGGTCTTGTCTTTTCTTTTCTCATCTCATCTGATTTTGTCTGTTCTTGTCTTATCTCATATGGAGTTGTCTGTCCTTCTCTTGTCTTATATGGTCTTGTCTTTTTCTGTCTTGTCTTATATGGTCTGGTCTTTTCTTGTCTTATATGTCTTGTCCTTCCTTGTCTTATCTTATATGGTCTGGTCATTTCTTGTCTTATATGGCCTTATATTTTCTTGTCTTGTCTCATACATTGTCTTACATGGTCTTGTCTTTTCTTGACCCATCTTATGTGATCTTGTGTCTTGTCTTATCTTATATGGTCTTGTCTTTTCTTGTCGTATCTTATGTGGTCTTGTCTTTACTTGTCTCATCTTAAAATGTCTAGTCTTTTCTTGTCTTATCTTATATGGTCTTGTCTTTTCTTGTATTATCTTATATGGTCTTGTCTTTACTTGCCTCATCTTAAAATGTCTAGTCTTTTCTTATCTTGTCTTATCTGGTCTGGTCTTTCTTGTTGTATATGTCTTGTCCTTCCTTATCTTATATGGTCTGGTCTTGCATTCCTTGGCCTTCCTTTTCTCATCTTATATGGTCTTGTCATTTCTTGTCTTACATGGCCTTATATTTTCTTGTCTTGTCCCATACATCGTCTTACATGGTCTTATCTTATATGGTCTTGTCTGTTCTTATCTTATATAGTCTTGTCTTTTCTTGTATTATCTTATATAGTCTTGTCTTTTCTTGTCTCATCTAAAAATGTCTAGTCTTTTCTTGTCTTATCTTATATGGTCTTGTCTTTTCTTGTATTATCTTTAATGGTCTTGTCTTGTCTCACAACACATTGTCTTATCCTGTCTTTTCTCTTATGATCTTTTTTAGTCTTATCTTAAAATATATTGTCTTGTTTTTTTAAGGTCTTGTCCTGTCCTAACTGTGTATAGTGAAGCTGTTGGACCTGTTGAGGAAGATGCTGCTGACGTCATCGTGGCTGATGGGGGGTTTCTTGGAGCTGGCGGCCATGCGGAGCGGCCTGAGGAAGCAGTTAACCAGGATGGAGAGCTGGTGGACGTACTCAGTCTCCGCCTCCACCATGGTGAACACGATCTGGTTCCTCTTCCTCATGCTCTCAGCGTGAGGAGAGCAGATGTAATCCTGCACGATGATCTTCCACTTTCTCCGGCAGAGCCAGCCTCGCATGAAGCTCTGGACCTGCACGAGGACGACACGATGGGTTTCAAACCCTCCACTGAGTTTTGTCCTTCAACAGGTTTAAACCCAAGGTTACCTTCTTGATTTTCTTGATGTCTGGATCTTCCTCGTCCTGGTTGTTCTGGAGAGGCCTCATTTTCTCCTTGGTTTTGTTCAATAAAATGATCTGGAAACACAACAGCCACCATGAAAAATCATTGTTCAAAGTGGAAAAGTTTCCTTATTCGTCAACTGGAAAGACGCCGTCCACATGACAGCATTTGGGAGAAATATGAAACGGCACTGCCAAGTTTGGGGTCATTTTTTATACCTGTAATCGCGTAATAATTACAATTATTGCGTAATTATTACAATTATTGCGTAATTATTACAATTATTGCGTAATTATAATTGTAATCATAATTAAAAAATCTGTTGCTGTTGTAATCACAATTGAATTGCAATTGACTTCAGATTATTGACTTTGTAATTGTAATTGGCATGAAAATTCTATAAAAACTATAATTTAATTAAACGCAAAGCTGGGGAATCATGCTAGAACTCTATGTCTTGCACACATATAGTTAACAATCATTAAAATATGTTTCATATCAAGTTTTCACACTACATTTCAGTTCTTTTGAGTATGATTTTATCTTTTTTTTTTTTCAAAATACATTTCAATCTAGGGGTATTATGACAGAAAAAAGGCTCAGACACCCATACCAAAAATATGAATTCGCTATATAAATCTAAGCCATTATTATTATTATTATTATTATAATTATTATTATTATTATTATTATTAATAGCAATATTTTTAAAGATAAATATGCCCAACAAATTGGATGATAGGTAATATTTTTTAGTGTATTTTACAGCTGATTTAAGACATGGGTCAAAACTGACCAGTTTTCATAGGAGATGCTAACAGAAAGCTAACAAAAGAGGGTTTTTTTATAAAATCTCAGTAATTGTGATTAATTGTAAGTGAACATTAGTAATTGAGAACTTCATTGTAATTGACTTTCAGTGGAAAATAATAATTGTAATTTTACTTGTAACTGGAAGCAATGCTGGTCACCATAATCATAATTTAGTGGTAATTGAACATGGGTAATTGAAGAGGGAATTGTAATAGAAAAATATAATTGACCCCAACCCTGGCTACTGCTCAGACTGTCTAATACAGGGGTGTCAAACCCATTTTAGTTCAGGGGTCAAATAAGGAGCAGTTTGATCTCAAGTGGGCCACAGATTAGCGAGAAAACAAGTAATTTCATCATTATTGTGCCCTAGTTTGCACTTTTAAGTATACATAAAATACTAAATATGTGAGAAACCAACAATATTCTAGCAATAAGTGATAAATATCAGTCCCAACAGGATCTTCACTTTAAATTTCCGAGAATTTGTGACCAATTTCTATTTAATTAAAGGAAATATTATGGAATAATTGGAGGAAAATTGATGGATTTTGTAAGAATTTTGAGTTTTTTCAAATGTTTAGCGGCACCAGGAGTGTTGAGTTTCATCTACACAATGATTCATGTTTTCTCTGTAATTTTTTACTTTGCGGGCCAAATTGGATGTTCCAAAAAGTCGGATTTGGCCCCCGGGCCATGAGTTTGACACATGCGGTCTAATACATAAATAAAAGATAGCAGCTTTTAGTAGGAATTCAGCATTCTGGTTGATTTTTTTCCATTCTACTGCATCTCTGCTTTACTTTTATTTATTTTTAATATGAAGAAAATATGAAACGGCCACTGCACAGACTGTTAAAAACAAGCTTATATTATATTTACTTTCTCATTTGTTTTGTAAAGAACTGCAGTAATAATTTTAAGGATTTACTTTTAGTAAAATCTCATATGGGGAGGAAATTGTGTGTTTTTGTAGGTTATCTGCCAGATACAGTAAGTCCAGAATGTCAGCTATAAAATTATTTGTAGAAAATCAATTTCATTGTATATCGCTAGCTTTGTACCACCAGACAACCCTTCTTGCTCAAACAAGTGAGAAGAGGTGCTTATTTTGAATGAGGAACTGCACATCCGCCCTCCCTCTTATAAAGGGTGGGAGTGTCCATGGCGGATGGAAAGTTCTTTCCAGCCAATCAGGGTTTGGCTGATTGAGAAAAGTGCTTCTGAGGGCTACTGGGAGTGTGTATCCCATAGTGAGACATCTCACTCATATTACTCATAGAACCGGAGTTATACACATAACCTAAAGTTTTCTCATCGGTTTGGGGGCTTTGATCTGAAACCAAGCACATGCACGGCGTCGTGTGTGCACTCGTCCTAACCTCGGCTTTCAGCCTCTCGATCTCTGTGTCCTGGTCCTCGAGCTGAGTGCGCAGCTGATTGGCTGCGATCTTCTCCGTCTCCATGATCTGCACCAAGTGGATGTACTTTTGCATCAGGATCTCACGCTCCATCACCATGTCAGAGTAACTGGGAAAGGGTGGAGACGAAGCCCGATAAAATCAAACACCAGCACACACAGTTTCAGCTGTGCACAAAAATCCTTATCTTACACAGAAAATCTGCACTGACATGTTAAAAATGATCATTCTTACCTGTTATTTCCATGACACACGGAAATATGTAGTTTTGATCTAACAAGGGTGTCAATTATATTTCTAGTATTATGGATGTTATGATTATGATTGTAATAAATAAAAATTGTTGTATCAATAAATTTAAAAATGTTTTTGTTGTAATAATAAAACATTTCGTAATAATAATAATTAAAATTTGTTGTATAGTATATCTTGTTGTTTATGTTGTAATAATTTTGTTGTCACTGTAATATTAATTAAAATGGCCATTGCTCTTGTTGTGATAATAATGAAGTGTTGTTGTAATAAATGTTATAATACTAATAAAAATGTATCAACAAATTAAAAAATGTTTTTGTTGTATTAATAAACCATGCTTTAATAATAATAATACAAATTTGTTGTACAGTATACAGTATCTTGTTGTTTAAGTTGTAATCATTTCTGTTGCGTCACTGTAATATTAATAAAAATGGCCGTCATTCTTGTTGTAATAATAATAAAAAATGTTGTAATAATAAAATGTGTATCTCTTGTTGTTTATGTTGTAATAATTTTCCTTGTTGTTGCTGTAATATTAATAAAAAATGGCTGTTGTTATTGTTGTAATAATAAAAAGATTTTGTCATTGTTGTATTGCTACAGTTGAGCTGATAGCAGAGCAGCAGCTGATTACAGTGTAACAAGACAAGAAAAATCTGTTTATTGACTGGGTATGCAGACGTGGAGCAGTGAGGAGGAGCAGGTGTTTGTAGAAACTCAGAGGTTTAACAAGGTTTTTAGCGTGTTTAACGAACAAAGGCAGCAGTGCGTCAACCATCTTGGAGGAACAGAGACGTAAAACGACACAAAATCACGTGAAAGCATCAAAAAAGAGCAGCTCTATATATACTCTCTCTAGCTCTATTTATACTCACAGGCTTTCTGTCAGTTTGAAAAACACACAAACCAATGCATTTTTTGGAAGCGACAAATATACCAGTGCAAGCTTGGGATTTAAGGTATCCAGAAAGCAAATACAATTTAAAGACTAGTTGGAATTAAATTGGGAGAATAATCCTCGTAATGAATACAAAACAATAATGTAATAAATTCATATTAAACTTCTTTAAGACTTTTTAATGGCGTTTTGCTGCCATCTCTTGTTTAGTTCTAAGCCCGCAATAATGTGTCTTTTGTTATTTTCATAAATAACCGCGGCCTAAATGTGACGCTCTGACAGGCTGCGTTTTTCCCGCGGACCATATGTTTGATAGCACTGGTGTCTGTTAGTTTTCTCCTTTTTGTGGCTTTTGTGCAGTGAAACAAAGATCAAGATCAGGTTCTGTGACACAATCAGTGACCTAAATGCACACGCACGCACACGCACATAGCTGCGCCAAATGTGCATCAGCATTACTGAAAAATGTCTGCGTATGAATATTTGTGCTTTTAAAAAGCAGCTGAAAACACATGTTTACTCTTCGTCACTGTAATAAATCAAAGTCCTTCAATTAATAGTGATTCATTTAATAGCTATATTACCTGTCACATTAACTAGTACTGAGAGAAATTATGACATAATTTGTACGACATTTATGATATTAGTGGTGAGAAATGTAAAGGTTTTAGGTGGAAAAAATGCGTAATAACATGTAATAAACTACAAAACTGTACTTAATTCAAATGGGGTCGCCTGAAATGTCTTGAAAATGATTAAAAAAATTTAAATTATTCTGATTAAAATTATATTTTAGTATTTTTTTCAAATTAAAACACCACAAAAAATCTCAAGCAACTGTATTCTATACTTTCACTTCCTCAAATATAAATCGAATTAAAAAAAATACAGTATAAAAAAAATAATTTAATAGTCATTAAATAACTAAATAATAAAAAAAATTACATTATATTTTTGTAATTTTTTAACTTATAAATATTTTTCAAATAAAAAAAATAAACTCAATTAACTGTATTCTAAACTTTCACTTCCTCAAATAGAAATCCAGTGAAAAAATTTAAAAAATATGTAAAAATATCTGAACTGGAGCATCATATCACTGTAGTGCAACTTGTAACAATATCACAAACATAATCAAAATATTATTTTTTATTTCTTTTATCTCTGGAGTCACCAGAAAGTTGTGATATCAAAATGGGGTCACGTCCCAAAAAAGGTTGGGAACCTCTGCAGTAATTGGTCAAAAATGCAATGAAGTTGCAATGATTGGATAAAGCTATCTGTGAAAAGGAAAAGACTGAATTCCAGTTCCATAAGCGAAGGAGCTCCAGTAGAGAAGCTTAGGAGCTGCATGAGGCTCCAGAGCTAGGGTTTGTCAACCTGTGTCTTTACCGTTTGGTTATCCTGCTCGTACCTGGCCTGTTGGATACATTCCACCCAGTCGTTGCAGTCCGACTCCTCTTCTGTCCGCAGCTCCAGCGGTTTCTGCCCATCATGGCCAAAAATGACCAGAAAGTAGTGCTGTACAAAAACACAAAGACAGACCGTCAACACCATCATTAGAGCCTGATACTAAAAAAAAAGTGCTAAATTAGGTGCACACACCAAAAGATTGCCTGTGCCGTGCAAAATTGGCTGTGCAAATGACAATAGGTGCAAAATTGCTTGTGCAAATTATAACGGGTGCAAAACTGCCTGTGCAAATGATAATAAGGTGCAAAACTGCCTGTGCAAATGATAACTGGTGCAAAATTATTTGCGTAAATGATAATAGGTGCAAAAAACAACAGGTGCAAAACAGTTACAAAATTGCCTGTGCAAATGAAAATAAATGCAAAATTGCCTGTGCAAAAGATAACAGGTGCAAACGTGAGGGAGACGCCTTGTTTAAACGAGGGTTTTGAGCTTGTGGGAGAACAGAGTGGCCACATGTGCAAAATGAGACGTTGGAGGAGTTAGTGGAAAAAGTGAATAAAGAAATTGTTGAATTGCAGCAAAAACACATGAGAATCTATGCAGAAAATAACAACATAGGAAAATGTCTATTACAAAGCCAATGCTGTGGGGAAAACAAGAAGAACAGCAGAAGAAGTCAACCTAAGATAGTCGGATAGAAAAAGAAAAAACAAAGAATGTTTCCATTTTTTTTTATTCATTAAATTGTAAAATTATGACTGTCTCCTCCTGTGACAATAACTGCAGCCATCTGTGAGTAAAGCTGTGAGAGCAAAACTCCTGCCTGTCAAACGTGCTAAATAATGTGCATAAATTAATCTGTTTGCAACGCAAACTACTTATGTTATGTCACACATTTGCACGACAATGCCTCTGTTCACAATTAGTTGATCAACCAGAACATGTTTTTGTGCTTTATCAAGCTAGCGCACGTTTTACACGTGCACGCCTTTAGCAAATCAGGGCCCATAGTGATTGAACTTTTATCATTATTTATCTGTAAACAAAGGAAAGAAAAAGTATTTTCATGGAGACACTCATTAACTTTGCAAAAACATTTCAAAAACCTTATTAGACTATAAGAACATTTATTGGGGTTGTTTTAATATTTAAAATAATGTGTTAAATTATTCCTTTTAGTTACTAAGTTTTAGTTGTTAATTTTTAATATGCTGTGTCCTAGTTGCAATTTCTTTTCTTTATTTTTATTATCTTTGGAACAGACACTGATAGGATACAAGAGTTAATATCTAATAGTTTAATGTGGAAACATTTCTGGGATTTGTTGTCAAAAATTAAAAAAGAAAAAAAAAATATATATATATACACTTCTTCTCAATCAGCCATTAATGTTCAAATGTATCAGTAAAAAAAAATAAAAGATGTAGAAATAAAAAAATATCGGTGCGTCAGTAAAACACCAGGAAGGAGTGTAACACGTCTTTTACAGCATTCATGAATAATAAGCGTTTCCACATTTAAATCCACAGAAGAAGAAACGTGTGTGGGGATAATCTGCAGCGCTCCATCAGAAGTGACATCATGTGAGGATGAATGCAGATCTGGGTCACGGAAAAAAAAAAAAAATCACACAGTCGGGAAATGAAAGTTTCCCCAGATGTGAGCGGTGAAAACATCAGTCCTCTGCTGACCAGGCATGAAATGTGACCACGTCATACAAACATCCCAGAGGTGAGTCCGCTCCGCTGGGAACGACTCAGAGTCAATGATTCAAATCCAAACTGCAAATGATCTCGTAGAAGACAAACGTGAGGTTTCTCTTTGATACGTGAAGGTTTTTTTGTTTGTTTTTTTAATCCCAAAGCTGCCGTCTCCAGCCATACTACAGGATCTCTGACCCAGCATCTAACGTTTGTGCGAATACTTCATTTTAAAACACACTAACTAAAACAGATCAAATATTATACTGTACATCTACAGCACATGTCAAACTCAAGGTCTGGGGGGTCAAATCCGGCCCTTCAGTGCATCCGATTCGGACCGCTGGAGAAAGTGAAAATGACAGAGAAAACCTGAATCATTGTGTAAATGACTAAACAATTCAGCTGTAAATTGTTGTTGAAAGGCCGCTATAATTTTTTCCAAAAATCCTGCAAATTTTCTCAAATTATTCCACAAAATCTCCCCAAATTTAATTAAAAATGGTCAAAAAAATTAATTAATTAAAGAACATTTAAGTATCTGTCACTTATTGCTTAGATATTGTTGATGCCTTCCCTACTTTATGTTTAATTTTTAACTGGAAGTGCAAACTTGGGCATATTAATGTTGAAATTGTTCATTTTCCCACCTAAAACACTTGCAATCGAACTGGTCCGTATTTGGCCCTTGAACAAAAATGAGTTTGACACCCCTAATCGACAGTAAGGCTTACAACAAATAATACATATTGTACCTCAAAATTTTGACTTAAAGAAAACAATTCTAAATGTTGAAAGGACTTTCAACATAAACATTTATTTTAATCTGTAAACAAATAATGTAAAAATGCAAAAGAAATTGCAAAACAAAAAACAGAACCAAAAACTAGAAAAAATATAGAATGAAGAAAATATTGCAAAATTATCTGCAGAAAAACAGGAATTAAAAAATATATTAATGTAAGAGAATTTATAAATGACATTTCTATGAAAAAACAAAAAGTGAAGAAAGTGAATATAAACAACAAAAACTAACGTCAACAAACATGTGGGCACAATTTAATCATAAATACGGTTGTTCGGCTGTCGATGCCTGAAAGCAGGCGAAAGCAGCCTCTGCATGTCAGGAGAATGTAAACACGGTGTTGTGTGCACGCCCTGATTAAAGAGTCCCAGTGACCCAAAGGAGGACAAGCACGTATAGGAAACACGTGCACGTCCCTGCTGAGCCTGAACATTACAGCACGCTCACATAAATCATTTGTTCTCTTCATTTAAACATCATTAAATCTGCATCACGGAAAGTGCATGTAAAACCAGTGAGGAGCAGCAACAACAGGGATGTAGCTCCATATATACCAGCAGTGACTAGTCCCACTTGTTTTTGTTAGCTTAGCATGTAGCAGTGCTGGCTGAGCAGGGTCAAACGGTAAAGTGGCGGCGCTATGTTAAAGCAGAACTACGTAACTTGCACGTAGTACTCCTCCTAAAGGTCCTTTTTGGTTATGTCACTGTCGTAAAAACTATATACGTGTTTTAGGAACCACTGCAGTGCTTTCTCTACTTCTCAGAACAGCGTGAAAAACGCAAGTTGGATGGATTGCTGAGTGCGTTGTAACCCAGACCTTTATTTAAACAAATCACACAACACAATTCACTCACACGTGCTGTCCCTCATAGGAGAACAAGACAAAAGCGGCAAATATAATGCAGCTGTTTGTTAATAAATGTGTCTGTGTGGCATTTTGTATCAGCAAATTTAGGCAGAATTGTCTTTCCGGTCAGACTTTATTGAGTTAAAATTATTGAGATTTATATCGTTCAGCCATAGTAGAATTGTAACAAATTACTTTACTTCTTTTAAAATGTACTTAAGTACAAGTAAAATTACTGATTTAGGAATATACAAGTACAAGTACCCATAAAAGCAATTCAATTACAGTAATGTGAGTGCTTGTAATCCAATTACTTTGACATCTGAACGTGATGCTGAAATAAGTAAACCCTGACATGGAATTTGGGAACTTTTTAAAGGGAAAATCCGAGGCTCTATTTAACTAAAGTTGACGCACAACCTTAGTTTGTGTGCATCGTCTCCAGCCTCACATCAACACACTGCATCTCTCTATTGATGTTTACACTGTAGCACAGCGTCGTGCACGTGCCTGGGAAACAGGAGCGTGCATGTGAAGCGTGCGCAGCGGTTTACATATTGTGTTTTTACGCTCCTCTGGGAGTCTGCAGAGGTAGAGCAACCCTGTGTAGTAATGATGTAACGATTAGAGCGAGAGACTCTCACTAGCGTGTGCTGGCAGCAGACTGGAGAGGCTTAAGGGTGTGTGTGTACATGTGTGTGTGTGTGTGTGTGTGTGTGTGTTAGGGGGGTTGGGAGCGTTTACATAACCACCCAGGCTTGTACAGCTCCTTGCACGGCTAATGCGGCTTCCCTGGTCACAAGCCGGCTTTAAGCTGGAGGATAACAATAAGACGGACGTAGAGCGAGGTAGGCAGCCAGAACAAGTCCAAACCTCGCCCGGCCGCCATCAACGTCCCAATATCATAATCTCCTCCGACCTGAAGAAGCTAATGCTAATGGAGAATCAAAGTCAAGCCTGAGTTATTAGTACAAAGTGAAGAGCAGAGAGAAGCAGGATCGTTACTAGTCCTAAAAACTATGTTCTATTGCTCTATTAGGACAGTTCTACCCTGGCCCCGCCCATTTAACCTTTGACCCTGCTCAGTCAGCATCACTAGTGCTAAGCCAGTGGTTCCCAAACAGGGATACATGTACTCCTAGGGCATGGGTGTCAAACTCATTTTAGTTCAGGGGCCAAATGCGAAGCAGCTTGATCTCAAGAGGGCCACAGATTTTATGTGGTAATATGAAAAATCTCAACATTATAAACCCAGTGTGGAAATATATTCAGATGTGAACGAATAGAATAAATAATAATAATAAAAATAATAATAATAATAATAATAATAATAATAATAATAATAATAATAATAAAAAAATAAATAATTCACATAATTCAGGGTTCTAAAAAGTATACACGTAATTCAACATCACTTCCAGTTAAAAAAAAAGATTCACTTCCGGTACGTACTAAGCGTGCTAGCTTAGCATAGCAACAGAATAAAGCATGATGAATGTACGTCAAAATAAACAAACTACGGATCCTATACATAAACCGAATGGACATTATGAAAGTTAAGGCAGCATTTCTCACTAGAAATGTCGTCAAAACAATTCTAAAGCCACAATCTATCTTGAAAAAAGGCAATTTGCCACTGAAATATACAAGATGTCCGCCATGTTTTTCAACGCAGGCAGGGGGGCGGAGCCAGCAGTCACGTGACCTGATATCAGCTCGTTGAAAAGTCTGGGCGGAAGAAACTGTAAGCGTCACACGTTCTGAGATCATCATACGTAAAATGCTTACAGTATTGCTTGTGGACAAATGTTGCTTTTACACATTTTACTGTGAAACTGGGTTAACATTATTGTAACCTATGTTTGCACCTCCATGTATACATAAAATACTAAATATGTAAGAAACCGACAATATCCAAGCAATAAGTGATAGATATTAGTCCCAATAGGATATTCACTTTAAATTTCCTAGATTTTGTGACCAATTTCTGTTTAATTATGGGAAATATTATGTAATAATTTGAGGAAAATTAAAGAATTTTGTAAGAATCTTGAGTTTTTTCAACAGTTTCACGATAAATATGACTGCAAACTTGCGATAAAAGCCCCTGTAAATTATTGTTGAGGATTAATTTTTTCTCTGTCATTTTTATTTTCTCCTGTGGGCCGAATTAGATGCTCCAAAGGGCCGGATTTGGTTCCATGACCATGAGTTTGACACAGTGCCCTAGGGGTACAGGAGCACATTGCAGGGGGTAATCAGAACTATTTATTAATTAATTGAAAAATAATTGGGAAATGTTCCGAGTTCCTTTTATATATATATATATTTGTTATTTTTTGGACAAATTCACCACAAAACTAACAGTACTATTGTTCAATAAAATACTATATTTTCAATTCATCCAAACAAGATTATTTTATGTTGTAGAGGCCATTATATCAAACTTCTGACAATAGGAGACTACTATTACTATTGAAGTAATCACATTAAAGTGCATGGTATTTTCTTTCAGATAAATTTCACTTTAAATTGCACTTGTTATTTTGAATTTGTAGATTAAGCCTTCAGGAACCAATGTTCAAGACACAGTTAGGGGTTTAGGAGAGTCCGCTGTTCCACAAATTAAAAAGCATTTGAAATTATGGAAAACGTATTTATGATATGAAGAGGGGGTACACGTGATTTGACAAAAATTGAAAGGGGGTACAAGGGACAAGAAGATTGGGAACCACTGTGCTAAGCTAACCTAAACATGTGGAACTGGATAGTCTCTCAGACAGAGGAAGACAGCACATTTACAACCTTTTCACTTCCGATATGATACCAATATTGCTCTATAACGATCCGATACATACTTTATTACTTTTTTGTTGTTGTGGAATGTTAAAAAAAATGCTTATTCAAGTGATTTTACTCAGAAAACATTAGTCAGCAACAACAGGTATGAGAAAAACGACCCATTAATAGATGACAAAGATTTTAAACGTAAACATAAGAATATTGCACAACTGAATAGAATACATTTTTTAAAAAAAATGTAAGACCCTAAAAAGTAACCCCAGTATTTCCAATAAAAACATTATATATTATATAGAGATTTTAGATGCAGGCAGTATAATGCGATACTGCTTTTTGCAAACAATATTCAAAATTAATATCAATTTGGGACACCGTTAACATTTAGCAACTGCAATATGTGGAGTCCAAAGACTTTTTTTTTATACCTCACCTGGAAAGACGACATATAAACGACAAGGAGACGTCCTTCATTTCAGCTCTGATCTTTACAGCTAAAAAGCTGGACGTTAAATGTGTCCTAATGCATTATTCAGTTCTAGTTTGTACATTTATTTCTGTCTCTGCAGCCCGAGTTCCTTTTGTTTTAAGGAATTTGTTGGATTTTCCGAGTTTGCACAGTTCTGGATTAGTTTTTTTGTCACTTTGTTGATTTCTTGGACTTGGACTTTGTATTGCATTATGGTCATGATGATGATTGATTACTTCCTGCTCATTCTCCTTATCCCTGTGCATTAAACCGACTCAATAACAGATTGTTGCACCTTTCTATTGTTGAATGATTGACGAGCTAAATCAAGTCCATATGAACTGTTGCTATAAATGTAGTTACTGTAACGTGACATTGATCTCGTCATTGCATGTTCATGTTTTAATGAAGACGTCAGCTTTGTTTGTTTTTTAAAAATAGTAATAAATGACCTCATTGTAACGAAGAATCAGTAAACATCAAAAAGCTCTTCATCAAAGAGCCGAGCTTCCAAAGGCAGAAGAAAGCTTTTTCATTCTCTCTCCATCACAGAGCTGAGATCAAACAGCATCGCAGATCTTTCCCATACCAGTAAAATGTGTCCGACTCTGGTTCTTACTTTCGATATTTCAGGCTCAACAATGCACCGAGAACATCTTTTATGACGTCTTCCATGTCCTCAGGAGTTACGGACTCTCCCAATGCCCATCTTCCTAGTTGAGAAATTTGACCAAAAGCGAGAAAAGCGAAGAAAAACTAGTTGGGATGCAGATAGAGGCTCCTGTTAGATTAAACCAAGACAAAAACAAGACAAAGAGAGCAAGCAGGAAAAAAATGAGGGAGCGAGGGAAAACGCATCCTTCTCCTGAGTGCAAGCAGAAAAAAATTAAATAAAATGTACACCCGTATTTACGCAAAGTTGATAAATGAGGGCCACTGAGTGTATTCTCGTAGTGGAAAAGGAGTAAAAGTTCTGTTAAAAAAACACAAGCTTAACTTAATTTAAAAAGTTTCTTTTTTTTTAAGATTAAGAGAATAATGACGTTAATGATTTGAGGTGTCAACTTATCCTTATTATATGACTGATTATTTGACTGGGAGTATCTGAGAATCTTAAAGGGCCCATGTTAAGCTAAATCAACTTTTCTGTGCTTTAAAAAAGTGCTATTAGGGCTTCATACACATGTGTTTTTTCATTGATTTCCTCAATCGTTAGTTAGAGGGTGATTTGCTGCTTTCTTACTGCAGGGCGAGAACAAACACCTCGCTCCAATTTGATGACGCGTTCCCACTTTGATGATGAATTTGATGCAGCACTGAGCTGGAGAAGTCGCGCCTCCAGGAAGCTCTCTGCTGTGATTGACATGTAAACAGACACGCCCACGATGGTGAGCATTTCAGCATCCTTGGAGCAGTGCTACAGTATGATTATCACTCTAGGTATTTAGTGATGTGATTGTGTTTTCATCAGCTGCTTCCTCGCTTAATTAAAAGATATGTTTCAAAATAAAAACATAGCATATTTCTGTTTATTGCGCCAAAGTAATGCTCCTGGCCTAATGACAAAGGGACAACAATCCAAATTTGGGTCCCGACCCACAAATTGAAAACCTACTCCAAGTTGGTAGTTATCAGACAGGTGATTAGAAATAAATACAGTGGTCTGTGATTAATAAATAACAGTGATTATAGAGTGGGCTAATAAACAAAAATAAAGAGAACCTATAATGTACGTGTCAAACTCAAGGCCCGGGGGCCAAATTTGGTACTTTAGAGCATCTAATTCAGCCCGCAGTTGAAAGTAAAAATAGATTATATATAGATTTTTTTTTTTAATCATTGTCTAAATTACAAAATATTTCAGTTGTAGATATCTGAGCCCCTCCAAGTACACATGGATACAAATTTCCCATGCTTATATCACATGATATATTGTCATTTTTTTAATCTCAAATTGATGAATCGTGAAAATCCTGCAAATGTCCTAAAATTATTCTACTAAATTAAATAACAATTGTTCATAATATCAAGGAAATGTAAGTGAATTCAAGTCACTTAATGCTTGGATATTGTCGGTCTCATATAATTTATATGCACAGGTGAAAGTAACAAATTAAAAGTAATCACGTTACTGAAATTGAGTTGCTTTTATGGATACTTTTTTTAGTATATTTCTGAATCAGTAATTGTACTTGTATTTAAGTATGGTATGTTTTAAAGGTGCAGTCTGCAACTCTTATAAAAGTGACTTTTTGTCATATTTGCTAAAGCTGTCACTATGTAAGGACAGCTTTACATCAAACTACTATTTGTGTGAAAAAAACAGACTCTTTGAGCCCCGCCCCCAGCTCCTCCTGCAGCCTTTGGCGGATTGCCAGAATGCACCGTGACCGAGCAAAAAGAACCAATCAGATCCAGGATTGTGTTTGATGGGCTGTCTGACAGCCGTTGCTCAGAGGCCCCGCCCCTTTCCCTGAGCTAGGGCGCAGTCTTTTTTACAGTGTATGGTCTGGAGGAGTAGAAGATGGAATTGGTGACTTTTCTGCTTGAAAGGTAAATACTGCTTGTTGCACACTGCTGCTTGATTTACATTATGTTTGATTTGTAATTGTTACACTAGAACTCTGTAGTGCATGCGTTTGTTCATGTGTGCGCAGCAGCCTCCGTTTGAGCTGCTGTAAGTGACAGTGTGTTGCTGCTGCTGAGGTGTGTGCACATTGAGAGAGAGAGAAGCGCTGCAGTAATATGCTTTTAACAGAGCATGTTATATTCCTGTGACGTTGCTGTTGGACAAACATTAGCTTGTGAGTTCCTCTGAGGGAGGGACTTTGGAAAGTTTGGAGGCAGGGCAAAAGAGCAGCAGGGAGGGAGGGAGAGAGAGGGATCTGAAAGTTGCGGACTGCACCTTTAAAAGAAGTAATTAGTTACATTTCTACACTCAATCATTGTTAAGTAATTTTATTTTTTTTTTGTTTTAAAATGATCAACGGACATTGTGAAACTACAATAAATGAAACCAGACAACTAAATGCATCACATCATAGCTGACCAATCAGATTAAATATAATGCACCATTCCAAAACAGCATTGAATGCCAGTTATTGTCTCAGTTTTAGAGTTCATAAATGTAGCTATACTTGTGTTATTTTATTTAAAAAATTATTATTATTATTATTATTATTATTATTTTGTTGTGCCTTTGAGGAAAAAAAATAGGCTTCAATTGTGCAAGACTTGGTCTCTTATTTTTAAATTTATACATGAGATGTTTACTGTATGCAAGGAAACCGTGGCAAGACTTATTACCAAAATTAAATGTGGGTGGTTAAAGTAACTAGTAACTTTTACTTTGAGTACTATTTAATTGAGCTACTTTTTACTTAGATGACTTACTTGTACCTGTACTTAAGTACAATTTCAATCAAGAAACAGTGCTTCTACTTAAGTAGGATATATCAGCACTCTTCACACCTTTGTTTATATGTAATTTATACCTGGAAATGCAAACTATAGGGCTCATTAATGTTTAATTTGCTCTTTTTCCTGCTTAAAATCTGATCATGGTCTGTATTTGAACTAAAATAAGTTGAACACCCCTGCTGCTCTAATGTAACCCCCACACTGAGAGATGAGCGTCCAAAACTCAACTCACCTGTTGCTTCTCTGTGGGTTCCCGCCCCGCCGCGCACACCATGGGCGCGGGCGCGCGCTCGCACGTGCATCCCTCCAGCAGGTAGATGCCCGAGGGCCGCGCGCTTTGCTCGTGCTCGTAGTAGAAGAGCAGGTTCTGGTGGAGCGCGAAGAACTTCTCCGTCCAGCGGCTGTTCTCCGCCGTCTTCTTGCTCAGGAAGCCCCGTTTGGCGCCTTCTTTCCGCGCCACGGCGGACAGGAAGAGCGCGTGGCCCTCGTTGTAGCGCACGCTCTTCTGCATGCTCCTCACCTGTCCTCGTGCAGGCGCAGGTGAACCGTGCACGCGCGCATCCCGCCCCAATCCCGCAAGAATGAAAACACCCAGTCGGAACGCGTCACCGATTGCTCCTCAGCATCATCATCTTCATCATCTTCATCATCCACAAAGTCGCAGCTGAAGTTGGAGAAAAGTGAAGGTTTTGAGCGCGTGGGAAAGCAGGCGCTCCTGAAAGCAGAATCACCCACTGAGATCAGCACTAATCGGCTTTGTCTTAAAGAGACAGGACGCACGCAGCGCCGCAGAAATGACTTTTTTCAACCTTGGGGTCGCCTCGCCTGGAAATATAATGGGGTCGTCTGAAATGTCTAGTAATTGACAAAAATAAGTAAAAAATAATAATAATTACATATATATATATATATATATATATATATATGTAATTATTATTTAATTATTCTTGATGAATAATAATGGAAAAAGGGGAAAATAAAATGGGAAAAAAGGGAAAAATATATTATTGACCACACACAATCTCAAACAAGTAGTCTGTACTTTCACTTTCTCAAACTGAAATACCTGAGCTGGTGCATCTTGTCATTTGTGCACTAATCCTGGCTACTTTGTAGTTGTAAAACAGTATAACAAATATGATCAAAAACTAATGAGAGAATAAATGTCTCTGGGGTTGCCAAAACATTTGTGA
This sequence comes from Gouania willdenowi, assembly GCF_900634775.1. NCBI lineage: Eukaryota > Metazoa > Chordata > Actinopteri > Blenniiformes > Gobiesocidae > Gouania > Gouania willdenowi. Next base: position 6,967,636 of record NC_041055.1, on the reverse strand, counting down.
TATAAAAATGGGTCATGACTTGAAAATGGTTGCGAATTTCTGAACTATAGTAATGTACTCATATTCTTTTTAAAATTATTTTTTGAAACAATAACAACAACAAATGAGAACGCTAATATATTTAAAAACTATCACGCTTAACCTTTACTGCTGCAATGTTAGTGTACACTGCATTTTTCCACTTTAATTTTCATATTACTTTTATTATTATTATTATTATTATTTTAAATCATTTTAAAAGTCTCCTTTGGACAAGTGCTACAAATGAACAAACTCAATCATTTTGGGGACAAAAACTCAACAATAATGTCAAACAAAGCAAAGTATACGTTAAAATGACTTCCTCTCATTTGTTTGCAGATGTATCAGAAATAGATCTGTTTCTGTCAAAATTAAATAACTAAATGTACAAACAACTCATTAATTAAGGCACATTTAACATGCAGCAGTTAACTGCAAAAATGAGAACTGCAATAAACAAAACTCCACCACATTTTGCTGACCGTCTGGGCAGAGGCTGTCACTTTAATGGCGTTTTTTCAACTGTTGGGTAGAAAACCTGAAGATATTCTCATATTTAGAATTATGTCAATAATATAACTTCCGATTGAATTCATTGTCTAAAGCGACTTCCACTTGTAATATTTGACTGTTTTTTCGTTGAGCTATAAAATTTCCATACCGAGATTACTGATAAATTAATTTCCCAAAATGTCCCACCCCTACCTCAAAATTAGCCACTGATTAATAGTTACTAAATCCCAAAATCACTTTTTTCTATGAACAAATGTATTTCGTATGAAGTACTGGTATGTTGATTGAGTCTTGTCCAACTCTTGTCATTTTAGTCTAAGTATTTTATATTGTTGTATTCTGTTGTAAAAATGTCAGAGTGACTGCCCTCTATGGGTTGAAACAATGCTATTACAATTGCATTTTTCTATTGGCTAAAGATGGTGGTTTGTGATGTTTTGGTGGCTTCTTACATCACAAACCACTACTGTTGGCCCCGCCCCTCCTGTAAAAACTATCTCCTGTGGACTCTAAAATCTGTGGAGAGTAGGTTGGATTGAAAAAATTGTGAATAGAGAGGTATAGTGAGTACTGAGTAGTTAGTTAGCATAGCGTAGATCAGTGGTTCCCAAACTTTTCCCAGTCCTGTACCCCTCCATAAAACATGATAATGTAATGTCATATACAATGTAGCCCTACAGTGAATTTTACCTATCCTGTTGAGGAATAATAATAATAATAATAATTTGAATATTTGCATTTCCTGAAGAAAATGCAAGTGAGGATGCAGGTGCTAGTCAGCGTTGCACTGCATTATCTTATCTTTGGCATTAGCATTATCTAGCATTAGCATTAGCCGAGCAATAACAATAACCTAGCAATAGCATTAACCTAACATCAACATTAGCATAGCAATAGCATTAGCCTAGCGTTAACATTAGCCTAGCATTAATATTGACCTAGTATTAGCTTTAACATAGCATTATCATTAACCTAGCAATAGCATTAACCTAGCAATAACATTACCATTAACCTAGCAATAACAATAACCTAGCATTTGCATTAACATTAACAAAGCAATAGAATTAGCCTAGCATTAGCATTAGCCTAGCATTAACCCAGGCCTAGCATTAGCCTAGCAATAGCATTAACCTATCATTAGTATTAACCTAGCAATAACAATAACCTAGCCTAGCCTTAGCATTCACCTAGTATTAGCATTAGCCTCGCAATAGCATTAGCCTAGCATTAGCATTAACCTAGCATTAGCCTAGCATTAACATTAGCCTAGCATTATCGTTGACCGAGCATTAGCCTAGCAATAACATTAACTGCTCTATTTATGTTCTAGTCCCCATTGTTGTCATTGTACCCGTACCCCACTTTGGCAACCGAGGTCATAGATTATTCTTTGGAGGTTTTATAGTTTTGACTGGGCGTGTCTTACCAGCTCCAGGAGCCCCACCCATAAAACCTAAAAGTTTAGTTAATCTTTCAGTTTTAGGGATTATTCTAATCATAGGAATCATGTTCTCTTTGTTTCAGTTCACATAAATCCACATACAGGTGAGTCTATTAAAGTGAAACAATATCCATCAGGTACAAAAAGACAAGTGAAGCCCAATCACTGGTTTTGTTTGAAATGTCATACTAACAGACTACTCATACGAAGTCTGATGTCAAAATGAGAACGTAGTTCACATTAGATAGTATGGAAGGACTGAGTACGCAGATGTATTCTACTGTATATCGGGACATTTTTTAAGTATGCACGGTGAGCAAACTAAGTCATACTCAACCGCCCCATGATGCATTGCGAGCAGAACGTATAAGCGCCCTTGGACCAGCTTCAAGCTAAAAGTCAAACATTCTCTTTTCAAAATAAAACCTCTCTTCTTGTCTTCCATTAGTTTTTAATGCTTTTGTAAATAGGGCTCTTGTTTTGAAGTTAACTGGAATTTTAGTCAGTAGAACAACGGCGGGTCTTTGAACATTTCTGAAATATCAGCATGAAATGTGTTTCCATGAGTTTTATTGGTCAAATGGCCACATGTTGATATTCTACTTGGTCACTTTCTCACTTAAAATATTTTCAGAACTTTCAGAGGTGGAGAATCAATAGAGATTTTTAACCTTTGTGTGCTTCGGGTTTTTGTCATTGTAGGTTTGAAATGCATCTTGGGATACTTCAGTGTACTTCAGTGGGAACAGCCATCCTCCTAATCGTATTAACCATACTTATAGTATATAGTAGACAGCATATACTCACTGTATGTGTAGTGTACAGTACGTTAGTATGCGACAGCCACTCTCTCAGTACTTACACACGGACAAAGATTCAAACATCTTGAAATGTCATTCGTAAATCGTGATCATGTGAACATATACAAAACAATGATATTACGTAGTAGGTGTGTAGGCATAAACAGGTATCCTAAACCCACACACAGGACCAGGGAACCTGAGCCAGACGGGAAAAACCTATAAACTGCATCAGAAACCAAACAAAACCTGAAAAAAAGGGCTTCACTGGGATTTGAACATATAACGTTGACTGGAATTGACACAATGGACCAAAAAAAAAAAACAACTAAACATACCAATGAAAACTTAACAGCAAAACACAGATCGTGACAGGTTCATGTCTTTGCACAGCTTATGATTAGAGTTAAACACACACTTTAGAAACAGCCATCCTGCCTGAAAGCGCCAACAGATGTTGTGAGGCTTTATCCGTGTGTGTGTGTGTGTGTGTGTGATTCTGACAGATGTGAGAGCTTGTGCGACTGATTAATACACTATAAAATAATCATTGTTTTTTTTTAACTTGCTGATGCGGAGAGGGAAAAAAAAGCACTCACAAAGAGCAGTTTACCAGTTGGTGTATTGGTTCAACTGGTCGTCATTATAACTCGGGACGCGAAACAGAAACAGGGTTTCAATGCTGTGACTTTACAATAACCCAGACTACTTGTACAATCACACTTAATGTGACGGCTATTCAACACCAGAGACGAGTCACGAGATAAGATGATCACTAGTCAAACCTTAACACCAAATTGTATGAGCGCTTGATTTTTGCATGACAGTTCAATCTATTTAGGGTTCTGAAGGCCATACTGGCCATAGAAACCTATTATTATTCCACACCAGTTTACCCCATGAGGATGCTCAAAGTCTCACCAAAATTTGCACGCACCTCAGGCCTGCTGAATAACTAGATAATTTGGCGCAATGAAAAAACGCCAAAAATGCGATGCAACCGCATAACCGACAGGTTTGCCTGATTCATATGAAATTCGCCACATGTATTCTTGACCCTAAGATGAGCAAAAAGTTACACTATGACCCACGCCCAAAACCAAACAGGAAGTCAGCCATCTTTGGTCAAAAAATTGCAATTTTTGCCCTGGAAACGCATTTGCGCAAACAAGTCTGAGGGGCTTCATGCGATTCGCTTCAAACTCGGCCAGAACACTTAGGACCCACTGAAGATTAAAAATCATCAAAAGAATTTGCATGTCTCTAACGACTTGGTCGTGCGCTCATTACAAACGCAACGCAAAAAAGCGCACAAACTGTGATGGACCCGTACGACCAGCAGGTTTGTCCTGTTCATACAGAATTTGCTACATGTATTCTTGACCCCAAGATGAGCAAAAAGTTACAGATGACTTTGCCCAAAACCAAACAGGAAGTCGGCCATCTTGGGTTAATGGCGTTTCGCTCTTGCGCAAACTTGTCTGAGGGGCTTCACTCGATTTGCTTCAAATTCGGCCAGAACATTTAGGACCCACTGAAGAGTAAAAATCATCAAAAGAATTTGCGTATCTCTAACGGTTTGGTCGTGGCGCGACTGATGCCATTTAGCACGCCATATAGAAAAATGCATATAACTCTCAAATGCAAAGTTTAAACTGTTTCATATTTGATACACATGATGACTGTCCAGCCCTAAACAAGACTCAATGTCAAAATTACCCATCATGCCTTGCGTTCTTAGAGACGCTAACAGCTCTAGTGAAAAGACGTTATGTCGTGTTGACTTCAAAATAGTGTTGGATGAATCTTATTGGATGGGAGCAGGTCGCTGATGAAGAAAATACAGGCTGTGATTAGTGGGAGGGGCCTATAATGTCACCGGAAAATCCTTCGCCATCACATTCTAAATGCTGTATCTTAGCTATTTTTCAATGGATTTGCATCAAATTCACTGAGAGTGATTTTTAACTGGTTTTCCCTTTCATACTGGGTTTTATCGACTGGCGCCATTTTACACGCTATAATAAAAAAAACCTTCGGAACCTACAACTCCACCCGTGGCTTTAATTTTTTTTTGTTATTTATCTAATCAGTATTTTATTATTTCATTGTTTAAATACTTTAATTAAGTAGATTTAATTGACTAAATTTATTTTGCATTTAGTCGACTAAATCCAAAAACGTTATGATGACAACAGTAAAACAAAACTCTAAAACTACAACTTGTTTGTTAAAGTTTCATTTATTCAGACAACTGTTTTTCAGGAAATTTACTTTGATCTCCTGAAATGTTTCGATTGTCAACTGCCAGTCTTCTTCAGAGGCGTCTGTTGATGGCATTGATGTCTGAAATGAAATGAAACCGTAACATATTATCCAGAAAGAAGACCAAAAAAACGTATTTATTATTACGCAGAAGTCAAGGAAACCTCAAAGCAATTGTCAAAATGTACAATTCTTTAAAAAACTAAAATAAAAAACACCAATGAATTCAATTCTCAGGCTCTAAATAGTGGTACATTAATAGACTCCAAAACAGTGCAATGTGGGTAACAACACTGATAGAAACCCCAACCTGAACCAATGAAAGTGGGTGGGCGTTGATCAGAAATGGCACGACTAAAACACCTGGATTATGTTCAACTTGCCATGAAATGGAAACAAAAAAATAATCATAAAAGATAATAATTAAATCAGTAATGGTTGGGTGTAAAAATGTAATAAGTTATTTTACTTCTTTTAAAATATACAAGTAAAATTACTGATTTAGAAATATGCTCAAAAAAGTACAAGTATCCATAAAAGCAACTCAGTTACAGTCACGTGAGTACTTGTAATTTATTATTTTCACCTCTGGTAGAAAGTCACAGGAAGGTCTAATATTCTACCCTGACTGAAAACAAGTATCATCTACAGATTTAGTCATTTTGATATTAGACAACCACTAGGATGAATTCTGATGACTCAAACTGAATGAGATTTTCATCCGATGACTAAAGCTAAGGCTGTGCAGGCCTGGCTGTGCCCCGCAGCAGCTGGTGAGTGATTACGTTCATGCTTTTTAAGCTGAGAATCAGAGAATCTGAGCAGCAGCGTGTGTTGTAACTGTCCTTGCCCTCTCCTTTACCCTCCCGCTGTCTCTCTTTCTCACATCGCGTTGCCCTAAAAAACCTCTTAACATAACAAATAAGTGGAAGAATCAATTACAATGTTCACATAAAACATAATAACAATCAAAGGACATAAAAAGTCCTTGATTGTATAATTTAAGGGAATATTGTAGGATTGTTTGTTAGAAGTTTCAGAATTTGAGTTCTTTCCCAAACTTGCGATATAGGCATGAGAAATATCTATATATACGTTATGTACATTATGTATACATAGAAGTACAATCTAGGGCACAATAATATCAAAATTTCTAGTTTCCCAGCATGAAATCTGTGGCAAACTTGAGAGCAAACTGTTCCGTATTTGGCCCCTGAACTAAAATGTTTTTGACACCCCTGCTCTAAAGCAGGTGTTCTCAACCTTAGGATTGGGACCCCATTTGGGGTCGCGAGACACTCGGAAGGGGCCATCAGATGCCTTTAAGAAACTAAGAATATTTTTTTCACAATTTGAGCCCATTTCTGCTTATTCTCACCATTTTCCCTGCACCTATACCAAATTTGCCATATTTTCACCTATTTTCATCACTTTTTTGTTGCCATATTTTTGCTTGTTTGTTTTTCTGCACATTTTTTTTCACTTTCAAGAGATTGTTTAGCACCTAAAAACCCTTTACAACACTTTTCCAACCTAATGTTTCATATGTTGACGCATTATTGTAACTTTTAACTTCTTTTCATCATAATTTATGCTTATTTTTGTCAATTTAACCACATTCACGATTTGTCATGCCCGTAATTTGCCAGTTTAAACTAATTGTTCCTACTTTTTTCTGCCACTTTTTAGCTAATATTCACACTTTGAACACTTTTTCTGTCCGTATTTGGCCACTCCAAGATGCAACCTTTAACCAATCTCTGTTGTTTTTAAAAATTGTATTTCACCACCTTTTCCAAAAATTTTAACGCATTTTATTCCTGATTAAAACAAGGATTTACAACTTCAGGATGACTATATAAACTTCGGAGATAACAGTGGATATCATTCAGATGAATAAATAAATGTGGTTATCACAGATTCATAGAATAATGAACCATCATGTTGCTGACTTTATGGATGGACCCCATTATGCTCTCCCCTTTATTCCCCCTTATAGATGACCCTGTCTCCACATGACTGTTCTTCAATGTTCATGTCTGTGTTCAACCACCTTCAGGTATAGTGGGGGTCCCCGATCTCTGGAACCATTATTTCGCGGCTAAAAAAGGCTCTGAAGGGACATCTTTAAATATTTAAATCACACAAATGTGTTGAAAAACACCTCATATTATATGAGAATATACAGATACATCAAAGTGAATGTTTTCTTATAATTAAAGAGAAACTGGGTGAAATAACGACACCCTGTGGTGGTGCCGCGTATTGCACAATCTCTGTGTTTCTATGGCGACGGCAAAGCGATGGAACTCCTGCACATTTACTGTAACAAGTGGTTTTGTAAGAGTCAGAGATACAAAAGAGGGACAAGAGAGCAAGAACACTTTGTTTGGAGATCATCAGGGTTTTATACAACTAGCTTTTAAAAGGGTTTATGCTGAGATTCAGAATATCTGATGGCTTTTATTGCTTTTAGTCCTCGTTTTGGGGTGACCGATGGAGACTTATGGATGTTTGGTTTTAAGTAGCAGTGTCCCGATCCGATATCGATATTGGATATCGGTCCGATATCAGCCAGAAAACGAATATGAGATTTTATTGGACTGCATCTAAAATCTCTTATATATATTATATTATTTTTATAAATTGTAGAATACTGTAGATATTATGTTGAAGGTTAAAATATATGTAACCAATTGGTTAATAATAAATAGGTCAGTTTTTCTCATACCTACTGTTGTTGACTATTGTTCTCTGTTTGAGTAACATCACTTGATCAAGCCTTTTCGAACATTCCACACAACAAAATAAGTAATAAAAGTATGTATGATTTGTGCTGATATCGCATCGGCTCAATATCGGTATCAGCCAGTACTCGAAGCTGGAATATTGGTATCGTATCGGCAGTGGAAAAGTTGTATCGGGACATCCCTAGTTTTAAAGCAGGTTGATTTTCACGGTGAAGCATTTTGGCACTGATAAATACTGTAAATGATTGTCTGATTCTGAACCCAAATCATGCGTGGGTAATAACAGGCGGCCACATGCAACAAATGTTAACGCACAAAATGACTCAAAAGAAGCTCGAATATACACTAAATGACTCCAAAAGAACATTTAAAATTGGAGAACAATTAGCAAAAGTACAAAAAATACACAAAATTACTCTAGAAACACACAAGAAATTCACAAAATAACAGGAGAATGTATAGAAATGCGACAGAAATACACAAATCACCAGCAAAAATACACAAAACCAGAGAAAAGTACACAAAACAATGACAAAACAACAGAGAAATATCCAAAATGACAGCAAATGTTGACAAAATAATAACAAAAACATTCAAATCCTTTATTTCCTGTATTAATGCTCAGATTGGTCCCATTTTTAAAATGATGACATGAATGGTGATGAAGTTGCCCTCAGATCAGACAATCATATTTTTGTGGTCCCCACTCTGTAAAAGGCTCATCTCTGTCTTAAATGTTTTTGTTTTTTTTAATCATCATACTTTTATACTATACCTCAATGCACATCTCTTTATATGTTTTATTCACTTCTATGTTGTAGTTCCTGTGGTTTCCATATAAATATGTCTATATACTGTTTTAGTGTTTTTGATGATTCATATAAAAGATAAATTGACACAAATTAACTAGATGGATCAACATAATTCTGAAAATCTGCAGCACATGCACTGTATTGATAAAGCTATTGGAAGCCTGTTTCTTCAGGTCGCCTTATGGTTGTTATTTGGTGAAAACGAGCATCTCTGCTTTGATTTTTTGATCGTTGAAGAGCAAAAAACACTGAGATTTTCACACACAAAGCATGTTTTTCCTCCTGAACAATTACAACATGTGCCTCCTCCATGGTTGTCATGGAGATGTCATTGATGAGGAGGAAAAAAAGTCAGCACGTCCTGCTGTTTTCTCTTTCTCCAGAGCTCTGATGATGATGATAGATCGAGCCTTTCTTCCACCTGCCTGACGACAAGCGCCCTCCCTTCTTCTCATCACACTCTGTCCAAGGAACTAACGCAGTGAGGAGGAACCTTGACGGCTGCAGCTCATCCACATCTGCAGGAGCCAACGGTTGCGGCCCATTCTGGTGAGTCGACATAAAGATCATCACTTTAATCTGACCTCTTTACAATTGTCAGTGCAGCGTTTAAAGGGGCTGAGTCCAGAGCTGGAGAAAGGTATCAGGACTGTCCTGTTATATTTTGATGTAAGCTACGATTTTAGTGTTCAAAGATCTCCTTCACGTCACACCTAGAAGCTTCTCCATCATCTGAGGTTTGACGAACGTGTTTCATCCATGAATTGATATGATGGATTTCATTTGGTGTGAACAATGCAAAAAACAATGACTCCATCCTGCCATCTCTGCACACTAAAACAGCCTACCTGTTATTTGTTGCTGAGTCATGGCTTGAGCATTGTTGCTAGGTCACAGTTTGAATACCACAGCCTACCTGAGTTTTGTCGAAGAGGTATAGTGAGTATAGTTGCTGAGTCAACGTTTCAATACCAAAGCCTACCTGATTATTGTTGCTGAGTTGTGTTTCGACTCACAAGGCCCACCTAAATATTGTTGCCAGGTCATGGTTTGAGTATTGTTTTTAAATCATGGTTTAAGTGTTGTTGCAGAGTCATGGTTTATATAATAGCTTATGTGAATATCGTTGCTTAGTCATAGTTTGAGTATTGTTGCTGAGTCATGATTTGAACACCTCAGCGTATCTACAAAAATCCCCTGAAAATCTTGGTATTGTATTAATTAAAAGCATGTTTTTGTCTTTATTTACTGACAGATTTCCGTTCTACTTCAATAAATTGATCCCCTGGGATTTGGAGGATGGATGCTGATGGGAAAAATCCCATCGACTTGGGGACTCCGTTGCTCAAAGCGGTTTTCCTGCGTCGCTTGCGCCTCACGCGGCTGCTACTGGAAGGCGGGGCTTACATAAACGAGAGCGACGGCCACGGTCGGACGCCGCTCATTGTGGCCTGTCAAACGCAGCACGTTGACGCCCAGAGTGCCAGTCGGGTCAAGCTGGTCCAGTTCCTCCTGGACAAAGGAGCCGACCCCAACATCCAGGACAAGGACGGGCGCTCGGCGGTCATGCACGCCTGCCGGGAGCGGGCGGGGGCCGAAGTGGTGTCCTTGCTCCTGGCCAATGGGGCCGATATCAGCCTGCAGGATCGGACCAGCACCTCTGCGCTGGTCTACGCCGTCACAGCCGGTGATCTGTCGGTGCTGAAGCTGCTGCTCGACACGTGCAAAGCCAACGGAAAGGAAGTCATTATCATCTCAACCGAGCAGTTCCCATGTGGGAAACTAAAGGCCGAGCAGTTCCTCACTGTGCCAAGCTTCAGTCCTTTGGTTCAGAACAACATGTCCACGCCCCAAAGTCCAGCTTCTCCATCCGACGTCCAGCTCAGCACTTCGTCTTCGTCAATGTGCCCTCCAAAACCAATGTTTTCCTTCAAAGAAGAAGAACAAACCAGTGGCATCAGCTCCCATCATTCCTCTCCGTCTAGGCTTCGAGGGCTTGGCCACAAAGTGTCAAAGCTGAATGGACTTCAGCAGCCGCTGCTGAGGCTGAACTCTGAGCCATGGTTGAAGATCCCACCTTCTCTGTTTTACTCAGACAAAACCAAAGACCTGAATCAGAAGGAGAACTTCTCCTTTCATCGTCCTCTTGAGCTGGAGGAGGAGCAATGGTCAGAGGAGAGCGCGACAAAAGACGAAGTTAGTGCCAAACAGAAGCTTTCCTTACCAGGACTGATCTCGTCCCACTCTGCCTCCCACCCAAACCTGCATTCCTCCACACCTCCACTCCTTCACGAGGTCTCATCGAGTCTTCACAGCATCATCCAGCGCCGCAAACTGGGTTCTGACATCTACGGCTCCGACCCTCTGCTGGCCGCGAACGTTCACCGAGGCAAAGAGCCGACAAACGCAAGGAAACTCAGCCCGTTGAGACGTTCTGGGACCTTGGGATTTGAACACAGGGGATCCGGCGCCTTCTTGTGCGACTCAAACTCCCAGTCAAGGCCAAGATCTCTGCCACCCCTGACCTTCACCTCCGTGCCAAGCAACGGGATGGGAAAAGAGTTTGTCCCGAAGAATTTCCTCCCCTCTGCACCTCCTGGACAACCCAAAGAGGCCACCAGGAGGACGCTGCTGAGGAGACACTCCATGCAGTCCGAACGACTAAAAACCACAACCTGACAGCCAATACGGAGGGAATAAAAGCTAATCACTGTGCTCAAACCAGCAGTCTTCATCTAGTCTGACTTTGGGACTCAGCATTACCCCTTTAAAAACAAGCTGTGACTCAAATCAAGGAAAAGTGTTGACTGCTTCATAAAATATGGTGCAGTAAGATTGAATTCAACTTTATTTATATAGCGCTAATTACAACAAAAGTCATCTCAAAGCGCTATCAAAATATAAAATTTGTATATAAAAAAGAAAAAACCCAACAAATCCACATGAACAAGCGACAGTGGGAAGAAAAACTCCTTATTAACAGAAACAAATCTCCATCAGAACCAGGCTCAGAGGTGGCAGCCATCTGCTTTGACTGGTTGGGGTTAGTGGACAGAGGGAAGAGAACAGAACAGATATAAAGCACACATTATAATATCACTCTTTGTAGCTGTTGAATGTTTTTGTTTTTTTAAAATATATGTTTCAGAAAAACAATTATTTCAAAAATCATTTTCCCCAGAAACTCAAAAAAAATAAATATACAAATGTATATGAATGGAAAAAAGTAGGTCTACATGTCATAATATAACACAATAGATGATAAGAAAACTGAATAAAAAACCTAAAAATGAAACAATATTAGGTAGATATATCCAATATAAATATAATATTTAATGTGTCAGCAGTTGTAAAATCGAACAACAGCAGTTGTTAACTACTTCAAAATAAAAGCACAGGATCTTTAAGTACATTTCAAATTGAAAAACGAATTATATTTAGCGTATAAAAACTGAAAAATCTTGTGTCTTGTAATCAATCAAACCAACAAAATACCCCTACGATATATATCTTTTATTTTTCCAAATGTCATGCCATTTTTGTTCAACTTTAATTCAAAATACAGTAGAAAACGAAGCTGCTATGGTTTAAATGGTACTATTTTCCCACTGATTAGATTAAAAAATTAGAACGTTTTATATCACTGGTTTTAAGGGGTGGGTGGGTCTTGAAACCGGACTAGTTGAGAATCACTGGATTGAAATGCTAAAATGTCAGGAATAAAAAAACAATGGAGAAAATCTCAGTTTCTGTTGCTCGAAACACATATAACCACAAATGCAAACGCGGACTAAAATGTTTGGAAACAGTGCTCTACTGCATTAATAAATTCCCTTCAAAATAAAAGCACATGGGTACTTTTGACAGAAGCAATGCTTGCAACCAATCTCTTTTGGGGTGGTTGAGAAACACTGTTTTGAACCGTGCTGTCCTGTGAAATGATTACGCCAAAGAATGGAGAGCTGCACGATAACCATCGGGAGCCAAATGGAGATGATTTGTTTATTTTTCAAAAGCGTTTGTGAAAATCATCCAAACAAAGAACTATTTTTGGACATTCCCTTTGCCTAAAACAAGATCAATTCACCTTTCCTCACACATGCACAGCTTTTTCAGCACTTTGGTCATTGTTAACTGTAAGATTATCACTCATTATTTTAAAATAATAATGTTTTCCTCATTTTAGGTCACAAATATCAGTTGTGCCTCTGCATTTTGGTTAAAATGTGTCACTAAATTTGTATTGCTGAAGTGAATAGAGGGTGTTATGTTTTGAGAAAAGAGGAAAGTAAAAACTCGAAATAAACATCAAACTGTTTCTTTTTTGAGAGTGAAAGTCATGGATGTATTTAAAACTATATCAATCCATCACATGATCGCACTTTAGATAATCTATATCTAAAGCTGAATAATAAAACTTTGCTACTAATATTTTTTGTCAGAAATGTCTTTGGAGTATTTTATATCAACCTTTTGCCTCAAACACACATAATATCCCTTTATATGAGGGCATTGCCTACACAGATTTTAACCAATCAGCGTTTGCATGGCATCTTTTATCGTGATGACGAGATTAGTCGTCATATTTCTGCTCCCATAAAAAGTCCATGGTGAAAAACCATTTCAATTTGGAATAAAATACCTTTACATTTTTCATTCAAAAAATACATTCTGCCTTTTTATATGAAAGAAATGTTGTTACATCCAGCTCGTGAAAATCTCACGTTTTAGTGGTGGAGAGTTTATGATGTGTACTTTCCAGGAAAAAGAGAAACGCTAGTGAATGCAGCATTTGGATGCCACTATCAGCCATCTTACTAGAGATCCATGCATGCCTTTAGCAGAACATCAAAAACAAATTGGCGACCATTGGATTTGGGTTCAAAGTAGCATCCAGCACACAGGGAAGCCTGTAAAAGACTTTATTCCAGTATATATTGAGTCAAACCTAAAATTATTGAACATTTTTCCCACCAATAAAACCTGACAAATGTTACAAAAGAAAAAAACACAAAGAAAAAGTCCAGGATTTCTAACAAATTATATACACATAGCCAAAATAGGTAAATGCATATTTGAAAATACAAATAAAATGTGATGGTCTTATAACCGAATAACTAAGCGATTGAATCATTTTCATTTTGATATTAAATTGTAATAGTAATTTGAGGAAATATAATTGGTTTACCAGACAGTATTGGAGGTGTTTAAAGTATTCAAATAAAGCTCTATTTTCGTAAACAAATATATAAATTATGAAGAAAAACTGTAATTAACTTAAACTTAAACCAAAACCCAAGTTTAAAAAAAACCTACTTTTTAAAGTATGCGTGTTTTCTGGTGAAAATGTATTGTCAATAAAGTTTTTTTTTGTTTGTTTTTTTAAATACATTTCGTTTGATGACGTCATCTCCCGGCGCGGGGACGGCACGTGTGTAGGGAATCAGACATGGCGGACGACAGACTGCAGTTCCATGAGATGGGCTTGGATGACCGCCTGCTGAAGGTAAGAACTCCGGTGTTCGGTCCAGGTTTTCCCCGCAGACAGACGCTCTAACCCCCGCCTGTGTGTTCCGGAGCAGGCGGTGTCGGAGCTGGGTTGGCTTCAGCCGACCCTCATCCAGGAGAAGGCCATCCCTCTGGCTCTGGATGGGAAGGACCTGCTGGGTCGAGCCAGAACCGGATCAGGGAAGACCGCAGCCTACGCCATACCGGTGATTCAACGGATCCTCACCTCCAAACAGGTGAGCCACAACATTAGGACCAGCTGTAAGACGTAAACCACTGTACCAAGTGCATCCTGACACAAAACAGGTTATCCTGGTAGATGTTAAATAATCTATCTCACGTGATCAATATGGACCACGTCCCAGTAATGCTGCGTTCCAGGCAACTCGGAACTTTTATCAACTTTTTACCACTAATGTGGCTTTTTTTTTACCTTACTGCTGTGACTTTCCATGTGTGCCACCATTGTTGTGTGACGTCAGACAACTCACTCTCCAAGAAGTATTTTTTTTTTATTTACGACTTCGCTAAGTGGGAGCTCCGATATCAGATAGTGTTCCAAGTCACTTTTTCAAGTTGGAGGTTGCGAAATTGCAGCATATAGTACACATGTTTAGTGTATTTAGCCCAGCTGGTAACGTTTAACCTAGACGTAAACAAAGAATGCATCCAATGTTTTGCCAGAACTTTGGTCAAGTTTTTACCCATTAACTCTTCTTTTAAACTTTATTTAAAAGCACAGTTGACAAAAGACTACTAACAATGACATCGACATAAAAAAGATACACACATCTGTTATTTGTGTGTATGTGTCCCAAAAATAATATATTGGTATTTTAAATGATGTGATATGGTATTTTGATGTTGTCGTGTTTTTTTCTGCTTAAAGGATAATTAAGCATCAAAATGGAACAAATGCACCTGGGCGATATGACGATACGTATCTCTGGAACGATAGAAAAGTGCTATTTCTCTTCTATTGTTTCTAACCTATCTACCTATAAAAGCAAGGGAGGTCTGTGTGTGTGTGTGCGTGCGCGCGTGTGGAGCAAATATCTCCCCGACGCGGTGCAAGTTCGACCTGAAACTTGGTCAACGGGTTCCAAATACCCCAAGTGTGTATATCTGTTATTTTGGAGTAATTTGGTCATTTCAAAATGTTTATTTTAATTTTATTTAACTTCTGGAAGGCCCCGAAATGAAACCTATTCAACTTTTGATCTCAGGGTGTGAGGGGGCGCTAGCGCTCCATCTATATCTATTTCACTGCACAGCTCACTTCCGGTACGTGCACGAGCTCCCGTGGACTTCTCTTTTCTCTTTTGAGGAAAAATACTTTTTACTGTTCTTTATTTGGTGATGACATTTCGAAACGTTTATTTTCATGTTAGTTTGACCGTTTGCCATTTAGACCGGACAGACCTCACCCGGAAGTTATTGACGGCAATGGCTGCTGTGTTGAAAGCTGCACAATTCTCAGCAGAGCGCATGTGTGAGAGGGAACCAACGGAGGAGATTTGTTTCCAAGGTAGAGAGTCTCAGAGTCTCGACGTGTGTAACGGACCACCATTTAATCTGGTTACAGTCTGTGTCACGACACCCGTCCATTGGGTGGTAGTGACTGTAGTGTTGAGTCAGATCAGTAAATAGTGCTACATAGTGAAGCCCGCCTGATGATTACTGCAGCTTCACTCACGACACACCTGCCACGACACCTAACTACTGAAAATAGATAAGTTTAGTGAAAGTTAGGCAGGCACACACACACACTAAGCGACAACAAAAAATATGAAAGTGACTCAAAATACACAAAACTAAATATTTATACAAAAATTACACAAAAGACAACACAGAAAAATACACCAAACGACAACAAAAACATGAAAATGACTCAAAATACACTAAACTAAATACTTATAATCCCACATGAATGCATACTTCCGACGGGCACTGTACGTTACAGAAAAAAACATCAAACGAAAAAAAATATAAAAATGAGTTTAAAAAAAAAAATTTATCATGCGCATGTCTCATAAAATTAAACCAGGGAAATTGCACACGCTATTTTACTTTGCACCTGCAAATATACCCCTTTATTATGCTACAGAGTATGTTGTTGCTATGCCCATAAGTGACAACTCTTCTTAAGCTCCCACTATATGAATACATACTTCCGACGGGCACTGTACTCAACTTCAAAAAACCATATATTTACAGAAAAATACAACAAAAATATGAAAATAGCTCAAAATACACAAAACTAAATATTTATACAAAAATTACACAAAAGACAACACAGAAAAATACACCAAACGACAACAAAAACATGAAAATGACTCAAAATACACTAAACTAAATACTTATAATCCCACATGAATGCATACTTCCGACGGGCACTGTACGTTACAGAAAAAAACATCAAACGAAAAAAAATATAAAAATGAGTTTAAAAAAAAAATTTTATCATGCGCATGTCTCATAAAATTAAACCAGGGAAATTGCACACGCTATTTTACTTTGCACCTGCAAATATACCCCTTTATTATGCTACAGAGTATGTTGTTGTTATGCCCATAAGTGACAACTCTTCTTAAGCTCCCACTATATGAATACATACTTCCGACGGGCACTGTACTCAACTTCAAAAAACCATATATTTACAGAAAAATACAACAAAAATATGAAAATAGCTCAAAATACACAAAACTAAATATTTATACAAAAAATACACAATTACTCCTGAATCACACTACAATAGCAACAAAAACAATAATTATACAAAAATACACTCCAAAAAAACATACATTACAAAAAAATTAAAATAAAAAACAGCAAACATTTATGCACAAAAAGACAACAGAAAGATACACAAATACACATGGCTCCGGTTTACAAAATAAAAGTCAGTTGAAGCAACATTATTAGAATGTTACATTCTAACATCTCATCAGAGCTACAGAAGATAGGATCATTTAAATTAGGTTAATTTAAACTAAGTTGATCAAAACTTAATCAATAAACCTGATTAGATTCAGTAAACCATTGATCCCTGAGGGTAATCAGGTGACATTAATGTTGTTCTCTTTCATCTTTATATGACATATAAATAATTAAAAAGGAGCAGTCAGAATAATCCATGTCACTACAACTTATATCTACCTTTTATTTGTATCTTGCTTTATTTTTGACATACATTTCTTTTTTTAATATATTATATATTAATATATAATTTTTTATTTATTTATTAGTATTTATTTTGTTTCCTCACAGGAGTTACAAACTAATATTTTCTTTAAAAAATGACAAATATTTCTAAAAAACGGAATTAAAAAAATTAAAGTGGATAAAACGGAATTTGGAAAAAATAAAACGGCTTTTATATCATTCCACTTTTATATGCATTGATCACTGTCTACAGCTAGCCATTAGTAAGTGTAAGGGTGCATTCACACCGAACGCGACTGCAGTCACTACACTATAATAAGTATAACAATCTAAAAATGGCCCAGTGTGATATTGCAATGGGAATATTATACTAACAGAAATATTAGTGAATTGAAATTAGTTTGGTTATCGTGTTACGGTTGATCAGCCTGCGTACAAGACATTATTGAACAAGTTATACTTGCCTTCATTTTATTTATTATTTATTTATTTTTTACACGTTATGGCAAAGACTGAATTGTGATACCAGCTGCCCACAGATCTAGTTGTGTTTTCATAATTTAATTATTAAATCAATCCATTAGTTGTTTAAGTCAGTGTTTCCCAAACTTTTCACAGTCCGTACCCCTTCAGACATTTAACCTGAGGCCATGTACCCCCTACTCCTGCACACTTAAAAACAGAATGTAATGCAGTGTTTTTCCACCATGGGGTCGCGTGGATTTCAAATGGGGTCCCTGAAAAGTTTAATTTATAACTATAATAAAAAATACTGATTAAAAATGTATTTTAAAAATGCAGTAAATTTCTCCAGGAGCTTAAGCTTGGGAATTCTGGGAATATATGTAAAAAAAAAACAACAAAAAATCATGGGAATTATTCATTATTACCTGAAATTGGAGTACTTTTATAACTGATGCTGGCATAGATGATGCTAAAATGTTTTTCCCAACTATATTTAACATCCCTGCTAAGGGCCAACCTACAATTTTGGAACTTTCCCATTCGTTCCCATGGAAAGTTTCCAACTGTAATTACCGGAATTTTGCCACCCTACTTGAATATTATTTATTAATTTTGCATGCATACTCATATTTATGTGTGGATATGATAGTTATTTAAAAATAATCTCAATATCTGGTTAATTCCAATGTATAACTCCTGTAAAAAGTTAAGATTTTTGAATAAATTTGTGAGCTTCAGCTCATATGGAAATTTACTAGAAATTTTCGGCCTTTTTCAATCCCACATGTGAATCTCTTTTGGCTTTCCGTCTGATAAGAGACAGCACGTGTGAGTGAATTTTGCAAGGTGGCTTGTTTTAGGGCAAAAGCCTAGACAAACGGTGACAGGCGGTGCTGAGAGACAGCGATATGGGGAAGAAATAAGTATATTAACCACCTTTATAACTGATAATTTATCCCAAAAAAGCAATATCCACATAAACGATTATTGTCGATAAAAAGAGCTGTTTACAAACTAAGCAACAATTAACTGGATCACTTGAGAATGACTAAGAAGGAAAATGCTTCCAGGAAAATATTTACCCTTTGTTACATCATTATTTTATTATATATGTTTTTGCTTTGTTACATTTGCAAGTTGTTTATTATAAATTGTAAATAAAATTTAAAAAAAACAGTGGGAAAAATATTACAGAGAAATTGTTAAATCACTATCATTAAAAGTGTAAAGGAATAAAACTATGACGTGGTGTGGGGGCTTGAACAGCAGGCGTGCCTAATGAAGTGGCTGGTGTGTTTGTCCTCAGAGTGTCGGTGAGCAGGCGGTCCGAGCTCTGGTTCTGGTCCCGACCAAAGAACTGGGTCAGCAGGTCCAGGCCATGATGAGGCAGCTGACGGCGTTCTGCAGCAGAGATGTGAGAGTGGCCGACGTCTCTGGGAAAGCTGATCTGTCGGCCCAGAGGTCAGTCGCTAACGTTAGCACACATTAGCACACAGCCACAACATTATGACCACCTGCCCCTCCCAGTTATGGCTGAACGATTTAAAAAAAACAATAATCTAATAGCGATTTTTTTTCTTTTCTTTTCCCCTCAATATTGCGATTGCTATTTAATTTGCGATAATTTTTTCAAGGTCCACTTCTCATGTGTTTTTCAACAAATATAATCAATAAATAAATGTTGTGTTCTAATAAACAATATTAGGTGTGTTATACATAAACTGTTCTTTCTTATAGGCTAGGCTTATGTTAAGATAAAGGAAAATGAGGCATGAATTAAATATTAAAGACAGTTTATTTATCTACTTCAATTACATTTATAAACTTAAATACTTTGACATGCAGTCTGGTAAGCATTCACCACAACAACGAAACAATATTTTGCCAAGCAGAATTAATTATTTAAAGCTGCTATCCAGAGTTTCTGAGACAACGTCTCGATGTCCCGCCCTCAACAGCTCTACTTCCTCCCCTTCCTCTGCCAATCTACCAGAAGCTACTCCTCTACGTTTGTGCACGCGCATTAGCAAAACATAACAAAGTCGCATAACTACAAAAACTACACGTTTTTCTGTTGGAGTGCCATAACTTTTGATTAAAACACGTTTATTACCTGTCCATGGGAAATGTCACCAAATCCTGGTCAGTTCGGAATCTTTTTAAAAGCAACAACTCCCTCCACCTTTGAAAAGCAGCTCCAAGATAAATTCTGTTGTGGTCACAAAGATGTTTATCCACAGTCTTTGTACCTGGACTTTTCTTTTGTTTTTTAGTAGAAGTTTTATACGTTGGTAAACGTTGGATGGGAAACTGGAGTTTCTGAGCGTTCCTCCATGATGCTCTGCTGCTCAGTGATACCTGTTTACTGTTGTGACGGTGCATTTTCTTTGATTGACAGTGGCCTGCTCCAAGAAGTCAAAGCTTATTGGCTGGGTAAAGTCGCCGCTTTCTTGCATCTGTATAGGGGTCTATAGGATGAAGACGGGACTTATATATAAGGGTGTCTTGAGCCGATATCGGTCCGATATCTGCCTGAAAATGAATATTGGATTCAAATTTTTCGAATTTCTGTTTATTTTTTTAATATTTATTTTTTCTTTTCCCCATTTCATTTATTTATGTTATTGATTCGTAGAATACTGTAGATATTATGTTGAAGGTTAAAATGTATGTAACCAATTAGTTAATGATCATACCTACTGTTGTTGACTATTGTTCTCTGTTTGATTAACATCACTTTTTCAAGCCTTTTCTAACATTCCACACTACAAAATAAGTAACTATAATTTTTTTATTAAAGTAATAAAAATATGTATGATTCATGCTGCTATTGGATCAATACGTTTCAGCTGATACGCAAGGCTGCAATATTGGTATCATATCGGAAATTAAAAATGTTGTATCGTGACATCCCTACTTATATACATTAATGTATATGAATGACCACCGGCAGTAGACCATAGTAAAAGACTAGTTAGGTGTTTTTTTGCATTTCAAAAGAATGATACACAAACATTAGGGGTGTCCCGAGCTGATATTGATATTATCGGTCCGATATCAGCCAGAAAACGAATATCAGATTTTATCGGACTACATCTAAAATCTCCAATATAAGCGCGCCGATAAGTTTTTGGTTTTTTTTGTTCCTGCCCTCAGTTGTTCCCACCATATAATGACAGTGAAAAATAACTGAAGTGAACTTGTTGACTATTGTTCTATGTTTGAGTAACATCACTTGATCAAGCCTTTTCTAACATCCCACACTACAAAATAAGTAATAAAAGTATGTATGATTCGTGCTGGTATCGTATCTATCGGCCAATGAGCAAGGCTGCAATATTGGTATCGTATCGGAAGTGAAAAAGTTGTATGTGGACATCCCTAATAAACATGGATTTCTCAGAAACTTCGGATATCAGCTTTAAATGCAGGAAGATAAGGAAACAAATTTTTTTAGGTAAATCAAATAAACACAAAATAAACAAGTGTATTTTCTTATTAAACATTAAGAAAGAAACAAAACTTTTTGAACACTAATAAAAATATTATATTCACTCAATAACAGCAGCACAAAGCAAGTCGCATGGCCAGAACGTTATTTTTTCAAAATGGCAGCCTTTGCGGTTAGTAAATCTAATTTTATCATATTGCGATATCGCAAAAAATCAATCGTTCAGCCATACTCCCCGTAACATCATCAATGAACCAAACTGGTTTTAGTGTTATTGCACGAGTCCAACTGGTTGTTGTTTCACTTCCTGGTCTCTCCTGACAGGCCGATCCTGATGGAGAAACCAGACGTTGTTGTTGGAACGCCGTCCAGAGTTCTGGCTCACGTTAACGCCAAAAACCTGGCGCTGCAGTCTTTAGAGATGCTGGTGGTGGACGAGGCCGACCTGCTCTTCTCCTTCGGCTTCGAGGCCGACCTAAAGAGCTTCCTGTGGTAAGCTAAACTGGTCATTCCACTGTTCATCTGCATTATGGGACGTCACGTGCGGTGTCGGAAATTAGCGAGGGCCGCTCACGGGTCATCAATTTAGCCAAGACCCCCCAAAGTTCCCACAAACACGTCCAGCAGAATTGTAATTGCGTAATTGATACTTAATTACACTTATGGCATAATTGTAATTTAAAAAAATGTGTTGCTATCATAATCTTGATTAAATTGTAATTGAGTTTAGTTAATTGACTTTATAATTGTAATTGCCATGAAAATTTTATAAAAATTGTCAATTATAATTTAACTCAAAACTGGAGGGCTGGGAGCGAGGGATTTTTCTGACCAACATTGCGATTTTTTCATTTGATACATTTAAATGCATACATTTTCTTGCTCTAATTGTCCCACATTAGAACAAAACACATTCATCTACTTTAAAAAATATTTGGTTTAATGTGGACAGCGCCCTCTTCTGGAGGAATCACAGAGCGTTTGTCTCAACACTTGATGGAATCTCAGACCTTTTATCTGTTCCAGCTGAACCTGAAATTACAAGGCTCCACCATTCTGATTGGTGAACATCACTCAAACACCAGAGACAGAAGAAAAAAACCTCAGCATTGAAACCTCGATTGCGATTCGATATCGATTAACCTTGCAGGCCTACTAAGAGCTAATGCTAACAACTTCATAAAAGGAAGCGACCAAGTAAAGTACACGGTTTACCATCATCAAACCACAAAGCATCACCTTGCTTATGGTAAGATTGAACACTTGTATGAAAGGATAAAAGTTAGCGTGTCATATGTTGACATAAATGTTAGCATAAAACTAACGTCACTATGTTCCTCCGTCCCGACTTGTAAAAAGCAATATTGTTTAATTATAGTTTACGTGTTCACAAGACAAAGCTGGCCCCATTAGACAATAATGTAACTATTGCGATTATAACACCTAAATATACCATTACTACTGCTTTCAGTAATTACTGATTACATCAACAGCCTGATCTGGTTCAATTATAGGAAACAGAGATTCAGCAGCAGTGGTTTATGTTAAACAGTAGAAACACTGTTGGAGTAGTTTTTACTTTTCATGTGCTGTTTTTTAAAGAAAAGAATTAAAGGAATAAAATTAATTTCATACAGTAACACTAACAGTGACCCAGCTATTTTAGGTGTAAATGCTATGTATGATTGATTTTTATTATTATTTATATATATATATATATATATATATAAAGAATGTGTGTTATGTTATCAGGGCTCTACACTAACTTTTCCAATGGTGGCACCTTTTTTCGAGTGGGGGTGGGGACAGTGGCATCATAGTTCATCAGTTCTGGTCCCTCCTTGCTGGTTCTGATGAGCGTGTACGCACTATCGCTGAGCTCGGCACATTTTTCCTTCCTTTTTACTGCTGCTCTCAATGTGAGCGTACACTCAGTGAAGAACTCGTTATGCCTGGCTCCATTCATAGCGGACCGCGCACACTCCAAAGGAGCACATCGTTGTTTATACTCGGCACATTCACCGTTGCATTACCCGCAGCAAAGTTGCGTGAGCGTGCACCGTCTCCTCACCCGCAGCACTGAGGTCAAGCCAGCCTCCACTCCGAAATCCTCAGTCAACCTAGCCGCCAGCCAATTTGCAGTGCCTGTTTATAGACGGTTTTACGGTAATCCCGCAACGCGGAGAGAGAGAAAGAGAAGTGCACTCTGTGGGACGTGACGAAGCACTCAGCCGCTCCGTATAAAATAACATCACCCTATACGAACTCGCACGGATGCGACTAGATAAAATTTTCACTCTCACACAAATTCCCATGTCGGAAATTAGCGAGGGCAACGGGCCATTTGTCCCACAATTTGGCCAAGAATGCCCCTAAAAATTACCCCAAGTTTTTTTGTCAACAACTTATTTTTTTCTGGAGCAGAGCGCTGTTCGGGGCGGGGGCGAAGCACATCGCGGAAGCTCCTGCCCCCGCCCCTCACACACACACACACACACACACGGCGGTGAAGCTGTCATGCTGTGATACATCATGGACAAGATTCAGCAGCAGTAAAATCACTGTTTGAGTTATTTTTGCTTTTCATGTGCCTTTTTTGTTAGAAAATAATTTAATTTTAAGTGAGGAAATAAATGAATTGCACTAATAGAGTGATCCACATGCACTAATATATTCCATAAAATATCAGCCCATGAGCTTTTTGAGTCAGAAGCTATTGTAGCCTTTTTTAAATGTGTTTAGTGTTGATGCGTTTAATTTCATTCATGTTTGTAAGGGATCTGTTTATACTTTAAGTTGCTAATTGTTTTATTTATTTATTGTTTTTATTTATCGTGATTTTTATTGTTATCGTGATAAACACCAGAAATTATTGTGATAATTTCCATTCAACTTTTTCTTATACTTCTGTTTGCATTGCTGTTTTTAAGGATTTGTTTTGTGTAATATTTACAGGTTTTTAAGAGTTAAATAAACCAATAGTTTCCTTAGTTTCTTCTTCTTACTGTAACAGCTACTGTACTAAAGAGAGGATGTGTGTTTAATGTATTTGCATTTGCAGAGGTTTCTGTGCATTTCAATCTATAAAAGTATCCAAGCTGTAGCTAAATACATTTTCCATGGTCCGCAATCCTTTTAAAAATGCCCTAATTTTTAGACTTTGGAAGCCAAAATTGCCCCCATAATCTTTTTCTCCTTTCATATCCTCACGTATGGTTTTGTTTGGTTTTTTCCCAGCCATTTGCCAAAGATCTACCAGTCGTTTCTCATGTCGGCCACTCTGAGCGAGGACGTTCAGGCCTTAAAGGAGCTGCTGCTGCACAATCCGGTACATTCCATTCCCTCAGCCTGTGCTGCCTGTGTCCATACGACTGCAACTGATGATCCCCCCCCTCATAGGTGATCCTGAAGCTGCAGGGCTCCCAGCTGCCTGACAGCACTCAGCTGCAACAGTTCAGCATCCAGTGTGAGGAGGAGGAGAAGTTCCTGCTGGTCTACACGCTGCTGAAGCTCGGCCTGGTACGAGGGAAGACGCTGCTGTTCGTAGGAGCCGTGGATCGATGTTACCGACTCAAACTGTTCCTGGAGCAGTTCGCCATTCCCTCCTGTGTGCTCAACTCAGAGCTGCCTGTGCACTCCAGGTGAGGCGCTGTACTCTTGCCTTGGGCGGTAATACTTCATAGCACAGGGTCATAAAAAGAGCAATGTATCGGTTTCAATACCATTTTACAAATATATATATATTAAAGATAAAGCACCCTGAGTTACTGATAATGCACAAAAATAAGAAAAAATAATTTATCCTATTGTATCAGTTTAAACACTGAACTGAACAGATTATATGAAAATAAAATGTTTGTGCATACATGAATATTGCAGGCATTACGCACTGTTATCATAAAATCAAGTGTATCAAGTAACCATTGCAACACATTAAAAGCATTGTAATCACTTTAATATTGATTAAATATAAAAAAATTGATTTTTTAAAAACTTGTTTTGGTTTAAAATTGGCAACCAAAAAATTTTGATATATTGTGAAATCGATTTTTTTTTTTCACACCATATTTTTGTGCTGTACAACCATCCAATCTGCATTAATGCAGGGACGTAAAGGTGTCCTGTATTTGTGAATGTTTGTTCCTTTGGTTGTTTACTTGAATCAGACGCCCTGACTAGAAGTGTTCAGAGCATATTTCCATCCATGCTGTCAAAGGTTAAAGAGTCTGTTTAACGTCTGAGTGGATTTAATGCGTGAATCAAACCTCGTTCTTTGCTGCAGGTGTCACATCATCACACAGTTCAATCAGGGTTTCTACGACTACATCATCGCCACAGACGAGCAGAGCCTGACCGACGCCTCGCAGCCTGCGGCGACGAGCAGAGAGAAGAAGAAGAAGAAAGACAAAGGCGGGAAGTGAGTGTTTTTTCACAGAGCGAAGGGATAATGGTTAAAGAAGTAAACGTTGCTGACTTTGCTTTGATGTCGTACCTGCTAAAGGTCCAAGGACAAAGAGTACGGCGTCTCCAGAGGGGTCGACTTCCAAAACGTCTGCAACGTCATCAACTTTGATTTTCCCACCAGCGTGGAGTCGTACATCCATCGAGTCGGACGGTAAACGGATCATTTTCCTCCAAAAATTAGACAAATGTTTACATAAAATATGAAAGTACATCCCTTACAATCTGTAAACAAAACAACCTGCAAAATATATTGGTAAATAAATTCTACCACAAACAAAACTACAAGACAATCAGTTAAAAAGCAAAACAAACAAAAACATTGGCAAAACAAATGGTTTAAAAAAATAAAAATAAAAAAAAACCTGCAGGTACAAACAAAATGAGAAAAGTGGTTAAAAGAATTAATAACAAACTAAATGTTGCTAAACAAACACAAATCGCCAAACAAAAAACTACCACAACTAAAAAAAAAGAGCAAAAACTAAAAGATGCCAAAACAGAGAAACGTCACACTCAAAGCAAATAGACAAGAAGTAACAAACATCACAGCAATGTTAAGATAAAAATCACTGAATGATGCGTCACCAGTTAGAATGATCACCAGTTGAACCAATACACCAACAGGTAACAGTAAATAATACTTGCACCATGCTGCTGCTGCTGCTACTGCTGCTTCTTTTCTGAAACTGCTGTTCTTCTTTCCTCCTTCAGGACAGCTAGGGCTGACAACCCGGGCACCGCCCTGTCCTTGGTCTCCCACACTGAGATGTCGCTGCTGACCGAGGTGCAGGAGGCTCTGACTGGAGGTGTGTGCGCGTGCGTGTGCTAAGCAGGTGAAAGCACGGTGCTTAACTGTGTGTGTGTGTGTTTGTGTTCACACAGACAACGCAGAGTGTGTCCTCAAACCGTATCAGTTCAAGATGGAGCAGATCGAAGGCTTCAGGTATCGCTGCAGGGTGAGCACACACACACACACTTCATCTGGTAGCAGGTCGTCAACATTTTAGCGAGGCTGGCACAACGATGGTCTGTTCCAACTTCTGTGGTCTGTAGTACGTGCGAAATGAGGTTCTACTCCTCAGCTTGGCTAACGCATGGGCTAACTTTACCACTGAAAGCTTCTTCTCCTTCCTTTTGAGGTTTTATCTGCAGTTGGCAAACTACGATTTAGTGCACTACCGCCACCCACTGTATTAAAAGTTAACCAGAAAATCAAACTTTGGACTTACGAATCGATCTTTAGGAATTAATGAGAACCGATACAGAATCGGAAAATAGATTGTTTTTTTTCAACACACCCCTATTTGCTATAGGTTGTGTGTTGGGTTTGTAGTGTTACAGTAATATGTGTGTGTTATCACAATGGGTGTGTGTAATCATGTGTGTGTGTTTGCAGGATGCGATGCATGTGTTCTAGGGCTGGGTGGTATACCAGTTCATACCGAATACCGGTATATATTTTCGTTAGGATATTCATTTTTAATATACTGATGTATCCGATTACACAACTTTCAGAACGCTACGCTGCGCCGTGTTTCAGACCAGACCCTTTTCAACGTTGCACTTCTAAATAGGAAGGTAAACAGTAACGCTCTGGTGTTAGTTGTGGTGTAAATCATACGTGTAAATGGATCAGAAAGACACAATCGAAAGCTCTGAAGCTGCATGTGAGCATGTGTCTGCGTGCACATGCCTCCGCTACAGGAGAACAACACTCATGGACACGGAGGCACAGTTAGCGTAGCATGTCGGCAGTTCGGAAGTAATACACACAAAAAGAGAGCAACGTATCGCAATTTATAATTCCTATAACACGGAAATAAGTCCTGGTGGAGCTGCAAACAAAACGCTACTTTATTCACCATAAGAAACCACCACACCACTGAGTATGCATCATTTAAAGCTAGAAACCAAGCTAATGCTAAAGCTAAGCTAGCGCAGCAAAGAGCCATTGGGCTGCTGTTGCAAACTTGTATTACTACTAGTGTGGAATTATTCTACAATATTCACTCATGACAGTAAAATAGAGCATCCTAAGGCCCAGTCCCATTTCTTTTTTTGTACCCTTACGCCTACCCCATGTCTCTCCTCCTTCACCTCCAAAACGAGGGCTAAGGCAAAAGGCTATGTTTCAGCCCTTAGATTTGGGACACCCCTCTCCGAAACTGAACTTGTTGCTGTCATGTGTAAAGGTGCGTTCACACCAAACGAGACACAATTTATGAGGGTAAAATTAAAGCGGTTAAGTTCTTGAAAACCAGTCACTACAGATAACACATTCTGAGTGAACTCATCCTTTAATATCTCCGTAAGTTGATCATTTAAACCGTAAAAACGGAGCAAGAAGGAAAAGAAGTGATCGACTCTTTCTCTCTTCTCTGTCACCGGCTCAACACACACACACACACACTGGAGCAACGACACATCAGGCACCTGCAGCGCTACAGCCGAGGGAGGAGCTGCTGCCTCACGTTCAGTGAGACGGGCCGTGGGAAGCTTCCTACGTACCGGGGCAAAGATGAAGCGGTTACATTCTTAAATAAGCCTACATTCCTTTAGCAACTCTTTAAGTTGATCATTTATATCGTAAAGGCGGCTCTGTTTATGATAAGTGAAGTGATCAGCTCGCTGTCTCTCTGTCATCCTGCTGCGCAGACACACACGCACGCACACACAATTGTTCCCTGTTCGTGACGTCACTGGAGGTTTATATAACTTTTTAAGCTATTTTATGTGAAAAATGGGCTTACGTTTATGCGTATTTTTGGCGCCATGCTGCTGAGTTGCGTGAAAGCCTGAAACTCCTCCTTCCCATCTGTTTTAAGTCAGCATCGGTAAAAGTTGCGTTTAGAGGGGTGAATAGCCCTTCGCCTCTACACAATAGTGAAATGGGACACCTCTCTGACTCTCATGCATTTCAGAGAGTTAGGGGTAAGGGGGAGAAATGAGACGCAGACTTAGTCAATCTACTGCAGTAATTCCTTTCTCAACCAGTAGAAAATGCTCTGAACACTAGGAATGTGCGATATTTTATTGTTTATGATTTATCGTCAAAAACATTCTCACCGGTAAGAATTTGTCATCCCTCAACGTAAACGATAAATTCCCATGTCGGAAATTAGCGAGGGCCACGAGCCATTTGTCCCTCAATTTAGCCAAGAATGCCCCAAAAAAAACACGTTCCACAGGCCAAAACTGCCCCGTTTGTTGTCAACAACTTATTATTCTCTGGAGCAAAATGTTGTTTATGGAAGCTCTGCACGGTGTGCACCGCCCCCGCCCCCGCACACACCGCCGTCTGTGTGTGTTCGTCACGGCTACCAGAAGCTACTATGCTGTGATACAATTAGGACCGCTACTTGGTTTAAACCAGACAAACATCCAACAAAGGGAACCAATTCAAGTTCCTCCGTCAGATCCACCTAAAGTTCCACAAACACGGGGACAGAGATGAACCTGTAGCAACGATTAACACTGACACACAGACTGAGCTAAGTGCTAACGCTAACCACTCCATATAAGGAATAATAGACCAAATAAAAAGAACAAGTCTTACTGTCATCAAACCACAGATAGCCACCGATTTGTTTATGGTCAGATTTAATACTTGTATGGAAGAATAAAAGCTAAACATGTCACACGTTGTGTGAAATAAATATTAACATAACTAATGTCACTATGCATTCAACCCAATTTGTGAAACGCAATATTTTTTATCGATCTACGTTCCTACCCTTACCTATGGTCATGAGATTTGGGTAATGACCGAAAGGACAAGATCGCGGATACAGACGGCCGAAATGAGGCGCACCCTTCGTGATAGGGTGAGAAGCTCAGTCACTCGGGAGGAGCTCGGAGTAGAGCCGCTGCTCCTTCACGTTGAAAGGAGCCAGCTGAGGTGGCTCGGGCATCTGTTTCGGATGCCTCCTGGTCGCCTCCCTCGGGAGGTGTTCGGGAAGAGGCCTCGAAGGCCCAGGACACGCTGGAGGGACTGTCTCTGAGCTGGCCTGGTGTCGCCTCAGGGTCCCCCCAGAACAGCTGGAGGAGGTGTGCGTGGATCGGGAGGTCTGGGCATCTCTGCTGAGACTGTTGCCTCCGCAACCCGGCCCCGGATAAAAGCGGAAGAAGATGGATGGATGGATGGAATATTTTTTAATTATATTTCATCAGCAGTAAAAACACTATTGAAGCTATTTGTGCTTTTAATGTGCATTTTTTCAATTTTTTGAGTAATTTTATTTCAAGTGAGGAAATAAATTAATTACATACAATAACACTGATAGCAATCCATATACACAAATATATTTCATAAAATATCAGCTCATGAGCTGTTTGAGTCAGCAATTATTGTAGCGTTTTTAAATGTGTAATGTTGATGTATTCACATTTGTGTTTACACTAAGTTGTGATTTTTTTTTTTTATTTTTATCGTTATCGTGATAAATACTAGAAATTATCGGGATACATTTTTTTGTCAATATCGCCCATCCCTAGTGAACACCTGATTATGCATGAAAATAAAAATACCGTCATATAGACCGTTAGAATTTTGAAAAATACTGTGATATACATTTTTGGTCATACCGCCCTTCCCTAGTCTGTGTGTTAGTTTGTGTGTGTTTGCAAGATGCGATGCGTGTGTGTGTTCTAATGGTGTGTGTTATAATGTGTCTGTGTTTGCAGAATGCGATGCATGTTATGATGGTTTGTGTGTGTTACAATGTGTGTGTGTATGTTTGCAGGATGCGATGCGTTCAGTGACGAAGCAGGCGGTGAAAGAAGCTCGACTGAAGGAGATCAAACAGGAGCTGCTGAACTCTGAGAAGCTGAAGGTGAGACTCTGAGGAAGAGGAGGCGGAGTCAGTGAGGAAGGTGATGATGCTCTCGTCTCTTTAACTCCTGCAGACGTACTTTGAAGACAATCCCAGAGAT
Source organism: Gouania willdenowi (assembly GCF_900634775.1). Lineage (NCBI taxonomy): Eukaryota > Metazoa > Chordata > Actinopteri > Blenniiformes > Gobiesocidae > Gouania > Gouania willdenowi. The sequence continues at coordinate 6,937,049 of NC_041055.1, read as the reverse complement.
CTTCAGCTGCTGCGACACGACAGAGATCTTCACCCCGCCGTCGTCAAACCTCACCTCAGGAACATTCCCGACTACCTCGGTACGCGATATGAATTATTTTTATGTATTATAAATGTGATCTTATATTTTATGTTTACATTTTTTATATTTTGGTTTTAAGAAAGTTTTATAAAATCTTATGTTTGAGATTATTAATCCATAATTTACTTATGTAACCCTCGGTGCACCTTCAGGTAGTGTACTTTCTGCTTAGTCAGTGTTTTAAACTCTCAATATCTTATTCAGTTTAAAGCCTAATTTTGGGAACTTTGGACAGGAGTTTTTTTTATTTATTGTCATGTTCATAATTCAATGATCACTTTTAATGTAATATGTATAGAACAGCAGATATAAAATGTACCGACACTCTTTGTGTTCGAGACCAATTTGGTCCCATTGACTTCCATTATAACCACATCTTTTGATATACTGTTGTTATCCTGACGTAACAGTGGGTTTTCCCAAAAATATCTAATACACTGTATCTAAGCCTCTTCCTTCAAAATACAGGAAAAACAGGTTTTAGGTGGGTTTGACCCCCCCAAAGCTACCACAGTCACCAGAGCTTTATTACAGAGTTTCAATGGAGGACAGTTATTCTTACTCTGCAAAATGCATGGCAATAAAAAAACTGAAAACCATACAAATGTATTGATGGGTTGGGATACACATAAAATAGTTGTGTGAATGTGGATGAGAATATATTTTGTGTGTATGTGTGTTAAGGCGTGTGTAAAAGTCGAATAACAAAAGCCAAAATAAACTGGTTCATTAGGGGTTTATGACAAAAAGGGCATAAAAACATGGAATATATAAAAGCGTAATGAAAAACTTTAGATTCATGGTTAGGTCTGAAGTTCTGACGTGAGAAAAATAATCATATGACATTTTTATTACACTTTTATGAAGGGCACCATTGTGCTACCTATGGTCAAAAAGTGTTTTTTCCAATAAATGTTCATAGCTCTGAAAGTAATAATGCCTCAAAATCAATGTTCCTATCAATTATTGACCTAATCTGTAATAACTTTATACCAAATATTTATTTTTTCATCTTATTTTTGAAGAACAAGCACATTTTATTTTTTTGTCATTGACAAAATGGTGTTTTATGACAGAAAGGGCATAAAAATGTATACAAACATATTAAAAAATTGTATATTTATGGTTAGGTCTGAAGTTATTGAAAAGATCTGATGTGAAAAAAAAGTGAGAAATATTTATAAATGACATTTTGAAGACCCTTTCATGAAGGGTCCTTAAATAGCTTTAAAAGTAATAATGCCTCAAAATCAATGTTCCTATCAATTATTGACCGTGTCAAGGATGTAATAACTTCATATCAAATGTTCCACTTGGCACGCTATTTTTATTTTAAAAAAATCTGTATATTTTATGTTTTTGTCATTGGAAAATATGACAGAAAGAGCATAAAAACTTTTTTTTTTTAAATACAGAAATATAATGAAAACTTAATATCTATGGTTAATTCTGGAGTTGATGAAAAGATCTGATGTGAAAAAAGTGGGAAAAATATTTATATATAACATTTGACAGTTTTATGAATGGTACCATTTTGGTACCTAAGCTCAGAGTTTAACTTTTTTAAAAGTTCCCTGACGGTTAAACTGTATTTAATACATTTGGTTATTTGGGTTTGTAGTGACGTTTAGCATCCAAGCTACACAACATATTTTGAGACTTATTTTTCTATTTATTTTGAATTTTTCTAAATGTGTATATGTATATATATATTATGGTAGAACAAATATGTCCTATATTCCTTTTTTTTAATTAAGAGATTAAATTATACATTAATGAGACATGTTGAATAAATAGTATATTATTCAAGTCAATATTAAATAAGACTGGTTGTAATTAATTATTTTATTGTTTTCCTATAAACCTGATATGGTGTTTCCTGTGCTTTAAGTCAGCAATTCTCAACTGGTGGGTCGTGGACCTGTACTGGGTGGGTCGCGGACAGCTGTAAAAAATAAAACAAATACTTAACGTCTTGTCTTTTATTTTTTTAAAAAAACGTATATTTTGACAGCCATGTCGTGAAATGCATGTTGCACAGGAAAATATATATTTATAAATAGATTTATGTTTTTGAAAAATATTATATTGTTTAGATCAGTGGTTCCCAAACAGGGGTATGTGTGCCCCTAGGGGTACAGGAGCACATTGCAGGGGGTACTCGTAAAGATTGAACAATTATTTTAAAAATAATCAGGAAATGTTCCTTTTTCGGTTATTTTTGTACAAATTTACAACAAACTATTATTATACTATTGCTCAATAAAATACTATAGTTTCTAATAATTAAATAATATATTTTATATTAATATACTTCTGATATTAGGAGACAATTAGCTACATTTTACATTGGAGACCGCATTAACTCACTATTGAAGTAATCAGGTTGTTTTTGAAATAAATTCCGCTATCAATTCAACTCATTGTTTTGAATTTTTAGATTAATCCATAGGGAACCAATGTTGGAGACAGTGTACTTATGATATCAAGAGGGGGTACACGAGTTGACACAAATGCAAAAGGGGTACAGTGGTTCACATGACAAAAAAGATTGGGAACCATTGGTTTAGATTGTTTTATAGTTGAAAACACACAAAAAAGTGGGTGGTGATTTAATGACCGTGGCAAAATGTGGGTCCCAGGGTGAGAGCACTTGAGAACCATTGTTAAGTGTTTCCTTTGGTTAAAGAAGCAACATGAAAATGTTCAATATTAAAAACCTTTTGATGTTGTGTTCAGTTCCAGAGACTCTGAAAGGAGCGATAAACCCGCTGTTAAAGAAGAGGAGGACAAACAAAGAAAAGACGAAGCCAGGGGGAGTCGCAAAGAGCAGCTTTAAGGTGATGATCAGTCAATGTTTACAGCCTTTAGACACGGGAACGTTCCCTCAGACACAACAACGGTTCCACTGATTGTGATAAAAACCAGGATTTATTTGACGTTCTCTCCGCAGAAGAACCTTCGGGGGAAAAACCCACTGAGGACTTTCAGACACGTGGGACGGAGGAACAAAAAAGACAAAGCAGGAAAGTCTTAGCCAACGTAGGAAGAACGGACGTTTAAAGTTTGAACTGAACTTTAAAGAGGACGATGCTTGGACTCTGACGGAGGCGGAGTCAATTAAACAGCGGCCGACAATGAAGTCACACCTCTGCTTTCACACGCTTCAGTTCAATGGAAGATGTTTATTGCAATAAAGACTTGAAGGTGAAATCATCGTGCTGGTTGAAGTTTACAGACGGTGAACGTGACAAAACGGCAAACATTTATACTGAGTGGACACTGAAATATTAAAGATTAAACTACAATGGATACAAACTATGTTCAATACAAAAAAGAGAATCTGTAAAAACCTCCATTGATCACAACAATCATCTTTAGTTTTAATGCCTCGATGTCGACTCAAAGTGACTGTATCCTGTTTTCTTTTCATCACAGCAATACACTATTTGGACAAAGTGTAACAAGAATTTTCCCTCTCCTTTATCATAAGTGTTACAGTGGGAATCTGTGTTCGTTCATTCTGTAGAGTCTGGTCAGGTGTGTTAAACCTAAATTATCCATCACATGATAGATTTCTTTAACTCAAACTCCTGGGATTTATTTTATTTTCTCTTTGGAGCGAGAAATAAACTTGGATTTTATGTTTGTATACATTTACTGGTTACATTTGGCAGTTTTCTAAAGTTTAAACCTGTATCTGTTAAAGGTGCAGTCTGCAACTCTTATAAAAGTGACTTTATGTCATATTTGGTAAAGCTGTCACTATGTAAGGACAGTTTTACATCAAACTAGTTGTTTGTGTGAAAAAAACTCATTGAGCCCCCCTGCTGCTCCTGCAGCCTTTGGCAGAATGCACCACGACTGAGCGAAAAGAACCAATCAGAGCCAGGATTGTGTTTGATGGGCTGTTGCTCACAGACCCCGCCCCTTTCCCTTAGCTAGAGCCCGTCTTTTTTTTACAGTGTATGGTCTGGAGGAGTAGAAGATGGAATTGGTGACTTTTCTGCTTGAAAGGTAATTACTGCTGCTTGATTTACATTATGTTTGATTTGTAATTGTTACACTAGAACTCTGTAGTGCATGTGTTGTTCATGTGTGTGCGCAGCAGCCTCTGTTTGAGCTGCTGTGACACTGTCGTTGCTGCTGCTATTGAGATGTGTGCACATTGAGAGAGAAGCGCTGCAGTAAAATGCTTTTAATAGAGCATGTTATATTGCTGTCGGACTAACTTTAGCTTGTTAGCTGATCTGAGGGAGGGTCTGGAGACAGGGCAAGAGAGCAGCAAGGAGGGAGGGGGAGAGAAGAATCTGAAAGTTGCGGACTGCACCTTTAATAACAGTCTGTCAGCAGTGGATATTATAAACTAATATCTGTGTGATTCCCTGACGCCTCCTAGTGGTGAAACTGCATATCTCAAAGGCAAACCTTTATTTAGTAAGAAAATGGGTGAGGTTTCTGTCAAAAGATGTGTACTTGCACACAAGTAGGATGTGTATATGTACAATTTGTGCACAAATTATGTCTCTACACCATATGTCACGACTCACGAGGTCACAGGCATGAGTCGAGTAAAAATCTGTAATGAAAATAAGCAAAATCATGTGATGTACAGGTAATTTCAATAAATGCTTTTGAAATTGTAACATTTATAAAGCTTTTTCAAATAAAATTAATAGTTGCACATTAGCAGTAATTTGACAAACTTTGTCAAAGTTTTATTGCTTTTTTTCATGTTTACGTGTGCACGTACGAATCTTTTGGTATTACTCTGCTAACGATAACTCTGTTAAACAGTTTACCTGGTCGAAACTGATGATTTGAAATAATCAGGATATGTGATACAGCAAAATAAAATTGAATCCAGCCATAAATGTTGATTATTTATCAGTAGCAAACAATTTAAAAAAAATGTAAAGCTGAACCCACAGCTGCAAAATCAGTGGAATAAGGCCGCTGATCAATAGTTTATGATCAATTTTAAGTAATCAGAGTATTTTAATACGCCTCTGTGTTGTTGAGTATTGACTATTTTCCTGAAACCTCCATAAGAGTAACACTTCAGTTCATTTGGAGACACGCTGTGTAATAAAGTGGCCAAACACCCACCAGTAAAATCGGCACCTCATGGTAACTGGAAACGTATCTGTACCATAATTAAATTTAAAATGGATCAACAGAATTTTTGGTGTCTATTTGCTGGCCCATATTTTGAAAATTAAAACTTAAATGTTATTTCCTTATCATTTTAATTAAGTCACAAAATGAGCAACTTTGAGCAGTTTGGGTTATTTATTATTCATTTTATTTGTGAGTCAAAAATGCAGTCATATTCTGTCAATCCATTTTAAAAATGTAATTATGGCACAGATATGCTTTCATAGTGACTGAGTCTGAATGTTAGCTGGTTGTTCTCAGATGTTTGACTTTATTCCAAATGAACGCCAGTTTCACCACAACACCAGTGACGCTCCAACCTGCTCACAGAGTTTCATCCACAGGTGGAACCATTATCCCTCTTAATGTTTAGATTAGAGTGACTAAACCCCAAAACCACTTTTTTATGCTGAAAACAAATGCATTTGGTAATGAATAGTGCTGTAGATGATTGGGCCTTATTTAACTCTTCACATTTTAGTCAAAGTATTTCAATTTGGTGTATTTTGTTGTAAAATGTAAGAGTGACTGCCCTCTGTGTCAAAACCTTGCAATTACAATTTAATTTTGCTATTGGCTAAGAACGAGATTCTGTGACGTCATTGGACCGTGCGTCACTGTTGGCTCCGCCCCTCATATAACAACTGGCACCTGTGGACTCTGTAATCTTGAATGGGGGAAACTCTCCTTGACACTCAGAAGGCGTTTTGTTGAGTTTACACCCTCCAGTACGGTAGCTAATGATATGCAGCTCTTCAAGTTGGTTGCAACACGCCCATGATTAGGAAAGAAGAAAAAGACTGCAGTCTTTGGTGAGTAGGTTGAACTGAGAGAAATGTAAATAGAGGATGAGGTTGCTAGTTAGCATAGCATAGTTTTTATTCTTGGAGATTTACTCTGTCGTATGAAATGATGGAGATCTGGAACTCATGAACTCATGTCTGGATTATAAAAGCCAGGGCTTTACTGATTTAATACAAACTTTTATAGAAATGCTGTGCTCAGACTATAATTTTAGTTTTCCCACCTGATAATTCTGATTTGGCTGCTTTGAATGGAACTTTAATAAACTCTAGATTAATTTCCGTTTTCGGAAAATGTTACCACAAAGTCCATAGAGTAAGAATGACATATCTTGTAACTATTATTTTAGTCTTAATATTATGACTTTTCATCATGTAATTAAGACTTTTGTAACTTGTAATTTTGACTTTATCTTGTATTGAAGACTTTTTATCTTGTAATGACTTTTCATCCTATAATGATGACTTTTGTATTTCAAAATTATAAATGTATCTGGTAATAACTCATTTTTTTAATCTTTTTCTCGTGACTTTTTGACTTGTTTACTGGTGTAAAAAATACTTTATCTCAGGCTTTCATGAGTCTTTGTATGGAACGTTCGCTTCTGTGTGAATCCTGATCAATCAATGGTAAATTCAAACGGAAAGTCCTCAGTGGGCACAGAGTCAAGGATGATGCTGTCGAATGGGTTCTCTGTCTGCCAGCCGTCAACTAGAAACCAGGAGTCGTACCAGGGCGTCGTGGTTTCTGTTTTAGGTGCTTTAGTTGTCGTTGTTGTCGTGGTTGTTGTTGTTGTTGTTGTGGTTGTCGTGGTGGTGCCAGAACCGCCTCGTAACCTCAGCAGACGGAGCTTTCTTAGACGCAGCAGTCGCAGGCGCCGCAGTCGTTCCATCCTCTGAGCCTCGGCATGAGCGTCAATCTCCGTGGTCGTGCTGGGCGCGGCGGTCGTGACCTTTGGCCTGGTGACGATTCGGATGGGCCTCTTACCGTTCAGTATCATGATCTGTTTGATGCGATCCCAGTTGGACTTGGTCAGTGTAAAGCTGCACGGCGAGGCGCCGGAGTCGTAGCCCACCATGCAGAGGCGTGTCTGAGGTGTGTAGCCGTCGGCTTTGGCCGTCACGCGATATTCTCCGGGATTCAGGAGCCGCCAGTAATCACCTCCAGCAGCTGAAAGAGTCCCACATAAGTTCTCACAGATGGTGTGTCAAGAAGAGAAAGAAAGTGGACAAGTTCTCAACAGAGAACATTCTTCCAATTACCAGTTTTGACATCATGGCGTATACCCTCCACGGTTATGGTGACGTTGGGAAGCGGATTTCCCTCCATGTCTCTCACCAAACCCTTGATTCCTCGATTCACCTACAGAAGAAGCAGAACATTGCGTCGAAAAACATCACAAAACAGGCCTACTCCTATTCTACACCTGTTTAAATACCTGAACAGGAATAAGTGGATCAACATTAGATCAGTATCATGATCGGTACTAAAGAACTGATCACAATAATGGATAAAAAGCCTTAAAGTTATCCATCATTTAGCTTAGCAACAAACAAAGTAGTATACATAAAGTATCAGTCACAAACAACAGCTCCAAATTGTCCTCACTTGTTCCATGAAGGACAGCAGAGCTTCTCGATTGTTCTCCCACTCCAGAGGAAGTTCGCTCTCGTGAGGAAACTTGTCACAGCCGAGGAAGATGGAAAGCTCAAAGCAATTGGTGTGCAGGTAGCTGAAGTCGTTCATACCTGTTAAAAGTTAGTTAACTCTTTTACAACCCCCACAAAATAACACCTTTAGAACAAAAACCCAAATTCATGTTCCTGGTGTTCTGGAACTCTTTGGAGAACATGCAAAAGCCTCATGTTCTTGTAAAGGTAACACTTCTATTTGTGTAGTAAAACATCAGCAAAGAGAAAAATCAGTGGTCTACAAACTCAGTGAGTTAATAAAAATAGTGGCTTGTATCAGACAAATGTTTGAAACAATGTGGTAAAAAAAATAAAAAAAATAAAGACTGTTTCTGGACAAGTTGTACCCCTTTTGATATTATTGGCTCTGGAGATTCCCTGGATCAACCTAACTGGGCAGATGACATGTCTTTCAAAAGGTGATGACCAGCTGGAAAGCTTTACATTCTGGTTTTGTGAATTGGAGCTTTTACCAGAAGCTATGAGGCTGGAACACTAAAACTGAAATTGAAATTTGCACACTTACTTCCCACCACCGGTTTCCAGCTTGCCCTGTTGGTGATAGCCTGACCGCCTGTGACGTCTTCACCGTGACACGATCCCCTGTACGTGTCCGTCATGGTGGGGTGGCTGTGTGCGTAGGACATGGCCAGCCACCGAAACATGGCGTCATCAGGCGTCTCCCTTAGAGCCCCTTGGTTCTGCCGCTGGATGCGAGCCCAAGTTTCCTCATTCATTTCAGTGTTGGCCCTCCAACGCCGGCTGTCAGGAAGCTGAGATGACCAATCAGCACTCAGTCATTAAAGAGTGTCAAACATACGGAGATAAGACACAAAGACAGCTTTCAAAGACTTGTCAGAAGGATCCTTGTCAGAAGAAATGTGCCTTGCTTAGGAAGAAAAGGATCTTACATGCTTGACTCATACAGACTTTCTTGTTCTTGATGTAAAGATGATAGCTGAGTTTAACACTCCGGCATTATGGGATGGAAACGAGACTTACAGAGATCTGCGGGCGCTGCATATCAAACGGATACGCCACCAGTTTCTCTCCTCCCTGTAGATTGGCGCCCAACACAAACGGATTTCGCTGCATCCACGAGATGATTGCCTTTGTCTCAACCGCAAGCTGAGTGTTTGTGGGAGTTAAAGATGCTCTCATTCCATTGCGCTCATACAAGGGATTACACAAATCATCGAGAACTCACAGAGCCATTGAGGAAGTTCTCTGGCAGTTGGATGTGATGATTTGGGACCAAACGGGGAACCCAACCTCGATCCTCGGCACCCCAAAGGATGCTGTTGAGATCTGGAAAGTTTTCGAAAATGTCATATCCTTCTTCAGTCCAGTGACCCAACGCCCAGTTACCCATCTCTGAACCCTGGATGGCAGCGGAGAAGACAAGCTGTCACATTTACTACATACTGTACCGGCTTAAATCTTCCTGTCAGTAGATGGCAGTATGTAGCACAGTAAGGACAATTATTTTCCCACTGAGTTTAAACATCGTACCATCTCGTAGGCAAGCTCGTAAGCGTCTGGGTTTAGCGATGGCACCAGGTGGATTCTTACGCCGTCCACCAGGCGGCGCACTCTCGGGTTGTCGTCGTTGTACTCTTTGCACAGAAACTGCATCAGCAGGAGGAGGAGCTCGCGGCCCAGGACTTCATTACCATGAAGACCAGCTGTGTAGCGAAACTCTGGTTCCCCTGGAGACGGTTTTTATCCAATGAAAAGGGTAGCAATATTAACCACAATTAGGTTTGGTTACTACATCTGTTTTGATTGTAGACAAATGGTTAAATTTGAGAATTAAACTTTATGAAGTTCATAAAAGCTGCCCACCGGTCTCATGCTCTCCTGGATTATCTGATATTTCCATTGCGTACATTTTCAGTCCCTTTGAACTTTTCCCAATATTGTAAATTCTGGTGATATTTGGACACTCCTCGTTGATCACTTTCATCATCTGAGGTGTAAAGATAAACAGTTTTACAAACTTGTATTCTATTCTACATCTCATTAGTTTAGTGTGAACATGAACCTGTCTCATATCTTTGTAGTTGTGATGCCTGAAGTCGAGCTCGTCGGATGCGTTGACTTCATTCTCACTGTGAAAGTTGCCTGACGAAAACAAGAAAAGGAGCATCTTAACTACGTAAATCTGTAGCCTCACCGTCATCTAAAATGAGACCTCAAATATTTAGAATAAATCCCAAAAATCATGAACAAAAGATTCTTAAAAGCACAAGAAGCAGTAACACTGCTCCACACGGTAACATTTGACCCTCAAAAATGTGCAACGTCTGCCAAAATTCTCAGATTTCTCAACATGAACTCAAACTCAGAGCTAAAATATGTGTTACATAACTGACATTAGATAAAGATGCAATGCAAAACAGGAATTAGCAAACATTTGTTCTAGGCATGGCATAAATCCTCTTTATAACAGAAAACACACTCAACCTGACATTTCAGCTGTTAATCAGTCATACTTAATGACTAATGACTAATAAGCAATACAAAATATGTCTAATTGCTTTCTGTGTTAGAAGAACAACCCGTTACAGCTCATAGCTCTACCTTTAAGTTCAGACAATTAAGTAAAAAATGTAACGCAGATTTCTATATGTGTAGTTTGTAGCGTGGGGGTGTCTTGACAGGATCCATTATCAATTGTTCTATCTCTCCTTTAAAATAATGCATATCAAGAATAATATTTTATTGGATTTGGTTCGAGGGGACAGAGTAGGATTCCAAAATCAGCCAGGTTAAGGATTGCTGATCTCAAATGTTCTCCTTCGTACTCACTGGACAGCTGACAGGCCAGTACTTCCGCTCGGAGACACAGACTGCCGTTCCAGCTCTGTGGAAGGATCCGGATGTAACGAGCCACGACTGGAGGGGAAAACTGGCTCATGACGGGAGTGTCTTTGTCCACATTCCCATAGAAAAGCTGCATGAGGGGAAAAACAGACAGCAATAACTGCATTATTGCACCTAAAGTAGTTCTGTAAGGTTTCTGTATGACTGTTTACTTTTCACAATTTTACATAAATATCAGCCATGTCTACTTATAACATTTGAAAATCTGCTTTGTTGACATTTATCTTTTTTTTGCATTCTGAGCAAATAAATCTCATGTTCCTCTTAAAGATTGATAAAGGTAAAAGTATTTGTTGTCTTATTGCAGAGCTAGTATTCATATTGTTACCCGTTCAGTAGTTTTATTTACTAAAGGATGTTTTTACTTTTGACCTCCACTCACCCACTCAGCGTAGCCGTCATGAAGGACGGTCCAATCCCGGCTGTCGTTACTGAAGGCTATGTGATAGGATGAGACGAAGTCCTCTCTGAGACACAAATGAGAGTTAAGTTAGAGACTGGGACAATGATCTTCAGAGATGTTTAGAGACTGTAAGAAGAGATTAGAAAGCATTAAAGGCTGTTAGAGACTGTTAATTAATAGTCAAGATTTTTTGAGACAGCTGGAGACTATATATTAGACAACATTAGAACGTTACAGGCTGTAACACACTGTTAGGTGTTGTTCAAGGTGATTAGAGGCTGTTAAAGACCGTAAGAAGCCATGAGAGACCAGAAGAGACAAGTAGAGGAAGTTTGAGACTCTTAGAGACTGTTCAAAACTCTTTGAGACGTACAAGACTTTTAGAGGATGCTAGCTATTTTGACTGTAAGAGGGCCTTTGAGACCTAGTAGTGTCTGTTAGCAACTGTCAGAGCCCGTTAGAGACTGTCAGACAGTTTAAAAAAAACTGTCAGAGACCATAACAAGTTATTAGAGACCATAAGAGATTGTTAAAGGATGTTGGAGACTGAAAATGTTGGGACAATTAGAGACTGTAGAGACTTTTAAAGAATCTTGGAGACTTTTAGAGAATATTGGAGTCTTTACTAGAATCTTTGAGGCTTTTACACAATCTTTGAGAGTTTTGCAGAATCTTGGAGACTTTTAGAGACTGTAGAGACTTTTAGAGAATCTTAGTGACTGTTGGTCTCACAGCTGGTCGGAGTTTCTCCCCTGAGTGATCACCCCGCTGAACTCCACCTCTCTCCGTGCGTCCACCTCAAACCAGTGAGTCGCTTCCTCGGGCTCTGCACACCAAGCACCGCCATAAGTGTTGACATCGTCACCTGAACCCTGAAGAGATAAGGCGTTTCATTGAAAATTTCAAAATCGTCCAGTGCTACGTTAGGTCAGCTGACCTGCAACCGATTTCTTAGGTCCTGTTGCTTTAGCTGTAGACGCCAAGTTGACCATCATTATTCCACAAATAAGGATTTTTTTTTGAATTTATTCAGTTTATTTCCGACATGGCTACATTCAATTTTTTTTACATTTTTTTTTTTTTTGTACATGCCGAAAAAGGAGACGAGAGAAGCAGTTTGCTTATCTAGGTCCCGTCCCCTGTTTTGTACATCGAAAATTTACATGGGTTTACATGTCTCTCTGGTCAAATATTCTTAGGTTGTTCTGAACAGTCCTTTTTTTGTGTAGGATTTATTCTCATCTGTAGTCAGTGTTGTCTTTTTTTTAAAAAAATTTTTATTCCTCCTCCTCTCTATCGATAAATTCAGGCTTTTAAACTATGGATGCACAAAAAATAGTGGCCTTAGTTAACAGCAGATATCAGCACATTTTGTAGTCTTTTTTTGCATTAGATAGACATGGGAAAACATTTTGATTCCATAACTTGACCAGACTATAGAGCCCCGCCCTAATTACTGAAAGCTAACCCAAACATGCGTTGGTGTAGAAACGTGCCTGCATGTTGAGGCGTCCTCTCTGAGGAGCGAAACCAAGGTGAGACTGAGAAGAAGCCAGAAGTTGATCATCTTCCACTCGGTGAGACTCCAAACCAAGAGGAGGACAATCTGTGAGAAACAAGCACCAAAAACACAGACTCCAACATTAAAAATTTTAAATAACTTGCAAAAAATGAATACAATTTACTCTGAAAATAGTAGTTTTAGCTTTTCCTTTTTTTTCTTTTCTTTTGTTTTGTTCTGTTTTGATTTGTGTTTCTTGATTTATTTAATTACTATCTTTTTTTTTAAATGCAATGTTCTTTTGATGGTAGTTGCTTTTTACAATGAATTTATTTGTTAATTATTGCAATAACGTATTAAAAACAATGTCTTAATGCCTTGTTTCACTTTGTGATTTCAATTACTTATGTATTATTATAAAAACAATGCTTAATATATATATATATATATATATAAATATTTTTTTTTAAAAGTAGAAAGTAAAATTATTTTAAAATGTCAATAAAAAATGTGCATTAATGCTAAAATAGACAGAAACATGTCGGTAAATTATGCAGAAGTGATATAATAGATGTTAAAATGTCAGAATAGACGTCAGAAGTGCGGACGTTACTCTTCGGTTGAGGCGGCGCTATGATCTTTCTCAGACGTTCCTCCTCCTCTTGCTCCCATTCCTTCCTCAGACGCTCCGCTTTAAGAAGAGAGAAAGAAAAACACAGAGTCACAGCATGTTAGTAATGTTCCTCACACTGAGTGTTTCCACGTGTGTTCATAAATGAAACTCGCTCTGAAATTTGAGTCAGTTTGGATTCATTCCTTCATCCTGACCTTTAACACATGTCTCATCTTCAAATTAAAGGAGCATAGTAGGGCAGGGTTTGAGAAAAAATAAACATTCATTTTAAGTTTTTTTAATGCTAATGGGTGATAAAGCACTCTAACCCAAAGAGAATGAGCCCACACACATTCCTACATATTGCCTTGAAAAGATTGTGATACATTTTGTACTGCTGTTCTGGGCGTGAATTTCCCACGCAGTTCTGTGCTGATGGTGACATCAAATGACGCTAGTGCGCGTTCTCGACGGCTTGGAGAGGCGGCCCACTACCGGGGATAAAATAGAATGAGAAGAAGACGGCTTGGAGACTGAAAGAAGACAAGCACTGTGGATTAAACTACTGTTTGGTTCCACAGATGTACGCAGAGACATGTACACAGTAAACCATCACATGAACGGCGAGTAAATAAATAACCGTGTCACAGTTGGAGTGCGGATCGGGCTGCATTTTCTCGTCCGAGTCCGATCCAACAGGGAAAACCTTGTTTTTTTCTTAAAGAAATGACATATTTACATTTGATTTTGTGGTAAGCACCAATTTTATGATCTATTTACATAATCCATGTATCAAAGATAAGGATAATCCATGTTGTTATGCAGTAAAAAGAATGTTTCAACGGTGTATTCCTTTATAATTGTCCTCCTCTGCTCCATTCTCCTTGTCCTGCGGATCACAGCTCTCACTGTTAAACAGTTTAAGCTACACTTTGCAGCAGCAGCAGCTGCTGCAGCAGGACAGGAAGAATGCTGCGTGCAAACGACACTATGTGACTGAACCCAACAACAATTTCTAAATATCTGTCCGGACCCGGGTGTCCGTCCTCTAGCATCACCTGTAAATAGTTGATGCGTGCCCTCGCGGCAGCTTGGCTGATGGCTACCGTGGTGTCACTATGGAGTCAGATTTATACATCCTGCCCTATGCTCCTTTGAATACATTAAACCTGAAGGGCTTTCTGAAACCCGTCGTTTGTATTTCAGAAATCTTAAAAATCCACCTTTCTCCTCCTTCTCCTTCCGCGCTCTCTCCTCCTCCTTACGCGCTCTCTCTTCCTCCTCCTCTTGTCTTTTGGCGGCCACTGTCAGAGAATCAAAGAAAGAAGATACAGTATTTGATCGCTTCTCGACCAGTTTTGTTCATCATTGAAGGAATAACTCACGGTCAGAATAGTCGTACTCTTCGTACCAGGAAACAAGAAAAGGGACGATGGTGGTTTCCTCTGAGACAGAAACACAGACACAAATCATTGATTTACACTCGGCAGTGCAAAACTGTAGCACGGCATTAGCTTTAGCATGTAGCCTATGACTGATTTCAGCTTATATCTTTACTGAAATGTAGCATTAGCAGTTGTCATTAAAATTAAATCTTGGATGCAAATTAGCTCCCTAGTGAAAGCTTTTCTACTTCTTTTCCAAATAAACATTTCCCATAAGCAGTATATCTGTTGTCTTACCTGAATTAAAAACAGATTTAGTCTCTAAAATAGCATCAGCATGAGTCAGTTGTTAGTGATATAGCGATTTTTAACAGTTATTGACACAGTCTTACTCACAATAAATACCTGGTATGAACATGATTCTCTCAGTTGTTGTGGCTTCTTTCTTCCTGTTACGTATTTCATCTGTAAAGAAATCAAACATTAGCGATGCTCCGAACAGTGTTTTTATGCCCATTTATTAATCACACAATAAGAAATCCTGCCTTTTTATTCCAGAATGGAGCACAATTTCTCATGATATATAATAATAAGCATAATATTGCAGCCCCCGGGCCATATGCGGCTCTCTAATTCTGAGCAGTCCCTGAAACAAATCCCACCAAAAGTTGGGATTGGAGAATTTAGATTGAAATGTAGGCTTCAGTATGTATGTATTAATTATCAGAAAATTACATTTTGAGAAAACTATGAAACAACACAATACCCTAAATTACTCATAGACATATAATGTGGACAAAACGACGTCAAAAATACACAAAATGACAAGAAAATACTCACAATGACAAGAAAATACACAAAATAACTTCAAAAACACAAAACGACTCCAAAAACAACAGAAAATATTACACAAAAAAAAGAAGAAAAAAAAAAAGAAAATATTACACAAAATCTCTCCCTAAAACTGAAAACAATGCCATGTAAAAGCTGATAATGCAGCCCTCTGATAAGACAATCACATCTTTGTCGCTTCCGCTGTGATAAAAGTTGCCCATTGTAAATCATCACTTATTATAAAGCTTTTTCTTTATTTGTATTGCTCTTTTCTCTTATATTTGCACAATGCTGTAAATATCTATCCTTACCCAGGCCAGGCTCGATGGGCTCTTCCCAAACCTCTGGAGTCACAGGAGGAATCACTGTAGGGATAAAGTTCAGACTTGAGGAAAGTTCAGGCATTTATCAGATCTAAAGCTTCTGCTCTTCTATCGCATACGTCTGTCCAGGCCAAGCTCCACCAGCAGCTTCTCCTCTTCCTCTCCTGCCGTCACAGCCTTTGTGGTTGGCCGTATGGTGGTCGTGGTCCCATTTGCTGTTTTGGTGGCTTTGCTTGCTTTTGGTTTCTTGGTGGGTTTTGGTGCTTTGGGTTTTTTTGTGGGTTTTGGTTTTTTGGTGGGCTTTGGGGCTCTCTGCTTTTTAGCCTTGGCCTCTCTTTCAGCTGCCTTCTTGGCTTTGGCTAAAGGAAGATAAAGAAACGTTGAGCTAGATGGAATAATCCAATGCTAAATCCTGACATGGCACAGAAAGAACCTTAAAAAGTAGTGAGGATAAAAATGTAGGCAAGGAAATAACATTTGGTTTTTGTGTGCTCTTGCATTTGGGTGTTTTGGTGGGTGGATTGTATTAGAGTGTTCAGTCTCATGTCAACATATCTTAAAGTAGTTTACTGGTCCAGTGACCACCATGAAGCTGCTCCCACTTTTACCACAGAGTTTATCCCACACCCCTGCTGCCAAACGTGGGGTAATTTATTGTTTACTCTTTGGATCTTTTGATTTAAGATCCAGGTGGTCCAAAGGAGAGATAAAAAATGTATCTTTTCTGTTGATGGATTGCCTTTTTTGGTTATTTCTGAAGACTACTTAAAAACAAAGTTGTTTTTGATGATGTAAAACCTTTTTATAGAAGGTTGGAGAAAGTTGGAGATTTACCACGCCTGTTTCTTGTTTTTCCTCTGCGAGACATTTTCTGATCCCCCACTCAACCTTAAACACATTGTCTCTCACAAACAGCTCATGACTCAGCATTTTTAGAGGTAAAAACCACACAGTCATCTGACAGATCTTTAAGCTTCAGCGACTCTGAATTTTATGTAACCCAAAGCATCCTCTGATCTTAGCTCGGATTGCTCCCTTCAGCAGAAAACGTTGTGTGGTTAATCCTGCTGTTCCTGCTGTTCTTGTGTGGAAAAGTTTCTCCTTTACGTGAGAAAAACTCTCACCAACACTCTCAGGCCTGAACCCCCGCCAAAGAAAGCAGAATGTGTTCGCAGCACCTACCAAATCCCTGAATCATCGCTGATTCACAAGCACTAAAACAGCATTCCCCAATGGAATTCTGTTTTTTGGTTTTTTATGAAGCTGGAGACAGAAGGGATTAATTGAACCATTCCCTGTCTGTGTTGGCCTCAGTGTTTCAACTGCACACTGATAAAGTCAGAAAAACTAAAATAAAAACAGGAGTAAGTCAAGTAAAAACGAAGTCCAAAGTTGTGTAAGAACCAGTTTGAATTTAAATCAAAGAATGTTTAGAAACAAGTTGAATGTGAGACCTGATATTATCAGAAGAACATAGAAAATAAGGCCAGAAACACAGAGTAATTTAGTAAAAATGGAGTCCAAAACTAAGTTAGACAGTTTAAACCAAGTCTAAAACTAAATTCCAATGTCATATACTTCAATCCAATCAGAAAGCAGTCTGAATCTAGTTTAAAAATAAAATAGAAATTTTATGATATTGTGGGCTTAAAAATCCAGAAACACACTCCAAAAAAGGACAAAAAATTGCTCAATTTCAGTAAATGATTGAGTCAAAATCATGTCAGAATCCAGTCTGACTCCAATTTAGAGATTAAAAAACATGTTGAATATGACCTGAAAACTGTTAAAAGATCATTTAGAAAACTAAAACTAAACTGCTTTAAACTAAAAGGTCTCTCATAAAGTCGAAAACTGGACTTTTGGATTTTCACGACAAGCGAAGAAAAAAAACGAACATGTAAAATAATTTTACTCTTATTCAAATGCATTTCCAAGATTAATGAGGAGGCAAAGCAAAACCAGATGAGGAGCAAATAACTTAAACCCAACCAAATCCAGACACTAAAACCACTGAGAAGCATGTTAAAAACCACATAAAAACCAACAACTGGTAACATAAAGTAGTCCAGACCTATCGGTAAACATTTAAAAGAACAACATAAACCAAAACCCTGTGAGAAAGTCATCAAAATGAAATTTAAAGTCAGCATAGTGGTCCAAGATTTGATCTGAAGGATTTCCAAAAACCTGAGAGAAAAAGCCCTCTGAAACCAAAAACTAGTCCACTAAGGCACGGACTCAAAACCAATCAAAAACCCAAAAGCACTCAGCAGAATCAGTCTGACACCAATGAACAGCCAGCAAACAGTTGAAAAACCAAGCCAAACCAATCCAAAATCCAGTGAGAAAGGGGTCCAAACAAGGTCCGGAATCCATGTACTGGTCCAAAATTATCCTGGAAGAATGCCTAAAAAACAACAACTGGTTCACTGCTACAGACACCAGAAAAACTGATCAGCAAACAGTTAAAGAGCCAATAAGGACGTGCTTTCAGGGTTCTCACTCGAGCTTTTCAAATTGAAATAAGGGACCTGCAGTAATATTGGAACAAACACACACACACGTGGAGGACACGCACGCACACACACACATGCATACACGCGGAATATGCACACACACAGACATGCACAAAGTAGAGCATTAATTGGGCTAAAAAAAGAAGACCCGGCTCGAGAGAACAGAATGAAGCTCATGTCTTTTTAAGCCCGAACACGTTTCAACTCGACGGTATTCACATCTGTGCGTGTGCATGTAGAATGATCCATTACGAGTTATAAACTTGACGAGCAGCTTCATTTGCGCTACATCTGGTTGAAGCTACACTGTTCATATTGGACGGTGCACACAGGCAAGATCGGGGGCAGCTAAGTCTGCAGGGGTCCCCGGGTGAAGACGGAAGCATTTTAGCAGATCTCCTGAATTATAGACGGTGTAATTGATGTATCTGTTTTTGGGTTATTCAGGTTGAAAAGAGCGTTAAAACAATTCGTGCACATCTGGAAGTTCCTTTTGTGTCCAAGTGAGCAACAATTATTATGACGGTACCGATTAAAAAAAGAAAAAAAAACAAATTACAGCGTCGGGGGCCCCTACGCTCAACAGCGCTGGTGAGAACCCTACCTTCAAACACAAATTAGTTTGCCAAACCAGACCTGATAGCATTCCAATAACCTAGTACAAAACCAACTCAAACATGGTCCAACACTGAGACCCCAAGACCACAAAACGCCAACAACTACTCTGAAACCTAAAACCAGCGCAATGACTAAAAAAATAACAATCAGAACGCAGCCAAACCATGAACTGGTGAGAAGAGTTGGTGGGCGAACAAGGTTTTGTTTAAAGAACATTTTAAATCCACTGAGAAGATCTTATAAACAATCCAACAAGAAAGCCACAAGACCACAACCAGAGGCACAGTTTTTTCAGGTCATAGATTTTGTCCTAAGACTTTTCTATGTCTTTGGGCAATAATGGTGGTTACCGTCTCTCAAGAGCTACCAGGATTTTTCTCCTCCTGGCTTCTCTGTGGGTATATTTAAATAAAATAACCAGACTAAATCTCTAGTATTACCTATATATAATCTTTTGATAGAGCTTGCAATTAAATTCACTACAGGTACCCTTTAAATATGTAGTAAGTGTTTAGAATACATAAAGACGGACTTGTCAAAAAGCATACTGAATTTCGCGCTGAGAAATCTTGGAAGACCGCCCAGTCGCACTGGATCATACGGAAAGTCGGAGACCCAAGACTTACGAGTACAGAGAAACTACACACTTCTAAACTGAGCCACAGAAAACGTGTACATAAAGATGAGGATGCTTGCTTCCAGCTTGGTAGGTGCATGGCTCGTCAAGCTGGTCTTTAAGTCGCAGATCAGGTCCCACTCGATTGGTACCTCTCGACATCTTACCTGCTTCGATCTCCTCGGGTGTCTTCTTCTTCTTCGGCTTCACCTTCACCTCCTCCACTGCCTCCACCTCTTCTTCCTGCCTTCGGCTCCTATGCTGGACCTTTTCTCCGATTTCAGTTTCCTGAATCGAACCAGTGGAAAGTCTTCCTTCCTCTGGTTCTCCTCGAACATCCACCAGGACACAGCAGCAGAGGGCCAAACCAAGCCAGAACATCTGCACCTCCACCCTCATCATCAAAGAAGACCTCTGGAGAAATCTGAAAAACCTGTGAAAACCTTGGAAGACTTCTAAAAAACTCTGAAAACCTTAAATGTGCAGCTGGAAAAGTAGCTCACAAAGGGATCCACATCAGAAGGACTGGAGGGATTCCTGCTGTCTGACGGAGAGCAGCTGGAGCACCTCCTCCTCTTCCTTCTCGTCCTCCTCACTCCCATCTTTTCTTTTTTTCCCCCTCACCCTTCATCTGAGCCGAGGGGAGGAGCTTCTCAACATTCCTCTGAGTAAAAGGAGGAGGTCGTCAGCCTGCAGTCACTCAGAGGAGGAGGCATGAAGACGGATCAACAATCACACGGTTGGAGCTCATTTTGGAGAATCCTCCATCTGGCTTTTACCATTCATGGTATATGGACAGTTAATAACATTGTAAATTACACAACTTTATTCGTGCACCTTGTTGTTCCACTTTCCTTTGATGTCTGTGACATGTTTTATTGTGTCTTCTGTTTGTTTCATTATGTTTAAAGGCTGTGTCATGTTTACAACACCAATTGTGTTTAAATGTATTTCCATTTACAAAAGACTTATTTCTTGAAATGTCTCCAATGTGCAGCAGCTATTTTTGGCCTGTTTTGATGTAAACAGATTGATTTTTGTCTTTCTTAACTTATTTGCTGTGATTTTCTCCACATTTTCTTTAATCTTGCTATTTATAGTACTACGGGTCACACAAGGACTCATTTCATGGATCGAGGTTGTTCAAAGTGACTCACCAAAATGATCTGGGTCATTTTGAGACATTTCAACTTGGCATTTGTCATAGTTTAGACTGACTGCACTTGTACACTGAACACAC
The DNA here is from genome assembly GCF_900634775.1 of Gouania willdenowi. Taxonomy (NCBI): domain Eukaryota; kingdom Metazoa; phylum Chordata; class Actinopteri; order Blenniiformes; family Gobiesocidae; genus Gouania; species Gouania willdenowi. Next base: position 6,916,378 of record NC_041055.1, on the reverse strand, counting down.
ACATTTATGCAACATAAAATAAGATTAGTAATAATACAATTTTCCCCCCCTTTTTTCCTTTATTTATTACACATAATATGCAAAGTAAATAAGAAAAATAAATTGTACATTTCTTGCAAAAGATTTTACTATTTTGTCATCTTCCAACGACAAATGCAGGGACGGTTAAAAAAAAACAAAAAAAAGGGGAAAGAAAAAGAATATAAAGAAATTGTTTTTATAAAAAATAAATCAGTAATTTTTTTTTTCAAATAAATAAGGCTTCCAGGCAAGGAAAATTCATTTCTGCAAAGGTATTTTAGAAATTCAAAGAATCTTTGCAGCTCCTACATGATTTATTTTTGTTTTTTAAAAATCAGAAACTTTGTTCTTTTTTGGTGGGAGACAAACCGCTGTGCCAGCTAACCCTCTCTTCATCAGAGCAAATATGACAATTGATGAAAACATTGCATGTTAACACATTTTTAAAGAATTGTTTTTGAAAAATAGCTAAGTGGTTATAGGATGACGAAAACAATGCAGCAAATAATAATATTAATAAAGTAGAAATTCCCAAAACGGGACTAAGACGGAATGGCAGGGTGATTAATAATTAATGAGGTTTTCCTAAAACTGACTGTTTTTGTCACATTTTTTAAATAGCTTTAGTGACCCAGCTTTTGTTTGCATCTACCCTTATTTTAATCATAGACAGATGGAAATTATGAGTCGACCAAGACAGATGTGGAAGCAACTGTTTGTAATAATATCATACGCTGTCATATACTGTATATTTAGGACGAAAAACCATACAAAATAAAACAAACAAGTGTCTATCAATTTATATATACAGTATATATATATATATATATATATATATATATATATATATATTAAAAAAAACTATCATTTTTTCCATTATAAAATAAGTCACATGCCAGATGGACTGAGGAAACAGGACTAGAAGCTCTCTACCTGTGTATCAGCTTCACTGGTAATCATTATAACTGGTGATGCGTCTGAAGAAAAGCCCTTTTCATTGGAAAACTGAGTCGCTTTTAGACGCAGTCAAGTAGCAGTAAAACAACTCAACATGTTCTAGTACTTTTCGTATTGAAAGCAGCAACTGAAAGCTTTTAACTTACATTCAAAATGCCAACTGAATACATAATCATAACAATGTCCAGTACATTAAATAACTTCATTAAATAGTTCAACAAGAAGACATAGTCATCAACATCCCACGCCAGATTGGTTGTCATTATAACTCAAAACTTTTTCCTAAATGTCCTAAATCTAAGAACTTAGATGTATACAAAAGAAAATATCACATCAGAATGTAAAATTACTATTTTAAACAGTTTGTAAGAAAAGTTGTTCCCTTTGAAGATACCTCGAACAGAGTAAAGAAAAATGGAACAAGGGCAATAACTACGAAAAAAATAATTGCTTGCTTCTCATTTTCGAACTCCATCAAGGTATTGATACCCTGAAGCCACACACCAAATTTGGGTATCCTATCTTAAACGGTTTCTGGGAAAAGCTGTCCCCTTTGAAGATACCTCGAACAGAGTAAAAAAATAAAGTACAAGGGCAATAACTCCGGAAAAAATAATTGCGCGCTTCTCATTTTCGAACTCCATCAAGGTATTGATACCCTGAAGCCACACACCGAATTTGGAGGATAATAACTAAATTCTGCCTGAGCAACAAATTCTGTCATTTGGATCAGCGATTCTCAATTGGTGGGTCAGGACCCAAAAGTAGGTCGTGGACCTGTACTGGATGGGTCACAGACAGCAGATTAAAAATAAATATTAATATATCTCATGTTGGACTTGTCTTTTATTTTGAAGGAAACTTGTCTTTTGAAATGCATGTTGCACAGGAAAATATATAGATTTATGTTTTTTTTTAAAAAAAGATTGTGTTTTCAACAGCTATTTTTGAAAAAAAGTGGGTCACAATTTATAGACTGGTAAAATGTAGTTTCCAGGGTGAGACCAGTTGAGAACCCCTGATTTAGATGTTACACCTTTAAACTTTAAAAATACACAACAAAACATTAACATACAGATGACAGGAGACTAATGAATTCATTTTCATTTTTTACCAATTGGTACGACTACCAATGTTCAATACGATCAAAGTAAAGCCAGACGTTTTGATGACAGTGTGCATGTGTCATATATCACGGCACACATGCACGTGGTGTGTTATTTTACCTGCAAGAATAACAACACAACCCATCAACAACTCAATGTGCTCAAAGTTAAGCATTTGTTTGGTCCAAAAGATACAGGAGAAGGACGAGGGGACACGTTGGATCTACTCAGATGTCTTTACAACCAATGTTTGTCAGATAATGCCATTCATTTGTATCTGTATTTTCAGCTTAGTCTTGTCCTGAAAAAAGCACAGTTTTCTGCAGAGGTGAAGAAGTGCTGACCCTGGACCAGCGGTGGTGCAAACATGTGAACCGTTGGCGAGCAGCACAGAGGACTGAAGGCCAGAGGAAGTGGCTCCTCTTCCTCCTGGACTTCCCTTCCCTGCATTAGTCGCTCCTTCTTCCATTTGGTGCGTCTGTTCTGGAACCAGATCTTGACTTGTGTCTCAGTGAGGCGCAGGGCGGCGGCGATGCTGTAACGCTCCACAACCGACAGGTATTGGCAGCGGTGGAAGCTGAGCTCCAGGACCTGCAGCTGCTGAAAGGAGAAGGCTGTGCGGACCCTCCGCCTCTTCCCCCGGGAAACCTGGATGGTTGCCGGAAGCTCCGGTGGATCCCGGGGATCCCGTGACCCGCAGGAGCATTTTTCTCCTGTAGGTCTACGTGGAGATGCATTTTTTCTTTGGGTTCCTATAAGACAACATGTAAAAAATGAAATGTCAGCAGCCTGTCAAGCTGGTAAAAAAGCGTTGACACTAGAGGTGGGACGATACACTGAGTTCACGATATAATGTGATAGACGATAATGTTCTTAACTCCAATTTATAAGTCTTTACACAGGCTCCCAGTGAGCCTCAGAATAGACTTTAAAGTTCTGCTGCTGGTGTATAAATCTGTGAATGGGTTTGGTCCAGAATACATCAGTGCGATATTAGTCAGGTATGAACCCAGCAGGTCTCTCAGATCTATGGGCACAGGTCAGATAGTGGAGCCCAGAGTTCACAGTAAACATGGTGATGCTGTTTTTAGTTGTTATGCTGCAAAGAAGTGGAACAAACAAGGGTTTTTAATCATGTTATTGTTTATTTAATGTTGTGATTTTAATAGTGTTATTGATTTTTAAACTGTTAAATGTTTTCTGTTGCACTTATGAAATGCACTATACAAATAGTTTTGCCTTGCCTTGCCTGAAAGATGCAATATCTTTGGAAAGGGGGAGAAATGACCAGTATCTTAACATCTTGTTGCACAATATCACACATTCCTTTTATTTGAAGACCAATAACCAACTTATTTCCTTAAATTCTAACTTTTTAAAAATAAATCCCAAATTTGCTTTTCTTTAAAAACTTTTTTACATATATTATGAGAGAAAAATAATCTATAATAATCCAAACAAATAAAAAAAAATATTGTTTAAACTAATTGGTTTTGTTTAGTATCCCTGTCGTGGATCTGTTTATTTTGTTAATAAACAATGATTGTCACCTTCAAAATGACCTTTATATACTTTGGTATGGGTGTCCTTACCTGGGGAGGCTGTCTGCTGCACACTGGGTGTCTTTTTCCGGGTGAACTTCAGCGGATCCAGAATGTCTTCCACAGAAAACGAGGTGCAGCGACCCGGCGGGGCCGCGTCTGCAGGTGCCCGCATTTCAGTGCGCAGAGAGCGGCCTGGGAGTGCACGGTGATCTCGTTGTGCCCGGAGCTCCTCCACGTGCTTGACCTTTTTATAAGTGCGCGCATACGGTCACAAACGCATGCACGCAGGCACTGCCTCGACCTTCTCATGTAAATGCGCGCTCCCAGCAGGGGCGCCTCGCGCTTTACGAGCGCGCATCTGGTGGAAGCTGTTGTCTCCGTCCGTGTTTGCCTTTGTGCGCGGACGTGTCACGATTTGCATCAGAGAGCGTTTACACGCGTGTCTGTGTGTGAATGCAGGAACGGTCAAAGGGGAAGTGTGCGGGTTTGTGTGCGTAAAAAGCGCAGCGGTTTAATGATAAACCCATGGAGCAGGTTTATGGAGCTACGGATCTCTGCAGGAGAAAGTTAAGAGCTTCTTCTCTTCAAATAAAAGACATGAGGACTGTCATTGTTATGAGCTAAACTCCAAAATACGAGCTAAAAACAAAAAGATAAAAACTGTAGTCATAAATACAATAGTCATATACATGTTCATTTGAAAATCAGTTATTTATTGGGTTTTGTTCTTTTGTTCATTATTTTCCTTTATCAATGATCAAGTTTATTCATTTACTTGGTCAACTCTTTTCTTTCTTTCTTTCTTTTGGTCTGTCTGTCATTTTTTTTTCTTTCTCTGGATCAAGAATTTTGCCCAAACAAGTTTTGAAGTCAATGGTATGGAAGCCCGTTTCCGCCACTAAAAAAAAAAAAAAAAAAATCACCAAGGAAAGTCATAATTTTGGGAAACAAAGTCATAATTATGAGATAGAAAGTCATAATTATGAGAAATAAAGTCATAATTATGAGTTAGTAAAGTCATAATTATGAGGGGAAAAAAGTCATAATTATGAGATACTTAAACACATTTACAGCAGCTTGTTCATGTGGTGAGTAGCTGACACTAGAGATGCTGATAAGACTATCAAAGACTACTTTAGACGGGGCTTTACAAATGATGAAATACTTTGTTTGCTTCCAAATTCACATAGAAATATGCTGAGTAAACGCAACCTTGAAAAGATACTAAGCAAAAAGAGGCTCTGGCATCAAAAGGATAAAACTGATGTGGCTGAAGTAGCAGTTTATTGAACAACACATGGAGATTTCTGGTCAGTGCCATGGGTACAGATGGATGTACCAAAAATGTTTCTATCTCACAATTATGACTTTACTAACTCATAATTATGACTTTACTAACTCATAATTATGACTTTCTTTCTCATAATTATGACTTTACTCACTCATAATTATGACTTTCTTTCTCATAATTATGACTTTCTAATTCATAATTATGACTTTCCTTGGTGATTTTTTATTTTTTTTAGTGGCGGAAACGGGCTTCCATACATTCGTGATTCTGTAGTAAACCTGCACCTCTAAAAGACTTTTTATGTTTTCTTTTCCAAAGTTTGAAGGAACAAATGTTCATCGCTTTACCTTTTCTCCCTTTAAAGTGGATGTTGATCTTATTTCCTGGTTCTAGTGGATGTCAAGAATAAAGTCAAAATGTCGAGATTAAAGTTGACATTTCGAGAATAAAGTTTAATTATAGTATAGTTTCAAAAAAATCAAACTTAAAATACAATATCGTGACAAAAGTCGAAGACTTGCTAAGAAAGTCAACACCACGCGTAAACTCCTCCTACTAACAATCCTGGCTCCTCCTACCTTATAATAATGTGAGCTCCTCCCTCTCAAACTACCTCACAGCTAAAACAAACACTGCGGTTTAATATAGAACAGGGGGTTCTCATCTGGTCTCACCCTGGGACCCACATTTTTCCACGGTCATTAAATCACGACCCATTTATTTATTTATTTTAGAATTCAACCAATTAAATTTAGTTTTTCAAAAATAGCTGTTGAAAACATACACACACACACACACACACACACACACACACATATATATATATATATATATATATATATATGTATATATATATATATATTTAAACATAAATCCATATATTTCTCCTTGCAACATGCATTTTAAAGCATGCTTGTCAAAAGAAAAGGTTATTTTAAAATAAAAGACAAGTCCAACATGAGAGGCATTAAGCATTTGTAAATTTTTGTCCAGCCGTCCATGACCCACCCAGTACAGATCTGTGACCCACTTTTGGGTCCCGACCCACCAGTTGAGAATTGCTGATATAGACTATGCATTATAATTTATTGTCATATATATATGTAAAGCTACATACGCGAAATATGTTTACTGCATTCAACCCCTCCCTGAGGAGCAGTGTGCAGCCATGGTGTAGTGCCCTGGGAGGGGTTAGTGTTAATATAAGGGACTGATCAACATCCCACAGTGATGGACCAGGGAGATTAGAACCAGTGAGCCTATGATTACAAGCCTTCTCCCTTAACCACTAGTCCCTTTATCCACAGATAACATATTTACATTCGGTATATAGATAATCCAGTATGTAGATAAACGGAAGTGCAGTGTGAACGCCCACCATCAGTTCCATTTTTAGTAGCTGTTATACCACCTCGTAATGCCTTTGACATGATCTGACGTGTTTGTGACGCAATGTGACGCAGCGGTTGGACAAAACAAGTGATTATCATCTTAAGTTTACTGTTCCTGTGGTCAGAAGAGGTTAAAGCCTGTTTTTAGGAGCGTCATGGAAATTACTTTTCAGAGGCTAAAACTCCGGAAAACATGCACGTTTGGACAATAAACCTCAAATACTAGGTTGTTGGGGTTCTTAGAACAAATGGAGATGGGTGAAACATAGCATAATACTGGACATTTAAAGAGATTACAACACTGTGTTTGAGTTAAAACAGAAAAAGTCTCTGTTATTAAACCCAACTTCAAAGTATAGTTCAACGATTCATCGATACACGGCATTTTGTAGAAGGGCACGATCTGCTGTTTGTTTGTTGTCATGTGGTGAATTGGCCCTCGTCAGCTTCCGTAGATTTGACTTAATTAGCAAACCATCGACTTTTATCACAATATTGTATTTTGAGTTCATTTTTGAAATTTCAATCTTAATCTTGACATTATCTTACAACTTTATTCTCGAAATGTCAACTTTATTCTCAACATTTTGACTTTGTTCTTGATTTGCCCAAAATAATTTTCTCCATCAAAATTGGCCCTAATCTGTTTCTATATATCGTTGTGGTAGACTAACAGCATATATTATTTTTGGTGTGTTATCACTGTAATAATATGTCGTATTTACTTCTTAAAGTGTGCACTTATGTGTTTATTCAATCAATTCAGTCTGAACAGATTAGATTAGGCACCAGTTTGGTGTTTAAAGCCACTCCCACAGAGAGTGTTTTTGTTCTCAATTCAAAGCAGAGCTGACTTTAACTCTGTTTAGTGTTAAGACGACAGCTGCTGGTTGAACTGTCCTTCAGACTCCTGCAGAGCCATCACCACATCCCATCACATCAGAGAGCTTCACTGACCATTTGAGCGCACAGATTATATTTCTACGAATGAGGCTATGTCATGATTAAAAAAAAGCAGGACCTTCAACTTCAAATAGGAAACTTCAAACTCAAGAAAAACCTGTGAATGAATCGATTAATAAATATATTTGCTGTTACAATTTGTGTAAAATTTTGAAGTAAAGCCAACAAGAGAAATAGCCTAAACATACTGTATATGCATAACACTGCCCCCTATAGGGAGGTACTGGGACCTCCTGCTTTGTTCTCGATCAGAGATGGGCAACTTTTATTACAACAGGGCCACAAAAATGTGATTGTCTGATCACATTATCAACATTCATCTTAGCATTTGTAATAATGACCAATCTGATCATTAACACAGGATTCTGAGTTTTTAGTCATTTCATGTGTTTTTGTAATCATTTTGTGTATTTATCTGTTATTTTGGGAATTCCTCCTGGCATTTTGTGTAGTTAATGAGTCATATTCTGTTTTAGTTATTTCTTGTGTGCTATGTTTGCATTTTGTTTATTTTCCAGGATGTTTGTTGGTATTGTGTGTGTCTTTGAAGTCATTTTGTATGTGTGTTTTATGTATTTGTGTGTTGTTTTGTGTGTTTAAGTGCAGTGATGTGCACAGACATTTTGGGGGGCAGGTGCTCAGTGAAAAATCAGGGCGCTTTACGTGGCATGTAGAACTGACGGCTGCCTTATTATAGCAGTGTGAGAATTAAAAAAAATAAAGAATAAACATTACAGGCACATGTTGAATGTAATTGCATATTCATGTCAATAGCTTAATAAAAAATGACTTGACCTTTGAACTGGTACAGTTTCACACTATAGCACTGATCAGTCAATCACAATTGTTTTATTTCTTTGGAATGAACGCACATGAAGAGGTTTTAAGCAAGTTACAAGCTACAATGATAGATTAGTGTCGTGTTTTTCCCCTGTCAGAACAAAAGAATTGTACAAAGTGTCATTTTGGAGTAAAGAGTGAGCGTTACCACTCTCTAAAGCCGCATTCCTCCTCGGTGCCATGTCTTTAAAGAGTCTGATGACCTCACTATGATTTACCTGGATGTCTTTCTCTATGGCAAGCTGAGTTCTTAGATTGTATATCCTGTATCAAAAACTGGTTGCCATCAAATTATCTCCAGATAAATTCAAACAAAACAGAAACTCTGATCATTGCTCCTGATAAAAACATCCTCTATTTAAAAACTATCTTGGTGATCTGGGCTCATCTGTTAAAACCAGCCTCAGAAACCTTAGGGTTGTTTTTGATCAGTCCATGTCTTTGGAGGGACATTGTCGTCAATTGACTAAAAACTGTTTTTACCACCTGAGAAATATCTCTAAAGTGAGGCATCTATTATCAAAATCAGATCTGGAACTGGTCATACACGCATTTATATCATCTCGTATTGACTACTGTAATTCTGTTTTTACTTGTTTTAATAAGTCGACCCTAAACAGACTCCAGATCGTTCAGAACGCTGCTGCCAGACTTTTAACTGGTGCTTCTAGAACATCCCACATCACCCCATTCTTGCTACTCTGCACTGGCTTCTAGTTAAGTTTCGCGTAGAATATAAAATATTAGTTCTCACGTTCCGAGCATTACATGGTCAGGCCCCTAAATATATCTCGGACTTGTTGTGCCCCTACTCATCAGGGCGATGCCTTCGGTCTTCAGACCAGGGTCTCCTAAAGACCCCAAAAACTAAATTTAAGACCAGAGGAGACCTGGCGTTCCAGGCTGTAGCTCCCAGACTCTGGAATAACCTGCACCAGTCTCTCAGGGAGCTCAACTGTGTGGACACTTTTAAAAAAACTGCTGAAGACTACACTTTACAGTAAAGCTTTTAGTTAACTGGATTTTAATTTGTCCTTTAATGTTGCTGTTCTTATGATATTTATGCACTCTTGTTTTATTATTCTATTGTGTTGCACTTGTACTTTTACCACAACTCTGTACAGCACTTTGTGATTTTATCTGCAAAAAGCGCTTTATAAATAAAACTACTTACTTACTTACTTAGATATTGCATACACATACACACATACAGCTGCTACATCATGCCTTTCTTATTCTCCCTCATTCTGGTCATCAGACAGCACTTCTGATTCTGTAACTGTGCATAGACTTGGTGCTGCTATGGACTCTGCTTTTTCTCTAGATGAATCGGAAAATGAATCTATCTCAATTTCTTTGCTGGTAGATGGCCTACTGCTTTCCTGCTGTAGCTGCCTAGAATAGAAAAATAATAGTTTTAGTAATAGCCTATCTTTTAAGGTTGAATATAGCATATTAAGGTAAATACAAGATTGCTGCAAGTCTTGTAACATAGAAATAACTTGTTAGTACAAAATAATATAATTAGCTAAAATAGCTTAATGCCTAATTTAGCAGAGCCAAACCACTTTGTGTAAAATAAAATGTGGACAGCTTTTAAGATATTTCAGTGAAATTAGAGGAACAGTTCAACTTTAAAATCTAAGCTTTAAAATGCCCTAAACAGTGAACATGACTCTTGACTCTGACCTTCCATCTTCATCTTCCTCCTTTCTGCTGGTGGATGCTTATATCTGCTCCCTTTCTTTTTCCTTTCTCATCCTCTCCTTTCTAGGCATTAAACTGTAATTGGTAAATAAAAAGAGACCAACAATATGAATAAGACTGTTTGGTTGTATTTCAACAAGGCACAGGGCTACTTTTTCTGCAGGCAATTGGGAATTGCCTGTTTGTGATTTAGCAAATAAATTATTGCAAGTGTTAATTATGTAGCCTAATGTGAACCGACACAATAGCCTACTAAATATTCATCTTAATATTCATAGCGTCTAGCTTGTTAGGCAGGCGAGCATAATTTATGATCCTCACATCGCCCGGGAAAAGCTGAGCGCATGTGGGCTGCACCGAGAGAGGACTTCAAAATAAAAAATTAAAAAAACAAGTTCCTGTTATTAAAAAATATAGACCCAAGGATATGGATAAGAGAAATGTAACTTTTGTGTGAGCGGGTGGGTCCCCAACACGATGATTATCGTTTATAACTATGGTGATTTAGCCTCTACGTCTATTTATAACCGACTTAGGTTTACTGTTATTCGTCATCAGTTTCCGTAGTGTAGTGGTTATCACGTTCGCCTCACACGCGAAAGGTCCCCGGTTCGAAACCGGGCGGAAACATTATTTTTCTTTTTCTTTCTCTTTTTTAAGGTTTTCGAAACATTTTTCATAAGATGCTTTCTCCACCTTCACTAGATTGACCTCAATATTATATAGTATATATATACTCTTTAAGGGTCACCTCATACCTTGGCGCAACCAATTTTACCATAGATAGCGCCAGACTTAGGCTAACAGTATTGCATTGTCTTAACACAAGTTTCCGTAGTGTAGTGGTTATCACGTTCGCCTAACACGCGAAAGGTCCCCGGTTCGAAACCGGGCGGAAACACATTTGAAATTTTCTATTTTTGATAATATAGCTGCTGCAGTGTACTGGGAAGCCAAATAACACTTTATCATGTTTAAAGCACAGAAAAGTGGGCCCTTTGAGTAAAAGTAAAATTACAGATTTTAGAAAGTACTCAAAAAAGTAGAAGTACACAAAAAAGCTATTCAGCTCTGCGTTTAACACCATCATCCCGGACACAGTGCCGGCCTCCACCTGTCAGTGGATCACCAACTTCCTGACTGACAGGAAGCAGCAAGTAAGGCTGGTTAGCATCACATCCAGCACCCGGTCACTCAGCACTGGCGCCCCCCAGGGCCCTGAAGTTCGCAGGCGACACCACCGTCATCGGTCTCATTCAGACGGGAGGTGGAACAGCTGGCTCTCTGGTGCAGTCAGAACCATCTGGAGCTGAAGCCGCTCAAGACTGTGGAGATGACAGAGGCTACCGTGGACGCTTTCAGGTTGCTGGGATCAACAATCTCACAGAACCTGAAGTGGACCTCCCACATAGACACAATCAGAAAAAAGGCATGTCACGGCAAATTTGCGTTTGACCTCATTTGGAGACATGATTTATTGCTCTGGTTGAGTGATGGAGTCCAGGCGAGGCATTGATGATTTTATAAAAAAGGTTTATTATAAAACTAAATAAAAAGGAGTACAAAGATGGACAAAATTAGTGACCGCCCCGGGCGGACGTCCGATGACCGAGTGGCACACAGTTCTAACTCATCACGTATATTCCCCCTCAGTCCCCCCCCCAGGAGATAAAGAGGACAGGGTGGAGGTGATAGAAGAGGGTGAAAAGAGACAGTTTCTTCTTTAGGTCAAAACAACCAGTTCTCTGGTATCTCCTGATTGTCGTGAGTGTTGGAGGCGCAATTTCTTTTGTTTGGGGAGAGCAGGACTCGAACCCTTACACCCAGGGGCTCTTCTGCTCTAGGTATTTCATCTTTTAAGGGTATATACTACCAGCCCGGTCGGCCCGCCTGAAGACAAAAGACGTGAGTGCATCTTACAAGTAATAACAGTGTCCCAAGCGCCCCCTCCTGGGATGTCTGGGAATGAAACTGCAATATTTGACCTTTCGCTCTAAAATGAACACGGAATGAATTATAGAAATATTTAAATGGAACATCTTTGTTGTTCTTCGTCTCTCTGAATGGTAAGTTTACTGTAATTACTATTTACTTCATTACAAAGTCCCGAAGTTACTATACTGAGCACTGCAGCACGAACGCATTATGTGTAGATTCGTGGAAAACAAACCTAAAGAAAAAAATTGAGATTGAATAGAAAAGGATCTTGAAGTTAAATTATACTAGGAGCAGTTGTTGAAGGCGCCGTGTTCAGCACTGCAGCACTGATGCTTTATGCATGGATTAGTTAAAAAAAACGGACCCCAAAAAAAAAAAAAAAAAACACACACATAAACCAAAGGATATGGACAGCCGTTTCTAATTAATAATTAAAAGTAACTGCGTTGGCCGGGAATCGAACCCGGGTCAACTGCTTGGAAGGCAGCTATGCTCACCACTATACCACCAACGCTGATGCGCAATAAAGACGATAAAAAGCCATTATCAATGGATCGTAACACGAACTACTCCAAAACAGCCGGAACAGAGTGATTTCTTCACTCTGATGGGTGAAATAAGCCGGTGTTTGTGGAATATGAGCCTGTTCTAAAGGTGCGTTCACACTGAACGCCACTTCATTGACTATAGTGGCTTAAATCACCTGTGATTAGTCACTTTTTGCTCGCTTCATCGCTTCAGTGACGTGCCGAGCGGGTAATAATATGAATAAAATGTGTTTGGAGAGACGTGGCAACAGCATAGGATGGCTGCATGGAGAGTCCTCCCGTTACACTGGATATAAACACACTGACTGCCGCTTGATTTATATTGATTTTTAATGTAATATTGTCTCTAGGTTCATCTTAACGTCCAAAAAAATGTCAAAAAAGAAAGAAAGAAGTGGGACCCTATTCCAAGGAACTTTACTACAGACGTCAGTCGACGTTTTAATGCAGATCAATATCTCAGTGACTTTCCCTAAGTTAGGAATGAGATACTCAAAGTTTCCCTCATCTGAGCCCAAACATACTCAAAGTTTGAACATAACCCGCTTTATGGAACACCCCTCTGACTATAACAACCAGGATCAGAGAACACATTCTCGCGTGCGTGCGAGTGTGTTATATATAATTCTACTTCCTCTATATGTTCTTCTTTTCCTTCATATTCTAATAAGAATAAAACATAATTTAAGTCAGAGCAAGAATAAATAATAAAAATAAGAAAAAATATGGATTTTTTTGTGTGCAGTTCTCCATTCAACCTGCGGTGTCGCTGTGGAAGTCATGAACTCGCGATCCCGCGTCCTCTCGCGATATCTCCTGTATATTGACACGAATCATGGCGTCTGAAGTGAAGGCGGGTAGTAGCGCCGTGGAAGAACCCGAAGCTGCGGACAGGTTTGTCCCCTTCGTGTGCAATATTACTGCTTCCCGCTTAGATATAGACATTTTTCCTCACTGTGTGTCATTAAGAAGTTAGTTTACGAGGTCTACTTGAGGTATTAAAGACGTCGCCTAAGTGGCTAGGCTAACTGACGTTAGCACTGTGTTGATTCATTGAGTGACTTTAATGGTTGTTATTTGTGAAAAGTTGAAACTAACAATGCGAAAATGCGCAGTCTAATCTGTGTTTTAAAACCTAATAGATAAAAAAAAAAAATACATTTATTTACAATAACCATCGATTTTTGATAGGTGTGCAGTAGAATCTGCAGCGTCTGCACATCCACCGCCTGCTATATTTGGGATGCAAGATTCCTAAATAATTTAAAACATCTTCCAGTTTGACTTTTAATCACCTGAAAAGATGCCATAAAATAATAGGCATTAAGGAATGGGAAACAGCCACTGCACAGACTATCAAACAAATTGGCTAAAGATGTCCTGGTTTATAAGTGCCGAAAATATCTTGAAAGTGTGAAAAAATGTGCAGAAAAGACATTAAAATTTGATGGAGAAGTGGCATAAATGAGAAAATGCATTAAAAGGAGCAAAAAATATTGTAGGAAAACGTGTTGAGAATAGGAGTGGGAGGATATCTCAATACGGCGATATATTGCGATATTTTTCCGCACGATTGATTATCGATATGCTCCCGCTAAGTATCGATTTAAAAAAAAAAAAAAAAAAAAAATTCAAAATCTTTTCTGCTTTTCCACTAAAATGTGCAGGTAGGTCTTCACAGAAATGTTGTTACTATTCCAGTAAACAATATATTGTTTACTGGAATATTGCACCGTAATGTGTCACTGTTAAAAAAAAAATACCCTATTTTTTGTTTACAGAAAGCAATATTAGAGATACGTATTTCTTTCCATTGGTATGTTGACACTTATTTACAGAAATGTTGCACTAAAATAGTGTCACTGTTCATAGGACACTTTTTCAATGTATTGTCTTTCAGAGATATAAAATAAATATTGTATTTTTTCACTTAAAATTTTTTTTTCTTGTTATGTCAGATTATCGTAGATTGATTTCTGACCAATATATCGATAATCGCAGTATCGTAATATCGTGAGATAAATGTTATCGTGAGCTGTGTATCGCATATCGTGAGGTACCCAGAATAGGTTAAAATATGACAATATGGTGTAGTTGCAGAAAAAGGGTAAAAATAAGAAAACATGGGCTCAAATTGTTCAGAACATATTCTTAGTTTCTTGAAGGCATCTGGCAACCCCCTCCCAGTGTCTTGCGACCACAAACGGGGTCCTCACCCCAAGTTTGAGAACCCCTGCCTTACAGAAATGTCCTTGATTGCATTTTTCATCTTTCCACTTAAATAGCTGCATGTTAAATTTGCCTTTATGGATACTTTGCTATTGGTTTGTAGGGCTGGGTATTGCCAGGTACCTCGCGATACGACACTGTCATGATATTTTGCCCACGATAACACCACGATATAGCAATTCTGCAATAATCGATATATTGCAAGACATTTCATCCACGATACATTACAATATTTGTGTCACTGAACAAATACAGAATTTATTGACTGCACTGAATCCATTTAACAGGAATTACAAAACATTGTCAATCAATTTCACATGAATTCCAAGTAAAACAAAGTGGAGACTGCACATTGGCTCTTCTTAACGCACACGCTGTAAATGTGTAAATATCCACTCTTCACCTATTGTGTCATTGTACTGTGTATGTACTGCATTATCTCTGTGTATCATGTTTATATATATATATATATATATATATGTTTTCGTCATGTTTTGTATGTTGCAATATAAAAAGAATAAGAAAAAAAATCCATATTTGACGCCAGTAAATCGATAGCTTATGGCAAGACAAAATATGGCGATATATCGTATCGATATTTTGGCACACCACTGTTGGTTTCAACACTTAATCGGTAGGGATTTAACGATTAATCGTAAGGCAGTTAAAAATCGATTCAAAGGTATTACGGTTCACATCGATACTGTGAAAATTGAATCGCAGTACTTTTTTTATCCAGAAGTGTTGGCGGTGGGCGGAATCTGCTACTACTTTCTTTCTGGCCGCCTTCTACTCTTAAACATGTTCATAAATGATTCCTTACCCCTTTAGCACCGAAAGAATATCTGTAATATTACATGAATATCTGTAAAAGTCACGTTTTTCTATTAGCTCTGTCTGCTAGTGCATAGCATCTCTTCTTCACTGCTAGATTAGCTGTATGCCAACCGACCACTGGGTTACCAGCGCCCTCTGCTGGTCCAAACAAATATCTGACCTAAATACAGTGCAATGACGAGTGTTTTTTTTTTTTTTTTTTTTTTTTTTTTTTTTTAAAGTCCAATTGTTAAGGCACAAAATACATTTTCAGTTGCACTTATAAAAAGATAAAAAAAACTATCATGCAGTTTCGCATCATTTACGATATAACCAGAATTTAAATTAATAGGTTTCTTCTTCATTTGTATTATTCCTTTATTTATTTCATTCAAGATTTATTTTTAGTTAAATTGTATTGTTTATCAAGGGATTCTTTTGACAATGAAAAATAAAAGGAAAACATTACAGTATTTTCTAGTTTTTTTCCCAAAAAAAATAAAGGAATATTGTTCAGTCATCATTTGTCTACAGTCCCATTTTGTGAAATAAATCGTGAGAGAATCGTATCGTGAACCCAGTATCGTGAATTGAATCATATCAGAAGTTGTAAGAATCGTTACATCCCTATTAATCGGTCAACATTGTATGAGAAAAGTTATAGTACATTTTATGTAAACAATCAAGCAGAGACATTATAAACTTCCTTTTTTTTCCTTAAACAACAAAAAAAAACTTTTATACAGTATGATTTCCGATACATCTTTCGGATCAAAAATGAAGAGAAATATTTTTTTTTGTGCCGTCCTGTCACACCTTTACCACTAGAGGGCAGTAGTTGCCAACTTAACATTTGGCCAAAGCTATCAAACGTCCCAAAATCAAGCCAAACATTCTTAATACGACATGTTTTATTTGTTGTTCTCTTCCACATACGATACTGAGTTGATAAATCCTTCTGTAGGTGTGCTGCTGATATGACATTGATATTTAATCTTTTTGTTTTTTAGTGAAGCCACATTTGGAGAAGCTCCCATCAGCATGGAGACGGAAACTTCCAACAGCAAAGAGGGAATGGTATGTGTCATCAGAGTCGCTGTATATTATTTATTCATTATAGGATCTATTCTCCCATGCGCATAAGTCAGAAAAACAGCGCAGCCCCCGTACTTAAGTCAGTCACTGCACGCCTCCATCCCAGTTACGCACTCTGGGTGGAGTGACCCTGTAATGTGGGCGTTCCCTTTCAAATCTGGCCTTACGCGTATTTTCCCGTCTGCTTAAGTTCTTTTCCTCTTACACGCTTCTGAGATCTAAGCAAAAAATCGGAATGGAGCATTAATGCTGGCAGTGTGAACTTAGCCTAAATTACCCATAGGGGAAAATGTGATTGGCAGTGGTTGTTTGTCTCAGTGTTGCCTTTCGATAGACTGGCGTCTTTTCCAGGGTGTACCCCCGCCTAATGCCCACCCAGTGTGAGCCAGAGATAGGCACTGGCAGTCCCCCGCGACTCTGAAATAAGACAAAGTGGGTTTGAAAATGAATGGATTAATAGACTTTAAACTAGAGGTGTCCAGATCCAATATTGATATTGGATATTGGTCCGATATCAGCCAGAAAGCGAATATTGGATTTTATCGGACTGCATCTAAAATTATTGATATAAGCTGTCCGATTAAAATGTTCCGCTCCAGTACTTCTTTCCATAGGTGACTGTGGTTCACATTCCAACAAAGTAACCTACTGTTGCTGACTATTGTTCTCTGTTTGAGTAACATCACTTGATCAAGGCTTTTCTAACATTCTACACTACAAAATAAGTAATAAATGTATCTATGATTCGTGTTGATATTGTATCGGATTAATATCGGTATCGGCTGATACGCAAGGCTGAAACACCGGTATCGTATCGGAAGTGAAAAAGTTGTATTGTGACATCCCTAGTTTAAACCACGATCCTCTTTCTGGAAGGACTATATTGTGAGTAAATTATTGAGATGATGTGAGGGACCATCCTCTTCTTCTCCTTCTCTTTAATGGTGAAAGTTAAATTCCACCAATGGTTGGTACGACTATAAGCTATAGACTTTTAGAGCATCTAATTCGGCTCACAGGAAAAAGTAAAAATCATAGAAAAAACATTACATAACTCAGTTGTAGATGTCTCAGCTCCTCCAAATACATATGGATACATATTTACAAATTTCTCATGCTTAAATCTCATGTTGGTAGTCATCTTTAAGTCTCAAATTGATGAAAAAAACTATAAATAAGAATACTACAAAGTCAGCTCAAAGTGCGTAACAATATAAAATTCATAGTAAGAAAGAAAGAGAACCCAACAAGATCCACATGAACAAGCATTTAGCGACAAACCTGCAAATTTCCTTAAATTATTTTACTAATTTTAATTACAATTATACCCCCGCCCAGCGCCCTATGAGAGCCGGAGATTGGCACCGGCAGACCCCCGCGACCCTGATAAATGGGAATACGCGGGTATGGAGATGGATGGATGGATGGATGGAAATTACAATTATTCATAATACCAAGGAAATGTTGGTGAATTTAAGTTTAAGGTGACTTAATGCATGGATGGTGTTGGTCTCTGATATACTTTATATGTGAATTATACCTGATATAATTGCTCTTTTTCCCACCTAAAATCTGTGGCCCACTTGAGATCAAACTGGTCTGTATTTTGCCCCTGAACTAAAATGAGTTTGACACCCCTGATCAATAATAATAATAATAACCAGTGCCTTCTGTCTCCAGGAACCGTCCGGTGATGGTGGTTCGGAGGCAGCCGACGCGCTGACGGGCTCTGGTGACGAGGACAGCGGGAGGCAGCTGGGCGAGGTGGAGCTGCAGTGCGCTCTGTGCACCAAGTGGTTCACCGCCGACACATTTGCAATTGACACGGCGTACGTACCACTGAATGAGCCGCTGATACTCTGTGACCATGTTGACCTTCCTCTTCCTCCTCCTCTTTCTCCACAGAACCTGCCTGCCCTTCATGACCAACTACGTCTTCCACTGCAACGTCTGCCACCACAGTGGAAACACCTACTTCCTCCGCAAACAGGCCAGTACGTATCACAAGGAATGCTAAAATAATAAATATATTCTTTAAATACAGCGAATAAATGTGAATAGAACACAATGTGGAAGGCTGGGTGTGAGAGAGGGAAGAGCTGCAGATGGACTGATGGAAGAAGAAAAGGAAAAAAATAGCTTCTGATTCTCGAATTTATTTCGAGCATATGCAAGTAGTAGAATAAAGTAAACTGAAAAACAAACAACAAATCAACAAGAAAAGTCAAATCAACAATTTTAATAAGACCCAACATGTCCGAAAAGGTGGAGGATGAACCAAAGGCTTATATAAACCTATCCCTTCTCCACTACTTCATTAACAACTTCTGTATACATATTTACATATACCAAAAAAAGAAAGAGTAAATAAACAAATATAAATAATTTTTGAAAACACGCGATTGTTAAAGCCCCTCTTCCTCCCTGTACTTCGTGAAAACAATGTGTTTGTTCCGCTTTTTAAACCAGGTCATGCTTGGTCATGCTTATGACTCTTTTCTGCAGTATGGATAGTGATTGTATCGTACATTTGCAAGTATTGCCCCAAACCTCTGCACAATAGTGTAAATATGGTGAAATCAGTGAACAGTAGAGAATGTGGAGTGATTTATGGTCCAGAATATGTTTTGCTTTGCTCAGAACTGAAATGCTTCTTGACAGTTTCTTTACATGAGACTTCCAGTTTATTTTATCCTCAATTATTACCCCAAGAAACTTGTCATATACTCGTTTAATATCCACCCCATCTACTTGTATCTGTACTTGTATATTCTTATTGCGTTTGCCGAATAACATGAATTTGGTTTTACTTAAGTCCTAGTTGGTGTAAATCCTCCCCTGAACAAAAAATACTAGCGTCATCTACAAATAAAACTAATTTTATTAGTTTTGAAACTTTGCATATGTTGTGTATATAAAGTATGAACAGTTTCAGACCTAATACTGACCCCTGGGGGACGCTCATAACAGATTACTTTTGACTCTAAAAATCTAAAAAGTTGGATCATGTCCGTTTCCGACCATAACTGCAGCCATCTGTGAGTAAAGCTGTGACAGTTCAACATGCTAAATAATGCTAGATCCCATCATGTGTTAAACTGATTTATTTCCTTCTCCTCCCCCCAATATTGTTCTCATTCTTGCGTAGACGCCCTGATTACAGATTGATGAGAGGCAAACGTCTAATAATTGCTAATGTTAATGTTTGACAGACACAGTCCTTAGTAGGGTTGGGGTCAATTACATTTTTCAATTACAATTACGTCTTCAATTATCCATGTTCAATTACAATTACCGTGACCAGAATTTTTTCCCAATTTCAAATAATTTCCAATAATTTTTTCCCTGAAAGTCAATTACAGTTAGGTTCTCATTTACTAAAGTTCAATTACAATTTTACCAACTTTTATTCATATTGTGTTGTGATGATTGTATGTGCTTTAGTGTGTGTGTGTACAATGTCGTTTTAGCATCTTTACATTTACATTTTAGTGCATTTATTATAATATCTCATGTCAAAGTCCAACTAGGGACAACAGTTGGAATTTAGCAATAGATATAAACTCTTTGTACAAAACATCAGTTACATTCACAGTATTGTTACAGTGGCCACGGTTAAATGGTGTTTTTTTAACTCGGAATTAGTTATTTTGAATTAAATCATTCGGAATTAAAGTGTTCTGCTTTGTGTTTACATGGAAATAGTTATTCCTGAATTGAGGTTTACATGGAAAACTGGTTTATTCTGCATTATTTAATTCCGCTTTAGGTCTGGGGGTTGGGAAGGCTCTGATTGGACAGGGGGAGAACGTGACGTATCACGTCTATCGGGAAAAACACACAACAAACTAGAGATGTAACGATTCACTCAACAATTAGTTTCACGCAATGAGTCCAAATTTGTGACTATCAGTAGATGATTATTGTTCATCTTGTTGTTTTCGTCTCCTCACTGACGACGCATTGTGTTACAGATTTAAAGGAAATGTGTCTCACTGCTC
This sequence comes from Gouania willdenowi, assembly GCF_900634775.1. Taxonomy (NCBI): domain Eukaryota; kingdom Metazoa; phylum Chordata; class Actinopteri; order Blenniiformes; family Gobiesocidae; genus Gouania; species Gouania willdenowi. The sequence goes on along the minus strand of NC_041055.1, from coordinate 6,895,931 downwards.
TTGCCAACCTGACGTGGCGTTCAAGGACCCAGGACGAACATCCGAAGACTATGTTCTCCAAAGACAAAGTGGGTTTGCAGCCTGAAGGCTTTTTCTTTATTAAAACATTACATTAAGGAACATGTTCTGATGCTGTGGTAAGGATTTAGAGCTTCTATCAAAAATAAGAGATAAAAGTAGAATTGACTATAGTTTCGGTTTTTGATTGTAAAATATCTTTATTCCCTATTTGCATTTTTTCCTCATAATCCTTTGTTTTATTTCCGGTTTGCTTTGTTTTTATGAAGGATTAAAACGGTTTCCTGAGTTTGTACCACTGTTTATCCATGAAGGATGTTATTGATCCTAATGATCATTTGAGATTCAAGGAGTTTCATTTCATATAAACATTTGTCTTCACCTTTGATTATGTGGCCCTTGGACACATGTAGTTGAAGACCCCTGGTGTTAAGTCATTGATCCTTTTTCAGCAGGATAACACACACAGGAATGCTCAGGACTGATTCAGTTTAAAGTGTTGACCGACTTTTTTGTTTGCAGGATATCATCCCATTTATCGACAAGTACTGGGAGTGCATGACGACCCGTCAGAGGCCGGGGAAGCTCACATGGCCCAACAACATCGTGAAGACCATGGTAATTTTTATGTCTTTCACAACAGTTAAGTTTCACTAGTTTCTAATAAAAACCCTGTAACATATTAATTTCCAAATATCTTGATAAGATTGAGAAATGCACTTTTTGTTTTAATGAAGCTGAAATGATTTTTCATGTTTTACCACTGCCCATACAGTATATTTAATTATTATTGAATGATGTTAAGGATTTTGTATACAACAGAACCAAAAACAATGATAGTAATAATGCCAAAATAAATGATTTTTATCTTTTGAAAATTAAAATAAATCAATCTTTCATCATTAGTCTCATCCTATTAATGGTAATATTCCATATTCATGAATCACAATTCTAAAAATCCCTTCCAAGTGTTCCTTTTTTCAAATAGTTTAATTATAAAATGAATACTATGAAGATTTTGAAATACAAAAAAGGTGAAAGAACTCTGCTTTTGTATGAAGAATTGTTTCCTGTACCTCCAAGTGACATTCAATGTTTTGCCTGTATTTGCTTTATTTTAGTGATGTTTTCCCTGACTTTGTCCTTTGTTCCCTTTATGTTGTCATAAGCCACAATAACCACATACAGAGGAGTTCATTATACTGTATCTTTTGTGTTTAGACTATCAGAGAAATGTGTATGTGTGTGTGTGTGTGTGTCCGTGTCCCAGAGCAAAGAGCGAGATGTTTTCCTGGTGAAGGAACACCCCGACCCCGGCAGCAAAGACCTCGAGGAGGAGTATCCTAAGTTCGGCCTGCTGGACCAGGTATGTCTTTTAATATTTATAATATTATAAAATGATTTAATGATAAATGATGAAATGAGCGTTTTAATTAGGCTTTACACCGATCTAATCGGCGATATTGGATCGGCCGATATTTTTGCATTTTATGCAATTAATGTGATCTTAATTCGCCGATCCGATCAATGACGTTATTGTCATGATGAAACTTTCTGTAGATGCTCCCATTTCATTGTTTTATTGTCTCATTTACACAGAAGAGTTGTTTGCTCTACCTGACACGGCTTTATTTCACTCAAATTTGTCCACAAAGGTGAAAACCTATGAGTAAACGGCAAAAAAGTCTCTTGGTTGGAGCGAAGCGGCTGAGCGCCGACTTCTTCCCCAGTCTACTGGCTCTGATCGTCTGCTGTTAGTGTGTGTGTGTGTGTGTGTGTGTTTTTATGTGTGAGCGTGTTTGTTTTGTTTATTCAGCCTGAGCATGTTAAGAGAGACTCCTAAAGCTCCCGTTTACTTTCAGAGACTTCTGTCCGTGGTGGACACAGAAGCGTGCGTGTGTGTTTGCGTGTGTGCGCCCAACCTCCACTGTGCACCTGTGCATACGGACTATAAGCAACAGCAGGTTTTGCGATGCCACAGTCAGTAAATATGTGTTTGCTCCTCTAATGCTAATGCTGATGGAGGCTTCACATAGTTCCAGTGTGGTCCACAGCTTCATCTCCAACTTTCTTGTAGTCGACACAGCTGCTGTTCAGGACTGAAGCTATCCGCAGCTTCGGGGTTAAAGCTCTTGTTTCACGCTCCCTCACTCCGCACACTGGTCAAGCAGTTAAAGGGGGACACACACACACACACACACACACACACACACACACACTCTCTGATAACAAATGTTATGTTCAGTTCCTGCATGGAAATTCTTCAACTCTTCCACTCCCTCCCAGTCACAAGGCTGCGTTTAAGTCCCTAAACATGGTACCGTTTGATTCTCCTTGAATCTGTATCAGGTAGTACCGAAGGAATTCTGTCGGTACCTAAAAAAACAACCTGAATTCATCTGATCGGTACGGTGATCTTTTTTTTTTTTTTATAAACTCACTAATGGGTGATCGGCCCAAAAATCCTCACTGTGTAAAGCCTAGTTCTAAAAGTGTAACTGTGTTTGTTGTCTGTCTCAGTCGGCTCTTACTTGTACGAGAGCTTGTACATCTCTACGGTGAAATGAAGGTCGAGGTTTTTCTTGTCCTGTAGGATTTGGGAACCATCGGCCCCTCGTATGACACACAGAAACAAACCACAGCCGCTCCTGCAGCCGCTTCACTCAACGGTAAGAGAACAGGTTGATTGTGCCACATGTCGAAGCGAAAAAAACATCATCCCATGATAACGTAGTCCGAGCCTTTACTCGTTTGGTTCAAAAGTCAGTGATTCGTTAAAATGGTCACCAGTTTCACCAAAACACCAGTGAAGCTGCGACCTGCTCATTTTATTTAAACACAATCGTTACTTATCATTTCCATTCTACATTGTTAATTCAGCTCTCACACTCTTTAGTGCTGAATTTTGTGTGATTTTTTTTTTTTGGCCTAATTTTTTTATTCTGTGTTTCTTAGACTCATTTTTGTGTGTTTTTGGGGTAATTCTGTTTTTTTCTTCAGTCGTTTTGTGTATTTTTGGTTTAATACTGGTTAATCTTCTGAATTTAGTGTTTTTCTTGGATTTATTTTGTGTGTTTTTGTTGTAATTCTGTTTTCTCTCATTTTATGTGTGATTTTGAGTAATTTTGTGTGTTTTTACCCATTTGGTATTTTACTCTGAGTGTGTTTCTTAGACTTATTTTTGTGTGTTTTTATGGTAATTCTGTTTTTTCTTCCATCATTTTGTGTGTTTTTGGGCTAATACTGGTTTTTTTACGGACGTTTAGTGTGTTTTTTGATTCATTTTGTGCGTTGTGGAGGTAATTCTGTTTTTCTTTCATTTTGTGTGTTTTAGGGTTTATTTTGGTGTTTTTGGGCTTATACTGATTATTTTACTCTTTTTTTGGTTTTGTGTGTCACTGTTTTTGCTGTCATTTTGTGTGTTTTGTTTTGGGGTTGCACAAACTTCAGTGCAAGTTTCATATTTCATACTCATTTCAAATTAGAACTGTTTTGTTTTCACTGCAGGTTTTTCTTAAACATTTTATACGACTAAACCGCAGCCATTTCTCGGAACACTGAACGTTTTCTTAGTTGGAAACGTGTTCAAAGTGTGAAGTAGAAAAACCCGCTCCCCTAGAGCAGCAACACCTGTAGTGACTGTGCTTTGTTTTCCAGGTGGATCTTCTTTCTCAGGTGAATGTGTGTGTGTTTGTGTGTCAGATTGACCCCTTCCTCGCTTGCTTTTTCCTTTCCCAGCTTTGTGATCAGACTGTACATGATTTTAAACAAATACACATTCATACTTCTGACAGCAGAAGAATATTTAGAGCTAATCACGTTAACACAGTTTATTTTACAACTTAATTTATATAGGTTCTGGTTGATGATGAGAATAAATCTGTTTCCGCTCCCAATAATCCTTGGCGTGTGTGTGTGCGCGCTCTCAATCCTCTGTGTGTTCGTGTGTCAGTCCAGCAGTGAACTAACTACCTTTATTTTTGACTGCTGTGAATATTCACACTGTGTTCACTGCTGGACTCTCACTGTGTGCTCGTCTGCCTGTGTTTTATATATATTTTTTATTTCGTTTTCTATAAAAGGTTCAACAATTTCAAAGAAGAAAAAATACTCCAGTTTTTAAATGTTTGTTTTTTTGACAACTTTTCTACTGATTAGGATGTAACTAGTGAATAAAATTATTTTTATTTCTACAAAATTGCAAATGTGAATTAAACATAATAACTTTCATTTTATATTATTTAAATTTGATATTTTCTATTAATGAATAATAATCATATAATTTTAAACTTCCTGATGATTGTAAGCTTATTAGTTTTTATTATTTTCATAATTTATTGTATAAGTATATGTTTAGATAATCTAATGTTTACTTTAAATATAAAGTTTTGTATGTTTATCAACAATATTTTAAGTAATTTGCTTAATTTTTTTTTAAAAAAAGCAATATTTTGTTAGAATATGTAAATAAATAGTAATACATTTATGTCCTAAACAAATTTTAATTTGTCATATTTATCAAGCTTTTCTTCCAGATTGCAGATTTTTTTTTCTAGGTTTTATGTATAATTTGGTGTTCTGTGTGCATGATGTATTCTATAATATTAGCATTTATTTGTGTGTAGGTGCTCTGGCTCAGGGGCAGGGGAAGGGACGAGGAGCCAAACGTAAGCAGCAGCAGCAGCAGGAAGGAACGTCGACCGCAGCGGCCAAGAGAGCTCGAAGGTAAACATCAGGATCACATCCCACAGTTTCCACAGAAAGTCAGACTGACAACCCACTCTGTTGCTGTTGCAAGTATCAATGTAGGTATCGGTTAAAATGCTACTGAGGTATCGGTGAAATATCGTTTTAGATATTGATTCGGTATCGTTTCATCTCCACACAGGCATCGCTTTACATAGCGTCCTGCTATCGCCCTCGGTCTAATTTTGTGCGACCCCAAAAAACAAATAACCAAAAATTGTATTTCAAGAAGTTGGAAGGAATATAAACATACATGAAAATCAGTCGCTTTTCGGCGAAACGCGCCGTTTTGAACTCAAAATAGGCCATTTATGTGAATCGTATAGATGCGATGAGTTTGTTCTAGTCTATGCACATATCGAGCATACACAAATCGATGTAATTTCTACACATTACTCCGCGTTGGACTAATATGTGAGCGCATAGCCCTCAGTGCTCGTGCTCCATACGGACCTGCTTGGGACAAGTCACAGGACTAAGCCGGTTTCACTTGACAGGGAAAACACGCTTATTAAGTATGTAGTGCCCTATATGTGTCACGTTAAGGAATCAATTAATCAACCATTAAAAATGTAATCTACTGAAAGTGACATCATGTGAATGATACGCCGTCATCATGAAAGGGCCGTTCATACATTGCCCCGCCCCACACTTGTAAACACATGTTGAACCTGCCACCCGCAACACCGACTAAACTGCCAAAAAAAAAACATGCAACCGATCACACACTTAAATACAGAGCTGAGCAGCTCCCTCTTAACTTAAGTGTCTGTGAAGCTACAAACAGGGAGGGAGGGGCTGAGCAGCCTCCGTCAGCTTCACCTGCTCAGTGTTTAATATGAACAACATCTCATCAGAGCTACAGAAGATCTGTGGGAATAAGTTGACATGACATCTAATATTCTGGCCCCTAGTGGTGAAATAACTGATGCATCTTGTGTCTATTTATTTTTGACTAATCATCTGGAATAATATCATCAGGATCATTTAAATTAGGTTATTTTAAATTAAGTTGATCAAAATTTAGTAAACTTGCTCAGATTCAGTAAACCATTGATTCCTGATGGGACATTAGGTGACATTAATGTTGCTCTCATTCATACATGTTTATATGACATATTATAAATAATTAAAAAGGAGCAGTCAGAATAATCCATGTCAATACAATCTATAGCTGCCTTCCAATTGGAGTTTACACATGGTTTTAAGATACACTTTTATTTTGACATACATTTCTGATTAATTATGGTTTTAAAGTTATTATTCATTTTGTTTACTCACAGGAGTTGAAAACCAATATTTTCTGAAAAGAATTTATACAGTAATGTGGAAAACACAACATTTGAATAGAATAAAATGGAATTTAAATAAAATAAAATGTATTTTATCGTGCCCTATGTAAGTCCTGTTAATGTTTGCCAGTTATTTCACCCTATGATGAAAGTGCAGTGCAGCTGAGAACAAAGCAAAAGCAGTGGAGAATTGGCTGGTAAAAGGTACATGATGGAAACTGTTAAAAGGACTATAAAACCAGTAGCTCAGCAGCAGTGGTGTTAAGTAACAAAGCTGTACAAATGTTTGGTACTTTTACTTTAACATCACAAACCACAACTTGAGTAGCGTGAATACATGTTTTTTTTTTTTTTGCCTGAAGAAAATAGTGTATTTTGCCTTATTGTACTTTTCAGAGTGTTTAAACTTGCTTCATTTATGTGTTAAAATCAAAAAAATTATCTGGGGGAGGATTTTTCCAGACCCCCCTACAACTACAGCAAAATGCACAAAGTACACAAAAAACACAACAAAAATGAAAAATACTCAAAATGACAACAAAGACAGACACAACAACCAATGAAACAAACCAAATGATGACAAAAACTCAAACACATTACAGAGTAACTCCAAAGACACACAAACTGACGACTAAATGACAGGAGAATACAGCAAGTGACCCCCAAAATGACATAAAAATACGCATAATCACAATAAATAAAAACACACACAATGACTCCAAAAACACACAAAATGACTAAAAACTGACAAAACCCTTTTTCCCCTGTATTAATGCTCAGATTGGTCATTATTCTAAATGCTGACATGAATATTGATAATGTGGCCCTCGGAGCAGATACAATCACATTTTTGTGGCCCTCTCTTTTTCCTGTTATATAATATAGATAGTATTAAAATAGAATGGTGGAGAAACAAGAGACGAAGTGCAGTCTGATTATTTCCTGTAGTTAAAGAAGCTGAAACTAAAATCCAGACTTACAATGATGTGTCGGTTTGAGTTCTCAACGGACCCCTCCCTCTCGTTCCCACAGCGACCCTCTGTTCTCCGCTCAGCGACTCCCCCCTCATGGTTACCCTCTGGAGCACCCATTCAACAAAGACGGGTACCGCTACATCCTGGCTGAGCCGGATCCTCACGCCCCGGACCCCGAGAAGCTGGAGCTGGACTGCTGGGCGGGGAAGCCCATCCCCGGTGATCTTTACCGGGCCTGCCTGTACGAGAGAGTCCTGCTGGCTCTGCACGACCGAGGTTTATATTCTATTATTTTACCCCGGGGAGAGATACAGGAGCACATTACAGCAGTTTGAAGGTTCCTGCATTGGCTCATTTGTGATTAAGGAAGACATTAATTATTTATTATTGGGTCATTTCATGGCATTTCACCAAATGGCTCTCGCACTTCCGTCTTTAAAAAAATCTGAAATTTTGTCCAATTATTCAATAAGCCTTTGCGCGACCTGGGGGGTCATAGGTTGAGAGGTATAAAAGCATAAACAAGCTTGTTCACTTTGTTAATATTCACAACCTAGCATTTGTAAGTTTAGTACAGAGATCTTTAGTGTTTTAATAGTGTTCATATTATTAATATTACACATATTAAGACTCGAGGGGGGGACCAGGGTTTTCTGCTGATGCCACTTTTTGCCGATCCGAGCACTTTCAAAAACTGATGGGAGCAGCAGTATGGAAGGCAGTCCCCTCGCTTCCACACAGGTGATCCCTGTTGCACGACTACCTGGGTCTCCATAGGGTAGAATTCGGACTCTACCCGGGAATGATGCACATATCTGACCACTTTTGTAAAACCGATGAGAAGCAGTTTCAAATCCTCTGCTTCCACACTACTCCTCCCAAGCTTTAAACTTATGATTACGTATTTTCTGTATTTACCTTTATTATTATTATTTGTTTTTTTGACTTATGTAGTTGTTTTAACAACTGTGAAGTGTTTGAGTTTTTGAAAAGCGCTAATAAATAAAATGTATCATTATTATTGATGGGACAAGCGAGATGTCCGTGTGTGAAAAGGACAGGATGAGTTCTCACTTTGAAAAGGTACATTTATCATTCACTAACCAGATCCATGATTATTTTAATTAAGCTATTATTTTAATTCAATTTACAAATTTGAAGGAAGTGCACAAGATGAACACTAAACAATAAGGGAAACCGCACTGATAAGCTGATTGGTCACAGTTTGGAAAGTCTGGAAAAACCTGAATTTTCAGCTTGCGTGCAGCATTAGCTTTAGCGGCTAACTCGGCATTTCTGCCTTGGAGACCGATACCACGTTTCCGCAAAAAATCTGTCAAGGAATCAATGCTCTAACGGGAAAATATCTGTTCTGTTTTAATTTATAGTATAAAGGTGACTCTTTCTTGGGATATAAAACAATTTTTCTTTGAGACTTCTTCATTTTTATTTTGGATGTTTTTTCACCACTCACAAATAGTAAAAATCCTTTACATGAGGCCATTGTATCTTGCCTCTGTGTCTCATAGACATTTACTGTTTATTAGTTTTCCACTAGTAACATAAAATTGCATCACAAAAACTTTTATTTTTGAAAACATAATATTAATCATGAACACATTTCTCATGTTCTACATTTTCTATTTTTTGTTTTTGGATGTTTTTCCTTCAAAATACATTAATAATGCAGTATATCCATCATCATTATCATAATGGTAATTAAATGCTGCATCAGAAACCAGTTCAATGAAATGTTCATAATTATTTTGTAGGTGGAGTTTCCTGTATGATGTAGTTCCTGAAATAGTGGAAAATGGAAGAAAAAGGATGAGTAAAAATCGACACGTACTCACTAAATCGACCATATCTCAAAAAGTGTTCATCCGATCAAACTAAAAATGTACAGTGAATAACTAAGAAACAATTGGTAAAAATCGGAATTTTCTGAGACCAAAGTGCGTGGGATCTCCTGAAATGACATGGATTGACCTTACTTAATACTGTTACTAAACTGACATGTTTTTAACACCTCACCTCCATCAAAGCTCAGCTTTTTAACCTGGCTTTTGTTTTTATCTTAAGTGTTCTCAGTCTTTGTTTTAAATGTCAAAGCACTTTGCATTGCTACGCTCTCCTCCGTTTGTGCCGCAGCGCCTCAGCTGAAGATCTCTGACGACCGGCTGACGGTGACCGGGGAGAAAGGCTACTCCATGGTTCGGGCCTCGCACGGCGTTCGTAAAGGATCCTGGTTCTTCGAGGTGTCAGTGGACGACATGCCTCCAGATACCGCCGCCCGGCTGGGCTGGTCTCAGCCACTAGGTCAGTGACTCACCAGCTGTTTGTGTTTGCCTGCTACAGTCACTCAAGATTAAATACATTTATTATTGTGTCTGATAGAAATAGGAGGCTTTGATCGATTGAAAACTTGCACTAAAACAGAGAGAAAATCCTCTATTTCAGGTCCTGCTGGTATTTAAGCTCCATGATGGCGTATTGAAGGACAAGGCTCATTGCGCGGCCTTCAGCAGAATTTGGTGATAACATTTAAAAAAAAGGATTTAAGATCAAATAGTATGATGTAGTACAGAGGTGTCAGTCATTTTAGTTCAGGGGCTGAATACAAAGTAGTTTGATCGTAAGTGGGCCGCAGATTTTGGGCGAGAAAATGAGCAATTTCAACATTAATGTTCAGAAGTTTGTACTTTACATGGCGTATAAAAGATACAAACGAAAGATACAATATCCAGGCAATAGGTGACAGAGATAAGTTCCTGCAGGATTTTATCTTTTAAATTGTATTGATTTTGTGACTATTTTTTATTAGATGAAGTAATTGCAGGAAAATTTGTTCTTTGCAGTCATTTTAAATCTGAAATTGTTTAGTCATGTGACAGAAGCATGGGACAATTGCAATCCTCAAAACATTTTTGAGTTTTATTAAATTTGTGTATTTAGAAAGGCTGAAATATCTAAAAATGAAATATTTGGTAATTTAGGTGGTAATTTGTGTGTTTTTTTTTTTTTTCATTTTAACGTTCTCCTGCGGGCCAAATTAGATGCTCTAAACGGCCACATTTGGCCCCCAGGCCTTGATTTTGACACGCGATGTAAAATACAACATAAGATGGAAGGTATATAATCTGTCAGGACAATTTGAACATTGTTATTGTTAGCTCCACTGTCAGAACTTGGCCACCATTTAACACTGTCACCAGTTGAACCAAAACACCTACGAGACAACTTGTGTATTTACAGTTTAATCAAATTAAAGACTGAATAGAAATAATACATCTTTCAAAGATTTTATCCATTTTATTTTCATGTATTTTATTTTGAAACAATTTTACTTCCACTTTAACGCTCATCACTCCTACACTTGATGCGGCGCGCCTCAAACAACCTTGGTGCCCTCAGCCACACACACACACACACACACACACACACACACAACCCGACCACATCGCGTGCAACAACAACACACTCTTACTTAAATAATGTTTGTATTTTCCTTTTCTGGTGTATTGGAAGTTTTTTTTTCTATATTGTGAGATTCACGCACTCTGACGTTTACCAGGGTTGGGGTCAATTACATTTTTCAGTTACATTTACATTTTCAATTACCATCCTCATATTCAATTGCAATTCAATTACGATTAGTTACAATCATTTTTTCCAATTACAATTCAATTACCATAATTTTTTTTATCCTCAGAAAGTCAGTTACAATTACATTTTCAATTACTAAAGTTTAAATTACAAGTATCGGTAATGACAATTATTGAGCCTGAAATAAATAAGCTAGTTAAAGTTAACCGTTCTCTTTCGTTAGCTTTCTGTTAGCATCTCTTATGATAACAGGTCCTAAATCAGCTGTAAAATACACTATGAACAAATATCTATCATCTAATTTCTTTCCTATCTATTGGTTATCTTGTTAGGCTTCTTAATCAATGAAAATATACATTGTAATATTTATGGTGTGGACATCTGAGCCATTTTTGTGTCAGTATAGCCCTCAATTTAAATTTATTTTGAAAAGGTAAAATGTGGGAAAGCCTGATATGAAATATATTTTAATAATTAACTACATATATGTAGAACTCTACATAGAACTGTGACATGGTTCCCCAGTTTTGCATTAAATTATATTTGACAATTTTTATAGAATTTTCATGGCAATTACAATTCCAAAGTCAATTATCTGAATTTCAATTTAATTATGATTACGATTACTAGGTTCTTTGAGTCATAATTTACTATAAATTATCTTGGAGGCAACATATACATTATATGAAGACAAAACGATTTACTTTATTACAATTCTTTGTTTACAGTTTGTTATACTTTGATACTGCCATATATGACATGTTGTGTAGAACTCTGGGGAACCACTTTTAAAACCATAATCAATGATTTATTTGTTTTATTGCAAAAAAAGTTGTTCGATTGATAAACAAAACAGGATATTATGACTACACACTCATTCATTATTTATTAAATCAAAACTTTTGAAATTTAAAGATATTGTTGATTGTAAAATAACACATAGATAATGTTCCAAGCAAAAATAAATTATCTTCCAGATGACGTTCAAACCAGCAAATGCAGCCTTGGATCAATTTATGTTTATTTTACTAAAAGCAAGATTAGTAGTTAAACAAAGATGTGTGTCTGTTTTTGGCACGGATAGGCAAATTTATTTGGATAGTGCATTTCATACACAAGGCAACTCAGTGTGCTTTACTTGATCAAAAAATGCAACAGAAAACATTCAACAGCTCGGGGTTAAGTTGTGGAATTCTGTTGATAAAGAAATAAAAATGAGTGACACACTATTTAATTAAAAAATAAAAGTCAATATATTTTAGAGAGTTATGTGAAGCAGTTGGAATATGTTTGTCATTTTTGTTAAAGGTACGTGTGTGTGTATACTGCATATATATTTATTTATAAAAGAAAGTACATGTGTGTATATATATATATACGCATTATTTGAAAAAAGGCAACTCAAATGTCATTGTTGAATGCTTGCATTTCTTTTGTATGTATTATTAGAAAAGGTAATAAACTTAAATGTTATTTAAGTTGGGCATAGAAGCATTTTTGCTTCTGCCTGTTTGAGTTTAGTTACATATATTTTTTAATTTTGATTTATGTTTGAATATTTATTTATTTATTTATTTATTTTTGTTAGACTGAAACAAACGAATGAACTGAACTGAACGATAGCAACAGATTTTTAAAATTACACCATAATTGTAATTGATTATTCATTATAATTGACCGCAACCCTGACATTCACGTGTTCGTCTTCTGTCCCAGGAAACCTTCAGGCTCCGCTGGGCTACGATAAGTTCAGCTACTCGTGGCGGAGTAAGAAGGGAACGCGTTTCCACCAGTCCATAGGGAAACATTACTCATCAGGTTACAGTCAGGGAGACACGCTGGGCTTCTTCATCCAACTGCCCGAGGAGACGGAGACGGCCCGAGCCCTGCCCGACACCTACAAGGACAAGGTGAGGAGGACCGTCTGTAGTGCAGTGGGTTTGTGGGAGGAGCTCTTTATAACTAAGGGAACTAATGTGGGATGCCATTCTGCTGTGGTTTCAGGCTCTCATCAAGTTTAAGAGCTACCTGTACTTCGAGGAGAAAGACTACGTGGACAAAGCCGAGAAAAGCCTGAAGCCGACCACCCAGAGCAGAGTAAGGAAACTACAGTGGAAATGTAAAAATAAAGCAAGAGAATGATAAAATGGACTTGATTGATATAGCGCTTTATCCCCACACTGAAGCAGTCCCAAAGCGCGTTACATATCAGCTCATTCACCCAATCACTCTCACATTCACACACCAGTGGGACAGGACTGCCATGCAAGGCGCTAGTCGACCACTGGGAGCAACTTAGGGTTCAGTGTCTTGCCCGAGGACACTTCGACACATAGTCAGGTACTGGGATAGAACCCCCAACCTCTCGATCAGAAGACGACCCTCTACCACCTGAGCCACGGTCACCCCAGAATGACCAAATAATTAATTTAATGGACAAATAGATGGACAGATTATGTTTAATAAACAAATATTTGTATTAATAATATAAACAAACAAATTAAAAACTGAAATGAATTTAAAAGAAAACATTTAAGATAATAATTAATAAATAGATACATATAGGGTCCCCATATTCATGAAATTCCTGGAAAAGTTATGAAATTTGAAAAAAGATTTTCTGGTCTTGAAAAACCATGAAATAAATGAACTGTTTTGGAAATATAGTAGTAAGTAAGTAAATCATGTTTATTTATATAGCACCTTTCACAGACAGAGGTCACAAAGTGCTTTACGTATCCACCCATTCACACACCAATGGAACAGAGCTGCCATGCAAGGCGCTAATCAACCACTTTGAGCAACTTGGAGTTTGGTGTCTTGCCCAAGGACACTTCGACACAAGAACCCCTCTACCTCCTGAGCCACGGTTGCCCCGTTTATTTTATTTTAAAGTTTAGAATATATTAAATCCCAAAGATGTTAAGTGTTATCTCAAAGTGACGTTAAAGGGGGACATATAATGAAAAATCTACTTTTGCAGTGTTTTTGAACACACATGAGGTAACTTGTGTGTCCACTGGAACACAAAATGTGAAATAAAACCATCCAGTCGTTTGTTTGTGGTCTGTGTAAGTCTCACAACACAGAGAAAAGTGCTCTATTTCAAATGTTCTACATTTGTGATGTCACAAACTAAATTGGGAAAGAAAATACCCTCCCCTCCGCTGGTAACTCCACCCATGGACTCTGCCCCCAACTTGATGAAAACCTTCGCGAAAATTTGTCATTGTTTTTCTCGCTAGTGAAGAAGTGAAAGTGCGTTCACATCGACGATCAATGACGTCATTGTCGTGATGAAACTTTCTGTAGATGCTCCCATTACATTGTTTTATCGTCTCATTTGTGTGTGTGTACGTGCGCTTGTTTTGTTTATTCTCCCGTTTACTTTAGCTTTCGTACCAGAGACTTCTGTCCGTTTCAGGGCGGTGGTGGACACAGAAGCGCATGTGTGCGCCCCACCTCCGGATAATTCAACAGCTGCAACGTTTATTTTGCCAATCACTAAAAACGGCATACAGTTTATAATTGATCTGCTCTGGTCACATATGCTCCCTCACTCCGGCTCCGCACACTGGTCGAGCGACTAAGTCGTTTGCAGTTAAAGGGCGCACGCACCCACACAGGTCCGGCATGGAAAGTCTTCAATTCTTCCACTCCCTCACAGTCTCAAGACTGCGTTTAGGTCCCAAAACATGGTACCGTTTGATTTTCCGTGAATCTGTATCAGGTAGTTCCAAAGGAATTCGGTCGGTACCTAAGAAACAACAACCTGAATTCATATGTACAGATCGGTGATAGGACCAAAAATTCTCATCGTGTAAAGCCTAAAGTTTACAGCACTTATCATAGACAGCTCCGCTCTTACAGTTTCATTGTTCAAATTACGGAGTTACTAAATGAGTTCACTCAATGTAGGCTTATTCAAGATATTAACCGCTTTAACTTTGCCCCGGTAAGTTGAGGAAGTGTACAGCCGTGTCACTAGCGGGAGGGAGGGGCTGCTGCCTCGGCTCTACAGACAGTGAAGGACGGGGGAGTTGTCGCTTGAAAACACTTGAAAAGTTCACATTTTTCAACTTTGAGAATCACACAAGTCGGGTCGCTTGAAGGGAGTTTGCGTGAAGTCATATTATTTACGTTGTTTTTAATGTAATCTAGTCACTTCAGTCGTGTTCGGTGTGAACGCACATTTAGTGTGTGCCACCCCGCGGAAGAGAGGGGCGGGGGGAGGGGGAGGCCTTTGCAACTCAGGAACACACCCCCCAAAACGAAGCGCTCTGAAAGAGCTGGATTATACAGGGTCATAAACCTCCCCTGTTGCTTGATTCATGTTATGTTTTGACCAAACCCCAGCAGACATGTCATTTACACCACAGGGAACTGTTTTAAAAGGTGAAAATAATAATACGTCCCCTTTAAGCCAGTCTGTTTAACCCTCACACCTTGTGTTGTACATTGATTTGGATAAAAGTATCTAATTGAAATTGTAACTTTATAATCTTGTAATTAAACATTATAGCACTTAGTTGATTGTTGTTTAATGTTATTTATTTATTTTTTTTCAATTTTTTTTTAATGTTGTATTCAGAATCAGAATCAGAATCAGAAATGTTTTATTTGCCATGTACAGTTTTAAGGACAGTACAAGGAATTTGACTTGGTGGTTGGTGCACAAAACAAGCAACAAAAAGAAATAAAAGAAATAAAAACAAAACAACAAAGAACAACCCAGCAACAATAATAATAATAATAATAATGATAAATATAAAGGATGAGGGATAAATAAAGGATAGATAGAGAATGAAGGATAAATAGGATAAATATAAATATAAATATATATATACAGTGCAGCAGGTATCAAGCTGGTGGAGGTGGTGATCGGGTGGGGGGGGGGGGGGGGGGGGGGTCAGTGGGTGACTTGGGGTGTGTTCATGTGGATGGTGGCAGAGGGAAAGAAGCTGTTTTTGTGTCTGGAGGTTCTGGTCCTGATGGACCGAAACCTCCTACCAGAAGGGAGAGATTGAAACAGTTTATGACCGGGGTGGGAGGGGTCGGCCACAATCTTTCCTGCACGCCTCAAAATCCTGGAGGCGTACAGGTCCTGGAGGGAGGGCAGATTGCAGCCGATGACCTTCTCTGCAGAGTGGATGATACGCTGCAGTCTGGCCTTGTCCTTGGCCGTAGCTGCAGCGTACCAGATGGTGATGGAGGAGCAGAGGATGGACTGGATGATGGAGCTGTAGAAGTTCACCATCATCTTTGTTGGCAGACTGAACTTCTTCAGCTGCCGCAGAAAGTACATCCTCTGCTGAGCTTTTTTGATAAGGGAGCTGATGTTCAGCTCCCACTTGAGGTCCTGAGTGATGATGGTCCCCAGGAAGCAGAAGTACTCTACAGAGCTCACTGTAGAGTCTCCCAGGGTGAGGGGGGTGAGGGGGGCTGGGTTCTTCCTGAAGTCTGCTATCATCTCCACTGTCTTTAAAGCATTGAGCTCCAGGTTGTTCTGGCTGCACCAGGACACCAGCCGGTCTGTCTCCCACCTGTAGTCAGACTCGTCTCCATCAGAGATGAGACCGATGATGGTCGTGTCGTCTGCAAACTTCAGGAGTTTGACCGACTGGTGAGAGGAGGTGCAGCTGTTGGTGTACAGGGAGAAGAGCAGAGGAGAAAGAACACAGCCCTGAGGAGATCCAGTGCTGATGGTCCGGGGAGCAGAGATGGTTTTTCCCAGCTTCACGTGCTGCTTCCTGTCAGACAGGAAGTCTGTGATCCACCTGCAGGTGGAGTCTGGCACGTTCAGCTGGGAAAGCTTGTCCTGAAGGAGAGCTGGGATTATTGTATTAAAAGCAGAGCTGAAGTCCACAAACAGGATCCTGGCGTAGGAGCCTGGGGAGTCCAGGTGCTGGAGGATGAAGTGGAGAGCCAGGTTTACAGCATCGTCTACGGACCTGTTGGATCTATAGGCAAACTGCAGGGGGTCCAGGTGGGGGTCGGTGATGTCCTTGATGTGGGAGAGCATGAGGCGTTCAAAGGACTTCATGACCACAGATGTCAGAGCGATGGGTCTGTAGTCATTAAGTCCTGTGATCCTCAGCTTTTTAGGGACAGGAACGATGGTGGAGGCCTTAAAACAGGCTGGTACGGTGCATGTCTCCAGTGAGGTGTTAAAAATGTCTGTGAACACTGGAGACAGCTGATCAGCACAGTGCTTCAAGGTAGAGGGAGAGACAGAGTCCGGTCCACAAGCCTTACGGGGGTTTTGTCTCCTGAAAAGTCTATTCACATCTCTCTCTTTGATGGAGAAAGGTGTCTCTGTAGGAGGGGGGGAGGAGGGGGGGAAGATAGGGGAGAGAGCCTCCGTAGGCAGCTGGGGTGAAACTGTAGCTTTGATGTGGGGGGTGAAGGTGTTGGAGTGAGGCTGGTCAGAGGTGTGAGGGGGGTTGGAGTCAGGTCTGTCCCATTGTCTGTCAAATCTACAATAGAAGTTATTCAGACTGTTGGCCAGGCAGAGGTCGTTAGCAGCAGCAGGGGCTCTGGGCTTGTAGTTTGTAATTTGCCTGAGCCCTCTCCAGACAGAAGCCGAGTCATTTGCAGAGAACTGATGTTGTAACTTCTGTGAGTACAAACGTTTGGCTCTTCTCACCTCCTTTTCAAACGTGTACTTCGACTCTCTGTACCTGACTCTGTCTCCACTCCTGAAAGCGACCTCTTTGTCTGCCCTCAGCCCTCTGAGCTTAGCTGTGAACCAGGGTTTGTCATTGTTATAACTCACCCTGGTCTTTGATGGAATGCAGCTGTCCTCACAGAAGCTGATGTAGGACGTCACAGCGTCTGTAAACTCATCCAGAGAACTGTTCGCAGACCTGAAAACATCCCAGTCAGTCCAGTCCAAACACTCCTGGAGTTTCTCCACTGCTTCACTGGTCCATTGTTTAGATTCCTTCACCACAGGTTTACAGAGCTTCAGCCTCTGTCTGTATGAAGGAATCAGGTGGACCATCAAATGGTCCGATTGGCCCAGTGCAGCACGGGAAACGGCGTGATAAGCACTGCTTAGTGTGGTGTAACAGTGATCCAGTGTCTTCTCCTCTCTGGTCGGACATTTAATTAATTGTCTATATTTGGGGAGCTGGTGTGAGAGGTCCCCTTTATTAAAGTCACCAAGCACAATGATAAAAGAGTCCGGGTAGGTCCGCTCCATGCACAGGATCTGGTCGGCGAGTGTGCGCTGTGCCTCGCGCACATCAGCTGACGGTGGGATGTACACGCCAACCAGGATGAATGAAGCGAACTCACGGGGAGAATAGAAGGGTTTGCTGTTGATAATAAAGGATTCCAGGTGAGGAGAGCAGTGCTGGAGGATCACTGTCACGTCGTTACACCAGTTACTGTTCACATAAAAGCAGATTCCTCCACCTTTCTTCTTCCCGGTGAGCTCCGCGTCTCGGTCCGCTCTGTGAAGTTGGAAGCCGGCCAACTGCAGCGCAGAGTCCGGTACCGCTCCACACAGCCACGTTTCCGTGAAGCACAGAACAGAAGATGAGGAGAAGTCTCTGTTTCTACCTAACAGCAGCTGGAGTTCGTCCACTTTGTTACACAGTGAGCGCACGTTAGAGAGGAATATCCCCGGTAACGGTGTGCGCAGGCCGCGCTGGCGGAGGCGCACAAGCGCACCAGCTCTTTATCCTCTCCTCCGGCGCTTCACTGCGTGAGCAAAGGTGAGCGCACCTTTGAGTAAAATGTCCAGTAAATCCACAGAGGAAGCGATGAAAGTGGGAAATAAATCTCTCGGGGTTGTTGCCCTGACATTCAAGAGCTCTTCTCTTGAATAATATTCAATAGCTGATCCGTTGTTATTTTAAAAATATTGCAAAATGGGTGCCAAAAATATTTTTGAATAGTTTTGGAAAAGTTTAAAAAATCATTGTGAAAAAAAAGTATGGGAACCCTGTACATATATTTAATCAATAGATGAATAAGAGAAATATAGAATAAATTAAATAGAACATGTTTCTGGTAAATAACATTTTAATGAATACATAGATAAATAATTTGATAGATAAATAATATAAAGATAAAATGAACTGAATCGATTATATAAATACATGTAGATAATATTAATAACTTTAAATATTAATTATTGACAAACATCTAATTAAGGACGGATGGATAGAAATTAAAAAAAGGAAAAACTTATGTACTAATAAAGTTTAATTATGTGTATATCTAGTAAATACACTTTTAGATTGCTGATACATACAAGTACTGTAAATACAAATATAAAAAGTAATGTAAGAAATAAAAAAAATATATGTAAAAGAATAAATGAAATGAAATGAAAAAAAAATATTATCAATAACATTGGACTGTTTATTTAATAAATTGTTTGACAGATAAATATACAAATGGAGATAAAATTTCTAATCTAATGCTTGAATAAACGATGAACTGTTTCTCCTCTTGTTCTCCAGATGATTTTCTACAAAAACGGAGTCAATCAAGGTCAGGCCTACGAGAAGTTGTTCGAAGGAATCTACTTTCCCGCCATCTCACTGTATAAGAGCTGCACGGTCAGTAACCATGACGACCGCTGTTGTAAACAGCCAAAAGTTAGCAAACACCGCTTCTCTCTGTGTGTCCTGATATATGACTGTAAGTGAATGTGTCGTCCTCTAAGATGATGATTAGAAATGCTCAAACATCACCTTTACCCATTGACCCTGCTCAGCCACTGTTGCTACGTGCTAAGCTAGCAAAAAAAAATAGAGACTGGTTGCTGGTAGCTCCTTCACGGTCCACTTTGACTGGAACAGTTCTATTGTTTATACGTCAGGATTCTCACCAGAAATTTTTCACAGCATAGAGGGCGTGGCACATGAGCAAGCGCTGCCAGCGCGGAAAATTCTGAAATTTAAAACTCTTTGAGGGCTGTTCTTCAAATTAAAATCATCAGTGTTTTTCCTCTCATTTTGTAAATGTATTTTTTAAGAAGTTATTAAAAATTAAAAAAAGATTAAAAAAAAAAAAATCAATATAATATACATATAATCAAAAATATACAAAAGGGTATTTTAGCTAAATAAGAGTTGTAGTATGACCAAATGAAGACCATCAGTGTCCGCAGTAAATTTGGTCACGTTGCTATGCATGATCACAGACTTATTGAATATTCCATATTTATTGTGTCGGTGGTTGCACTTTGTTGACGGTCCCTGCGCAACGTGTCAGCGTCAGCTGCTCATAGGAAACAATAGGATATTTTCTGCTGAAATCAGAATCAGAAATGTTTTAATGGCCAAGTACAGTTTTTAGGACAGTACAAGGAATATGTTGGTAGTTAGTGCACAAAACAAAAAACAAAGAAACAACCCAGCAACAACAATTATAATAATAATAATGATAAATATAAAGGATGAGGGATAAATAAAGGATAGAATGATCAATAATTGTATTGAAGATCACCTCGTTGCAGCTTGTAGCTCATCTCATAACGGTTAGAATGACACATTATTTCTAACTTTACTGAAGTCCTGATGTGGTGATCTATATGCTCCTGCTCCTCTGACATTGTTACACTGAATGATGTTTACTGCAGTCATTTATCATTCTACACTATTGTTTGTTAATCTTGAGATCTCGAGATAATTATCTCGCTATCACGGCAAAACGGAGGAAAAAAAATTGTATGAAAGCATGGCCCTTTTGGGTTTCCGTACCTTTTGTGTCCATGTGTGCAACAATTATTACGACGGTACCGATTAAAAAAAGAAAAGAAAAAAACAGAAAATTCTCCCTATGTTGCTGAAAACTGAACATAAGGGGCCCATTGCGCCGTAGGGGAGAAAAATGACAACGTCAAGGGGCCCTACGCTCAACAGTGCAACATTTATAAGGGATCTTAGTAAATCAAGTCTTGAAAAGCATAAATTGCATTTTTATATTGTTTGTTTATAGTTTGTGATTGAGCCTTCATCTTTGTATACAAAGTAGAAAAGTTTTAGAAAAGTGTGTTTTAATTTTTGATTTTGAACAAATTTTGGACCCAAAAAAATTGTCCTGAGAAGTTCAAAATTATTTTTTTTTGGTAATTTTCTTGAATTTTATGGGGGTTTTTTGTACCATTTTTTTTTGTTGTTTAGCATCATTTAATTATTATGTATCCTGTGTATGTGTGTGCATCCCTTATCCCACACACACACACACACACACACCTGGATGTACTACGACATTATGTTTCCTTTATTTCCCTAAACTCGCTGTTGATTTTTGTGTTTTGCAGGTTTCTGTCAACTTTGGGCCTCATTTTAAATTCCCGCCAAAGGATATCAAGTACCAACCGGTGAGAGCACAGATTTTTAAACTACTGTCAATCTGAATCAGAATTTAACAGCATGCAGTCCATTTAGTCGACTAAAATAAGTCGTTATTTTATTTAACTGGTAATGGTATGTCTTAGCTTCTCACATAAAAGCTGATTTAACATTATGTTCTACCGTTACCTACCACTGCCAAACCACACATAGATGCTAAATACGCAGAATGAATCAGGAAAAACACGAAAACAGGTTTTTGTCTTTTTGTTGTAGGTTTTTGAACCACAAAATGGACTTGATTTATATAGCGCTTTATAACCACTCTGAAGCAGTCTCAAAGCGCTTTACACATCAGCTCATTCACCCAATCACTCTCACATTCACACACCAGTGGGACAGGACTGCCATGCAAGGCGCTAGTCGACCACTGGGAGCAACTTAGGGTGTCTTGCCCAAGGACACTTCGACACATAGTCAGGTACTGGGATCGAACCCCCAACCTCTCGATCAGAAGACGTCCCACTACCACCTGAGCCACGGTTGCCCAAAACTAGCACGATTACCTCAAAATGACTACCACAAAGACACTTATCAATAAAAACTATAGTTAAGAGCTACTTTTATCCTAGCGAGACCCAAAAACCTGATTGTTTGATCCGAGGGCCACATAATCAACATTCGTGTCACCATTTAGAATAATGACCAGTCTGAGCATTACCTTTATATTTCATATAAGGAAATCCATAAACCTTGCATGTTTGGTATCATTTTTTTCAGGAGAACCTCCCAAATATGACTGTGAAGTCTTTTCTTTAATATGGCATACTGTGTTAACACAGTGGATCTAAAACCACTATAAAAACTAAAATTCGAGTGGGAAAAAGTTAGTTTTTTTTACTATAAAAGTCACAAACATTTTTAACGAATCATTTTTATTGCTTGTATAGCAAATCTAAACGATATATTTCAAAAACTTATATACAGATGAGTTAATACAGTTATATATAGCTATTTACAGTGAAATGCAAGCAATGTCTCAGGTGATTTTGTACAACTATTTACAAAAAAAGTATGAATCACAAATACAGGGAAAGACAAATTATTTGTGTCTCATTGTGTTGATATAAAACAATAAACAAATATATTAGACACTACACTCTAATTTCACTCACTACACACTCTAAACAGTCAAATCACAGTAATAATCACTATTATCTCAAATCTCTCAACTCACCCTCTCTTTCTCCGTCTCTGTTTACCCTTTCGCTTGAAAGCAAAAATTCCCACTATATGTGGACATTATGATTGGACAATGGCCTTCTTCTTCTCAACCAATAGGAAACAGCTATAATGAGAGGTTTCAGCGTGGTTCTTTCTTCCTGCACTGACAGCTCAAGAAAATGTCACAAAAAAACACACGCACATTGTCCTTCATAACTCCACTTCTATTTGGCCTATCAACATGATTTAAAAACTGGTTTGTAGTTTGACATACGCACTTTCGAAACGGAGATCCAAGGACGCTGCGCTTTTCTGCTATTGGCTCTTTAAAATGATCATATGATCAGGATGCGCCGGCGCGTCCGTCGGCCCCAGAGTGTTAATGCAGGAAACAGCAAAGGATTCTGTGTAGATTTCTGTAGTTTTTAGAGTCATTTTGTATATTTTTCTCATTCTATGCATTTTTGGTGTCACTTTTTATATATGCATGTATTTTTTTTTTTAAATATACAGTATATACTGTATATAAATATTTTTTGTTTATTGTGGTAGTCATTTTGTGTATTTTATAAATTTGTTTATAGTTTATATAGTTTATAGTTCCAACCAAGTAATTTGATTGGGCAAGAGACATTCCATGAGTGCTGATATAGATCAATAACAGCGCTAGGACATTACCGCTCCATTGTTCAGGCATTCTAATAACCGTCATAGGAAATGTTCATTTGTTGCCTTTCAGTTGTGGACCTATTTGTTTTGGCGGAGCCAAAAAAATGATTTAATAAACAAATCATAATTTCTTGTCGCCTATTGCTGTTAACTGATAAAATGTGCTTATAGAACTGTTGTATAAAAGCAATATCACGCTTGAGGTCATGCTGTTGTGCTGAATATCAGCACTGGTATGATAATCTGCGGCCTCACACCAGTGCTGATGTTGAGCACAACAGCACAACCTCAAGCGTGATATTGTTGTTTTGTGTGTTTTTGTTGTACTTTGGTCTGTTTTTCTGTAAATGTGTAAGTTTTTTTAGACTGTGTATTATTGTAATATTGTACGGACTTCTATTCTTGATGGTCTTAGTCCTTTGACTCCCTACAGATGAGCGACATGGGTTGGGGCGCAGTGATCGAGCACACGCTGGCCGACACGCTGTACCACGTGGAGACGGAGGTGGATGGGCGGCGCAGTCCGCCCTGGGAAGGGTGAATGAAATACAAACTGGAGGTCAATGAATCATCAAGATGTCTTCTGACTGAGTTCAAACGGGAGCTTTTCAACTCCAATCGGTCTACTGTGAATTCAAACTTCCTTTAGTTTGGCTGTAGTGATCCAAACAGTCTCCGTCTCACTCACTCACTGTTTTAGTGCGGCTCAATAATATAAAACCTAATTTGTGTGTTTTTGCTACTTTTATTGTTTTTCATTGTGTGCCAGTAATTTCCTGTTTTATACGCTGGATTGTTTAATAAAAAAACACAATGTTGGACTCAAAGGTGCAGTCAGTGCTTCTTGAGTTTAAAACTGTACTTTATGTAACTCATGAAGTGTGAAATCCGAAGGTTCCCCACGTGATCTTACCTCCCATTTAAGCGTTTGTGTAACTGTAAAGATAAAAAGGTGAATGCAGAAAATATGGCACAGTAATAAAAGTGTTCAGGGCAGTAAAATGTGCATTTCAGACAGAGTCAAGTTGAATATTTCCAATAGCTGTTTTTGTCACAAACACTTTCGTCCAGAGGTGTCAATTACTCCAAATATCCAATCCGATTAACTGCTGTTCCTGATTGGTGTAGCTTTTTATTTACAGTAGAGGGCAGTAAAGATGGCATTAACGCATCTAAAATATGTATTGTATTTTTTTCTTTTTCCTAGTGGGATAACTCGTCATAACAGAAAATAAGTAATAGTGTTATTAGTCAACACTGATTTTCCTGTATTAATAAAAAAGATGTCAAAATTATATGAAATTACCCATTTTTTGTTTTTCAAACTAAACTGCTGTCAGGTGTGAAGAGAAGTCACAATAAGCAAAAGGTTTTCAGGTGTTTATTGATTTTTTTTTTGTTTTGCCTGCTACCCACTGAAAATAGGGGTGCCACCCAATTTTTGGCTCCGACCCACAATGTGAAAACCTCTGTTGTATTAGAAATATACAATATGGTAGGTAAGAAGCTATCATTTGTTTGGTTTGTCAACAGAAGAATCATTTTTAATCCAAGTTCTCTGTTTATTTGCTTTTTTTTCTTCACTCTTCACTGTTTTTCCACTGACGCTGGTGCTAAAAAAAAGCAGGTGTTTTAAAGGCTTCCTGCAGACATGAGTAAAATTACCTAATGACATCACATTCGCTGTAAAGTGCATCATAATAGCGACACAAAACTGTTTCTCAATAGAGCAAGTCTCGACGGAAGCGGCCACCTTGACATTTCTTATCTAATTTCACAGAAATATGAGACAACATGTCCCCCTTATAAATTAAGGGACAGGTGATTTTGCAGCTGATCCACGGATCCAATCAGAGTGTAAGTCTGTACAGGACTCGGAATGTCTAGAGATTTCTGCAGCAAGGAGGTGTGGCAACACCACACCTCCTTTGTTGCCATAGATAAACTTCCGGAAATTATTTTTACTTTAACTCATCCATTCACTTAATCGCTACCAGGTTTTTTTTCTTCATGCTTGACTGAGGTTGCACCTGAAAATAGAGGCTAGAATGTTCACGTTCAGCATTTAATTGCTAATGTACATGAGCCGTACAATGAAGCTGTATTTACAACAGTGTAAACATTTAAAAAAATAGTGTAATGCTAATGTTTCTATTTTGAAAGAAGTCCTCAGCTACTGCTGTGGATGGCAAGTTTCAGAGTTTAAAGTAGGCTCTGGGCAGATATCTACGGAAGGATCCCAGGACTGGGCCTCCTATAGGTATGAGATATTAAGCATATCTGGACTGTGGTCTTCCTTTGTGGGCAAGACATTTGGGATCTCGGGGATATGGTCCTTTTTGGGGGCAAAAATGTCAAGGATCTCTGGACTGTGGTCATCCTCAGAGGGCAAGGCATTTGGGATATGATCTTCCTTGAAGGAAAATAAGTTAAAGATCTCTTCTGGACTGTGGTCTTCCTTGGAGGGTAAGACGTTTGGGACCTCGGGACTATAGTCTTCCATGGTGGGCAAGACATTTGGTGACTCAGGACTGGAGTCTTCATTGCTGTGCAAGACATTTGGTGACTCAGGACTGGAGTCTTCATTGCTGTGCAAGATGTTTAACTTCTCAGAAAGGTGGTCTTCCTGAGAGGGCTGCACATTTAGTACATTGGATTTTTGGATATAATTGGGCATAAGTGCGACCTTCCGAGTGGGGCCGTTCTTATGAGATAGGTCTATTGGGACTTTGGGACTCCTTTGTTTCTTGAAGAGAGGGACATTGGGTTTATCTTCCTTTGAAGTGAAGATGCTATGATGAATCTTGATCTGATTAGGCTTGACTCCTGATTTGATCCAACTCTCATTGGACCCCGTGTTTTGCCGGCTCTCATCTGACGAGTCTGATCCGCGCTGCTGAATGAAGGCAAAGGTTCATCACTGATCTCAAACAATACGATTTTTGGATATGCCAGTAGACCGGGATAGACAACTCCAGTCCTCAAATGCCAGATTCCTGAGACTTTTAGATGTCTCCCTGCTCCAACACACCTGGTTGAAACCAATGTGTTGTCATCAAGCTCTGCAGAAGCATGAAAATGAGCCATTCATTTGATTCATGTGTGTTGGAGCAGGGACACATTTAAAAGTCTCAAGAATCTGGCCCTTGAGGACTGGAGTTGCCTACCCCTGCAGTAGAACATTTTCTTACATGTCTGTGAAAGAACCGGTGCAGAAGGCTTCGTTTCGGGGTTTCGGGAGTTTTCTGGGTCTGGTCCAGATCTGGTGTGCGTGATCCCATCGGCCCAAAGACATTTAGCTCCGAGAAACAATTTGTCTCTATTATCTGTGATTAAGACAGAGCGAGAAAGTGTGCTTTACAGACGATACTTGGACGGTTACAACCTAAAGAAATAGATTTGCCTCTTTTTGCCAGGAAATGGGAACACTGCCGGTGTTGAACATGGAGTAAAATTCTTCATCTCTCTCATCCAGAGAGACCCCCTTCACGGGTGAGAACTCCTCAATGTCCTGGACGTCGCCGCAATAAACTAATCTGGGCTAAAAGAAAAGGAAACAAAACAAAGTCTGTAGAAGGCTAAGGATGTGACCTGGAAACAACATAATTTAAATAGCTCGACAGAGGATTTTCTTCTAAAGAATCATAAACAGGAACCGGCTCCATCAAGACCTTCTCCTTATCTGCCATTTTCCTGATCCTTATCCTTTTCATTCTTCTAAAAACTTACATCAGGTTGAAATGGAGCTTCAACAAGTCCAGCCTCTAGCATCCGGAAGTTGATGGTGTAGAAAAAAGGATGAGACCTGACTGCATTACCTCCAGAGTCTCCACAGCCAAGCCTCTGTTCAGGGTCTTTGATCAATAACTGCAATGAAGAAAAAAGGTCTGAAACTCTGCCTGATACCCTTGAAGAGATGAAAGGTAAGTATTAGATGCACAAGGACCAAGGTCCTTGATGTTTATGTAAGAAGTGTTTTTTCATCTTCAATGTCAATCTGTCAGCAACTTAAAAACATGACACTGTATTTAGACTCTGGTTCAAACTTTAAGTCTTTCCTTGTTGAACCAGATCATGTTGCAAGACAGCTTCAGATAGTCACTACAGGTGGGTAAAGGCAAGGACCTCACAATATACAGTAAGTAAAATGATAATATATTACGATACATATATATTAGGGATGCACCGAAATGAAAATTTGAGGTCGAGACGAATAAAATATAAACGCTTGGCCGAATATCGAATGCAGTTAAGTTTTTCACTATTTTTTTAAATAGTGCATAAATAGCCTAGAATACATTTTTAGACATGTTTTTTAAAGAAAATAAATGTTTATTGAATATTATGTCATTTTTTTAGATATTCCAGTAGCCTTTGCTTTTCAAAAAAAGCACAAAGTTTTTCATTTATATTAGGCCTTCAAATAAAACAAAACATGCATTCCAAATTTTTTTAAAGTGCATTAAAGGTGAGGTATGATGAAAAAAAAACACTTCTAATGGTTTTGCTACAGTGATATACATCCCTTTAGCCTCATTCAGAGGGCCAAAGTTGAAAAAGTTCTGTTTCCTGCCTCACTTGTTATTCCACATTTTGTAAAAATTCAGCTTTAAACAGGCGAGTTGGATTTTGCCCACGTTGGCAGGTGACGTCACCTAACACGCCTCCTAGAATGTGAGCTCCTCCCTCTCCAACTCTCTAACAGCTAAAACAACACTGCGGTTAAATATGTATAATATGTATGTATAAATATATATATTTTCCTGTAGTCTGTGCTTTCTTCTCGCCCTCCGCTCTCTTTTCTGTTTCAGGTGTCTTGATGCTGGAGATAGCGGTTCCTGATCGATGGCTCACGGCACAACTAATCTGGGACACTTGGATGGGCTGATCAGTGGTTCGCGGCTCAACTAGTCTGGAACACTCGGATGGACTATCCTTCTATCCTATACTGTTTGTCCCTCTGTTCACTAACCCCAACCAGTCAAAGCGCATGGCTGCCACCTCTGAACCTGGTTCCGCTGGAGATTTCTTCCTATAAAAAAGAGGGAGTTTTTTCTTCCCACTGTCGCTAAATGCTCGTTCATGTTGTTACGGCTGGTGCCTCCTGGCCTCTCAGCCTGCCCTTCCTCTCCTCTCCTAACACACCTGGCTCACATCAGTAAACAGGTAGGAGAGGGAGGAGGAGCTGTATAAAGGGCTGAGAGGACCAGAAAGCAGGAGGCACAACAGCTGACCAGCAGCAGACATGTGGGGAGAGTTCTTCAGCTCCCCACTGGACATCTTCGTAAGTTTGTTATTTTAGTTTGGACTGGAGATTTCTGGTAGTCCTGTTTTCGTGCTCCGGTAGTTTTAGTCTTTCGTATGTTTTTGTAGTTTAGAGGGTGGATGCTGGGACGACGGCCCTGTATAGGGTTGGCTCAGTGTCCTCCCTACTTTTGTTCAGTTTGGCCAAGGTCTCCAGTCCCTTTTAGTTTGTTCTGTTGGTACTTTTATTTATTTTGTTAATAAATACTTTTGATAATCGTTGAGGTTCTGTGTGGCGTCTTGTTTGTGTTGCGGCCCCTCAAGCCTTGATATCCCATCCTAGAGGGGGTCGTAACAATGTGGATCTTGTTGGGTTCTTTCTTACTATGGACTTTATATTTTGTTCAGCGCTTTGAGATGACTTTGTTGTATTTTGCGCTATATAAATAAAGTTGAATTGAATTGAATTAAATATAGAATATATATTATACTTTATTGCCATATATGTAAATGCAGACTGCACTACTTTTTCTGCTGCCGATCGTGTTGGGAGTCACTGCTTGGAGCCACAGACCCATTGTTTACACACGTCAGATGTTAGCACTGTGTGCTAATGCTACACCAGCCTATGCAGACCCGACATTGCTTGTGAACTGAGGAGGAAACGATGGGGATGTTTACGGATTCGTGGCTCACAGTACTAACAACAGACTCGGTTGTGGAATTTAACGGCTTCCAACTTTTAGGCGGTGACGGACGGTGGATAGCGGTAAGCGGAAAGGAGAGTCTGCCGTGTTTGTGTGCGGAAAGGAGGAGCTGCTGCTGGTTCTGCAGCAACGCGCACACACTTTTCCGACTCTAAATCACTGCACGTTGTTGCGTCATTGCGTCACGCGCTACTTTTCGGCCTTGCTTTTAACTCACTAATTTATTCAGTGGCCGAATATTTGGTGCATCTCTAATATATGATCTAAAATGATGATGGTAGAATGGAGTCTGTGTATATATTGGTATCAGGTAATTTAAGAAATTTGGACAGTATCGGCATATCACCATGCGAAACACAAAGTGCAGTGTTTGTTCTGCACTTTGATTTAGCAGATAGACCAAGCATTCAAATAAACAGAAGAGTTTTTAAAAAGCTATTTTGTTAAGCTTAAATTCTGTTGACTTTGAAAATACTTCAAAGTTGTATTTTCTGTGGGTTCAACAGTGTGTGCTCTTGTTGTAATGTCAAAGAGGATTAGCTTTATATTTCTCTGTTGTTTTTGTAGTTTTTCACACAGTATGTGAAACCAATTTGCATGTGTCCCTGAAATACCTATAAGAAGGAAGATCTTTAGGGCTTCCGATCTATTTGCTGCATGTATTTGGGGCCATTGGACCCACATATCAGAGCTTCATCATTTTTGTCCAAGAGCTCACCGATGAGCAGAGGTCTTTAACACTCTTGACAAACTTTTTGTTGTAATCCTCCTGCTTCCTCTGGATCCTGTTCTCCATCTCTCTATGTTGTGGATGTTCTCCTTGGGCCCTGAATACCGGGTGTCCTGCTGTCATTTCGTAGATCAGACAGCCGAGACCCCACCAGTCAGCACTCGTCCCGTAATACTTTTTGCTGATCACCTCAGGAGCTAAAACCAGGATGTAGATCTTTGTTAAGATAAATGAAACAAATTTCAATGAGGACAAGAAACATCCAACTTGAAGATTGACACCAACAACCCTTCTTCCTAGTACAGTAATATACACAAGGTTGGAGGACCAGGACCCTCCTGATCAAGGTTGATCAACATTAACATGATTTATTAAACTGGTGCAAGAAGGAGAGTTACATAGCTGTAGAGCAACTTCATGAAGTCATCAACCAGTTTTAACTGGCTTTGAGCCAGCTCATTCATCAGGTTTCCATAAATGATGTCATGGAAGCAACAACAAATAAAGGCTAATTTTAGCTGAAACTTTCCCTTCATACCAGCAGACTGGCAGTTTAAAACATACCCATGTAGCCCAGCGTGCCAACTCGACCTTTCACAGTGCCGCCCTTTGACACCTTCACAGCCAAGCCCAGGTCAGAGATACGAATGTGGCCTTGGGGAAAAAATACACACACAAAAAAAATAAATCTAAATGATCCTCTGCAAAACCTTCATATTTAACCAAACGCTGCACCCTTAGAAGTTTTGGTCAAGGATCATGTTCAGACGGGCTGCTCTTTGCCTGAACGCCATCATATTGACAAATTTTGCCCAGCCCCTTTATAAACTGTTAATGTTTTGTCATTACAGCAGCAACTGCACATCAAATAAATAAAAAAAGAAATACAAATACAATAAATGATATGAAACCAAATTATTTGGATTCTCAAAGCGCAATTAGCAGCACTTCCTCCTCTAAAACAGGTAGACACACCTGGGCCAAGAATCTGATTGGGTGTCTGGCAACAATCCAGAAAACACAAAAATAGACCAAGGGTGGCTGCCAACTAAAAATACTCCCGAAACAGAATGAATGTGAGCCGGGACGACACGTAGAGCCAAAACTAGGTAAAAGGACAGAACTCAAGGGTAAACAAGCAGCAACACAAGCTAAAACTATCAGCATTGATGAAACTCTACTAGATATAAACAGTGGAGTCAGATACATGCTTGTATGTGGGAGACCACAGACTAATTACACTGTCGGTTAAATGAAGCACACGTCAGCAGCTGCAAACTGGGAGTGTACCATCCAAGGAACCTCACGATTCGATTCATCAACGATTATTACGATATTAACGTATATTAACTTCAGGATTTCTTTTTTCCTCATTGTGTGGCTATTCCCTACTTTTAAACAAGGTCTATGTGTCAGTATCCATTAATTAAAGTAACCAAACAGATGTATTAACATCATCTTTCTTTCTTTCAAATCACCAACCGTAATCATATTACATAATAAATGTATACATAACAATATAAAAATAATTAAAATATTAGCTTATACAGTTAATTCAGTCTGAACCAACACAAATTATTATATCTTATTCAGTAAAAATAGACTTCTTAAACAGATGCATGAATCCCACAAGAAACTAAATATTTAGCTATACACAATCAAAGGACCTTTAAACACATAAAAAACCTACAGTATTGTCTCTCTAACACTTTAACACGTTTTTTAAATAAAAGGTGGATTGATAAAAGAACACAATGATTATTATCATGTTATCAATTATAAAATTGTGCCAGGGACTCGTCATCAATGCTGTCAACAAAGGAGCTGGTCAACATGTTCTGAATTAAGTGTGCTCTGCTGTGTCTGTGTTTCAAGACGCGTCGGGTGGGTGGCTGACATTGCTGCAGAGCAGAGAGAGTGCACGAGCTACCTGTGCCACCGGGCCCTTCCAGGCCAACCAAGAGCCAGAGGGAATGTGCCCGACGAGGGCCAGCCAGGGGCCAGCAGACATTGGTGCCAGAAATAGATACCACAGATTCTTCTTGACCAACTTTGAAATCTAAAATACAGCACTTGATTATTTCAAACGCTAGTTTTTAGTCAGTAACTAGCCAAGAGTTAGCTACCACTACCGCCTCCTTCACCTGGTCCGTACCTTCAGGTGTCCGGGCGACTTTATCTTTTGTTCCGCGAGCATCAGCCATGTTTCTGTCATTTAGTTATTATGAAAAACAATTGATTTTGACCATTTATGAATCGTTATCGAATCATCACGTGTCGAATTGTGATTAATCTAACAATTGATGTATTGGGACACTTCTACTGCCCAGTGTCCTTTTCTGTATATAACAATATAACCCAAGGACTCTTTACGCAACAACGATAAAAATCAAGAAACAATAAAAGCACAATATGATAACACACCAGGGTAAAACAGGCGGAGCAGTTATATTAAGGACGGATAAGCAGTTCTAAACAGGTAAGTTTTGAGTAAATTAATCAATGTTCCTGAGTTCCGGTGAAATGGGACAGGACAATATACAAAGTTCACAATACAACAAACAATACAGGGCACACGATAATGATACAGCACAAGAAGGCGGAAAAAGACAAAAAGAAAAAATACAGTGAAAAATGACCATGCAGCTCTGGGCATACCCTTTTCAGCTCATAATATAAATATACAATTAAAAAAAAACATAAATAAGACCTTTTCCTATTTAGTGTGCTAAAAGTGCTGCTCTGCAAATACAGCGCATAAATAGAGGCTGACACTTCTTGCCAGACTAAAAAAAAAAACCAAATCATGTCGTCATGACATTCAAAATATATTCCCATCTGTACATGAACTTTGCATCACCAGTTTTCTTTTTAAACATCAAACTAGAGCAGTCTACACAGTTGAGATCAAAGATATGGACATGTTCTTTTTCAACAATAGCAGCATAGCTACATTTTCTGGTCACAACTGAGACCTTTGGGCTTTATCTATGTGTCCTGCAGCTGGAAAGACACGCTTGGGACAGATGTAGCAGGGATGGAAAAGCATCCAATCAAACAAAAACTTAGCTAAAACAACTTAAACAACGAAAGATAAAGAGTAGCAGAATCTAACTATGTGGACATACCGCTGTTATCCAGGAGGATGTTTTCTGGTTTCAGGTCTCTGGAAGCAGAAATAGTATTTAGCAGAGGACCTGGTGGGTTTGTTTTACTTTCCTGATGGCTACCGTCCATGCTCACCTGTAGATGATGGACTTTTCGTGGAGGTCCATCAGACCGCAGCAGACCTCTGCAGCGTACAGACGCACGCGGTCTCTATCCAGGCCGGGCTCACCCACGTTGTAAATGTGAAACTTCAGGTCGCCGCCACTCATCATGGTCAGAACCAGACAGAGAAAGTGCTTGGTCTCGTAGGTGTACGCCAGATTCACCTGCAGGAACAATTGAGCACTCACGCTGACTGAAGAAACACTGAGTGGAGAGAGGAATGTTTGATTTTGGGCCCTCGATGGTCATGAGCACAAATCTAAGGCGACTTTCGTGATCTCACCACAAATCGGCTGTCCACCTCCTCCAGGATCTTTTTCTCGTTGAGAGCCATGGCCTCACCTCGCCGTCTCTTCACGTGGGTCTTCTCCAGCTTCTTACAGGCATACATCATCCCTGTGGCTTTCACCTGACACGCCCACACCTGGAGAGAGATGCCGCATTTTGCCATATATGGATCGAAGTAGGAGAACAGAAGATAAACCTACAGTCACCTTTGTGAACATTGAGACTGCCGGCATTAACAGCGGTACATTAAGAGTTTCAAGAGTTTTGGGCTCCGTTGAGTGGACTTGTTGGTCCTGAACATCCCACAGATGCGCGATTAGATTGAGATTTGGTCATTTATAAGACAAGACAATACTTCACACTGCAAAGTTGACTTTACTTGATTTTATTCAATGCTTTTTCTCTCGGCATGTTTGATATTAGTTTTTTTTTTTTATACAATATGGCGATATTGTCAAACACTGAATTTTTGATTTCCAATATTTGATCCCTTCCCCACCAACCTACTTTTAGGTCACATGATATACATCTCCATGGAAATAACGAGTTAAAGGGCACATGACACCAGTTTTAAAATCTTGTCTTTTTATTCTATGAAAGAAATCATACTTTTATAAAGTAATAAACGTGCCAAACAAAGCTCAGTTTGTAATCTTTATCTGTTATTGTAATTTTCTCTTCCGCTGAGCGTGGCTGCTGAAATCCCATTAATGACATCCTCCATGTCGTATTTTATGGCCAATATCGGCCGATAATATTGCCCATCTGATCATTTTTCAAAGATAATAATTATTAATTGGTATGAGTTACAGAATTCTAACCTCATCAAGGTTATAATATCTTGTTTTATTTAATTGAACCTTTTTTGATTTCTCGTCACAGAAGGTTTCTTCAACCTGTAACTTGCCGAGCTAGTATGCTTACATAACCCCCCCCAACAGTTCAAGTTGTTATGACTGTTTATTTTTACTTCCTTCTACCGGTTTGCTCACTGCTAATAATAGGTAGAAGCAAAGACAGAATTGTGGAATGCTACAGACATCATAGATTATAATCATAAAGATGGCAGATTATGGATTATTGTTATTAGCTGCAGAGCAAATATTGATTTAGGCCTAATTAGCTCGCCTTAACCCTTCCAAGGTTTCATTCTTTGGCAAACTACAGTGTTTGTGTTTATGTGTGCAGGTGTGAAAATGCAACAGGACTCAATGACGTCGACTTTGGTTCACTTCCAGAGGAAAGCTTGGCACGATTGCAATGAAACCCTAGCTCTGTTCCCACTCGTTGATGTAGAGCTGACAAACACAAAATCCCCAAAACCATTTTTTTTCTGCTGAAAAAAAATGTATTTGGCTATGAAGTAGTGTTGTTGAGTTATTCTTGTCCAACTCTTGACATTTTAATGAAAGTATTTCAATTTGACGTATTTTGTTGTAAAAATGTAAGAGTGACTGCAGGGTTGTGGTCAATTGCATTTTAAAATTACAATTGCGTCTTCAATTATCCATATTCAATTACAGCTCAATTAAAATTATGTTGACCAACATTTTTTTACAATTACAATTACAATTATTATTTCACCCTAAAAATCAATTAAAGTTACGTTCTCAATTACTAACGTTCAATTACAATTAATCACAATTACTGAGCCTTTAATAAATAAGCCCATAAAATGTAACCTTCTTCTTGTGCTAGCTTTCTGTTAGCATCTCTAATGCTAACAAGTCAATTTGACCCACGTCTTAAATCAGCTGTAATTTTTTCTTCATTTAGAATTTAAACTAGATCTGCAAGCAGTTATGAAAGGGTTTCGCGGAGCTCGTGAAAGTACGTCACGAAGGATGACGGGCTTGTGGCGAGCGTCAGGACACAGCCCAACGTGCCATTTGCTGTAAACATGTGGATATGAAGTTTTGGAAGATGTGATTTAAAGTGTGAAAGTTACAGGCCAAAATGTGTTTGCACCCATTATAGTGCCACCTAGTGGTGCACTTTTTGGTATGGGTGATCTGTGTGCTCTTCTCGAGTTAACCTGTAAATTTCACAGCCCTCAACATATTACTTCAGCTGGAATATAGGTTTGTTTATTTATATGTTTTGTAGTGATAAGCCACGCCCACTTTGACCAATTGCGATTAACTTTGAGATACGGTCCCAGGAGCGACTCAAGGTCATGCCCACCAAATTTAGTAGAAATCGGTTGTGCCATTTAGGAGATATAAAATTCTCATAATTACAGTGCCGCCTAGAGGCCTAATTTATTCAAATTTGGCTCATACCCCCACAGTCACATGCCAACCAAGGATCTCAGATTTGGTGTTGTTAGCTATTATTTTGACTGAGATATGCAACCTTTCGCGTTTTTATAGCTTGCTAAAAAACTTTACTCGTTAATATTTTGCGCATATCAAAATGTTTTGCTGAACTTTAGATCAAGTCCAATTGAAAACTCTACGTGCCAAGTTTCACGCTGATTAAACAAAACCCTAAAGATGAATTCGAAAAAGTAGGTTTTTGATATGTAGTGACCTACAAAGAGCAATGTGCTGTGGGAGTAGGCGTGGCCTATGTCAGAAGATGCGACTCTATGTAGGGAACAGATTTTATGAAGATGTGAATTAAATTGTGAAAGTTAAAGGCCAAAATGTTTTTGCAATTATAATTTTTGGTATGGGTGGTCTGTGTGGTGTTCTGTATCTACCCTGTAAATTTCACTGCCCTCAACATAATAATTCAGCTGAAATAAAAGTTTATTTATGTGTTGTGATGTAATAAGCCACACCCACTTTGACCAATTGCGAATAACTTTGAGATATCACCTCAGGAGGGACCCAAGATCATACCCTCCAAATCTGGTAAAAATTGGTCTCTTTTGAAGCACTTGGAAAAGTACAGTGTGAATGCAAACCGAACCATATCAAGGCATTGGACTATCCTGGTCTGAAATCAGCCTAAGATGTGGAATATATTAGCTAACTTGTTTGTCAACAACATCTCACAAATGCTGGACTGGGCTGAATTCTGGGGAGTTAGAGTTAAAGTCCACAACCATGCTGGTTTTTCCGCATAATACCAATTCAACAGCATACGTGCCGTGTTAAAACTAGCACATATTAATGTTAAAATTGAGTATTTCAGTGGTCCGACCCACTTGAGATTAAACAGCGCCCTGAAGTAGAGTAAGTTCAACACCGCTATAACTTGGATGTCAACCAAGAAGAAAGTTGCAGAAGAGGAAATTGTGAACTTAAGTAAAAGTCCCACAAGGAAGTATGGTTGTCATCTGACTGACAGTGCAGGAACTTTAAAAAAAATGCACATCTCATTGTGCATTTTGTGCAAAAATGCACATCTCATCTCATCTCATCTTTGGACATCTCATTGTCCAAAACCACCACGGAAAGAATAGGGAATGATAAGTATCTGTAACAACACTGAGGTAAGTGATACACATCATAATAGCATCAACAAGGAGGTTAATGTCAATTTTAAGTTCAGGTTACAAAGGCTTTGCAGTTTTCTGAATTTTTTTTTTTTTTTTAATCTGGACTTGTTTGAGTTCAGAATCTATGTGTAAATGTTTCTCTTTAATAGTGTAAAGCAGATTTTCTTTCCTTGTGTATGAAATGTGCCATACACAGTGGTCATAATGTTATGACTCATCTTTTAGAAATTGAACAATGGACATTTGTGCCCCAAGGTGTGAATTGAAGAGTAAAAGCATTCAAGGTACAATCTCTTGGTATTTTGGCATCTAGCTTGTATTTGTTTCGTAATCTCAGAGATCTGACTAAGGAAGTGGTACTATTTTGAGACTCATTGGTTTTTAAAAAAAATCTGAAGCAGGAACATGATTATTTCTTTCTTACAAGGAAATGTATATTGTTAAGCGCTTTGAGATTACTTTGTTGTATTTTGCTCTATATGAGTAAAGTTGAATTGAATTGAATTATCATGTGAAGGACGTCTTACCTCTCCAAAGCCTCCCTTCCCCAGGACTCGGTACTGTCGGAATCCGTGTTTGGTGATGGGCTGCCTTGGGAACAAAAAGGGAAAAAAAAAGCCATTAATGCTCAGGAATTTTCATTTTTACTTCCCGCCAATGAAAATACG
The DNA here is from genome assembly GCF_900634775.1 of Gouania willdenowi. NCBI lineage: Eukaryota > Metazoa > Chordata > Actinopteri > Blenniiformes > Gobiesocidae > Gouania > Gouania willdenowi. Next base: position 6,858,734 of record NC_041055.1, on the reverse strand, counting down.
AGCTACCCAGTGTACATCGGCTGAGTTTTCCTCTGACATACTGACCTCTCCAACATCTTCCACTGCAGGAATCGGTCAAAGTAAAGACTGTCCTGGTACTGGGTAAAGGGCTCCCCACTGAGGTACTGATGCAGCTCTCTGATCAGGAGAAGAACTATTACACTTTCAGTTGCACAGAAGGTTATCTAACGTGTAAAGAGGTTGACAAGTCATCAGTGAAATGGAAACATGCTCTCCAAACCTTCACGAACCACTGGGTGATGCCACATGTACAGTTTGGAAAGCATCAATTTGATATTAAACATTATAAGCTCTACTAGTACTTGCATTTGGAGTACACTTGTGTCACTAGTACCATACAAATAGCAGTGTTGTACCCAAGACCACACTATCCGACACCTAGACTTGCTGGAGACCAAGACAATATTAAGACATTAGGGAGTTAAGGTTTGGTCAAGTCAAGACCTAGACCATAAAAATCAATTGTTAAGCTCATGATAAGGTTGAACAGTTAAAGAGCATTCTCTCTTTAATTTTAGTTTTCTTGTAAATGCACTTGACAGACAAAAACAAGGTGTCTGCAACTCTTTCAATGCACAACTGACTGTAAATAAGATAGACTTATGTGCCAGTTTTTGCAGACCTCTGACACATAAGGGACTGGAGAAGATTTCCAAGGAGGCAGAACAATCAGTGAGCTAACGCCAAATGTTTCAGGTCAAAGCCTTAATGAATCAGGAAGAGTTCCAAGTTCTTTCTCAATATTATCACATTAATAAAGTTGAAGAATTGCAGATCAGTGGTGGTCTTGACGAAAAATCCAGAGTCCGGCCAGTCCGACACAAGACCAAGGCCTTCAAGATGTGGTCTTGAGACCAAGACCAATCTCAAGTTTTACAACACTAACTAGCTACTAGCTAAGCAAAAAGTGTCACTAGTAGTACTAGTGCGGTAAAACGTGTCTCCAATTTTACGAGAAAAGGTGCGTTCACACCGAACTCGACTTCAACGACTCTGGCAACTAGATTACATTCAAAATCAATGTAAATAATGCAGCTTCAAGCGACGTGACTCGCGCGATTCCAGCGACTTTGGCGTGCGTCCTGAGTTGGTGGAAGTCATTCAAAGTCGAAAGATTTTAATTTTTCAAGCGACTTCGTGTGACGCTGTGTCGCAACATTTTTTTCCTTTCCTTCAACTTACTGGGGTCAATAGTATATTTTGAGTGGACTCATTCTTTAGTAACTCTGTAAGTTGAGCATTTAAAGCACCGTAAGTACACGTGGTACTGTCTATGATGAGTGCTGTAAACGTGCGGCCAGAGAAGACGTGATCAGCCCTCTCGATGCAGCAGCCCTCTCAGTGTTGCCATCGGCTCTGCAGACACACTATTCCCCGGTCGTCATGTCGCTGTAGTGATGGAGCGACCAAAAAGCACGACTATGTTCAGTTTGAACGCACTTTAAGCGATTGGTTATAATCCTTCCTACTTCATTTTCATTACGTCTCCTAGTGAATCCTTTGACTTTACTGGTACTACTAGTAGACTAAACACGGTCTACATGTACTACTAGTGAGATCTTGAGTTAACTAGTTGTACTAGTAAACAAAACATCTGCTTTTCTCCATAAAGGTTTTTCGTGGAATAGAGCATGAGTAGACTTTACCATGAAAGCAAAATTGTCTACAGTTTTGTGATACTCAAAGCATTTCTAGTACTACTAGTAATACAAAATTGTCTACAAGCCTTTGCTATGGTTGATATTACCAATATCAAATGAATCCTCAAACGGCTTTCCATAGTACATTGAAGTCATTGTTATGTTGAAGAAAAAAGTTTGAGATGGGAGATTTAGCGACAATAATCAGGTAGGCTGTGGTGTTCAAACCACTACTCAGCAACTATATTTTGGTCTCCTGCTGGTGGTTCATCTGCTTCATGGTTAGATGCGCTGTTGTCCTAACTAAAGAGGAAGGTAGCACTGAAAGGACAGACTTTTTGACGTGGGAAGGACATCTGTACGCACTCGCTGCAGTCACGGAAGACGTTGCTGCATGGGTCGGAGAACAGATCTTGGATACAGTTTTGTTCATGCTTTGCCACCACCGACAAACACTGGCTGGACTGTGAGGAAAAACAGGGAGAAATGATTGAAAATAGAAATCATTACTGACTTGTTACAAAATATTACCCTACTGAAGTATCTTAGTGTTTGACTACTTTAGTTTAACTTTGCCATCTTCAGACTGTCAGAGACTGCAGATATAAATGAGGTGAAAATGGTTGATCATATTCACTGTTTTGTAACCACCTACTTTTTTTTACATGAGGATTAGAGCAGAAAAGAGAGAGGGAACTTTTCTCTAAATTATATCAGACCTCACTCGATAAGAATCGCTGAATGATCCGTAAGCCAAACTCTTCCCTCTCCTCATCGGATTTAGTCTTGAAAGCGTCCTGAAACCAGAACAATTCGGAAATGAAGCAGAGGGTGAACAAACTGGAAAGCAGAAGTTTAGCACGGTTAACAAAAGGTCGCCTTTTGATTAAATATTAGACCAGGGATGGGTAACTGTTATCACAGTGGGGGCCACAAAAATGTGATTGTCTGTACTGAGGGCCACATTAACAACATTCACGCCAGTATTAAGAATATTGACCAATCTGAGCACTAACTCAGAAAAGAACAAGGACTTTTAGTCATTTTGTGTGTTTAACTGTCATTTTGGGAATTTTTGCTGAATTTTTTTGTATTTCATGAGTCATGTGGTTTTTTGTTATTTCTTGAATGTTATGTTTGCATTTTGGTTATTGTCAATCTGTGCTTTTTTTTTTTTTTTTTCAGTATGCTTGTCGTTTTGGTATTTTATGTGTTGTTGTTTTGTGAGTTTAGGTGTTTGTCCTGTTTGTGTGTTTCATGAGTCTTTTTTGTGTATTTTTGGAATCTTTTTTGTGTATTTTTGTTGGCATTCTGTGCATTTTGCTGTTGTTTTGTGTGTTATGTTGGGCTTCATGTTACTTCATTATTCTTGAATTACAATTTTTGGTGGAATTGTCTTGGGGGGCCGCACAGAATTAGACCGAGGGCCACATGTGGCCAGGGCAGGAACTTTGTCCCCAACCATTACGGAAATGATCCAGGACTGACAATGATCTGCAACAACACTGAGGTAAGTGATACGCATCAATGTAACATCAACAAAGAGGTCAATGTCAATTTTTAGTTGAAGTTACGAAGGCTTTGCAGCTTATACATTTTCTGAAGGTTTTTTTTTCACATCTGGAATTGTTTAAGTTTATAATCTGTGTCTAAATGTTGCTCTTTAATGGTGCAAAGCAGATTTGGTTGCTTAGTTCTGTGCATTTCGCTCTTGTTTTGTGTGTTTTTGTGTAATATGTTGGGCTTCATATTACTCCCAATTTCTTGAATTACAATTTTTGGTGGAATGGTCTCTCAGAATTAGACCGTGGGCCCCAGTTGTCCATGTCTGTATTTGACCATCGTGAAAGGATATGTTCAATGACCCAAGTAATTTTTTCAACTTTACTTAATTACATTTTAATTAATAATTTTAAACAATACTTTTTGAATGTACTTAAAAATAATGCAGTAAATGCATCATATACTTCTTTAAAAACCAAAAATCCAAGATTATTAAAATTACTATTTTGTCATTTATTTATTTTTCCTTTTATTTCCAAATTACCCAAATTTCCTCAATGTGTGATAAAAGATTGACAGTCTTACCTATAATTCATTAACCAGTTGATCAACAATTGTTTTATTTGTTTTGATTAAAGGATTATTGTAATAGACGGAAAACATTGTAAAATGTGAAAAACAAACAATTCAAATCAATATTTAGCTTCAGCCTAACTGAGGAAATTTGGCTCGTCGTTGTATTGTTTTCACTTAGCTGCAAAGAATTTGTGTTAACATCCTGATCTCATTTCATTTCATGTATTTATTTAGCACATATTAAAGAAAGAAAACAACATTAAAGGTCCTCCTTCACATTGTTATCGTGAGATAGCATTGTCCTTTTTCAGGGTGGGAGGTCAAAGGTCAGTGAGACGTACCAAAGCGTCCAGCAGGCTCATGTAGTTCTGCAGGTCTTGTCGACTCTCACAGAAGAGCTTGAAAAGCTTCTTGCCGATCGGCTGCTTCACACACAGGCTGTAGTAGTCCCGCTCTGAACACACACACACACACACACACACACACACACACACACATGCACACACAGAGCTGGTGACGGAGCTGCCATGTAAGGCTTTAATCCGCTACTGGGAGCAACTATATAGCTACTTCCACATACCAACTGTGCTTTTTCTGACAAACTGTGCAGTGACTGTCAGGTGCTGGCGATATGGACTAAAACTCATATCTCAATATTTTTTTTCTCAAAATGACGATATACGATATAAATCTTGATAATTTTAATTCAAATAAAGTCTGCCACACAGGCACGTTTATTAACAAACAGCTGCACAACATGTGCCACTTTAGGCTTTTTATCCTCCAAGGGACATCACATGTGAGTGAGTTCTGTCGTGTGGCATGTTCAATGGTAGTTCTGGGCTAGGACACAATCATTGTCGACTTTTGCTCTCAACGAAGGCGGACGCTTTTTTCCTCTCGCTCCCTCCCTTATCTGCCCCTGCTTGCTGCTGCTTTGTTTTGTACTGTCTTTTGTCAGAATCTAATAGGAGCCTCTCTCTACATCTCTATCCACAAACTGAAATTATGGAATTGATCAGCTGGTCTCTCAATGCAATCGACCAAAAGTTTTTGACAAAAAAAATGGGCAGAGGAGAGCCCGCCTGTCCTGACGGAACGTTTGCAGCTGGATACACGATGGACTCATGGGATAAGTGGAAGATTGTGTGTCTGTCTATCCTTTCCGTTCAGAAAGGATAGACAGATGCTGCTGATTGGAGCTGGCAGTTTTCTGATCTATCACAAAGTTTGAATAACATTGGCAGCTGTTTTGGAAAGGCTGAGGGATTGTGCAAGACTCTTAACACTCATGAGTTAAACAAACTCAAAAGTAAGCAGGATGCAACTTTTGAACATATACGCAGTATGGATCTACCTTGGAGAAGTTGACACCTCAGCTTGGAAGCTCAGGGCCACCATATTGTATATATTGCTCCAAGACCTGGACTTCAAGGCTAACGGAAATTGTGCTTAGCCTGGCCGAAAACAAATCGTTATCTTCATTTTGCTCCCCCAGAAGGCCTGCCGTTCAAGGCTGGTTTATCTCTCTATTCTCCAGGATGTTTGTGTCAAATGATGCTCCGCCCCCCTCCTCCTCCTCCTCCTCCTTCTCCTCTTCCCTTCACTGCTACCACCTGGGAACTTTGTTTCTGAATCAGAACTATCCAAGGTTGGCTGCAATCCTTTCCTCCGCCCCCAACCCTAACTCTTGCTTTTATGGGTAATTGTACTTTTTTGAGTATATTTCTAAATCAGTAATTTTACTTGTACTTAAGTACATTTTAAAGAAGTAATTTATTTCATTTCTACACCCAACCGTTGCTGAGTAAAATATTATTTTTGTTTTTAAAATGAAGCTCAAATGCATCATATAATAGCCGACCAACCAGATTAAACGTAATGCACAGTGCCAAAACAGCATTGAATGATGGCTGTTTTCTCAGTTTTAGCATTACTAGATGTAGATTTTTTCAATACTATTTTGAATTGAATTAATTTGAGTTATTTTATCTAAAAAATAATTGTACATCTTGACAAACCTTTTATTTTATTCAGATGCCTTTGTGGGAAATAAATTAAGTTCCAATTGTGCAAGATTTGGTCTCATCCTTTTTAAGTTTCTACATGAGATGTTTACTGTATGCAAGGGAACCGTTGCAAGATTTATGACTAAAAATAAACGTGGGGGGTGAAAGTAACTCATAACCTTTACTTTGAGTACTATTTAATTGAGCTACTTTTTACTTGTACTTGAGTCCAATTTCAATCAAGTAACAATACTTCTACTTGACTGGTACTCTTTACACCTCTGGCTATAAAAATCTATAAATCAATATAGGCGATATTGTAATTTTCTATATCGCCAAAATAGAAAACTCGATATATCATCCAGCCCTAGTGACTGTTTAATTTTTCTTCCAAACTGCATAGTTTTTATTTGATTATTATTTCATTTGACATTTAGCAGTGTGCCTTTACCTAATGGAAAATCAATTCTGAATCGGAATATGCTTAAGTTGTATCTGTCTTTGAGTGTGCACAGAGAGATTAGAACAGCTGGGACTTGCTCACCGATGCTTTTCGCCAGCTCATCACACTGACTGATGTGAGGGAAACGAAGCATTTCTCTCCATTTCGAGCTCCGACCTCTACTGCCTCCGTCTGAAATGCACAGAGAGAGCTTTTACAATCCCAAACAACAACATAAAATAGTAATCTATGTTGAATTGCCTTTGAAACGATATATCACACGACTATGTTACGATAAATTTCGAAATGACCGGAAAAGGGAATGGACACCCCCCCCCCATTAAGCATTAACGGAGGAGCAGTCATTTGAAAGCGCCCCTGAGGTACATACGGAGTAATTGGCCTCATTAATATATTGGCATGTGTCAATGATTCGGTATCACCAATTTGACTCACAAATAAATGACTTTAATGGATATCGCCTAAAAAAGGAGGGTGGGCCCCTAATCAAATTGTGCGAGGCACAATTTGAAATACCTTTGAAAAGATATAGCACAACTTTGTTACCATAAATTTGGAAATTATCAGAACTGAGGGGTGGAAAAAAAATTAGGCCAAGATTCACAGCTCCGCACTGCAAACACCGTAAAAGTTATCAAAAATCTATGGATAACTTTTGGTGTTCCACTTTTCTAGATCATCTCTAGCAACTTTGAGCCACGTCGGTGAAACGCTCTAGGACAAGTGTGTTAAAATAGGACATTTGTCCTATGTTGAGTTCTGTTCACTCTGTAGCGGGCGCTAACGCACCAATGTCCGTTTTTCCACATCGAGCTGGTTTAGGGCCGGGAGTTTAATAACTGATTCGCATCTGACACAAATCGAAGTCTGTAGGTGCAAATGGGAGCATTTTCCAAAAATGTTATATTTTGGCCAAAATTCACGGCTCCTCCCTGCAAACACTATAAAAGTTATAAAAACTCCATGGATCTCTTTCGGTGTCCTACTTCTCGAGATGATCTCCAGAGATTTTGAACCCTGTCAGTGAAACGCCTTAGGAGAAGTGCGTTAAAATACAACGTCAATTCAAGATTCTGGACTTCCTGTGTATGGCGTGGTCATACTAATATTTTTTACTTGTCTTGTCCTGGTCTACTTTTGTGTCCATTTTCATGATTCTACAGTTTAAGACAACAATGCATGTTTTGTTATTGCAATTCAATAAATGAATTTATTTTATTGCATAATTATGACCATCACCAGCCCTCCCTAAGGAAGGGAATAGAAACACTTTGATATAAAAAGAGAGGACAGTGTTACACCTTGGTGAGGGGGTGGGGGGAGGAGGAAGGAAAGACTCAAGGTAAGAAATGTAAAGGGTGGGGAAGAGTTGATTATTTTAAATTGAGAGTGAGATGTGAAATTGTAGTTGTGCATATTGTGTTGTGTATTCAAGCCATTCTGGTGACAAGTGTGAAGCTTAGGTTTAATGGTGGTGGCTGTGGACAGAGGGAAGGCGTGAGTGGTAATACCTAGAACAGGTATTTGGGATCAACGTGTCTAAAGTTAAGCCCAATATGAGTTTTATCCCACAGCCCAAGGCGTGCCAGTGTATGCGCCGAACGGGTAGCCGGCGGGCCCAGAACCAGCAGGGGCCGAACCTCAGGCCAGAAGGACCCAGAATAGAAGCAGCACCGGGACTAGCCGCATCCCCAGCCGCAGAGGGCATCGAGGGGACGCTGCAAGTCACCTCGCCGGCCCCCAGGCGCATCGACCGAGCTCCGCAGAGCGCCCCAGATCACCCTTTATTGACGCCTTAGTTATAGCCAAAGTCAGGACCCCCCTCCCTTAGGGCCCAGCCAGAGCAGGGGCCACCCTGCACCGCACCCACAGGCATGCAAGGGCGCGGCCTGTGCCGTCCACCCCGGAAGACTCCCGCCAGGAACCGGCCAAGGGCGAGCCCCCGGACGAAACAGCCCCGCAGATAGCAGGACAGACCTATCAGACGGCCAACAGCTACGTTAACCACTGTGAATTTACTTGTAATCTGTTACTTTGACCTCTGACAACAACTGCTTCTAAAAACTGAGGGGCGGATTCACAAAAGGTTTGTGGTATTAAAACTAGGGATTTTGATTTTTTTTTTTTTTTAAATTTTAATTACTTTATTAATCCCTGATGGGATGCACCAGTTTTTTTTATTTGTATTAGGATTTCAAACAACACAAAACATACATTAATAAAAAACTAAAGTGCATAAAAGTGGATAAATCCACGACAAATGAATTATTGTCCTTTTGGCACAAGTCTGCTTAGCCACAGTAGATAGGCTAATAATGTAATCCAAGGGCCCTATAAAATCTGTTTTATTTTTTTCCAAATTCCATGTTTTCCACTATAATTTTTTTAATTCCAATTTATTTATTTATTTTTTTAAAGAAAATATTTGTTTTTAACTCCCGTGAGGAAACAAAATAAATACTAATAAACAAGAAAAAAACATAATGAAACAAAAAAGTATGTCAAAAATAAAGTAAGATACAATTAAAAAGTAGATATAAGTTGTAGTGACATGGATTATTCTGACTGCTCCTTTTTAATTATTTATATGTCATATAAAGATGTATGAGAACAACATTAATGTCACCCAATTTCCTCTCAGGGATCAATGATTTACTGAATTTGATCAGGTTTATTGATTAGGTTTTGATCAACTTAGTTTAAATGAACCTAATTTAAATTATCCTGATGGCATCATTTCAGACCGTAATGATTACACAAAACTAAATAGACACGAGGAAGCATCAGTTAGTTCACCAATAGGAGTCAGAATATTTACTAGTATCAGAAGTTAGCATTAAACTATGATGTTTAAGACTTGATGGTCTCGTCCACAACAACAGAACAACTTGTCTCATGGATCTTCCGTAGATCTGATTAGACGTTGTTCAAATGTAACATTCTAATAACATTGCTCCAACTGACTTTTATTTTGTAAACCGGAAGTTCCCACTGAAACGGTTGTACTTGAGGTAGCTTGCTGACTGTGAATGTCTACGTATAGACACAGACAAAAGGCTGGAATAAATAGAACTAACAACATGGACTGAGTTATTCTTAGTTAACAGACACAACACTGAGCAGGGGAAGATGATTAAAGCTGATCACGTTTTCACGGAGCACAGCTGCGCTACATGAAAAACGGACGGAGCTTTACAGGCACAGCAAAGTTAAAATGGCACTAAGAAATGTACGTCGGACACCGCGTCACTGCACGTTGTTTGATTGCGTCAATGCGTCACACGCTACTATTCGGCCTTGCTTTTAACTCACTTCACCGAAGGCCAAATGTCGCTTTTTTTGCAATATTCGGCTGAATAAATTCGATTACCGAATATTCGATGCATCCCTAATTAAAACGTGTGCAAACATCACTTCACATGCTGATAAGGAGTACAAGGGGCAGGGAATCAGGACTGCACGTGAGCTGCACTTCCCATTGCACCCTCAATTCATTTAACACCTTTCCCTCTAATGAATATGCATAGTCGTCAGATATCACAGGGGGGGCAAAAATATGGGAGGGGGAAATGAAAATAAAGTTATGCAGGGAGAGCAATGCGATTAATGAAATCTGGAACTGTTTGCAGTGATAGTTTTAGTACCATACAGTGCGATGCTAAATGCTATACGTAAGTTCACAGTGCATTAGTGAATTGATCCAGCGTGGCTGCTAAAGCTGCTACGTTCTCTAGCGAGTGGGCGGGATAACACTACAGACAGGATGACAGCACTAGAGACGATAAAGAAACTTTCTTTTGAGGAAAGACGACAGCTTTTAAAAGATGGGAGACCAACACCTGAGCTACCAGAGCTACAGGTAAGGTAAGGTCAGAAAATTGTATTTTCCACTGTGAATGGTACAAAAGTTGTTGTGTTTCCAACGGATGCGCTGCTGTGTCACGAGCTATATCTTGTTGGGCGAGTATGGAGGCTATATTGAATTATTGCTTACGTTTTTTTCATGGTGTTTTACAATGTTGATTTTGTTTGATTAACACTTGCCAGCAGAAACATGTGAAATTGTCATTGCGTCACTGAAAGATTTAGGGAAGCAACTGAATTACCACCCTTTGTGAATGTGGTTATTATGCTGAGTCTGACAGATTAATTAAGATCAACACTGTAATCTAATCTCTCATTCACTGAAACTTGTTTGTTTATTTAATTCAAGACATTAAAACACATTTCTCCTCCACATTAAAAAAAGAAGAAAAGACTAATGAAAAGGAGCAGAAATAAGTCAAACTTATAACATCTTCCCCCTCCATAACAAAACAAACAAATAAATAAATTATATTAAACAAAGTTAAGCTGCAAAGCAGTCATTGTCACAACTCATTTGAAACAACAATGCAGTTACATTTTTGTCTTTTATTTCTTCAACATACCACCTTTCACATTCTTTTTGAACATGTGAGCTTGATTATTTGACCTCATCATTAAGATCAGTGTTTCTCAAATGGGGGTACGCGATGGCACTACAGGGGTACTTGAGAGAGAGAGAGAGATTAAATAAATAACAAATAAAATGTCAGTCTTGGTCCCACCCCAGGCATGAGATGTCTGGAAATGATAAAAACTATAGAAATAAATCTATTCAGGACCCGCTAAATCTACGTGTTTCAACCTTGGGGTTGGAACCCCATGTGGGGTCACCTGGAGTTTAAATGGAGTCACCTGAAATTTCTTCAAAAATTAAAGATAGATTTTTGAAATTTTGTAATTAATATTATTATTATCATTTTCATCAAAACAACACAAAAAACTGTATTTCTGTACTTTCACTTTGTGAATGGAGTTAAACTAAAATGTGGTAAAAGAAAAATATCTGAGCTCAAAAACTGATTCTAGAAAAAAAATGTCTTTGGGGTCGCCAGAAATTCTTGAAATCAAAATGGGGTCACAAAATTAGATTATTTTAAATGTGTGTTATCACTCATTCATTACATCATTATGTTCTATAGTTGTTTTTAAGGACTTTTTGACCTAAAGAGTTGACCCATATGAGTTATTTTAAATGACTCCTCAGGCCAATATACAGGGCTATGCAAGTTTGGAGGAGACGGGCCGTCTTTGGCCAGGTCATGTGACCTGGAGAACGTTTCACTTTACGGCAGTCACATATGAGCATTTCCCGACCCGGCGCCATTGTTGTGGGCAACTGAAACCAGTTAGCCTCTGTTTACATCCAAAAGAGCACAATATGGTAGTTTCGTGTTGGGTCAATGGTGCACTAATCACCGATAGTTCAGTTAAACGTGGATTCTTTAGTAAGGGAAGTCGGCAAGTCAGATCCGTAACTTTGGGATAAGGATTGGCTCTTAGGGCTGGGGTGCTAAGCAGGGCTGCGCTCGAGCCACGACTACTGTCTATGGGCTGGAAGAGCAGCTGCCACCGCCGTACCCTTCTGTCCACCACCGAAGAAGCGAGCCCGCCTCGCCGCAATGGTGGTGCTCCCCCCTACTCTCCCCCACTCCCTGGCATTGCGGCCGACATAAGCCCTGCCCCGCTTCGCACCCCAGCCCTTAAAGCCAATCCTTATCCCGAAGTTCCAGGTCAACTACTGTCTGCATACACAGTCAAAAGACAAGGGAGGCTGGTCCTACTGACTGTTGAGTTTTGCTACAGTGCTGCAGCGCTTGTGGCCACTAGGGGTGCGTGACGTGAAAGTTACGGGTCTAGCGCCCCCAGTGGCAAAAAGTTACACAGTGTGCCTTTAAATAGTTTTCTCAGCAAAATTTTATATTTGACCAAAGGGCATACTTGGTTTCAGAAATAAGAAAAAGGGGGAACTTGAGCCAAAAAAATTGAGAATCACCCACTGAACTGAAATGCACCATTCTTTTGTCACTGTTCTCAATTTGGGTTTTTCAAACATCTTTATTCCTCGCAAGTTATAATTCCTTTCTCTCGTAATGATTTTTTTTTTTTTTTTTTTTTTTTGCAGATTTGTGGGTAAGATGTTTGAATGTTGTTAAAAATGTTGTGAATGTTGAATTATTTTTAAAAACTTTTGCAGAACCAGTTTTTAAAGTGTTGACACCATCAGTAGGATCCCACAGATGCAATTCAATCCTTTGGTGAAAGTGCATGAGCTCAAGCAATGATCCATAACACACGCACACGCACACGCACATGCACACACACACACACACATACCCGGCAGTCAGGTTTCAGACAATAGTACACTCTCTGCATGCTGTGAATGGGTTATTTTTAGCTTTGGGAAAAGGAGAGCCAGTGGGACTGCATTTCACAGTCATTGCTAAATCTGCAAGGTGGCATCGACACCTTTCTAACAACATGTGTTTATAAACACACACACACACACACACACACTAAAAGGCCTGTTCTTTCCTCTTCATTAGATTTACTCCTACGGTTCATGACCACAAAACATTCACTCAACAAGAGACGAGTACAGAGAGACTATGTAAAAAAAAAAGTTGATGTTATGACCTTCTTTGGTCAAAGTAAAAATGAACATAATACACAAGTGTTGATATGTGGCTCATTTAGCAGTTATTTAATCTGGAGTTGATTTAAAGGGGAATAATTGCATAGAAGTTACATAGAAAGTAGAAACACATATACAAGATAAATCTCGCAAACTACCGGTACTTTGTCCCGACATATGCGGGCGGCCCCCAATCCAATTTATGGACTTGTGAATTTATAGGAACAACAAATGTGCACAATAAAAATCTAAAACGGTACAAAACAGTAACAAGATACAGAAAAGTGACTTCAAAAACACACATAAAACAAAATGACTCAATGCAAGCACAAAAGAATAAAAAATACAAGGAAAATATACCGAATGACTCAAAAAGACAGCGAAAAACACAAAACAGCAACAAAAATATACAAAAATTACAGGAGAATACAGGAAAGGACAAAAAAAACACACAAAATGGCAACAAATGCGCACATGAATAACTAAAAGGTGCAAAGTGATGAAAAAAAATACAGAAAAATGCCTCCAAAAGCACACAAAATGACTCAATACAAGCACAAAACAAGAAAAAAAACCCACATAAAATATGAGAAAATCTACCAAATGACTCAAGAAGACAAAAAAGTTACAAAGCAAGAACAAAATACAGAAAAAATGACTCCAAAAGCACACAAAATGACTCAATGCAAGCACAAAAAAACATAAAATATAAAAAAATCTACCAAATGACACAAAAAGACAACAAAAACACAAAACTAAAAAATGGCAGAAGAATACATGCAAAGACAACCAAAAGGTACAAAGCGATTAAAAAAAAAACCCAGAAAAATGACTCCAAAAGCACAAAAAATGACTCCAAAAACACAAATCAAGAAAAAATCCCACATAAAATATGAGAAAATCTACCAAATGACTCAAAAAGACAACAAAAACACAAAACAGCATCAAAAAATAAGAATACACGAAAAGACAACAAAAATACATAAAATCACAAATGTGCACAAAAATAAGTGAATAGAAAAGAAAACAATACAAAAAATGACTCTAAAAAACACACACACACACAAAATACACTATACAAGCACAAAACAACAAAAAACCCACATAAAATAGGAGAAAAAGATAGGCCTACACACCAAAAGACAACAAAATACACAAAACAAAAAAAAAATACATTCATAGTCAGAATCATCTCCTCTATGACAGAATAAAACTTGTGAATCCCTGCATTAGAGGCTCCAGCAGGGCTCGTTTTGTGGCTAATGCAGCAACATTTGGCAGAAATATTAACCAATTGATGATCGATAGCTGGGTCGATCATTAACGGAGCGTTTGAATGTTGAACATTATAATCCACGTGGAAAAAAATCCCCGTCTCGTGTTTAAAAATTGAAATATGACAAATGACAAACATTGTATAACAATTAGAGGTATGATTATGGTTCCTTTGATTTATCTTATAGGAACTGAAAAGTCGTATCAATAGGCTGTTTAAACAGGGGTCAGTGTTGGTATATGATCAACAGAAAATTATGAAAACGGCTATCTTGACATTAATTTCTCAATCATATGTAGTTGATCAAAAATCAATGAGTATTGTCTGGATAATAACACCTGATAGGGATACAGAAGTGAGTGACTGCTCCAGAAGCTCCAGCTGGGCTCGTTTTGTGACTTCTGCAGCCGTTGCACGAGGAAATATTTCTACCTGACGGCTCGACCAGTTTATACTGATGGAATGTTTTATTATTAAAGCATTGTTGAGCTATTACAGTAAATCAGTGCTAAGTGTGTGTGTCGACGTACACTTTCTTTGCTTTGTCATCCTAAATTGAGAGATTTTGTCCAGTCGTTTGCACAATAACTGAGAAATAAGGAGGTTTCTTTTGCTAACTATGAGATATTTCACCATCACATCTGCACTTTACTTCCAATCTGATCTTATTTGCAAACGTTAACGTGGTGACTGGTTGTGTAACATAGTTTAGTTTACAATTGTAATCTCTCAAAGTTTTTGGATATTTTTAAGTGTGTCATGCGTTACTGATATCAAAGTGTAAAAGTTCAATGTTTATTTGACCAAATCAAAGCATATCCCTGTAACAGAATCAATGCATTATCACATATTTTTCAAAAGACAGCAAAAAGTCAAAGGCCACGTTGCTTTTTTTTATTTTTTATTTTTATTTTTTAATTAAAAATGAAATAATTGAATAATTGGTGCCACTGTGTTTAATTGCCATTAAATGTAGAACTAAAACTCATCTTCACAAACCAATTAATTAATGGAAATGTTATGTAAATAATATTATAATAATTTTAAGAACAAATTATTCAAAGTTGTATTTCTTAATAATACGTATTTAGGAATAAAAACTAAAACTTTTTTAAAAAAATAGTTTTAAAAAAATGTATTAAGAAAATGATGGAAACAGTTTTAAAAATTAACACAAATAGACATTAAAATGATAGAAATAGTTTTAAAAATAATACAAATAGATTAGAAAATGTATTGAAAATTGTTTTCAAAGATTAAAAAAAATAAATAAAATTTAGTAAAAAAAAATAGAAACAGTTTCTTAAAATTAAATAAATTGTAATAAAGTTATTAAAAAACCGTCAAAGAAAATTCTAGAAATCGTTTTTGAAGAAAAATGTATGACAATTGTAAAATAAAATTGAAATGTAGTAAAAATCATAAAAGCCAGAGGATGGGGCAGTGTGTCCTACCTGCTCGGGCTCTGATCAGAGCACTGTTGGCCACCATGCTTTCGATCTCCATGGACGAGCCAGAGTTTCCAGTCTGAGTGAGATCGTTTTCAGTCAGCAGAAACCCTGAGCTCCTCAGCAGCAGCAAACCCAGGTGACTCAGGCATGAATGGAGACTCAGGTTAGTTCACCTGCCTAATGACAGCACTAGCACGCCTACAGGTTGTTAAAGGGGCGGAGCTTGCAGCAGGAAACAACTGTCTGAGGTTAAATCAGTCTGAAACAAGAACAGCCAGTCTGTGAGTCTGTATAGGGTATTAGTGAGAGCAACTGTGGTGAGAGATTTGTCTCAAAAATATTTACAATTTTCTCATGTATTTTTTTTTAATTTATTTTCAGTTCAAAGACGGACTTTGTGATTCTTGCCGGAGGGGGGGGGCAAAATAAAAAATAGAATTAAATATAGACCATTTTGAGATTCGCTTTCTGCTTCATTTTTACTGCAGTACCATACATGAACTGCTGGGCGCAGTGTCGCTTCACCATTTACATTGTGAAGAAAAATTGCGCAACAGAAGAAAAACCAACCTAAAAAGTTTGGGACCATTTCCCTGAAAACGTATACTACACGCATGAGGTAGAACAAACGTGTAACAGTCACTTTTGAGAGTATAACACCACAAGGTGGCACCTCTTTTATTTGGTATGGTCAATAGGTCACTCTTCTTTGTTTACTTTTTCTCTTACTTTTACGTTGTGGACATCGGCCATCTGTACGCGGACCGATGGGCAATGCTCCCCCTGCCCCCTGCAAATTCCGCATATCTTTCAGATCCACAAATATATCCATAGTTTACACGTGTTTTATCATTTGCGTGTGTATTCATCATGCTTATGAAATGTGTTAAGCGCGTTTGTGGATCGGCCGATACCTGACAGTGAAGTTGAAAAGATATTCATAGATTCGGACTTCCGGCATCAATAATTCATTAACGAATTATCGACACACAAATTACGCCTCTTTAAAGTCCCAGTAAAGCAGAAATAAAGACACACGTCATTGACCACTGAACCAAATTTGAAAGGTGAAAAAAATTGCTGAGTGTATAAAATTAGGTGTCAAAATCATGGAAAGTCAAGCACTTCCCTCTGCTCTGAGACGCTGGGGGCGTGTCAGTTAGAGGCGCCGGAACAACGCCCACATGCAGAAAAGGTGCCGCCTCCATGTATTAACCCTATGGGAGTGTACCGTTTCTATGGGAGAGAACAATGGGAAAGCGGCTCCAGCGTCGATAGTGGGGTTTTTTGGCTAGGGGGTGAATTGCGCCCGCTACAGGCCGCGCTAGTTTGGTATGCTTCAGCAGCAGGGTCGGGTTTATGCTAATGATGGCCCCGTTACGTAACGCGACTTCGATTTCTGACCCGCTCATTAAATCCTGAACACAGACATTTGCAGCACAGTTTGTGAAGCCTAGCTCCAAAATGACATTATAAATGGTTAAAAGGCTTTGTACATGTTTTAAGGAATAATATTTATGACCTATTTAAAGTGTTTAGAAGACAATGTCAGAATTCGCAGGGACTTTAACATCGGTGTGAGGTGGACAACATGCTACAATCATTGGTCTCTACGAGCAGCCGGCTGAGGGACCAGAGCACAGGGACCATCTGCAAATTGGAACACCGCAACTTCAAGATATTACAAGAAGTTTGAGAATCATTTGAAAAAATTAGATTCTTAAGATAATGTACATAATATAAAAATGTTTTAAGCGCCATAAAACACAGTGACTATACCAAATATACATCTATCTCAGGTGTGTAGTATACGTTTTCAGTGAAATGGTCCCAAGCTTTTGAGACTTTAGGTTGGTTCTTCTTCTGTTGCACAATTCTTCTTCACAATGTAAATGGTGAAATGACACTGCCCCCGGCAGTTCATGTATGGTACTGCAGTAAAAATTAAGCAGAAAGTGGCCGCTGGCCTGATTTTATCATGAATTTACAACATTAAAAGATACGTCGACGCAAATTTTTGTACTCAACTTTATCAATTATGTTTCTAATCATTTTTGTATTATTGTATGTGTTGGAGCGAATCTCGAGATGGTCTATATATTTAATTCTATTTTTTCTAGATCTCTGGGTCTGTGAGTTAGGATGAACAACAGACCAAATGAAGGAATAGTCCAGTGGTCTGTAACCTTTACTCTTAAAGGAGCCATTTTGGATTAAAGTCCTTCCGGAGCCGAAAAAAAAATATTTTCAATGAAGACAATACTGTGCGTAAAATTATATCCAGTTAACATTATATTGAATAATGCTATGTAAACAAAATCATTTTAAGTTAATGTATTTGAAGGGCTACAAAAATAACTTGAATTTAATTACACATGATCATGTCGGTCAACACATGCTAATTGCTAATTTCTTGCAACATATTAAGCCGTCATGTTGGCAGTTAAACAAATCTTTCCCCACACAAATGAAATCTCTATTTTCTTCCAGAATAGTGTTTGTTAGTATAGTTATCTTACCAGGGATTTAAAACGTGTAGTTAGCCACAGGTGCAAGGAAAGGTGATAGGAGGTAAAGTAGGAAGATGGCAGTTATTGCACAATGTGATTTATTTTAAGGTTAACAAATGGTTTTATCATTATTTTATTTGAAGTTAATGTAATTAATTGTCTATACCCTCTGTAAGAAATAACAATTCATAATTTTAATATTTTATTTTAAAGTACACTGACTAGGGAGCCATTGCAAAAGAGTCAAAGAGCCACATGAGGCTCCAGAGCCGCAGGTTGCAGACCCCTGGAATAGTCCCACACTTAGCGTGTTTGTGTTCTGCTGCTCCCTGCTGAGTAAAGCAGTTACTGCACAACCACATCAGTCTTTGTCAGTTTATGGTTACTTGAGTCATTGTTGGCTCATTCTGTCAACATTTTCACTAACTAGAGTGGTTTGCTTTGTATCTGCATTCAGTAATTTTAGAAATAATAAAGTAGATTTTGTAAACATGATGAGGATGAAGTGTGAACACACCCATAGTAGAGGTCATCTAAGGACAAGCTTTTACTATTGTTTTTATTCTTCATCATATTTAGTGTCACATTTATATATTATTATTATGTTATTTCATCTCAGCTTTGCACGTTCTGCTTTTATTAGTTTTTTTCTGCTTACTTTTCTACTGAAGCAGATTAGAGACAATTTTGATGGAGAAAATAATTTTGGGCAAATCAAGAAAAAAGTTGAGAATAAAATCAAAATGTTGAGATTAAAGTTGAAATTTTGAGAATAAAGTTTAAAAATAATGGTGAGATTAAAGTAAAAAACAAAAACAGATTAAAGAGTAACTCAACCCCTGCTTTCTGCTGACCTGCCACTAGGGGGGAAATTCAAAAAATGCCTTGATTATGGGCATTACATCTGTAGCAGTAAGACACGCCCAGTCAGGCAGCCGGTCAGCGCTGGCAGTGACAGAGCGCTGTCTTCTCAACTACTACACACAATACACAGCCCACAAGGATAAGCACACAACACACACAGCCCCACAGATGCAATATTACTCACCAACAGTCCCTGCTCTACTCCCACCATGAGCCTCAGAACACCGTCTTGCACACACATAAAGACACACACAGCAGCGAGACGTACTTGCACGTTCTCGTACACACAGAGACAGATGGGGATACACACACAATATGTTTGTACATACCTTGATGAACCCTCTGATTCGTGCAGAACCTGCTCTTTATAGAAGCACAAAGTCAAACACATCACTGCAGGAACTCATGGAGTTCCTCATTCAGGCTGTCAATCAAAGCTCACTGAGGGCTGTGATTGGAGAAAATCCTCCTCCTTCCCCTCAGCTTTTATAGGAGTGGTGGGACCAACAGTGACAATTGGTGCTGTGCGATGGTCACGATAATGGTTGCCCGGCAAAGAGAGCCAAAAAAGGAAGATCGACGTGGAGAAGCAACAGTTTAAAATCACAAACATGTTTGGCCGGAACGGACTTGACGGAGGTCTGCACGGACTCAAAGCGGACCATGCGCAGTTGCCCCCATATACTGGTGTCAGAGGGAGAGTGATAACAGATGGGATAAATTGCTTGTAAAGCTGAGAGAACATGCTCAACTCATTTGCAGTCTGGACTTGGAGTGTAGTGGAGTGTCTGCTCTGCTCTCGCTGAGATCGCGGCGTCTGCTTATGTGTGAGCTTTGTGGCGGAAGAGAGTAACTCTGGAGTGATACGTGCTTTCATGTCTCTAAAACATCTGAAAACTCTCTAATAACACAAGATAAAGTCCTTACATTTGTCACTAGTCTCTATTGAAAAAAAAGTGGCTAAGAGCTTCACAGTTGTGCCCGTTCACGAGGATACCGGTAACTAAGGGATGATAGGATTCAAAACAAAGAGGGGAGGGGGGAGGTTGTATCTATATAAGGTTCTACATACTGCAGCTTTAATGGATGTTTTCAATCTAGTTTATACAGTTAGTCGTTTACCTTTGACATGATCAGATGTATTCTTCATCTGTCTGTCAACAAAGGAGAGAAAACGTCACGTTTTAAACACTTCACCCACAAAACTAAAGTAAAAGTGACTAAAATCATTTCAAAACAAGACCAACTGATACCCACAAAATAGTTTAAAGTTCATTTGATGTCATTATTATGTAGTTATAGTATAAATAATATTATTTGTATTTGTTTCATTTTTGTTATTGTTCTCTTTCTCTGTAGCTTTTTTAGTTTACCTGTGATAATTTTTGTTTATTTTGTGTTTCCCGTGTTGTCTCTGGACTTATTTTAGCTCAAATGTTGTGGTTTTTAATTTGTTATTTTGTATCAAATTGAAGTGTTCACGTTGAGGCTATTATGTTTATAGTAGTTTATAATAGAACATTTAAAATTAAGTGCCTTGAATTTCATTGATTTTGATTTAGTTTCTTTGGGGGCGCACGGTGGCTTAGTGGTTTGCACGTCCACCTCACAGCAAGAAGGTCCTGGGTTCAAGCCTTGGGGTGGACTTGGGTCCTTTCTGTGTGGAGTTTGCATGTTCTCCCAGTGCTGCGTGGGTTTCCTCCGGGTACTCCGGCTTCCTCCCACAATCCAAAAACATGACTGTAAGGTTGACTGGAGTCTCTAAATTGCCCATAGGAGTGAATGAGAGAGTAAATGGTTGTCTGTGTCTGTGTTGCCCTGTGGTGGACTGGCGCCCTCTCCAGGGTGTACCCCCGCCCAGCGCCCTATGAGAGCCGGAGATTGGCACCGGCAGACCCCTGCGACCCTGTTAAACGGGAATAAGCGGGTATGAAAATGGATAGTTTCTTTGGTAATTGGTTTTGTGTCGTTTGACGCTGTGATTTCACTCTTCGTGGTGAGGTTTTGTTTATTTTTGATTCATTAAGAGTTAAAAGTGATATTTTATTCTTTTACCTTATGTTTTACACTTAAGACTAATTATTTTCATTAAATTCTTGGCGTAATTTTTATTTCTTTTCATTCATTCTTTTCATTCATTCTTTTCATTCATTCTTTTCATTCATTCGCAGCATTTGTGTTGCTTTTAGAAAAAGAGTCATTTGGTTTGTAACTTTTGCTTAGTTTTTGCCACTTTTTAGTGATTTTTGATATATTTTTGATTATTTGTTTTGTCAGGACATGCTAGTAGGACGAGTCATGATGCGGCTCTTTGGGTTTTGTGTGCTGTGACTCTGACACACACACATGCTGCTTGTTGCAGTCCTTCCATTAACAAGCAGAGTGGAAAATGATGCGTTTGTGACTTTAATGGATTATTACTGATCCGTGTCCGGCCGATGATCAGCTGATCTCGTTTAGTGAAAGCCACAATCACAAACAAGAAGTTTCTGTTAGAAGAAAAGGCTGGAAAATTTCCACCAATGTTCAAATATTCATCAATATGTCAGTCAGTCAATGGATGTTCATCATCTTCTATGTAATACTATATAAACTATGTAATAAACCCAAGCCACGCTGATCACACTTAGTTAGCATTTGATTTATTTTAAAGGGAACACGTGCACTGAGAACCAGGACACGCTGGAGAGACTATGGGGTGCGTCCAAAGAATCCCTCCTATCTCTTTTCCTATCCACTTTTCCTTAACCCCCGGAAGTGTTTAAGTAGCGACCATGATAAGGAGCATTCCAATTCTCTAAAAGCTAAGGAAAGGAGCCTCAGTGCTTCCTGTATAACCTCATTTAGCCTATGAAACACTGATGCATCCTTTACCAAAGGAGACCAGATAGTGCTGCCCCACAATTCCTTGCGGCAACAACGTTTAAAGGGACCCGCTCTTCCGACCGTTCACTGAAACTCACAATGAAAACAGAAAACTGTTTTATTCAACATATTTCATTCACCTAGGAATGCATTGTGTGTTTGTACATGTGTGTGCCTACAACGTTATGTAGGCCTAAATCTTGCATAAATGTAACAATTTCATA
This sequence comes from Gouania willdenowi, assembly GCF_900634775.1. NCBI lineage: Eukaryota > Metazoa > Chordata > Actinopteri > Blenniiformes > Gobiesocidae > Gouania > Gouania willdenowi. Next base: position 6,836,833 of record NC_041055.1, on the reverse strand, counting down.
ATATTATACTTATTTTGGATTAATGTTGATTTCTGAGTGGAAGGGGAGTCTGAGCAACTATTCTCAGTAGGGATGTAACGATTAATCGTAAGGCAGTTAAAAATCGATTCATAGGTATCAAGGTTCACATCGATGCTGTGAAAATTGAATTGCAGTACTTTTTTTAACCAGCAGAAGTCATGGCGGCGGGCGAAATCTGCTAATACTTTCTTTCTGGCTGCCTTCTACTCTTAAACATATTCATAAATGATTCCTTACCCCTTTAGCAGCAAAAGAATGTCTGTAATATTAAGTGAATATCTGTAAAAGTCACGTTTTTTCTATTAACTCTGTCTGCTAGCATAGCATCCTTTCTTCACTGCACTTAGCTACATGCCAACCGACCACTGGGTTACCATCGCCCTCTGCTGGTCCAAACAAATATCTGACGCAAATACAGTGCAGACTGTTTTTTTTTTTTTAAAGTCCAATTGTTAAGTCACAAAATACATTTTCAGTTGCACTTTCAAAAAAAAAAAAAACTATTATGCAGTTTTGTATTGTTTACTATGGAACCAGAATTTAAATGAATAGGCTTCTTCATTTGTATTATTCCTTTATTTATTTCATTCAAGATTTATTTTTAGTTAAATTGCATTGTTTGAATAGTTCATCAAGGGATTCTTTTGACAAAGAAAAATAATAAAAAAAATAGTATAGTATTTTCTAGTTTTTTTTCCCCCAAAAAAATAAAGGAATATTTTTCAGTCATTTAAATACAGTCCCATTTTGTAAAATGAATCGTGAGAGAATCGTATCGTGAACCCAGTATCGTGAATCGAATCGTATCGGGAGTTGAGTGAATCGTTACATCCCTAATTCTCAGTGTAACGTTCTTTTAGTTTAACTTTTGTTCCTCGTAGCCTGGTAACCTCTTTTCTTTTTATATACATTCAAACCTTGTGATATTTGAGATTATATCAGTGGTTAGAGCCACAGGGGAAAGTTATAAATGTGCTTTTAGTAGTTCATTTTTGGAAATGTGCAGTTATTTCATCACGGCAGCAAACGTCACTAACCTTCACCGCCGATTGTCAAAACAATGTGATGACCTTTTCCCTAACTCTTTTAGGGAGTCTTCTAACACCTTTCCTTAAACCCCCTGACATCATCCACGAGGTTAAGGAAAAGTGGATAGGAAAGGAGATAGGAGGGACTCTTTGGAAGCACCCCATAGTCTCTTGGCTGGCCTAGGAACGCCTTGGGATCCCTTGGGAAGAGCTGGACAGAGTAGCTGAGGAGAGGGAAGTCTGGGCCTCGCTGCTAAGGATGCTGCTCCCGCGATCTAGACTACGGATAATGGCATAAAATGGATGAATTGATAGAAAACAAAATCGGTCACAAAATCACAGACGATGCTATCTGTAGTACCACTTCTGGCCCCGCCCACATCCTCTACCACTGAGGGTGATCGTCTGTCCAGGTTCTTAAAACACTTTTTAATGATCCTTTTTTCCTCATTTGTTATTGTTGGTTTATTAATTATTTAATCTTTATTTTTAACCAGATTAGTGCCATTGAGGAGCAGTTTAAGAGGACAAATAAATATAAATACATACAATAAATAGCAGTATAACTGTAAAACCGGCACACATAAAGCACTTGCACACAAGGTCGGCTGCAGAGATTTCATCCAGCTTTAAACTCATTTGATGTAACAAATGTTTTGAGTTTAAGTTTGGATTTTATAGTGATCCAACCTAAAGGTGCATTTTTTTTGTAGCACAATTCCGTTCGAACTGTGGGGATGAAAAATTGTAGAAAACCCAATGATTGAAGATTGTGGCTTCCATGATTGCTTTTTAAAAGACGACACAGAAAGAAAAGCAAGCCTTTAACACTTTTTTTTACATTGCTTTCAGCTTCTGGACTTATTTAGATCCTTTTTGGGTTTTTCTGGTCATTTTGTGTTCTTTATTTCATATTTTTGTCTCATTGTTCTCAATTGTCCGTCATTTTTATCACATTTTGGTAGCTTTTTCTTACTTTTTTTGCGTAATTTCTATCACAGTTTTGTCCTCATTTGTCCTTTTTTTTCCAAACTTGGGTCATGTTGGTTCCCGCTGACTGATTTTATATTGGTTCCTGTTTTGTGTTTCATGTTGGTATCCTTACAATGCCCACAAGGACAAGGAGGTCACTTCCTGTTACTGTTTTCTGTGTCCTCAGAAAGTGTGAGAGGGAAAGTTCCTAAAACCGAGATGTTTTGGGGCTTCGAAGCGTGTTTGACGTTGAGAAATCAGAGAATGGGAGCGTTTCTGCTGATGTGAGGAGGGAAGAAACTTCACATGACTGGTGAATCACTGCTGAAGGTGCAACTCGGACACTGAAGCATCACATCAGAGACACATGACATCTTTTGGGGAAGCTTTTTCAGCACAAGACCTTTTTTTGGAAAAGCTTTCATTAGCATTGGCTTAACAGTTAAGGAAGCAGACTTGTAATGGATGGGTCACGGTTTGAATCCATACAGGGCCATTACTGCTGTGGAATGTTGTTAAAGTCCCTTATCCCTAACTGCTCGTGTTGTACCTCTGTTAAATGAAATTGTAATCTAATCTTGTAAAGTAGGAATTTCCAACTGCATCCTCTAGGTACAACAAATCGCAAATGCATGTCTCTTTAAATGCATAGTGGCTTCCTACTTATTAAGTACTTTACCTCAGGGTTCCCATGGGTCACGAGCCGCTGAGTGGGGGTCCCAGGATGATTTCAAGAAGGCTCCTCGAGGCGGGAACGAGAGATTTACAGCACTTACATTTGCATGTGACTTTGCTGCACCACAGACACGCACGCGTGTGCGAGACAGTAGTTGGCTCTAATTAACACTGCATTAAGGCTCGGCTACGACCCCCGGCCGCAGGGCTGCTCTGCGCACCTCAGGCACTTGGTCTCCCCCGTCAAGTGATGCGTCTTGCGCCCAAGACGAGCATCATGGGGGGGCATCCGCGGGCAGTGCCCCCCCAGCTGACCTACTGTGCCCCCCACACACACACACACACTCCTCCCGGCCACTACAGGGGAGCTTTTTATTGATCAAAGATATCTGATTGGCTATCAACTGTCCATTCACTGACAGCGGACTGGAGTCTGCTCCATAGATATAATATATTGTGGTGTAATTGTTTAACGTTTGTGCTATTGAACGTACCCTAGATCTGTTGTAATGTGTATATGTCTATGACCTGCTCTCACATTGCTGCTTCGCGACAAAGCTAGAGCGCTAAATTCAGATGCAGAGCAGGAAACTTGAGAATCTGCTGTCTGAAATCATCAAAATGCCCATATTTTGTGTAGTTTACGGCTGCTCCAATTGTTCTAACCGAGAAAAGGAAAAGAGATTTTATAGAGTACCGAAGATTGTCGTTTACAAAGGCGAGAAATGTAAAAAGCTCACAGAACAACACCGTAAAAAGTGGATTTTAAACCTACGTCTGTGGTCGGGAGGAGCAGAGTCTGCTGATGCTGTAGCGACCACTTCATAAGGTATGTTAGCGAGCTAACTTTGTTTTTGTGGCTGTGTTTATATAGCATTAGAAATCCATGTACCCATAGTTCTTTGATTATTCCATTTTAAAACCAAATCAAAATAAGTAAACAGTGTGGTTGTTTTGTTTTTCTGATTTAAAACCAAAACAGTAATACAGAAAAAACAAAAACCAGATAAACATTTTTCTGTTTTTTTTTTGTTTATTTTTTTTTTTAACTTGTTCAGTTTGTGTGATATTTATGGAGAAATTAGAGTGAGAACTGAAGCCCTATGCACCTGGTTTCCCTCCCCATGTCCTGGACCAGGTCTCCTCACACGATGGGACTGTTTAGGATTTATTTCAGCAGTTTTCTGGTCGTGCTCATGTTTTTATTCAGTCTGTGGATGTTTTAGCTTGTAAAATGCTACGCACGCTGTAGTTTTGTTTCGCGGTGTTACGGTCCAAATAGTATCTAAATAAACTGGTGACTGGCTATTAACTGTGAGGCTGGTGTGAGGAACAATAGGTGTTAGAACTTCTACCATTTGACACTTTTGCAAAAAAAAAAAAAAAAATTACATATATTTTGCACGTTATAAATACCGCTAACAACAGCCGTCAACAACACGAAAGTTGATCATAAGAAATGAGATGCATCAGTAGATTTATTACACCGATTCATTACACCACATATGTGCATGTTTTACGTAACATCCATTCTTTGGTTTTGATTTATTTATGTATTAATAATGTTACGGCAGAATTTGCGGTTGACCTCATTTGGAGACATGATTTATTGCTCTGGTTGAATGATCGAGTTCAGTCGGAGCATTGATGATTTTATGAAAAAAAGTTTATTCTAAACTAAGTAAAAAGGTACAAGATGGAACAAAGTGGAGTGACCATCCCGGCCGGAGGTCCGATGATCGAGAGAGAGACAATTCTGACACACACGTATATCCCCTGCTCAGTCCCCCCTCCCTCCTCCCCCCCGGAGATAAGATAGACAGGACAGAGTGGAGGAGGTGGGGAGAGAGAAGAAGAAAAAAAACATTTTCCTGGTATCTGCTTGATTGTCATAGAAACGGAGGGGTGTGCGTTTATGTGTTTGTGTGTATGAATGGATGTGTATGGGGAGTGCTTGTGACTATGTGAGTGTGTGTAGCCATGTGAGTGCGTACACGGAGAGTGCCTACGCATCTGCCCTTGGGAATGTTTTGGGGAACTATGTGAGTGTGTAAGCATATATGCTTTGGACAAGGCGTTCTGACCTGGCAAAGTTGAAGACTGAAAGATCACACAATGGAAAGTTACACCCCAAGGCTTAAGGATTAAAATATATGAGTAAATAAATTATTAAGCATAACTAATAATTTCGCCCCCACAATAACATTTCAATTCACCAGTAATGTGCACTTATGCGTCGCTTCTTTTTATGTCCGGACCGGGACATCTGAATATCTGAATCCTATTTGGACCGTAACACTGTTTGGTAAAGTTGGCAGATATTCACAAATTCAGACTTCCAGCATCAATAAGTCTTAACGAAACGTCATCGACACACAAAGATGCTACTCGGAACGGAGTGTTTTTGTGCCCCCCGCAGTTTTCTTAATGCCGCCCGAGTTAATGGTGCCTGACACCGATTCTGTGCAGATGTGCTTGAGCTGGATGCCCCAGCATCCGTGGGCGTGCGTGGGCCTCGCCCCTTGATAAGCTGCGGCCCGGTTTTCCATCTGTCACTCAAAACCAAAACCCCACTCTGTGCTAGCGGGTGTGGCGGTCTCGCCCTGGCTGTCGCCATGTCCGGCATGTGCCCCGGGTACCCAGGCCTTGCTACCGGTTCATCCGGCCCCAGGGCTGCTGTACTCCATGCGCATTGCCCACCCATCTCATTAATTGTGATATCATAATATGATTTTGTGGCCATTAAACCTACCTTGACTAATTGTTCTGATAACATGTAAACAATTTCATGGATGTAATGCTGTTTTTCTGCTGTTGTAAGTTTTGTGTGCACGTTTTCTTATGTTTTCAGTCACCACCTGTGAGAGTGGCGGTAGCCAGTCTCTGTTCTCCTTATTATGGGGGTCACGGGCGGAAAAGTTATGGAACCCCTGCTCTAGCTGAGGGCGGACAGAAATTGGTGAAAGCCCAATATTAATTGTGTCCCGATCCAATACTGTTATTTGCTATTTTTAGATACAGTATAGGTTTGATGTCATTCAAAAAAAGTATTGAATTATATAGGCCAGTGTTACCCAAATGGGGGTATGTGTAGCCATCGGGTTACGCGATGGCACTACAGGGGTACTTGATGGAAAGAGAGAGGAAAATTTACAAATAAAGTGTCAGTCTTGGTCCCAACCCAAGCGTGAGATGACTCAAAATGATAAAAACTACAGAAATAAATCAGTCAGGACCCCATGTGGAGTTGCCTGGAGTTTATTGGAGTTGTCTGAAATTTCTGAAAATTTTTAATAAATATTTTTATTATTCTTAAAAAATAAAACAACTGTGAATGCAATATGAATACCAAAATTTTGTAAAAGTAAAAAATCTCAGCTCAAACATGATCAAAAACTAATACTAGGAAAAAGATGCCTTAGGGGTCGCCAGAAATTCTTGATATCAAAATGGGGTCACGATCCAAAAAAGCTTGGAAATCACCTGCATAAATATTGTTTCTTTCCACTTATGTACAAAACAAGATTCTTGAAAATGTGTGTTATCACTTGTTAATTCCATCATTATGCTCAATAGTTGTTTTTAAATAGTTTTCTAAGAAAAATATTGTCGTCGGACAAAGAGTGTACTTGGATTCAGAAATACGATAAAAGGGTACTTGAGCCAAAAAAGTTTGAGAACCACAGAATAGGCTACTTATTGGATTTAATGAGATTATTTTTGAAGATCCTGTAATGATTTTTTTTCAATCTATTTTATTATTTTGTAGAATATTATACTTTTAAGCTTAAAAAATAATGATAAAAAAATTATTCATGCTCATATTGTATCTGATTGACAGCGGTTTTGACCAATACTCAAGGGGAAAATATTGGTATCTTATCGGAAGTGAAAAGTTGTATCGGGACACCTCTACTATATATGCCAATATCCCTTTGCGAGAGATTCTTTTTTATTAAAAGCAATAAAAACTCGGCAGTATTAACAATGCTGCAACAAATATGCAAATAATTACCAATGAAGTCAATCACATTACATTTTAAACTTTCATGTCAGACAACTGCAGGTTTACATAAGTGCATTAACTTTGGTCAAATGTTTAATACACCAAGATGCATTGAGAACAATTGCTTCATCTGTCCATCCATCCATCCATCCATCTTCTGCCACTTATCCGTAGTTGGGTCACAGGGGTAAGACGTGCCCTCACCAGGGAGGCGTCCGGCGGGCATCCTAACCAGGTGCTTGAGCCACCTCATCTCGCTCTTCTACATGCGGAGGAGCGGTGGTTCTATTCCGAGCCCCTCCCAGATTACTGAGCTTCTCACCTTATCTCTAAGGGAGAGCCCAGCTATCCTACGAAGGAAGCTCATTTCACCCACAATCTTGTTCTTTTAGTCATGACCCAAAGCCCAATTAAGAAAAATTGTTATCAAGTGGAAACAGGCATTAAAAACTTTAGGTTATTTACACAACCCTGGTTCTATGAGTAATATGAGTGAGATGTCTCACTATGGGATTCACACTCCCTGCAGCCGTCATGGGGAGGGGCCTGTGCGTTCCCTTCTAAAACCGGCAGATCAGCAGGTGATGACTCGCCGGTTTGTCCCTAAAGCCTACATGGCAAACAGTGATTGCTGCCAAATACATTTTCACAGGGGAAAAGGCTTTGCGCTTGAAAAATATGACCAAAACAGAATATAAAGATATCAACGGAGCACCTGAAGAGACTAATTTGAACTTTTCTGTACTTCTAAACACTAAATATACAACAAAATGCATTTAAGGGCTAAAAAAGTGGATTTAGCATGATATGTCCCCTTTAAGTTAATCCAAATATTTGGACCCAATATTAATATCCATGATGAAGATGAACATCCTGTTTCTCAGGAGGTTTGAAAGGATCAATACTCATGGTGTTCGGGAAGCTGGAGCATTTTTTTTGGTTCAATCAAGCTGGTTTTTATTCCATCATTTTTCCAAATTTTCAACGTCTCATAGTTTCACTGCATTTTCTGACAGTCTGTACAGGCTGTTTCATATACCTTCCATTTTCTTTGTTTTTATGGCTTCTGGATAAGGAAACTTACCAAAAAGACGTTTTAGGCTCAAATGTCCTTTTAATCTGGAAGAAGCTTGTGATTATCCCATCAGCGTTAAAAAAAATTCTTTCACATCGTGCTGGAGTTGGTTAAAGGCCACAGATTTCACAGCCCAGTCAGATGAGCAGCAGTGGTTGCTCTCTGCAGCGATCATGTGTGCTCCAACTTATTACTGCAGACATGAAGCCTACGTCCTCTCGTGGTTTGGACTTGGGTTTCCTCGGTCTCACAAAGACGAGCCTTTTCTATGAGTGGCTTTGATCGCGTGTGTGCACTGTGCACGTGTAACCGAGCTGTAAAAGTATATAAATTACTGTCCTTTACCGTTGAAGTATTATAATTGGAAAAATAATAGTGCTTTTATTTAACTTTATACTCTGTACGAACTTCTCAAGTTTCAAACAGAAAATAATAAATAAATACATACAATAAGGCCAAGTCTTGATTTCTTTTACAAGTATAAATCATTTTTTAATAAACAATATAAATTAAATAATGAATGAATAAACAAACACGTTTTGATTCATTTTCCAAGTCAAATCATTTTCTTCTTTATTAAATATGATAATAAATGAATAAATAAATGAATGGTTTTGGTTTCTTTTACAAGTCAAATGCATTTTTTTCATAGATAAATAAATATGTAAAGACAAATAATGTTTTGTCATATTGTATCGTGTATGGTCCCACCCCAAGTGAAAAAGGTCAGGTAAATTCTCTTACAGTCCGTTATGTAACAAACAGATCATCTCGACTTAACTGTCCCGGTTCATCTATTCTGCAGAACGTCATTGATTTACACTTTTCACCCTTCATCCCCAGCGGACACTTTGCATTAACAGTCTCACGGTGACGACGTCTGTTTCCAATAACAGTGAGATTTAATGAAAATCTTCATTTCTCTTGTTTGAATTTGAAAAGTCTCTCCTGTGTCTTCTCAGGCGTCTCAGTCGTGTAACAGAATATGTTTGTGATCACATTTGGGTGGAAATAGAAAATGTGATTAGTGTAAGGCCATGGAGTTAAACCTTTTGGAGACTTTAGTTATGTAAAGTCATGACTGGTGTTTCATAACCTCAAGCAAGAGTACAAGATCAATGAGTTTTTTGATTGTACTCTATTAGTTCAAACTGAGGGGAGACCAAATCTGTTGTTACATTCATTGTCGTACCACGACTGAACGTGAGTGTCACTTATCTAGATACGATGTAACCATTACCCTTCTGTGTCAGTAGATGGCAGTTGGTAGCTCAATGCGACTTTTGTGTGTCATCATCACCAGTAATTTAATCATTTCATTATTTTTTAAATGGTTTTACATACAACAAGCTTGATTGATGAAGCTTGTTTATGAATAAAACGGGGTCTGAAAGTTGTGCATGTGATTTCCTGCACAAACGGGATTTATAAGAATATACAAGATCAAATGTCTTCCTTTTGGAGATGTGGTTAACTGGCCACACTGGTGGTGAGGTGGTGAACTGATGCCAGATGATTCCATTCCGATTATTGACTTCACATGTCAGAATTATAAATCCACATCATCATAAATAGCCACGTTATAGACGTGTTCCTTTGGTAAGGCATTAGCTCCATGTCTGCATATATGTTCATATGGAGTTTGCAATCCTGTTCAGAAAAACTTTTTGTTATACTGGGTGAAATGGTCCTTCCATCCTGAGTAGTTGATACATAATATATTCAGAAAAAGAATGTGTCCTGTTTAGCAACTGGAATCCTGTAAGAACTCTGACCAATCCCTGCCATTTGGTTCCAATGGAAAGAATCAATCAGATGCGTTTAGGTCTCATACTGCCCACTCCTCCGTTGGTGGAGCGTGGCTTTGGACTGAACCCTGACGGGAGCATTGTGGAGGGGGTGGAGCTTAGACGAGGTCTTGCTAGCACAAATCATGCCTCACCTTTAGGGCTCCGAGTGAAAACAAATGCATGTACGTGAACTGTAAAAATGGATGGCTCCTTGTTAATTACATCAACACGTCTAAAATTCAAGCCTTCAATGCCTGATTTATAATTATCTCTGCCAAGGAGGTGATGTTTTCACCAGCATTTGTCCGTTCATTCGTCAGTATGTCTGTTAATGTGGATGTTTGTTAGCAGAATATCGCAAAAAGTTTTAAACAGGTTTAAATGAAATTTGGTGAGCTGATAAACAACGCCAAAAGGAAGAGCAAGTTGGATTTTTGTGACGATCTGAGAGGTAATTTGGATACAGTATCCAGAACACGTTTGGTGATGTTGAGCATCTAAACTTGGCAGAGGTTTCCGCTGCCATATTGCTTTGTAGCGCTCACATTATTTACAGCAGTAACAATGTGCTGTCACAAACTTTCTTTTCATTTATTACTTTCGCCAAGGAGGTGATGTTTTCACTGGCGTTTGCCCAACCGTCCATTCATCTGTCCGTGAATGTGTATATTTGTTCGCAGAATATCTCAAAAAGTTCTAGACCAATTGAAATGAAATTTGGTGAGCTGAAAAGGAAGAAATGGTTTGATTTTGGAGATCATTTCCAGAATAAGTTTTGAAGCATAACATGGATGTTTGGTTGGTTTTAGCACCATCGTTGGTAAAGTTGCACCTCTAAACTTGGCTGAAGTTTGCATTCTCTTAGTGTGGATAACATGTTTTTTTGGCCTCTATTATCCACCTCTACATCTTTCTGAAGTTCCTCTCACATGTCTTTTCTTATACGGCCTTTTTTGAGGAGACTCAAAGCGTGTTACAGTAACCATTATTCATTCACACCACTCACTCACATCAGTCATACTGGTGGTGGTAAGCTACATTATAGCCACAGTTGCCCTGGGGCATTCTGACAGAAGTGTGCCTGCCATTTTGACCAACATTCATGTACAACTCATACAAGGCAAAATGGGTAAAGTGCCTTGCCCAAGGACACGACAATCTCTTGGATAGAGCCGGATTCAAACCCCCAACCCTTCGGTTAATGGATGACCCACTCTACCACTGAGCCATGGTCTCCCCAAAATTGTGTAAAATCCCATTGGTTGGCATGCACTTTAAGGTGTAAAAAACATTCATGAGGTAATTTAGTTTGACGATTTATGGCAGAATGTGGGCGGGATACTTAGCAAACCAAATATTATATTTAACAGAATTGCTAAAACCAAAAGAATACTACAACACCTGGCTAGAAATAGAACAGTTAGACTGCAAACATATTAAACTCTCTGATCTCCCTTTTATTACTACGACCCTCAAACGTCACAATTGATTGCCTCCACGTTGACTGCGTGGTGGAAAGCCCTGGAGATTACGAATGTTCAATTAAAAACTAGCATGTTGTCTCCAATCTGGCACAACTCCGCCTTATGAAATAGAAAAACCAACCTATCTGAAGACATGGGAAGACAGTGGAATCTCTAAGACCTCTTCAAAATTGACAAGCTCAGGACAAATAACAATCTAACCCAAACATTCAATATAAATAAAAGTAATTTTTTACAGTACTTACATATAAGAGACAATCAAGAGGAACGCAATGGGGCCTGGCCCGTGCGGGGGCCTCCCTTGGAGTCGTGCTGAGAGGGTGTGTGGGGCGCGGCCTGTGGTTCTTGGCCTGGCGAATCCGTGTCGGGAGTGGTTGGTCTGCTGGCTGGGTGCGCCGGGCCCCATGGGCACTGTGCCGGGGTGGGGGTCCTCAGCTCCTTGGTGCTTTCTTGGGTGTGTGTGTGGGGGCGGTGGCTGCCTCTAGGCTTGGGGTCTCAGGGGCATCTGGTGGGCTGCTCGGCCGTGGGGGGGTTGCTTGGGCTTCCTGGTCCCCGCTCTTTCTGCTAGCTTGGCTGAATCTTTGAGTCCGGGGCAGCGCTTGGGTTTGCAGTAGCGGTTCTTGCACATACATTGGTATACGATGCACTGGCATGCCTTGGACTGTGGGATAAAACTCGTTGCGGGTTTAACTTTAGACACGTTGATCCCACATACCTGTTTTAGGTATTACCACTCACTCCTTCCCTCTGTCCACAGCCACCACCATTAAACCTAAGCTTCACGCTTGTCACCAGACTGGCTTGATTACACAACACAATAAGCACAACTACAACTTCACATCTCACTCTCACTTTACATTAATCAACTTTTCCCCTTCCTTCCTTTTTCTACCCTGATTCTCTCCTCCCCCCCACCCGCTTACCCAGGTGTATCACTGCCCTCTCTTTTTATATTCTCCCTTTAATAAAGTATTTCTTACCCTTCCTGAAGGGAGGGCTGATGATGGTCACAATTATGCAATAAAATAAATTAATTTATTTAATTGCAATAACAAAACATGCATTGCTGTCTTAAAAAGATTGCACTTCATGAAGTGTTGACCTTTGACAGCATGTGCAGACAAGGAAAAAAAAAAAGAATATGGGCGGGATATGTGAATTAAACACTTCTAAGTGGAATGTGATTTACAGAGGGAAAAGTATGGTGAGAGATTTGTACCACTGCCCCCTAGTGGATGGAGAGGAAGGGGCGGGGCTTTCCACACATGGATCCACAGGCGCACTTTCAACAATTCACAGAATTCGCAAGATTGGCGATTTGCAGATAATTTACTATAAAAGCACACACAATTGTAAAACGTGTAAATTGTGGATTACATTTGTGAATTTCAAAACTTGTGAGAATAATTTTGATACAAATCTCTACCCATAAACGTAATCTGTTGAGTCATCTCTGACTCGTGAAGGAACGCCAGCTCCTCTCTTGAGAACTAGATCAATACAAGTCTTTAACGTAGTGGTAAACAGAGGATTTGTTTGTGAGGTAATTAAAGAAGGACTTTACGCCAGCGTAGTTTTATATAGCGGTGAGACTGATGAGAGCTTTTGTTGTTGGAGGACCTTGAGGTTTGGAGGAGAGTGGAAGGAAAATGTGCAATACTGAAAAATACAAGGAGTGTTTGTTGGCTTTCAAAGCTCTGGTCAGTCATCTGATGCCAGCTTCCAAACCAAGTTCTGGGTCATGAGACAGAAACACAGTTGGCGCCTTCAATCCACTATTTCTTTCTATTTCTGGGTGGTGGCACTAATACATGTTTATCCTGCTGATGGAGATCAGGGTGAGAGATGCAGATATTAGAGTGTGGTAACATCTGAAAAACACCCCATAGTTGTTTGTGTGGTACAACAAGAGTTTTATTTTAGAGAAATTCAAACATTTTGTGTTAAAATTATTAGAAAAAATCAAGATATCACTACAAATGTAACTCAGGACCAGAAGCAAAGTTACGGAAATTTTTCAATGTTGAAGAATTGGTTGTAAAGGTTTTTCTTGTAAAAAGTGACGTGTTCACACAATTTTTTTTTTAAACATAAGAAAAAGAAAGTCATTTTGCAACCTATAACCAATTTATTCTCTGCCTTTTTCAGTTTGTGCAGCGGCTGTTCCATATTTCTTGTGAACTCCACGTTCTGTGTGCTTTACGTATTGCAGCTTTTTCCTTATCAGCTGATAAGACAATTCAAACCCCCATCTCACACTAGTCACAGACCATTAAACTAATGGACACTCTTACATTTTCTCATACTACTTGTTCCTACTTTTTTCTGCCACTTTTTGGCCAATATTGACACTTTGAACCGTTTTTACTTTTTGGCCACTCTAATAAATGTGGTTATCACAGATTCATATAACAATGGACCGTCATTTTGCTGACATTATGGATGTGCCCCAAAAATCTCTCCCCTTGTTTCACCCTCATAGATAGTCTCCACATGACTGTTCTTCAATGTTCATGTCTGTGTTCAACCACCTTCAGGCACAAGGGGGTTCCCCTGTCTCTGGTACCTTTATTTTGGGGGGCGTGGGCTGAAAAGGTTGAAAACCACTGGTCTATAGTCTATATAAATTTTGATTCAATTGCCCATTTGTTCCTTAATAAATGGATAAAAATGAGAGGAACATTCCCTATTGGTGGATTACCAGTTTCACAGCGACTTGTTCTTTAAAGGTCAGATCAGGTGATGTCAAGGATCTCAGGAAGATATTCATCATAGCCATTTAGATGTTTGCTGAAAACATTGTGTTTTAACTGCCGGTTATGGGAGTTATTGTTTTGGTTAGCTCTGAGGGAGCTGTTAAAGTGAAGCCCAGGGATGTGTTGGATGGCGGTGCTTCCTGATCATCTGCTGTTGTTGTTTTGTGCTGATTGGAAATCGGAAGAACACTTAGGGCCCTAAAGCTGCTCCTGTGTGCACGCAAACTGCATCCTCCTGGTCCACAGGAGTCCATACACTCTCCTCTAAAGCACAATCTTGCATGTTCATAGCATGGTGATGCTGAAATTCACAAGTTTCACTCCCAACAGTGTTGGCCATTCAAAGTTCCATGAAAAGCCAAGGTAGGAATGGGCCACTTTCATTGGTCACGAGTGTCACAGAAGTTATGAGAGTTCAGCATTTTCTTAGACGCAACCAGTATGTACCAGTAAAACTAAGGGTGCTTTAACATATACCTCTTTGGTCCGCACCATGCTTTGTTTCTTCGGATTTTTATGATGTGAGAATGCAAACCAGGATCAAATATAGGACATGACTTTGAAACGCAATTGTGACGGAGTGACTCCGTCAGTGACTGGGCAGTGGCACACAGCAATCACACACGACTGTCGTGGCGGGCACACGCACACATGAAGAGGCACACACACCCAACACTCCTTCAGGCAACACACAAACGTACACGCAGCAAACATTTCCACACTCTTTTCCGCATTACTCCCAAATCATTCATTTATTTAACTTCTCTCTCTTTTCCAAACTGTTAACGTAGTCAGCCATGGGTGCACACTTGACTGCTTTATGTTTCACCTGCACATACATTCTTACGTCTTCACACGTGATACATCCTCCGGTGGTGTGAGCGCCGACAGGCAAGATGGGGCGATGTTATCTCTGTGCTTATGTAGCGCATAAGCGTGTGTTGTGGAATTGTGCGATTGTGGATTATTTTGAATCATTATTAATTACGTTTCTGCGGGGTTTGTTTTGTTTGTTTTATTTCATTTCAAAAATAAATATGTCTGATAAAAGGGTCTTTGCGGCTCCACTGATTTTGACCCATTATTGTTTTTCTTGTAAAACTATTGAAAAAAATAAATGGAGTTTATAAAGCCTATTGCCATTTTGAGGAAAAATATAGAAATATGAGTATTGGTCCATATTACAGGCCTAATGTAACCAAACCAGTAACGTTTTATCTTGTAAATAATATTATTGTCCAAACTGTGTGAAATGAGGCGTTCAAACACTGCTTAAAGTAGGATTTTATTAACATGAGTGTGTTACCTCAATAACAAATAGAAATCACTAGAATGATCTGCTGCCTTGTTATGTAGGAAGTGTTGCTAATGCTAATGCTACATCATTTTAGTTAAACAAAGTAAAAAGACTCTGTGGCTATAACAACATGTCAGCCCTTTTTTTTGAAGGTAATTGTACTTGTAACCAGTTTGATGAATTGCTTACATACAATTTAAAACATTATTTGAAAATTACCTTGCCTTAAATTATCTTTTATTCGTTTTTTCCATTTAGGGTGATGATTTTAAGGAGGTGAATTGGTTTGTTTTATTGGTTAATAACTTTAAAATAGTCTAAATTATTTGAATGAAAATAATTGTGATGTGAACGTGATTTTACAAAGAATAAATCGTGACGTGATTTTTTTCCCCCATATCGCCCATTCGTGTGTGTGTGTGTGTCTGTGCTAGACATTAACTTCAATTAATTAAAACTCTTATTCAACTACTACCAGTGTTATGAACACTGCAAGTAGCTGAATTGCACTTGTAGGTTATATCAGCATAAATACATAGTAAATGAAACAAATGCCTTGTCTAATCTAATGCTCGTTTGAACTGTTCTTATTTGATTCTTTTTGTATGTAATAGTGTATTTCTATGGACATTGAGTCTGCTGCTAAGACATTCATTGAATCAAAAATCACGTGATGTTTTAATGTTTTTTTACATGATTTGCTTATTAATGACCTCCTTTGTGTTGCAGACAAGGAGAGCTGAGGTAAAGGTAGCACTGCCTTGGGCCACAGTGTTCTAAGTGGGAGCCCCCTGCCTCTGTCATCAAGGCATCAAAATCTGAGACAAACACCTACAACATGAGACATGTCCCCAGCTAAATGATGGAGAGATGGTTGAAATGAAATATTGACAAATAAATGTATTTTGTCAAAATACTTGTTAGTTTTCATTTGTAATTTCTGGTTGATTAAAACTAGCATTAGGAGGCCAGAGTGCAGGGAGACCCACTGGCATGGAGGTGAGGACATCAGTCTTAAGGTAGAAATAAACGTTAAAACATCCCAAAGCCATGTTAAAAAAGGACACGTTTTTTTTTTTTTTGCCGGAACGCATCAGGTCATTAAAGTCTCACTCTTACCATAAGGATCTTAACAGGACTCGCTCCACAGCTTGAGAATCAACGCAGGAGGCGCGCAGTGACGCAAAGGAAAACGTAAACTATACATTAAGCACACATTATTATTACATCACATTATTGTGATTACAATTGTGCCACAAGGGTAGATATTCAAAAAATGCCTTTATTATGGGCGTTGCTCCTGAAGCAGATAAGACACGCCCAGTCACGGACCCACAACGCTCCATAGTGATTGACAGCCGAGGCACAACTACTGCAACGCCGAGGAGTGGTGGCCTAGTGGTTCAGGATGCTGGACTTGTATTTGGAGTGTTGCCGGTTCAAATCTCACCCGGGCCATCGCTGTGGTATGTTGAGCAAGTCCCTTTACCCTCAAGTGCACAAATTCATATTTAAAAACACATGCCAATAAATAAAGGCGAAAGCTCTGATTTAATCTTAATGTTTTATCAATCACAGGTATACACAATCCAGACGTAAAGCTCACACAGACACCATAACAGCCCGTGAGTGAGTCCCTGCTCTACTGCAGCACGATCAGCCCCAGAATACCACCTCACTCACACACGTCGGCAAAAAGTACATGCACGTCCATGTAGAGACAGACGGGAATACACACATGATGTGTCTGTACATAGACACATAGCTTGATGAACCCTCTGATTAGGGCAGAATCTGCACTTTATAGAAGCACAGAGTCAAAATCATCACCGCATTGGAGCTCTCAATCAATGCTCACTAAGGGCTGTGATTGGAGGAAAACTAGTCACTCCTCACAGCTTTTATAGGAGGGGCGGGGCAAACAGGGAACGTTGATGGCGCACGATGGTCCAAATAATCTGTCTCAGCCAATAGCAAAATTCAATTGTAATAGTCGACGTTCAACCCTTAGAGGGCAGTGACTGAGAAATTTTACAACTAAATACGCAAAATTGAAATACTAAATGTTAAAAGTGTGACTAGGATCAATCAACAGCACTACTTAATACCCAAATACATGTGTATTCAGTAGAAAAAAAGGGGGTTTAGGGTTTAGTTACTCTTTAAATAAGTTTGTGAACCAGTCAGTCAGTAATACTTTGTGAGAGTAAGTGGAATACTGAGTCAGTCTGATTGATTGATTGATTGGTTGGTTGGTTGATTAAGTGGTTGATTGATTGATTGATTCTGTCTGTCTGTGACTGAGTGATTCACTGACTCATTGATTGACTGACGAAATAACTGACAGACTGAGGGCTTATCGCTCTCTCTCTGCCTTTGAGCAAAGCAGCGGTTGAACTTCTGTCCTCTTTGAGTCTTTGTGTTTAGTTTCTCCACAAATCAATGCATCCTGCTGTCATCTGATGAGAGCTGAATTTCTCTGTTCTCATCCATGAGGAGGTTGGATGAGTGGGTGGAGCCTCCTGAATATAAATGGACCTGCTTTCAGAGATACTGCTTCTCCTGCCTGCATCACTGCTCAAGGCTGGGCTTTAAACAGCTGCTGTCTGTTTCTGTTTCTCACCGGCGAGCATCCGCATCCGCATCCTCATCCTCATCCTCATCTACTGCTGCTGCAGGAAGCATGGCTATAGATAAATCCAAAGTGGCTCTAGGGTTCATAGTGGCAGGGGCTCTCACAGTGGTTTTCGGGCTCATTTCCCTGATCATCGGACCAACAATTATGAGCCAACAGATAGCAAAGGTAAGAAACATCACCATTCATTACATTACTTCATGAGCCCATCTTTTTATTATTCTGCACTAACTTCTTTAGGTAAATATAAGTATTCTCAAATAAAATCATCACGTGGTCCAAGAAAGCTTAAAATAATAATATGTGTGTAATATTAGGCATTTGGTTGTAACTGTTATTGTAGTTTTTTTTGGACGGTCTTTTAATATATGTTTGGCTTACTGATTTGTTTGATAAAATGAGGAAAAAGTTTATTTATCTGCTTTTTCATTTTGATTTTACGTTTTTTGCGCGAATTAGCAAATTTGCTATTTATTGAAATTACAAATTTCAAATCTTAGGGTTGATATAATTAAAATAATTTTGTTGATTCAATTTGCTAGAGATTTTTTTTTCGACCATTACAATTTTTGTTTCTAATCAAAATATTTGTCAAAAGCTCGAAACCACCCCTACATTTGCATTAACACCGTTTTGGGGAATTATTTACACCAGAGATGAGCAACTTTAATTAAAGTTGGGCCATAAAAAATGTTAGGGCCACAAAATAGATAATAACCATTAAAACAGGTAATAGCTAAAATGTTTGTGTGGTTTTGGTGTCATTTTGTGTATTTATTTTGTCAGTGTATATTTGTTGTGCTTTTGTGTGACTTTCTTGGGATATTTGTGGATTTTTAGTCATTTTGAATGTCTTTGTTGTGATTTTGTGTAAGTTTGTTGGGAAATTGTGTTTTTTCATCATTTTGTGTAATTTTGCATGTTTTTGTTGTCATTTAGTGTGTTTTTGGTATCATTTTTCGTTTTTTGTTGTTGCCATTTTTAATATTTATGTTGTCATCTGTATTTTCTGACATTTTGCATATTTACGTTGATTTGTGTATTTTTTTCATGTATGTTATGCATCTTTATTTTATATTTCAGTCATTTGTGTATTTTGTGAGGGTTAAACCAAAGCCTGCATGTGGCCCCCTTTATGGAGGTAGATTTGTGTCTTTATTGTTCAATAAAAAAAAAATTTATATAAAAAAACAAAAAACCCTTCAGTTAAAGAAAAAAAAAAGCGTTCAAATGCAATTTGGGTTTCTTTGATTGAAAATAATTATTTTGGATTAAAGTAAACTTTTTTTTTTTTTATTGAAAGGGTTTTTTTTATTGAAGTATTTTTCTTTTTTGATTGAAAAGTTTTTTGTTTTTTTTTTGTTTTTTTTTGAGTGAATAAAAAAGACACAAATCTACCTCCATATCGGCACCAGTTGCTTAGGTCTCATTCACGGTGTCTGTTCAGCTGCACGAAGTTTGTGTATTACATAAACGCTGAAACCAGCTGGAACCAGAGTTTAACTACATTTCCCAGAATGCTCCGCAGTCGAGGGGGAGCGTCCAGTAGAATATAAAGACAGCAAGAATGGAGCCACTGGTCAACGAAGCGGACGAAGCGAAAAGTGCCGCTGCCATTCAAACTTTTCAGCCGCCGCTGAGGTTCTTGTTTGCGGCCACTCTGTCGCTGCCGAGCCGCTCTTTTTAAACCAGTTGTTTAGCTTCGCTGCTCGTCAGTGTCCACGTCAACAAAAACGGCTAACACCCCCAAAACAACAACTAACATGGCCATAGATAGGTCCAAAGTGGCCGTGGGCTTCATGGTGGCCGGTGTCATCGCCGTCCTGTTCGGGACCGTCATGGTTTTTGTGGGACCTTTGATCATCGACGACCAGATAGTGAAGGTGAGCAGCTGGGCCACTTTAGCACCTTTACTGGTGTATTTTATCTGAAGGTTTCCATCATAACCTGCTTCAGGTGATTCTGAGTCCATAACCCCAGGAATAGGGTGTAAATTAGCTAAAGTACGTAGTTCACACAACTGAACTCAGACTATTTTAAACAAAAAATACTAAATGATTGTGAATATCATATAAGACTAACTCACTATTGAGTTAAAAAATAAATACTTTTGGATTAAAACTAACATTCAATTTTAATTAGCTTTATTTATTAAGGCCGTTGTGATTTTTCAGACAAAAAAAAATATTTTTAAACAAAATACTGATTGTATATATATATATATATATTAGATAACTAAATTGAATTTGACTTTTGTGCTATAATCACTATTGAAATCAAATTCATTCGGACGAAAACTAAAACAAATTTTAGTGAGCTTTATTTATTAAGGCTGTTGGCATTTTTCAAACTTAAAAAAAATATACCTTTAATATTAAATAAGTGCCTCCTGCTATTAGGGGGGAAAAAACAACTTTTTACAGCTTTTGCTGAGGCTTAATCGTCAAAGAAATTTGAAGTATTGAGAAACGATACAGGTTGTTGTGAACCCAGACAAACCTTATTTAATTGCACGTTATGTACTTTTATCAGTTGTAGCAAAGAGTCTATTTATCTAGCAATTCTCGAGAGTTTTAATTTTTATCATGTATTATTTTTGAAAAACTAATTTCAATTGGTTGAATTCTTAAAAAAAAAAAAAAAAAAAGAAAGTGCTTTGCAATTTAATGATCTTGGCAAAATGTGGGTCCCAGGCTGAGACCAGTTGAGAATCCCTGGTCTCGATGATCTAAAGTTCGTATTTTACACAACTGAAGTCACAATCTAGTTTGACTTTTTTTTAAAAACAAGCCATATCCTTTAAACCAGGGGTTCTCATCTGGTCTCACCCTGGGACCCACATTTTTCCACGGTCATTAAATCACGACCCATTTATTTATTTATTTATTTTAGAATTCAACCAATTCAATTTTGTTTTTCAAAAATAGCTGTTGAAAACTCACACACACACACACACACACACACACACGCATATATAATATTTTTTAAAACATAAATCTATACATTTTTCCTTGCAACATGCATTTTACAGCATGCCTGTCAAAAGAAAAGGTTCTTTTAAAATTAAATACAAGTCCAACATGAGAGACAATAAGTATTGTTAATTTTTGACCAGCTGTCCACGACCCACCTAGTACAGGTCTGCGACCCACTTTTGGGTCCCGACCCACCAGTTGAGAATCACTGTTTTAAACTCAATCCAAACTGACTGTAAATATATCATACAAGACTAACTAAATTACATTTTATTTCTGTGCTATACTCGCTGTTATGCTCAAAATAAAATAAATTTGGATTAAAACTAACACTAAATTGTAATTTGCTTTTTTTATTCAGGCTGTTGTAGAAAAATACCATTAAAGTTTAATAAGTGCCTTTTAACACTCTTACGTGTGTCAACTTTGAACATAAACAACAAGCAATAAAGTGATTTGTGTATACGTCTGTAACTTTAATTGCCCTTGGACAAAGCTAGGATATATTGTTTAACTCAATAACTTATACTATTGAGTTAAACCTTTTTTTAGACACTAAGTAAGATCCACAGACTGCGTTGTTGTTTGTACAAGAATCGATGTCGCGTGATCTGCTTTTATGAGAAAATTCAGTTGATCTGATTCCTGTAGTGATCGGATCATCTCTAGTAATGACTGAATACAAGGGGAGAACATGCAAACTCCACATAGAGAGTTCCAAAGTGCCTCGCCCCGGAATGAAACCGACAAGCTGAGTTTTTACTGTGAGGCAGAAGTGCTAAGACTCGATTAAATTAATCGATTAAATATTCATCTTTTAGGTCATCAGTGATGCGGAAAATGTCGCGCTTTGGTTAAATTGTGTTCCAAACTTTAGCAACCGATCGATCAAAGTGTGACTACATGGATGTGTTAAATGAATGGTGTTCTGTGTGCTTTTGTGCTTACACAGCTTTTAAATTACCGGTTATGATACTGTGAGAATCCCTGCTCTGCAGAAATGAATTAATATTTTTAAAGTTTGTGGTTGAAACCTGCATTAAAGTTTGTAGTTTTTCCACATTTTAGCTTCAGACTTAAACGACCCTGTCATTAAAAAAAAGTCACTTCTTCCATGTTTTTGGTCATGACTCGTTTCCATTTGCATGCATCGTGGTTATGTCATGTCCTCCATATGGATTATCGGGTCATGCTTTTGTGTTTGAACTAATCATAAACTGCATCAGTGGATATGTTAATTATAAAAGCAACGTAATAAAGGTGTTTTGGTTGGTGGACTTGCATGTGTTTGTGCTGAGCTGCTGTTTCTTTTAAAGTCAGGGAACAGAAACCATGTCCAAAATCTTTGACATGTTAGGTAATAAAGCTCCAGATAACGACTACAAAGATAAAGACTGATAATTTACACTTGTGCTTTGAATACCGTCTTATCCTCCTGTACTGGTGTTTGCAGTTAATCTTACATATTTGCAGAAAATCAAAGGTTATCTTCTAAGTAATTAAGATTAAAGTTTGCAGTGACACAAGGTAATGTGTTGCACAACTAAAACACAGCATAAAGACCACTATGATATCACTGTCCACTTTTTTTTTAAAACATTATTTGAAGGAAAACTATTATATATAGTATTTATGTTACTGTGCAGTTTTTTTACTCATGGTAATGGAAAAAGGAGATTTTTCTCTCCAGAAGAAGGAGGTGCTAAGGTTGAGTCCTGTTTAACAGAATAATAATAAAGTTAGGCTCCATTATTTCTTCCTGCTGTGGTATTTCTCCATGTATAGAAGTTGTTTGGTTGGGGAAAGAAATTTTATTTTTTGTTTTTTTTTTCAACTAAAAATACTGGAATTAAATATAAGATGTAATATTTTGCTGATCTTATGAAAGATGTTTTTAATCCTTGTAAATGTAATTTTAGTCTAGATTGAAACAACATGGGGAGCTCTGTTGGAAATAAGTTGGATTTTTTTGGCACTTCAAAAAAAAAAAAAAAGGTATTGTTCTTTAAGTATCTCCTTGTATAAAACCCATCTTAACAATGTTGATTTATGTTAATGGGATACCACTGCACTTTTGTAATAATTAAATTTAAACATATTTGCGCATTTGTGTGCTCTCTATTGACATTTTTTCTGGATCCAAAATTGTTAAATCGCTCTCTTTTTTCATGTAAAGCCAAGGGAGCATTTATATAATTAAAGTGACATCTTTTTTTTTAGCCGGCAACACCATATATTGGCTAAAAATGTAAATTGTATTTCTCCGTAAATGCATAGTGGCTTCTCATTAGGTGTTTACATGAGTTACTTATTGGATGATTTTACTGGATTTTTTTCTTGAAATGTGTTGATTTCACAGGAAGCCCATAGATATACTGGTGCCACTTATATTCAGGAAAATACAGTATCTTAGTTTATGGCAGAATAACACATTTTTAACAGACTAGAATAAAAACAGTTTTCCCCACATTTTTCTGCATCACAAATAAAGTTCTGATAAATATTTAATTTTGAACAGCCAAAGGCGAGTTCCCATGATGCACTTT
The DNA here is from genome assembly GCF_900634775.1 of Gouania willdenowi. Lineage (NCBI taxonomy): Eukaryota > Metazoa > Chordata > Actinopteri > Blenniiformes > Gobiesocidae > Gouania > Gouania willdenowi. The sequence goes on along the minus strand of NC_041055.1, from coordinate 6,813,573 downwards.
TAAATAAATCCACTATTAAATAATCAAGTTAATGTTTCTGAGGTTGTATTTCCTCCGTAACTAAAGACCAAATTAAGAGGCAAAAATAAAAAAGGTCTCATTTGTAGAAAGTCATTCATGATTGAAAAAACAAATCAAGTATGATGATAACTCATGCTCTCAAAACTAAAATCGTGGAATGCTTTGATGAAATTGGACTTTAAAATTGATTTGAGAGTTTTAAAAAGTTCAAGGGTCAAACTCTGGTTTTCAGTTTTATTTTGGTAACAGAAACCTATTTAAAACTGAAACCAAATTTGATGAATAAGGTATTCTGAAAAGCGTTCATATTTTTTTTTTTTCCAAGGAAATAGACAGCTTTGTTGTTTTATTAATCCACTGTTCTTTATATAGTTAGACCTTGAAATCTAATCAAGTGTGTGTCTGTGTGTGTGTCCCCGAAGGCTGTTTCTGTTCATTCTTGCAGTTTTTATTGACGTGTTTAGTGACCTTTTACTTGGTGGTTGGCAGCTCACCTGAAGGTGTTAAAGACTAATTAGATTTAATTTAATGGCGTGTATACTAGGGATGGGAATCGAAAACTGGTTCTTTCTGAGAACCGGTTCCCAGTAATCCAAGTCCTAGAAATTATTTTTCTTGCCTGTCAATTCTACTTATTGGTTCCTCTTACGTTGCAAATATGTAACGATAAACTCCTCCAGGTCCTGTAGGGCTGGGCGATATATCGAATATACTCGATTTATCGCAGCTTGTAGTCTGTGCGGTGTTGAAAATGACCATACCGTTAAACTCGCGGACTTTTTTTTTTTTTTTTTTTAAATATCTTAGTGGCATTATGCACAAAAGGTGCACTTAAATTTAGTGTTGTTTTGAAATGTCATCTTAATGACAACATGCACAAAAGGGCACTATTTGTTTTTAAAATATTGTAGTGGCATTATGTACAAAAAGTGCACTTTAATTTTGTGTTTTGAAATGCCATGTGAGTTGCATCCTGCACTAATGTCTTGTTTTGAAATGTCTCTGTGACAATTTTGCACAGAACGTGCACTTTCTGTTGACAATTTTATGTTTGAGCCACTCACTGTTTAATAAATACAGTTATGTCAACTTTGACTTAGTTGTGATATCCCCTTTTTTGCATGAAAGTTTAAAATTGGCATATATTAATGCAGTATGATCAAGAATGTTTTAATGTAGACATATACTGGTGTGATTTTGTGCATCAAAGTGTTAATTCAAGGGTAATGCAAAATATCGAGATATATATCGTGTATCGTGACATGGCCTAAAAATATCGCGGTATTTATAAAAGGCCATATCGCCCAGCCCTAAGGTCCTGTATATTGTGTTTATGCTAGCACCAAGTGAAGCTCCTTCCACCATGTAGTTGATTGCTGTCCACCGCGGAGAATCCACCTCCTCCGTGCTGTGTTTGTAGCATTTCTGTTGCTACGCTACTCACTTCCGGGTTCTGTACACTCGCGCAAAAGTTGCTTCTTGCACAGACTTTTCTTTTGAAAACAACAAACTTCAGGAAGAACACAGACCTCGTTGCCAGTTTATTTCCTCATAACAAGTAATCAGACACGGGAGGCAAACTGGTACTGATGGTTGTCTTTAATTTGCGCTTTCACACTGGTACACACACACACACAGCTGATGACGTCACATATAACAATGTGGACGCTCTGACGGTCCATTTATAGAAATGTAAACAAAGAATACATAATAAGTGCAGCTGTACTTTTGGTTTATATGTTTTTTTACAGAATAATTATTTGTTTTGTCTGAATTAGTTTTGGATCAAGTAGTTCAAAATGAGCACTGTAATATTCTCAAATGTTTGTAGCCAAAAGGTGTCATGTTGTAATAATAATTCATCAGTTTTATATAGCGCTTTTGTATATATTATTATCCAGTGAAAACAATCTATACCTGGTGGATTAAAAGAGAGCTGATGTTCCTGCAGGAAATTAAAGAGACAAAGATAATATAATAGAGTTAAAGCAAATAAATCAATTTTTTATTATTTTATTCCTTTAAATCGAGCCAAACATGTCTAGTAGGGTTAATTCAGATAACTTTTGTTAATAGTTTAAGGCTATGTTGGAAATGTCATAGAAACGTGCTACGCACACTAAGGTCTGACATCAACATGAGTTTGTAGTGCGTTCACATTAAATTGTATGAGTGTGAAAAGATCGAGTACACGAGAAATACCCAGATATATCTATGGCTATATCGGGACATTTTTGAAGTATTCACAATGGGCACACTAGTCATACTCAACCGCCCCATGATGCATTGCAAGCAGAATGTAAAATCGTCTTGGGACCGGCTTCAAGCTTTTAGAAGATTATCACATGGATATTCTACTTGATCACTTTCTCACTTAAAATGTCTTTCAAAGGTGGTGAATCAACGGTGCTTCAGTTTTTTGTCGATGTAGTAGGGCTGGCCGATTTTTTTTTTTTTTTTTTTTTTTTTTTTTTTTCAAAGACAAACTTTAGTTTTGATTTTTTTTTTTTTTTTTTTTTTCTTCAATGCACCTAAAAATGACTGCAGACATCAGATATATTGTCAAAAGTGCAACTTTTGTGCTGTGATTGTCCTCAGGAGTTAAAATGCATAGAACAATCCCAAAATAAAAGTAAATGATTCTCTGTCATTCAACAATTTCAAGTTTTAACCCAGGTTTAAGCAAAAGTGCAACAGCAACTTCACAGTAGCTTACATTTTCTGATTAAGAAATCAGATAACTACATATTTTATAACATTACAATTCAAAAAATAATAAGCATCTCATCATAGTGCGAATAAAAAATAAAACATGCCTGTGGCACACACATAGCCTACTCAAAGAGGGGGCTGGCTCACATCTCGCTACGGTAACCCAGTTGAGTGAAAATATTGTACTCCAGCGAAGGTTGCGCAGGCACGAAAATTTGCGCTTCACCCGGTGTGAACGCAGCATTGGACTTCTATGCTGCAGATGCTGAAATCACAAGTTATGTAGCGCAAGATTTGACGCGTTTGTTCATTTGTGAAACTTTTTTGACATTCAGCTACACAGTTTAAACATGCATGAGATGAAGTCCATCATTACAAAAACCTTTTTTTCTTTCATATCTTTTTGAAAATATCTTTTTTTCTGTTTTTGTGTCAGAACACGATGATCGATCCAAAGAACGACATGACCTACACCATGTGGAAGGACCTCCCTGTTCCTTTCTTCATGTCGGTCTACTTCTTCCACATCCTCAACTCTCAGGAGATTCTGAATGGGGAGAAACCAATGGTGGAGCAAAGAGGACCTTATGTTTACAGGTAGGTTCAATCACCATCATTATTATTATAAAAAAGAATATTATTAAAACACACACTGGAGGGTGTAATGATGTATGGCAGTGGTTCTCAACTTTTTCAGCCCACGAGCCCCAAAATAAAGGTGCCAGAGACCGGGGACCCCCCACCAGAAATAAAATGGGTGAAAGTGACCAGAAATAGTGGGAAAGGAGGTGAAATGGGATTTTAAAAACATCAGAAATGTATTAAAAGTTGCAAATTAGTATGGCCAAAAACAAACAGAAAAAGTGTTGAAAAGGTCGGGAACAGTTTGTTTAAACTGGCAAATAATGGGCATGACAAATCGTGAATGTGGTTAAGTTGCCAAAAATATGCATGACATTTGGTGAAAAGAGGTTAAAACTGACAATAATGGGTCAACATATGTTTCATTACGTGGGAAAAGTGGTGGAAAGGGTTTATAAGTGCCGAAAATGTCTCGAAAGTGGAAGAAAATGTGCAGAAAAGGCAATGGAATTTGGCAGAAATAAGAGTAATGTAGCAAAAATGCATTAAAAGGAGCAAGAAAACGTGACGAATATAGGTTTAAATATGGCAAGTTTGGTGTAGTTGCAGAAAAAGGCTAAAAGTAATTTAAAAAATGGGCTATAATTGTTCTTCGTTTCTTAAAGGTATCTGGCGACCCTCCTCCATTTGGGGTCGCGACCCCAAGGTTGAGAACCCATGTTGTATGGAATGGTTTGATCTGACATATTGTTGAAGGAGAGAATAAAAAGCTACAACTCGTTTCCTCAGTGAAAAATCCAAAGTCAGCATTAAGTAATCCCATCTGATGTTTTTGTTCCTCCTTCCCTTTTAAACAGATGTAGGTCAGTGTGTGTGTGTGTGTGTAGTAAAACCCCCTCCACACGCTATAGGCTGTGGATTTTAACCCCGTTTGCGGCCCACATTGGGCTCAGTCTGTCTGCTATATAGGTAGTTATGTAACAGTCTTGAACGGCACCCCAGTGTTAACGCAACGACGTCCATCTGGAAACACTGACCTACATGAGAGCACATTATGTTCTCATGCCCCCATATTCAGCTCTTACACAACACAAAGAACATACTGAATGAATGAAAACTTTGAACATTTGACAACTCCTACTTTTTTGTTCAGCTTATAAAAAAATGCATTATGTATATGAATACTTTACCTTCTAACACACATTATCTACAGCAGAGGTGTCAAACTCATCTGGCCCACATTTTATGCTGGAAGACAAGTAATTTCAACATTATTGTGCCCTAGTTTGCACTTCTATGTATAGATAAAATACAAATTTTTTTTATAAAAAAGAAAGATAATATCCAAGCAGTAAGTGATAGATATTATTCCTTGATTTTGTGACAGTTTCTATTTCATTACGGCAAATGTTAAGTAACAATTTTGAGTTTAACATTAAAAATTACTGCCATCATGAGATGCAAGCACTGGTAAAACTGAAATATTGTTGAGTTTAATTTATACAATTATGTTTTTGATAATTGTGTAAATTATCAATTTACACAATTTGATGCTCTAAAGGGCTGAATTTGGCCCCCTGGCCTTGAGTTTGACTCGCATGATCTACTGTATAGGCTCCGATTTTCTGTTTCATAATTTATCTGATTCAGTTCACCAATTTTCTCATCAGTTTAAACAAGGGTTTTTCAACCTTGAGTTTGAGACCCCATGTGGGGTCGCCTGAAAATAAAATGGGGTCTCTTGAAATGTCTAGTAAAAAACAATAGAATAAATCAAATTGCAAATTAAAATTATTTATAATTTTTTTAATTTGATTTATTTTTATTTATCTATTTTGCACAATTGAAAAAAACAATACGTAATATCACGGAAATAGACATACAGTGCAAAAAGAGGATGAAAACTCAGTAATTAAAACACCACACATAATCTCAATTCTATATTTTCACTTTCTCAAATATAAATCTAGTTCAAAATAAAATGCAGTGTAAAGATATCTGAGCTGGCGCATATGGTCACTGTGTGAACCAATCCTTACTAACGGTTAGGCTTGGGCAGTAATGCGGTAATGCCGTATATTTCTGCGGTGATTGAGCTTTGATTACCATAATTTTTTGGTCTGTCTATAGTACTAACATGAGCCTGACTAATAAATGGTGTGATTTGCTTGGATGTGCTGTGTAAGAGCCACAGACATATGGCGCGATGGAAAGGGATGAGAAGAGAGAGTCTGTGCTCAACAGATATTCTCGTGACGTGACTAAAGCACATTTAAGACCTATCTGATCTGAATTTAATATTTATTTGTAAAAAAGAAAATATATAAGACTTTTTAAGAACCCGCCTCCGTCGGCCATCCGTCCGCCCTCCCTCCCCGCAAGCTATAAGGGAGGCGGGTGCAGCGACCACAAGTGGCTGCACGCGCGCTCCCCTAAGCGGCTGTGGGACTGTGTTTTGCTTTTGGTGCACGTCCTCCAAGGAGGTTTTTTTCCTAGTTTTATACTGTCTTTCCCAATAGGGAAGTCGGTTTAAAACCTGCCTTTTCCCCTCACCTCTCCTCCTCTTGTTCTCCCACTTTTCATCTAAATACGGGGCGGCACCCTTGCGGCAACCCACGGTTCTCCCGTTCTTGTCCTTCCATGTTATGTGTGTGATTGTCTTTTCATGTTTCTTTGGACGGGATAAAACTGAAATTAAATTTCGTTGTTCTGTAACATCTGCAATGACAAATAAAGCTGATTCTGAGTATAACAGTCTTGATCAACTAATTTTAGAGAAAAAAAAGTCTCTGGGGTCACCAGAAATTAAAAAATGAGGTCACGACCCGAAAAAGGTTGGGAACCACTGGTTTTGCCTTTTTCTTTCATCATCTTTCCTTAATCAGATGTCATTACTGGCTTTTAAACTTCCCAAAAATCGTGCCAAATAATGCTAATCATGTTAGTTATTGTTATTAGTTTAATATTTATCAGATTTTTGAAGTGCGCTGAATGTATACACAGTGAAATCACAAAAGATTTTGGGCAAGATTTGACGTCGTCCTTTGCTGAAGTCGCTACACAAATCAGGCCCCCGTGGTTACGGTGGACAACTGCATGTAAACGCTCAATATTGTCCTATAATTTGTCAGTGAGGGTTTAGTCCATTTCGTTTTGCTATTTCCATTTCAGAAAGTTAACTCTATAATATTATGTAATAATTTGCGCAAGAATTTACGTATTTACATTGCTGCGTCTTTGTCCACCAGTTTACAGTGGAAAAATGCATTTAAATGTGTAATGTTCTCCTGAAAGTGAGACATATGTCCATGTTATATAGCGTTTTTCCTCTGAATTTGTTGACAAAAATGTGTATTTTCCATGATCACAGAAAATGAGAGTCCCTAATTATCTAGTAATACAAGTGAAACAAATCGTCATCTGAAGACGTGACGTCCACACTATGGGACTGGGAATATTCTTGTCTTGTCCGTTTTACGTTATCAAGTTGAATCAGAAAAAACATTATTAATCCCTGATGGGTAATTAGAACGACAATGAGCAGCATATTAAGAAACACTACTACTACTAATAATAATTATACCCACACGCAGAAAAAAAAAAAACATCTGCAGCTTTTGGTGAAGACCTGTGCCAAAATTGCAACTATACCCTTAAACCAGAGGTTCTAAACATGGAAGAAAAAAACAAAAATAATATTTAAAGGGTTGATTTTCTTATATACTGTATATATATATATATATATATATATATATATATATATATATATATATATATATATATATATATATATATATATATATATATATATATATATATAAACTGCTTATGTCTTTTTTTTTTTTTTTTTTTACTGCAATTTTTTCAATCAAATGTATTTGTAATTTGCACCAGAGCTGCAACTAACCATTATTTTCATAATAGATTAATTGGTCACTAAATTAATCGATGAATCAGAATTTTAATTTTTTTTGACAGTTTATTTATAAAACGCATTTAAGCCCTGTTTAAGCTGATTAAACTGAAATAAGTGTCTCTCATGCACAAATGCGTGCGCACGTAAGTCACAGACAAACACTCGTGGTGTGCGCGCACAAACACAAATCACACAAGACAACAAATCAATATTGAAATTCCATCCATCCATTTTCAGTAGGGCTGCAACGATTAACCGTAAGGCAATTAAAAATCGATTTCATAGGTATCACGATTCACATCAATACTGTGAAAATTGAATCGCAGTACTTTTTTTCTTCTATCCAGAAGTGTTGGCGGCGGGCGGAATCTGCTAATACTTTCTTTCTGGCCGCCTCCTACTTTTAAACATGTTCATAAATGATTCCTTACCCCTTTGGCACCGAAAAAATATCTGTAATATTATGTGAATATCTGTAAAAGTCACGTCTTTCTATTAGCTCTGTCTGCTAGCATAGCATCTCTTCTTCACTGCCAGATATCTGCATGCCAACCGATCTCTGGGTTATCAGCAAACAAATATCTGACCTAAATACAGTGAAATTACTGTTTTTTTTTTTTTTATTTTTAAGTCCATTTGTTAAGGCACAAAATACATGTTCCTGTATTTCAGTTTCACGGGGGTCTGCCGGTGCCTATCTTTGGCTTACACTGGGCGCCAGGCGGGGGTACACCCTGGACAGGGCGCCAGTCCATCGCAGGAACATTCCAATTTATCACAATTACTTAGCCTGAAATAAATAAGTTAACCTTCGTCTTGTGTTAACTTTCTGTTAAAATCTTTTATAACGGTTCATAAATCAGCTGTAAAATACACTTAAAAACAAACATCTATCATCTAATTTCTTTCCTATCTATTTGTTACCTTGTTAGGCTTCCTAATCATTGAAAATATAGGTTTTAATATTTATGGTGTGGACAACTGAGCCATTTTTGTCTTTGTATACCCCTTGATTTTTTAAATGGTGAAATCTGGAAAAGCTTGATATGAAACATATTTTAATAATTAACTACATATGTGTAGAACTGTACATAGAACTGTAACATGGTTCCCCAGTTTTGCGTTAGATTATAATTGACAATTTTTATAGAATTTTCATGGCAATTACAAAGTCAATTTTCTGAACTAATTCACAATTTAATTGTGATTATGACAGCGATAGATGTTTTTAAATTACAATTATAATTACACCATAATTGTAATTAATTATCAATTACACAATTGCAATTATAATTGACCCCAACCCTAAAATGCTTCCTTTTCCTCTTCCAGGAAGCAGTGCTTCAAAGATAACATCACGTTTCACGACAACGGCACCGTCACCTACAGAGAGTACAGGCGGTTCTTCTTTGAGCCCACCATGTCAGTGGGGAACGAGTCCGACGTGGTCACCATCCCCAACATGTTGGTTCTGGTAAGACCCTCCCTCTCGCTGCTCATTGGTTCCTCTACTTCCTGGTTTTCTCACTCCCGTCTGACATTTAGGGCGCCGCGGTGATGATGGAGAACCAGCCGTACGTCTTGCGACTGTTGATCAGCGCAACATTCAAGAAATTCAAAGAGACACCCTTCCTCACCAAGACCGTAGGCGAGCTGATGTGGGGCTATGACAGCGGCCTGGTAGACTTCCTGAATAAATACCTGCCTGGAATGCTGCCGACATCGGGAAAGTTCGGCCTCTTCGCAGATGTGAGTGTTCAGGACTCCAGCACAAGTGTCAGGCAATGCCTTAAAGGGATCCACTGTTTTTACAAATGTGGCCTAAACCCTTTGAAATGTTTTTATTAGAAGATCTATGGCTAACAAAACACATTCATTTGCACCGTATTTGTTTCATTAACTTTTAAAAATGGGACTACTTTACTATTTTTAATCCTGTATTCCGCCATTTTGAAATCATGTGATTGATGATGTCACAGTTCATTTGCCTGTAAACATGCAGTTGTTTTCAATTGGAGTGAAGAATTCAGCCTGCTTTTTAGAACATTTAGCAGCTTTTTCAGTCAAAATCACAGTTTGTGCTGCTTTTGGTTGCTCTAAATAATCAGGAAAAGCTAAAGATGTCGATGTGACTCTCTTTGGTTTACCAAAAGAGGATAAAAATGGTTGACGGACTGTTGAGGATAGAAGTCCTTTTGGGTGGGAGTCCTTGAAACAGTCTGGGATTTACTCGCTATCTTAAGCCAGCAGAGCATGTCAGCGTACTGAGCTCTTCTTCTCTGCTTCATTGTCAACTACCAAACCGAAGAGTTGGAACTGTTGCCCCCTGCAGTCATAGATTATTTCTCGGTGGGCCTTCACTGTTTTTATACTCTTTTGGTAAACCACAGAGGGTCACATTGACATCTTTAACTTTTCCTGATTATTTAGAGCAAACAGCAGAACAAGTTGGCATTTTGCTAAATGATCTAAAAATCTGCTAAATGTTCTAAAAAGCAGGCTGAATGCTTCACTTTAATAGAAAATAATGGAACGTTTACAGGCAAATGTGATGTCTTCAATCACATGATTTCAAGATGACGGAACAGGCTCTAAAATGGTAAAGTAGTCCCATTTTTAAAAGTTAATATAACAAATATGGTGCGAAATAATGCATTTTGTTAGCCATAGATCTTCTAATGAGGACATTTCAAAGGGTTTAGGCCACATTTGGAAAAACAGTGGAAGATCCCTTTAATCATAGTGTACTAATCCAGATGACCGATATTAATTAATTACAGGACCAATAAAGGCAAATCACTTAATATTTTTATTGTCCTGATAAGACGTAATGAACCAGTAAATCCACCTGATAACATACCCACGTCCCTTTTACTCTTTGACCCTGCTTAGCCAGCACCGCTACATGCTAAGCTAATTAAAACCTAGAACTGATTCTTTGCCAGTCTCACAGTGAGACACCACATTAACCATCTGCAATCACCTGGAAAGATGCCATCAACATGACATTTTGTAGAAATATTTAAAAAAAAAACTGTTATGCACAGACGAGCTTTAAAAGATGGAGATGTTTTTTAGTTTCTAAGATGCCATTTATGGCAGTTCTAATCTTTGCTGCATGTTAAATGTGCTTTGATAGGTTCTTTAGTTCTAATTTGTATGTTAATGTAAAAGTATGGAATCAGAACAGTATCATAATAAATGAACTCTTTCAGGATTTTTCACGAATGCACATGCTTTGTTTCACAGTTGTATTTCAGATTCAAAAATGTACACGATCTGTTTCGCAAATATATATTTTGTGCAAATTTGTAATATAAATCCTGAAATGCACATGCTCTACTTTACAAATATTATTTTGAGGCACACTATATAAATCCTCAGATAATACAAACTGCTGAATGTGCATTTACAAACTGCTTTTGTGCTGTGAAACCTTTGTGAAAGAAATCTCTGCGGTGAATTTTGAGACTGCCCTGACGTCGCGGGTCAACGAACGTCATCATTGGCTGATAAAAATGATTGATAGATTCATCAGCCAATCAGGTGTATTTGCTTTCAGTCAATCATATGGCTTCTTACATTTTCTCCACTCTTTTAAACCAATTGCAGAGCTACTGATATGTGTGCGTATGCAGTGTTCAAACAAGAGTGTGGAGAAAATGTAAGAAGCCATATGATGTTTTTTATTAGCATGCGTTGCAAGCCAAAATATATAAATGCATATATAGAGGACAGGTCATAAATGTGGTGAATGCTTAGCAGCTTGATTGACAGACGACTACATAAAATAAACAAGACATTGAATAAACCCACAGCAAATTATACAAGATCGTGGGAGTAGTTTGGACTCTTCAGCAGCCCCTTTTATTTTTAATTGTTTTTAAAATGAGCATATAAAATAAATCTTTTAAAGAATAGTATTTCTTTTTTCCTAAACTTCAGAAGTCTAAATAGTGTTTAAATTTAATTTTTCATAGCGTGAGATTTTACATATTGGTTCATCTCTTCCAAACCCCTTGCTACACAATTATCTAAATGTTAAACTTGTAAATATGTTGGAAATGACTGATGTTCTTCCAAAACATGTGAGGGTGAATTTATTGTCAAATAGATATTTTCATGTCATGAAATAAGTCAGTGGTTTCCGTCCACATTCTGTAAATGTGGAATGAGGAAGACGAATGGATGTTTTAATAGATCTTCATTATTTCTGTTGTGTTTTTCCCTGTTAAGTTCAACAACTCTAACACTGGTCTGTTCACCATCTTCACTGGACGAGATGACATCAGGAACGTTCACAAGGTGGACTCGTGGAACGGCCTGAAGGAGGTGAGACGTTACAGCGTGTCCTGGTGGCTGTTGACATTTGTTAACATTCAGTCTGTGTGTGCGTTTGTGTGTGTGAGCAGCTGTCGTACTGGAGGACTCCTCAGTCCAATATGATCAATGGAACAGCTGGACAGATGTGGCCTCCATTCATGACCAAAGAGACAACTTTGCCATTTTACAGTCCGGACGCCTGCAGGTGAACAATGCCTTGCTCTAAAATGTAATATAAGAAGGCTGAATCACTGTAAGGCCATCTTTTCTACAGGTACTGAAAACAATATCTTCTGTTTGTTTAGAAATAGGCCACATGCTGCCCCCGCCTAAATTTGTGCAGTTACCACAACAAATACATAAAATAATTCAAAAGTTGCTAAAAAAATGCATAAAAAGAATGAAAAATACACTGAAAATTACTTCAGAAATACACAAAAATACTTCAAATATATACAAATTACTTTAGGAAGACACAAAACTATTCCAAAGTCACCCAAAATGATACAATAAAATATATAAACAGAACAACAGAAAAAAGGCAAAAAAAAATACACAATGGCATTTAAAATGCACAAATTTACTTGAGACATACACAAAAAATAACAAAAGAATTCACCCAAAATGACCAAAACACTCTGAATAAAAACAAAATGACAATATAAACTAAAATAACTCCTAAAACACACAAACTGACAGAAAAATACATAAAATGACTCAAAAACACACACAATAACAACAATAATACACTAAACCACAACCAAAACACACAAGTCCTTTGTTGTTTCCTGTATTATTACTCACATTATTCGTTATTATAAATGCTGACATGAATGTTGATGTTTATTAATTTTAATTATTACGTTTGAGTTACATCTGTGGGGCTGATGGTAAAAACAGGGATATGTCGGATACAGGTATGTTCAGTGCTGACTGATAGTAAATGGTGTTTTAGTTTTTTTTTCTGTCTTAAATTTGAGCTGCTGCTTTGAAAGATGGAGTTTGGGACGTTAAGATCTCCCACATTTTGTTTAAATGTAAACAAAGAACACTGGTATCTCAACAAAAAGTGTTTAAGTTTCTGAAAACAACATAAAAAAAAATAAAAAAGTCAGTTTTTTGGGTTTATAAAAATTCTTTCACTTTTTAAATATATATATATATATATATATATATTTTTTTTTTTTTTTCCATTTTTCATGATTTCAGTACATTCTTGAAACAGTTTTATTTTGATGTAATGTCAAGTTCATTGGAGGAGACACTTCTGTCGGTAACAGCAGTTTAACAGGTGTAAGATTCACACGTTGTCTGCCAATAAACGATCATCTCGTGTTAAAGTTCAGATTAAAATGTTTCGAATTTTATAGTGACGGTGCTACCTGACAATTTAAAAGGAGTAAACTTTATTTATCACACTGTTTTTATGGCCTCATACCAGTGTTAATTTTGGCAGAAAATTCTGATTTAGTCTTAGTCTTAGTCTTTTGAATAACACACCATTTAGTCTTAGTCTAGTTTTAGTAGACTAAACATTAGCAGATATTAGTCGACGACATCTACAGTGGACTTAGTCGACTAAATGTTTCTTTTTTCATGGAATGGTTAGGTATAAGGGTTTGCAATACAAAATATGCAATACAGACACAGATAACGGTTGTAATACAACATGTATTTTATTCTTAATGTCTTAACAGAACTCTCCTCCTTCAATATTGCATCAATCTCCAGTTTGATCTTCTGTGGACTATGTGCATCATTGATGCATGAGATCTAAAATGTGTTGAATTCAGGGGCTTATTTTGAACAAAATCCAAGTTAAATAACTGGTTGGGCTACAATGACACCCACACACACAATCTACTTATAGTAGGCCTAGATATTTCATTCAATTTGAGAATATTGAATATTTATAATCCTATTAATTCAGCGAGATAATCGCCTCAGACTCAGTTTTATCAATACAGTTCAAATGTGGATTCCTTTAGCTTCTATCGTACTCCAAGTTTAGCAGACACACAGGTGTTGATATGATAAAATAACCGTAGCTTACCTTCGCATGTATTTCTTGATGAGTCGTCTGTAAATGTCGCTTCAAGTTGGTGGTGTTTTTCCCGGAAATTTTTGCTCCACACGCTGTACAGGCGGTCTTGTTGTCCTTGTTGTCATATGTGAAGTGCGACCAAATGTCAATTCTTCGTTTTCGCCCTAGTCCTGACATGTCTATGACATGCAGTTTCCCTCGGACATGGTAGGCTAAACCGTTGTGTTATGTATTTCTCCTCTTAGCTGCTGCGTTTGTTTCGGGTTTGTTTACCTGTTGTTGCTGGCGTGCATTTGCCGCGGTATTTTAAAAATGGCTGCCTCCCTCCGCACAGATCAACCAATGAGATCAACGTATCCTCAAAAGATTCGCTCTGATTGGATTTCTTCCCAACTTGTCCCGCAAAAAGAGCAGTTCTGATTGGATCTCTTCTCCATTCGTCACGCCTTCGAGTTTCGTCTCGTTTTTATTCGTGGACTACAGTGTCAGTTATCCTTCGTCTCAGTCTTCGTCTTCATATCTGACTTTTATTTAGTTTTTATTTAGTTATCGTCCGTGAAAAAGGTTCGTTGACGAACATTTTTCGTCATAGTCTTAGTCTACGAAATTAACACTGCCTCATACCTGTCTGAACACGGAGGTAATTGAGGAATTAGATGCAGTAGCTGTGAATGTAGGATTATGATGAAGTAAAGCGGCTCGAAATGCTTGTCTGAGCAGGATCCTGGAGAACTGGTCTATGGACTAATCACCACTGGGCTGGAATATTGCTGTAGTGTTCTCACAGGGAGCTCCTGAGGACAAGAGGCCATGGGAATAAACAGCACAACAGCAAAAAAAAAGACTGTTGTCCTTACACTTGAAAATTTGACAAAATCCCAGAAAAAGGCAGTCATTTCTTAATCTCAAATTGTTGAGGGAATTCTCAATTTTTCCAAAATCCTGCAGTTTTCTTCGAATTATTATATGAATACAACAGCTTATTATTGTGAAGTTACATTGGGTTAACTGTTCTTTATTGCAAGGTATATTGTAATCATGTTTTTTTGGAAAATAAATTACCCATCACCATGAAGATTTACCTGTCCATCCTTTCTTTTTGGCATTGGAACCTGTCCTGCCTTGTATATTGTACATTTTTCCACAAGAAAATGATCCATTCAGCACTCCTCAAATAACATTAGCTTTGAAATTGAATTTTGGAAGTAGCAAAACTCACAGCGGAACTAGCAAAAATTAATTTTCCGGTAGTGCACATGCTCATAATTGATCTCAGTACGAGGTCAACTCAGACCGTGACACTGGCTTCAAGTTAAAAATCAAACATCCCTTTTTCAAAACAAAAGCTTCACTTCTTGACTTCCATTAATTTTGTAAATGGGGCTCTTGTTTTGAGGTTAACTGGAATTTTTGTCTGCAGCATAATGGAGGGTCTCCGAAAATCTTACAAATGTTGGAATTAAATGTATTTCCGTGAGTTTTATGGATCAGATGAATACATGTTGATGTTCTACTTGGTCACTTTCTTGCTTAAAATGTTTTCAGAACTTTCAAAGGTGGTGAATTAACAGAGATATTTAGCCTCTGTGCTTCAGGTTTTTGTCGTAGGTTGGAAATGCGTCTTGGGAAACTTGGACGTATTCATCAATGGGAACGGTCATCATCGTAATCATACTTACAGTATGTAGTAGATAGTATATACTCATTGAGTTTGTAGTGCATACTACGGAGTGTGCCTATTCGAACACAGCCAGTAAGTTGTAAGTTGCTGTTTAAGTTCTGGTTTGTCTGTTTGTTTTCACTGTTTCCAGTGATGTGACGTCACTCTGATTTTGACGGTATTTCAGTGGAAGCCACAATATCAACATCCGCCATTGTTTTGTTTGCAACTTTAAACCAGTGAAAACAGCAAAAATGTCACTTTGTCAGAGTTTTGTGGTCACTTTGGCATCAGCAGTGAATGAGAATAACTTAGCTTAGCAAATAGCCGCGCTAATCAGTTTTTCCTCATATAATTTTCATGACATCGTTGACCTTCTGCTCCGTTTTGTAACGTTTAACGTAAAATGCCTCGTCGTCTCAGATCCTTGGAGCTAGTGTACCAGCGTCCGGGCGTGGCGAAGGGAATCCCGCTCTATCGATATGTGGCACCGAAGACGCTGTTTGCCAACGGCAGCGACTACGCCCCCAACGAAGGCTTCTGCCCCTGCAGGCAGTCCGGCCTGCTGAACGTCAGCAGCTGTCGACACGGTGAGTAAAACCATTCGTCCAATCAAATTCACTCAGAATGCTACATAATCCACTCCATGTTCAACCTGTAGCTCCCTATTTATTTATGAAGTATTTATTTATTTACAAACAATACACTTTATTAATAAACACAAACATGCACTGTTTTCTTGCAAAAATATGTAGCATTATACAATTACAAATGTTTATTTGCACATCTACCATTATATATTTATAAATGCAAATGAAACATTGTAGTTTTTGGTGTAGTTGCTGCTAAAACTAAAGTGTTGCTCTAAATGTGCAGTGACCAAAAGGATCAAACTTCTGGTTTAGAGCACACACATGTCGGTGTATTAGGTCCACATAAAAAAAAAAAAGAATCTGGGCACTAAGAGATTAAAGTTGTAACATTTCAAAAATAAATTTGTAATTTTATGAGAATAAAATTGAAATATTTCAAGATTAAAATTGTAATATTTCAAGATCAAAATCGTAATATTTGAGATAAATCATAATTTTGGAGAATAAACTTTTAATTTTGAGAATAAAGTCGTATCTTAATAACACTGTAACCTTATGAGATTGAAGTTGTAATATTTCAAGAATAAAGATTAAAATTGAAATACAAACAGGCACTTGTCTGTACGTGTTGTGGTCATTCGTGCGTTACGGAGAATGTGGAACATTTAGTCAGATTATACTTCTCTTTACGTTTCACAAATGGTGAAATACTGAGCCTTTTGGTCCATCAGCACCAAACTGTTATCATTTTAAGGACTTTAAAGCCACGTTGCAGACGTTTGCATTTGTTCTAACAAAAGAACCAGACTGATTTGGAGAAAATGGCCTCTTTAGTGGAGGAGGAACTGGCTGGAAGTGGTGGATGTTAGTTGAGTTCACTTCAACTGGGAATTCTGAGTGCTATATCATTACGAGTTTTTAAAGATGCGGCTTTATCCTCATAAAATGATGACTCTATTCTACAAATTTTACAACTTTAATCTGGTAAAATTACGACTTTACTCATAAAATTAAAATTACAACTTTATTCTGGAAATATTACTTTATGGTACATGGTAAATGGACTTGATTTATATAGTGCCTTATAACCACACTGAAGCAGTCCCAAAGCGCTTTACATATCAGCTCATTCACCCAATCACTCTCACATTCACACACCAGTGGGACAGGACTGCCATGCAAGGCGCTCGTCGACCATTGGGAGCAACTTAGGGTTCAGTGTCTTGCGCAAGGACTCTTCGACACATAGTCAGGTAATGGGATCGAACCCCCAACCTCTCGATCAGAAGACGACCCTCCACCACCTGAGCCACGGTCGCCCATATGACTTATGACTTTAATCTCGTAGTGCTCGGATTTCTTTTTATTTTAATGTGGCCCTAATATGCCGTCATATACACACATTCAACTCCAGTAGTTGTTTTTTTTTTTTTAAAGCAAATTAATAAATAATTGTTTGAGTAGCCCATGTGTTAATCTTTAACGGAATTACAAATGCTCGCATTGTAAAATCACATGAACGTACGTCTTCTCTGACAGACTCTCCAGTCTTCATCTCCCATCCTCACTTCTTCAACGCTGACCCCGTGCTGCTGGACTTTGTGGAGGGTCTTCATCCCACTGAGGACGAGCACGGCCTCTTCATCGACATCCACCCAGTGAGCACACACACACTCTGACTGGTGTCTTTTTTTTTTCCTTCATAAGTGTAACGCTACAAATGCACCAATAAAGCACTAACAAACTTACATGTACAGTATATGGATACTGGACATGATGTTGAAACATTTAAAGAATAGATCTTTCCCTCAGCTTTTAGATTTAAGGCGACAAATGGCAGTAAATTGTATTTCATTGAAGTGAGGATTATGGAAAATGTTCTCTTCTCCTAAGTGGATCCAACAGGTTTGTGAACTCCTGCAGTCCAGGGTACACATGTAGTCTCATTCCTGCTAGTAAACATTGTTTGATCGGAGCGTCGCGGCTCCTCTCACACATTCTCCTCTCCTGACGTGTAATCGCTGCTTATCACAGGACCAATTACCCGGTCACCCTGTGTTGCAGGTCGTTTATTTTGTAACTGGGCAATAAAAGCTGCTTCTACAGCTCGTGACATGGAAGTCATAAATACAATCATAATTAGGTGTATAATTAACACAACAGGGATTCCAAGTTGGTTTTATAAGACTTCTGAACATCCAGTGTGTCCATCATAAACACATTGGAACTAAACCAACTAAGATAATTCTTTACTATATATATATATATATATATATATATTATTATATAGAATCATTTTACTTAAAGTTTCTGATAAATATAACAGAAATACTTTTTAAAAGATTTTAAGTTAGTAAAAATATTAATCTAATTTATTCATCCCCAAAAATTCAAAATTATTTAAATTATTTTGGAAAAATGTGCATTATTATGATAATAATTAATATGAATATTATTTCTATGGATTGAAATGCCTGTTTTTAATGACATTGATTTTTAAATTAGAGAGAAATTTAGCTACATTGAGAAGAATAGTCTACAGCCGCGACCCTGAAAAACAGGAGCAAGTGGGTCTGAAAATGGATGGATGAGACGAATAGTCTTTAATTTATGAAATAAAGAACTAAATTAATGAGATAAAGTCAGTGAAATGCAATGCCGCCAGTTTAAATGTGCTCTTCTTAAAGGGGAAAGTGTTTAATAGAATACTGTTCAATTCAGCTTTATTTGTATAGCGCAATTTACAACAGTCATCTCAATGCGCTTATCAAAATATAAAATTCATAATAAGAAAGAGAAAACCCAACAAGGTTCACATGAACAAGCATTTAGTGACAGTGAGAAGAAACGACTCCCTTTTAACAGGAAGAAATCTCCAGCAGAACCAGGTTCAGAGGTGGCAGCCATCTGCGTTTACTGGTTGGGGTTAGTGCACAGAAGGACCAACAGAACAGGATAGAGAGATAGAACATCAGAGTGTCTCAGACTAGTTGAGCCGTGAACCACAGATCAGGAACTGTCATCAGCTTCACAACACCTGAAACAGAGCAGACAGAGAAGGAAGAGGAGAAAGCACTGACTGCAGAAAAACATGATACAGTATTATAGGGGTGTAACGATTCACTCAACTCCCAATACGATTTGATTCACAATACTGGGTTCACGATACGATTCTCTCACGATTTATTTTACAAAATGGGACTGTAGACAAATAATGATTGAAAAATATTCCTTTATTTTTTGGGAAAAAAAAACTAGAAAATACTTTACTGTTTTCCTTTTATTTTTCATTGTCAAAAGAATCCCTTGATAAACTATTCAGAACAATGCAATTTAACTAAAAATAAATCTTGAATGAAATAAAGGAATAATACAAATGAAGAAGCCCATTAATTTAAATTCTGGTTCTGTTGTAAACAATGTAAAACTGCATAATAGTTCCTTTTTCTTTTTAAAAGTACAACTGAAAATGTATTTTGTGCCTTAACAATTGGACTTTAAAAAAAACAAAAAAAAACTGTATTGTATTTGTCAGATACAGTATTTGTTTGGACCAACAGAGGGTGCTGGTAACCCAGTAGTCGGTTGGGATGCAGCTATTTTGTGCAGTGAAGAAGAGATGCTATGCTAGCAGACAGAACTAATGGAAAAACGTGACTTTTACAGATATTCATGTAATATTACAGATATTCTTTCGGTGCTAAAGGGGTAAGGAATCATTTATGAACATGTTTAAGAGTAAAATGCGGCTAGACAGAAAGTAGTAGCAGATTCCGCCCGCCTTTGGACAGAGAAGGATAAATATATAGTGCCCTCTGCTGTTTAAAAAAAGTACTGTGATTCAATTTTCAGAAAATTGATATGAATCGTGATACCTATGAATCGATTTTTAACTGCCTTACGATTAATCGTTACATCCAATAATATCAAGTAATATCAAGTCAGCCTGCCTTGGCTTTGGGCCTCACTCCTAGTGGCCTAGTCAGCACTTATTGTAAAGGTGATGAATCTCTTCCTGTTTATTGGTAAGCTAGCAGCGACTCTAAGGTCTGTAAGTGTGACTGTTCACAGACGAGCCCATGTCCGCTCTAGCGATCAGATTGTTATGATTCACACCTGTTTTTGTATCTCTTTCCGTTTATTGAACCAGTAAATGCGACCGTTTACAGACGATTTACTGAGTTTTTTTTAGATGATCATTTAGATTAATCCATGATAAACTGATGAGAACGAGGACTGGTATTTGTGACTTTATCATATTTGTATATATGTTCTGGTTCAACATGAAGTTCCCATCTGTGTAATGACGGTGCGTTTTTTTTGCTCCTTGTGGTTTATTTGCGTTTCATTTTTCCTCAGGACACAGGAATCCCTCTGAACGTTTCCATCCGTCTGCAGCTTAACCTCTACATGAAAAGAGTCTCAGGGATCACGTAAGGAGGCATTTTATTTATTTATCCATCATTTTTAATTCAAGATGTTTATTTATCTATCTTTTTATCAAATCTTTTTATCGTTTTACTGATTGATTTATCTATGTATTCTTAATTATATATGTTCCATTATTGTATTTATACATTTATTAGCCATTATACAGTCCCTCCAGGATTTCATGATGTTGCGATTGCAACTATTAACACAAAATCGAGCAAACTCCGCTAAATCAGTGCGGCATTTCAATTTTTCCAAAAGCCCGTAACTTTACCGCAACTTTGCGGAAAAGAAACTTATCATCATCATATCAAGGTCATGTGGCCGCTTATTGTTATTTTTGGCATTTTTAGCGCCTATAGTTGGTACGGAAGTAGCGGAGGACGTACTAAGGGCTTTGCGCCATAGACATATATACGTAGATGCCGCATCGACTGCTGCCGCCCTCTTGAGCGGTGCGTATACGTATATTATATCTATACTTTGCGCTGCTGACAAGGAACCTACGATGAAGAAAATGCCTACGTCACATCCTGTTTTCAACTAGTGCCGGGAAGAAGCATTCAATGGAGTCATGTGCGATAGAAATACCTCGCATTTGCCAACAAAAATATCAGCTAAGGACCGTGTAAAACAGTACCAAACGTTGCTTCATCAGAGTGGAGGTAAACTTTTTTGTTCAAAATGCAATGTTATCATCGAGCACAAGCGGAAGTCGTCTATGGACAAGCATTTTGCTTCTGCAAAGCACATCAAGAGAATGTTAGCAAGTGCACAACCCCATGTGGGAGAACAAACAGGAAGCACACAATATCATTACATACAGTATGTTCGTTAATGCTTTGTATTTTTTAGTTTTTTTGTTATGCCTAAAAATATATCTTCATGACAGGTTCATGTTATGCACTTTAAGATTCCATAATAATAATAATAATAATAATAATACATTTTATTTGAACATCAGTGCCTTTCAGGTCACCCAAGGTCACTTAACAGTACATAATAAAACCACAACAGCATAGTATAAAACCAGTTCAATATTGTTTACTGACTACTTGCTCTTCTGATGATCATTTTGATTAAAAACTGTTGCATCTTTTGCATTCAGGTTATGCTCGGTATATAAGCTAAAAAAAAGTGTTTGCATGTTTTGCAAAATTGTGTTGGTGTTTGCTTTTCAACAATAAAGCATATTTTTTCTAGAACATGTCTGGCCAATATGTATTTATAATTGGTAGAAAAAATGAACTTAATTGTGAGTAAAGTGTGTTTTAGGGCTGAAAAAAAATTGCAACTTTTGGAAAAATGGCCCGGGAAATCAGGCATTTCAGCCCGCAACAATCACAAAAAATGCCACGAAATCCTGGAGGGACTGATTATATTTATTTTATTAGCCTTTGTTTATCCATGTTTTTGATTTGTTTATTTATGGTTTGATTTTATTTACCTATGTATTTTATTTATTTATTTATCCTTTCTTTTTAACCCATTTTCCCCCCTTGTCAAGTTTCAAGTTCACTGTTTCCTCCTCCTTGTAGAGAAACTGGGAAGATCTCAGAGGTGGTGATGCCCATGATCTGGTTTGAAGAGGTGAGCTGTTGCACGATCTTGCGAAAATGCTCTGCTTGATCGGCTGATAATCTGTTGAACAGATTTCTAATGAAAGCCGAGGAAAAGTCAAACGCTACGGCGTCTTCTCAGTCTGTGATACTGTGTCTAAAAAAATACCTTGTTTTTGTTAAATGCAGAGAAATGAAATGGCTGACTGACTTTAAACTATATTTGAGGCTTTTTGCTGCACATAATGAAGTTTTTGAAGCTAAAATAGATTCATATTACCATTTGATATAATGTATAATGTAGTGAAAAATATTGCTTCCTATTAAATTGATAAGCTACATGTCTAAAATATAACATTAAAATGGACTAAAATTATACAATCAGCATAAAGTAATTCCTGGAAAATATTTTGTATTGTTACATACATTTTTTTTTTAATGGAAAATATGTGTTAATGTTTACCTAAATAATTTTATTACTCATTTATATGGAATAGTTATCAATGTAATTTTTTTTCTTTGTGGAATTTATTATATTATTATGTATTTATCAACTTAATTTAATTACAATTTTAAAACTAATGACGCTTAAAAAAATAAAATGAAAAAATTGAATTTTTTTTTTTTTGTTGCATGTATACATCATTTTCTTATTCATATGAGTTTGGAAAAAGAAAACAAAGTCTCAGCTATCAGCTCAGACATTAGACTTACTGCTTTATAAAACTCCCTGTAGTTTAGAACCAACCCAATATCCCTTTTTTTTTATCACATGGACTCTGATCCAGGCCTGTTATCAATACGATGAACCGAAAGAAGGTGGAGCCAAGTTTTCAGAAATGCGTAAATCAGTGTAACGTGAACGCCAATGTTTTTTTCTATAGTCGGACATAAAAGTCACCTTCACAGGCACATGTTACTCATTGAAAACCATATATTAGAGCTGCTGTGAATACTGATCACATGAATCTGTCATTATTGTTTCTCATTCAACAAATTAGAATTTAAATCTAAAAAACTACAACATGCTGTGTGAACCAAAGAAGCAGATCATATTCAGGATAAAAAAACAAAAGGCCTACTTGGACTTAAATAATCTTTAAAGACTTTTTTAAAATGCAACAAAAAGGGGAAAAACACAGTTTGACGTCAGTTAGCTCTTACTTTTCTCAGCATTTAACAAAAACCACAGGTGACAGCCATGGCTCTACATGTATAAGTTTAATGCCAAAAGGTTGAAAATGATGCAGTTTGTAGTCACTATAACATCAGGGATTTTGCATTGTATTTATTTATTTATTTTATTGGGTACTCTGGCTTTTCTTGCACAATCCCAAAACATTTGTTCGATTGAATGGAGTCGTAGGCAAGTAAGTCAATGTGTGTGAATGAAGAGCCTCTGATTTTTACTTCAAAATATCCGTTGGAGGAAGTGAATTTTGTAATTTCAGTATGTTTTGAGGTCAGAGAATTAGAGGCCCTATGAATGGTGTTAGTTTTGATGTGACTGTGTGACAGAGCTCCAGTTTATGAACAGTCTGTTACGACCTTTGCCACGTCAGCTGATCGGCTTTTCATTAGAATCAGTTTGATTGGTTCCTGATCAATCAAAGCGATTCTGATTCCTTTGCCTAACGCTGTCCTCCCTCCAACCCTCAGAGCGGCTTCATCGACGGGCCCATCCTCTCCACCTTCCGCACTAACCTGGTGATCCTCCCGGCCGTCATGGAGTACATGCAGTACAGCTTCATCGTGCTCGGCCTCGCCACCATCGTCATCGCCGCGCTGCTGCATCACAGGATAAAGGTAATAAATCAATAATAATTAGTGCTAATGCGTCATGGCTGTGCATGGACAGCTCTGTGAGACCCCTGCATGTTGAGCCGAGCAGGACGGGCTGCACCTCCTCACTAACACCTCAGCCTTTCCTGTACCTGCCGTTAGCTGCATTAGCTCTGCTGCGGCTAACAAAACTATCCCAGTCCATTTAAAACAAATTCCTGCTCCCACTGATCCCACTACAATCATACTGGTTCCAGTTCGCGTTAGAATCACAGACTCGTGAGAAGGAAAATCTCCTTTAAATAATAAAATACAAAGTAAAGATAATAAAGATCAATACATTATAATAAATGCAATGTTCCTATTTATTTAATGATTTATATCAGTGGTTCCCAAACCTTTTTGGCTGAAGTGCCCTCATTCTTTTTTTTCTGAATCCAAGTACCCCTTTTTCAGACTACAACATTTTGCTCAGAATTCTATGAAAAAACAACTGTAAAGCATAATGATGGAATAATTAGTGTTAACACACATTTTAAAGAACCTAAAAGTGGAACAGTACTAGTGGTTCCTGAATAGATTTATTTCTATAGTTTTGATAATTTCCAGTCATCTCCTGCCTGTTCGGGGACCAAAACTGACTTTTATTTTCAGTTCATGTTTTAACCAAAATAATTTCCATCATTATTATGATTATCATTTTTAACTAAAAATGCAAATGCTTAATTTATTAATTTTCTATTTTCACTCTTTCAAGTTCCCCCTGTACCAGGGTTGGGGTCAATTACATTTTTCAGTTACAATTACGTTTTCAATTACCCATGTTCAGTTACAATTACAGTGACTGGCATTTTTCCAATTACAATTAAATTAAAAATAATTTTCTAACCTCAGAAAATCTATTAGAATTACTTTGTCAACTACTAAAGTTCAATTGCAATTAATCACAATTACTGAGCCTGAAATAAATACTGTAACCTAATGAAAGTTATCTTTCCTCTTGTGTTAGCTTTCTGTTAGCATCTCTTCTGATAAAGGGTCCTAATACAGCTGTAAAATACACAAAAAATTATAATCTATCATCTAATTTGTTTTTCATCTCTTGGTTACCTTGTTAGGCTTCCTAATCAGTTAAAATATAGGTATTAATATTTAATGTGTGGCTGTCAGAGCCTTTTTTGTGTCAGTATAGCCTTAGATTTCAATTTATTTAAAATGGTAAAATGTGGTAAAGCTTGATCTGAAACGTATTTTAATAATTAATTACATATGTGTAGAACTGCGCATAGAACTGTAACATGGTTCCCCAGTTTTGCGTAAAATATAATTGACAATTACAACTAGAAAAGCTAATTTCTACTCATATTGTGATATATTGTCCTGCATTGATTTTATATAGACTATTAGATTCATTGATAATCAAAACATAACTTTAGCGTTTGAAATAACAATGATATTATTAATTGTCAAATAGGTATTAAAATATTGTAAACTTGTTACAAATCATGCTCTGTGAGGGCCAGTTATATTTTTGTTTTTCTATGACATCATCAACAAGAAGTTCCACAGTGTGGATGGGAAAAATGGGATATATATATTTTTTTTTTCTTTTTTTTTCTTTTGTAAGCCAGATCATCACCAAAATGTAATCGCATGTTCCTTGTCTTATTTATCAATTTTTTTGAACATTTCATCCAAATCCATTCATAACTTTTCAAGTTATTTTGCGAACACACTGACAGATTGGCAGATAAAACATAACCTTACCGCTCTGCGCTTGGCGGAGGTAATAACAATCTAAACTCTATTACGATTTTATTATGATTACGACAGCAACATATTTTTAATATTACAATTATAATTATGCCATAAATGAAAATCATTTACTTAAAAAGGCAGCTCTCTACGCTGCCTTTGGAGGCAACCGTGCTATGCTAAATGCTATACATAAGTTCACAGTGCATTAGTGAATTGATAGAGTGGCTACTGCTACGTTCTCTAGCTAGAAGTGGGATTATAACACTACAGACGGGATGACAGCGCTATAGACGATAAAGAAACTTTCTTTTGAGAAAAAAGGACAGCTTTTAAAAGATGGGAGACCAACACCTGAGCTACCAGACCTTCAGTAAAGGAAAGATCAGAAAATTGTATGTACTTTCCACAATGAATAGTACAAAAGGAAGGATTGGCTTTGTGGATGCGCCTCACTGAGTTAACAGGCTAAGCTTCTCCTGCAGTGTTTCCATCAGCTGATATCACAGTTAACTGTGAGGGAGGGAATATTAACATCCTATAAAGCAGTGGTGTAAAATATATTTTGGTTCAAGGGCCAAAGATGGAATTCTAACATTATTCCACCCTATAAATATATGTAAAGTAATGGAAGTTAGTGACAATATCCAATTTTTTATTTTCCTTGAGTTTGTGAATACATTTTATTCAATTTTATTCATTTTATTTCAATTTTAATAAAATTGCAGGATTTTGGAAGATAAAGATTTCTTTTTCAACAATTTGCAATTAGAGATTACTGTCATGTTACGAAAGCATGGGAAAACTGTGCGTCCTGGCAAATATTTGGACTTTCATTGAATGTACGTATTTGTAAGAGCTGAGATATCTACAACTGAATGACTTGGTGTTTTTAGACAATGATTCATCGTTTCTATAATTCCCACTTTATCCTCCAAGCTGCATTTATTGCTCTAGTCTAAAGGGCCAGATTTGGACCCCGGGCCTTGTGTTTGACACGTGCTATAAAGAATGATAATGATTAATCCTGCCCTTAATGTTGTTATGCCCTCCCTGGTCACATGATCGGCCCTTCACATCTTGTTTATTTGTTTACTTGTTGTGTTTCACAGAGGTCACGTTCTCTACTCGCGCTGAGCTCCTCAACAGCAGAAATTCCTTCGGTTTGTAGAAACTTAAAATCAAAACGTACAAAATGTGACCTCATGATTTCCTCTTTTCTCCAATCCCAACGTTTGGAAAAATCAGTTAATTTATGGTTCAAATTTGACAAGAAAATCAATTTGTTTGAAATCTTTGTTTTCAAACCATTTCTGATTTCATGTTTATTTATTTTATGATTATTATTTATGTTAAATTTCTCATGTTGCCAAATGTTTAAATTTTAGCTGTAATTGTTTCTTCTTTTTTAGATTTTTATTTATTTGTATCTTAAAATGTTATCTTATTATTTGTATTAATTATTATAATCATTAGTTATATCAATTACCAGTTTTATTTTCTTTTTTCTTTTTATTTGCCAAATCAAGAGAAGAAATTATTAACTATTTCATTTTATGGTTTTCAAAGCTTTGACCTTGATTTAAAAAGGAATCAAACAGATAATTTTTAAAGATTTATCTGATTAATGTTTTTATTTATAAATTGTAGACCCATTGGGGTAAGTCTTTTATTTCTATTTAAGCAAAGGAGTATTTATTTCCGTTGTTTATGTATATAGTATTTGTAATTTTTTTTAATTTAGTTCTAAGACTTTATTAGGTGTAGTTTTTTTTTTTAAGAATTTCTTTGTTTATTTCAGAATAATTAAATTTACTTTTAAAGTTTTTTTTTTTTCATACTTGCAATGTATTTATTTATTTTTATTATTTTTCATTTTAGTTTTTATTGTTGATTATTTTCTTTAATAGTAAAATAAACTAATTTAATTAACTTATTTTTTGTAAAAACACTTGAATATTATTTTGGATTCAATTTAAAAAAAAATGTAATTTTAAAAGAAGAACACGAAAAGTAAAAATTTGCAGGTTAAAGTTCAAATCAGAAAATATTCGAAGCTGTTAAATGAGGATTAGTGAAAGTGTTTAACGCCAAAAAGTGAAAGGATGTGCAAATGTTTACAGATTTCCTCTCCACTCAATTTAAAGCTGAATCATCACTAATCATTGACAGTGCGCTTTGATCACGCAAATTAACGCTTTATCGCATTAACGCCTAATCGCATGTCGTCTGATTAACCTCAATGTCCGTCCGAGTTGGTCTGTGGTCGGTGACTGATTGTCGTTCTTTAGACTTCGGATTCAGGTTCTGTAAAACCAGGCATTGAGACGCAGCAGAAAACAGGTTGGTACACACACACACACACACACACACACACACACACACACACACACACACACACACACACACACACACAGAGTGCCCTTTTTTTTATGCCATTTGTGAGAAAATGGTTGACTTTACGTGAGGATCAGTGTTCATGTAGTATTCAGGGGAAAGGCTTACTTACACATTCGAACACCAGGGGGCCACAATCAAAAGTGAGCAAAAATAGTTTACACTTTTTTTAAAGACTTGATCAGAGAAAATATGTAGGTGTAGAACAGACACGGGCAAATGACGCCCCCAGACTAATTTTGTGTGGCCTCCAAAACAAATACACAAAATAAAACAAAAGCATGCAAAATTACAGCGGCGTACACGACAACCGAGACCCAAGAAATGATTACGACAAAACATCGACAAAGATCCAGACTATGGCAACGACAAAGACACAGAATATGGCAATGTGGACGCAGAAAACCACAACAAAGACACAGAATATGGCAATATGGATGCAGAAAACCACAACAAAGACACAAAAAATGATAACAAATTGACAATAGACACACAATCCTTTTTTCCCAGTCTCATTTTGTTGTAAAAATTTCTTTAAATGGTTATGTAAACAAATACACACGCACACACCCAAACAAATATAAACACGCACATGGGTGGACCCTTCACCTGATTGATTGTTCCCACATTATGACTGCAGTTGGCACTATTTTCTGCAGCGAATGAATCCACGTGTCACTAAATGTTCCAGTTTTTTTCTTTTTTTAAAGTTTTTTTCATTTTCATTTATGTCATAAATATTCCCAGCATTTAAGGGTGTGAGAAAAAAAATCGATTAGCCGATGTATCATGTTATTTCACAGTGCGATTATGGTATAGATTAAAAAAATCAATTTGGAATTTTTTTTAATGAAAATTAATAATTGTGTAACATATGCGTAGCACGTAAACTCCCGGTCACTAAGTGTCCGTGAACCACATCAGACCTTGTTAAACTACTTACTCTATGCATTCTAGTTTGGAAGTTGATTGCACTTTATTTTTATAAAACATACTGGGCACTTTTATAGATGTACAGTATATGGTTACTTTTTTTATTAAATAATTTAAGAACTTAACAGAATGGGAATCTGTTGTAGAAGCAAAAGTTTAACTTTTTTGAAAAATGTAATTTGACAGTTTGATAAACATACCAATTGTTTTTTAAAGTCCGCTTTATTGTCCATTCCACAATATGTAGAAGAAATGTAGAGAATCAAAATTACTGTTTTCTCTGCCCAAGACATTTACGAATGTAGAATATATAAATTATAAAGACAGAACATCACAACAAGTATTTACAATATGTACAGTGAGCGTGCAGCAGGGTTGGGGTCAATTACATTGTTAAATTAGAATTTTGTTTATCCATGTTCAGTTATAAATTATGATTACATTGACCGACATTTTTTCCAATTACAATTTAAAAATACAATTATTTTCCCCCTAAGCATTAATTACAATTGCATTCTCAATTACTAAAGTTCAATTACAATCACATTTACTGAGCCTTTAATAAATAAGCCCATAAAACGTAACCTTCGTCTTGTGTTAGCATCTCTGATGATAACTTGTCAGTTATGACATATGACTTATATCAGCTGTAAAATACACTAAAACATATTTGTTTCTCAATTATAGGTTACGTTGCTAGGCTTCCTAATCAATGAAAATATTGGTTTTAATGTTTTTGGTGTGGGTGTGTGTGTCCGAGACTTTTTTTTTTTTTTTTTGTCAGTGTCACCCTTAATTTAATAATTAAAAATTGTACATTGATCCTTAAGATAACTGATAGTTGATTTGAAACATTTTAATTAACTATGTATGTGTAAGCCATAGAACTGTAACGTGGTTCCCCAGTTTTGCGTTAAATTAAATTGTTTATGACAGTTTTTATGTAATTTCCATGCTATTACAGTTACAAAGTCAATTATCTGAACTCAATTACTATTCAATTACGATTATAACAGCAACAGATTTTTAAAATGACAGTTATAATGATGCCATAATTGTAAATGATTATCAATTACGCGATTACAATTATAATTGACCTCCAAACCTGGTGTGCAGATATGATATGATATGGTATATTGCATTAGTGCAGAAGTATGAATGAAATTACAAAGGTGCAGAGCAGACTGATGCTGCATTAAGTGGCTTGATTTTGGTACTTGAATTACAGTTGGTTACCATTTACTTGTTCTCGCAAGTTTAATAAAAATAAAATACCATTTTTAACTTGTAGAGGGGAAATTTGTAATTATTGATATCGTATTCTTCAGTATAGGGATATATTGTATCATGACATGCAAATCGTGTATCGTATCATCAGATTCATGGCAATGCATAACCCTACCAGAGTTGCTGAAATAATCTTTCCCTGTGTTTTTGTGCCTGCGTTGCTTTTGTTGCCTGGTTTTACTGATGGTGACTCTGGTTTTATTCCCACAGCAAAGTAAAGGCGACGACGCAGCAGCAGGAAACGTTTGGACCGAAGAGGAGGACGCTCTTCTCGGAGAACACGACACGGACTGACCGACTGAAGCACTCCATAAACGGAGACGCTCCGACCAACCAAAGACGCTCCTGAAGCCATGACTGGATCAACTACTGTTTGTACAAAGATTAAGTGCCACGTGCGCTACGGGAACTCTCCTCTGCCTGCCGAGCACTATTACACACTCAGGTGCCTTCGTCCAATCATCTCGTCTCCTCTCCCTGAGCGTGTGTGTGTTTTGTCTTGAAGGATGTTTGATTAAATTATGGAGGTAATAAACGCGATGAGTAACATCAGACTGAGAAACGTTTCGTTTTACCACAAACATCACATTCATCTACAAACATGAGAAACTATGATTGGATTTCCATCATTTCCACTGAGTACCGGCGAACTGGGAAGTATTACGATGGTCCCACTGCCATTGATTCATTTTGTTGTAAAAATTTCTATAATTATTTTAATTTAAATATTCTCAAACATTGAGAACATGCGTAAAAAGCAGCATTTTTAATCAGATGCTCTCACTGCACTTTGTTTGTGTCCGCCATTTGTCTGTAAGACTGAGCCATATGTTTATCTGTTCCTTTTCCCTCCTTTTTTCTATTTTCCATTTGTTTTTTTCTATTTAACCACTTTTTCTCCCACTATTTTCTTCTGTTTTTCCATCTGTTCTTCATCACTTTCTCTTATTTTCCCCTCTTTTTAAAAAAACAGAAAGACAAAAAAACTTTTCCCCACTTAGTTTTCTTTTCTCTTTCTCTGTTTTTCCCTCTTTCTCATTTTTTCCCCATCCATTTCATGGCTAAGTTTCCTACTTTTGTTTACTCGTTTTTTTTTTGTTTTTTTTCACCCCATTTTCCAAATCTATTTTCCTTTTTACGACTAAATCGAGTGTTTGTGTGTTGTTTTGAAGGATGCTGAGCTCCTGCTTTGTAAATGTTTGATCAAATTTGAGACGCGCGATGTCGGACTGAGACGCGTCTCATTTTCCAAACGTGTCAAACTGTACAGTCTTCTGTATTTAGCACAGACGTTTACTTTTTCACTGATCACTGGTGTGCTGGTTAATCACTGCAGTGATCTGACCTTCAAAGTGATTTATTTTGTGTAATAAAGATAATAAACATCAACGATGGAAAACCAACTTTCACGATCTGATGATTTCTTTGCAATTCATAAATTTTCGTATCGATATAATGTTGCTCCTTGATCAGCCTGTGAAACGCCGAAGGGTTTTTATTTTATTTCCTTCTTTTCAGTAACACTTTACTTGAAGTGTTATACATAAAGCTGCAGTATGTAAGTTTTTTTTTTTTTTTTTTTTTTTTTTTTTTTGCGTAATTTGGTCAAAAATCCATAATCTTATTTGAGCATATTGTAATCCAAAGTGTTCTGAGTGGACAGTGAATCTCTGCTCCTTCTATTGGCTCTGGAAATGAGCTTTAGAAATCCAGGAGCGTGACGCTGGACTTCAGCCAATCAGAGATCTTTCTACCAACAGGGTGATCTATGAGCTGTTTTAAGCATTACTATTGGCTGCCCGTCAAAAGTCAATGCGCATTCGCAATCTGAGAATAGGGAACAGCGGAAGTCTCTTACGCGGCTTTTGGCACATCGGTTACATGACAAAGCTAAAGGAAAGAGGAAGACGAGGTGGCGAAGCAACAGAATAAAGGCATAAACGTGTTCGAAAGGAACAGACTCCGTGGAGGTCCCTCTCAATATGTGCGGCGGACTGTGCGATATCCGCTTTCAGTCAGAGAGAGTGAGTGATTTCAGACGGGATAAATAGCTTGTAAACCTAAGATAAACATTATCCAAGGTGAAGAGAACAGATGCAATTCATTTGCTGTCTGGATGTTGAGTGTCTGTTTGCTCTGATCAGCTGGGATCAGAGCAGACAGCGGCTCTGATCTAAAACTTTGTCTAAAACTTCAAGTAAAGTGTCACCCTCTTTTCTTTCTCAATTTTTTGTCTTTTTTTTTCTCTCTCTCTGCATTTCCCTAAAATATTTGTGCTTATAATCAGAAACCAGACATGAGATCCTTGTTTTCTCTTCATCTCTTTCTCTTGTTCTATCTTTTTTCTTCTCATTTCTCTTCCTTTATTGATTTTTTTTTTTATCACTGCACTTATTCCATGTTTTCTCTATTTTTCCCCTTTTTCTAATTTTCAATTTTTTTAAATCCATTTTCTTTCTAATTTTTCCTATTTCTTTTTTTTCTCTCTTTTTCTTGTTTTGTTCCCCCTCTTAAAATGTTTATCTGAGTATTGCAGTTGCATTTACAATGTATTTGCACATTAGCATTTTATATAACTTTATTAACTAATGTGTGAAACCAACAGCTCCAATAATTTGTCCACACCTTAGTTAAAGATGTCACAGTGTGCCAGAGAGCGATCAGCCTCAGGACTTATGATCATTAATTAAACAGTTATAATTATTTATTACATCAAGGCAACTCCTCCTGTGATTTTCTGCAACTGAACCTGAACATATCGTCCGTTAATTTTCCCGCTCATAATGAAAAAGGCCCAAAAACAACCATGTGTGAAGTTCATAGAAGTCTCTCATCCTGCTGCAGTTCACCTATGAACCACCAGGTGGAGCTCCACTGTGTGTTATGCTGAGGCTGCGTTTTCACACCTCAGTCTAATTAAAGTCTTTATTTCTGCTTGGGTGGGCGGAGCTTTAATCAGTGTGACTGCTTTAGCTCGAAGCTAATCAAAGTTTGACAGGCGTTCATTGCTAATGTTTACAGGCCTCTTTATTCACTGGACCATTAGGAATCCTCATAGAAAAGATCAAAAATAGATCAGACAGAAGGTTGAGTGTCATACCAACAAGGATATGTTAATATGATAATAAAAATATTAAGTCCAATAATTAAATTTTGTAACAGTCCTACAGTAGAAAATGCATAAAAGTGATATAAATAATTATATTAACAATAACGATGATAATGATAATGCCTAAATACTTGTATAGGAATTATACTAATGTTAATTATGATGATAATAAAAGGAACAAAAAATATAGATGCAACAGTTTTGTTTTGCACCCATTTTTACGAGCTGAACTCAAAGATCTAAAACATTTTCTATAAACACAAAATACGTATTTCTCACAAATATTGTTCACTAATCTGTCTAAATCTGTGTTAGTGAGCACTTCTCCTTTGCAGAGATAATCCATCCCACCTCACAGGTGTAGCATATCAAGATGCTGATTAGATAGCATGATTATTGCACAGGTGTGCCTTAGGCTGGCCACAATAAAAGACCACTCTAAAAATGTTCAGTTTAATCATACAGCACAATGCGACAGATGTTGCAAGTTCTGAGGGAGCGTATTGGCATGCTGACTGCAGGAATGTCCACCAGAGCTGTTGCTGTGAATTGAATGTTCATTTTTCTACCATAAACTGTCTCTAAAGGCACTTCAGAGAATTTGGCAGTACAACCGGCCTCACAAAGGCAGACCACGTGGAACCACACCAACCCTAAACCTCCACATCCAACATGTTCACCTCCATGACTGTCTGAGACCAGCCATCCGCACAGCTGCTGCAACAATTGGTTTGCATCTGTCAGAAACCATCTCAGGGCATCCTCATCAGGGTCTCTACCTGACTGCAGTTTGAGATCCTGAGGCCCATTGTTGTGCCATTCATCCACAACCATCACCTCATGTTCCAGCATGATAATGCACGGCCCCACGTTGCAAGGATCTGTACACAATTCCTGGAAGCTGAAAACATCCCAGTTCTTGAATGACCAGCATATATCACCAGACATGTCACCCTTTGAGCATGTTTGGGATGCTCTGAGACAGCGTATATGACAGCGTGTTTCAGTTCCTCCCAATATCCAGCAACTTGGCACAGCCATTGAAGAGGAGTGGACCAACATTCCACAATCAACAACCTGATCAACTCTATGTAAAAGAGATGTTGCACTGCGTGAGGCAAATGGTGGTCACACCAGATACTGACTGGTTTTCTGACCTCGATCCCTCAGAACATGTTGAATTGTGCTGTATGATTAAACTGAACATTTTTAGAGTGGCCTTTTATTGTGGCCACCCTAAGGCACACCTGTGCAATAATCATGCTGTCTAATCAGCATCTTGATATGCTACACCTGTGAGGTGGGATGGATTATCTCCGTAAAGGAGAAGTGCTCACTAACACAGACTAAGACAGATTTGTGAACAATATTTGTGAGAAATAAGTATTTTGTGTTTATAGATCTTTGAGTTCAGCTCATAAAAATGGGAGCAAAAACAAAAGTGTTGCGTTTATATTTTTGTTCAGTGTACAGTTGTGTCCTCTACTATGAATTAAAAGAATACCTATAACAATGATAATACTTAAAATGACAATGACACCCATAGCAATAACCATACTGACAGTAATTGTAAGAATAAGAATAGTGATAACTTTATTTCCCCTCCCTATGGCTAATGAACAAAATGCTATAATATGATCTTGGTTATAATAACAATGATAAAGAAAACAAGAATAATAGTAACTTCAACTAATCTTTATTTATTAAATACTTTTCGTACAAATAAATACAACTGAATTTAAATCACAGTAAAAACATAATCAAAAAACAAGATCTCATACAATGGTGATATTCACTATATTATATATCGTTATATTAAATAGTGGAAATATGCAAATCCTTATAGGTTAGTAAATGAAATACAAAATTAAAGCCAGTTATTTGGCACAGCCAAACAAAAATACTTCTCATACTTACATCATAACGTTAAACTGCCTGTTTACGTGTAATGTTTTCTCTTTTTCTAAATTTCAC
Source organism: Gouania willdenowi (assembly GCF_900634775.1). Taxonomy (NCBI): domain Eukaryota; kingdom Metazoa; phylum Chordata; class Actinopteri; order Blenniiformes; family Gobiesocidae; genus Gouania; species Gouania willdenowi. The sequence continues at coordinate 6,778,495 of NC_041055.1, read as the reverse complement.
CAACAAAATATTTCCATGTAACCATTAGCTTTAATCGGTGAGCATCACAAACAGGTGACTGTGGACATGTGGTGCAACGTAGCAGCAGCAGAAACGCTGCTCGATGCTAACAAATAGCTTCTGTTTCCAAAACATTTTGCCCACTAGCGGCTTTGTTGCTATATTTGGTAACTTTCCAGACCCTTTGAATGACTTAAAAAAAAAATGATTTCTTATTTCGATATTTTACTTTATTTTCCCACAAACGAAGAAATATTTTCACCTCCGTTTATTTGTTTGTTTGTCTTTTAGCAGGATTACGTCAAAAGTACGTAACTCATTTTGACATATTTTTAACCAAACATCGACCTTCCGCTATGGAAGATTCCATTACATTTTGAAAAAAGGGTTCCGGATCAATATACTGATTCTGGATCAGCTTGAAAAATCCCTATCTCTCGTCATTGAGGAAACTTCTCAGTTTGTAATGGACCAATCTTGATGAAATGTGGCTCCGTTATGTCAGATTGCTTCTTTCATTACCCCGCAGAGTTTCATCTGGATCAGATCTAGATATTGCATTCCATCGCAATTTTCCTCAAAGAAATGGGTTTGTACATTTGGACCGACTGTATCATTATCAATGGGGATTGAAACTTGTCACAAGCCTTTTAAAGCTTTCGTTCCTAACCTTGGTTCGATCGAACACTAAATACATTTCCATGATAAACTAGTATATTAAAAGATCAATTACGATAACAGTGTTACATTGAAATTTGTAACATGTGTGTCTGAATAAAATGTATACTGTACATATGTGTGGAATAAATCAGATTGATTTTTTTTTCCAATTTACGAAGGGTTCAGTGCTTCCAATGAGGTTAAAAACCACTGCTGAAGTGTGAATGATCATGGTTCAAAGGATCAATTCAATTCAACTTCATTTGTATAGCGCAAATTACAACAAAGTCAGTTATTAAAATATAAAACAGATAATAATCCAGATAACTGCCAATATCTGGCAAAGATGAGATTTGGCGCTAGGTGGAGGTTTGCACTCTGGGTGCTCTTGTTTCATGAATGTTTTGTCATTTAATCACGTTAAGGAAATTATGAGCTAGCTAGACAAAAAAACTGCTTACATACATGCACAAAAATACACAAAATATAAAATACCAACACAAAATGAACATGTGTGTTGAAATCCACCGAGGCTTCAGTCGGTGTAATCCCTTTCACCAAAGTCTTTCTGTGATAAAACTCTTAAACTGGTCCAATTTGACGGAAACGCGACATGAGTGTGAGTTTGTTGCTGCAGCTGCTGTCTGAGGTCGGAGCGTCGTCGTTCCTCGGCAGTGATGACCGGCAGCAGCTCATCCGTCAGTTTATTTTTAGTCGACCTGCGACCCGACCGCGCATTGTCAACACACGCCACTAATCCAGACCAACAGGTGTGAGCTGTGCACGACGTGCACACACACACACACACACAGTCGTCCTCGGGGACTTGTGCAAGAGAAAGAGTTTCAGCATCAGATAACATGTCAACTTCCACGTTTACTCGAATTTATTATGGATGTGACAATTTCTACAACCAAACTACAACTAATTATTAATCATCTTCAGAGATTTACACCTAGTAAAATGAAGTATTGAGCTCTACTTTTTACACTGGAGTAAAGGTTACCACTCTCTGAGGTTGACATGTCCGTAGCGTAACGTAGTAGATCAAAGAGCGACGAAGTGGAGCCTGATTGTTCCATTTCTCCACTTAAACAGGTCACACTCCTCTGGGAAGTCACAAACACAATGTCTATTGTTGACATGCAGGTTATCACTTCTGCACATCACACGGTGGCTATTCGTTGGCTGCAGGATGGATGGAGGTGGAGACGCCTGTCTCCATCCGACTGGCTCGATAGCTGCTGAGCTGAAAATGCAAACAAAATGTCGTTATGGTCAAACATCCTTTTTAGATACACCACTAACTCTTCCCTTCTGTCTACTGTATCTGAAACCTACCAGTATTAGATAACATGGATACCAATGCTAATGGAGTAGTGTGGTAACTAGAAGTTTTTAATTTAAATTTTAAACTTTAACTGTTTTAGTTCCATCCTCAGTGAGCTAAAACATGCCTATTTACATGTAGCTGTGCTTTATTACTACTCGTTATCGTTTCTTTTTTTGTGGTTTGTTCTGCCAACAGGGGGCAGTGTTAGCATGGCTGTGTCAGTTATTAGCAGTGCAGTGTTTAACCAACATATTGGTAGATGTGTTGGACACAAGAAAGCTTTTAGACTGATTGTATTTGATTGGTTTTCCTGAAAGACTTTTTAGATGCAGGAAGTACACCCAACCAACCACAGCCGTCTGTTCGCTACTAGCTAAGTGTTTTGTTTGAAATGGTACACTCCGTACTATTTACTGTACTACTAACTCAATGAGTATACTGTCTTCTATACAGTATACTATTAGTGTGGTTAGGATGATGACCGATGGTGACTGTTCCCACTGAAGTATACCTCCAAATTTCCCAAGATGCATTTTGAACGTACAACGACAAAAACCTAAAGTACACAGAGGATTAATATCTCTGTTGATTCTCCACCTTTGAAAGTTCTGAAAACATTTTAAGCTCAAAAATGACCAAGTAGAATATCAACATGTGCACATTTGATCCATAAAACTCACGTATACACATTTCATGCCGACATTTCGGAGATTTTCGTAGACCCAACAATGTGCTACTGACAAAACAAGAGCCTTATTTTCAAAAGTGTTAAAAAACTAATGGAAGACAAGAAGAGATGCTTTTATTTTGAAAAGGGGATGTTTCAGTTTTAGATTGAAACCGGTCCCAGGATGATTTTACGTTCTGCACGCAATGCATCATGGAGAGGTTGAGTATGACTCGTGTGCCCAGCGTACACACTTCAAAAATGTCCCGACATATTATACATCCGGATATTTGTCGCATACTCAATCTTTCATAGTGAACACACTACTACATACTTATTTTGACGTCAGATTTAGTATGAATAGTACGTAGGCCAACAGGTACGACAGGAAATACCCTGTTATGCAGCAACCTCCTTTAGAATTAAAGCATTTCTGTATCTAAGGTGAGATTTATTCCATTCTAATTTTTCTCGCTTTTTTGTCCCACGGATTTTGGGTTTGACCTTCCTGCGCTACTCTAAATGACAGCAGGAGGAAATGTTTCCACGTCCCACAACTTGTGTGCGTTTTATTTGTTCCCTGTTGTGAGTTTTTGGTTCCACCTGAGTTTGCAGATATCGCGGGGTTTTCAGCTCCAGTTCCAGTTCGTCTTTGGCATCTATTGGTGGAAAGCAGCAGAACGCCTGCTGGAAACCCGCTCTGAACCTGACGATGAAGACAAAGGTTGGGAGAGCGGCGGGAAAAAGGTGGGGTCTGAAACAGAGGAGATGATTGGTTGCCCACCTGCTGTTAAGGCAGTAGTAGATGACGGGGTTGTACATGGTGGAGCTCATTGCCAGCCACATGACGGCCATGTAGACCTGCTGGATGTAGCGCTGCTCGAACCAATCGGGGAAGAACTGATGGAGCAGGAAGTAGACGTGATATGGCAGCCAGCAGACAGCGAAGGTGCAAACCACCACAATCATCATCTTCACCACCTGATGAAGAAGAGACGCTTGTGGCTTTAAAAAAAAAAACAGCTTTGGGTTTCCGATGTAGGAAAAACAGATTTCTTTACATTTAGTTTTCAGTCATTTCATTTGAAAGCTTCATATTCTGTGAGGCTTGAAATAACACACGTTATTGTGCTGCTTCTTTTCATTTTCAGTTTAAATAAATAGAAAATGTCACGTGATGTGGTTACAAAAACACTAAGTACAACATCTCGATCAGACCATAAATGTTAAGTACATTCCTGTATATTAACTGTTTATAGCACCAAATTAAACATTTCCTGCGTATTTTTCTAACATTTTCCCCTCCTTAGTCTCTTTTTGTGCTTGGCACCCCTTGTCTTGCCTGTGTGTAAGTACAGAGTGATAGTAGAATCTCCCTCTCTTTCCTTCTGTCCTCTTCCAGGTGCAGCACTTCTCCTTGATTACCCTCACTGTTAAAGGAGTTCTTGAACACTGTATGGCTGCTGGTGCTTTGTCTTGTAGTGAGACTCCTCCTGTCCACATCCCCAGGTGTCCTAAAGATCATTTCTTTGTGTTCTATTCATTTTTGTTTGTACATTTTAGTTGAGTTTATGCTTTTCAGACTTTATTGGACCATGTTTCGGGTGCAACCTAAGAAACACTAGAGGAATTATACAGTATTTCTTGGCTGGGCCACGAAAGCTTTGGGATCCCGAGGTGGTTGATGTGTTTGGAGAGAGGACCATCTGGGCTTCTCTGCTGAGGATTTTATCCCTGCGACCTACGAACAAGGTTGATGAGTTGAATATCGCTGGTGTAAAGTATTCAGTTACAGATTTCTACAGATTAACTTTACAGTGATTTACCCATAGATTTATGTTCTCCCTGTACTTTTACTATACCTAGTGGACCATATTGATTATGATTGATGATCTTTTTGGATCTTTAGTGTTGGGGTTTGTTTGAAGGACTGCTGGAGGAACACGTGATGCCACCTTGCGTTTGGCGATCAGCTGCACTTTGTAGTGCTGGGAAGAAGCTCCAGGGATCTGACTGGCCCAGAGGGTGACACCCACCGCCGTGTACGCCCATCCCATAATAATCAGAGGCAAGACGTAGATCAGCAGGGTGACGCACACGTAGTAACTGCAACATAATCAATAGTTAAATAATAATTTACACAAATTTCAGTTCAAACTAATGATTATTATTTGTATTAATACGTGTGTGTCTGTTACGCAGTGTGTGTATGTGTGTGTGTTCCTTACACTCTCTTCAGGTCTACGGTCTCGTACTCGGGCCAGTCGATGTAGCAAACGGTACGAGCAGGAAGTTGGAAGGTGGAGGAGTAAAAGTACTGAGGAAAGGCCAGAAGAAGAGCCAGAATCCACATCAAGAAAATCACTGACCGAGTCTGTGCGGAGGACAGACGCTGCTGCAGAGGGTAGATGATGGCCATGTATCTGGCACACACACACACACAGAGAGATAAAAAGTAGTGAAGTCTGCCTTTAAAAGCTCCTTTGGAGAAAAATAATCAAAGTTATTTCCACCCCGAGGCTGCTTTTGACAGAGTTAAATATGTGATGATGGTCAGTGTTTATAAGCGACAGAAGCACAAACAGCCTAAAGCCTCCAAAGCCTTCACATTAGGAAGATCCCGCGCTTTATTGCGCCACTGATGTAAACGTAGCAGCTTCACAACCCACAGGATACACACAGGTTATAAAGGGCTTCACACAAACACACATACATACAAAAAACACACACAGTTGTGAACAAAAACGTACATGACAAAAGGCACGTGCAAACGTGCACATACACACATGACACACGTGCGAGCGAACACACACATGTCCACAAACATCCAAAATTGCTAAAAAAAAAACTATGCACAGGCAAAAGCTCAAATGCGACAACACGCAGCATTAAGGATGTAAGAAAAAATCGACTCTGCGATATATTGCGATATTTCAGCGTGCAATAATCGTATAGATCCAAAAAAATGTCAAAATCGATTTTAATCATGTTTTTGAACAAAAAAAAAAAACATTTATTGTGCTAACATGCATAACACGTAAACGCCCAGTTATTATAGGATTGCTCTGGACACATTTATAGATGTATGTGGTTACTTTAAAAAAAAAAAAAATAAGAACTTAACAGAATCAGAATCTGTCTTAGAAGCAAAAGTTAAACGTTTTTGAAAAATGTGATTTGACAGTTTGACAAACATACCACTTGTTTTTGATATTGGTACTTTAAATATAGTTGGTTATCATTTGCTTGTTTTCGTATCTTTGAAAAAACATGAAATAAATAGTATTTCATAACATTTTGTACTTGTAAAGGTGAAATTTGTAATTATTGATTTCAGGACATATCGTGATGTGTATCGTATTGTTTAGTATCAGGGTATATCGTATCGTGACACACAAATCGTGAATTGTATTGTATCGTCAGAGTCACGGTAATGCACTCCCCTACACAAAGAGAAGCATACACAAACACATGTAGATGCACCCACAAACAAGTGTGCAAAAGCTTACACATGCGTGTAACGATACGCACAAAAACAAAAAAACTGACAATCATGCACATAACACACACAAATGCACAAGCGTGCAAACACCTGCGCACAAACACACCGATAAATACATGCGCGCAAACCTGTCGAGTGCGATGGCCGTCATGGAGTAGATGCTAGCAAAGATGGCAGCGATGGGGAAGAAGTTGTGGAAGCGGCAGTAAACTGAACCGAAGTACCACTCGTTGTGGACGGAGTAGATGAAGTTGATGACGGTGTTGAAGGCCGACATGGAGGCCTCGGCAAAGGCCAGGTTCACCTGCGGACAGAACACGGCCTTCACACGCGCCGCTGATACCAAACGCGGCACGACTCAAACATTAGAGACTCCAAACTGAAGAGGAGATGCTGGATTTCTGTTGTTTTCAGTTGGAGAACACGTGAGTTTTCATTTGATTTAGTTTGTAGTTATTTTATTGTTGTTTTTTTTTTTTTGGTGTCTTTGGTTCATGCATCCTGTGTGTTTCTACACACCCTGTTCTGTCAGTGTCTATGAACCTCCTGTTTTCACTCAAGCGTGCCTCGTCTCCTCATTGCCTTCTGTCTCTATTTAAAGGAGTGTGTGTTTGAATCTTTATCAGTGGATTGCAGTCTGTGTCAGTCAGTCCTTGTCTTGTGCTTGGGTGTTTTTTTTTGTGTTGTTGGTGATTGGACTTTTGTTGGACACCAGTCCACCTGCGTCCCCCATTATCTCTGGGTCCTCCCACGTATCCCTCTGTCACTGTGACAGTATGATTTAGCTTTACTTTGCAGTGAGTCACAATCTTTAGACCAAAGAATCTCAACTCATCAAAGACTTTTGTGTGCTCCTATTTTAAACTGGATTTATTTATGTATCATTTTATTGCACAAATATAAGTAGGTTATTAAGCAGAATTTTTTTTTTTAATCATAATCTCATATAGATACACCTTTTTATTACCCCATTGAAAATCACAGTAATAAGGGACGTTTTTCAACAGCAAATCTTTTTAATTCGTGTATCAAAGCTTCTTTCTATTTTGTATTCCTCAGTGTCAGGAATGATTTATTGGCATTTGGAGTATTTCTCCCTCAGCTACAGTAACCTGCGAGACATTTTAGTTTAACCATAAATAAAAATGCTTTTAAAAAAGGTTGTCCATATTCTCTTTCACATGGCTTCATATATTAAATAGTTACTTTGTTTGGGTCACAGCAACGGGATCACATGTCAAGACAGACAATAACAGACTCACAAAATCAGACAACAGACACTAAAAAAACATAGTCACAACAACAACAACAACACACACACACACAATAACGCAAACACAAAAATAGACATCCACAAGCACTATAACAGACACAAAACAAAATATTGAACTAAATGAATAAATGAGTTCTGTTTTAATCTGCCTGATGGACTAAAGGTAAATAATTTTTCCCCTATTGGAATACTTTTATGAGCTTTAAACTCGTCTAGACATTGCTGGATCAAACATCTCTTATCTGCGCGCGCTAACTCCCGCTGGGCGCGCGGCTCTCACCAGAAAGTAGTTGGTTACGGTCCTCATGCGTCGGTGCGCCAAGATGATCCAGATCACCACCGCGTTCCCGACCACCGATACGGACACGATGCCGCAGTACGCCGTGGCCCACAGCGCGATCTGCCAAGGCGGCTGAACGAACTGGTTCCAGCCGCTGCAGTTCATGGACGCTTCGGTTCCGTTGGAAAGGTCACAGTCAGAGGCGTTAAAGAGCGGATCCATCGTCCTGGACGCGGACTGAGGCGGGGAAGGAGGTTAAATCTAGAGTCTCCTGGTCTCCCGTTACCGGGTCAGAGTGATGTCTTAAAGTATAGGGTGAGAGGGAAAAAGGCTCTTGGTTTTACGCACAAAGCGCCGTTACGCACGACGCGCGCGGTCTTTCCAGAGTCCAGGTTTTCAACTCATCCATGCAATATTCCATCCATCTATGCAATATTACATCCATCTATCTGTTCTGTTGTTTTCAGTTGGAGACCACGTGAGATTTCTTTTTTTTTTTTTTTTGTCTTTTTCTTGTCTGCACATGCTGTCAAAGGTCAACACCACAGGAAGTGCAATCATTATGAGACAGCAATTCATATTTTGTTATTGCAATAAAATACATTGATTTATTTTATTGCTTAATTGTGACCATCACCAGCCCTCCCTAAGGAAGGGTAAGAAATCTTTTATTATAGGGAGGATATAAAAAGGGAGAGCAGTGTTACACCTAGGGGGCGGGGGGTGGGGGGGGGGGGAGCAGGGAGGAGAGACTCAAGGCAGGAAATAGAAAAGGTGGGGAAGAATAGACTGTTTTGCAGTGAGGGTGAGATGTGAGGTTGTAGAATATATTGTGCTTATTATGTTGTGTAATCCACCCAGTATGGTGACAAGTGTGAAGCTTAGCTATATTGGTGGTGGCTGTGAACAGGGGAATGAGTGAATGGTAGTACCTAAAGCAGGTATTTGGGATTAACGTGTCTAAGGTTAAGCCCAGTATGAGTTTTATCCCACATCCCGAGGCGTGCCAGTGCATCGTATACCAGTATATGTGCAAACAAAAAACCGCTACTGCAAGACCAGGAACTGCCCTGGGCCCGCAGATGCTGCCAGGCCAGCAGAAAGAGCAGAGGCCAGGGAGCCCCAGGCAACCCCCCCGCGGCCGAGCAACCCCCAAATGCCCCCAAGATCCCAGGCCGAGAGGCAGCCACCGACCCCCACACACACATCCGAGGAAGCCCCAAGCAGCCGAGCACCCAGCGCATCCCCCCACCGACCCCAACCCCCAACCCCAAGGCCCCCCGCCAGCATCCAGCCCCCCCCCACCCACCCACACCCAAGCACCCAACCCCCCGAGGGAAGGGCCCAGAGAGCCCCCCGCCCGAGACCCCAGCAGAGGAGCCAAGGCCCCCGCCCAGCAGACGGCCAGAGCCGCCCACTGGTGGGCCCAGAGCCAGCAGGGTCCGGACCCCAGGCCAGAAGGTCCCGGAACGGAAGCAGCACCGAGAGCAGCGCCCCCATGGATGACAACCACGCCCATAGTCGCCGAGGGCACCAAGGGGATGCTGCAAGCTGCCCCGCCAACCCCCAGGCGCACCGACCAGGCACCCCAGAGCGCGCCAGATCGCCTTTCCTTGATGCCGCCCACGCGATGCGCCCCAGACGCCCACAACCCCCACCAAAGGGCCCAGCCACACCGCAGAGCCCGGGTCACAGGGCGCCGCCCAAGCCCCGGCCGCACCCGCAGGTATGGCAGGGCGCGGCCCATACCACCCGCCCCGGAAGACCCCCGCCAGGACCGGCCCGGCCAGCCGGCCAGACCCGCCGGACCCAAAGGGCACCACCGCAGGACAGGGAACCCCCAAGGGCGAGCCCCCGGGCCAGAACTCCGTGGGGGGCACCCCCCCACCCCCCAGCCCACGAACAGGCCACAACCCAGCAAGACCACGCAGCCCCAGACGGCACAAAGACAGCTGCCCAGGTCCCGCCCCCCACCGGACAGTGCAGGCCACAGGGCAGTGCCCACCCCGGCGCAAGGGCGACCGGTGGCCGCCACCACAGGAGAGAGGGACCCCAATGGCACACAACCGATGCGCAGCAGCAGCCCCCAGCCAAAGGCGCAGAACCCACCCACCCGCCATCCCGCAGATAGCAGGACAGACCTACCAAGTGGCCGATACCGACCTCAACCCCTGGAACAGCTAGAGCTGCCCCCCAGCAAAGAGCACCACCCCAGAGCGCCAAGCAACCCCGCCCCAACCCCGGCGCAAACGCCGGTACCCCCCCAGCGCACCCACCCCCCACACCGGCACGGCAAGCCGCCCCGGACCCACACGCCGCGAGGCACTCCCCCAAGGCAACCAGGAAACGAGACAAGCGCCAAGCCCCACCCGCAGGGAAGGGGCACCCCCACGCCCCACCAGGCCGGCACCGCCCGGAGAGACCCCGCAAAGGGAGCCCCCAGCAACACTCCTCCACACCCCCCAGAGACCCACCGCCACGCCCGACCGCACCCCCCGATTTCCACACGGTAGCCTAGCCATCAACAGACGGGCCGGACCCCCACCCGACAGGCCCAGATGTGTGAATTTACCCACCACCCTGTTATGGTGCCTTTCCATTCCCCAATGGAGAGGCACTTCCCTATCCCCTGAGTGAATGTATGTGTTTAGTGAATGTATGAAGTGCTATTATAAAAGGGTGGATGGAGGGGTGCCGTGCTCCCCATCCAGCCTATGTGTATATATTTGTATGTGGTGCAATAGCTCCGGAGGGTGGAAGTGGTGGTCCCACCCTCCGGGGGGTGGTGTGTTGAGGTGTAATTAAAATTGGAGGGATTAGTAGGGCAGCCAGAGGTGGGAGTGCCGCCCCCGCGCCACTACTTAGTAGCGCAGGCGGCAGCCCCCTCCACCCCCAGCCCCACCATCCAGCCCCCCAAGGGTTGGGTATGTGAGTGTGGTGCAACAAGTGGGTGAGCCAGACCAGCTGGGAGTGAGTGATGTGAAGTGTCCATGTAGGAGGCCTGTCTGGTAGGAGCCCGGCGGACGGGCAGAGCCGGGCATATAAGACCGGCTGAGTCAGTCTTATATGATTTAGTTTGTAGTTATTTTATTGTTGGGTTTTTTTGGTTGGCTTTGGTTCATCCATTAATCCATTCATTCATCTATTCTTGCATCTTCCTATTAGGGCTGAGTGATATGGACCAAAACTCATATCTCGATATTTTTTTCTTAAAATGTCGATATACGATATTAATCTGGATATTTTTAGCTCAATAAAGTCTTACCAGAAAGACAATTCTTGGATTAAATGTGCTGAAGAAAAATGCCAGACCGGCACATTTATTAACAATATGTGCAACTTTTGGCTCTTCTATAAGGGACAGCACGTGTGAGTGAGGTCTGTAATGTGGCTTGATTAGGGGAAGGTCTGGGTTAGGACACACAGAAATCCATCTAACTGCTTTTCATGCTGTTCTGAGAAGTAACAAAATCAGTGACTCCTAAAACTAGTATTTTAATACAAAATACGTTATAAAATATATGTCTCCGAAATATGGAAATATTGAACTCTGTGAATAATATTATATATTTGTATGATGTGATTTGTACTGTGTGATTGTATAATTAAAAAGAAGTTTAAAAACATAGATATATCTTGATATAGGCGATATTGTCATTTTCTATATCGGCAAAATAGAAATCTCGATATATCTTGAATCACGATATACTGGCCAGCGCTACTTTCCATACATCCAACCATCACACATTTGTCCATCCATCCATCCATCCATTCACCCATCGATCCGTGCTTTCATCCAGGGATTCAAATTAGTATTTTTATTTTTATTTTTTTGCAAACACTCAATTATACAGAAATTATAGGCTGGGATTGAATATTTTCCTCCTTCTTCTGCTGTGATTCCATATCAGATGACAGCACTTTTACTTTGAAATAAATTAATCAATTATTTGCTGAAAATGGAGCTGAAAGTACGTTCAAACCACAATTCGACGACTAAAGGAAAAACTCACTTTTAAATGATGAATCCAAAAAACCTGCTGGAAGTCTTAAAGGTTGACATCCAGAAAAAGTTTGGTTTTGGTCATGTGTTTCTTTTTTTTTTTTTAATTCATAAAATTATACATCAGCTCATTTAAAGTAACGGAGAATCCAAATACATCATGGTTCTTCTCATGCAAATGGTAAAATGTGGTTTCACACTCATCTGTCACCTGCTTCTTTCACAGCAGGTGGACAACATGTTGGAACAAGTGTCGAAGAGAAGAAGTGACACCTGAAGGAAAAGTAGGAATCCACACATGAGACGCTGAAATACGAGTTAACAAGTGACAATGTAGGAGAAAAATAGTAATATTCAGATCTTAAACTGAGAAAATGTTAAAGTCATCAAATACAAATACACTGTAAACCCGAATAATTTACCAGAACTAAAAAAAAAAAAACGATTCTTTTAAGTCGATTAACTTAAAAGTCAAAATTCTCCAGACCTGAAAAGGTTGAATAACTGGCTACTTCTACTTTTTGATTACAAATAAATTAAAGTGCTGTATGAATTAAGTTTATTTTTAAATAATCCCCATTTGAAACCAGAGGAAAAACAGGACTTTATCATTCTTAGCATGTAATTACTTAATTCTAATAAAGTGCACTTAAGTTGTGATGCTTACTTATAAACAAATATTGTTCCATTTACTCAAAAAATATTAGTTAAAGTAACTCAAAAGAGGAGGAACATGTTACACCAAGTTCCAACATAATTAAGTTAGTAGATTTTTTTTTTTTTTAATAACTGAATATTTAATCTATTTAATTAATTTTAACGTTCGGGTTTACAGTGATACAAAAACATGATTCAGCATCAATACTCGGGTGTTTTAGCAAACAAGATATTTTTTTTATTCCGTATATTAAAAACAGAAACACAGAAATGTGTGCATCATGGTCAGGTTGTTCTTCCTTCTGTCCTTCCTTCCAGTCTGTTCCTTCCTTCTTTTCTATTCCTTTCTTCCTTCCTTCTTTCCTTCTTTTTTTTTATTTTTATTTTTTTCTGCCTTCTTTTAGTTTCAGCTCAGTGTTGTGGATGGAAAAACTGCACAATAGCGCTCTCTAGTGGTAGGAGAAGCTATTACAAACACAATAAAGGAGTTTGTTGTCATTTGTATTGTGACGCCATCTGGTGGTACTGTATAATAATTATTGTAATAGTTTGTACTTTATAATTTCTTCAACGTTTGGTATAAGAAACAGTGTATTTATTAAATGTAAATATACTTAAACATAATTTCACCATACATTTACTTAAATAGTATCATCCAAACTTCTATATAATTTATGTATTTATTATGACGATATGACCCCTTTCTTGTCCTCTTAACTTTTAAATAAAGCCTAATTTGTAGGTTAATAATCTAAAGAAATATCTGATAAGTGAAGTAAATCTCAAAATAACAACCTTAAATTAAAGTAAAAGTAGAATAAATAGATTGGTTGATAATACGAATCCCCATTAATCAGTTAATCAGTCAGGACTGTAAATTAACAGGAAATGATGATAAATGAATGTATCGAGTGTGTGTGTGTGTGTGTGTGTGTGTGTGTGTGTGTGTGTGTGTGTGTGTGTGTGTGTGTGTGTGTGTGTGTGTGTGTTATTGATCAGGTTCACTGTCACGACCTTCACTGTCATCGTTCATTCAGTTTTGTTGCACTTGCAGCTTTTTCTGCTCATAGTTTTTTTCCTCTTCCTGCAGGAACTTCTTCATTTCCTCTCAGCTTCCTCATACCAGGTAGGACCAAAACATCTTCCACACTTTCCCCTCATCCTGATGTTAGATTTCAGATGAACCCCAGTCTTCTGTCTGCTGTGAATCTTTGTGTGAAATCACCCACAAATCAAAGTGTAAACTGTTTGGATTTAGGCTCGATGGGTGCAAAGCTGTGGATTCTTTGTTTGAACTTGTGATGATATTTTTTAACTTTGCATTATTGGTATCAAGCATTGGAAATAGAACATAGCACAAGCCAAAACATTATGACCATATGAAGGTTTAAGATGTGAACTAAAGATAATAAGAGCAATGCTGTACATTGATTAAGATTTGATGATATAATCGTCTTTTTTTCTTTTGGTGTTTATTTGTTGAAAAGAAATTAGAAAATCATCTTTCTCAGGAATGTTGATTAAACATGTTGAAATATATGAATTAAAATAAAAAAAAACGTACAATAAAAGAAAATATGAACAATTGAATAAAAAAAAAAAAATAATAGTAATAATAACTGTGTGCTTAAGAAAAATTATAGTGTGAGGTCAAAATGTTGCAAAAGTGCTTGACAGTTAAAACATTGTATGTTTAAATAAATAAAACAAATAAACAACATACATTTCAATATTTATCAATAATTTGTATAAAATCGAACTAATTATAATAATTATTATAATATCTGCCTGTAGATGCAAATTTGAATCTTGCTTTAATCCGGAATATTTACGTCTATTGTTGCTAAAAAAGCAAACAAACATGTTCATTAACGTGCACTGTCCCTATCAAATAATAAAATAAACGAACAAATAAATAAATATCTTTTTGTATATATAAAGGAAATTGTAGAAAAAATTGTTGTCACAAATTCCCCTAATCTATTTCAACATTTTCAAATTAATTTCATTTATTTACTTTTTGACATCTCAATTTATTTTAGATTTACTTTTTAATCATTTTATTTCTTATGTCTGGGCTGTTTCCAGCGTTTCATTGTAAATCCTTTTGTCTGTAAATGAATAAATTGCTTCCATCAATGCTCTCGTGTGACTGACCTTCACAGTCACTGATCAGACTTCAGTTGGCTGAACAGCGATCAATAACGACATGTATCGATCAGCTCGACCTGCAGCACAGAGCCGCGGTGCAGTCCACTAATGTTTCAATAAAGCACACAGACACTTGACGAGTTAATTAGGTTTTAAAGGTCTGTTGTTGTTTGCTGGGTGCACGGGATTATAGTTATAGTTGACAGTGTATAAAAGTCAGACTTACAGAGCAGACGTGTTAGTCTGACAGGAGACACAAAATTACCTAAAAGGCCATATAAAACACTAAAAAGAGGTTTGAAAAAGCTGCAATTCTTCAAATATGCCATAAAAGTGAACAAACGAGCACAAAGAAACACAATATCAACAACTGAGTAACCTCTACAAATACAGGGATGCTCCAATCGATCGGGAACTGAACTGGATTGGCTGACATCCGCTAAAACAGATTAATCAGAATTCTCAGAAAAACTGATGATAAAGAAGCCGGTCAGTTAAACATTGCAAACTTCATCATCAGTGTTTATAATGTATGTCCAAAGTCAGTTAAAGGTAAATATACAGAGTATCATGTCAGCCAGTTGTTTCTGTTAAATACTGAGAAAAGTAAGGGCTCACTGACCTCAAGCTGTATTTCACAGCCTTACTTTGTTGTTGCACTTGATGGAATACACAATTTGTATTATTGTAAACCCACATTTACATTGTAAAGACAGCTAGTGAACAGAATAAAGATTTACAGTAGTTTCATTTGATTGGTTGACTGGGTAAATAGTAAATACTGTGATCATTGGCTGAACTTGGACAAGGATTTCCAGTTTTTTATGATAAAAGTTGTACAATTCCTGGTCTAACTGGTAAACTAATGAAAGAACAACAGTCCTGTTTCATCTGCTAAACTTGGTAAAGATCCTGATCTGTTTAGTTAACTTGGGAAAGAACTTCAGTGTTTGTCTGGTAAACCCAGTACCGTAAATTATATCTATTTTTATTTGCTGAACTTGGTAAAGGATTGTCGTGTTAACCTGGTTAACTTGGTAAACCTGGGGAAGGATTTATGTGTTAAACTGGTAAAAGTTGGTTAAGATCCACGTCTTCCTGGTAAACTTGACTTAAAAGTGTTGCGTGTATCTGGTAAACTCGGTAAAGGTTAATAGGAGATCAAGTCTTTATGGTAAACCTGGTGAAGGATTTCAATGTTAATCTGCTTAAAGTTGGTTAAGATCCTAGTCTACCCGATAAACTTGTAAAAGGTGTTCCATGTGTACCTGAAAAACTCAGTAAAGGTTTGTTGTGTTAATTTGATAAACATGGTAACATTGTTTAATACAGTATATCGGGTAAACCTGGTGAAGGATTTCAGTGTTAATCTGGTAAAAATTGGTCATGGTCCCGGTCTTCCTGCTAAACTCAGTAAAGTTTTGTTTTGTCAACCTGGCAAATTTGGTCAAAGGGTAATTCTTTTTGATAAACCTTTTAGAAGATTTCATTGTCAATCTGGTAAAAGTCGGACAAGGTCCTCGTCTACCTGGTAAACTCGGTGTGAACCAGGTGAAGGTTTGTTGTGTTAATTTGGTAAACTTGGTATCGTTGTTTGTGTGTATCTGTTAAACCTGGTTGAGGATTTCAGTGTTAATCTGGTAAAAGTTGGTCAAGGTTCCGTCTTCCTGGTCAACTTAACAAAAAAGTTGCGTGTGTTTCTGGTAAACTGGTAAATTATTCCACGTTAAACTGGTAAGCTATGTTGGAGTCCAAGTCTTTTTTGGAAACCCAGTTAAGGATTTCAGGGTGAATCTTGTAAAAGTTGGTTAAGATCCCGGTCTACCTAGAAAACTTGTTCAAGGTGTTCCCTGTGTACCTGAAAAACTCAGTAAAGAATTAACCTTGTAAATACGATCAAAGGGTAAGTCTTTATGGTAAACCCAGTAGAGGATTTCTGTGTCAATCTGGTAAAAGTTGGTCAAGGTTCTCGTCTACCTGGTAAACTCAGTAAAGGTGTTCTGTGTGTATTTGGTGAACTTGGTGAAGGTTTGTTGTGTTAATTTGGTAAACTTGGTATCGTTGTTTATGTGTATCGGGTAAACCTGGTGAATAATTTCAGCGTTAATCTGGTAACAGTTGGTCAAGGTCCCGGTCTTCCTGGTAAACTTGGTAAAAGTGTTGCGTGTGTATCTGGTAAACTCAGTAAAGGTTTGTTGTGTTAACCCAGTAAATTTGGTACATTAATCTTTGTTCACCTGGTAAACTTTGGTTAGAATCCAAGTCTTTTTTGTAAACCTGGTAGAGGATTTCAGGTTTAATCTGGTAAAAGTTGATTAAGATCCTGGTCTACCTGGAAAACTTGTTAAATGTGTTCCGTGTGTACCTGAAATAGGGTTGTTGTGGTAACCTGGTAAACTTGGTCAAAGGGTAAGTCTTTTTGTTAATCTTGGTAGAGAAATTCAGTGTCAATCTGGTAAAAGTTGGTCAAGGTCATGGTCTTCCTGGTAAACTTGATAAAAGTGTTGCGTGTGTATCTGGTAAACTTATTTAAGGTTTGTTGTGTTAACCTAGTAAATTCGGTATGTTTATCAGTCTTAACCTGGTAAACTTACTTGGAGTCCAAGTGTTTTTTTTTTTGGTAAACCTGGCAGAGGATCTTTGTGTGTTGTGTTAATCTGGTAAAAGTTGTTGAAGGTCCGGATCTACCTGGTGAACGTTTGTTGTTAACCTGGTAACCTTGGTAAAGGGTTATATGTATGTTTCTGATATACTTGGTCAAAGGGAAATATTTTTTAATCAGGTGAACTTGGTACAGGTCCTGGTCATGATTTAATGAACCAAAAAATAAAGTATTATACAAAATAAAATAAAATCTGGAGAATACGTTCATTGTTGAGATGGAGATCCTAGCGTCCCCCTTCGGTTGTCCTGCTCCCTGCAGGTTCCTTCTGGGGTTTTCCATTGAGTTTTCCTCCCGTCATCCATCGATCAGGGCGACACGTGTGCCGCCCTGTGTGGATCTGCAGTCACATGGTTCAGAGGCTGTGGGCTGAGAGGATTCCCCTCACTCAGAACATATCTCTGTTCCAGGATGGACCGGGATGACTGGCAGCGAGGGCGGAGTCGAGGCCACAGGCACTGCGACGATGATGATGGTGAGAAACCTGTGACCGCCACTTCTCCATTATCCTACTCTAAAGAGAGGTGGAGAAAACACAAACAAAGGACAATTTTTCAGCTAATAAAAGAAAAAAAACATGTTTGAGTATTTCAAAGTATTTCAATTTGTCGTATTATGTTGTAAAATATCAGAGTGACTGCCCTCTATGGTTTGAAACCCTGCTAACAATTGATTTTTGATATTGACTGACTTTTTGGGATCATCTTGCATCACAAACAAGCACTGTTTGCCCCTCCCCTTTTGTAAAAACTAGCAACTGTGACTACAATCTGTGGTGAGCAGGTTGGACTGAGAGAAGAGTGAGTAATAGTGAGTATTGTGTAGCTAGTTAGCATAGCATAGATTGTTCTTTGTAGATTTTGTAGTATATACAGAGCGTGTATTTACTGCTCCAGGAGCTCCGCCCATAATCAAGGCATTTTTTGAATTTCCAGCCTCGTCGCACAACAGTCAAACCCTGGGGTTTAGTTATTCATGAATGCCATCACTAAAAATACACCTCAGATGACTTTTATTTTCAGAATCAGACACCAGTCACAAATAAAACATGATGACGAGTCAAACCGTAACACCAACAGATATAAGTGCTCAGTGTAATCAAAGTTCAGCTTTTTTCTGATCCAAAAGATAAAAGAAAAAGACAAGGAAACACATTTTAACTTTTTATTTCTCCTTTTTCTAACCCCTTTTTAATTTGATCTCTCTTTTCTCAATTGATCTTTTTCATTGTTTTCCCTCTCCTCATTTTTTCACTTTCTTTTTCTTTGCTCCTGTGTATTTGTTTATTTTCTTTTTTTGTTTGGCAAGTTTTTTTCTTTGCTGTGTTTGTCACATCCGAACCACTTGTTCAGTCACAATACAATGCAGGTAGACTTCAGATGTTGTTTACAACAATCAGAAATCAGTCACAAGATGACATGGTCACTAGTTGAACCATATGTCAGCCATATTCTAAATAATACATCTTGTGGCGGTTTTGAATGAAATGAGACGGAGTCAAGTTGAAGGATTACAGATGAGGACACAGGGTTTATTTGGTCAAAGGTGTGGGATTCAATGCTTTCAGTACGTGTGTCCAATGAATCTGTAGTTATTATGTGCTCTCAGGGTTTTTGTATGCCACTGATAGCACTAAGCATAACAATGACAGAGTCTCTGCGAAGAGGCCTTGGCAAAATGTTATCAGTATGATAGTATCTGGCCTGCTTAGGACAGTTTGACCAGAACTGACGAGGACAGATTCTGTAATCATTCTGTATATCAATACGTTAGCATCAACAACATGATTCATTTCTCACGTTTAATGTCTCTTCTGTTGTCAACGAACCTGAAATTAGAGAATCAAGCTCATTTTGGTTATTGCAATTTTCTCATGATTTGATTTTCGAAGGGTTTACAATGTCTGGTGTAATGGTTCAACTGGTGATTGTTAGTCGGTGACGCATTATGGCAGAAGCAAGACATTGATGCTGTCGCTCTTTTTTTTTAATTAATCAGTCACAAAACAACACAAACATGTATTTGAATTTAGTTTTAGTTTTCACAGATAGTGGTCACAAGATAACATGCGCACTAGTTAAACTGTAGCACCAATTGGTAAAAGCTTTCATTGAAATGAGAATTCAGTATTTTCTTGGTCTAAGACATACAGTAGAATATATTGAATCACTTTCAATTGTGTCAGATCCAGCCGTTCGTTCAACGTGCGCGTACACACACACACACACATGGTATGCTGACTGTTTGTCCAACAGCTTTTCTGTGATTTCTCTAACGCCTCCGTGTCGCTCTCAGAGGTTCAGCCATTCTACATCGGCGTCCCTACGTCCCACCGGCGGAAACGGCGCAAACATCACTCCGCCGCCAGTGACGCCGAACGCGACCGCTGCCACGCCCACTACGATCACCACTCCCATCGGGAACACACCCATCGTGGACACGCCCACGACAGGGCTGAACATTACGAGGAGGAGGAGTCCGGCTGGGAACGCCAAGAGCACGCCGACCCATCAGGTTAGGAACTTAAAACTCACCATCATCTTTTAAACCTAATGTTTAATGTTTACTTTGTGCTTTCCTAGTTTGGATCCTTTTAGAAACTTCTTTTAATTAATAATAATTATAATTGATCTAATGAATTACTGGCCGAAAACAAACACGACTTTTTATTATTTCTTAACAATCTAAACCAGTGGTTGCCAGCCTTTTTTTTGGTCGTGGCCCCATTTTAATATGACAAATTAATGGCGACCACAGACACATTTTACTTGCTTTCCAAATTATTATTTTTTTAATCATGTTTTTTGTTCTGTGTTACGAGTAGCCAGGATTAGTGCACAAAGTGACTAGATGCACCGACTTTAATATTTTTATACGGCATTCTTTAAAACTAGATTTATATTTGAGAAAGTGAAAGTTTAGAATACAGTTTGAGATGATGTGATTTTTAATTTGAAAAATATTAATAATAAAAAATTATATATATATATATATGTATATATATGTATGTGTGTATATATATATATATATATATATATATATATGTATATATATATATATATATATATATATATATATATATATATATATAGTTTCTAGACATTTCATGCGACACCTTTGGAATTCCAGACAATCTACCTTGGGGTTGAAAAACACTGATCTAAACTGTAAAGTTGACCTACTAACATAGCCCCACCCCTTTGTTCTCTGACACAGCGTCGCTATGTGCTAAGCTAACCAATCAAGTGTTACTTGTTTCTGGTACAGTGTTACCATCTGCAGTAAATAGAATGAAAATTAATTATTTCTAAATAAAAATAATAAAATATATTCATCTTTAGGTTTCCTTCCAGGGAATATGAAACAGCCACTGCACAGACCGACTATCAAAAAATAAATACATAAAATATTAACAATAATAATAAATATACAATATTTTACCGCTATTATAATTATTAATAAATAAATAATGATTACCCCTTTTATTATATTTTGTAATAATGATAATAAAAATAATAATAATAATAATTATAATGTATTTATTATTATTATTATTATTATTATTATTATTATTATTATTATTATTATTATTATTATTTTGATGATGATGAAATACTAGTCATATCAAAAGGCCCTGAAAGAAGTTCAGGGTTCTTATTTTTATCACAACATCTTTACACAGCCTCATGTCAAAGTCACACACTGGCACATGAGACCATGAGCAGCTCCATCACACGTTTGATCTCAATAGATCTTCTCCATGCTAACAGTGTGTGATGAGGTGGAAGTGGTAAAAACAAGTTTGAGATGAATGTTTTGGTCATTTTCCCAAGAGGCCGTAAGGTCTGAAGCCTGTAAGCTGATTAGAGCTGAGGAACTCCGAGCTGGGTGTGAGTGTGTGTGTGTGTGTGTGTGTTATTTTGCATGGCTTATGTATGTGTGTATTTGTGTGTGTGTGTTTTTTTTAATGTTTTCTGTTTTTGATTTAAAGTTTGTAAAAGTAAGCAGGACAGTTAGGGGCTTGAGGTGAATCTGTGACGGTCAGCAGACAGAGAATATTGGTGATGGTCGCAGGACATTTTTCAGTGTGTGTGTGCATGTGCATGTGTGTGTGGGTGTGGGAGGAGGGTACTCGAGGGCCCTGCGGTGTGTGTCGGCCCTCTTAAAGCCTCAGGCTCTTTGCTGCTCTGCAGATTCCAGTAGATTTCTGACGGTTTGGTTAAAGCGGTGCAGGCCTCACTCTTGAAATAGTGAAGCAGAGACGAATGTGACAAACTGTTGAGGACGAAGCTCCGGAAGGAGCGGAAATAAATCAGATTTCTTGGACTCCAGAACTTCTCCACCTGAAGAAATTTCTAGAATCCGCTTCTGGGTCTCTGATCCAAGGATCCTGTAATCATGGAGGATTCTGGAGTCTCCTTACCCTCCATTATGGCCTCTCATTGGACCTTACCTGGATCCCAAATGGGTAAATAACACAGTGGACAGAAGAAGAAGAAGAGGAAGAAACATAGAAGTGTTTATTTTTCTCTTAATCCATTTTATTCAAACATCCTCTCCTTTGCCTTTTTTCTCCTCTCATTCATGTCTGCAGTATAAAGTTAACATATTCCTGTCAAATACTCTAAATAGATGCCAAAAACATTCTGCGGTTGCATTTTTAGTAAATCACATTGCTTGTGCTGTTCAGTTTAGATTTCCTCCTCCCAATATTTAGCGCAGCTTATCTGATCTGCACAGATTTCATATTCTTTCAATCTGTATTAGTCATGTGCAAAGTAGGGGTGGTGAAAATAATTGATTATTGTATTATCATGATTTTATTGTTAATTGTGATGAATACATTCTTAAATTTCCAAAAATTGATTATTTACATTTTTCAAATCGTAATACAAACCAGGTGCGTACTTACACTATACAATATTGAAGGTGCTGTGAGGTGTTACTTAAAAGAGAAGTTAAAAAAAACTAGATGACTGATTATTAATGGAAAATCTATAAGTAATAATCAAAAATTTGATTGATAATCGTTAATCGCTTTGTAATCAGAAATAATCAGAATTGGATCGAGAAATTATGCTAATTAACCACCCCTAGTATCAAACATAAAATGTATTTAATGTTTTACCAATAAAAAAATATGTGCAGATTTATTTAAATTTTGTACCTTAAAATATAATTCATAAAGAGCCGCCTTGTTTGACCGGATGTGACGTGAAGTCGATTCCACTGCAATACTTACATTTTCGTTTTTATTTTTGGATTTTGTAGTTCTTTTCTCCACATTTCTTTTAACTAGTGCAGTGAGTGAGTCAGTGAGAGAGAGAGAGAGATGTGGAGGTAGGACTCTACGGAATTTGTAAAGCATTTATGAAATAATTTATTCACGGTATCATTGCAGACCAAACAAATCTGATGTTGCACACCCTTGAACTAAGCAGCAGCCATGTGAAAGTGTCATGGCAGTCTTATCCTGATCCGCAGAGATGTTTGAAGAACACACACACAGACAGACAGACAGACAGACAGACAAACAGAGATTCCTTGTTTTATTGATCACTACGGACATGGAGCTTCCATGGACATGAATGAAGCTGTTATTGTCGGGTTTGGGTCGGGTCGGGCTTCAAGTTTTTTTTTAATTTTTTTAAAAAATCTCTATTACATTCATATTATTTTTTAATAAACACAAAAACACTTATATTATTATTGTTGTGATATCATTTCTAAAGTGATTTCTGCTAGTAGTGGGGCGGGATATTGATGGCGTTGTGTTGCATTTAGTTGTTCAGCGTTCACATTCACTGAATATGATTTGCTGATTTTGCTCATTCCTCACTTGCTGCTGGACGCACGGGCCGCCCGGTCTAGTCTGCAATGCTGTAACGGACTGGGTTCTATGTTCTGGTTATGTTCCACTTGTGTGTACTGTGGTTAACTGATGCTGAGATATCCCATGGGAAAAGACTAGTATACAATTCTGTTCCCATGGTAGTGTGAGTGTAAGATGGTGTAAGACGGTTCTTTGTGTGTTTGATTGTTTATTTTTGGCGTGTTACTACGATCTCCATTAAAGCCTGTAAAACTGTGATAACCTTTTGGGCAGAGCCGCGGTGCGTGTGCGCCCCCCATCCCCTTTCGCTGCGCGAGGCACTGCGCTACCAATCAACCGACAGCAATACGTTCAATAAAATAATAATTTACTTTGGGTTTGCTTAGGGCTCGGGCCTACAATTTAAGTTAATGGGTTGGGCTCGGGTTGGGTCGGGCTTCATGACTGCAGGCCTGGGTTGGGTTGGGCTGGATTTTTTGGGCCCGATCTAACCTCTAATTCCAAGTTCTTGTGCATCGGCGCAGCCACAGCTGGCAGTTAGCTGCACTGTTTAGAGATGAGACATGACGGAGATTGCTCTGCGACACAAGTGAGCAGAAAACAAATTTCATTAAAATGATGATTCAGAGGAAGAAAAACCCCTAGAGAAGCACCAGTGGGTGTGGCCACCGGCAGCGCTAGCGCCATGACTTGTTGATGCAAGTGTCAGAGGTTAGCAAAATGGTGGTGACAGTGTCTCCATAAGGACCAGTTTTTTTTTTCTCTCCTTGGCTGCTCTACGAGGACTTTTTAAGAGAGTTACCTGACTAAACCTCCAGTACTGTGTATGATTAACAGGTTGCTTGTGGTATTTTGCCAGTTTGACTGACACTATCATGATGGCGTGGGATAGTAGAACCCTATTAGACCATGAGTAAATTAAGCCCTTACAGTAAAACCTCAAATGAAACCAAACAGAACCTAAACTTGGAAAGGTTGCACCCTGATTTGAACTTGTGACCCTTAGATTAAACTTAAATACCCAACTGCTTCTCCTTTCTTTGACCGGAGTAATCCTGTGCTAAAGTAACTGTACTCCTACTTAAATAAGATATTTGGCTACTCTTCGTATGTGCGATCTGATTGGTGGTCAGAGATCAAAGCACAGAAGTTAGTTAAAAGCGAGTAAAGCTGTGCTCATGGAAACATGAGCCACCTCCACTTTGGAACATTGTATTGCGTTTTAATTAGTCATGGATTACGTAAGAGTCCCCTGAGCGCCGGAGGCCAGTGTTGATCGCCAAACGTCAGCACATGAACTTGTGACTTACGCAGGAATCCATCCCATCCATGGCTTTGATGACTTTAAGCTGGTTTCCCTCATTTACAAAGAACACGCACACACACACACACACACACACACACACACACACACACACACACACACACACACACACACACGCACACGCACACACGAGGATGCCGTTTGCTCACCTGCTGACACACGCACACCCACACACACACTTTGTTGTCCTTGCCTACAGTGACACAAACAGCAGCGTCAGCATTCATCCAGCTTGTCAATGGAGATCGATCACTCTGGTTAAATTAGGAAAAGTTGTGGGCTGATTGATTCCAACGTCGTTATCAGATGAGCTTCAGTGGAGCTGAAAATGTTCACACACGTGCTGCAAAAAAACTCACTTTTATGAGAAAGAAAACACAAAACATCATGCTTTGAGACGTAGAGTAAAGTCTTCTGGATATAGTCAAATACATTTCTTTAGATGATGATGTGATGATGAGAGACATATGCAATTTTTTTTAAAGGGGTGGAGCATTGCCCCCTAGTGGTCAAAGGGTTTCATTACAGTTTTATCAAATTCATTCAAAAAAAATATAATATACATAATATACAAGTGCCATAAATTATTTATTGGCGCTTGAGTCATGTGACTTGGTTCTTCTACTGTTGCGCAATTCTTCTTCACAATGTAAATGGTGAAGCGACACTGCACCCAGTAGTTCATTTATGGTACTGCAGCAAAAATGAAGCAGAAAGCAGGCGCCGGCCTGGTTTTATGATGAATTTACAACATTAATTAAAAAATGAGGATTATTGACGACACAGTCAGCCTCACAAAGCTAACAAAGTAAGAAGAAATCAGGGCTGAGCTGCTTTCCTCTTGTAAATACGACATTACATTTTATTTTTTACTGTGTTTTGAACTAAATGCTGGAATTCATTGGATTTTTTAATGTTAGAAATATTTTGAAACCACTTTTGATGGAATATATGGACATGGCTTGAAGGTGAGGAGTCCTGGCTTGTTTATGTCGCCATTTTTTTTCTAAGTTTGACAAAATAATTGACTGTGTTTGCTGTGATGGTTGTGTCTTCGAATAGCATTTGAGAAGCATTTAATCCCTTAAGTGCGTGAAAGAGTGAGAACATGCATTTTGACCAGTGTTCGGGACGTGGACATTAAGACGTGTCACAAATTTTTGTAGTCAACATTATCATTTATGTTACTAACCACTTTTGCATTATTGTATATATTACACACATTGCGGTTTGCATGAATCTCGAGACGGTCTATACTATATGTAGTTCTATTTTTCCTTCTGGCAAGAATCTCAAACTCCGCCTATGTTGAGAGATTAGAAACAAAACTAAACATTAAGGGCCGGATTCACAAAGATCTGAAATCGCAGGAAACTGCGTCACTAAATCCTTTCGTGACGCAGTTTCCTGGACGTTGCAGATTAATAAGAATGGTGAGAATTTTAGATTCTGCACTGTGCAAAGTAGCTGTGAAGTTCATTTTGTTAGTTCTGGTGGAAAGGTGATAAATCAGAGGGTCACACTACTGACTGCGATGCCTCGCGTCTCTTTTGTCCTCTCGTCTCTCAGTGTCTCCTGCTGCAGAGCGTCTGCGTCACATACTGGGGGACGATGACGGAACCCCAACTCCCACAATCTTTACAGAGATGGACACGTTGCAGCACGATGGCAGCGAGTTAGAGTGGAAAGAGTCTGCCAGGTAAACCCAGACCCGATCCAGACTGTTCTTTTGCTCAGTCCCTGTTACTCCCAATGCGCTTTACAATATCAGCCACATTCACCCATCCACACATGCACAATCACACTTTCAGTAATGCAGAGGACTTCATTAATTTAGTTTTGACAAGAATGCTAGTTTACGCCAAAATTCACTCACAAGGACTACTTCAGATAGTCTAGTTTTTATCAACTAAATTACATTAATATTTTAGTCAACTAAATCTGTTACATGTATAGTTGTCTAAAATATAAAGCATAAGAGTTTATGCGATTAATTTGCCATTGATAAACCTGATATGTGATCGTGTCAATGTTTGTAAATAGAAACGGACCGATTTGATGTCAACTTTAGATTGGATTTCGTCCCATGTGGTGACATTATAGTTTAGATTTTTTATTTATCAACAAAAATATCCATACATTTTGATATAGTTTTAGTCCACATGTTTGTTTTTTTTTTCAAATAATCATAGTCTAGTTATTGTCACTTTAAAAAAAATGTTGATGGAAACTATGTCGAAAATCTTTAGTCATAAAATTAACACTGGGCCAAAGGAGAAAAACAGCATAAAACAGTCAGGGATTTATTATTATAATTAGTCCTTTATATATAAACTGTAAAGCGACATCTGAATTGCCAACAAAACATAAACACTTGAATCACAAAATTGAAAGAGGAAAGGTTTGACCACTTGTAAAGGAGGTGGATGATGTAATAATTTTAGTTGGACTGAAACAATATGTGCTATGTATACAAACAATAAACATGTGTGTATATACTATCAACCAAAACCCATTAAATCCTAATACAACATGACAAATCACATTCAGGTTTTGCGTGGAAGATGTTTGTTAATCATCTTCCAATGATGCTATCAAACGTGTCTCTCTCTCTCTCTCTCTCTCTCTCTCTCTCTCTCTCTCCGTAGGTGGGTGAAGTTTGAGGAGAAGGTGGAGGAGGGAGGGGAGCGATGGAGCAAACCCCACGTTTCCACGCTGACTCTGCACAGCTTGTTTGAACTCCGGACCTGCCTTCAGACGGGAAGCATCATGCTGGACCTGGAGGGGTACTCGCTCCCACAGATAGTGGGTAAGAGGTTAAAAAACTAGCAACAGATGACAAGAAATCCAAGCCAAGGTTTACTAACAACCTGACCAAAAGTAACTGCTTGAACCTTTTTTTTTAAAAGGACAGAGCAATGATTTATTTTTCAATACAACTTGACTGACGAATATTGCAAGTTACTTACGTCCTAATGTCACTTGTCCCTGCCAATATCTTGGTCGTCTCCTCTAGACTAGGGATTGAACGACTACGTAATTTTAAAGGTCGACTTTATGTGCATACTAGTCGAGTCGACGTCAACTAGTCAATGACGTCACCAAGAGCCGAAGCCGAGCCGAGACGAGTGCCGGTGTTGCGCTAAAATCTGTGACCCGAAAAAATCTGTGACCGCAGGTGGTGACAGTTCCAACCCCTGCGGCTTCTCGCCGAACGTTTACTCCTCCTTAAACACGTTTGTAATTATTCTCCAGTCTGCATTTACTTCACCCACCGAAGTGTCATGTTTAAGGGGGAGTAAATAGCTCATTAACTCGTTCAGTGCCAGCCACACACGCAACTTCCTCCTCGGTCGAGTATGCGCTGCTTTGAGCTGCTTTGAGCTGCTGGGAACATCAGCATCAACTGTCGTAGCGCCATTTTCTGTCTCGTAAACTCTCCCTCTGAGCTCTGCACATCACGGGTGATCTCTCATCCAAAGGTGCTCTGCTGCCACCTACATGGCACCAGTTGGTCACTACATCATTGCACAAGTTAGATATTCACTGGAGAGCTTCGTCGCACTGTCTCCTAGCAACCCCAGCCGAAAAACCCAATTCACGTCTATAGACATGAATGGCACTCCACGTTACTAAACCAATTCGCGTCTATAGACATGAATGGAACTCAATGAGTTAATAGCTACAAAGAGGTTTAGCACTCTTCTTCTTATTCGCCGAGAAGCCGCAGCGGTCACAGATTTTTTCGGGTCACAGACTTTGGCACAACACTGCCAGCCCCTGGGACACCGGACATGCTATAGAAGCTAAGTAAACCCAGGAACACTGCTGCTTTGCCTACCATGAGTCTATGGTAACTGTTAAGCCCCAAGGATTCCTCAGAGCCAAACGTTTAGACTTTGTTTGGGCTGTTTTTACGGTAGCTTTGGATTCCTTCACCGAAGTCGGTGTTGTGCCTAAGTCTGCTTTGCTAGCAGCATCACCTGTTAGCACAGATTCGCCTCCCTGTGTTTCATTACTGTCTGAATGCTCTCTTTTGTGTTTCTCTGTGGAAGCCAAGAGCTTTCTATCAATACATCTTCTGTAGGATGTTGAATGAAACCGAGCACCTTGTGGATTACTGTCAGTTATAGTTAATACTGATACAGTATGAGTTTCAACTATGATTTTGCTCACCACTCAAACAAAGCCATTGTTTGACGCAGTTTCGATACGCTTCCCATTGTTTTGCCGAAAAATCCAGTATTTGTTCTATTTTTATAGGTACCAGGCTCGTATAGCATGTTTTTCTATAAGTTATTGTTGTGTTTTCTTCCTCCGAACTGCTGGAAGATCGTATATTGGTAGCAGCCATCTTGGTTGTTTGCGCTCTCCTATTGGATCAGTAGGTTACATGTGACTTAAACCGCAGCATGCATGACAACAATATCATTACGCAAGTAAAGTAAGTAGTACCGACTTCACACACTAATTTCATAAAAACTGCAGTATTGCAAACAGAGAACTTTTAATATGTTTCTCAGGACCAACATATCTTTGTAACTGACATATGGGACATTGTAGTGTCCCATATGTCGGAACGGGATGAAACGATACAGCTTTCACCTTATAGCCTATTTTCTGATCTTATCTGGCCTTGCCTTCTCTTACTTTGTGGTGTATGTTTCCTTGTCATGTGTCTTGTTTTTTGTCTTGTCCTGTCCGGTGTTTGTGTTTTGTGTCTTGTTGAGTTTCGTGTTGTGCGTTTCACTGTCTTGCGTCATAAATATTGTCTTCTTTTGTCTTGTCGTGTCTTGCCTTCTTTCTTGTGTCTCGTCTCATGTGTCTTGCCTTGAGTTGTCTTGCTTTGTCTCGCAACTGTCCTTGTCTTGTTTTGTGTCTTGTCTTGTGATTTTTTTTTCTTCTTTTCCTTGTCTCATCTTGTGTCTTGTGCCTTTTCTTGTCTTATTTCTTCTTGTCTTGCTTTGTCTCGTAACTATCCTTGTCTTGTCTTGTCTTGTTTGGTGCATTTCCTTTACATGTCTTTTTTCTTGCGCCTGATCTTTTTTTTGTCTTGCCCAGTGCATTTTTTCCCTTGTCTTCTCTTTTGTATCGTGCCTTTCCTTGTCTTCTTTTGTCTTTCTTTGTCTAGTATCTTGTATTTAATCTCTTCTTGCCTTGTCCAGTGTCTTGTACCTTGTTTCTTCTCTTGTCTTGCCTTGTAGCTTATCCTGTCCTTTCTTGTTTTTTTCCTTAAATTACTAGAGAGCCAGAGTAATTGAAAAAAAATCTGGATATAATCTACTGGGCAGGACGATAGTGTTATGGTTTGTGTTCTGATTTAGTTAGTGGAGAAAATATTTCGTCTCTTCTGAAATGGAGCTCAAATTAAAAGAGCATCTGATCAGATGGGAAGCGGGGTCGATTAAACTTTTTAATTACAATTACATCTTCAATTATTCATGTTCAATTACAACTCAATTTCAAGTAATGTGAAAATTGCAATTAAAATGACAATTATTTTCCCCCTGAAAGTTGATTACAATAATCATTCTCAATTACTTAAGTTAAATTACAATTAATCAACAATTACTGAGTCTGAAATAAATAGCGTCTGAGACTTTTTTGTGTCAGCATAGCCCTAGTTTTCATTTAGTGGAAAAACTTGATATGAAACATATTTGATAATTGTTAACTACGTATGTGTAAGCCATAAAACTGTAACATGGTTCCACAGTTTTGCATTTAATGAAATTGTAATTGACAGTTTTTATAGAATTTCTGTCAATTAAATTTACAAAGTCAATTATCTGAACTCAATTACAATTAAATTGTGATTACAACAGCAACAGTTTTTTCAATTACAATTAGGTCTCTGGTCTTTGGTGAGAGCAGACGTGTTTTTCTTTGCTCCGATAACACGACCTTGGCTACAGCTGGCTACAGCTGAACAGCCTGAACAGCCTGAAAAACTGGGCCCAAGACTGAAGGAAAATGGTGAAAAAACCGCAGGGAGGCCCTTCAGAACCCAATTCGGGTTTGGAAGAGGTCAAGGAGATGATACGCGAGGGTCTACAAAACCTATCTGCCGAGATAAAGTCGTTGGAAAAGACGCTGGAAAATTCACTGGAAAGACTACAAAGCGAAACAAAGGTACTGAAAGAAAAGAATGAAAGAAATGCTGAAGAGATAAAATTGTTGAACGCGAGGGTTGAACAGCTGGAACAAAAGGAAAGAGAGAAAGATGTCATCATCACAGGCCTAAAGATAAAACCCAGGAGTGACGAAGAAACAAAATCGATTGAACAACAGGTCATTGACTTCCTGAAGTCGAAGGACATTGTCCTGAACCCTGACAACATCAACTCCTGCCATCTCCTGCCAAAGAGAAATGATACCAGAGCTGTAAAAATAACCTTCACGAATATA
The DNA here is from genome assembly GCF_900634775.1 of Gouania willdenowi. Classification (NCBI taxonomy): domain Eukaryota; kingdom Metazoa; phylum Chordata; class Actinopteri; order Blenniiformes; family Gobiesocidae; genus Gouania; species Gouania willdenowi. The sequence continues at coordinate 6,747,742 of NC_041055.1, read as the reverse complement.
AAATTCAAAGGAGAAATAATCAAGCAACGAAACAAACTCAAGGGAACGAAGGTGTACATCAATGAAAACCTGACGAAACAAAATGCAAGCATTGCATGGAAAGCACGCCAAATAAAAAAAGAAGGAAAGATTTTGAAGACGTGGTCAAAAAACTGCAGGATTTACATCCTGGAAGAAGAGGACGGAAAACCAGTTCTTATCAAGACGATGGACAACTTGGGAAAATACGAAGGATCCACCTAAACAACAACATTACTGATGGTAATCATGGATATGGACCCAGATCTATATAAACACTGGAAACAAAACTCAGACTGTGATTATTTTACGGAGACCGAATTAAATGTGGAAACCAAGAGTAAAAAAGGTCTGTCATTTATTCATTTTAATTGCTAGGTGGTGGGGTGATAAAGGATTACATTAAATTTAAATTCAAAGTGTTTATTGTCATATGTGCAGTTAGAAACACGTTTTTTTTTTTATATACAATGAAATTACTGCCTTGCTTATGAACTAAGATATAATAATGTGTTTATACAAGTTAAATCTAACAGTGGAAAATACAACACTGCCAATAAAACTAACAACAGCAGTTAGAAACACCCTTATGAACTAAGATATTACATTAAAATACTACTTTGCTTGTGAACTGGGATGTGGTGATGTGTTTATACAAGTTGGATCTGATCCCATCATCAGACAGTGGAAAATACAACACTGCCAATAGAACTAACAACAGCTGGATTACCCTTGATGTAGAGACAAAACAAGGTGACATTGTGGATGAAAAGGGAAGAATCTTCCAAACACCTTCGAAAGAGGAACTATTCTTGAACTGGAGGAATGCTAACAACGTCTGGCAGGGAACAAGGCCAACAGATGAGAATACACAAAAAAGAAGAAATCAAGAATGTTTTGACCAGAGAGACATGTAAACCCATGTAAATCTGCGATGGTAAAACAGGGGACGGGACCCGGATAAGCAAACTGCTTCTCTCGTCTCCTTTTTCGGCATGTACAAAAAATGTAAAAAAAAAAAAAAAAAAAAAAAAGTGAATGTAACCATGTCGGAAATAAACTGAATAAATAAATAAATAAATAAATTATAGTTAATTATCCATACGTGATCACAGTTATAATTGACCCCAGCCCTGGTTGAAGTTGAGAATCGTGGTTGTACCTTTTCTTTATCCGTTAAATGAGACCCTGTTGTGACTTTTCTCACCAGAGGAAATCGTGGACGGTCAGATTGCGGACGGTCTCATCACTCCGGACCTGAAAGAGAAGATTATCTTTGTGCTGCTCAGAAAGCATCGTCACCAAACCAAGAAGCCAATCCACCGCTCGCTGGCAGACATCGGAAAGTCCTCCAACACCACCTCCAGTGAGTGTTAGTCTCTGTGTGTCTCAGTGACCCATTATCCGTCTCTGCAGCCGTCTCACTTTCTTGCTTTGTCTCTGCTTCCCTGATTGTGGCCTGTTGAACCTTTACCCGTGTAAAATCACCTCCTCTTGTCTCTGACCTGTTCATCTTTCGCCGCCATTGGCGTTCTGTCAGGCCGTAGTCCTCAGGTCAATCTGAGTCGTAGCGCTAGTTCGGCTTCGGGGACTCACCACTCCACTGAGGACCTTCGATCCCGACAGTCAGGCAGCCTGGCCCGCCTCAGTGAGTCCGACACACCTACGGAGCACCCAGCACAGAACTTCAAAATAAAAGCACTGCAGTGTCTTGTGTTTTTGCCAAAGGGATGACTGGCAAAAATGACTGGAAGAAATGTGTCACAATATTTGGAAACCAGGCACTCCAAAATAGACAAAATCTAAATGAGGAAATGTATTCTAAAAATCTTTTATTTTAATTGACAAATCATTAAAAAGCTAACATGTTTCGACCAAACATGGTCTTTGTCAGGGCTAACAAATGAAGGTATTGTTATTTGATGTTTAAGTAGGGATAATGATTCATGTGGGTAGTTTTAATTAATACATTGAGGAGGTCGCAGGTTTACTGGTGCCCATTTTAATTAGTGACTGACTTCTGCACAAAACCAGCTAACTCTTAGACCAGGGGTCTGCAACCTGCGGCCACATGTGGCTCTTTGACTCTTTTGCAATGGCTCCTTGTAGTGTTTAAAAAAAATATGGTATTGATGATTGATGACAATAACTTAAAATAAAATTATGATAAAAGAATTGGTTACCCTAAAAATGAATCACATTGTGCAATTACTTTGCCACCATCCTACTTCACCTCCTGCAACATCTACAGATCATCAACTTTCCTGCACCTGTGGCTAACCTTAAGTTTTAAATCCCCGCTAAGATAACTAAACCAACAAAAACACTATTTTGGAAGAAAATAGAGATTTTAATTGTGTGGGAAAAGATTTATTTAATGGCCAACATGTCGGCCTAATATGCATAATGCATGCTTGATTTGTTGCAAGAAATTAGCTATTACCATGTGTTGACCGACATGATCACTCACATGTCATCAAATTCAAGTTATTTTTTGTAGCCCTTCAACTCCATTAACTCATAAAATTATTTTATATTATTTTAACTGTATAGAATCTTAACACTGTATTGTCTTTATTGAGAATGTTTTTTTTTTTTTCTTGGCTCCAGGAGGACTTTAATCCAGGCGATATTAGGCAAAATGGCTCTTTTGAGAGTAAAGGTTGCAGACCCCTGTCTTAGACTCAGTCAGCAGATAAAATGACAGAAAATAGATAATGAAAGCATATCTATATTCTTACTCATAGTGGTGTATTTAATATGTCACAATATGGATAAGTAATGTAAGAACGTGAGTGCCTAGCGTTTATTATTATCCAACACAAAACATATTTGTTGCTTGAAGGTTTAGAGTGGAGTAGAAACATGTAGAAATACATTAATTATGTTTTTATCTCCAAGTTAAAACTGAAGTTTTCTTTTATTTTTTTTGTTTTTGTTTTGTTTTTCTTGAACAAAAAGATGAAATAGCCATCTTTGTTATTTGTTTGATATCAAAAAGCGGTAAATAGATCACAAAATTTTAAAATTTTACACCAAAAATATTGTCATGAGTCCCTAAAATACCTCTTATAGTGTAATCTCTACATTTTTTCCTGCTATGGTTCATAATCAGTGGTTTCTTCTTTAGTTTTTTACTCACACTTTCTGCTTTTACTTCATACTGATTACACTCTAATACACAACCTGGTGTGTTTTTTTACACATTGTGATCCAAAGCACTGCTTTCCTTTAGTGTGTCTTACGTGTGTGTGTGTGTGTGTGCGTGTGTGTTACAGATAACACTCAGAGCCGAAGCATGAATGATATTTCAGACACGCCGAGCACAGACCAGGTATTTCCCAGCCTTCACATGTAACAATATGCCAAGTTTCAACATGTCCAACAAACACAATTATTCTAATAATTACAAACAACACATCCTAAAAGTTAAAATAATGCATTTTTTCAAGGTTCAATGATGTCTTTATAATTTCCCAAAGGGGGAAATTATGGCTTATGTGTTTTTACCACATTAGCTTTACCTGCAGTCTTCCTCCTGCAGGTAAAGCTCATAGGTCTGTATGAATGAAGGGCCTGCGCTTAGCTCAGAGCCTGAAATGTCTCTTTTTTTGTACCTACTTAAAGGAGTTAAAGGTAACCTGGTGAATTGACTCTGAAAGCAGTATTAACAGATTACACAGAGGCTTTAATCTAAGCAGTCTCCACTCCACTGCCACGTGCTTCAACGTGGGATTGTTTCACCGATGTCTACAGTAATCATCAGTGTGTGACTTCTACTCACCAAGGATTTTTGCCTCACAGAAAGCCTCCAAACATCCAATATGACAGATATGATCATCAAAGGCTGCCTTGATGCTTTGATCCATCAACAAGGAGCTCAAACTTACCCCGGAGATGCATGTTGACTTAACAGCCTACCTGAGTATTTTGTTAATGAGTCGTGGTTTACTCACTCCTGGGGTGGGACCAAGACCGACACTTTATTTGTAAATGTTCCACTCTCAGAGGGTACTCTCTCCTAAGTACCCCCTGTAGTACCATCGCGTACCCCCATTTGAGAAGTACTGGTTTATACAATACCACAAGTATTTTTGCAGAGTCATGGTTAGACAGCTCAACTCAACTCAACTTTATTTATATAGCGAAAATAACAACAAAGTCATCTCAGTAAACAAAATATAGAGTCCATAGTAAGAAAAAGAACCCAACAAGATCTACATGAACAAGCATTTAGCGACAGCGGGAAGAAAAAACTCCCTCTGCAGCCTATATGAGTATTTTTACCGAATCATGTTTTAAACCATGGCTTGTCTGTTTATTGTTGCTTAAGCATGGTTCGACACAACAGCCCAGCTAAATGTTGCTAGCAAGTCATATTTTAACACAGCCTGAGATAAGTTGCTAAGTCATGTTATGAACATTGAATAATTGGGTATCCTGTGGTCTTCAAACCATGATTCAGCAACAATACCCAGGTAGGCTGTTATCTTGCGAAGGCCTGACACATGGTTTCTATATATTTTCCTCTTTCATGTCTCCTGCTTTTTTTAAGCTTAAGAATAAGTTCATGAAGAAGATTCCTCGGGACGCAGAAGCCTCTAATGTGCTGGTGGGCGAGGTCGACTTCCTGGAGAGACCTTTTGTCTCTTTCGTACGTTTGGCTCAAGCGACGACTCTCGGCGGTCTCACTGAGGTTCCTGTGCCCACCAGGTAAAGCCGAGGCCATTAGTGATGCACTGATTATAGAGTCAGAACAATCCCATAACCATTCATTTGAAACTTTTATACTCAATAACAGATAAGAAAATGTATCATGTTTCCCCAACAATTTTGACTTTTGAAATTAATCCAAGAAAAGTTCTTACTGATGTTTTTTAGATTAAAAAAAATCAAGGATGGATTTATTATTAGCTACAAGCAAACTGTTGAAACTACTAAATATGTGTTGTTTTTGACAATTATTTTTTCATGTGTAAGAATGCTTGAACTTATTTATTGAAAAATCGGAAAAGAGTCGGTTTTGGCTTCGTATTTTGTTCGTGCTTACGTTAGCTTAGCATATGACAGTGCTAGCTGAGCTGGGTCAAAGGGTTAGAGGGGCAGGGCTATTTTAATTATTCCAATTGTCTAAAAGAGTTTGAAAAATTTCCATTTTTGACCTACGAAGTATCAGCTCGATTATTATCAGCTAAACTTTCTTTTTTTCCCCTCAATGGCAGGTTTCTCTTCATCCTCCTGGGTCCTCATGGAAAAACCAAGTCTTACAACGAGATCGGCAGAGCGATTGCCACACTGATGGTGGACGATGTAAGCACTGTGACGTGACCACCAGCGCTACTACACAAAGCTTGTGTCTCTGATTGGTTGTGTGTCCTTCGTCAGTTGTTCAGTGATGTTGCCTACAAGGCCAGGGACCGCGAAGACTTGATCGCCGGAGTGGACGAGTTCCTGGACGAGGTGATCGTTCTTCCTCCGGGGGAATGGGACCCTAAAATACGCATCGAGCCGCCAAAGAAAGTTCCCTCTGCAGAAATGAGGCACGTAGACAAAGTTTCACCCTTAACCAAATTCTCATGACATAAGAAATATCACTAGTTTTTCAAAACTAGCTCGAGAAAAGAAAGAGGAATAAAAGACGAAAAAACAGATAGAAAATAGTACCTGTTCCCTTTGACTCCTTGAACATCTTTATATAACTTTGAATTCTTTACTGAAACAAAAAGGCTAATTAAAGTGTTTCACGGGCAGGATAGAATTTGTTTGGGTTTAAACCAGAAAACATGCTGCTACCCCATTCTTATGGTTGAACTTGCACACTGTGATCGCAGGAAGTCAGTGATGAACCTGAACGAGCTGGGACAGATGAACGGCTCAGCCAGCGGAGCCGCTGCGGGGGAAGACGAGGAGATTCCAGCTCCACACGAGCTGGGAGAGGAGTTGAAGTTCACTGGAAGGTGAGGATGGGAGTGTAAACCACAGGTTTCCAACTATTAGAACAATGAAATGCCACCACATACAGTATGTCTGCGATAAACTTTGATACAAAACTTGATTTGATTGGGTATGGAGAGCAAGAAGGCTCATGTTGGAGAGTTCACCACAAGGCGCCGGGCTAGGGATGGTCCCGTACCCCAGATTCTTTTATAGAAAACAAGGATTTTCACGTCTGTCACGTCACGTCTGTGGACATCAGGGCAAAGTTACAGATTTTGGGGCAGTTTTCTACTTTTCTTGGTCTTCCCTTGCACAGACATGTTGAAGGTTTGGTCCGCTCTGCTTTGTTGTGCAGGTTTTGTGGTGGACTGTGGCTGGACATTAAGAGGAAGATCCCCTGGTACTGCAGCGATATCTACGACGGCTTCCATATCCAGTCCATCTCCGCTGTGCTCTTCATCTACTTGGGCTGCATCACCAATGCCATCACCTTTGGCGGGCTGCTTGGAGACGCCACAGACAACTACCAGGTCATCAAAGAGAGCAACAACGCAGTACTTCTTAACAAAATCATGCACAGAGGGCATCTCTGACATGTTTTGTCCTTCAGGGGGTGATGGAGAGCTTCCTTGGAACGGCTTTAGCGGGAACCGTCTTCTGTTTGTTCGGAGGACAACCACTCATCATCCTCAGCTCGACCGGACCCATTCTCATCTTTGAAAAATTGCTTTACGACTTCAGCAAGTAAGGGCACGTCAACATGGATTCTTCTCTGATAGTGCTGATGTTCACTGTGGTGTACCTCAGGGCAGCTGCCTCGGACCGCTCCTTTTCTCAATTTTTACTATTGACCTGCCTTATGTATTAAATACACCATTACTTGTCATGTACTGAATGCTGATGATGCAACTAGGTTTTACGCTGGTTCTAATGTTAATGATATTTGTAATGTACTGGTAAAGGAGCTGGGTGAGGTTATGAGATGGTTAAATATTGTAAAAACTAAACCCATGTTAATTGGGAGACAACAGCAGCTGAGAAATCAAACTATTTGACTCTTACAATGAAATGCTTGGCAGTAGAGCAAGTTAACAAAATAAAGCTATTCGGCATCACAGTGGATAAGCATCTATCATGGTCCCCCCATATAGAAAGTGGTACAATCTCTGTCTCAACTTAAGTACTGTTCAGCGATCTGGTCTACAACCACTAAATCTGATTCAAGTAGGCTTGTCTTGCTTTGAGGTGTCCCTACAGGACCAGTATCACTGATACGCACAACACCTTATCATGGCCCCTCAGTGAAACTACAATGCATTATAATTTACTAATATTTATAAAGAAGATTATTTTAACTGGCCAACTGAGATTATTTCAAGAAAAGATCAAATACTTCATCATATCCACTCCATTTTTCAAATGACTCCTCCTCCGTTAGTTGTTGTTAGATCAGAATGCTGTTCGGTATGAATGCTCTATGAATGAATATAATGAGACGCTCAAAGCCATTTTTTAAAAAATTTGGCTCCGGGGCCTGGAGGCTCACCCCCCATTTCCGGTAATTTACAAATTTATGGGAACCAAATCATTTCACTGAATTCTCGGAAAATTGGTTCGTGCTATTCGGCACGGAGACGTTCCGTGGGCCCGGCCGTAGTTCATCCGAACTTGTTTTTTATAGATCCCAGGAAAATTACCTTTTGTCTACCTAACCCAACACATGGTTCATTTCCCAGGATTGTCCGCTTCCTTTGGTCAGGTCTGAATGTCCTTGAATAAAAGTAGCAAACAACCAAAACCAAAACCTCTTCTCCTCACAGGAGCAACAAGGTGGACTACATGGAGCTGCGTCTGTGGATCGGCCTTCACTCCTGCCTGCAGTGTTTCTTGTTGGTGGTGTCGGATGCAAGTTACATCATCAAGTACATGACGCGCTTCACCGAGGAGGGATTCTCCAGCCTCATCTCCTTCATCTTCATCTCCGATGCCCTCAAGAAGCTGGTGTGGGGCAAATCAATGGAGACCATTAACGGAGGCATTCAAGTAAATGAGTGAGGTTGACGTTGTTTATGTGGTTCTTTACAGGCCGGGACTTTCAAGTATTACCCAATCAACCGTGGCTTTAAGCCTGATTCCATCACAGCCTACAAATGTGACTGCATGGCTCCGGATCAGGGTGAGTTTTTTGTGGAAATCAGGGACGTTTCTCCACCAGGAATTTGTTTAACTCAGTGGCTCTCAAACTTTTTTGGCCCAAGTACCCCCTTTCTCTTATTTCTGAATCCAAGTATCCCCTTTATCCAACCGGGGTCAGTTATAATTGTAATTGCGTAATTGATAATTAATTACAATTATGGCTTAATTATAATTGCAATTTTTAAATGTGTTGCTGTCATAATCTTAATTAGATTGTAATTGTAATTGCCATGAAAATTCTATAAAAATTGTATTATAATAATGTATTAGAATTTAATGCAAAACTGGGGAACCATGTTACAGTTCTATGTATAGTTCTACACATACAGTGTGTTTCATATCAAGCTTTCCCACATTCTTAAAAGAGATATTTGTTTTAAGCGTATTTTACAGCTGATTTAGGACCAATTATCATAAAAGAAACTAACACAAGAGGAAGATTAACTTTTGTTAGGTTATTTATTTCAGGCTCAGTAATTGTGATTAATTGTAATTGAACTTTAGTAATCGAGAATGTAATGGTAATTGACTTTCTAAGGATAAAAAATAATCGCATATTAATTGTAAAGGGAAAAATTACTGGTCACTGTAATCGTAATTTAATTGTCATTGAACATGGGTAATTGAAAACGTAACTGTAACTGAAAAATGCAATTCACCCCAACGCTGAACAATACCGACATTTTTGTCTTGAGTGTGTTTTTGTGATGACTGTGCATTTTATTCCTGTTATTCTCTGTCTTTGCCTCAAATGTGGATACCATGTGAATATGTGAGTACACACAAAGACACTGTTAAACTCTCAGTGATGGAAATCCATCTATATATAAAAAAACACAATTGTTTGCTTGTTTACTTATTGAAGTTTTTTGGTGACGTAAAGTTATTTTTGTCTCCGTCTCTGTAGCGTCGGCAATGAACATTTCAGCTCCTCTTGCAGACGACAACATGACACTGCTGGTGAGTGGTTTTGATAATTTATTAATGTGGTCCAGCACTGCAGTTTGTCACAGGCAGGTGTGTATTTACGTAAATGTATGGTATTTTTACAGTTATTACACTTTACCTGTCAGAAATATTAGTCTTTTATATCAACTTTTAGCCTCAAACATACATAATATCCATTTTCATATGTGGGAGTCACCATTTTGGAGACATTATACTTAAATTTAAACAGAATTTTCATAGAAGAAGCACAAGTAAATGTCTCTTCTTTAAAGCCTCAGAGAATTAAAAGCTTTCCAAATGAAAAGAGGAAAACTTAATATACAAATATCTAAAAAAAACTAATTAGATAAAACACTTTCAATAATTGCTATTTGAAAGTACTCAACAGTCTGATATCTTACACAAAGTCATCATTATCATCACTTTTCTTCTGACTGTCTTCCTCTATTTGAAAAAACATTTAACAATTTCAGCTAATCAGAAGTTTTTTTAAATGATTATTACATTTTTTATTATTAAAATTACTACCGGTATTTACAAAAATAAATAATATTAGGTAATTATTTCTTTACTTCACACCAATCAAAGTGCTACAACAAGAAATGATAAAATATGAAAGCTACATTTAATTTCACTGGTGGATGGACTGCGCCCCCTTATGACCACCCCTGTTGCAGACACACGTTACAATATGCTGAGAGAAAACATGTTGAATTGGTAGCATTTATCTATTTGTGTTTGAGTCAAAGATTTTGAGACAATGTTGGACTAGTTTTATTTTTTCCCAGTTTAACCTGACCGACCTGGACTGGGGTCAGATGAGTAAGAAGGACTGCGCGAAGTACGGCGGTGCGCTGGTGGGCAACGCCTGTAAGTATGTCCCAGACCTGGCCCTCATGTCCTTCATCCTCTTCTTCGGCACTTACTCCATGACGGTGTCCCTAAAGAAGTTCAAGTTCAGCCGCTACTTCCCAACAAAGGTAACGCAGTCGTTTAGCGTTTGTCCCACTCCGTGAGTGCATGAGTGGGAGGTGTGAGCCAGGGGTCGGAAAACCACGACATCAGCAGATCTACTGTAGCTACAATGACACATTATATGTACACATTCATGTCACAGATGTTAGTTCTACCTCAGGTGTGTAGTAGGGATGTAACGATTCACTCAACTGCAGATACGATTTGAGTCACGATACTGGGTTCACGATACGATTCTCTCATGATTTACTTACAAAATGGGACTGTAGACAAATTACAAATAGAAAATACGGTACTATTTGTCAAAAGAATCCCTTGATAAACTATTCAAAACAATGCAATTTAACTAAAAATAAATCTTGAATGAAATAAATAAAGGAATAATACAAATGAAAATGAAGCCTATTAATTTAAATTCAGGTTCGATAATAAACAATGCAAAACTGCATAATAGTTCTTTTTATTTTTAAAAGTGCAACTGAAAATGTATTTTGTGCCTTAACAATTGGACTTAAAAAAAAAAAAAAACCGTGATTGCAATGATTTACGTCATATTTGTTTGGACCAGCAGAGGGCGCTGGTAACACAGTGGACGGTTGGCATGCAGATATCTTGCAGTGAAGAAGAGAAGCTATGCTAGCAGACAGAGCTAATAGAAAAACGTGACTTTTACAGATATTCACGTAATATTACAGATATTCTTTCGGTGCTAAAGGGGTAAGGAATCATTTATTAACATATTTAAGAGTAGAAGGCAGCCAGAAAGAAAGTATTAGCAAACTCCGCCCGCCGCCTACACTTGTGGATAGTGGATAAAAAAAGTACTGCGATTCAATTTTCAGAAAATCGATATCAACCGTGATACCTATGAATCGATTTTTAACTGCCTTACGATTAATCGTTACATCCCTAGTGTGTAGTATACATTTTCAATGAAATGGTCCTAAACTTTTGGGACTCTAGGTTGGTTCTTCTTTTGTTGCGCAATTCTTCTTCACAATGTAAATGGTGAAGTGACACTGCACCCAGCAGTTCATGTATTATACTGCAGGAAAAATGAAGCAGAAAGCAGCCGTCGACCTGATTTTATCATGAATTTACAACATTAGATGATGCGTCGGCATACATTTTTCGAGTCAACATCATAATTTACAGTGAAAACGAACACAACGCAAAACACACTTTTGTCATTTTATATTTTCTGAGGAAAATCAGCGCTATTTAATGCTATTTCACAGTTGTTTGAACTGTGGGATTTTTTTTTTGCCAGTCAGAGCTTTACTGATGTTTTGGTGAAACTGGTGTCCAATTTACCTACTGACTGACCAGACAACACTCACAATCAGTCACCAGTAAACAAAAGGCACCAGCCAATTTAAAACATCACTGGAGTCATTTATAAGAGGTTTTCCTCGTGTTTTACCACAATATCGCACACTGAGTGACAGAAGTTTAACACTTTAACACCTTTAACACTGCTAAAGATCCTGAACTCATGTAAGATGAACACTCCAGCTTACTTTTGTTTTTGACATAAAATATCATCTACTTTTTTAGTGCCGAAGTTTCAATAAAAGTGCATTACTTGTGTCAAATGACAATTGAACTTAATATTTAGAGTAAAAGGAGCCTCAGCAGAGGAGCCAAAGAGCCACGTGTGGCTCCAGAGTCGTGGTTTCCGACCCCCGGTGTGAAGTGATCCTGCATGTTATTATTGCGAATTATGACCAGTTCATCCTAGGCTTCACTCCTCTTCCTCCTCTTCCTCACTCGAACCTTGCAGCTCAGATCCCTCTTCAGCGACTTCGCCATCATCATTTCCATCCTGGTTTTCTGTGGTCTGGATTACCTCCTGCAGCTCGACACCCCCAAACTGCATGTTCCCACTGAGCTCAAGGTCCCTGAAAGTCCCGCCCTCTTTGCATGTTCTAGATGATGATTCGCTGAGCAGTCGTTAGCTTAATGAGTGATTCTCCACAGTCGATCATCTCTCGTTCTTCTCTGTTTCTTCATCTTCCTCGTGCCTCGACTCTGCCTTTAGATGAGGAAGCTAATCAGTGACTTTGCCATCTTCATGTCCATCCTGACATTTGTGGGTCTGGATATGTTGATGAACCTTGACACACCCAAACTAATTGTTCCCACTGAGTTCAAGGTATTTCTCTCTTTGACTCTTAGAGTATACCTATCTGCCACTTTATTAGCTACAACTCTATACTAACAGTTTGGAGCTTATTTTGGTCATAATTGAGGAGCGAGATTCTCTCTTATTTAGTTTGCAGTGAGTCAGGTTTCTCTTTCACATATTTTCAAATCGAGAATAAATTTGAAATATAATGTTGAGATAGATTTGACTTCATGGGCAAACCATCAACTTTTATTATGATATTATATTTTGAATTTATTTTTGAAATTTTGACTAATTTCCCCTTTTTTACTTTAATCTCGACATTACATTTCAACTTTGTTCTCAAAAATGTTACTTTAATCTCAACATTTTGATTTTATTCTTCATTTGCACCCTAATCCACTTCCGTAATGTTAAGATGTTCACAGTGAAGAAAAGTACTTAGTGGAAGGACGATTTAGAGTGTGTGGTTCAAATCCTTTATTTTGAATATTTTTACCTTGTCTGCACATGCTGTCGAAGGTCAACACTATATGTAGTGCAATCTGTTCACGACACCAATACATCATTACTGCATAATTGTGATCATCACCACCATTGTGGTTCAATTTAACATTAGCATGAATAATGGAGACATAAAGACTTTAAACCAGTGCTTCTCGACTGGTTTAACTTAGAGACCCACCATCAACTTCTCAAAACAAGCTGCAATCTAACACTGGGGAAAACCTTTAAACAGTTACACAAAAATTTAAACTGGTTCTAAACTATCTGTCACATAAGCAGCTGTAAGTTTAAACGTTGTAGGATTTTCTGATATAATTAAGTTTTTAATGTTTTTAATCCAGAAAGTAAGAAATTTCATTAAAAAAAAAAAAATCTCATCTATTGTCAAAACCAACATCTTAGCAGTAGTTGGAAATATAAAAACATCATGGAATAAAACTTAAGTAGACTATTACTGCCTCCTACTGTAGTAAGAATAAAATGACATCATTAAAAAAAAGGCACGCATTTGATATTGATTTAATTCATCTTTTTTGTCATTTTGAGATTAAAATGTTTATGTTAAATATATATTTTAAGATTAAAAACTCAATCATCTTGTCTGCATTACTAAAAGTGTTTCCCAGTAATTGTCATATGGGTTTTACATTGCACAGGCGTATCTAATAAAGTGGCTGTGATTGTTTATTTCTATATACAGTATGTTCTTAATACTGTAACCTCTTACTAGTCTTTCCATTTCATTCTGGACTTCTTTTCATTACCTGAAAACCTTTAAAAAAAATCACCAGAAATTCAGATTAATATATACTTATTGAAGCCTGAATCACCCTCAATAATCATTCCTCTGTGTGCGTGTGTGTGTGTGTGTGTGTGTGTGTGTGTGTGTGTGTGTGTGTGTGTGTGTGTAGCCGACGCGCTCCGATCGTGGCTGGTTGGTGATGCCGTTTGGTAAGAACCCCTGGTGGTGGTACGTGGCCAGCGCCGTCCCTGCTGTGCTCGTTACCATCCTCATCTTCATGGACCAGCAGATCAGCGCCGTCATCGTCAACCGCAAGGAGAATAAGCTGAAGGTTTTTTACACACGAAAAATGATCACTTATATATACTGTATATATATATACACACACAAACAGACAAATTAACCAACAAAACACGTAAAAGGTTAAGAAGAGACGAAAACGTACCCAATGTTAAATAATTAAGCATTTTTTCACATGAGAGGTACTGCTGTTGTGCTGAAATACAACACAAGCACGGGTGTGATTGGCCGACTGGCATAGATAATTACGCCAGTGCTGATATTTCAGCACAACAGCAGTACCTCGAGTGTGATATTGCTTTAATACAACAGTTCTACGAGCAGATTTTATTAGTCAACATTATTAAAGGAGCATAAGACAAGATTTGTGAAAAAATAAACATTAATTTTGAGTCTTTTAATGCTAATGGGTGATGAAGCGTTCAAAACCTAGATGGTGTCCACAAACATATCTCCCTATTGCCTTGAACAGGCTGAGATGCATTTTCTACTGCAATGCGGAGACCGAATATACCGCCCGGTTCTCCGGACGTGACATCAAATGACGCTGAATGCACATTCTCCACCGGGAGAAGACAAGCGCGTTGGACTAAACTACTGTTTGGTTCTGCGGAGGAATGCAGAGGCATGTGCAGAGGTCTTGCAATAAACAGTCACATGACCAGCGAGTAAATAGTGTCACAGCATCAGCTGCACTGCTATG